>NC_137466.1:125490287-126749787 GCF_964235325.1 Thermobia domestica | reverse complement strand
TGCAATATATTTCTTGTGCTTTGAAAGGAGCCTTTGTGTAGCACAAAATACCTATAATTACAGAAATCTCTCTCTCTCTCTTCAAACATCCGTACGATTCTTTACTTCTTCGACAGATCAACTGGAGTGCTCAAACAAAGAAGAGGATTAATCATTCCTCTCTCTCTCTCTCTCTCTCTCTCTCTCTCTCTCTACTCTTGAAGGAAGAAGCACAAAAAAAGAGTAACTAATTAGTCTATCTTCTTATTTCAAACAGAAAATCAATTTAATCTCCTAAAAGAGAAAGAGAGAGGAACGAAACCACCAAACGCAAGTGTCGCTCACTCTGCATTCCAGCCTGTGTTTGTGCATGTTTATGCTTACGTGTTTTCATGTAAGCGTGTGTGTGTGTGTGTGTGTGTGTGTGTGTGTGTGTTTGTGTTTCAGAGTATTTTCTATTCAACTCTCAGCAGTATCTTTTGTCCCAAGCAGCAAGGATCTATTCCACGTTCCCAAATCCCCACAAAAAAAAAAAAAAAAAAAAAATCCCGCTTGATTTTCCTCTTTGAAAGAGTAATACATATTTTTTCTGCTCCAATTTTTTCATTTATCTTTTTTTTTCTTTCGAGATCCCCAAATGAAAAGCTTAAATTAATTCGTCAACATGAAAAGATAGTCAAAGACAGGCAAAGCTGAAAAGAAAAAGGGAAGAAATAAGCATTCAAAAGCTAAGTTAAGCAATTTACATGATGCAAAAAGCTTGTTAAGCAAATTTTTTTTTCGGTAATGCAGGAAACGGTTCTTATATAACGTTTCTTTACTTACTCTGTAACTATTAAACACATTTATTGAAAAAAACTTAGGGTTTTATGTCTCTCAAAAAGATATAAATTTTCAAATGAAAATTATAATTTTTTTCATTATTTTCAAATTTTAATTTTAGATAATATTACTGTTTCTTTTACATTTTTTTTTAATTTAGCAAAACCAATAATTAATGAAAGTGATAATTTATGAAAGAAATGGTCGAATGCGAATGTGGAAGGAAACGATAAGACACCAAGTAAACCAACGGACATGATGTTTATCAAAATTCACAAGACCTGCGGCCCTCGCACCAAAGATGAACTCTCTACCACTGAGTCTATGCCCCCCCCCATCTTATAAATTATAACAATATTACATAAGGAATGAATAAAACAAAAAATAAATAAATATGTAGACTTGTGCAGTATTGCTCAAATATCTTGTCCTCACCTTTCTTTAACGCATTCGTTGTACACTGAGAAAAATCCATTATCTGCACAGTGGAATATTGTACAAATAAACGGTATCCTTACGTTTACTCTAGAAATCTGTACGCAGCATACATTATCCATATCCTACATATGTCTGATATCTTACAGTCTTCCGTATATTACATACGTCAGCTATATGTTATATACGTCCATCTATATGTGAGATCCTGAGCGCTTGTATACAGTTATTTCTTTACTACGGAAAGTACATTTATTCCGAATACTTATACGGAAAGTACGTATAAATTATACTTTTTCAGTTATACGTTTGCTGGACGTTAAGTCCAGAAATTACACCTACGTAATTACATATGTCACATACGATTTTTTTCTGTATAAATAAACATCTCAATTGGCCAAATAAAACTCACATTTACTACATATAATTTCAAATTTGAATAAGACAATATGGATTTTCAAAGATAGGTTGACCAGGTGTTTTTTAACCAAACTGTACATTTCATAAACTTTGCCAAGAAATTCAAATTAAATCATTTGTAACCGAGTTCAACAAAATAAAGAATAATATCTGCAATTTGCAAAGTCTCACCGTAACAATTCTCAGTTCTAATACCGAGTAACTCAAAAGTCAATGTTCCTCAAAGCTAAATCCACCGTTAGTATGTATTAACAGAAACAGTATAGCTTTCATCCATAGTGTTATGTCCATTTCTTCGATTATATTTATTACATTTCGAAACTTTTCTGAAATACTGGATGATATGAAAGTCTTATTAACATACAGAAAGCCTATTAGCCGCACGAGAAGAAGAATCTAAAGTTTATGGAGGATTATACATATTTGACAGGTAACCTTTTCTTGTTTTACAAGGTACTTCTTCACGCAAGTTTGATGTCACTGATGTTAGGTAAATTCTCACATTCGTATTTATATATCATTCTCCATTGATATATCCTCGTATATCAATGGAGAATTATTGATAACGCTGAAACATTTTCCCCTTATTTTTAATGAAGAATTTATACGCAAAATTCCGTCTTCCTAACTACAGGAAGTCGTGAGATATTGTACATTTTGTGAACAATTTGAGCTATCCTTCTCATACCATCTTTAAGGTTATATTCTACTAGCTGAAATTCCTTTACTTCGCACACCGAGAGTACGTATAAGTTGACTATTTAAACTTCTTCTACCCCTGTTAGAATGCGTGTTACAATCGAAGTGTAATGATAAAAACACGTAACATATTCTATTTTGGGTACAAATTTCAAGCTGCTCTACTCAGTTTAGATTTTTTTACAATACTTTCTGCACGAATTCACCTGCTTAAACTCCTAGTTATTATTGCTTCCTTAGTTGATAATCTTGTAGTTGCAAATAGAAAGGACAATTGCAATTGCAATCGGTTATAATATAGTTAAAGTAAACAAAATGAACAAGTGGTCATTAAATTAACATGTTAGCATTGGAATGTGTCATTGCTAGGGGCATTTGTTCTCTCTCTCTCTCTCTCTCTCTCTCTAGTGAACTCTCTTGGGAAAACTAATGTGATAGAAATCTAAAATAGGCCATGGGCTACTCATGTACAGTCAGCGGCAAAAGTAACTCCACCTTAACTGTTATAACTCCATTAGGCTGGATCAAAGCAAAAATGGTAAGAGTTACAGTCAAGCCCTTTTGTTTAGTTGATTCAATTATATGTTTCTTTTCCTCCGCTGGCTCTTTGTTCTAACCAGAAGTGGTAGAAATCAACCATTTCCGGTTCCAACATTGGTCGTTATAGAACAAAAATGATAGTAAGTATGTTTTTAAAATTAATTCAGCATATCCAAGTAACATACTATCCGCACCCGTATCTCTCTCCTAAAGTCGCACTATGCTACTCTACTTACTGTTTCAATATTTATCTATCATTGATAAAAACGGTATAAGATAGCACAAAATGGATTTTTGATATGGGTACAGCTCCCAAGAATAACTTCCATCTCAACCGTTATCCCTCTTTCCGAACTTGAAGTGGTGGGAGCCTAATATTTCTGGTTTCAACACTGATCATAATAGTGTAAAGCAGCATTAGATAGCAAGAAGCAGTTTCTTGATATGATTTCAGTTCAGGAGGGATAGGTTCCGTTTTCTGACTTTATTCCTCTGTTGCGTCCTGAAGTAACAGAAATCTACTACCACATCCGGTACTTATGTTTATTCTCGAAGAAATGACAAACAGTTTTGGTATAATATATTCGGGATCCCAGAAATAAGGTTTGATCTCTGCTCTTATTATCCTACTGAAATAGTAGTAAATAGTAGAACTTCCGGTTTCCATATTAATTAAGGGCACTCAATAGTAGTCCTCGATGTAATTAGTTATTGTTCAACCGCTTATCACAACGGCAGATAAAGTTTTCTATACCATTTGCATAGAAATCCGCATCACGTCCTTGTAGCCACCGCACCGTGAAGCTGCGGTTTTGACATAATCATATGCCAGCTAACGATAGCCAGTCATTTTTTGCTTTAGAATATGGAAGATGAAAGTCACTGGAGCTAGATCAAAGCTGTAGAAAAGATTGTTCTAGTAATTCCAAGCCTAACGTCCGTGGTTGAAGTACTGGGTCCACCGCTGTGTCCTGACTTGTCATTAGCAATACTGGTCCGTCTTTCTTTGGAGGCACACCACTTCCTTATATGTTACTTCGAAATTTATCCCTCCCCGTATACCTCTACAGTGTGCAGGTGTAGTGTTTTTTTACCCCCAGGAACCTCACCACTGACCTCACTTCTACTTTTGACCAATTTTCTAGATGAGTCATCATTTTTAATATCCGCTTCTCGGTTATACATGATCAGAACCCAAAATCTTAAATGCTGCACCAAGACAAACATATTATTAATCTACAAATAAATTTTCGTTAAGTTACAGTAAACAATAGAGAATTTATATGGTTTATAATCTTTTTTCGATCATCCCTCGTACTTCCAGTATCAATATTGAATTTGCATAATATAGAAGTCAATCGTAGTTTTACATCTCATTTGTGTTTATATTAAAATCATTAATTTGGTTACGTAAAAGCTAATTGACATTTCTGATCCCTTGGTTCTCCTCTATATTTTCATTTCTTGTTTAGTTTTATTCCTGGTGTGAAATTACCAGCAAAACTACTTTTATGAAATTACAAATTATATTTCGAGCACACTGCATCTGATCTCAAAGAACGTTCTTCCCATAGTTTGAACACTGTTGAGCTATGAGTATCTTCTTAAATATGACGAACTTTCGTTAATTAAAATAAGCGATAGATGTGCTAATAAGAAGATAAAAGAACTCTTAATTCTTCTTCGTACGTAATTTGTTGGCTTTACATAGAACAGTGTAGTTTTAGGAGAAAACGTGAAATATGGTTTTTGACAGTTAACCAACAACTCGAGAAGAGAAAAGGCCTGTCGTCAGTTTCTTTCTTTCCTTTATTTTGACCTGTTCAGGGCTCTTGCTTTTAGAAGCTACTAGTCTCTTCAATGCTCTTTGCGAAAAAAAAGAATCATTCAGTTTCCAAGAAAGCGGAAATGGAATCTTCCGTTCTTTTTTTTTTTAATCCTTTTCTTATTTTAGACTTGCTCTGGCAAAAGAAATAGTTCGCTTTTTCATGAGCTGGAAAGCACACAAACAGTTCAATACTCTGTCTGAGCTCTCTGGACCCAGGATTCTAAAGAATATATATATATATATATATATATATATATATATATATATATATATATATATATATATATATATATAGTATAAGCAAAATATATTTTTATTATTCTTTCTTTCTCCCATTCTTATCAGTGATCGATCACGCGCAAAGTATTAGAATCAACAAAGAATAGAATTGAAATAAATCGTATAGTTGTTGTTTAGCTTTCTTTTCTTCCTGTCTATCTATCTGTTTGGTTTTGGTATATTATCTTCTCTGCGAGGCAAAGCTTCTTTTAGGTGTTTTGGAAATTGGAGTGGACCGAAATGGATTGACCGTTGAAATACACTAGAATTTATCAACGTAAAAAAATTGTACGCTTTCTTTTATTTCTCCTGTCTTTCTTTTACTAGCGAGAAAAAGGAGCTAAAATACAGTAGGTACGTTTTTTTGTAAAAAAAAAAAAAAAAAAAAAAAAAGTAATTTTACTGAGGTGAAATGGGTCAACAATTTATGTCCATGTCAATGTGTGAGTTGTATAGATTGCAGTTTATATATATAGTACGTGCGAAGGATTTTTTTTTTTTTTTTGCCTTGTTCTTTTACTGAATATATCTATCACCATTTTCAAATTCCTTTCGCCACAGTTCTTTCCAAGATTAAAAGAAACATCTTAGCTCTGAAATATAGTTAAGATTCTAGCCTGAAGGTTACCAATATGTTTGGTTCCTAGTTCGATTTCTCAATTCTTATACAAGATATAATTTTCAAAAAGTGTGCCAAAAGTTAGAAATAATTCCTTCACCTATCTCGAATTCAAAAGTAGGTGTTTCAGTAAAAAAAAAAAAAAACCCTCATAAAAAGATATTTTACAGTTTATATTTATGGATATGTTTCATGTTACTTGGGGATTTATATTGACGATGCCGTGTATTCTTTTTTTAAAATTAAATGTAAAAGTGGCCCTCGGATTACAGCAATCTCTCAATACAATGTTTCGAGTTTTCGACGCTCATTCTCATAGGAATTTTTAAAATGTTGAATTGTGAGTGTGGCATCTCACACTTACGGACTACAAGGGAAAACTATAGTAACCGCGAGGACACATGAAGCCTGGGCTCTACACCGATTGATGAACTGCTTTGTCTCACTTGTAATGCATCGCTAGAGTTCGATACGATTCGTGGAGCTGCCTTCTAAGCGCACACTTGAGAAAACGTGAAACAGTAGAAATGTACCAACAATGTTGCCAAAATTAAAAGACATGGCGAAAGAGTGACAAAAAAAACAACATTTAAAGAATTTCAACACGAATCTAATAATCTAATTAAACAGTATCAATAAGAACAACAAAAGTATAAAACAAAAAAAAAATCGAAACTTAGCGGCAATACGACAATACTGTATCCTCAGGAGATGTTCTCCGTGTAGCGCGAGAGACAACAGAATTTTATAGATAGAGACTGATAATCCAAAGAGACCTGTGTATTCTATTGTATGGTGAAATCGGATCAAACTTGACGACTCCTTGCGATTACCATAGTTCTGTTGAGCGTGACGGAAGAAAAGGCAGTGTTGATAATCCCTAAGGACTTTTCGTGCTTTCTTGCGACAAAGGAAAAGGCGCCTAGGAATAAATCCTGGGATTTGCTAAAAAAAAAAAAAGAAAAAGAAAAAGAAAAAGAAAAAGTTTAATTTTGACGTCAAAAGTAAAGTTTTGTCATTTTCAAAGTTTTGCTTTAAATAAATCGACAAGTTTACTCAACAGTGGTGTACTATCGGTAATTTTTGGGTAGAAGTAAACAGATATCACGATGCTACGCACATAACTCATTCGGCGATTTGTGTAAATTGTGCGGCTTTCACAGTTTTATCTTTGTCTCACTCGACCGCAGATGCAGAGCAAGTTATTAGAGTACGAATACAATGAAATCTAAATTGTGTAGGCCTAATAGGCTTGTGCTACCTATGCTCGATATCATGTTAACAGCATATAATTCCTTAAAATAATTTGCACAGTATGTTAACGCCCACAAACATAAACAAGAATCAATTAAACTGTTAGAACGATAGCTGCATATAACGTCGTATCACTCCAACCCGTATATAAGTTACTTTAAATGTGATAGAGAGCGAAAGATAGTATCTCGGACTCAGAATAGGATCTTATTACTTATTGTTTGCTTATTGTTTTCTTGTTCAGCGACAAATTTAGCGACTTGCAATTTCATTAGATGACAAACTAGCGACTTTCTTATATCTATCTAGCGAGTGTACTGGTGGGTCTACTGTCTGCAACGCTGAGAATACGCAGTAATGCTGTGTGAGAGAGGAAAAGTTCTACCACTCAATATGCTTACTTATCTCATTTTGTTTCTGTGTTCTAGATTATGATTTTATAGCTGTGTGAAGATGTGAAGATAAGTAAGACTTAGGTTAGCATGTGTTTCGACTTACACTAAAATTCGGGTTATGTCATTGTCACGGAAACGAAACTGTGTCATAACCCGAGGTTGCCCCTACAGTGGTTTGATTAGTCTGATACGTCTGCAAGAAAAGGTGCACTTGTTCATGAAACCAGATTATGTGGATATGGATATTTATTAAAATTGAAAATCTTACTGATTGATTTACAATTACAGTAATTTACTCAGAATATTACATATCTGGGAAGGTATAGTGGAAATTTGGAAGAAGAATGCAAAATTCACAAGGTATCTGCAGAATATACATTCCCCCGCTAAAAGGAATGTTTCTGATGTCTGGTGGGTTTGAGATTCCAAATTAATAGTATATGAACTGATATATTCATACATGTAATCTTCCTAGTGAATGTGTTTCTAATTTTATAATGAAAATTTGGAGACGGGAAACGACGTTATGAACAATACCAGTCTAACAACTTGTACGGAGCACTATTGATTTAACATTTGTATTCCAAATTAGATTTTCCATTTCTTTAACCACTAAGCTTTCTTGACACATTTTTCGATCCATCGGAAATCTACAGAAATTTAAGGCAAAGTATAATGTTTATAATTATTCAGAATCAAAAAACAGTTAGATAAAAATTAAATTATACGTATGAAGACAATTTGTATGTACGTATTTCCATTCATCCTACGAGTTATAAATATCAAATTTTGTAGTTGATAATTGCCAAGTATGCTAAAAAAAAAAAGTCTTTCAGGCATGTTGAAATATAAATGAATTTTGTAATTTCAGCATATTAATTGATTAATTTGTATATATGTACTTCATCAGCAGCAAAACATAGGACGAGATTTACAGTTGAAAATACGATCTAAACTGCAATATGTTTGATGCTCTCCCACGGGCAAAAAGTACAATAGACTTAGTGCACTAAAGATAAACACAGTAGTTTTTATTTTTTATTTTTATTTATTTATTTTTATTTATTTATTTATTTTTGACCAGCAAGCAAAGGTACTAGAATAAATAATATCATTGACTTTTTGTAAGCAGTGGTGGCTCTTGAGGGAAGTTAACACGTACAAAACAAAACTTTCTATAACAACAAGGTAAGAAAAATGAACTTATCTAATGTGTTAATTGTTGTATACATGAATTATGATTAAGATACCTTAATTTGTAGTGATGAAAGTTTATTATCATTATTATTACAAATATTCCTTCCCTTAATAGCCACCAATGTTTGTAAAATTTAGGATTTAGATTCTAGCTTTCGGATCGATGGTCATTTAGCCCGTCTCGTATGAGGGATGACGTCCTTCGACGAGCTAACTATCCGGGGAAAGGGAAGTGGCTTGGAACCTTTAAATTATGTACCACCCACCCCGGCATTTGCTTGATGTGAATGAGGATAACTCAGGATAATCTCATTCAGGATGGCTAATCTGAAAAAGCTTTTTACACTTTTACAACCCAGTGGCCTCACCGGGAATCGAACCTGGGTTAACTTGCACAGGATTCGAGAGCATTAGCGACCACGCTACGCGGGGCAACCTTTTGTAAAATTAAAGTACAATAGTTTCCAAGGTTGACGTGTTCGTTGTTGTTAAGATATTTATTCTCTAAGAGAAGGAAAACAACCAAATTTTTGAAACTACTAGAAAGCTTTAACCCCTTACTACATGCCGTGCCATATATGGCACATACCCCTTTTTCACTTTAGCTTTTTTGAGATTTATCAAAGGCATCAAATGACTGTTTTATCTGCTGTGTGAGATATTGACGAGTATGAATAAGAAATTTTGGAATCATCTGGCATGTTCTTTGAGGGTTGTAAGTGTGTCATATATGGCACTTATGTATGTATAATCGGAATTAAGTGAAAAATCTAAAATTCAAGTTTTAATTAATTTTTCAAGTTCCCATATGAGTATTTCTAATACTGATTTTTTTCGCTAAAAGAAAAAATCATGCAGAAAGGGATTAACTTTGTATCAAACTGGACCATAGTAAGTTTTAAAAAGAATTTGCCAAAGACATTAGAATTTGTAGAAGAAAAGTAGGAACAAACTTATTGTATAGATTCGGCTATAACTGGACTGTTTTAACATAAACGCTTTGGTTTTTATGTTTCTCTTTAAATACTTTCATTTCTTTGTAAAGAGAAAAGAAGAGAGAGAGAGGGAAGAGAGAATTTTGGCTGAGTGCTTTTAATGTTCCACATACGGGCTGATCTTTCGCTACATTTAACCTTTACTCTGTTAGCTTCTCTGTGTCTCATTGTACTTTAAAGTAGACCCTTGTATGGTTGAGTTCAGATCTCGCTTTCTCTCTTTATGGGGGAACTGAAAGAAGAAAGAAGAAAAAAAGGTTAACCGGGCCAGTTCTTTATCCAACAAAGTCTGAATACAGCTGGTATAGAGTTGTGATATGTCAGTACGTTTGATATGGGGAAACGTTGTTCAGTCAATTCATTGACCAAAAATAATTCTAGCACAAAGAATTGCGATGAAAAGGGGGCATAAGTCAGGAAACTATTTTATCCAATTGTAGCGCAAGGAATGATCCCTGATACTGTATGTAACATGTTGGTTTAGAAATTAAATTACTAGTTTCACGTCCCACGATTATGCCTTTTAGGCTAAGAGAGACGGATAATGAAAATGACTGACTATGAAGTTAATGGTAGAATAAGAATGTGGAAGGAAACGGGAGAATCTTAAGAAAATCCATAGACACGATGTGGTGCACAACTCTCATGATCTGGGTATGAGCCATGGATCCTCTCTGACAATTCTACCAATAAGCCACTAGGTTCCCAACATGGGATTAGATACAATAATCAAATACAGAGAAAATAACATTAACTAGATTGTAGTGGATATGATGATTCTGTTGTAAAGCGCTTGTATCTGTTGCAAGAAGTCTCTGGTTCAATCCAAGACCATGTAAATTTGTGATGGATAACATCATGTATGCTACGTGAGGTTTTTTTGGGTTCTACCTTTTCCTCACACGTTATTGCTCCACCAAGTCTTCCAAAACCACTCACTTTCAACAATCACTCCTCTTGTTTAGCTTAAAAGACATAACGTGTGACGTTAATTTGCACATAGTATTTTATTTTTTCAACAGCAGCGTAGTCCGGAAGTAAGCGTACCCCTAATTGGTGTTTTCTGACGGTTTTAGGATTTAGCCACATTTGTTTGGTAAAATTGCTTGACATTGTCTGGCAACATTGCTATCCATGTTCATTTGTTTTCACTTCGCGATTCACGTGCGCAATTACCTGAATCAGATGTTTCCTGGCCGCTGGATTGGAAAAGGTTGTGCATCTTCACCAGCTCCCTTTGCCTGGCCTCCAAGAAGTCCCGATCTGACGACACCAGACAATGCTCTCTGGGGTTTCATAAAGCAACAAGTAAGAAACACTCGATATCACACAACGCAGGAATTACGAGCAGCTGTGAAACACGCCTTCACCCTCGTGACTCCGGAGTATCTCCGCAAAACATCTGCGAGAACTTGGCGCAGAATTCAGTTGTGTTACGACATGGATGGTGATCATGCCGATGATTATGACTCGTAAGACTCTTAAGACTTCAAGGTAACTATGTACAGACATTCTACCATAACTAACACTATACTGTTGAAACTAAAGGGGGGTACTCCCACTTCCGGACCACCCAGTAGATTATGGTTCACTACTATTGTTGTGGTAGAAGAGCATTGTCAGCAATACATAGCATTTTTAATTTTAAAAAACTTACAGTGTATCAACATAGACACTTTTCTGTATAAAAAAATGGGGTCTACTTGAATTTAAATTTTGTTTTGACTTTGGTCGCATTATAGAAACATTAGACAAAACGGTCTTTAATTAAACTGAGAAAATGGAAAGTGTACTTTGTAAAACGTTTTACAAACGTCTTACAAATTAAACAACATATGTTCTACTATTCCTAATGTCAAGCATCAGACTGAGGCTTTTCGCATTTCCTTCCTAATCATTAAAAACATGCCGTAAAATTCGCGCGACTTTTAATTTTTCAGAATAATTGTATAAGTGGAAACAATGCTAAAATTTTGGGAAACATAAGAGTCTGGGGCATAGGAAATACTATTAAAAATATTGACTAGTGCAGTGGATATGTTGGTGTCAGCTGCGAAGCAAAATAACATGATATACAGGGTGGTCCAGTAATGTTGGACAGCCCTGAATAAATCGGAAACAAAAAGAGATATGAGCAAGAATGTGATGGATCCAGATACTTCTGGAAGGGGACGTCTTTTGAGGTACCACACAATGTTACCAGGTCAACAGTGTTGCCAGCACAGTACAAAGTTATATATTTTTTAAATAAAACATATAGGAGTTTATGCCATTAAAAGAATTAGGACAGAATGTGAATACCAACAAGCGAAACCCCACCTGTCAGTGTTGCCAAATAAGGAAGTTATAAAGCTTCAAAGATCAAGAAATTAAAGTGTCCGTAGAGCAAAACTAGCAAAAAGGCAAGAAAAATAATACTACGGAATGAAAAGCAGTAACCGAAAGAGTAAACCAGAGAACGCACAGCATCCAGTGAGTAACAGGGTTGCCACAGCAAAGGGGGGAAAATTGAAAATTTTGCAGTTGCCATAGGAGGAAAAGTGCCCATATGACGTAATGCTAGAAACACCATAGAAAATCTATGTAAGATTCAAGAATCCTAATAGCGTTTGTTCGAAAGCGATATCTCTAACCGTTCCCGAGATACACCAAAGGTGTGCGGGGTTTGCAACACTGCATAATAATTCCCTCGCTCTCCAAACTACAGGAACGAGTAATGAAAATGACATGCCCAACAAAATCTAAGAACTACACGGGTCTAATCGTCAAATAGAAGGCAATGATACCTTTATGTTTACAAGAACATATGATGAATGTGGGTTTTTCCCCGTAACTCGCATTTGACACAAAGACATCATTGTCACGCAATGTCCGTGATAATATACACATTATGGTACACAAACCAGATCAGCTGTTCTTTTTGTGATATAGTGGTTAACGATTCGGGCTACGACGTAGGTCGTTGGTTCGATCCCATTCAGGGCTACTGTTGTTGTTCTTTCAACAAGCACTATAATTACGTTAGATAGAGGCGATTTACTATGAAACGTTTTACTAACGTTCTTTGGCTTCGCGTTAGGATGTAGTCGGTTGCACACATAAGAATTCCAAAATCTACAAAGAATAGTAATTACATGGTTGTAGCAGTGAACTATGGTTTTGAATAATAATAATAATAATAATAATAATAATAATAATAATAATAATAATAATAATAATAATAATAATAATAATAATACGTTTTACTGAACGCTGGAATAGGCTAGTTATAAGAATCATCAATAATGTTGTTTCAAGCTCGTATCATGCTTGTTGATGGTTCTCACAACATGAAATCTGACAAGCTGAAAGCAAGTGACTGCTAACCTTGCCAAGCTGTCATACTGTGTGAATACAGTGTATTGACCATACTAATAGTAACAATAAATGTGTGAATCTGTGTTAGATAAAGGCAAGAGAAATGACGTAAAACCTACCTTGTAACATATAAGAGGAAATTTTAATCAGTTTTAACATGAGTACGCAAGATGGCGCTTGCTATTAGATTTTGCTACTCCTGTGCTCAGTTTTATGAAATTTTTACTTACAAGCATAAATTATTTTACAAGTAGTTGTCTCATTACGAAATAAGAATATTATATAACCGTTTTTATTGTTATGTTTTACATTTTATCCAAATATTATTCTATGTTTACGGAAATAGTTTTAGCGGCTGAATCTCATGCTTGCGCAGGACTCCATAATGCTTCGTTGCCAAACTTGCATGTGTATTGTTGCAGTCACAGTAGTAGGGCAATTTTTGTTAGCGTTTGAAGTCCAGAGGCGAACCTGTGAATTGTGACAAAACTATTATAGTTAATAAAAGTGGAAAATGGGGAAACGGAAAAAATAATATAAAAAAAGAAGAATCCAACTCAAAGTAAAAACTCGAAGAGCCAAAAGAAGTAAAGAGAAAGGAAGAATAATTTAAAGAAACAGCTAAGCGCTTTTTAATTTTTAATTGTTTGTTTCCACGTAAATATTATACACACTTGAAATACAAAGATAGTTTATTTTGACGATTATTTCAAACGTTAAATATGTAGCCTAATATGTGTTATTTCTTTTTTCTTTTCTTTTCTTTCCTTTCTTTCTTTATTTTTGCTGAAACTTAATTTGCTTAGGTAAAATATTATATCTTCTTGAAAATAATCTATTTATGGTTTTGAGCTTTCATATAATCACGAATAGTTGCCTGAATCCGTTAGTGAAAAATACTAATTAATTTCAATTATTAGGGAAGGTTGTGGGGTGTTACTCTCACTTCATATTGATACTACGCTCAGTCGAATTCTTTTTACATATGAAACAATTAGGCAACCGGAGAAATCCTCGATCGCAAAAGCTTGTTCGAATTATGAGCGTTCAAAGTTCAACATTGAACAGATTTTGAAAAAAGTTTGAAGAAACCATTTTTTGAGATACACGCTTCATTTTTAGTACTGGGGGGTTTTCTTGGGTGCTCGACGGCATGGTAAGGTCAAAACGTACGCATTTCGCAAGATAAGGAAACTTGAAGGGTTGAAGAGTAATGGCGTCTTTCAACTTGCAAATTGCATCCTATTTGGCACACCGGGTAAACAGGCTAATAAAATTTATTTGATAGCAACTGTATTGCCATTCAAGTGTCACTTTCCCGTGTGGCCACCTAAACATTAAACAATGACATTTGTCTCCGAAATGTTTAGCTGCCGAACTAACTTGAACGGGACTCCCAACCCAGCAGGCCTCTGTGCATTGTGGGAAAAATTAAATATTTCAGTTTAACATCCAATGATTATACCCTTTAGGCTAAGAAAAACGATGATTAAGGCAAGTGAATGGTGATGGAATGAGAAGAAGGGAGGAAACATGAGTACCTCGAGAAAACCCATGGACATGATGGTATTCATTGTGGAAGACGGTGTTTTTGGGCTGGCTACCGGCCTGGTTCCATACTCACTCGTTTTTTTTAAGTTTTAAAGGTTTTTTGACACCTCATAACATTAGAAAATTGTTTCCGTAACTACCGGATATGGAAGTGGAGATATAATTTTGACAACCGGTTCCAAGAACCTGAGAAATTTTAATAACCATTTCGGGCGAACTAGGTGAATGACACCATTGAACAAAGCAATATGCTGTTTCAACGATAATGCCATGAGCGTCCCCAGCGGAGGCAAGGGGACAATCGCTTTACCTTGCATTTTCGAAAGGTGTTTTGTTGTTTCGAAACGCTTTTATCCAGAAACACACGTGAAGGCACATTATACTTGGTTACACCAACTAGAATATTTAATATAGACCTATTTAATGTTAGACCACAAAGTTATGCAATACGCCTCAATAATAATTGTTTTGCATTATGCGTTATATGCATCAATGTATGTCGGTCTTTTGCCCCTTCCCCGCCCTTGGAAAAATCCTGCGATTGTTTCTGGATAAAAGTGTTCTTCTTCGGAACTGTTATTATCTTCAGGTGTGATAGTATCAAGTATGAACCAGTGCTGAAAGATAGCGTGGAATTGTTTTGAACATATGCCACTATAAACAAGAATTAGAGAATTCATACTTGAGCTTGTTGTTGTTGAAGATCATGTGATATATGAAATACAGCAATCATGGTGCAAAAGCAAGTACTTGCAAAACACTTGGAGAAATGAAGTACGTTAAATATACTAGCAGATTTTAATAAAATTAGCTGCAAATAGCTCGGTAGATAGATCACTTCTGGCATACGAGATCGCTGTTTCGATCCCACTTTTCGCTTGGAAGACTTTATGTAGGACCCATAGTGTGCTTGGATTTTCTCGGTGTTTTCCCACTTCCTTTAGTCCACCATTTTGATAAAAATCATCACTGCTCCTTTTAGATTCGGACTATAACCGTAGAATATTAAACTAGAAAATTTCAAATAGCGCCTTCGGCACCCTAACACCCGTGCTAATTGCGTAGTTTTACTCGCTGCGAGAACTTATGCAGAGTCATTCTGACGCGTGATTACTAAAGAGTTCGACTAACATGTTTCTTGCAGTAGTCAGGCCTTTAGTATGACGCTAATCATACGTCAAAACGACCCTGTATAAAGCCCTATCTCAGATTCCTCATTCCACCTGGATTGTGGAACAAATCTGTCTGGGTAAGTAAGCAACCTAGTAAAAGTTGATGATAGTTTTCATTTAACGTAACCGTGTTTGGTCCACAATTTTAGTCATAATGATTATGCCATCTAAAGTTGCACTAAAACATTCAACTTACAAAATACATGCACTGGGGAACACAACTTACAAAATACCTGCACGATAATACAACTTGACAAAATACCACGTTTGAAGGAACTAAATTTTAAGTCTGTTTTGTTGAAAAGATCGAATTTGTGTAATGGTTTTGTATTTGTATTCTTATTCTTAATTTGAATCTTTGAGACATCTAGTTATAGATAAATGTATAAGTGGATAAACAATAGATAAATGGATAACTACCAAATTTCAAGTTTTTTTCCTATCTCAACTATCTAAAAGATAAGATTTTGTATCCTAAGAAAACGCCCATTTAAATAACATGGGGATTTCTTCATCCCCCCTGTAGACACCTTAAAAAAATAAAAATATTCACTTTTGGCAATTTTCCTGTACGTTAGTCCCGGAAGGCTACACTCTTACGAAATTTCATCATCCTAGTCCTGCCGGAAGTCTCTAAACATTTTGGGGTGTAGAAGATGTCCCATATAAATAACATAGGGAAGATTTTTCAGTTCCCCATAAAACCACTTTATATTTGTAAATTTTTATTTTTAGCAAATTACTTAGTTAACGCTAACAAAAAGGTATAAGCATACCGAATTTCAAGTTTTTATTTCAATTCCCAGTACCTAAAATATGAGAATATAGGTCCAAAAAAAAAAAAAAAGCCCATTTAAATAACATGGAGAATTTCTTCACCTCTCCTTTAGATCACCTAAAAATTAAAAATATTCATTTTTGGCAATTTTTCTGTCGGTTAGTCCCGAAAATCTACAATCATGTCAAATTTAATCATGTAACCCTATAGGAAGTGCCCAATAATTTGGGGGTGTAAAAGGTGTTCCATATAAATAACATGGGAAAGATTTTTCAGTTCCCTGTAAAACCACTCTAAAGTTGGATTTTTTTATTTTTACTGATTTATTTAGGTAGTGCTTACCTTTATGTTTACAAGAACATATGATGAAGTGTGGGATTTTCCCCGTAACTCGTATGGGACACGGAGACATCATTGTCACGCACGTCCGTGACAATATACACATTACGGTACACTAATACTATACTCTCTTCTTTAGATCCCCTAAAAATTATAAATATTCACTTTTGGCAATCATTGCCTTCCATTTGACGATTAGACCTGTGTAGTTCTTAGATTTTGTTGGGCATGTCATTTTCATTACTCGTTCCTGTAGTTTGGAGGGCGAGGGAATTATTATGCAGTGTTGCAAACCCCGCACACCTTTGGTGTATCTCGGGAACGGTTAGAGATATCGCTTTCGAACAAACGCTATTAGGATTCTTGAATCTTACATAGATTTTCTATGGTGTTTCTAGCATTACGTCATATGGGCACTTTTCCTCCTATGGCAACTGCAAAATTTTCAATTTTTTCCCCCTTTGCTGTGGCAACTCTGTTACTCACTGGATGCTGTGCGTTCTCTGGTTTACTCTTTCGGTTACTGCTTTTCATTCCGTAGTATTATTTTTCTTGCCTTTTTGCTAGTTTTGCTCTACGGACACTTTAATTTCTTGATCTTTGAAGCTTTATAACTTCCTTATTTGACAACACTGACAGGTGGGGTTTCGCTTGTTGGTATTCACATTCTGTCCTAATTCTTTTAATGGCATAAACTCCTATATGTTTTATTTAAAAAATATATAACTTTGTACTGTGCTGGCAACACTGTTGACCTGGTAACATTGTGTGGTACCTCAAAAGACGTCCCCCTTCCACAAGTATCTGGATCCATCACATTCTTGCTCATATCTCTTCTTGTTTCCGATTTATTCAGAGCTGTCCAACATTACTGAACCACCCTGTATATATGATATCCGTGTTATTTCCAGCTGAAAAATACATGGCACAGTTATAATGTCATAAATTCATATCTTCTATTAATCACCGGCGCCGATTTCTGTACATCTTTAGGGGGCACGGGGACATAAGCAAATTTGGGGGTGGACTAAGGGCCCACAGGAACGGTTATAGTACCATAAAACTGAAACAAATCATAACTTGTATGTTTGAACTTCAGTGAGAACTGTTCATCTGTGTTTGTACTATAATAGCTCGTTATTCCTCTTCACAGCCTCCGCAATATTAAACTTACCTTGATTACTTTCTGCGATTTATTTTCTGTCGGTACATAACGTTGTCATGCACCTTTCTTCTGATATCAGTTTAAATCTAATATCTCCAGTCTTTTTCTTAAAAGCTTCTGTCATAGAAGACTGATGCAAGCTCCTAAAAACCATCTAGGAGAAGGTGACGTATCCATGGACATTTTGAATTTAATTCTTATTTACTAAGCAAATAATACTAAGGGAGCCAAGTTGCTCTAAAAGAATTTAGATATTCATTTTTCTTATGCAAACAATTATAAGTTCTTGAACGTTTCTTTTAACTGAGCAATAACCTATTTTTGAAACTCATTTCGTATCTGGAGGTAGAATGGATGTATTTATCTGTGGACAAAGGGTAATGTACACTTATGTCCAAAATTATTGTCGCATGTCGATAAATGTGTTGTTGTAGGAATATAATTAGATAACGAATTCTCCCGGTATTTCTTATAACGTTAGTATGTGTATAATTGGCAAAGACATATATGTGGCAAATTTCATGTCAAAAGAGCAGTAAATAAGAACAATAAAACGAAAATAAAACTTTCTTGTCCATTTAGCAACATTTGTTTTACTCATTCTGATTTTCGTATTTATAATTCTTTTCCTATGAAATTTGCCACAAATATACATTTCCCGATTATACACATAGTATCAGTATTAAAAGTACCCTGCAAAGTCATTATAAAATTATATTCTTACAAAGAAGACAGTTATAGATATGCGACCATCATTTTGGACATGAGTGTACCTAAGAACAAAAAGGGTTAAAAGCAATAAGTTACGAAAACACATTATTCCGTTCTTTTAGTTCTTGTTCATTGCAAAGTATGATCCATTAGTAAGGTAAATCACAGTTTTGTAGAAATATAAGAAGGTTGGTATATATAATTGGCATATATGGGCCTAATAACTACGAGTCTTAACTACGAAAAAAACACTAATGATTAAAAAGGGGAAAAGGAAAACATACAGTTTTAAAACAAATTGAATCGCAAAGATGAACAAAATACTTATAGGCCTGCTAATAGATTTCATAGCTTCAACAGATTGACTAAAACAAGGTTGTACCCCATAAATAAGATTGAAAATGGCAACTGCCTGGATTGGTTCTCCGAACCACCTGTGATATTAGAATTAGATAGTTTCAATTTCATTTAATCTAATACAGTATCATAAATCCATTAATCTTTCTGAATTCTGAATATCGGAGAAACGTAGATTGAACATTTTTAGATACCCTACTGCCTGGAAAAATCAATTTTTTTCTTGTTCTCGCCACAAAATGCTAGGAATATTTTTGGCTATCATTTCAACTAAAATGTAATTGCCAGGTTTAAAGTCTTGTGGATTGAAACTATCTTCAAGGCCCTTGGCCAAGTCTTGTTGTTCAGATAATACATAGATCAAAGTGCCTATTACTACTTTCATTATGCAGTTGAAGTAAATCTTCGATATATTCCTCTTCTGAAGAACTGTTAGCAAATAGCACTTTCAAATTTGATTTCACTCTTTTCTGATAGGATCTGCAACTTTTACGTTCCTGTTTATTACTCCTGTTCATCTAATTTTTTTCTATTTCCATCTTCTCGGGTGTGTCTGTTAAAAATCTTGATTTTCCTGTGCGACATTTACTTAGACCTAATTGTTTTACTCTTTCAGCCTTTGGGAAAGAACGTGCCACCTGAAGGTTTCTCAATGGTTGTTAAAGGCACAGAAGTTTTAACTCGTTTTGATGTTGAAGGTTCATTTACAATAGGGAAATCTCTTCATCTAGAGACTGAATCTGCTGCAGACAACTCAGCAGCTTCTGTATACTTCGTGAGCCTCACTGTTGATTCTGGGTGATGATTTACAGATGCTGAAAAAATTCATAATCAAGAAAAATGTCCCGGATAACTGAATCAAGTCCAGTCACTCAAAATCCACACGTCACATTTGATGGAGTAAATGCTAATGGGTAGGCTTTTCCAGCAAACACATCAACATCGTATGTGGATGCTGGTCTACATAATGTTTTATCACCTAGATTTGACCCACTGCTTGATGACACCCAATCTGCTACTGTTCTATTATAGTACAATTTAAAATTACTGAAAATTGTTATGTACAGAGGCAGGAGTTTGTGTGAACAATGAGGATAGAAGATGACTATAACCACTCCCGTTTCCTTAGAACGACAAACAGTCTTGAAAGACATGTAGTTCTTGAGTAATACAAGCACAAGATCTTTCGATGGTGATTTTGTATGGCTAATGAAGTGAAAGTTGAAAGACAAATCTTCTTTTGACCATCCTGATTGCGTTACGTCATCAATAGAGCCAAGAGGAGCACCTTTGAACATATGAGACTTAAAATGGATCTTGGAAAGATACGTAACGCTATTTCCTATTGCGCTAACGCTGTGATCTTTGTTACATTTTTCCTCCTGTCTCCTGATATCATTCCTCCAATAGTCTTTACACCTTTCGGACCGAGCACTTCAGCTGAACATGTACAATTGATATGCCGCAATCTTCCATGTTTCAGCACTTTGAGGAGTTGAAATGATAGTATTCCATATCATTTACATAGTTATCAAAAAAATTCGACACATTTTCTTTGTTAAAGGAAGTAGCTCCTAAGAGACTGGTAGCTTCCGGTGCCCGAAGAGAGATATCAGCCGCGTTACGAGACTCAAATCACCTGATTCATCCTTCATATTCATATACAAAGATTAAATTGAACTTGTTTCTGAGCTTTATATAACCTACTTGAGTACACTTTGCAATAAATAGTTTAAGAAAAGACAATGTTTCAAAATAAATACCCTACATTTGCCTTTAACGTTAAATTCCCTGTAATTTCATAACTTTTTTTTTAAATTTTTAAATTTTAGCACCATTTGTTCAAGATGGCAGCCGAAAAATGTATTTTGTATTTCACATGACATTTAATGTTGATTGGAAGACTATGAGCTTCACTTTCACTTTAAAGCAAGAATATTTTGTGGGAATTAATTCCATCATTTTTACTATTTCGGTTCTACTAAAGGGTTTCTTTTGTGAGCTTGATGGGGCTGTTTCCCCCATACAGTGAAACACGGAATTTTCTGGATATGTTAGTATTACCCTTATTGATATGCAAAATTTCATATTTCTTGAAGATAATTCTTTTTAGTAAAGGTTCTGGGAAAAGATAACGTAAAGATACTCTACAGTTGTTCAATTTTTCCATTAGTCACCAGTAATGTTTTGAAAATGACCATTTCTATCTTGTGCACAGTTTACCCGTAAAATGCAGTTTCCATGAACCCCAGCACTTAAAGTTTGGTAGTTTTGTAGAATATTTCGTTACTAATAAGCATAGGGGCCACGGGTACCCAAAATGTTGAAATTTTGTAGAAATGTACACGTTGCCCCCTATCAATGTGCGAAATATCGTATTTCTAGCTAGTCGAGAACATACTCAACATTTACGTCAGAAGTAAGTCAGCCTAAAAACTACGAAAAATGCAGTTTGAGGGGGTTTATATTCCAACTCGTGACAGTTCTTCACACATAAGATTTGGTACTTTTGTATATCATGACATTTCTGGTAACTTTGTGTACTTTGGCGTTACGAACGCTATTAGTTACTGAGCACTAATATCTTGAAAATGACCATTTTGATCTGTGTAATCGTTCGTGTAAAGCAGTGGTCGCCAAATGTATAAAGCTTCTGAGTGCCGTGCCGTTTTCAAGTTCTACTGTGAACTACCAACTTTAAAAAAATCTTACATTTGTTTATTGCCTATAAATTTACATTTCTAGTAAATAAGAAATCAAATTGTCCAAATTAGCAAATGTCTAATATACACATGAAAAACATAACGTGTCCAATCCCACGCATATACCATCAACTGTGAGATGAGGTTGACAATGCAGTTGCGCGGAAGAAACAAGCAGTTGTTGTCGTCAGTGTCCCCTGTCGCAAGCATCAGCTCAGTGGAGGAATCAAGGTTAGCCAACCAAAGCGATAACGCAATCTACCGAAAATAACCCCGCGAGTTTGTAGTAGCTCGCGATCGACGGTTTGACGATCACTGGTGTAAAGCTTCTTTGCAGCGCGGGCTGCGTACGCTGATACGTATTTTGACTGACTCTATATGCAAAATATATTTCAGAATACCTTACTCAGTTTTTCTCTATCTCTCATTCTCTTTGTTTTCTTCTCTTTTCCTGTCTAGTTTTGTTATTGCTGGTATGAGTGCTGCTTATATTAGCCCTGCAGGGTACTAAATTATTAATCTGCAAAGAACAGCTATAATTCATTCACAAACTGCTGTACCTAGGTATGTTTTATTTGAGTTTACAAAAAAAAAAAAAAAAACAATCCACAATGTTTTTGAATATACGTATAAAAAATGATGTATTTTTCCTCTTATGTCAATAGAAATAGAAATTTTTCCTTTTGCTATTTACCAGCCATTGAGAGAAAGAGAGATGCATGTTTATTTTAACTTTGTAAGCTTTAGGCAACTAAATTCTATTGGTTTTTGCCCTTTTAATAGGAACGAGTTTAACAAAACTAGACTATATCATTATTAATAATTCTGTTATCCGATAGAATGTTTTGAATTGCTTGTTAAGTTTTTTTCTGTCAATTGAATTAGTTAATTGGTGTGCTTCTACTTCGTTTTTCATATGTATAAGTACGTGAATGTGGTGCTAATGAAACAGGATATATATGTTGTCATTTATTTTCGTGTGCAGAGCTTGCGGTGCGTGAGAAAATATAAATTTGTAGAAGCTCGGTGCAATTATGCAGCGTAGGCAGACATGTTGTTGTGTTCCAGATAGGATGAAAATAAAACAAAAGTGGGCGTAATTTTTATTCTTGTCTTTATACATAGTATTGTTATGAAATAGTGCAGCATTTTGTTTTAAATTGGCGTTTTTTGAAGCAAATATTCTATTTCTCGTTTTCAAATCATTAGCTTTTTAATTACCTTGTCAAATCGCGAGCTGATGCAATTAGTGAAGTCATTCAATATCATTGGAGTGTACTTTTCAATGCTTTATTCAAACGCAAATTCCGTACAATGCACCAGGAGAAAAATATGGCTCAAAAGCGGATATAGTTTTAAACGTTCCATTCGATTGAATAAATGTCTGAAGTAAGAAGGAAGAGCAAAAAAAAAAAAAAAAACTTTTCAATATTATTGAAGTGAAACATCAATGTAATGGTACAAAAATGTATAAACAAATGTCATGCAACTATTGCTTTAGTTTTGTTGTGTTTCCTGATGTTACGGAAATTCTAATCACACGAATAAGCAAATATGAAATTGTTTACAGTAGTGTTTTCTGATTGATGTTCCGCAGATCCCTAGGGTCTGTGAGTCATATTTATGGGGTTTGTGCGACATATTTAAAGGGTACGCTAATATTTACTTCTTATGATATATAAAAGAAGCAAATAATGCAATAGATCTTCTGTGTGTGTGTGTGTTGTATGCTTATAACATAAGTGAAGATTTGTAATTATTAAAGTGTTGTTAATTTTGTTACTTATCTCTCAACTGCTAATACTACGCAGATACAACAATTTAAGGGTATAGAGTCCATATATTTCCCCCAAAATAAAAAAAGAGTCCGCAATCCTGAAATGATTAGGAACCACTTGTTTAAAGTTCTTTGCAAGGAGGGTATTGCTTTAAGCTACGAAGATCAATTTCGTTAGAACAAAATTTAAATGCAAAACATTATTATTACTATATATTTGCAGCACCATATAAAAAGTTTTAATGGAAAATTATTTGGTTGAACTTTCACATACAAAAAACCATTAACGAAAACGGATGTTAGATTGATTGATTGCGTTGGTTTATTGAGGATGACAGCTCCAAAACTAGTAGGAAAATAAATTCTAGAAAATTATTAGAGTTTAATGGAAACGCATTACCTAAGAATGACACAAATTCTAGAAAGTTATTAGAGATTAATGGAAACACATTGCCTAAGAATGACACAAATTCTAGAAAGTTATTAGAGTTTAATGGAAACAAATTGCCTAAGAATAACACAAATTCTAAAAAGTTATTAGAGTTTAATGAAAACACACTGCCTAAGAATAACACAAATTCTAAAAAGTTATTAGAGTTTAATGAAAACACATTGCCTAAGAATGACACATATACCAATCGTAAGATCTCGAAGAGCCTAACAACATTCCTCAAAAGCACAGTTTACGAGCAAAACGATAACTTTTCTTTGTAGATCTGAAAACAAAATGACGCTGTACGATAACTGCGTCAGCTATTAAGATGTAACTCTCATAAAGCTTTTTAATATGATACTAGCAAAGTGACAGTGTATAGTATGGTTATTGACATGTAGGCCATAATTATGATTTGCTTTTAAATATCAGTTTTCCTTTAACTATAATATTTTCTAAAGATGAAATGTAACATCCGATAGATCACATCTAGCTATCTCAAACAGAATGATTGAGGATAATTGAAGACTGGCTGTAGAAAACAATGTAAGTGCCAGAAACAAAAGTTACAATAACAGTAGAGACAAAAAATAGTAAATTGTGCCCAAGCGTCACAAAATAGAAAATACTATAGCTTAGAAGTATAACCTAGCATATAACTAACTAAGGCATAAACGTATTAAAATAAGTAAAATAAGTGCAAGAATTTCAAGGTGGCACTTACATTGTTTTCTACAGCGAGTCTTCAAATGATTATCGCAAGGAACAAATTCTTATGGCTCTAAAATTATTCCTTTTGTTTCTAATAACGTTTATTCTGTTGGAAGATATTAATTATTTATACACTATTTATGTGAAATACAATTTTAAGTATTAGAATGTAAACCGGCGTGTTGTGTAAAATCCCTTCATCTTTTTTTTAATGGATGTCAAACCTTTGATCACTGATCACATTCGATGAACCATTTCCAATGTTTGATTGACTCTCCAACAAAATATAAAGCGTTGAGAAAGCGGGCCCAGGTCCCCTACAACTCCGATTCAACATTTCGTCACGGTAGTCGTTAGTTCATCGTTTGATCACATTTGATCAATCGTTTCCGACATTTAATTCGCCCTCTCCTCAGCATGAGATATAAAGAGTTGAAGAGAACCCCTGGAACTCCGGTTCAGCATTTCATAACGCTAAACGTTCGATCATCGTTTGACAATATTTTCTCAACCATTTTCAGCGTTTGATCAGCTTTATTTAGACTATTTTTAACATTAGGGCTGACGTGTAGTTATGCAAAATTTACTCTCTTTTATGCAAAATTTACTTTAATTATATTTACCTTGTGTTTCTATGAGCAATGGCATTGAAATATGTTAAAAGTTTTGCTGATTGAGTTAGAGAATAGCAAAGAGAAGGCTCCAGGAACTAAACTTTCGAAACCTGTGAAGACGGCGTCCAAGGGGGCCGGAAGGAAGGACGAATAGCAGACTACGTTATCTGTATCATTTCTTTGTTCTTTTTTAATCTTTTCATAATAAAGTTACATTTACCAACAATGCATTTTCCCAAGTGAATTTTATGTACTGCATTGCTGTAACGCAACTTTAGAAAACCTTCAACTACCAGTTTTGCTCTGTTGAAAAAGTAATATATTATTTTGTCGATATTGGATAACATATGTTTTGAAAGGTAGTACATACGGTGTCGTGTCTCGAACGCTCTTTGTTTGAAGATATAACTGCGATGAATCTGTTTTTGGAAGTGGTTATGGAAGCGACGATGAGGTTGATTTGAGTGACGAACGTAGTTAAATCCAAGTTGAAATAGATAGCTATAAATGATTGAAATAGATATACGTAGGTGCTGTTGGAGCTATGAGAGCAGGACTTATACTAACATTTACATGAAGATATTGAAACTGCGTGTGTAAAGTCAGCCTCCTCACCACTTTGGAAAGAGGCGCAAACCATCACGAATTAGTGCTTAATTTGTGCTGTAAAATTCATACTTTATATTCCATTAACAAGGAAGGAAGTCGACAACAATGATGGTCGCTAACTTAGTACTAGCCCCCAATTCGTATTCAATTTAAAGCTACCTACTTACTTTATACTTAATGCTTAACTTGCGCATACTTTATGCTTAATTTGTCCCGCATGTTTCAAAATTTGTGCTAAGCAAAAATGCATTTGCAAGATATCTCTTCACAAATTAAATTCATCTGAATACGTAACACATGTCTTCGGACGACCTGCAGATCTCATGTATGTCTTGGGGTATTCAGGCTAGCAGTAGAAATTTTAAGGAAAAGGGAAATGCCTATGGGATTTCGATTGTATTCTAGCCTCAAGACAATAGTTTTATGACCAATCATACGTGATTATTTTGCGAATATCCCAGATATCTCACAGAATACATCAGAATGACTCTGTTTCCAGGATTTAAGATGATACCAAGACTTCCACAGCCCAAAGTAGGTCGTCTGTGAACATAGAGACGTTTCGGGACTGACGTCCAAGATATGTCTCTGTTACATTCTCATTACTAAGCTTTTATATCTATACTCCCCATATATTGCTGTAGGTATTGTAATTTAAACTTTAAGTAGTTGAATTGTCACAAGACTCTGTAGTCCAATCTAACTAGTTCTGAACAGATGTCACGCGCATCGGTAGAGATGGATGTGTAAGTTAGCTTTGTCTCTTCTATTATGGTGGAAAATGGGTAAGACAGTGTGAGTGTAAGTGAAAATAAGATTTTCTTTTAAACTTGTGCAATTTCAATACCTAATAATTACTGATAATAATTAGAATAATAATTAGAAGTGCTATCAGCACAATACATTCAACATGGTCAGTTGTTTTGTAACCAGTTGTAAGTTTGTATATCTCAAAAACCGTAAAAGCCTCAGAACAACCGAAACAAACCTAAGAATGTTAATCGTTCTCTTCAAAAACCTTCTAAGGTGATGAGTTAATCACATTGGTTCGTGGCCCTTCTCCAAACGTATTCGTTTTCTGGGCATTGACGTAGAACGTTAATTGCACACCGAAGCTATGTGAGACGGGACCTGATATTTTAATTGGAATCCAAACACATAAATATCATAATATTATTGTTTTAGCAAGCAGTTTGTAAAGTTTTCGTATAACTTATACATAAGAAGTCAATATTTATTTTTAAAGAGTTTAACAAAACTCTTTTCCACCCGAAAAATAAAGTATCTCAAGAACAACTTGATGGATAAGCAACAATTTTGGGCAGAATATAGAAGATCTAAAGCTAGGAATTGAGTTTGTTGTTGGAGGTGATCCATACACTGGAACCATTTCCGGTTTTGACGTTAATGGCAATTGAGCAAAAAACGGTAGTAGATTGCGAGAAGAGGCTTCCTGCAATCGATTAAGCGTCCCAAGAATGCATTTCATTTCAATCCTTAACTTTCCATTAAAGTCGGCAATGATAAAAAACTAGTAGAACTTCTGATTTCAGCATTGATCTACATAGAGCCAGAACGTAAGAGATAGCGAGAAATGTGTTTTTAAAAGAAATTTACTACCACTTCCGATTTCAATATAACTTGTGGAAATATCATCACACAAATCGAACTCCATCACGTGGTGTACACCGGCACTTATAATTCTTTTTTCTCCACAAATATCTTCACTTTAATAGCTTCCCGCTAACTTCTATAAACCTACTGAAAGTAATGCAAAATTTATTACTTTTCTTTTGCTTGTTTATTCGTAAGTGAAAGGAGATAATGAAATGCAACTTACCACAATCATAGATGATATTATTTTACAACAGAAAACATGAACATGATAAATTTTCAGTGTGATGGATTCTCATGAATTCTCTATATTCTTAGGCCTATATTTGCCCTTTATTAATGGTCGATAAAATGTTCTATTACATTATTACAATTCTGGAACTACATTTCATATATATGTATATACAACATATCTTACTTTCTTCTTTGGAGTAGTAGCTAGCACGTGCGCTTTTGGAACAAGTGTTCTCTGCTTCGATTCCTGGTGGAGAAAGATTAAAATTAATTATAGTGGTTCGGATTTAAGCTTAAATCATAAGGCCACGCTTTGTGTACTCCTCGACAACTGAGCCATCTAAAATTCAACAAGGAAGCAAAATCTTAGTTGTTAAGTAAGCGCTGCTTTTTAGCTGGGCTTTAACTTCCTTTCTGATATAACTTCAATCATGAAAATTGAAGAAAAAACATAGAGTGAGCAAATTTCTGTAAAAGTAGATTGCAAAATTTGATCCAAACAGAGAATAAAAAGTAAAGTAATGAAATAAAATATATTATAAACATATTTGCGAAAGAAAATCAGATAGAAGAATATGAACTACGTAGAACGAATCAGATTACATTTTTTTCCAATTCAGCAGATTTCATTTATATAGTGAAAGAAATATTTTTCATTTCATTTCTATATTGTCATATGTACATAGAAATTGGAGAATGAAAAATGTGAAATTTTCCTCACAAAAAGGAACTCAGAACAAACGAAAATTGAAATTTGAGAACGTAATTACAAATTCCATTAATGTTGGTGAAAGAAAAAAAGAAAATATAAAGATAAAATAAATTAGTTTCAAGCATTATAGAGAAGCAAATATTCTTAAGAAGATTTAAATCGTTCGAGATGTTTCTTTGTTAAGAGTCATTAAATTGAATGAAAGTCAATATACGTACAGCAGAACAAATTCATTGAGGATTGTTTGCGTTTGTACTAAAAGCATCATGTTGAGTAATTACGTAAACAAAACAAAAAAGAGAGAGACGGATTAATTTGCTTTAAATGCTAAATATAAAACGAAGTGCAGAAAATAATAGTTTGAAGCACTAATTATATAAATTGAATGTAAGGTTTAGTTTTGCGTTTCTTTTTAAGTTGTTCTCTTAGATATTTTGACTAGATATATCTAACTAACTAACTCTATGGCCTATGGAACCCGGAGGTTCAGTGCCGCGTTCACAAAAGCTCTCCACTGACTTCTATCCTTAGCTAATTGGATCCAGTTTCTACTTTGTATTCCTATCTCTGCGAGATCCATCTTAATATTATCCTCCCATCTGCGCCTAGGTCTTCCTAATGGTCGTTTTCCTATGGGTCTACCAGTCAAGACTTTGAAAGTGTTTCTACTTTCTTCCATTCTAGCTACATGACCTGCCCACCTAAGCCTCCTAGACTTGACGACCCTAACAATGTTGGGTAAACCGTATAAACTATGTAGTTCCTCGTTATGAAGTTTCCGCCATTCCCCATTCTCGTTTCTCTTGGGTCCGAATATGACTAGATATATATATGAGCAAATATATTAAAATCTTCATCCCGTTCTTAGGAGGAAAAGTTTTCTGATCAAAATATTATTCACTTGATTACATTCACTAAAATCTTTGTTATCCTATTAAACTAACATTTCGGTGCTAAGTGGTTGGCGTACTCTCCTTTGACGTGGAAGGCCCAGGTTCGATTCCTAGCCGGAGGTCATGTGGTTCGGATGACACCTTAAGCTGTAGGTCCACGTCTCAAATAGCGTCGCTGCTGAACTGGACGCTAAATTCAAAATCAACTCAAGTGAAATTAAGATTTCTGCAAACTTATGACTTCGCTACTGTAAAGGTATGGACCATCACATCAAATTTCCTTCTATTCCTTGAAGTAAATCAAGTCACTCCATAGTTAGTACTGAATTATTTACGCATACAATATAAACAAAATTACAATAGGTGTTTTTGAAAAACTTAATAGAAAGATCATCCTTAAAAGTAAGAGGAAAAATAGCTTACTTCATATTGAAGAATCGTTAAAATTGCAGTTTATTTCAAAGAAAATAGGCACAACTATATGTACGTATTGAATACCGTTAACATTGTACTAAATATCTTTAGGGTGACTTTTGTTCGAGGTGCTTTATTACGTTTTGTGCTTTCTATGCTTAAGCAGTATTAGATAAAATTCAGACTGGTTCTAATAGCTATCTAGACTCTCATCAATCGTACATATCTTTCAAGTGTAGGCTTGAAGTTTAGCCGTAAGATTACAACATAAAGTTTTTTAAATAGTAAATTTGTTATAGGGTTTGTCACTTTAACCTAATGGAATTCGAAGGTTTCTACCACAGTCTGCAATCTTTTATGTTTGTAGTCTCTTAAATTCTGTTATAAGGAAATATGTTCTTAACGTGAAATGTTATAGCATTTTCCCCCAAATTTAACGTTACTATTATCATCATCATTACTTTTTGGAATTTGCTGACAGTCCGCAGGACTCAAATCGAGAACCATCTATCCGTTGTTTTCTGTTGACAATAGTTTAGAACTTATCATGCTCGGTTTCGTTTCACTACAACTTCTTTCACCTTTTAACCATTTTCTTCCAAAGAACGCACTGACAACTCCCTGTTCTGTATTTAATCATATCCAATATCGCCCACTTGTTTCCTACTATTTCCTACACTCCATTTTTACCTGTTTACTCCTTTTTTGCTTGTTGATTACAGACATCTAATTTTCAGCATATTTCTCCATAACCAAATTTAGAAGGTTTGTAATCGTTTTCCGTCATCTCTCAGTAATTTCACATCTCTACTTCCTATCTTATTAACGTATTATTATTATGATGTTTTTGTAGCTATTTATTCATATTGTGATTATTTTTATTGGTAATGATGTTATCGGTGTTCGTCATATTTTCAAAGGTTGTTGCTATTTACTTCGCACCTTTTCACTTTCGATAAGAGAGAAGGAATCATGTTGGCTTAGTGGTAGAGCCTTTATCTCTACTGCATGGAGTCCCTGGTTCGACTTCTGGTCCAGTAAGTTTCTGCTAGACAACGTCGTATTCGTGAATTTTCTCGGGGTACTCTCGTTCATCCCACATCTCATTCCACCAAATATCCATCATCATTCACATACCTTAATCATCCGCCTCTATTAGCTTGAAAGGTATAATCTTTGTGTCGTTAAACTGAGAGATTTCACATTGTTGATAGGAGAGAAGAAAATATGGGAATCGTGAAAAAAGTCCAATTAGAAATTTCAATGGATTTACATGTTTCGTGATCCCTATATACTGATAAACGTATTTTTTATATATATATCTGTCCATCCGTTCGCATCGATGTATCTACCATCACCTAGAAGTCATACCGTTCAACATCCAGACCAAATTTTATACTTAAGGATTTTTGTAAGATATTCCAGACTAAATTTTATGAATTTTCTTCCTACCCCAAAAAGTTTGTTGGAGGGTAATAATCAAATTTTGGTATGTATTTTCTAGACAATGGCTCTAGTGACTTTGATTACATTTTCTAACCAATATTGCATTCAAAACCCTACGATTTGGTAAAATTTGTTTATCTAAGAAAATTTGACTCGACAGGATAGTTTACTCAAGTAATTTTAATGTTTAATAATGAAATTTATTTCTAGGGATATTAAATTTATACACACCTATAATGATGCAACTTCTTTTTTTAAGTGGAAGAGAGGATTTGTAAAATCAACTAAAATTCCAGTTTGGTTCAAAGAAAACAGAAAATGAAATAAAATTTTCAAGTTTTACGTCACACGTTTATGCCAGCTAGGCTAAAGGAGACGGCGATGATGAGAAATGAATGAAATGGTGGAATGATGAACGTGGGAAGAAACGGGAGAACACCGAGGAAACTTACACAAACAGTGTGTGTCCATCACAAAGTTAAATTGACACGAACGGGGATCGAACCAAGAACATCATGCACTAGAAGTAAACTCTCTATCACTGAGCCACCGCGAACGAAAACAGAAAAGTAATTCCTCATATAAATTCAGCTTATTATTACAAGTCAGCCTTCTTCCTTTTTAAATCACACGGAAAAGAAACTGGGAAATCTACCCCTACCTAACTGGCTTAATAATCCCATATAGTTACGTTATGTTAAATTGACTAGAACCTACCTTCGTTCAAAATACTCAGCCAGGCAATCATATAAATTAGTTAGCTATAAAATAAAGATGGCATATGTACTCATCATCATTAACAATCTACCTATGGTATTTCAACATATTTTTCAGTTGCATCACAGAACAACACCCTGTATATAGAAGTTAACGTTAAGAAATAAGAAATATTTATTTCTCGAGATATTTTCTTTTATTCTTTCGCAAGATTTATATCCGGAAGTCAATGTGAACATCTGACTATTATTCAAGAAATAAAGAAAGAGACAAATGTATCTGAACTATAGGAATAAGAATAAATATACAGTATATATAAAAATATAATTGATTTTGCTAGATACACTAGCGGAAATGAAACAAAATGGAATCAAACATGAGTATAGAAGAAACACTGGAAATGAGCTCTAAAGATGGTGAACGGAAAATGAAAAATAAAAAAAGAAATAAATACCTAAAAAGGAAAGAAATAAGGAAGAGAAAAAGAAGAGATAGATACAATGGAAAGATATGATCTGATGTCAAAGAAAAATGTTTAAGAGATTGAAAGAACGAGGAAGAAAACAATTTTGTTAATGGAAGACAAGAGCCATAATAGTATTAATAACTGAGATGAAATATTGCAATTGAGGAAATGGGAACATCTAACACGAAAAGAAAAATACAGGTAAACGAAGAAAGAAAACAGATTCTGTAATATTTCTCGATAAATTTAGGATAGCTATAAAACATGTCAAATATACGAATCTAACACAGTTAACTTTCAAGTTTAACTCTATATGTTGGGTAGTGGATTCAAACTTACTTCTGAATGGGTTACTTCCAGATCATTACAATTTTTTCAGCAAAGTAATACACTATTACTTCGGATATTTTCAACTCTAAAAATAATGCAATATCGTAGTACCTTGAAGAACCCAGACAATTCTTTAATAATTTTATACCAGAGAACGTTTGTGAGGGCTGAATGACTTTTATCATAGTTTAGTTTCGTTGGCTGGTTGTTTTGGAGATTGTGTCTTTCAGTACCGACTTTATATGAAACATGGATCTACAGCTACATGTGAGATGCAAATCGTATGGGGGCACGGTAGTTCAGTGGCAAAGTCCTGATTTCTGGTGCTAGGCCCAGGATGTTTGTGGTGGACATCGTGTCCGAGGGTTTAATCGGGTTTTTCTGTTTCCTCTAACTTTCTCAATTCATCAGTTGCTTCATTTTTACTTTCATTAATCATTTGTCTTCTTTTGCCTCAGTGATATAAACGTGAGACGTAAAACCAAAAGATTTGTTTAACTCGTTTAAAACTGTAGGCTCCTACCAGAAATCGAATCAAGGTTTGGCGTACCAAAGGGCTTACCACTTGGCAAAGCGTACTGTTATTGAATGCTAACTCTTTAATAATTCCATCCTAAGTATTACTAATATTTAGAATACCGTTAAGGTTATCTGGCTATTTTATTAATTGTGTTTGATGTCGTTTTGTAGTGCATACTATGTTTAACATTGTTATTTCATTTCCAGTTTTCTTTTAACTTTATCTTTATATGTGTTTCTTTCTTAGCATTTCGTATGTTCTATATTTTGTTTATAATCTGTGATTTATTTATTATGTTACGGTTTCTACAGATGAAAGGCTTATGAGAGCAAAGGTTTGTTTTAGTTGCTAGCCCACTCTCGCTATCTCGCTATCTCACTTACCCGGGCCTGATGGGTAACATGGAAATAATATATTTTCAACCTACCCAGAGTTAGATATTTAATCTGTTTATATGGCGATTCCTTTCTTAATATTTTCCAGGTATTGAATTCTTGCTCTTTCTCCATTCGAATTTTTCGTATATTTTTTCATTTCTAGCACTAAACTAGCTTTTTCTGAATGAAAAATTAAATGAATAATGATGTTATTTCTTATTTTTATCGTAAGAAAATTGAATTGGCATTTAGTACATGACCATTGCTGTCCGTGATGTACGAAATAAGCTTTTTCATGACTTAATCTCGAATATCTTCTAAATTTTATCTTTTGATTTTTTGACTTATCATGTTTCTGATGTACAGCTGTGATGTACGCCACACAAAACATTTTTAGCAGATCTTTTACTAATTCATAGATGTCAACAATCCTTTGTTTTAAACTTTCAAACTATACTGTGCATAAGTATCGGAAGTCTTATAGAACGGCTGTCAACCGGTGCCATAGTAAAAATGGTAAGAGATATCAAGAAGATAAAAATGGTAGAAATTAGCCATTTATGGTTTAAACGTTGATCTTTATAGACTACGAAACGTAAAATAAAGCAAGATGTGGCATTTCGGAATCGATTTATTGTTCCAAGAATAGGTTTTATCTTATTTCACTTCAAGCCAAGTTTTTTTTTTTTTTTTAAAAAAAAAGATAAATGGTTTCTTGTTTTAACGTCGATTGCCACACAACTAGAACTGTAACAGATAGCGAGTAGCATTTTCTTCCGGAATCGACTCAACATCTAAAGAAAACATACGATCTCCACTTCTCTCTTTACTGAAACCAGACATTCTATTAATTTACAACTACTTCCGGTTTCAATATTGATTTCCACAGAGCAAATGCAATGCGATATAGTGAGGAATGGCTTTTTTTATATATGGATTGCTCATCTCAAGAATAACTTTTATCTCCACCTTTCTATATGCAAACCAAAAATGGTGAAATCTACTTTCTATTCTCAATAATGACCATCATAGTGAAAAACTACAAGATATAGTGATAATTAGTTTTATGAAATGGGATTTAGTACCGCAATGATAAGTTTTGTTTCCGAATTTATTACTCTGTTGCAAGCAAAAGTAGTGGAAATTAACTACCACTTTCACCGTTCTAATGTTGATTCTCATAGATTGAAAACTGTAATAGAAGGCAACGAACGATTTTTTCAGCATTGCTTCAGTACCCCAAAAATAGACTTAATCTGAGCAATACTTTGCTATTCTTTTGCGCTTTCAATATTGATTCTTATATAGTAATAATTCTAAGAGACAATGATAAATTGCTTCTAATGGGTATTCGGCATCCGATAAAGAGGTTCCTTTTCTTAAGTTATTAATCTATTATTGTAGCTGAAAGTTATAGACCTACTACTTTCCGTTTCAATACCGAATTCGCATAGTTTGAAAGTCTATCGCGGTTTTACAAGAAACGAAATTTACTTATTTGTAACATACCTGCTTTGCTTTTGTGAATTTTTAAACACAAATAAAATTGTTTGAATTTTTCCTATACAATTGCATGACAACGTGTGTTCGTGAGTAATCTCACCTCATTTCAGCAGTAACTGAAAATGAAACTTACCTTTGAGGGATATTTTAAAAATATATATATTTTTAAAAGGTTGTTTCTTTCTATTATACTATTGACTAACCACATTCTTACAAATATCATAAGCCTGATAACGAATGGACAAGTGTTCAAAAAAATTGCAACAGAAAAGACAATCACGGAAATGTTAGGATAAAGTTTGAAGAAATTTATTCTCACGGATGTAGAAGGACAAACATGAAGGTGCTAGGATAATAGGTATATATTCACAAATGTAAAAGACATTATGATGGTGATAAAAGATGGATGAGATTAATAATAGAACTGGTGGGGAAATTTTAAAAAATACTACTTAACGCCAAGGCACTACGGTTAACGTGATAATATAGGGCACAAAATCTTGAATATCATTATATATATTAACAACACATGAATTAATAAAGTCATAATAATTGTAGTAGTTAATTTGTAGATGTCGAAATATCGTGCTGGGTATTCGTAAGTAGAATTAGCAGAATTGGAAAACCTGTTCTTTATCTTTAAAAAGGTGTAAATTACGTCGTTATAGACACCAGTTGTGTAACTTCCAGATTTATTATCAATAGATCGTTTACGTCACTACAGAGTCACATGACTACATTTTCGAAAAAGATGAGTATACAAGAGCAGAAATTTTAACCATACCATCTTCCCGAATGGCTACCTCGTTCACCGAATTATGCCTAATGCTACTTTTTTCTTTGAGGGTACACGTTGAAGATAATTTTCATAACAGAATTATTCATGTCCTTCAAGGATCTCATTGGAGACCATAACACCGGATTTTCTTTATCGGATAGGTTAGAACAAACTACTGATTAATGTGATGCGTGACTAAGGGTGAGCTTACACTCGCATTGTGTCTCCATCTGGAAGGTGCTCTTCCTAATAATGCATCTAATATAGCCGAGAAACATAGTAAATAGCTGTGTTATTCATTCACGCAAGTTCACTATATTTCTAGACTTCCAAAGTATGCTATCCATATGTATCGAAAGTCATATAGAACTTCTTCAATTTATCAGTCTGTCTCTCGACAGGTATTACAGCAAAAACGGCGAGATATAGCGAGAAACTGTTTTCTGATATGAGTTTAACATTGCAAAATAGGATTAATCCCTATCGTTATTAGGATCACGCAAATGGGACTTAATGTAATTTAAGATTGTAATGTTAGTACGTCCGTTAATTCACATGATAACTCTTAGATGAAAGTGGATTTTTGAATCCCGCTTTTTGCAGCGAATAGCTAAACTGATTACCTCGGCCAAAATTGGTAGTGGAATCAATCCGATACCATCTTCACGGTAATGGTGACTTTAGTAATAGCTATCCATATCCTATTCATTCGTAAATGTCCATTTTGCGTATTCTTCTTCATTGTCTTTAGCAGGGATTATTATTTTATTAAAACTGAAAATTGTATTTGTAACCACTTTCGGATCCAATATCCGATCTCCGTAGAACAAGGATGGTAAGATATAGCGAGAAATTGTTCTCTGACACGAATTCAGCGTTCCAACAATAGGTTCCATCTCCTTCTTTATCCGTACACTGAATCCAGAAGTCGTGAGTTTAACCATTTTCGGTTTCAATAGTTTTATATAGAACAAAAACTACATATAAAAAATAACTTTTTATATATTGAGCGTCCCCAGAATAACATCCAAATTCACTAAATTCACTCTTGTCCTTATATTTAAACAGGTTCCCCATAAAGAATAGATTTCTCCTGAGCCCTTATCCATGTATTGAACGCTAAAGTTTTACATCTTTCAGTTCCGGTTTGAATACTGGATTTCCATCGTTTGTAATTTAACCATGGTTTCATAGTTTAAAATGAAACTTATTTGTTGTGAGACTGTCTCATAGTCCTCTTCGATTTTGGAGAGTTTTGAAATATTTTTTTCTAAAGAAATATTTCTTAAGACTAGTAAACATTCTGATTTATAATCGTGGCAATATAATACAAAAATGTAGTTTTTTTATATATTAAAGATAAGTTCAGGATATTAATGTTCAGTATGTGCTTATATAATTAGTACAGTAGTTCTGTCGCACTTGACAAAAATGTAGCAATTAAGATTTTAAAAAATCTGTGTAATAGAACCCCACAAGGAATATTCTGTTATTTTCATATTAAATTAGACTATATATGAGAAAAATAATTGGAGCACTTGAAAAATAATAGTGAAGGCGAAGGAAATTCAAAATGGAAAAAGAAAGTTTGCTCTAATGACTTGGTCGAAATAATGAACTGAAGTTACGTGCGTTGAATAAATAAATCTTTTATTGATTTTGACCATGAATTTTATTCAATTGTGAACTTCTTTTGCCGTGTTGAAGAAGATAGACGTGTTGTAAGGAACGATTAATTATATGGGAAAAAACTTTAAGTGGAATACGAGGAAATGATTAAAAACATCACAAAATACAATAGTGTTACTAGTGAAGTACCACAGAGTTTTGTATTGTCTCTAACCTGTTTTCTTTTTAAATATAAAGATGACTCTATGGAGAAATATAAGCTAGAATTTGAATTAGAAAGATTTCAGTTCTTTATTTTTCACAAAATAAAGTGTCAATCAAACTAATGATGGAATAACATTTTAAATCATTGATTTTGAAAAGAATCTGACGAAGAATATGCATCGTTAGAATCAACAAATTATTCATTTGCTGAGGATTCCTTGAATAAACATCACCAGATTGAAGTAATTCCTCTACAAGTGATCAGATACGCATAAAGTTAGTTCTTACAAATGAGGATAAAGGATATGAGCATGAAATATATTTGGTTCAGTTTCCAAGTAATCAAACTAAAAGCAAGCGCCAAACTCCAGAAAAAGTTATATGAAAAATTATACATGAAGAGAATTTAGCATATTCTCTTCCACTCTTTATTTCAAAGTTTAGAATTATATTTGTTCACTACAAATCAACATTTTATGGCTTTTTTCATTAAAAACTCAACGCTTTTAAGATTTCACTATCGTTTATTAATGAAAACAGTTATTAAATAAAATCATCTAGTCCTCTTAAAATAATACTTATAAATTGGAAAGAAAACTGTTCATAGATTTTTATAAATAATTGACACTGTTTAAACTTATCTATAAAATATAATAAAAATTAGTTATTATTTTTCCCCTTCTATAAATTGATTCTTAAATAGAGTTTCGATACAGTATTAAGTAGCAAGAATTCAGTAATATAAGTTAACACACTTGAAGTTAAATAAAATGATAGTTTTACGGTATCTACTGCCAGTACTACTAAACTACAACTATAATAATAATAATAATAATAATAATAATAATAATAATAATAATAATAATAATAATAATAATAATAATAATAATAATAATATTTACATGGGATAAAACACCGACTAATGGTAATTTTCAACTCTACTTTGAAGAAATGGAATAAGAAAAATAGTTAATGTTCTTACCTCCTATAGTGGGAGGCCTAGGTGACTTACATATGTTCAAGACTTTGCTTACTCTTATTAGAAAAATAGAGAAAGAATATATTTAACATTTAGACAGTGGTCGACATCATTTCGAAATTCTTCTCTGCTCTCATTGTTAGAGTTAGCACTAGATACAGCTATAGAAAGGCATTGTAAAGTACACTGAAAATTCTTAATGAAACAGGGGAAATTATTTCATAAACTAGCTTCAAATTATTTTCATATAGAATTTTGGGCTTATTTTTCTGAATAAAATCAGCTTCAAAACATAGCGATAGAAATTTTGTAATGTCCAAATCAACATATTATTAGGAAAAAATAGGTGAATTGTGATGAAAATATGTATGGGGAGGGAAACACGGCAACTACCAGTCATGTCATCTTTAATATTGATACAAATGATCCTACGAGCCGGAACCCACTAAAAAAATCCGAAAGAAGAAAAAGGTCATCGTTACAGTAACAGCAAAGAATACAAATGTAATAACAGTACATTTGACTCTAGAATACAAGCTACAGAATCAGCTTCCACAATCATAGTGAAATCGGTTGCCTCTATTCCTACTATTACTACAGAACTTACTAAATAACTCTCAATTACACAAGCCATTCAAACGCATATAAAACATGCACCCCAAATCAACTATACAGATATACAACTACATAAGGGGTCACAGATGACATAGAAACGATGCTCATGGAACGTTCCATTTTTGATGATCGACGTTCCGTGGACATCCTGTGCAACTTCAAACATCTGCTTATGTCACAGAAAAGAAACTTGCTGTTGGAATCCTGTAGAACATTTGTAGGCTCTTTAGGGATAATAGCGGGCTGGTTTTTGGATTTCCAAATATTGTTCAGTGACAGGCATATCCCATTAAAATCCAAGGGATGTCTTGTGCATATCTTCATTATCCTTATGTAAAGCTTTGACGTGGATTTGAATGTCTCGAGATACGTACGGGATCTGTAGGAAGTCAAAAGGATGCCTCGTGGACATGTGCCATGTGAGATAGATGCATATTCACCGCACACCTCTCAACCAGAAAACTGACACAAGAACGAGAAAACTCCAAAAAGAAGTCTTAAAACGGTTAATACAACTTACACGATGTAATAGTCGCCATAAACAAGCGTAACTCTCGCCGAAAAAATATTCTCTTTCTTTTAACATGATCACAATAAGTAATCATTCTACCACGCCTGCCTTACATTATCTCACGAGTAAAGGAAATAACACTCTATACGTTCAGAATATTTACGGCTACGTAATCAAACGATCCTTGCTCTTATCTTTCCTTACTATAAAAGATATCACTAAAGACAGCTGGCTCAAAGCACAGCATAATATTTAAAATAATGCACTGGATAAAACAGTGACTAGTATTAAATGTCATTGTCTTCCTGATTGGAGAGGTGAGTTAATAATTCAGTGAAGTTTAATCGTGTCATAATTTTTGCTGTAAGACCACATCATTATAACTGCTATCCCAATATAAAGTTCTATTTTGTAAGCAACGCTATGTGAGCTCGTAAAACATTTTAAACACACATGTGAAAAAACGTACGATGCCATACTTGTCAGTCAGAGTTACAAGCTAAGGCTTGGATAATCCAAATTTGAAGGTAACGAATTACGGATTAAAATTATAAGGATTTTAAATTCTGTATAAATATGAATATTATGAAACTAATGTGTGTGAATTTAGAAAAGTGGGAACTAATCCGTATACTATCTTATTAGATAGGAACTAATCCGTAGACTAAGAATCAAAACGCCTCTGATGAAAGTGATATATAAAGCTGTACCAAAAATAAAAAATAACCAGTTGTTTAAATAATAATAATAATAATAATAATAATAATAATAATAATAATAATAATAATAATAATAAATTTCATCTTATGATATTACCTAAAATAATTTTCAACTTATTTTTGAAGAGTTTGTTCACTACAAAGTAGACTTGACGTGAGTTTATCATTGTGTCACAACTCGAGATGAAGACTCATCGTAAACCCACAGTTTATTGATGTGATTGCATGGTTATTATTATTATTATTATTATTATTATTATTATTATTATTATTAGTAGTAGTAGTAGTAGTAGTAGTAGTAGTAGTAGTAGTAGTAGTAGTAGTAGTAGTAGTAGTAGTAGTAGTAGTAGTATTGCTGAAATGCTTTTCTAAAATATTTTTTTTCCTATTTTACAAAAGCAAGAATTTGTGAAACATTTAGTAGTATTCTTCTAAGTTGTAAGCAACAAAAATGATAATTTGGAATCATGTTCTATTATAACACACTGATGATGTCATTTTATCTTTGTTATCATTAGTTTGATTTGAAAGAACATCCAGAAAATTCTAAAGAAATATTTAAGAAACATGTTTCTAAGTTACAAAAAATTGTAAATCACGCACCTAGAATTTTATCTTCAGCCATCTGAGGATACGAGAATCCCGTCCAACTAGACGATTATTTTAATACACATATTAAATAATGTTTCAACATTTCCGAAGCACAGGTTTAGCTTTCTATTCATATCGTCCTGCAAGACATCGGCCATCTGGATCCACCACGCAACATTTAACACACACTAGTTCTATATCAGACTATTTTCTTCTTTTACATCAACACTACCGAGACATCATCACTAGCACCTGAAGTAAACCATATATTCATGAAGGTTTCAAGGCTTCACGATATAACCACATTTCAAATAAGAGTTTCTCAGAAGCCTGGAACGATATATATGTCAATATGTTGTGGTAACCAGTTGAAATGCATACGCTGCACTCTGTGAGTCAGATGTCACTCATATGCAACCCAAACTACAGCACAGTAAGTTGGGTTGTATAACGCCTGTCATGACACATAAGAGAATTCAAGTTTTTACTAGTTTCCTTCTTGGATATAAACTGGGACGTGTTCTTTCTTCTTCTATTATTGAAATTTTAGACAGTAAAAAGTAAGGAATACACACACTAAAAATTTAATGACTATGTGTCTGACTTTTACTTCCACAAAAAAGACATATTTTGTGACCAAATTAAAAATCAGTCATCATAGGGTATTTGCTATCATTGGCTGGTCATTTGTCGTAAATTCATGCACTATAGGTCGTAGGGGCTTTCATGCACTATATGTCTTGGATAACTTCCTCATCTTGACGTTAGAAAATATCAGTTTTTATAATATTCGTGTATTGTAGTAGTTTTCTTCTTTTTCCTCTTTCATTTCAACTTAACTTCTATCACGCACCTTAGAATACACATTTTTTTTGTAAACAATATTCTAATCAGATTGTTTTCCTCTGTTTAATTACTTCTTATATTCCTTGTGTTTGTAGCACTTTATCGTTGGTTTTCTGTTTGACTTAGCCAATTTTCTCTATTCTTCTATACACCCATACTTTTAAGGTCTTTAGTTACTTTTTATAGCTTTATTTACGAAAAGTTCTATAAGTGTAGAGTTCCTGAAGACTAAGAAAGAACGAAAGATATATATATATATATATATATATATATATATATATATATATATATATATATATATATAATTTTGGATAGTTTTATTTTTTATATTTACTAAATTTGTTGTAACGCTCTAAAGTATACATAGAATGTATAACTGCAGATCTTAAAACAATTATGAAACTGTTGCGCCTTTGATAGTACATTTTGACATAATTAAAGTAGAAAAAGAGAATAAAGTGTGAATTAAAAACAAATTTTATTTTCCATTGCATTGTGGAAGTTGACGATCAAATCTCATACTTCAATCCGACGAAAAGACGCTCTTGGTTGAATCTGAGTGAAGTACGTTTGAAAAAAAATCAAATTCTAACAGAGATGCAACGTCACAAGGCATTTCAGGAATTTCAGCTTCAAAGACAATATTTGATCATGTCGCAGCTGTCATAGTCGCATCTTGTGAAAATGAGGCCGGAATAGAAATATTGAACTAGACCTTATGCACCGTCTTACCTTCAATGAAAGACTGAGCCACTGTAGTAAAATATGCAACGAGATCATCCGACTACCACAATGTTGAACAAGGATTTATTTTAAACCAGGGTTGCCATATTGTTATCCATAGAAATATAATGATGTTTGCTCGGAAAGTTAGTGGTACTTCCTCATATTGGTATATTTTTTCTACGATATAAACTTACTTTACCTTTATTTTTCCTAGATTAAGTAATATTAGAGCCTTAGAAAACACATACTTATTATACGCTGATTTACTTTATATTTTAAGTCATTTTCTCGTTAGTTGATATGGTGCTTCTTGAAGAAGTTAATTCTTCTTACTTTGTTTCAGTATTCATTTTTCTTTCTACTTTTGTAGCCAACGGCAAATTGAAACTTATCAAAGTTAGCGTATAAAGAAACTCGTGTATATTTCATTTTCTGGACGCCTCTCCTAAAGTGTGTATTTATATGCTGAAAATAACTAATACAATAGTTTTCCTCTGAGTCATTACTTATTGGCAATGTTCCATCAAATTCAAACTAAATAGATAAGCATACACAATATTAATTTCTATTAACTTTTCTTGGACTTTAATTGATTTAAATATTTTTTTCTATTTCATAGCAAAACTAAAACTTTCAGACTTGCGTGTGAATAATTTCTCCTCTTTAAAAGCAAACTTGACATTAATATTTTGTTATATCAACCTGAAACAGGTAGTTTCGAAACGGATTCAGTGTTGCAGAACACGCTACACGCGGAATATTGACTCCTCTTCCTCCCCTGTTCCTAGTGATCAATATATTTCACGTCTGCTCCCTGAATGAGAGAAGCAGGCAGTATGTACGGGTGACTTCTGCACGCTCAACATCTTGATGCTGAGGTCCACGTGGCATGAACTTGTCGAGAAAGTGCTATATTTTTTTCTCCGACCTGTTTGTGTTCGGAAAAACATAGATATCAACAAAGTGTGTTTTTATCTACAGTGCTTCGTTGTGTTCTATCTGTGCGAGCTCGTCCTAACAGAAAATCCCGTGCTTGCCAACACTTGCAGAGCGGGCTTCGTTCTTTGTCTGTGAAGTACTGCGCGTTGTAAGTAACTAAAAAGGACAAAGAGATATATAAATATATTTTATTTTGCTTTACTTTTTTACAATTTCAATTAACAGAACTTTATCGGTAACATTCAGTTATGTAGCAGAACTTTTGTCACAATGAAAACAATAAAAGCGAAAGAGGTTAGTGGCTCGATAGATAACGAAACACCGGTACTAGAAAACAAATTGCGTGAGCATTTCTTCGAAAGTTTCGACAGCGTTTACATGGAAATAATGACACGCGTCACTTGCATAACGTGACAAAGTTCTTACCGATAATAATTACCAGAAGGATAAAAAGGGTGTCGTTTTGATGTGTGTAAAAGCCCTTAATTAATTTTGAAATGCTTGAGAGCATTAACAGTGTACTTCAATAGTTGCAAAATTTAATTGAGTTGAAGGGTATAATAGATAATCTTTTTAAAAACTAAAAATTAAAAAAGAAACATTAACTTCATATGTAATTAAATGTAAACTCTACAGAAACAACAATACTTTTATTGTTTTCATAAAAGTATTCATTTAGTATTTGCTTTTAATGCGTAAACTTTTAATAAATCAACTTTTAACAAAAACTAATACTGGCAATAGAATATTTACAAATTCAATTACATTAAGTCAATAAACAAACCATATATTTGCTTTGATTCTGAAAAAAAAGAGTATAACAAGCTTAAACATCAAGCAGTTTTATTTTTAAAGAATCCATCATTTATATTTTAATTCATAAACACTTTCTATTAGGACGTTACCCTCTCTCTGATAACATGCAAACTAGGCTTCCAATTGTTATTCAAGTGCTTAAGTTGAGTACCGGCAATCATCCTAATTAAACCTACTCACGCAAAGCGTAGATATTGACAGCTCAATCAGTGTAATGGGAAACGGGGGAGAACATAAAGCAATCCTATTCCAGATTCATTAGCTGAATTACTTGGCCACAAGACAAGTTTCGAAACTGCTCATTGTGTGAGACCAGTAAAGCGATCACACTGTAATATTAGATTGTATGTCATACACCCACATGTGTGTAATTGTTATGAGTGGACAAATCATACTACTCTGCGACTAACTACGTTGATAGTTGAGATAATTAGGAATAGACACATTAATTTTTGGGTCGATGATAAGGAGGTTCATTATAGTGGCGTAGCGCCGTAATGGTCCAGAGATTTCGCTTTCCTTAATACATATAAATATTTTAGTTTCATTATTATATCATTATTTATGCACAAGGAGAGACTTGTAAATTAGAAATTAATTAGTATAACTGGTGCATTCCAAGTAAGAAGAATTTTAGAAATGATCCAGAGAAGGATCAAAAGATTGCGATCTTGATCAAGAATTTTAGGAATGATCCAAAAAATGAATCTTGGTCAATAATTATTTTTTGGATCAGAGGCCATGACATTTTTGAACGGTCCGTAAATTAAGTTTTCGTATTTTCTACAGAATAAGCACATCATACTGAGCTAAGTGATAGTTTGGGTTAGTTGCATTGTATGTAGTTCTCCAGATATAAGGCGTAAAAGAATATTTTTGATTGAAATATATTGGATCTTAAATCAGGGGCCACAAAATTTTTGAATGGCCCCTAAATCGAGTTTTCATATTTTCTACGGAATAAGCAAATCACTGAGTTAAGTAATAGTTTGGGTTTGGCTACACTGTATGTAGTTCTTCATATATAAGCCGTACAAGAAAATTTTTGATTGAAATATATTGGATCTTTCGATCCAAAAATTCAAATCAATTAACAATGATTGACCAATAAGCATTTAGTAGGTTGAATAACATTAGGATTATTTTCTCTCCTTCCCACCTTGCTTTCCTATGATCATTGTTTGGTATAGTTTTGCAGTTAGTGAATTCTAATAAGTTGAAGATTCCAAATTAACATTGTGGTCATACGAGACGAAGATCTACAGCTTAAAAAGTGGGACCTAAACCAGATTATATTTCACTGGGAATCGAAACTGTTTCTCTCACTCCAAAGGCGCGTCTACTAAAAACATGGCCATGAGGGAACTCCTACTTTTACAACTGAAGCATCCCACCGAATATTGCTGTGTGGCGTATATCAGTGAGTTCGAGAGAAACGAAGATAGCCTGTAATATATTCCAGGAGTGAAAGTGAATAACATGTATAACAGTATGCAAGGACAGTATCAATGGTTAAGCAATATCTTTCCTTGTGATTGGCTGTTTTGTATACGTTAGTCGTGTTCCATGCAGAATGATTTTACTGGTAACTCAGCACATTCCAAAATGTGCCATACAGCGTTATTTGGTATAACGCTTCAGTTATTACTTTCTGTGTAATAGTGAAGATCAGATGCAAACCAGGAGTGTCATTTCAGGTATTGCTCGGATAGGAAGACAAGATTCTCCACTGATAGAAGTAGAATTTCACATGTTTATTTGTAGATCATTATACTATTAATTAATTATATATACAAATCGGGGAGTAATTGCTCCCTGCCCCCAATAATGGCACTCATGTCTTAAACAGACTAAACATTTTAAACACTATAAGAACAATGATAATTAACAATACTAAAGCTTATGTAGAAAAATATCAATGCCTCCCCAGCCAATTCTCTATTAGCCCTGACATCTACTTCTAAAACAAAATTTTGTTAAGCCATTGGTCTCTACTAATTGTGCTTGCTTATCGAGAACACTTGGTATGGGTGCCATTAGCTTCATATACAATTTTATTTAATTATTAATTCATTTGTTATACGCTAATTGTATCTCAACTTACCCACAAATATTGATAGTACAAGATGTGGCCAAAAGACTGCCCTGACTAATTTGCAATCAGCGTACGAGTTAGATCTGAAGTCAAATGGAAGTAATGTTTGGGGGCAGGTAAGAACATTATGACATGATTACGGTCGTCATCAACCATCTTGGCGGCGGCCATTTTGGAATTAACTTTGTTATTTTAAATGGCAACATGATCAGGCAATATGTCAAATAACACTCGATTTCAACGAGAATCGTTCAGGTCATTGTACAATAACTGCAGTAATGGTGCACCTTCCAATGATTTTAGAGTAGGGTTTGGAGTTTGCAGGATTCCAAAAGGAAGGATTACGCGCCATTTACAGTTTGCAACACTATAACAACTACATTCATCAATAGGGAGAATTCTGTGAACCACAGAAATAACATACAAACATTACGACAAAAATGGTCTGCATAGCTGCAGCAATTCTGAGAATTTCCGCAAACGTTCAATCCAATGGTCGTGCACCCTATGAAGCACGTCAAACGATATTTGTTCACATACTTCATTGATCCCCTTTCCAGGCGGACAACCTATTAATTTTACTCTGGTATACAATAGTTTCAAGTCCCCCAGAGATAAAAATCTAAATGCGTTAGGTTCTAGGAACGTTATGGCCACTCTACTGCTATACGCCGATCTATCTATTTACCTGAAAATTATTCATAAAGCCAACTGACAACATTGTCACCATAATATGGCCTTACAGTATTATTTGTCAACGTTCAGGTAAAGAACCATCTTCATTTAACAAAAGTGCCGTAGCAGTGTTTTCTTTATCTCTATACTTAGAAGCACCCTGAGACACATCATTTAAGGTAGGTACAATAACGTTTTCACATTCTATATACAACACAATTCCTTACCTTACCTGTAACTTGCATCTGTTCAATGTGGCTTAAGCCGTACTAGTACTGAATATGTTGTCTGTTTACTTTGTCTGCACATAAAAGTTTACACATCACTGAAAATTATATTATGTGATAACATTGGGTCGCACGCTATCTGTTCCACTTGTTCGCCATGGTCATTCTCGGACAAGTTTTGAAGAAGCTGTCATTTGTAGGGTTACCCACCTTTTCCTGCGCAAAATTCTTTTGATACTTTTGATATGTTCACTCGATTGATGTCTCGATTGATGTCACACGTTCTTTGTGAGACTCTTAACCAACACACCCAATACGACTGTTAGTGTGCTCGAATCAGTCGCACATCGTGGTGATCCGGTTCGAGGAAAATATTCACTACTTATTGCAAAAAATTTACATCTGAGCTTCCTCATGTACTGCTTGTCACCTTGTCTCGATTGACAGTCACGCGGTGAGGTCAGCTGCTCTTACTCTTAAATTGAGTTTTCCTGGACAAGAGATAATTTCTATTCTCTCTTTTCGAGTTAATATTTTGGCGTCTTATCCAAAAAAAAAAAAAAACAGTGATATTCAGGGTGTTTCCGTCTTACACAATGCTCTACAAATCATTGCTTAGCACAAATGTATGGAAACATGAAACACATAAAAATATAACAAAATTTATTGAAGTTTATAGATGACCTCGTAGCTATAATACGAGTACATCAATTAGTTCAGTCTTATTAAAACTTGTAATCCAATTTTACTTCAAATTTTCCGGAGAACTGATTAGAAGAGGACAACGGGCATGTGTAACATCTTTGTGATACTGTTTGTTTTCGCAGTTAACATATGTTCTCCCTATTGATGAATGTAGTTGTTGTGGTGTTACAAACTGCATGTGATACGTAATCCGTTCTATAGAAACACCCTACAAACTCCAAACTCTCCGTATAATTGTTCGTAAGTGTTTCGTAGTTACAGTTATTGTATAATGAACTGAATTATTGTGTTTCTCACATAAAGACAATGTCATTTGGTATATCGAATAACCATGTTGATGTTTAAAATAGGAAGTTGAATCCAGTATGGATGCTATCAAGACGACGGATGACGACAGTAACCATGTCATAATTTTTCCCCTTCGCCGAATATGAGTTCCATTCGACTTGAGACCCAATCCGTCACAGTATGTAAGATATTCAATAAAAATCGAACAAAAATAACACACACACATGCACTGGGGGCTTGGACCAACGCCCCAAGTTTAGGCGTATTATAAATGTATATTGTCATTTGGTTTTCAATTTCCTTATCTTCACGATTTTTTTTGGCAGCCCCTTATTAAGGGCACACTAAGCTGATCATTATAGGATACCACTGAAATCCGTACCTGATTATAGTCCCTGCAGATCAGAGAAGGCACCTCACTAATTTTTCTCTATGAGGGCCGTCTTAACCCTCATTACAATATATGAAGATGTTGGCATCAATATTACTTTAATGTGAGGACGGATGATAAAAATGACATCAACATTATTTTAGGTCGAGGACGTGGGAATACGAGGAAATTGAGTGCGTATAAGAGTTAAGAAAAGTTAGTTTCAGACCATACCTGTAGAACGTTAAATTTAAGCCTTCGGTGTTCTTCTTAGCTAATTGGAAGTTACAGTCAGTTTATAGATGACCACGAACTCTTAGCTATCATACGAATACATAAACCAGTCTAGTTTTGTTTAAAAATTTCATCCAATTTTACTTCAGATCTTCATAGATGGACAGATTTAGTCGGTTTAATAGAATACAATGTTTTTTATGGACTAATCATTAATAAAGTTCTTAACCTGTACTCCATTTTGAATAATTCAACTAGATATTGAATTCTTGATAGTTTAGAACTTGAAAAATAATCAACATAAATAAGAAGTGTATATAAGAAAGGCTCGAACTTTAACTGTTCTTGCTTTATTGATTTATTTAACGTGTAACCATTATCCTCTTCCAATCATAACATCTTTGCTGTCAATACACCGTTGTTATAGTTTCTTTTATTTTTTCAACTTCTGCTGGAAATTGTTATTGTCAATGGTATATAATATTCGGGTTTCATTTTCCTGAATTTCTCCTATGGACGGTTTCTGCTTCTGGTTAACTCTCAACAAATACGGCACGAAGTTTACACTGAAGCGATACATTTCAAGGTTTTCAGTCAGGATTTGATGGTACTTACACTGACGCCAACATCTTTGAGAATCTTACGGACAGTTAAACGATGATTTTTACGTATTATAGCACTCATAATCTGAACATGTTGGTGGTCTGTTAAAGTGTAAGGTCTTCCAGTACTTGGGTCTTCGGTAACCAAATTTCTGCCCTCCTTAAAACACTTAAACAATTATAACACTGGATTCGATTCATGCAGGCATCCTTGTATGCTTGATTAAGCATGTGGAATGTCTCCGTGAAAATTTTCCTCAATTTTACCAAAAATTTCAGACAAACGTTTTGTAACTCCAATTTGTCATTGTTACTTCTTCACTAGTCCAATAAGCAGTTTATGTAGGATGCCTATCCATCCCAGCAAAATACCATCGTTTACGAAGATAAGCCGCTAAGTTGCATGGTAGCAGGAGTACGACATCTGCAGCCATTTAAAAAGTTTAAATACACCTTGTATAGTGCTGTACACATACATAATATTGAAGTAGTGATCAGATTGATCCAACCTTGGCAGAATGTGTAATGAATGCTAAAACAATTAGGAATGCAACAGCACGACAAATCATTTGCGTTGCTAATACTCGTAGAAAACAGCAAGAATAAGCAGGCCAAAGATTTACAGTTCAGTAAGAGCAGAATGTTGGTGTGTTGGTCATCTTCCTTTCACCAATTCTCCCATCATTAATTGCTTATTAATCCGTGCCCTTTGATAATCATGCCGTCATAACCGTGTAACAGTAAAGTAATTTTATTTCAAGAGAAGAGATCGAGTAGGACAAGAAATTAGGTTTCTGGGCTTACGACATCTAAGCCCATGTTAGCTCGTCACGTATGAAGGACGATGTCCCTCGTTGATTACACAATCCGAGGAAAGGACAGGAAGAAAAGATTGGGGAAGGAAGGAAGCGGCCTGGGACCTATATGTCAGGTACATCCCGGCATTTGGCTGGTGTGAATGAGGAAAACTCAGGAAAATCTCACTCAAGATGGCTGGCCTGGAAAAACTTTTATACTCTTTCAACCCAGTCTCCCCACCGGGAATCGAACTCGGAATCGCTCACACGAAGAGCGTTAGCGACAACGCTACACTGGGTCACGACACAGAATTCCGATTTCAAATGGAAACACATATGCATCGAATCTCACACTTAAAACGTATACCGAGAGGGAGCGTCAGTGAGAAAGATAGATGTCCAACAACCAGTGGCGTATTTAGGGGGGCTTCCGGTCTTAAGCTCCCCCCGAAATCTTACTTACTATAGTAAAGTATATGAAATATCTTGCAGAATTTTCACATTTTGAGGTAACCCCCCCGAAAGTTAGCAAAGCCCCCCGAAAATTAGTAAAGCTCTCCCCGAAACAAAATCGTAAATACGCCACTGACAACAACTAATGAATAAAATAAAGATTAAAATAATTTATCCATACGTCAATGATCTATCAGCGTCCCAAACAAATTTTCTGAAGTATCTGGCTCTCATAATTACAAAATGGGAAGTTCTTCTACACGAGAGATACACAGGCGATTTGCAAAATTTCTCACCCTTCTCAATCTTCACTACTTCTCCCTCCCAACAATTACATAGAGTTCTGGATAAAGTACTACCGAAAATATATCTACCTGTTGTTATCTATGTAGTGTTTACAAAGAAGGAAGTAAGCGATCTAATGAGAACAACCATTAACAAGTGCACAAAAGAAACGACCATTCAAAGTCTCCTTTACGATAAATAGAACTGACTGAGAAGTGATAACGAAAAAACTTCTATTCCAGAATCTCAGGCTAAATGAGGTAGTTGAAGTAAGACGTTTACCGAAAAATGGGGGAAATGAAATGGAGTAATACTTTCATGGCTTTGGTTCTATCTAGATGCTAAAGGCCTGTCTCTTCTTTAAACAACCTCTTAAACGACTCTTTGCTCTCAAGGCTGCCATAATAATGGCATCCATCTCAAACGCCCATTATGTTTGAAAAAACCGTCAGAAGAAAATGCTACATCTTCAGACTACTCGAGTGGTTGCGTGCTTTCTTCTGAATACGTTGGTCTGCTTACCTTTAGGAACCAGTATTTTAACATCTAGTTAAAAATATGTATTTATAATAATGGAGAATCGTCACATTCATAATAGTTGATTAACAAAATAATATGGAGGTACTACGCTCACGTCAGTATAGCACAAATCTAAAATTTGCTACAATCATAACCTTGGAAAATGCCTTTCGATAATCTATTTTTGTCATTTAGCTAGGAATTATCCATTATAAAAGTGTTTTAAACATATATGTTTTTATTATTTCTACCAGTTTTTTTTTTTTTTACAATTTACTATATAATCAGAAGTATGATTCAGTCATGTAATGATAATTGTGTAAATTAGTTGAGTGTGTATACTGTTCTTGGTTAGCAATCGGGACGCCTCAAATTTGAATTTAGAATTTTCTTAATTCCACGAGGAGAATACTTGTATAGTACCTTTAAATGTATGCCCTATCTGACTTCCTTTCACCTATCATTCCATTATTTTTATTGTATTATATTACACTGATGGAAAACCATTTAAGAACAACTAATCACAGATCTAGCAAAAAGCCAGAATTGCAACATGATAATAGTAAAATAATAAAGTGATCCCAAGATGGAACTCGTGAAGAAGTCCGAATATGTTATGTCAAAAATACCAATTTCTCGCGTAGTAGCACTAATAATCAATGCTAACGGCTACACAAACAACCGTTCGACCAGCCAGGTAACTTATCGTACAGATATTTGTTTGGGGTATGCTATTCCACATTTGATGTAGATTTTTACTTAGCTAGATCATTACAGCAGCCCGACTGCCACTCAACTATCATCCTACTATGTCCCTACATGGTTTGTATTGGGCTAAGGTTCGGAGATCTTGGAGGCCAGAATAGAAGTAGAATAGCTCGTGTTGTTGGAATGCTTTATTCTGATGGACACGGGGTTCCGCAGTTTCCATACAAGATTGAATGACAGGATTGACGGCAACATATGGCACACTTAGTCACATTTCATTGAATCAAGATCAAGGCAAGCGGAATATGTATCTTATTTACCTTCATACGAGTATGCCAGGTATGGGTTCTGTATGGCGAAAGAGAACACATACCTGATTTTTCTGTTCATCCGCTCGTCTACGGACATGCACATTACCGTTATTCTGTTCAATAGAGAAATGGCTCTCATTGCTGAACACTGCCGCCTTCCATTCGACTACATATGAGCACCTGTCATCGAATGCGGGAACGCAAATCTGCCTCCAATTGTTTAGAGATCGTGCGCTCACAGGAGGCAATTGTGGCTGAGTATCCTGTGACCGGTAATCATTGTTCTGTCAGTAAGGAAGGCCCAAATTATCCTTCTATGCAAGCGTTCCCAGGTTCACCAGGCATCATTATGTTGTAGAAGCCTTGTATTTCCTATTCTATACACTACTGATAGCAAATCATACCCTACGCAAGTAGCATTTTTGTGGAATGACGAAGTGGTCCCTTGCAACACCACCATAAGGAACGCTTGAAGTTACTTAATTGTGCAACAAACTCTGCTAAGACATTAAAGAAGATCACATGTAGATGTTTCAACTTTGTTCGGTAGAAGTCAACCATTGGAAGATATTTGCTGCCATCTAAAGACGCAATATGTAATTCATAGCATTCTATAGTTGTACACCATTGTCTCATTAGTGGAAAATAGGATACGGATAGCCACCGTTAATGTCCCCTTTATCCAAGAAAGTGTCGACGAATCGACTCCATCAACGAATTCATCCAAGTTAGTCTCTCTTTCTATCGATTGCTAAATGTAGAATTGAAAAATTTACTTTGAGTTCAAGTGTTTGTGTGTGGAGTAACGAACGTACGGACTTATATCAACATTACAATCTTAAAAGGTCCAGTAGCGTGAACCTAATAAGCGTTCGCTGTCATAATCCTGTCATCACAGACGCATGCTGTGGTTCTCAAACAGCTACAGTCACAGTGTTCTTCGACGATTATCAAACTAATAGAAGCTTCCTTCTACGGACACTATGATTAGCCTATCTTGTAAAGTGACCGGTGTTCTGGGGTTTTCAAACTAAGACCAATATGCCTTCTAGAGACGCAAATTATATATTGCTGTTTCATTCGAATTTGATCATGTATGCGACTTGCACTTAAATGTATTTCCACCTATGTGACTTTAGTGTAAATACGCCTCGCAGTGTATATTTGGTATGCGCTTAAAAGTAAAACTTCAAAGCATATTAATTTTCTGTGACACCCGCCAATTTACAGTTAATAAAAGCTTCAGAGATAATGTCCATTCATTTGAAAACTTATAGTAAAATATTACTGCATTTAAAGCGTTTCTTTTAAAATATATTCTATAAAAATATAGAATATATATTATGATACAATTACAACATCCGGACGTTATTCAGAAGAATAATTTTTTCATGTGTCCATTAAACTGTATATGAATGAAGCTTATTACCTACCTTTAGGGAAAATGCTTTTCAATATTTTTTATGTAATTACTGAAAGTTCAATTGTAAAAATCTTTCGTGGCAGGTTTAGTAGCTAGTGCGTGAACCTTTAGTAAACGGGCTTCCGATTTCAATTCCCGGCCTAACGTAATAGAGTAGATTTAAATGCATTACGGTGGTTCGTTTTCAAACTGTATGTTTCCGTTTCATACAGGCTTGGCACTGAAAAAGGATATTGAACTTCCACCAGCGAACTGCGTTTATAAATAGGCAGGACAAACTGAAGTTTTCAATGAAAGGAACAAAAAATGTTATTGTCTTACACCTTTTGAATTGTGAATATGCATACAATTTTACAGTATATTATATATTTGATTTTTTCTTGAATATATAAATGTAGATATGAAGAGTAAAGTTATTATTACCCCAGTTCCACCCTACTCATCCGGGGAACTGGTGTTCTTGCCAAAGGTTCTGGCAATCCTGTTTTTTTATTATTATTTTAAACTATGATAAGATAAAGAATAGGCCACCTGTGACCTATTTGATTACAGTCTGGTTAAGTATCTGAGCACTAGCTGAGACTTTCAGTCTGTGAAAACATTTAAAGGAGAAAAACTAAGAACTAGATTCCGATTGCAAACTTTTCAAGGTAACGAGGTTGAAATCTAGCAGCTGCGTTTATTACAGTCTACGTCTTTCTCAATGTTCTTGTGGGGCCTCTCCCGGATGAGAGTGAACTCAAAACCTGTCCAGTCCCGCACTTTGTGCATTCACTCGTGAAAGATAAACGATCTTAAGTGTAACTGCTAGCTAATGACTATCATACTTCTTCTCCAATGGGACCATAAAATTTCTCCTTACACAAAAAGAAACGATTAAGGAGTAAAATGGTATCTCTCTCTCTTGCAGTTATGTGGTGGTGTGTAGAGTATCATTTTGCTTCGAATGCTTCAGAAAAATACGGAAAGTTCATTTTTATTACACCTACGATATTTCAGGGTAATTTGAGTTTTACCCCTAGTGGACTGGATCACGTAATTTATAGCTTATTATGTGGCTTTATAGTGGCGAAAAAGCGTATGTGGGCTTCAAGTAATATATGGTATGTTAGTGTAGGAATTTCCGAAGATCGGGTTCGATTCCAACTCGGAGTTCTTGTGGTTCGGATTCTATTTAAATCATAAACATTGCCATCTATTTAAGGCATATTTCGCCTATCATCGGTGCGGAAAATAGGTGTCTTTTGAACTCCAAACAAAACTCCCAACTAATCGAAGTTAAACTCCGAAATAACTAATGAAACAAATCCTTATATTTAAACTCCAAACGAACTAATAAAATAAAAGGAAATGTTTCAGTACCAAAGGAATCAATCAAATGAAAACCGTAGATTTAAGCTTGAAAATAAACAATCAAAGATCCTAGAAACTTACATTTGAAGTTCAAAATAACCAATCAAAGAACCGTATATTAAAATTCCAAAATAACAAAAGGACACGGTAATTCACTGTTGCGAGAGGTCCAAAGTTCCATCGCAGGCAGTACAAGTTTGTGGTGGACAACGTCATGCCCACGAGCTCCTTCGCTGTTAATGTACGCGACTTTGACGTAAGAGACCCGAATTCGATTCCTGGTGGGAGCTCAAGTGGTTCGGATTCCGCGTTAATCAGTAGGTCCGCGTCTGATATAGCCTCGCTGCTGAAAGAGAAGTTAAAATCAACTCAACTCAACATCTTGTTCATTTTTCCCCTGTTTCCTTTCACATTCCTCTAATTCTCTTATATTCATTACTTTTCTTTGATTATATGTCTTCTTTATCCTTCAGAGCATAACAATGAGAGTAAACCTTGAAGACTTTAGTTTTTTATTTTTCCAAAATAAGTATAATTTAAGCCCATGTATTTAAAAAAAAGCAGCCAATCTAGCAATCAAAGATTCTTCAACCGTACATTGGAACTAAAAGAAAATAACCACCAAGTAAAGGAAAACCATGTACTTAAACTTAAAAACAAAATAGCCAAAGAATCTGAAGCTATTCATTTAAGACTTTAAAACAATCTAATAAACAGTCGAAAATTGTAAGTTTTTATATATCAGCGCGATGAATATTGCCATGATAGGTGTGAAAGTTGGTCCAACTTGTGCTATCTTTTACCGTTCTGGCTGTATGGAGGTCATATTAAAATCGGAAGTCGTTACAATCTACCACTTTTACTTTTAATATAGATATTTATAAGTTGACTGAGGGACGTTAAATTGAATGACTTCATTTTCATCTTCTTTAGCCTACAGTGCATAATTGTGCGAAGTATAAACTAGAAATTTCATTAGAATTGTATTTCAATTATGTTTCCAGGAAGTTAAAATGTATTTCATGGTTTTATTTATCTTAGAACGCTCAGTATGTAAGTAAAACTGATCACAGTTACTTGATATTTTTTTTATTTTGTTAATAGGAGTAATTAACGTGCCGTATTTAAACATCGATAACCCCAGACGTGCTAACTTAGAGAGAAAAATATCTGGCTTCCAGTTAACGCTAAAACAGTGAACGGAACGTATTGGAAGGTATGGATTCAGCATTTTCAAAGTATTGGAAATAGCAATTAAGGGTTGTTCTGAGGCATCCAATATTGATCTCTAAGCTCTTCACTGACACTTTTCAATTGATTAACTCAAATAGTCCATCTTTGTTGTGTAAAATGGATCGTTAGTTGTCATGGTTTCGTTTGAGTATACGTATGTCTTCACTAAACTGAGTGATTTCTTTTCTAATTGCGTTAGTAGATCTTCGTAGTAAAATATGTCAACTTTACGAGAAATTTAAACCTTTAAATATTCTCTGGGGGTGTAACTAGCTGTATCGTAGCATTTTGTTACATTTAAAAGCTTTTATTATTATTATTAACATACTATTTATAATTTGCTGCTTTGAGAATGTACCTAAAACATTGAATATTCAGTAATGTTTCAGTCAATTATGTGTTAATGGACTAATGAAAAATATGAAACTCTACTTACGGCGGTGGAGATTCTTGTCAAATTACTGTAAACGGCATTATGATCTTTGTGATCTTTGCGGACATTTCACGATATCCATCTATTTCTATAATAGTAGAATCCCATTTCTTGTATATAGTGGATACAGTAACTTCCCTAAAAGCGAATGGATTAAAACAATTTTTTCAGTTCATTCATATTACAAATATTGAATCCGATCGGTCATACTGTTTTAAAATGGAAGCCGTTTGAAAATTTTAAAACTTCATAACTCCTTTAATTTTGGGTCATATAATGGTAAAAAAAAAGTGATTTCTAATTTTCGTTTTAAAAGCACTTAGAGAATTGTTTAAAATATTATTTAGTATTTTAAATGATTTGATAATGTGCGTCACGCAGATTGAGCCGCACATTGCTGCACTAGTGAAATCACAATATACTCAGATATCTCATTAGCTTTCAATTTTAATTGTATTTTAATATGAAGATTTTGCAGCATTTGTATTTTTCTGGTATTTCAATATACAGTTCTCATTAGTTCCATATCGTACCTTTTTCATTTAAATTGACTTAAAAAGAATTCTGCACCTGTTGAAAATGTTTAGTAGACCTATTTTTTGTTGTTCTTAACAGTATGTACAAAAATAAAAAATGACTATCAGAACAAAATACAAAATAATATATTAAAAATTTTTCCGCTATTAGATTCTAATTATATTTATGTCTTCCGCTTATCTTCGCTACCCCTGTGAAACCGTCTCGCGGCCCCCAGGTTGAGCAACTCTGACATACTGAATTCCGTGAACAGTTATATAAATAATAAGGTGTGGGGTTTGAGGTCGTTAATGGGCAGTTTTAGTGGGGGGGGGGCTTTAATTAAACCTATGGTGTATTGCGGGCCGAAGAGTTAAGCACAACAATCAATAACAATGAAAATATGTGAGAGAAGATGGCATAACTTGCATCAGGGATGCAACTCTTTTTCGCTGTTTTCATATTCAATTTGAAAAGATTTACGCAAATGACAAGTAATGCTTATGTATAAATCACGCCAGAAACATGCTGAAAATTCTCGGATTTTATCCGTGTTGATGAAGGACATCTACATTGTTCCCCTTATACAAGTGGGTTATTTTCTGAGTTGTTTTCATCCTAAAGAGTCCCCGGGTCGTCTCCCATTGTGTGTGTCAGCAAAGGATTAACGTCAAACAATAGATTACAGCTACTTACATGAGCAACTGCTCTGTTCTTGCTAGAATGAAAAAAAAGAGAGGATTTAACTTCCAATCTTTTAAGCTATGGACAGTGCTGGTGCTGCAAGATAGGATTGGAATTAATATGGCTGGCAGAAACTGTCTCTTAGTTTAATCAGTCGAATCCTTAAATTACAAGGAATGGCCATTTCTTTCTGTACAGTTATGATTTTAGCGCTAACCACATTCCTTTGTCTAGAAAATACTATACAGTTATCCATAGATGGAATTAAGTGAAAGAAATTTAATTACTTTATTTCAAAAAGTAGTATTCATTTACAACAAAAATAACAGTTAGATACGAATTGAAATAAAATGGGTAAGGATCTACATTAAAAGGCATCATCCCGGTATTCGATTACCGAAACTGAGGAAACTGAGGAGACAAAAACCCCAGCCAGGTTTGACGGCGACCGGATTCGAACACGGAATCAACCAGTTTTTTAAATCGCTCCAACCGAGGTATTTGTCCCAATGTCTATTTAATCTATTCTGACTAATCCAATACATTAATTACACAAGCATAAGGATAGTTAAAAATCTGACCATGCTGTGCAGAAGAATTCGAAACCCATTAGGTTTCGTCCCAAAATCATCATCCCAACGCCGTAAACCGTTGGACTACACATCACTGACCAACAATTAGTTTATGATCACTCGATTCTGATATCATACGTATGGTTCTTGAGTTCGAGTTGAGTTTTTGTGATCTGAGTAGTAACACTGGGGTTATGAACAACGGAACCTACTATTAATGTGGGCACCGGTCCACGACCATGGGATCAATCCATTAACAACGCACACAGCATTGTGTAAGATCAACCGCCACAGTATAGGCTGTTTCCCATAAATTTAACCTTTTAGATCAAAGTCAAGAAAGTTTGATAATTTAACAAATTTTGATATTAAATTCAATAGCCTATAAATGAGGCTATTACTGTATTTCCAAATCGAAATCATGAGTTTAAATTTGAATCGCTGATTTGAGAAACGTCATAAGTCAATAATGTCAATAATGCCGTAAGCTAATGATTTGTGACATCTCTGTACTCAAGGATAGGCCTACTTGTTGCAGCTCGATATTGCACAAACTATTTGTGTCACTTCTGACATATAACAACCCAACGGTGTAGCTACCCTTCAGGAATTAAAACTGCATGTAAACTCATTTTCGGCATGTGGCTGACTTATGACGTTTCTCAAATCAGCGATTCGTTTATCCTTTTCTTTTACTTTTCTAATATTACTCACCTATATTGTACAGTTATCAGCAAACTTGCATATCCGTTCTTTGATATGGCCATGCAGTCTGTTCATCCTAATCATTAATCTTTTAATATGACAGACAACTTCTAACAATACCGTTCTGTTGACCCATAAACGAGTGTCTAGGAAAGAAATAGATGACCAATTTGATTGTCCACACCCGTTGTGAGATCAACGTTCTGTAAGCAAAGTACGTTATTATTTTAGGTGACAAAACTAGGCGACAAAATTGAATTCGATGGCACTCACCCACACGTTATCTCTCAAATATAATTCAAGTCACAAGTTAATGCTAAAACCTCGCAGATATAAGCAATTGTAATCAACATATAAGTACTTTCTCTGTTTCTGTCAAATGTTCAATTTTTTTTTCATTCACTTCCACCAATCAATTTCATTTGAATTCTGTATACTTGCTTACTTCCGATAATAACATAGCATTCTATCAATCCAGTCTACATTTTATACAGTTATTAAGTCAAAATTAAGTTAAATTGTTGGTATTCAAATAAACCTCATCTCTGCCGCAAGATATCTTTCTCATGGGCTGACCAATAAATTATTCTTGTAATGTGGAACAAATGCGAGAGGGCCAATGCCCTACCCTTGGCGTGCTGGTATACCAGATCCATTTAATCACCGAAATTAAACAACTGTGTCTGATTGGTATTTGGATTCGTAACAATTAAGGTGCTAGCATTTTTGTTAGTTTATTCAACATCGTCGTGAGGAAAATTGGGAAACTATACTTATATTGAAGAGATAACATACTCAGTGAAGTGAGCTAGCAACAACAGCGGACGGAATCGTACTATGATAACCATACATGCTGCAACTTCAAATTAACATCTCCACAGAGTTTAGTTTCAGTGTATTATAACAGCGATTGAACAGTTAACGAACATAATGGTAGTAACTGAAGCCCATTACTGATGAGAAAACTGGCCGGATCACGGAGATTGGATACAACTGTAAAATAGAAAAGTTGCCTAAGAAGTGTAGCACATTCTCAGATCACAAATTTGGCTTCTTAAAGTAGCTGCATGAATAATGGATATTGCGGAGGTACAGTGTAGAGTTTTCATCTGTCTGGTACAACGGGACCAAGTTCTATCTCATGTTGCTTTGTTCTGTCAGAATAGTAGAGTTGTGCATTTCTCCATCTTTCCCCTACATCTTTTATCATTCACTTTGCTATCCATCTCTTTCGCAAAAGAACATATCTGAAGGGAATTAAAGATTTATCATTTTTCAATTTGAAAAAAAATTCTTAATTTAAGATTGGGTTTCACACTTTTGTCGCCCAAATGTGTTTTCTATACATGAAGCCAGTCCTAAATACATCGGATTTCATTTCAATGCTAGACTCTTAACTACACAGTGTGAATGTATATAGGAATATATATATATATATATATATATATATATATATATATATATATATATATATATATATATATGAATCTCTTGCTAAAGAATAAAGGATTGATTTAGCACCTGTCCTTTTATCTATTGTCTTACACATGCACCCGTCAAAGAAAATCAGGTATAATTTATGTCACTCTGACATGAGTCTTATTTTCATGTGACAAATGACTTTAAGGGAGTCACATTCTATGGTATCAACCCTAAAAAAATAGTAAACAGATCGATTAGGTAAAAGTATTGTCTTCTCATGGCACGTTCTCTTTATGTATCATGTTAAGTACACTTACCATTCACGTATTTAGAATGCACTTCCTTCTCCTACTTGTTAAACATCCGTCAGAGATAGTAGGATTATTGGAGCTCTTGAGTACAAATGGTGCTATTTTACTAACAAATGTTGTCTTCTAGTTATAACTTTGAGCAAAAACAATGTATTAAGATGTAATCACTTGAATGTGAAGAATTTTAATTCTTTCCTTCCTTGTTTCGTAATACTTCTAATACAACAATTCTCGTTTCTTTGCGTTGTTGTCTCTTGATTATATAGTTGTGACCAAGAGTACAATGACCTGATGTCTCTAAAATTCGTTTTAAATAAAAATTATTATTGTACTTCCTATAGGTTGGTTCGGCATTTACAGTATGTTAGAGACATGCATCAATTCTAAAGCCATTTCAGAAAAGTTGTTCGATTACCCGGAATTATTGTATCTTGAAATAACTTCGTAATCCAGAATCCTTAAATAGAATCCTGGAATTAGTCTTTCTAATTGAACTGTAGTTTTATTTTATTGAAGCCCAAAATCAGGGCCGTAAATTGTGGGGGGTAGGGTGGGGCAACTGACCCCAGGGAAGCTCCTCGAAGTTCTAGGGGGGTCCACTTTAAGACAAAATTTTCTTACTTCACATACGATATGAACATGAAATTATAAATGAAGCGTCAAATAGGTTCACTACATTACATAAACAAAACAGCACACAAGAGGTAAATAATACAAAAATGAGTCATGGACCCATTTCAGTAAAAAAATGTCTACTATTATGGGCCCTGGAAATAATACTTATTTGCATGACTTTGAGATTTGTTAATATTGTCCCCTTAATTAATTTGTGATGTATGGAACGGGTCCAGGGGCGTAACTAACGGCTCCACAGAGATTGCCATGCGGGAGGACTCACAATCTCCGGGGAACCCTTAAAAAGTAAGAGAAAGATGGAAAGAGAGAGCCCAAGAATTAGAAAAACAACATTTTCTAGGGGGCCCAAATACGCGTATTAATGCTTGCCCCTCAGAAAAAAATCTGTTACGGCGCTGCCCAAAATATACGTAAATGAAAACTTTCTTTAGAGCAGGATGTTGTTTGTTCTCTCTATTTACTTTTCAAAGTTAGTTCCATTTTCACTAACGTTTACATTTCTGACTTACTATTTGATAAAAAAAAGAAAAGAAAAAGAAAAATAATTTGTACAGTATACAGGCTTACAGGAAAACTGAAGAAACATCCAGCTACATCTTAGACATCAGTATTCTAATTACAAACTTAATAATATTAAGAAATTCATTAATATGTTTTGGAAAATAATAACGCGTGAAATACTTCCGTTTTCTGAATAGACAATGTAGAGGTCTGCACAGGCTCGAGCCGTAAATTTTTAAATATACATCCATATTTGTCGGGCCTTTTCCGGCTTAACTTTGTAAATATACTGTACAACGATATTTTTAATGGACCGTTCTTTCTAGAGAACTTTTAAAGCACAACTGCAAAGTTAAACGTCTAATTGCTGTAAATAAAAATACAATTGTGCGTTAATTATTAATTTTCTGTAGTTCGGGCTTATTTCTGGCTCATTTGATAATTACACGATCCCTGGTCGGTCTCGGGCCTAAATGCTAAAACATATTTCAGAGTCGGGTCGGGCCTCACATTATAAACTCACGGGTCGGGCCCGGCCCGGGCAAAAATTTCTGGCCCTTGAAGACCTATAGGACAATGCTGACTTCTTGTACCTGAACCTAACAAGCTTTTTCTTCTCCATCTCTATGTAAATATTTTATTTCTTTTAAAAGTCAGTACCTTCGTACGTGAGGTTAGCATAGAACATAATAGAATAGATATCTTCGTTTTTGGGGGCATGTGTTATTGATATATATTCTTTAACAGTTCACAGTTCAATACATAGGTTGTTTTCGATATTGACCTCTTGCTTCAAACGTCCCCATCCATTTCTGCACATTGCTCTTGCAAGTTGATATCTCTCCGTATATCTTTTTTCAGTCTCCTGTGTAAGACACACTATTTTGTAACACCTGTACTTGTACATTTTGTAGGAAAGTCCTTATTCCATCATTCATTATACAAAGATTGACTGATTTATGTTGATAAGTAACAGAATTATGATGGCCATTGAATTATTTTGAGTACAGTCTTCATATGGACAACATCACTGAATATTAGGATATAATAACATTGATTATACATATAGTAGTAAGCTAATAAATTAAGCAGTTAGATCGAAGAAATAATATAATATATTTGCGGCTGAGAAACACTATATCTATTCAAGCTGACAAGATTTCGAGAAAGGATTTATCATTCCAATATTTTTTTTTTTCTTTTTAAAAAAAAGATACTTGTTTCGTCAGTGATGTACTATTCTAAAAATAAAAGAGAAATTTATTGTTGCTGAAAGGAAACAAAAGAGGTACTTTTGTTTACAAAGAAAAAAAACGAAAAATAAGTATAAGATTAAAATTTTCTTTGTTCTTGGTATCGCCGCTGCAGCACGAAAAGCTTTTGTAGTTCGCAATCAAGTCAATCCGCTCAAATCCTCTTTTTCCGTACTTGGTCAATTAACTTCGTTCGCGTCTTATCTGAAAGTCTCTCTGTCGACTGAAGCAAATTGTAAATTTCTCTTTCACTTTGTGAGCAAATGAAAGGGTTTTCCCCGGGAAAAGCACATACACGCACACAAGCATAAACTCCCCATAAATTGCGTTTTAGCAGTATTGTCTTCATTATTTATATCCTGTAAGCTATGACCTCAAACAAATTTGCAAACTAACATTTATTTCGAACGATTATGGATTCTTGTTGATTTAGCTGTTCAAGTGTCCCTGTCTCTGTACTGTGTCCTTTCTATAATTATTTACACACTTAAGAGTACTGGCTACTTTAGTGCGTACTTAAGAGCATTGGCTACAATTAAGTCATAATGCTTATATTAATAGAAGAATACATGCAAGCAACAGTAATAACTCTTGAAATTGTTATTATGAAAATGTACTATTATATAATATTTGAAAGTATTTCCTTGCTTATTGTTTTAAAATGAATTGAAATGTTTGTAGAACAAAAATTCGTATAAGGGCCTACACATACATTTTCTATTGACTGTTTTAATTGACGATAAAATTTCTATGCATTTAGGATTGGATTCAATTTGAGTTTAGTGGCCCAGCCAACAGGGAGGTTATGATTGATACGAGAACCTATATCTTATCGTAGGATCTGAACCACATAATCTTCCACCAGTAATTGAACCACATCTAATTCTCATATAGCCTCATTGCTGAAAAGTAGATCTAACCTTTAACAAACAAACTAACTAAAATAAACGATGTCACAAATTGAGCCCAGCACCTCGGGAATAAAAGAACATTAAACTCACTGCCCGATAATATGTGGTTTGTATGAATGCCCGCAGGATTTTTTCGAACGGCGCCAAAATATTGGCATAAGAATAAGGGCAATTGCAAGTACACACACACACACACACACTCCATCTTGATGTAAAATAACAATTATTTAGGAGTATTACCTATGTACAGTTAACGTACGTACTATTGTATAGTACTTAATATAAGGCCGCTGGCTAATCACTATAATATATTAAATACTATAGTGCATGAGTAAACAAATTACTATGTTTTGTCATGTATTTCAAAGAACTGAATCCCCATCGAAAATTCGCAGGTTGGCAATTTTCCTCCTTTCCTCATCCTTCGTGCGACCATGGTGATACCAATGGATTGGGAGTGGGACAAGATGATTCAGTTATACAATGCTCAACACTGGTGGAGGGTTTCAGATTTCATGCCAGATAATGTGTCTATTGTATTATGCAAACATTATATTTACAGAACTTTCCAGAATACACCAATATTCTTGATCTTGTGCCAGTGCGGAAACTGCTTCAAACACTAATTAATTAAACAAAAGCAAGTATTGCGACCATTCATATCTCGTTATTTACCCTATGCGATTGATCATTGGTTCTAATCCCAATGAAACATTAATTTGTAAAATTTCAAAGAGAGATTAAAATTTGAAAATAGTGTGGGAGGGAGGTAAGTTTAGTTTTGTCATAATCTCACCTAGTCCACGGTCACTCTTTTTTTTTTTGTGCGTGTGTGTGTATTATACATATTTGGGCAGTACTAATAGTGGTTCTTTGTATTCAAAAGCTCTTTTATGTACACTCATGTCCGAAATGATTGTCGCATATCTATAACTGTCTTCTTGTAAGAACATAATTTGATAATGATTTTGCAGGGTACTTTTTATACTGATACTATGTGCAGTGGCGTATTTAGGGGGGTGGCTTCCGGGCTTAAGCCCCCTCCCCCCCGAAATCTTACTTAGTATAGTAAAGTAAATGAAATATCTTGCAGAATTTTCACATTTCCAGGCAAAGCCCCTCCCCGAAAGTTAGCAAAGCCCCTCCCGAAACAAAATCGTAAATACGCCACTGACTATGTGTATAATCGGGAAATGTATATTTGTGGTAAATTTCATAGGAAAAGAATTATAAATACGAAAATTAGCATGAGTAAAACAAAATGTTGCTAAATTGACAAGAAAGTTTTATTTTCGTTTTATTGTTCTTATTTACTGCTCTTTTCACATGAAATTTGCCACATACACGTCTTTGCCGATTATACACATACTAACATTATAAGAAACACCGGGCGAATTCGTTATCAAATTATATTCCTAGAACAACATATTTATAGACCTGCGACAATAATTTTGGACATGAGTGTACGTCTGTTGAAAGCTTTTACTCTTGAAAGCAATAATAACATACTCATTAAAATAACAACGTAGTATTCTACAATATGTCTGTAGCGTAGAGAGAACACGTATTTGAGAGTATGACAAGAGAGCGTCCTTTAAATTGATAAATACAATATAAAGTAATGGCATTGATTACCCGCTTCGCTGGGTTGAAAAAAAAAACTTTAAATGCATAACTCCTTTATGTATCTCCCTCTCTCCCTCCCCTAAGTTGAGGGGCTAAATTTGGATTTAAACGGCATCGAAATTGTCACTGTTCATCTCAGCTACTAATATCGGTTTGTGATTATCCTAATCATTCATTTTCGCTCATTTTTAAATATTTCCCTTCCCCTCCCCTAAGTTGCACCATCAAAGTGAAATAATAAAAAAAAACATGCCAGGCCCAAACCTTGAAAATTTGATCGAGATCGGTCAGGTGGTTTAAGACTTATTAAGTCACAAACATAGACAATGCATTTGATTCAGGCTTAAGGGCCTTGAGTATCCATAGCCTGCCTCTGGCTAATATTGGGCATTGAACTTAACCGTAAATGGTTATCGAACAATATATAAATAAACGAATAACATTCTTTAAAAGTAAATATTATTAGAATTATATTGGTAATCATTGATTTTATCATAGTTTAGTTAAATTACAGTTATATTAACTGTACGTGTCGCCTACTTCTACATTATGTCCATAATGTAATTAATGCGACATTTCTCTTTACAGTGTTCGTGTAGAATTGACAGTATACTAAATGCTTCTTTTCCAAAAAGCTCGGGTTTCATTATAAACGATAATTTATTTACACACAGAAAGTACCGTGAATTTACTTGTCTGAAGGATTCCATGTTTCTTTAAATGAGGGCCTGAAGCTTAGCTCGCCTCTGGTATAGGAGTGTCACTGCTTCAATCGTGGGCCGTGTGTGCTTATTGTGGACAATATCGAATCTCTCAGTTTTATTGATTTTTTTCATTATCTTCCACATTAATGTTTCACCAATTCTTTCCTAATCATTCACTTGTGTTAGTCATCCATCTTTAGCCCAGAGCTATCACGTGGTTTTTTAATTCAGCTCTTTTGAAGGTGAAATGGTGTAATGGGGAACAGCCTTCTCTCGCATGATGATCTGTACACTCGATTTAAGTTCCATCGGAGGCGACGTAAATAGAATAATATGTTCTTCATAACCTCGGTGTTGTACAGAAATAGACCAAAATCAATCAATCAATCAATCATGATTCATCTAGAGGACATAAGCGTGGAATATTTAACTAAGTATTTCCATTCGTTTTTCACAACTTTAAATTGTATTTTGTATGCATTACAATTTAAAGTACCAACAAATTTATGAATTGTCTGTGTGAAATTGCATGAAAATTTAATTGCTCTTATGTGGGTCTCATTTACATTTAGTAAAGCACATATGATAATCAGAGGCGGCTTTAGTGGGTACGCCGGGTCCAATTAGACCCGGAGCTACCTGAAAAGTTTTGAAAAATATTAACATCAGAGAGGTAATAAATATAATTTTAGTAAAAAAGAACAAACCCAATAAACTATATTTTTTAAAATAAACAAATCATTATCAATTATGCCTTTATTAATGGTAGATGATTATTTAATAAATAGCATCAAATACTATTGGAAAAATAAGCTCCAAAACTTTGGTCTACCGAAGCAAAACAAAAAACAGACTGCGAGAACCATTATATTCAAAAATATCATTCAATGTTTCCTACTGTCATTATTTGAGAAAATATTGGGTATACAAGAGGGAGGGAACAGATCTACTGAAAATTAAAATTCTAAAGTCACCCCTGATGATAAGCTCCTAAGTCTACTTGATTTAAGTTTCTTACTTACTTCAGACTTTGTTAGTGATGTCACTACACGTCTTTGAGCCTAAATGATGTCTGGAAAGCAAATGCTTTGTGTCGTTGTAGTCTTCAAAACATGAGTACATATGTCAAAGAAACAAAGTTTGACAAATGTTTTTAAAATGCATTAACTGGTGGTGTAAGTTCATTTAGGTGACCAGCTTAATAAAGAACTAATCAAGTAATATATTGCATTAGTAACAGTCAATTGAATGGTAACTTTTTTTAAAAAAAAAAAGTCACATTTTTAAAATAACACTAACTAAATGATGTGCATTTTCAAAATCGATTTCCTCACGATGAATTAAATTGCTAATATGATAATGGCAGCTGACGTATGATCTCCCATACAAGACCTTTGTGGACTAAAGGACGACACAAGTTGCTTAATTGAGCGTTGCATATGGATCCGTCCACCAAAAAGAGAAGGTAGCTCAGGCGAGGTTTACGGTTCGCTTGCTCTTTCACTCTCACCTCTCTCTCTCTCTCTCTTCGTGTGTGTGTGTGTGTGTGTGTGTGACTGGGTGTCTCACTAGCGTTTCATTTCCTCGCAGTATGGCTGTATGCAATTAATAGCAAAGTGAAAACTTTGGAACACTTTTCCTTCTCTCAATCACCAAATGAGTTTTTAATTTATAAATGAGTAATGAAGGAGCAGAAGCGAAATAGAGAGAGAGAGTTCGGCCACACAAAAGAACGTGGACGCAATAGGTTATGTACAGAGCAGCAGAACACAACACAATACTCACAAAAAAAATCTATGTAACGGAGAGCCTTTACAAAGAACTAAAAAAAAGGTAGTTCGTTGTATCTGGAAACGAAATTAGACAGAAATATTTGATAACTTTCTTTCTTTATATATATATATATATATATATATATATATATATATATATATATATATATATATATATATATATATATTCATGAATACAAACTCTATAATAAACATAAAAGGAATAATGTCTTTGTTAGAAATTCATTTGTGTAACATAATCAACCTCGACAGGGAAATTGGATTGTACGTTCGTATATGCTTATTGTGTTGCGTTTGTAGAAGTTTCTTGCGTTTTCACTAATTAACACTAATTAGTGTAATATACAAGACACACACATACCGTAAGACACAGCGAATAATTTGTATGTAGGTTGCATAATATGAATATACTGATGCATAAACACAGTTTGTGTGGTTTGTTTCTACGTATAATGTAGAGTTTGTACTATAGGACAATGAAATCCCACTGAGAATAACAAAATTATTTGTGTTAGTGTAAAAAGCTCATGAGTAGTTTTCGAGAAAATTTTGAAAAATCCAATTAATTTGTAAAAACCTAAAAGTTATTAATGGACGAGAATGACATCATTTATTAACGTAAGGGGCAACGGTGGCTCAGTGGTAGAGCGTTCACCTCTTGGGGTACCGGATTCGATCCCAGCCCTCGCCAAGTAAACCTTGTGGTGGACAAGCACCGTGTGCGTGGGTTTCCTCGGTGTTCTGTTTCCTCCCACTTTTTTCATTCATTCCACCATTTCATTCATTACTCATCATCACCGTCTCCTTTAGCCTAACCGGCATACGCATGGGACATAAAACTCAAAGATTTCATTTCATTTTTATTAACGTAAGACTGGTACTGAAATATATCCTGATAAAGTTCTTTATTTACAAAACAACTAGTAAAATAATACCACAGTCACCCAAAAAATAGAAGTTCTCTGCATCGGACCCCAGGATATAGATTTGATGTATTTTCTTACACAGAATCCAACTTTCGAAACCCCAGGAAGATTGACCGTGTTAATGTTCTTTTCTTTTCTTTTTTCTTTTTTTCTTTTCTTTTCTTTTTTTTTGTTACGGTCGGAAAACTTGAGGGATTTTGGATAGGGAGGATACACATAACATAACCACACAAAAAAGTTCTGTTCACCGGACCCCATCATATGGATTCATGGTATTTTGTTATACAGAATCGAAATTTCGGAACCCCAGGATGACTGACCGTATCAGTTTTTTTTTTCGTTATGTGCAAAAAACTTGAACTATTTTGAATAGGGAGGGTACACATAACACAGCAATACAAGAATCAAAAGTTGTATGCACTGGATCCCAGAGTATGGATTTGATGTATGAATTTTGAGTGATTTTGGATATTTAGGACACACATTTTTCGTCCATAAAACAAAATTGGCAATGTCAATCGTCCTAGAGTTTTGAAATTTGGATCCTATGTAACAAAATATATCGAATCCATGCCCTGGGGTTCCACTGCACAGAACTTTTATTTTCTTTTGTGGCTGTGTAATTCAATTGCAACAGATTGTTTATGTTTATGAACTATATATATATAAGGTGTTAACTATCAGAACTATCAGATTATGCCTTCTTTTAACGATGACACACACTCTCCTACCAGTGATACATATACTCCTAATAGTTACAAAAATACAATGTAGGTTGCACTTGATTCCTAAAACTGAGCGTGTTCAAGAATTCATTGCGTTCAGTTGATTCCAAAAATTGAGCGTGTTCAAGAATTCATTGCTCTCAGTTGATTCCGAAAAACTGAGTGTGTTCAAAAATTTATTTCATTCAGTTGATTTCGAAAACTGAGCGTGTTCAAGAATTCATTTTGTACAGCTGATTCTGAAAACTGAGTGTGTTCAAGAATTCATTTCCTTCAGTTGATTCTGAAAACTGAGCGTGTTCAAGAATTCATTTCATTCCGCTGATTTCGAAAACTGAGCGTGTTCAAGAATTCATTTCGTTCAGTTGATTCCGAAAACTGAGCGTGTTCAAGAATTCATTTCGTTCCGTTGATTCCGAAAACTGAGCGTGTTCAAGAATTCATTTCGTTAACTTTCATTTTCTCCTTAGTTCATCTTTCCCCAAATCTTATCACTATCATTAGAGTGTATATAGTATCTATTATATTATTTCTTTGTGGCTAGATTTAGAGCTGTGCTGGTGTAATCGGTAATGCACGTACCTACGAACTAGGCGGCCCAGGATTGATCTCCGGTTTGGGTGGGAATTATTGTGTAGTTACACCTTCGTTTTAGTGCGTTTCAGGTTTTTTTTTTTTTTTTTTACATGGCCTTTGTCAAATGATTATCTGGGAAAACCTGGGTGATAAAGGTTGCCGGAATGCGGTGTTGTTATCTAGTTAAACGTGGATCCTTAATTCTATCGCTTGGAGCTCATATGCACTGTTCCAAATAGAATCGCCCTTACTATACTTACTATACGGCCAGGAATGTGCATAACAAGGTAACTTGCTTCATATTTGACAACTTTTTTCTTCGAAAAATAGGTTGGTAATAATTCAGATATAAATTTAAAACATACCATTGTAAAAAGATAACTATACTACTTACAAAATGATCCAAGCGATTAATATTGTTTTGATTAATTGAACCTTCTCAACACGAAGTAAATTTAATTTGAAATCAAGACTGTGTTCTGTGCTGATATCAGTGAATCATGTACGAGTTAATACAATTCAAACGCAGGAAAATTGCTGGAGTGTGTTTGGAGGGATCCTCCGTAACCAAGTTAGTGGAAGTTTGATCCATCGCAAGAAAGGGAATCCAGTACTATGACCACATACAATGAGGAAGAAAAAATATCCGCAAAACACCAATGTGTTGAGAAATAGAGATAGACGAACATTGTATACGATTATGATGAAGCATAAAAAATTTTTGATTCCTAAAGTGCTAAAGTAAATACCAGACTAACGCTCTATCAGCACATTATATTGATGGACGAGGTAAAATTCCAAATTAATTCATCGCTGATCCAAATGATGTTTAAAAATGTTGGTGTTACTCGTAAAACCTGAACGATAGAGCAATGGAAAGCAGTCACTTGGTAGAATTGGACAACTTTCACCCTGTTTCTGACTTCAGATCGAATTTTTGAGTGGAAAGCGCTATGTCAAGAGTACGATTCGGATTGTTTGATGCCAGAGTGAAACATGGCGGAGTTCTGGTCATTTATTGAGCAGTAATATATGGTATTCTGTTGAATCCATCACTATTCTGTAAGATCACCTCGCTGTCAAAGACTGTCTGACCATTTTGAGCGACAAGATCCAACAAGTGGTGCAAAATTTGGTCTCCAATAGTGATACCGTTTATCAAGGTGACAAAGCCTTTTCTCATAGGACACATCTTCCATGATTGGTTTCCTGAGTACGAATATGAAGTATTCCATCTTTTATGGCCTCCGCAATCTACTGGTCTCAATAGTATGGAGCTCTTGTGGTCAGCATTTGAGACAAATGTGCGATCATACTATCCACTTTCAATGTCGTACAGAAAGGATGATACAAGATTTTCCTAAAAATCAATCGGAGCCTGTATTTATGTATTCTAAGGAGATTACAAACTGTTCTATAAGGCAAAGGTACTTCTACGCCGTAATGTATATTATTAGTAGTAGTAGAAAGTAATTGAAAATATATTGACAAATTATATAAATGTGGCTGGTATGTAGAAAGTACATAATTCTTATTTAAAAGTAAATTGTATTAGCGTAGTTCATTGATACTGAAAAGTTCTCAATTGTGTAACTGTCTACCAGAAATGACTGAATATTTTCATATTATCATTATGGATAAGAAGTTGACGTCTTTTTTTTTAAAATATGACATTGGAAAATCAGAAAATAGTTGGCGTAGATTACACCTTTAAAATTAAAACACACTAAATTTATTTCTTTTCACTTCAGTTAAAATATTCTAATAAATAATCAACTGACAAAGGGTATTGAATTCTAAAACCAATTGCGTTACAAGCGTTATAAATGACAAAACACTGTTATATATATATATGTATGTGGATGAGTGGGTGAATTTCGCATTGTGTATCAATTTATTTAAATGTTGAATTAATATGATTGTTTCAAAATCCTGTTTAAACCTACGTTAGTTACATGTACATCTACAAGGATATCAATGCCTTTGTTGATGATGGTTTAATGTGAGTGTCGGATAGGTATTGTAGAGTACATGCCGGGAACTTGTATCTCGTGTGTATGCAATTACTATAAAAAGGGAAAACAGTGGGAATCATTTTAAAGCCTTTGAACACAAACAGAATAATTAGTAACAAATTGATTACAGTGGTTTGTTGTTTTCGGGGTTAAAGTTTACAATACTAACACTGTACTTTATCGATTCTATTCCAATAATACAAGAGTAAACATGTTTAGTGTAAACTTAGTTAATCACTAGACAAATGTACTTATGTATTTCAATTTCTCGATAATAAATATTTTATTTACATAAAAACTCAATTACATTATGTGCAAAGAAAACAATGCTATTTAGTTAATACTGTCCGAACTTCTCAATACAGAGCTGCAAAAGTATTTCAAGTTTTAATCAGCAATATTGTGGGTTATTTGTGATATTGAGAAACAATTGCAATTAGTGAATAAAACACGTTGAACACTGTATACAGAATCATCTTCTGAAGTTGGCTAATGGGAAATAAAAAAACTAGGATTAAACCACTAGTAAATATGTACTGGTATGGATAAATTTCTAAGTGCACTATTTATACTAATTTCAGGGTACTGAATCCAATGAAACCATTTTCATTTTTTTCCATTCATGTAGTCATGAAAACAATGACGTAACAGTTAATGGGATCTTTGAAGTACCGAATGTGCCAATGGTAAAGGTGCCCACAACTCTTTGATAAATTTTTACTTGCACTTTTTAAATACTAATATGTAAACGTTGAATCCAATGAAATTATTTTAAAACTTATCTTAATCCATACGGTTACCAGAAAAATGATCTAAGGTACCGTTTATGCCAATAGTAAAAGTGCTTCTGACCCCATGGACGGATAATATTAAAACTAGTTCTATTGGATTCAGCGTCTTCAAATTAGTATAAAATGTATACTTAGAGATTAATTTAAGTGTGGATACTTTTTTGCTAGTAGCTTAATAGTTGTTTGAAACATTACTTTCCGTACAATTTCTCTTTATATTATATTCTACAATGTTCAAAATTTTGGGACACCAAAATGTAAAATTTTTCCATGTGATGGATGGGGTATTGAGCTGAAGTTCAAAACCAGCTAACGGGTGTTCACGATTTGAGTGAAACATATGTACACAAACGAATAGAACAGTTGTTTTTTTTTCTTTTTCTTTCTATTTTCTTCTTTTCTTGTCTATAGTCAGTTACTTTTCAACTTATAATAAGTGTAAATTTTGATTTTCGTTGACATTTGTGAATCTCGGCGTATACCTAATACACTTTAAAATTTCTGATTCTGAGTTGCTGTCAAAATTTGACTACCCAATACTACTCGTACAAACGCAACTAACAGATGAACTGAGATCATGCATACGACTTCACTAACTCCATACATATTCAAATTCAAATAATAACGTAGGGCATGCAGTAAGTTAATAAGTAGCATCTTGTTTAAAAGGGTCGTGTGAAAATGCACTATGGAGAACTCACAATTGCAAGAGATTTTTCTTTAGAAGTTCAAACTAAGAAATTCTGGACAGCGAGGCGCGAAAAAACATCAATAATTTATTTGGATCATCACTATTGAATGAACACACTATTCCCCATTGGTTTGTAAATTTAGTGCAAAAAAAACACAATATTAAAAAATTATTCCCGTGGCAACCAACAACAGTATGTTCTAATTTGCTCCTAAGGAGTATTGTGCAAACGGACTCTCGGAAAAGTGTTTGCACAAGTGTAAACAAGCTAGGCATACATCATGCCAATGTCGTTCGGTGACTCCGCATAATCCATAAGCTGAAAGAGTTGGACTCATGGATACTACATGAGTTGACAGCGGTTAACAACGATCACCATCTGTGTTCGGTGACTCCCCGTAATCCGTAAAGTGAGAAAGTTAGACTCATAAGTATTACATGAGTTGACAGCGGTTAACAACAATCGTCGTCTGGAGGCGTACAGACTCAAAATGTACAGAATAACTAAGAAGGTTTCTTGGATCAGATTCCTACTACTGATGTAAAATGGATTCGGTGCGAAAATCACAAACCATCATGACTCGTGGTCATTCCTTAATAGAACAAATGAAACAGCTAAGTAGGATTTACTTTATTGTAAAACCTTTGAAAAATTTTTAAAAAAGCATTTTCCAGGAGTTAGAATTCGTTCATATGCTTACCGGAAGTAAACGCTATGCCGTGGTTGCACTCCAATCCCAAATGACAGATATGTTTTCTTCCATTACACCAAAAAGACAAGAAAACCAAGCATACACGAAAAATTTCATGAACATAACGACGTCGTGATATGTGTCGTTGAGCGCTTCCCTTTACTGTATTGAACACAAAGTAAATCTAGTGTTTCGTCCGTTCAATTCATTTATGTAAAATTTTACTTTGCTAAGTAATAAAACAGTTAGTCCATTCTTTGTCACAACGTTGCGCCTAATAAGGTATCACATTTTGAAGAAAAAATTAGAAAGACTTAGGTAACTATCCTGTTATAAATAGTTAAATCTGTGCAAATAAGAACGCTATGGAAAAGGTAGGAGTTGACTCTTCCAAGTTCGCGGACTCGAAAATTTCGCCTTACAAATTTTGCCTTGCATAAAATTATAATCTCTTGGTTCACTGAATTTTATAACAAAGTAAGATCATTCTAATTGGCATGCTCATTTTAATTTTACCTTACAGAATTTAAGAATTAAAATAAAATGTTACACTGCGATTTCCAATGTAGTAATTATAATGGTGTGAAATGTATAACCAAATGATCACTGAATTTTAAATGGCAATATTTTACGTGTTGATTTTGTTATAGAAAAATGGATTATCAATGATAAAATAATTTTCATTTAGATAGTGGGCCTTATGAATAGTCTCAAAGGCATTCCAATTACAAAGACAGTCAATTGCTTAATGAAAGACACTCAAATGAATGAGCAACATCGCCATGACAAACATACATAATGAAGATGTAAAAAAAGAAAGGAAAAATTAAAAGAAGAAAAAGGAGAACGTTTAATTAGTGTCACAGGCTTTCTTTATCAAAGTTGGAATTTGCTTTTAGAAGATACAGAAAGGATACAAGTAAGTTAGCAAAAGCAACTACGTTTAACTGCTTCAATTTGATTGCAGAACAGGTTTAGAAAATTATCAACTATTTGCCAAACTCAAGAGCACTCATTGAAACTTCCAACAATAGAATTTAAAACAACCTAAGCAATTCTATACCAGAGTTAATATTTGACGAAATAGAACGTGGAATTTTCAATTCTTTCTCTGTTGTAATATTATTTGAAAAATAACAAATTAACAAATAAGTAGAATTTGTAACTGTTATACTACGTGACAAACGTTGCAAGATGGAAGAAAGAAGAAAAAAGAAAGATGTAAAAAAAATTCCTATGGTTTACACATGTTACGAGAAATTGATCAGCTGCAACTTTGGGCTAGAATGCGTAAAATGAAAAGAAGTCTTTAATTTAACGTCTCACGATTATGCCATTTACAATAACGGATAATTAATGAAAGTCAGTTATGGTAAAAACTTTGGTGGAATGAGAATGTGAAATGGAACGTCAGAGCTCTCAGAAAGCTCACGTATATGTTGCTGTCCATGTTACTAATGGATGCTAATATTATAGTAGAATTAGTCTGCTAGTGAAGGGTGTCTTGCCATTTATGTTCTGTTCCCCGGTGGGAAACGGTATCGCACACCCTTGATCAGAAAGTGGTTGGATCTTGATCAAGTTGCAGAACGGTTTCCAAAACCATCCTTATACCGCAGAAGATATTTTTGCTAATATGGTGGGGATAATCTACTATGTGTTTCTCCACTGAAGTAAAACTATCGTTTCAGATCATCACTGTACCAAACACCATTGGAATGCACCGCAAACTGATCTGCAAGCATGATCAACAGACACGATGTCCTTACGTTGCACAACAATGTATACCAACACATGTCACTTAAAGGACGGTGGAAACTCTTTATGAGTTCTAGTAGGAAAACATTCCTCACTCACCATTTTTTTTTAAATTTTACTTCAACCTCCTTCTACTTACTCCGGGATTTCAATCACTTTAATGTAGGGAAAACTTTCCTGACAACTTGACGGTCCAATGTAAGGTCGAAAACTTCTTTGCATCACAGCCTCAAAATTTGTTTTGTCATAGAAACCAACCGTTTGCTAAATGATGGAAAAAGAGTTTATTTTCATCCGGATACTACTTTTGACTACTCAGATATCCTGATTTTGAAGTGTTACACTTTATTTGACATTTGAATTGCACACAATATTATAATTTATTGTAAAGCTTTGGTCAATACTGTGTTATTGAATCATAAGAAAACTAGATTTTAGAAGTTAATGCCTTACAACTCGCATACTCCATTAGACTCTTCAGATCAACTCTTCTTTTACATTTTACCATTGATTTTATACGTATTACTCGCACTCTTGACATACTTCATCATCACTATGTTAACAAAAATAGTCAGTGAAACATTTTTTTACGGTGTTCATAATGACAAAGACACCGTACTAATGACAAGGACACCGCACTAAGGTTTCATACCTGCAGTAATCAAAACACTATTAAAACACTTTGCAGAGAAAGCGACAAGTTTTCTACATGACGAAAGTCGATGAATCTTCCAAATTGGCTCAAGATTCAAATTTCTGTGCATTTTGTGCCAACGTGTTGATTTACTCATTTATTAGCAATGTCTTTCGTGAGTACTTGAAGAACTGTTAACCTTCCCCGCTGGTCTATTGGTCTTTGCGTGCTCCTTTGTAGTCCCGGGTTCGATTCCGTACGGAAGAGCACAAAAATTTAATTTCTTAATCATTCACTTTTATAAATCGTCCGTCTCCTTTAGTCTAAAGGTTTTAACATGGCACATTAAACTGAAAAAAATATTTTTAAAGAATAGTCAACTAATTAAAAAAAATAGTATAGAGAATGGAAAATATAAAGTTTTTAGACGAACGTATGCACAAAGTAATAACGTTTTGCAAATGAGCATTGCTCAGACTTTTCGAAGTGAGAATCAGTTTTATTAGGCATACTCTACTTTTATTCTCTTAGAAAACAAATTTATCCATTAAAAAAATGTTTATCCATTATACCAAACCAGTGTATTTATAGATATTTTTATTAAATAGTGTTAATTAAAATTATCTTATTTTATATTGATATTGATAGAAAATTTTATAATAGTACGTCTAATGTATGTTACTAGAATTTGTACAATTTTGACTTTATTATAATATACAATATATTATCGACACATATTATCTATACTTATTTGAGACTCTCAACCAAGCGTTTGGTACGCAATTGGATTGAATTTGATTATTTTTTTTCAGTTTCTCTTTTACTAATGCTCAATCTAAGAAGTCTAAAAGGGCAGACCTCAAGGATCGGTTGTGTATTCGCGGACTACAGTTTGAGAAACGTTTGTGTAAATCATACTACTTTCTTTCCTGCCCTGAACATTTTGTTATGAGCCGCCAATGGAAACTAAAGATGAAATCTTCATTACCCTTCTCAACGAGATTGCACTAACAAAAATCTTGGTGCACATTTCTTCATTCTTTACATTAGACGAGCTCATGTTCGGTGACAAATTGATAAAAAGATCTGAAAGTGCATGAAAGATTAGCTGTATTTACTTCTAGAACGTCTCTCTTGATGTGTGAAAGAGTAACAGATATATTACTCACTACGTATTCACTAACAAATCAAATCGAGTTGATAAACCAGTGAAATGTTCCGAAAAGTCTTTATATTTTCAACTATCCTTCTTCAGGATGACACACAAAGTAAAGAATAAAGGCGAGAAATGGTTTGGAATTGATAACTGGATGGGCGTTTTAAAAGGATACATTCTTTACAGCTTAGAGGTTGATGATACAAACTAACGGAGAGAAGTAGATAAGTGCTTCTTGAAAAAGAGAAATGGTACAACGTTAGCTGGAAATGAAATATTTCTGTTGTTTGCTCTCACAAAGTACAAGCATTGTATAGACTGGAAGAAAATCTAGGATGCAGAGGTGTCCACACCTCAGGTATGTTGTACGTATGAATGTTGACAAGTTACAAAATTATACATAAAAATGTAATCCTCTATTATTATAGATAAATCTTAGTTAAGTTCCTTCCTTTAAAATCACCATTATTAGGCTTCCAACCTATGTCATACATAAATATTGGAAGGCTTATATATTGCTTATGTCCATCTGTCTGATCTGTCTGTCTATCGCCAGGTATCAGAGGAAAAACGATAAAGAAAATAGCTAGAAATGGTCAGTTTCCCAAGAATATGTCACATCACCTCTATTCAAATCGAAAGTGGTAGAAATTTACCATTGATCAACATAGAACGGAAACAATGTTTAATAGCTAGAAGCGGTTTTTCGTCGTTCTTTGCTAACACCTACAGGGTATTAACTGGAAGTTTTTTTCTGCCAAAACAAAAGGTTAATTTATTTATGTAATGTGAACCTATATGTAAAAAATAGACTATTAACTAATAGATTGTATCTATCATCTACGCACAAACTTCTACCAATGACGCAGATATCACTAATAGCTATGACTATACTACTTGTAAAAATTTGCTAAAAATCAAAGATAAAAGATGATTTTAAAAAAAAATAAAAACCAAAATAAAACAATTACAGAAACTTCAACCCAAGACCACATGCATATCTAGTGGAAATTGCCTATTGAGGATTCTTCTATTTTGTGATAATATAAGAAGATATAGGCGTCTATATAATTCTTTCATTCATTCCATAAAAATATAATTTTTCTGTATTGAATCAGGCGAAGTTAATCGCTAGTAAAGACCAAGAGAGACAAGCACGAGTGTCAGCTGCAGCTGTCCCATGTTAATTTCTCCCCCATTTCACCCGCCCTCGAAGCGACAGCCAACCAGCAGTGAGGGAAGAAGAAGCGGGAGGGGAAGAACAGAGATTCAGACTTTGGTAGTACTCGAAAAATCAAACCTCCATTAAGAGAGTCTCCAAAAACAATGGATTAAGACGTCGTATTAGAAAGTCCATTGATTTCCTCGAAGAGGAGACACGAATAGTTTGATAAGAAGTTGCGTTTATTGACTTTCTCTTCTTCTTCTTCTTCTTTTGTCGTTCGATTTCCTAACAGCCAAATGACTCTTTTTCGGTAATGAGCATTGTTTTATCAGTAGAATAAAAGTATTCGTGCTTCCATTCACCAAATTCTTAATTTATTATGTACGAACGAACATAACAGTTAAATTGTGTTATTGTGTTCAAAGCGGCCTCATTTCAGCTTAACGTTTGTTATAATCGTTTCTTTGAGTAGGCTACTAATTGTTTTTTTCATTAGCCTAGTATTTATTAGCAATATTAAACACTTTAAAAACTACTTTAATTTACAGTAATTCGTTACTTCTGTACCTTAGCTTTCTGTCACTAATACCATGAAAAACCTTATAAGGGCATTCAGTTCGTTTATTGTTTAATAATGTGTGGTTAGCACATCGCTTCCTGTCGCCATTGTTCCTGCCTTTTTAAACCTCAATTTCGTAACTCTTAATTCAAGTGGCTCCATAATTGTATTACCATGTTGAATTAAAAACAAATATTCTTTGTTCTCTACAAAAATTCAACTCGGGGCGATGAGTATTATTTTCGAGGTCTGTCCAAAAAGTGACGTCACCCAGTCTACAAGTATGAAAAAAAAAACATTTATTTACATAATAATAAGAATAATAATACCTGAAACATTAAAATTCTTCTAAACATTGTACTCCTTCGTCTATACATCTTTGCCTGTGGAATTTCCAATCTGCGATTTGCGGCATCCTGGCAAATCTGTTCAGCAAGTGCGTTTAAAGCCGTTTCACAAGCTATTTTCATGTCATAAATTGTTCTTCTTGGGGCGAGGGGACGTGGAGGTATGCCACTTACTCGTTTTCGTTTCGGGATTATACTGGAATATCGGTTCATCACTCGTGGAGAATTGAGAGAAAACCGTTGAAATGAAAAGAGACTATTACACATATTCGTTTGATTTCATTTCGGTTTCCTGTATTTAGTCAAATAGTTGCGGAATTGTTTATTACTCGGTAAAGAAAAACAGTAAAAGTAAATATGCGTTAGTAAGGTCGGTTACTTAGTTACCACAGGCGATCTTCGCTTCGAATCGAATTTATGATTCAAAACAATTAGTATTAGTATTACAACACAGTGATTTTTTTCAGTTTGGAACATATATTTGGGAAAGTACTGTTCCCTTGGTTTTAAATTACGCCATTCGGAGAAACCTTAAATGGGTCTACCCCACCTATTATCCTGCCTTTTGCATCAAACTGTCGGGATACAGTGTTCCTATCGGGATATAATCCGTACACACTATACCAACCTGGATACCTTGCTACTGATAAACGAAAACCTTCCTAATAGGAACTTTTGCGGTACGAAAACTATCCACTTGCATTTATTTATTCTGAACACAGAGACTTTTGTATGCTATACGTAAAATGCTTCAAATTTCTTGAATTACGCCTATTAGGGCCTGATCTACAATTAATTTTAAAATAACTCTTATTTCTAAAAAAAAATTCCAACCCATATCTAGTTACGTCTATGCATTTTTTGTGATAGACGTTCTTATCACGCTGTGTATTGTATAATCACACTGCCATTATATCTTGTTACAAGTATCCCCCCCCCCCAAAAAAAAACACCTCACAGCACATCTCGTGTGCATTGTCAAGTTTAATGTGGGCGGAGGGGAAAGGACCTCAAATTTTCATTAAAAACAACTTGTAAACATTTATCTTCACCCTTGCCCACTACCCTTTAATTCATACGTATTACAAAGCTTTTGTCTATTTTGCAAAAAAAAAAAAAAAAAAAAAAAAAAAAGGATTCAAATGTCATCACTTCTATCATGTCTATCACAGCATAATCTTCAAAATGTTCAGAATAACTCAGCATTTTTAATTTCGTGTGGGGGACCGCGGTAGCTCAGTGGTAGAGCGTTCACCTCTGGTGCTTGGGGTTCTGGGTTCAATCCCCGCTCCTGCCAAGTGAGCTTTGTGACGGACACACACCGTGTAGGCGTGGGTTTCCTCGGGGCTCTCCCCTTTCTTCCCACTTTCATCATTCCACCGTTTCATTCATTACTCATCATCGCCGTCTCCTTTAGCCTAGTCGGCATAAGCGTGGGACGTAAAACTAAAAGATTTCATTTCATTTTTTTTTTTTAGTTTCGTGTGAATTCCATCGAGTTTACTTTTGAAGGGGGTTCCGTATCCAAGAGGTTTGCAATACATTGTATTAGTGATTCTCTTTCAAATGACAAAGCTTATTGATTTCGTGTGCATTAATCGCTGAGTGTAAAGATTCTGAGATAATGGATAATATTTTACGTAAAAATATCTTGCGACTTTTGGTAACAGATCCCATTATGTATTCATTCCTTTTTCTATATCGTCTGTCTTTATCGTCTAGCTTGTTTTGATATGCTTGGAGCACTCAAAGGTGCTATATAACCACTATACTACAAGTTATTAAAGCACTCAGAGATGCATCTTTTATGTTCAATATACTCGTCACCGTAATTAAACGCGCTCCTCTCATGAAACAAGAAAAGTTTCTAAAGTGCTTTCTGCTAAGATTTACCAATATATTAACGTCACTAGTTACTTCTTTAAAAAGTTGACAAACCAGTAACTATTCAAAAGGAAAAAAAGACATTGTATTTTAATGCGAAAAAAGAAAAAAATGAAATGAAGTTTTACGTCCCACGGTTATGCCGGTTAGGCTAAAGGAGACGGTGATGATGAGAGATGAATGAAATGGTGGAATGAAGAAAGTGAGAGGAAACGGAAGAACCCCGAGAAAACCCACGCACACGGTATTTGTCCACCACAAAGGCGACAAAAGAATGTTTTAAAACATGTTGCTAATAGTTTTCGATTTTTGCGTTAATTATTAATTAACTGCTTGTGTGAAAAATCAGGTTTCTTGCCATTAAGAACCAATAGTGTTGTCATATCGAAGGAATAATACTTCATTAGTGAACACATGTGCAATTATGCTATACCTTAAGTACTCAGATCTTGTTTACATAGTATGCTCATCTTAATTTTTATGAGAAAATTGTCTTAATTGAGTAATATTAAATGGTGTCCCATGCAACCTCAAGTTCCATTTAACTCTTTGAGGGACACAGAAAGGTGACTGACATTTTGAGTGGAGCATATGTAGTATGTTATTTATCATACGTTTCAATAGACAAGCATTCTGATATTCAGGGGTAAAACTAGATCTGAAAACGTAGGGGGACGCATGACGTTACGCCGTCCCCCGTACCTATCTTTCCCCATGGAAACTTTTTCTAGAAAGTATTGGGATGCCACGGATATTTTCTAGAAGCGGGATACATCGTCCCCGCGTTCTCCCTCGCCTTCACCCCTGCTGCTATTACAAATTACTGCTTATACCATCTATTGGGAAATATGGAAACTACTTAAGTGGTCTGCCTACCTAACCATCAGCACCAAAGCGTACAAGAGATATGAGAAAAGGTAATTAATGTAAGTAACTACCGTCCTTCAAAGAGTATTATTCAATTGAACTAATTTTTCTCATGAATTACTTTGGTCTGATATGAAAGACTTATAGAGAGAAAGTAAAAAAAAAAAAAAAAAAAACTAGGAAGTCAAAAAGTAAGAATCATCCTCTATATGTATATAGCCTGCGTTCGGGAAAAAATAAAAACATTCAGGTAACATTATGAGCAAACTTGATATATTCTTGCAATACAAACAATGAATTTGGATAGCACCTGGATAATTAAGAACTGGTTAACCTAAGAACTTGAAATTTGAAAAGGGAATTGGATTTGTGATGTAAGGCCCCACTAAGGAACGATTTTTTTTATATTCGACGGGGAAGGAGTGAAAAAGAAGTACTAATTGTGATCTTAAAATATCTCGGAAACTCAGAATGTTAAACACTCAGAATTTAATATATAAACTTTTCTTTTAAAATACTTACACACATCTTTCAGCCTTTTGTTAATATTTATCCTAGAAGGGAAGGAAAGGGGATGAGAAAGAAAAAAGGGTGAGAACAACAATCATTGTTGTAATACGTATATCTCTGAAGACTTATTTCACTGGTAGCTTTAACACCATCAATTGAAATTGCTAACGCACTTAGATTAGTAACGATTTCCATTGAAATAATCGATTAATTTTATGTTAAAGTTTAATTAATTTTGTATACACTTTTTTAGAGGAATAATGTAGGTAAAATGTATAGAAGAAATTCTGGAAGGAATACATTCTAAGTTATAAACATGAAATTCGGTATTTGGACTTCTCATTTAAAATAGTTAGGCACTTGTTTAACTGATTTTTGATATTCGCCTTAGAAGTGAAGAAAAAAGGATGGAGTTACAATTACTATAGTTGTATGGCCGCATCTCGAAATTTGTTAAGGTTAGAGACATGAAATTAGGTGTTTAGGCTTTTCATTTAAAATAGTTAAAGATGTGTTCAAATGTTTTTTGTGATATTTTCCGTACATAGGAAGAAAAAGGAGTCGGGGGTTGAAATTGTTAAAATTAAAGACAGAATAATTAAAGACATGTTTCAGCATTTTTTTGTGTGTGTGTTTTTGTTGGAAGGGAAGAAAAGAGTGGGGGTTGCAATTGTTATAATAAGATGACCATATCTTGAATAATGTTAGAGATATGAAAAGCGTGAGAAATAGGTCCAGGAATCTTGGGTTCAAAGTCCCCAGCTAGCCGAAGACTAGTACACTCATGTCCAAAATTATTGTTCCATGTCTATAAATATGTTGTTGTAGGAATATAATTTGATAACGAATTCACCCAGTATTTCTTATAATGTTAGTAAGTGTATAATCGGCAAAGACATGTATGTGGTAAATTTCATGTCAAAAGAGCAGTAAATAAGAATAATAAAATGAAAATAAAATTTTCTTGTCCATTTGGCATCATTTTATTTTACTCATTGTAATTTTCGTATTTATAATTCTTTTCCTATGAAATTTACCACAAATATACATTTCCCGATTATACACATAGTATCAGTATTAAAAGTATCCTGCAAAATCATATCAAATTATATTCTTACCAGAAGACAGTTATAGATATGCGACAATCATTTTGGACATGAGTGTAGAGTGTGTTGAGTACAAAATTATACTTCTGGATAAATGAAAATCAAAACTATTTTCATAAGTTGTTGAAGTCTATCTTTAAAATGTTTTAACAAGAGACGTCATTATTATTCTGCTACATCACACTTCACTTAGATATTCTACGTCATATTTATAATAAGCAAAACCATGGCATACAAAATATCTTAAATACAAATTCATAGAAAAAACTTAAACAATAGTGACTACTGTGGTAGACTTTATATAGCTTATTTCAAGTTGTCACATCTGAGCATTACATTCTTTGAATTGAATATGTCCATTGTAGCAAGGTATGGCAATCCGAGACGTCGTTTTCCATTTATTGTGAAAGCTATAGAGGCAATATTCTTTTGATGTGAGACATAATAACTTAGTGCACTTGGTCCAATGACAAACTTAAAACCTTGCTTGTAATTCGAAAAAGTGCTCTATCTTTATAACTGGGAAAACGTCCAAGTCGAAGTCATCCAATAATTAAAATGTCACAATTGAACAAGGAACCATAGATGATTTGGTGAGCTGTTCACATTCGTTTCCGAACGAGGAACGCCCACGTTTCCTCGCTCTAATCACGCCCAATGTAGAACATATATCTAGATAGAAGCTCTTCACGCTTTGAATATCACGCGGTCTTAAATTCTGAACAGAATAGTCTCGATGGCATTGAAGTCAATGTAAAGATCCGTGTTGTAATGTACACTCTATTGAATACTCTTTTTCCATTATGATTGACATATAAGGGATATTTGTGTAACTGGAGAACCGTCAACTTATATCGTCTAGTAGTTGTTTCATCTTCATCACTAGAGGTTCCCTCTCTGGATTGATCGGTATTTTGAGCATGATGTACAATTTTGTATTGGAATAGGGTACATACGGAGGAATAGGAATATGTCTGAAAGTAAACTAGAAAAGGACAATAAATAATTTCAAGTTTACCAATAGTTAACATAAGAAAATCTAAGCAAATAGTACATTTCAAATATCATTCTAACACCTGTTTAGTGAAACAGAGAAAAACTTTGCCTAAATCTCAGTCAGAATGAACATTCATATATCAATCTCGAACTCGAAATAACACCCTGAAGGTCTATCAATTGAAGAAACTGTCTAGGTTATCGTTGCTTTTGATGTTCAATTGCAATTTCAAAATTATATTATTATTATTATTTTCAGTTTAAATGGTGCTTCTCTAAAATATTTCTACCAACTAAGAACAAAAAATATTCTTACAAAAGCCAAGCAAGAATTTAATTATTCACTTTCCACAAACACCATGCTTCATTGCCATCTTCGGGAAATATTGCACCATCAATATTTCAATAAGTCATCGTCAATATTTCAATCAAATTGATGCAATATACAGGCAGTATTTCGTATGGAAAATTACCTCAAACTTAACCTTAAATATTAGAGAGTTAATCTTACCTGTGTTTTCATTTATTCATCAATGTTTCTATAGTCATATAAAATAGCACAGAAGTTTTTAATAATGTTTACCTTGTCTTGTCGTAACGCCACACGAATCCTAATTCAAGTTCCAAAACTTTGTAGGTAGATGTCAGCACAAGGAAATAATAGCAACAGGCGTTATAGGAGTACAACAAAAGGTAATATAGCATACCTCGGTGTTGCAGGGATGCAAAATGAAAATAACATTAGAAAAGATAAACCTGGATAATTACGTAATTTATCTCTTCTATATATTCTTCTTTACAAATATGAGTAAACCATGGATGATAGAGTACTTACTGGTATGAGAAATGGGTAAAAAGAAATTGAAAATTCCGCGAAATCACTATCTGTGATTTAAAAATCTCAAATACTTAACTCTGATATAATTTATAACTCCGATTTTGTTTACTTAATTACATATTCTACTAATGCAGCCATTATAGTGATCCTATTTAGTCAAGTGATTAGTTTGTGTGATCTCTTCTTCCTAGTGTGGTACAGAATTCCCTGTGTTGCTTCAGAAATATGAGACAATTGCAGAGCTATCAAATTAAAAAAAAATAGAATGGTCTGAACTGAATACTACAAATAACGCAGACCATTAAACCAGAGAATAGTGTATTTTCGCTTCTGCTATGCAAAATCATATATCATTATTCTTTTCATAAATTCTACTTGAACAATAATATCATTATTTTACCCTCGCAATTTCCTTTATTCATACGTTTTTCAATTCAAACCAAAACCATAATAATAGGAAATAACATGTAATGTAAGTTGCCCTTTTATTCTTCGTTCAAGTCCATATTTAGAATTAAATTTTCACCTAATTAATATGTGTTGACTTTCCATTGTCGACTTGAAAGCTATCTGGCCAGCTCTAAGGTCTTCGTAAACTGTAACATACGACGTTTTAAATTTTTAAAGATAAATTATATTGAACTATTTTTAGTATTAAATGTGTAAACACAAACTTGTATTTGCTCATAGCAGTTGTTTTATTTTGATCTTAACCCCCCATGATTATGATTCAAGGCTAAGGGAGACGGTGATGATGACACTGAACAAAATGGTGGAATAGAAGAAAGTGTGAGGGAAAGTGAGAGTCCACGCACACGGTGTTTCTTCAACACAAACCTCTTTTGGTGGAGGCTGGGTTCGAACCAGGAACGTGCAAGAAGTGAGCGATCTATTATGAGTCATCGTGGTCCTCATGTCATAGCAATTGAATGAAAATGTAAATCATAGGTTCTTATAGCAAAGTGCTGCTGACTGGTCTTGGGGTCTTATTTAATGAAGTAAAATTAAAGGTTGAAATTAAATCAGTACGTAAAATTTTAACGTAGAACCTGAAAGTAACAAATTATGAAACTGCCATTCACTCTGCTTACTCCTATGCACATAATCCATTACTTAGAATTAAACTAAACCCTTTTCTCTGTCTTCATTTTAAACAACATATGTTTGAATGAATTTTAATATTTTTTTATATTAGGATTGTGTATAGTGTATCTACTATCCCGTACGATCGTATTTTCTTCTTAAGTGCCTGAGGCAATTATGAGAGTCAGTGAAGAAAATGGTTTGCAGCCTTTAACTTGAAGTTTGCCTGCTGAAAACAAAGTTTCCTTTTACTGCAGGTGGAACGTTCCCAAGAAACTATACAAAAGCTCGTAAAAAAGTTGTCTGTTTTCTTCTAAACGGCTGCCTTGAAAATTCTCGCTTTCAGTGGGAAAGAATGCCTTCCCAACGTTTCTTCCCTGGGGACTGAATTGGCTTGGTATATCTAGAATCATTTGTGTCTACAGATCACGTTTCCCACACGAAGAACATATAGGCAGACTCTCGTTACATTCAACGGATAGAAAAAGATAGAAGGAAGGTATTCTACTACTACTGCGAATTTCCCATTTTCGAGTACAGTCATCGTATATAGGGCAAGCTGATCATAGTAAAACTTCTTTTGGAGGGGGGAGGGGAAGGCGAACAGCATTACACTTGCGTCACACGCAGATATGTCATATTGAAGATACCGAAACTACGGAGAAATTTCCCATAAAATGGCCCTTCCCTTGCTTTCCTCTTGTCGTCCTACCATTGCTGTCTCATATTTTATAGCTAGAGCAAAGCAGTACTCGATAATGGAGGTCGGCTTTCTTGATATCTATTTATGTTCTCCAGCAAATTCCTCACAAAATAATGGCATTGCTCAGATGAAGAGACTCTAATATATAATGAATAGGATGGGATAGAGAAATAAAAAAAAAACTTTAAAAAGGAGAGAAAATTGATTGTTAAAAGTTTTCATCATTTAGCCGTCTAGGTACGAACTCAGCAAGAAGTTCGACAACATAATTCAAAAATATATGATTTTCTGCTTTCTATTCAACAATTTAACAACTGAAAAATGATCTTTTATGTGCTGTAATTATAGAAGAGATATTTAGAGAGTAATACAGGAAGTAATAAAAACATTTTTATCGCTGTGGTTAAATTAAATTAAGAATGTAGTAATATTCAAAACTTGTAGACTAATAATTAATAATTCACAATCTTATGTACCTTCCATAAAATATTCATCAAATAACATATGCAAATCGAGACGAATTGCTAATGTATTATTGCCGTTGATAAATGCCATATCGAGTGGAAGAAAGTTACATCGGTAAACGGTAGACTCCCGGATGCAACAATTATGACATGTCAGTTTTCTTTCCTTAGCTTTTAGGGATACACGTGTAATTTTTACGGCTGTAACTTTCCTTAAGATTAAACATCCCAAACAACTATAGGCAATTGCAAACAAAATAGCAATATATGCATTAAACTAAAATTGTAGCCAGCACAAAAAAGATACAAGTAAGGTCAGTAGAATATAAACATTCAAGGATTCTTGTTAGCATCTTCGAAGTTAAACAAATCACTGTTATAGAAAGAAGAAAGTACATATATTCCGCCCGCTACTAAGATTAAGAATCAACTAGTCAGAGATGGAAAACTGAATCATCCAGGGGAGTAATGTCCATTGAACCCAGTATGGCTCCAATTCTTCATGTAATTAAAGAATGTATGTAACAGTTGCTCATCAGACAATTGATTACTAACAAGGTAAGAATATAATACATAAGCCTAGGACTTTCTCAATAAAATTGTTTACAGTGATTAACTTGAATAATCGTTAAAATTAGTTTTAATAATATCGCTATTTGCTAAAATTAGCACAATAAGTGAAAGTGGAAATTGCCTAAACTTCCGAACTAATATTATCATTGTAGCCTTAGTGTGTCATTTTAACTATAATAATAATTCAATATTTCTTCCTAATCATGCAAGGTGACAGATGACTCAATGGTAGAGGGTTCACTTCTGATGTTATGGGCCCCAGGTTTGATCTCAGGCAATGTAAGGTAGTGAAGAATAACATCATATCTTTGGGTATTCTCGAAGTAATCCAGATTTCCTTCCACATTGTCATCCTACTAATTCTTTTGCATAATTGTTCACTTCCATTAATCTGTCCCCTACAGCTTTAGCTGTCTGAAGGCAATGTACATTTGTGTTTTACCAGACTCCAATTAATGTAATTTCTGTAGTAGTTTTTATGTAGTAATATTTTAATATAATAATATGATCTAAAAATATTGTATTTCATAAATTGCAAAATATATATATATTATCTCATTTTTATTGGATCAACGATAGCCATATTTCTACATCAGAATAAGTTATGCGCGGTATTTATTTATTTATTTATTTATTTTTATTTATTTATTTAACAATCACCAGATACAATTCAGAAGCCATTTTACACTGGATATCCAACAACAACAATAACAATGGAAAGGATTTGGGAAGGTATCTGCAAGGGCCTGTTTAGTAGGTACCATCCCAGCATTTGCCTGGTAGGACTGAGGGAAACCCTGGAAAACCTCAGTCAGGATGGTCGGCAGCGGGATTCGAACCCACGACCTCCCAAATGCGAAACCAACGCTCTACCACTTGAGCTACTTCGCTCGGTAAAGCTAGTAAAGCTGCTACTTTATTTTGTTAAGTTAGTAATGTAAAACTCAGGCAAATACTATCAAAGACTATTGACTAGCAATTTGGTCAGTGCTCTAAGATACACCAGTTATTGTCGGTGTATATAATGAGCGGGATTCGAAAGGATACCATCCTTCACGATAAGGCAAGATCACACACAGCACTTTCAATCGCAGTGAATTGTACAGATTTACTAGAAAGTACTGAATCACCCTTTTTATACCTCTGATCTGTCACCAACAGATTTTAATGTTTTATTATTCCGAATAACGCATTTAAAAAAGAAAGACTCCCAGAGGATAATGGTCAAATGGAATATACATTAAATACTGGAATTATTTGATGCACAATCGGTTTATTTCCCCACTGAAAGATTTCTCAATGGGAAAATATTTGAATGGCGTGATAACATAAATCAATTTACTTATACATGTGTTCTTTTCGTTTTTCTTCTTCACTCACAAAAGTACTTGTTAAATCATAGTACTAGAAACCAGTAGTGATTTCAGGAAGTGGCCCGAAGAACAAATAGCCCATAGAGCAGCAAAACTCCACCTATCATATCTCCGTTCATCTCCAATATGGGATATAATACTATTTTTCACTCCCATGTATGAAAAGGAAATCTGAAATTGCCATTGCTTGAATTATATATGTTAAATGTAACTGAGATCCATTCTACCGTATTTCCTTATGTGAATGATTTTTCTCTTTTCTTTTTCTTTCCTTTTTTGAAAGGCTCATCATAAGCGAAAAAAATCATTCAGATTGTCAAAAGTTTATCTATTGGAGTTCTTCCTAAAGATCTTCAGTCACATTTCTTTAAGAATTTTGAGATATTCTCTTTGAACATTCTCTTTTTCATATTAGAATCTGACAGCAAATCTTCAAAAAGAATTGTAACCTCTCAGCTCCTGTCATCGTTAATAATTCCCTTTCACAAAGCTGGTATTTTCACTTGTTTTTGTGCGGTCTTGCTTGGTTTCTTTGTTTTCTTGGAAAGCTTAAACTGTCGTCTCCTATACAAAAGTCCTTTTAAAATCTCTACAAGATTTACTTGTTTGCTTTCGTAAGTCAATAGATCAGAAAAGACAAAGGCATTAGGTTTCAACTTAAAATTAATTTTGCTTTCTGGAGTGTAAAATAGAAAGATATACAAAAGTATGTTTGGTATCGTTAAGACTAAACAAACAAAAATAAATATGATTTGTTAGTTAACAATTAATTGTTTAACACCAATTCATACATAAATAAACAATCTGTTTCAGCAGAATACAAAATATCAATTACTATTGGCAAGGTTGACCTACTTTTTAGCAGCATAAACATTCATTTTTCTCCATTTTCTCGAAAACTACACGTGAGAATTCACCCTCAAGTACGCCAGTCGCTTCCGTTCTATCATCTATATGGGGTGTTCAAAGCACAAGGGTATTAAGTCCAATTACCAACGGTGTGCGAAAAAGATGTATGACAGAAAAGTTTGTATGGTACGCTTAAGTACATGGAAAAGTTAACATTGTTATTTTTCTAACATTATCAGAGTTGTTTCAATGTGTGAACATAAATTTTTTAAGTTCTGAATGTAGCTTTAGATAGAGATCTCAAAGATAAAGTGTTCAATGTCTGAATATCAATCTTTTAAGATCTAAAAGTAGCCTTAGATAGAGATCTTAAAGTATCCATTGTCTTAATATAAAGCTCTAACATTCTTTAAATAGAGATCTTAAAGATAAAGTATTCAATTATTGAACATCAATCTTTTAAGCTCTAAATGTAGCTGTTGACAGAGATCTTAAAGATAAAGTAAGTGCCTGAACATCAATATTTTAAGCTCTAAAAGTAGCTTTAGGTAGAGATCTTAAAGATAAAGTATTCAAGGAACACCAATCTTGTAAGCTCTAAAAGTAGCTTTAGATAAAAGTCTTAAGGACAAAGTATTCAATGTCTGATCACCAACCTTTTAAGCTCAGAAAGTAGCTTTACATAGAGATCTTAAATATAAATTATTCAATGTCTGAACATCAATAGTTTAAGCTCTAAACGTAGCTTTAGATGGAGATCCTAAAAATAAAGTGTCCAATGTCTGAATATTAATCTTCTAAGCTGTAAAAGTAGCTTTAGGTGGAGATCTTAAAGGTAAAGTATTCAATGTATTAACACCAATTTTGTAAGCTCTAAAAGTAGCTTTAGATAGAATTCTTAAGGATATAAAGTATTCAATGGATAAAGATATAAAGTATTCAAGATATAAAGTATTAAGATCTAAAAGTAGCCTTAGACAGAGATCTTAAAGTATTCAACGTCTTAATATAAATCTTTTAAGCTCTAAAAGTAGCTGTTGACAGAAATCTTAAAGATAAAGTATGCAATGTCTGAGCATCAATCTTTTATGCTCTAAAAGTAGCTTTAGATGGAGATCTTAAGGATGAAATATTTGCTCAATGACCAAAAATGGACTTCGTGCGCTTGTGCATTGAACGTACCATATCTTTGCACACATTATACTCGTAGGACAGGAAAAATTAAGTTTAATAGTTAATTAATATGCTGAGCTATATCTCATTAACCATACTGTGTACTGTTGATCTGTTATCGTCTTAATGAAAAGTTTTAATGAAGGTCTGTCAAGAATTGAAGGAATGGGTGTCATAGGGAAAGTATGCTTCAGTTTCAGTATCAGCTTCACTATCAGTAATATCTTAATGAGAAGTGTCGATATCGCTATAGCACCAGCTTTTAGGTTTAAAAAAATAGTTTCTTCAGTTTTATCAAAAACTACGCATGAGGATTTACACTCACAGTTCACACTATATACTAAAGTGAAGAAGCAATTCTTAGGAATGAGTAAAATTTAAGAATTAAGTTTCTTTCTTCAAAATTTAAGAATTAAATTTCTTTTGAAATTTAAGAATTAACGGCCTGTGCTCGAGAATGAAAGGAAAGTAACAGCTTAAATGTTGGTGAAATTGAATTGTATTGAAGTATGAACGGAAGATTTTTGTCTTCAATATTGAAACCAGTGATGTGGAACGTCGTTACATTGCTAATGTAATACCGAAGTAGACAACCCTGGTTAAATATTCTTACTGACAACTGAAAGTTTCGAGTCTTTCAGCAATATATCATATCTTTGATAGTTCAATTACACTCCCGTAACTGAAGAGGTAAGGCATGATTATGTACTACTCTTTGTGACTGATGCAAGGCTTTACTTTGTCAAAGCTGGCAGTGCAATTACAGCGTTTTACCTGAAGATGATACATGCTAGTAGCCTAGCTCACGCTTCCCACAGAGTGGCAGAAGAAGTCAGGGCAAAATTGCCGGAAGTTGACAAATATGTGTCACTCACAAAGAAGGTATTTGTTAAGGCTTCGTCATGTAGGAAACTTTTCATATAACTAGTTCCAGACATACCATTTCCACCACAGTTTATCATTACTTGTTGGGGTATGTGAATCGACGCATGTGTGTACGACTGTGACAACTTTCATACGACGAAACAAACAATATATTCCCTTGAAGCAGAAGGCACCAAGGCTATACGAAGTGTCAAAGAACTGTTTTCCACTAGTGAAATGGAGAGAAGACTAGCACAATCAAGACGCCTTTCGAATCCTTATTGGCAACTACTGTATTATAAGTCTTCAAGAGAGAGGTTTTATCATTTGATTTTAACATTCTTTCGTTTTATTATGATGTGACGGAATCTTAATTTGAAGTGAAATTGTCCCTTTCCTGCTTTTCTCCTTTATTTTTTTTAAATGTATTTAGCATATGAATGAGATCTACCCTTACAAACAAAACTTATAATTTCTACGAGCAAATATTCGAAGAGTGAATTCCACACAATATTGGGATTTTCGCGTCACCAATGTGTTGGGATGTAACTTCTTAAAGGGAGTGTTGACTGTATCTGGTACAGATAGAAAAACTGTGGTTAGGCATGAGGAACTTAGATTGAATTTAATCAAAGAAAGCACTGAAGTTGCAAGAAAACGTATAAAAAACAAACTCACTCTCTTTTTAATTTGCGTGCGTAGTTGACACTCCAAACACAATGATTGCGTCTGTAATTTGTAAGTATACATAACAATTGTATCATTGCTCCTTGATTACTTCTAATACGTAGAGAAATTTGATGAAATAATAAATTGATAATTGAAACTTAGACCCCTAGTAAAGCATTGGTGCAGATACAGACAATTTTGAAGAAAGAAACTACAATTTTGTTTTTTTGTTACTCGAGTCACCTTTTAACTCGAAGGTTCGTATTGTAATGTCTCCCATGTACAACTAACGGCGTATATAGTGTTCATTTCAAAAGAGTATGATGAAACCAAAGATGTTTATCTACCATGATTCAAGAGTTGTAACAACTGCCAGTGTCTTCAGTACGGACTCGAAAGTTTTTTCAAAAGAGCAATTCGAAAGACAGCGTTCAGTAGTACAATACTCATTTTCGCTGCGAAGAGTTCTTGATCCAATGCCATACCATGAGTTTTCTCCGAGCAATCTAATTTCTTTCCACTCCCTTCGTTCGACCAATTCTTACATCATCGTTCACTTCCGATTATCATTCTTGTTCTTGGTCTTACTTAACCTGATTTCGGGACGTTATACTTTAAGATATTTCTTCACTTATAAGCAATAGCATTAAGAGGAATTATGAAATGTATATGGATGTCATATGCATAAAATAGGCAACAACTAGAATGTGCGAGAGCTCCACTCTCCTCTTCATTACATGCGACCAAATGAAAGAAAGTGATTTTTCATTTTCTTTTCGACAAACATTTATGATATGACCATCTTGATAAAGAAAATATGATTATTAGGAGTTGTACCTTGTAATCTGTTAATAATATTGGGGGGAACGATGGTTCAGTAATAAAGTGATTGCTTTTTGGTGTGTGGTGTCCCTGTCCCGATTAACGGCCAAGTAAGTTTGTGATGGACAATATCGGTGTCTGTAGATTTTCTCGGGGTAGTTCCACTTCCTCTCACTTTCTCGTTCCACTAATTTTTCCACCATCATTCATTTGCCTTAATCATCGTTTCCTTTTGCCTAAAGAGTATAATAGTGGGACGATAAACTAAAAGATTTCATTTTATTTGTTAATAATATAGACCAACTTGGATGCCAAGTGACCTAACTTCAAATTTGAAGTTTTCTAGAAGTAAAATTTGAAGCTCAATATCTCATGAATAATTCATATTTCTGTTAATTTGACTACAAAAATTATAACTTTGCAGTATAGTAAATTATCTATAATTTACTTTTTACGAAAACATTTTAGAGGTGTCCATCTATAGAAGTGAATGAAAGCATTAGTCCATTTCTTTTTTTTATTGTTTCGAGTTAGGCCACTTGGCATCCAAACGGTTCATATGTGAGACTTAAAACTGTTGAAATTTAGAAAACAAAGTATATTAGATACTCTCTGCGTTTGGTTATTTATGTATTTCTATTTTAGTTTAACGTTCGTTTTAAAACAAAATTTTCTTCTCATCGAAGACGAAAATATCATTTAGTCAGTAGGTATCATTCTAAGATTGACTTGAAAATTCATGTAAAAATGTACAGCGAGCCATAATATTTTCAAAAATGATATAATTATTATAATACAACAGTTTTGTGTGGTGTTCAAAAATAAACGAAATCTCTATTTATTTCGTTTTGTATTTTTTTTCAAAGTGTTATGAATTTTAAAATTTATTTTCAACTCTAAAAAACCATTGTGACAAAAATAATGAAACAGATTCAATCCAATTGTAGTGATTGGTTTTATTATTTCGAAATGCGTTGCTGTAATAAGCAAACATATTCGTTCGTTTATTACAAAATTCAAAAGAGAAAAAAAATGTAAATATACATTTCCATATTTACAACCAATAATGAGTTTTTCAATCTGCTTTCATTTGTAGTACGTTTCTCGTTCTAAAAATTACTATTTCAGCATTCATTAATTTGCATATATTATTGTTTAGTTTTACCTACAGAGCATAACACATAATATTGGTGATTTGTGCCAAATACTGCCTGCAGTAAAATCCCGTAACATGTTTTTGTTTTTCAATAAAAAAATAAATAAAAGCGTTAATTAATAATCTAATCGCTACTGAAAACGTTATTGTCTTAACGATAAGTCTGAAAATTTGAGGCATATTCTGACATCAATATCTCTCACTGAATAGAGCTTTACTTTCAGCGACGCGAAGTAGTGTTTCATTTCTTCATTAATTGAATTCTGTACTATTTCTGTGTAACCTATGGCTAGCGTGAGTGTCTCTACTGAATCGGATTCCCGTTGAGAGAACGCAATTTTCCGTATTAAATCAGGAATGTAATCAATTGGTAAACTGTTGGAATTAAGAGAGACCCGCAACTCCAGTATAAAACGCACCAATTATGACTGTAGTGCTGACTAGACGTCACTCAACTAAAAGCAGTTTGTACTATATTTTTATATTATTATTGTATTTGTATTATAGATAATTATATAATACTTTAACATTAACGTATTTCTCAGTTTACTCTTGAATACAATACAACAACGGCATCACGACTGACGCCGTCAAGTGTTACATAATAAATTTATATGTCAATCAACCCTAGTTGTTCGTACGTTGTAACATCTTCTTCAAGCTTAGTAACAATAAGCTGTAGAATTACACAGAGTTTGCTCTAACAATTCACGAAAGTCATTCTCAAAATATAAGAATTTCATTTTTAAGATCCAGATCATACTATCCTAGAGCAGTTATTTCAAAATGGACAGTCTCTGACGCCATTATTTAGTTCTTCCGTTCTCAGTAGCAAGATATTTATAAAGAACGAACAACATCACTAGGCAAAGATATATGACGAACTCGATCAACTTGCAGATACTCGTCTTCATGCAAACTATAAGTACTTGCACTTTCCCAACGCAGCTGTAAACTTGTTTCCCGAATCCATTGTTCTCACTGTTTCTCACTACTCATTTTATCATAGATAAAGTGATTTCTAACATCACGCATGCACCAATTCTAAAATGATCCCAGAGTATATCTTTTTTTTTCTTTGCGATTCAGTTTGAAAAATACTGAACTTTGTGGTACTCAGAAGTTTAAAGAAATCCAGAAATTAGGAAGTCAAACATTTTTATACTCAGAAAATAAGTGAGACTACTGTGATTCCTTTTTTACACAAGCTAGGGAATTTGTACTCAGCGTGATTAAATTGAGAAGTAATTCTTCGTTTCCCTGGCTTTTGTTCTGAGATTCTCACTTCCTTTCCCACATTCTCATGTCTTTGTAATCATTCACTTTCTTAATCATCTTTCTCCTTTAGCCTACAGAGTATAAACATGATGAGCAAAGCTAGACATTCCATTTATTTTTATTTCAAGACATAATTATGCAAATCCATTAAGTTTCCACATGTAATTCGTTTTCAGTTCCAAATAATATAATTTTGTTTCAATCTACCATATAGTGAAAAGTGTCATGAGGTACGTAATGATTCATCCGAAATTCAATATGTTCATCCATAATTATATTCCATAAAATTTTAAAGCAATATATAGAATTTCAGACTCATACAACAGGTTCATAACCTCTAAAACCATTCTCTTAGGATCCACTAGTATGCTTCAGCCTATAGTTTGAAAATCACTGGACTAGACGATTATTTTAAAGTAAGTGATATTTAATTTTCTAAGATGGGAATTTAGTCGGCCAATTCTATTTTGAAGTACATGTATTTCCTGAACTATAGCCAACTTTAAAGATCCTTATTTGTGCACTTCAATCTACTATGTTCTTTCACAAAAAAATCGAAAAAGACATTAGTATGATCGTTCCACACATCCTGAATGTTAGAAAAATGACACTCGCATATGATTTTCCGTAACATAATTGAAGAAAAATGTTTTGTTAAACATTCTGAAATTGCAGCAGGCATCCTAGCTACGTGAATTCAATATTGAAAGGAAAAGTAGTAGACCTATAACTTCCGCTTATAACAGAAGGATAAAATTAGAAATAGAATACTCTCTTCGAGCGCTGAATCCATACCAAAAACCAGTTTTTCGTTATCTCTTACGATTTAGTATTGTATAGGAGCCAATATTGAAAACGGAGGTTGTGCTACGTTTTAATGCTTTCCTTTAACATAGAGTTAAAATGAAGAAAAAATTTGGGAACCTAAATTCACATAAAATGTTTGTGGTTTCCTATTACGGTTCTTGCTGTATTGGAGTCAATATTACTACCGGAAGTTGTAGTAGAGTTCTACCATTTCCGGTTGCAATAGAGGAGTAAAATCGGAGATAAAATCTATCCATATGGTTTTAAATTTATATCAAAACCCAGTTTCTCGCTATCTGGTACCATTTTGTCATTATGACAATCAGTATTGGATCCGACTACTTCTGTTTTTGTATGGGTGGTTGCAGACCGAGAAGAGTCTTATTCTTGGAACACTGAATCTATATCAGAAAGTAATCTCTTGCTATTTCGTATAATATTTGTTCTGTGAAGATCTATGTTGAAACTGGAACTATTACTAGATTTATCCTCTTCTAGTTGTTAGAAGAATTAAGTTCCGGATTTCCCCTTAGAAACCAGAAATGAAAAATATAAAAAATGATGAAACAAAAAGTAACGAGAAAAAGAAGAATCAGCGTCAAAAATATAAAGCTAAGTCATCAAGCGTTTGGACTCTTTCTTACGAGGAAATTTGTGTAGATGAAAGGGGGCGGGGGCAAGTTAAAAATGGATATTATTGTAACGGAGCATTTCGAATACCATCTAGATCCATGCTAATCTTATGGACTACAAATGACGATTGATAAACCGGATCTAGCAGATAGACTCTCAGGTAGAACTTAAGAAATGCCCACAATCACCAATAATATGAGCCTGGCAACATAGGTCCCAGTTACACTTGTTAAAGAAACTTTCAATTTCGCGGCAATACTAATCCATTTTAAAAAGATGTTTTTGCTGCCGAATGGGATCTTGTTGCTATCCTTGATAGCATTAAACAAAGATAAGAAAAAGAAGAACCGAGTTCGAATGATTTTTTTATTTGATTTGAGTTTAAGGTTCCTTTCAGCAGAGAGGCTGTACATGACGGGACCTACTGATTAACATGGAATCCGAACCATATGAACTCCCGCCTAAAATCGAAGCCGGGTCTCCCACACCAAAAGCGCGTACGCTAACCACTTAGCCACGAGGGAGTTCTCCGAGTTCGAATGACCTCGGATGACTATAGTTTTTTCAATACTTTTAAATATGATTTTACTCAAGATTTCTTCATAGTTTTTTTTTATTATTAAAATACTTACTAACATATTCTCTTCATATTGTCCTAACAAACCAATATGGGTATGTTGCCAGCAAAATAGTTTAGTTTGATCGAACCCTTGGTGTGTAACCACAGTATTTCATGTCATCCCCCTCCCCATTACGAGATCCAAGCTAAACGAACCAATATATGTTGCTAGCATGGGCGGCGATTAGGGGGGCAAAGGGGGGCAGTCGCCCCCCACTTTTTTGAAGTAACACATTAATGTATATAGTTTCATTTGAAAATGTAAAGTTTTTGTATGTATTACTGTTTCATAGAAAAAAATGATGCCATATAGTATTTGCCGTTGCATAACTACGTATTGGTTGCCTTCCGTGAAGTTAAGAAAGCTACAGGAATTGCGTTTTAATTGCCACGGAAAATAACCCAAAAATTAACCTATTGGAGCACAACAATTCCAGCATATTTTCAATTTAGGGGTATAGAAGCAAAACCTGCTAAATCCATTTCTCAATTTTGTCAGGAAACGAAGGAAAATAACGCTATTATGTTTCAGAATTATTGAACATTTTCTTTTGTTTACTGGTAACTACTTAATACAAATGAGTGAAATCAACCACTAAACAAAAAAAAGTTGTTCAACAGTTGTGAAAACATGAGGGCGTCACTTTTTGTTCGTTCCCTGACAAAATTAAAAAATGAATTTACCCCCTTCTTACAAGGGCTCGATATTGTAGTCAGCCGCTTTGAAACTAATTGAGAGAACTTTCGCGAAAAAAGAAGTATTTCGTAAGTTATTCTTTAATTGCACAAAATTTGACAGTTCCTAAAATGTCTTTTCTTCTTTCTAAAGTAATGAATATTGATTAGAAAGAGCGTATTAAGAAACAGTTTGTACCTTTTCCATTATTTTGTAGTGTAATATACGAGTGAAATGATGTGTTTAGGGGTGTACAAGTGTATATACAATTAAATTTAGTGAATTCAACATAATTCTAGGTTTTAGGATTATTTTATATAAGTGGAGTGTGAAGTGATTTTAAATATTTTGTTTTGATGTGTTCCAAGAAAGTGAAAAATGCCCTTAATGGCAACGAACACGTTTTGGGAAGCTGCAAAAGCAAATATTTCTTTAAATGTTGTAGCATATGTTTGTAGTATTTACTGTCTTTCATTTTGTAAGAGTAATAACATACATTTAATAGCATATGTGGAATTAAAAATTAAGATGGTCATTAATCCCCAGTTTCAATATAACTTCTACAAAACAAGACTCGTTATTCTTTATTATGATTAATATTATCCTTTCTATTTATTTGTTTTTCAAATTTGTTATTAAATAATCTGATTACACAATTTCCCAGACAGAATTTTAAGATGTTCATGAGCAAGGAATCAAATCTCTTCTTACACTTTCGTTGTTTTAAGAGTACAAAGGGCTAGTATCTTCCTCCGTTGTTTTTGTCAATTTACTTAATAAAATATGAAATACGATATACGGCATTTTAACCGAAAAAGATAGTATCCTATTAGTTATACAACCTTTCGTCAAACAAAGTGTTAGAAACACCCAGGGAAACTAAGATTGATATACAAATATTCAGATCATGTGTTGCCCCCCACTTTTAACGTCCAATCGCCGCCACTGGTTGCTAGTCAAATAGTTTAGAATGATCGAGCCTGGTGTGATAATCACAGTACTTCGTCACGGACCCCCCTCCCCCTATCTTACGAAATCCTGGCTAATTACCTGCCCAATGGAGATCAATATCGAAACCAGGAAGTGTAGTTGATTTCAACCACTTCCAGTTTCAGTACAGAGATAAAGGTAGATGTGGAATCTATTCTTGGGATGCTGAATCAATTACTGAAAACCGCTCCATGTTATCTTTTCTTTGGTTTGATACCTGTCGACAACGGACAAACGGACAGAAGGACATGGTTGTTCTATAAGCCTTCCTCTGCTTATGCATAGCATAGTTTGAAAGTCTAAAAGTATTAACAAACTATGACTGTATTAAGGATGAGAAATATCAAATACATACGCGTGCATATACATATATATATATCCATGTATTTCACTGGAAGAGAAATTACAATGTGAGTTCAAGTTGCTACGTTTTCTTTTGACAGATAAAATATGCCTCAATATACGCTTTTTACGTACGTATACATTGATATTCAAATTTTCCGTTTAGAATGGCTCTGCAGTGTGCAACGAGAACGTTACTCAACAAGAGCCATTTTTCAGAAGTTTCTAAAATGCTTTTGTGTATGAAAACGAACCCAATACAAAGTTTTCGAAAAGTTCTTTACTCCAAGTTTGCTTTGTATCTGTTCCCCATTTCTCCCTTTCTGTGCGCATTGTAACCAAGTAATATACGTTCGTACGGCTTGACTTTGTTGGAAAAGGATTTCAACATTGGAAGTAAAATATTTTCTGCATGAGTTATAGTATTCCTTTCAAGTCAGCTATAGCTAATCTTGTGTGTTTATTATCATCCGTCTGTGCTATCTTAATACGTTGAAATAGGGTTTTCCCATTAGGATTGTTTCTTTTTTTTCTTTTCTTTCTTTCTTTTTTTTTTTTTTTTGCAAAACTTCCAGCATAAAAGAAAACATTCTTCTATTTTTTTTTTAAAAAAAAAGAATCTCTAACAGTTCCTTTGGTTTGCTTTTTTACGTACATATTGGTTTGACAAACTGACTTGTTTGAATTATCTAAGAAAAATTAATGTTATTTTGTTTATTTTGCCACAAACGGCATTGAAATAAATGAAATGGGTTTTCTTTTTAATTCTGTTGAATTTTAGGCATTAACTCGTTTAGTAAACAGAAAGCTACACCTCAGCTTCCTGGGCTCTCGGGTTTTGTAGGGTTGTTGCTGGTCAGATCGCGTATTTTCCACTGAACTACATGGTGAACGCTTTCGTTCCCAACCTTGTTATTATATCTTATTTCCTAGATTGGAGTTTGCCTTATAATTCTTAACTCAGGTTGGTTCATAATTGTAATAGAATCAGCGTTCATAAGTTCTCACTGTAAATTAAAGTTGGAACAGTGTGCATCAAAGCCACTTTTTTGATAAGTGGGAAAATCTTAGCTTATTTTATGAGGTCCGTTACCCCCCTCCCCCACATTCAAATAGTAGAATATTTTGTAGTCAGCTGTTATGTGCGTCTTATGTGCGCTTATGTGCGCCGAGTTTCAGCTTATGTGCGCACATATTTACACACCAAAGGGGTGATAGAAAAGCGCACTCCAGGGTAACGCCTGAGTGCGATATTCGAATTCAGACTTCAAATTTCTGTGTCAAGTAATATTCCATATGTGCGTTTATGTGCGCATAAAATTTCCATTTGTGCGCGCACAGGAACGAAGAAAATCGATAAACAAAAATGTACAGAAAATTCATGACTTGCTCTAAATCAAAGAATAACAATTTGAAATTTCTGCAGCAAGTAATACTCCATATGTGCGCCTAAGTGCACATAATATTTTTAGTGTGCGCAAGATGTATCGTATTGAAAAATGTAAATCAGTGAAGTTCAAAGAGCGCACTTAAAGCAATGAAATAAGATAGAAACTCAGAACAACATTTGTTCTTTTGTGTGTCATATTTGCCCTTATGTGCGCTCAAAATCATTTTCTGTGCGCACATACTATCACATGAAAACGATGATAATAGTGCACTTTATCAGAGAAACCCATAAGTATGATATTACGACTCCATGTTTAGTTGTCAAGTAGTATTCCATATTTGCGCTTATATGCGCATAAAATTAACATTTGTGCGCGCATAGGAACGAAGAAAATCGATAGACAAAAATGTACAGAAAATTCAAGACTTTCTCTAAATCAAGAAATAAGAATTTGAGATATCTGCAGCAAGTAATACTCCATATGTGCGCCTAAGTGCACATAATATTTTTAGTGTGCGCACAAACAAACGCAAGATGTATTGTATTGAAAAATGTAAATCAGTGAAGTTCAAAGAGCGCACTTAAAGCAATGAAATAAGATAGAAACTCAGAACAACATTTGTTCTTTTGTGTGTCATATTTGCCCTTATGTACGCTCAATATCATTTTCTGTGCTCACATACTAACACATGAAAACGATTATAAATGTGCACTCCATCAGGGAAACGCCTAAGTATGATATTTGAATTAGGACTTAATATTTAGTTGTTAAGTTGTATTCCATATGTGCGTATAAAATTTCCATTTGTACGCGCACAGGAAGGAAGAAAATCGATAGACGAAAATGTACAGAAAATTCATGACTTGCTCTAAATCAAAGAATAACAGCTTCAGATTTCTCCAGCAAGTAGTACTCCATATGTGCGCCGAAATGCACATAATATTTTAGTGTGCGCATAAACAAACGCAAAATGTATCGTATTGAAAAATATAAATCAGTGAAGTTCAAAGGGCGCACTTAATGCAATGAAATAAGATAAAAATTTAAAAAAAAACATTTGTTCTTATGTGCGTCATGTTTGCCCTTATGTGCGCTCAATATCATTTTCTGTGCGCATATACTAACCCATGAAAGTGATGTTAAATGTGCACTCAATCAGCGAAACGCCTTAGCATTATATTTGAATTAGGACTTCATATTTATTTGTCAAGTTGTATTCCATATGTGCACATAGAAATTTCATTTGTGCGCGCATAGGAACGAAGAAAATCGATAGACAAAAATGTACAGAAAATTCATGACTTGCTCTAAATCAAAGAATAACAACTTGAGATTTCTGCAGCAAGTAATACTCCATATGTGCGCCTAAGCGCACATAATATTTTAGTGTGCGCAAAAACAAACGCAAGATGTATCGTATTGAAAAATGTAAATCAGTGAAGTTCAAAGAGCGCACTTAAAGCAATGAAATAAGATAGAAACTTCGAACAACATTTCTTCTTATGTGCGTCATATTTGCCCTTATGTACGCTCGATATCATTTTCTGTGCGCACATCCTAACACATGAAAACAATGATAAAATTGCACTCCATTAGGGAAACGCCTAAGTATGATATCAGAATTACAACTTCATATTTAGTTGTGAAGTAGTATTCCGTATGTGCGCTTATGTGCGAATAAAATTATCATTTTTCCGCGCACAGGACCAAAAAAATTGATAGACGAAAAAAATCGATTGAGATTTCTGCAGCAAGTAACACTCTATATGTGCGCCTAAGTGCAGATAATACTTTTAGTGTGCGTACAAACAAACGCAAGATGTATCGTATTGAAAGTTGTAAATCAGTGAAGTTTCCTCATACTCTCTCAATATATATATATATAGAGAGGCGCGAATCCCAGGGTAGCTTTAGGGGCTATAGCCCCCCTTGACGCTCAGGTATATGATGGATAAAGTGGGCTTCAATCCTGCTTTACACTGGAATAAGCGTCAAACTATGGTTTACCCTTGATCATATCCTGGATCCGCCACTATATATATATATATATATATAATATGGGCTATACCATTTGTAAATATGCCCCCCCCCCCATCTCAGAACTGGCTAGTACCTGGTTATCAATATAATTTTTCTGTATAATTGGTATCACTATGCATAATACATTTTAAAATCAGATTTTCGATTTTACATAAACGTGAGTCATACACAAAAATTAATCGCGGTTTCCATATCTCAGCAGGTGCGGTGTGAGACCAGAAGACCGGATCTATTAGAGTGATTGGATTTCAGCTTTGCTTAAGAAAAGTTGTAAAAAAAAAAAAATCCTGCTGATCAGGAAGATCAGTTAACCTAAGAATTTGAAGTTCTGAAAGCAGGTAGTCTCTAATTAAAATAGACCGTTCATGGTTGTTAAACAAAGTGTTTCAATAGAGGTTAAAATAGAGTCGAATCGGAAACCCTACGATTCAAGTCTTGTACCCTATAAATTAGGGCGCTTGCTGGTATTTTGGAGTTGCCAGCTTTCAATTCGAAAGTATTCACTAACGATTTTCAGAGGTAATGAAAAAAATGTTCTCGGGATCTAAAATTATTCAGGATTCCTATTTTCACACACTAAATCTCGAATTCTGTCAGACTGCTTTTACGTTGGAGTGATCTACACAACGAAATCCTGGTCTTTATACTCAGAGCTCGCCTTCCTACCGTCTCGATCCCATTCATAAACTAGATCATGCAACGATTGAAAATATTATAAATTCTTAAACCTAGCTAAAAGAACTCACAGTGAGTGGAAGTCCTATTTTGATGAAACTTGGTATGCTTTCCTAATATCTACAGGAAACCGTATAGACAAAATTGTAGTTGTAAAGCCAACGAATAACAACAGGATGGCGAAAAATCGTAGGTAATAAGTAAACCATACATAGGGGACAAAAGCCAATTTCATATTTATGTATTACAGGAGTTGAGTTGATTTTGAGTTTAACGTCCCGTTCAGCAGCGAGGCTATATGAGGCGTGGACCTACTGATTAACGTGGAATCCGAACCACATGAGCTCCCGCAGGGAATCGAACCCGGGCCTCCCACGCCAAAGGCGCGTACGCTAACCGCTTAGCCACGGAGGAACTCTTACAGGAATATGTCTTACAGGAATAGAGTTAGAGAAGAACTAACTTCACCAATGGATTTCTAGAAACATTCCAGTCCGAACTGATAAATCATATGGCCCAGTTCTCATTTATAAATCTCGTCGAAGATTCAAAATAACAGCTTTCAAGATGGCGGTCATGATGAAGTACCTTCTCACAGGTGGTGACTTTTATATCTTTTACTTATCTATAGGTTCTAAGTCATTTGTTGTACTGCATAAAATTTTAGATGTGCAATTTCTTCTGGATACTGTGCCTGTATGCCAACTTCTTCTAAAATCGGGGTTTCTACAGTACTGTATAAGGAATAAAATCTTAATACATCACCAATTTCACTTTTAAGCAAAAATGACTGTTTCGTAAATACTTATGAATAGATTTTCATTTCTTATCGCCAATTGAACAATAATCTAAAATTTATATTTTGTTATTCGAACAAAGTTTATATACTAGCTTGAAAAAATAAGGAAGCACGTCTCAATACCTAAGTTCAAACACATCCAATCCACGGAAGTCGCTTCACAAGTAAAAAGTCACACATCTGTAGGATGTGGCCTGAATACACAATACCAAATTCTAATAGGAAGATTTGTCGCAACACCCTCTCGATTCACCTGAACTTGACATAATTTAATACACAAGATTCAGAGGCCGTCTGCACCTGGTCAGTTCCTAAAATCTCAAAGATACGAAGAATGCAGGATGCTTGAGGTCCAGTTGTTCCAGTCTGTCTGACGTCTAATAAGTTCAGTCCAACCCAGCTGAGTCAAGTTGATTTTATCATTGTGGGTAAAAATAACGCCAAAAGCGGTACTCACCATCTTTTATTGCACCTAACAACTACCACAAATATCCGGTGTCTAGTCTACTCGGAGACCTGGGTTTCCGCATGTTGATCCAGCTTTTGGTTCGAAAGCTTTTAACCCTTTCCGGATCCTGGCTTTTTGGGCTATTTTTTAGACTTTTAGTCAAGCAGCTATTGTATCGTCACTATTTATCCTAAGATCATGGTTCATACCTTATTCTCTTCATAATAGAGCTGGCTTTCAAATGGTACCACTTGCGTGCTCATACCATATACCAGAAGCGGGAAAAAATGTCAAAGTGATAATTTTGGGGGGACAAATTTTTTTCTCGAACTTTGGCCCCCCCTGGACCCCCCTGTGTGATCGTAGCCATCTAAAAAAAACTCTGAGAAATAGTACTTGGTATACTGAATGTGTGTGCCAAATTTCATGTTTCTATCTTGAATAGTAAGGGCGGGAGAATTTTTATCAAAAATTCCCACAGTGCCCCAAAGTACCATAAAACACTATGATCTCAGGGAAAAAATTCCTGAGACATCCCTAATTACCCTAGGACTATAATCCGCCAATCATTCTCTTCAGAATAGAACTGTCTTTCAGGGGGTACCATTCATATGTCTCCATCATGTATCTAAGGCGGGAAATTCCTGAAAAAGGGATTTTTTGGGGCAAAATTTCCCTTTTTTCAACTTTTGCCCCTCTGGACTCCCCCTGTTTTTACGCAGAAATTGGAAAAAAATTCTGGTAAATACCACTCGGTGGAGTGAATGTTTGTGCAAAATTTCAATCTTCTACGTGAAAAAATAGGCCCGCCAGAAAAAATTCCCCTACCATGCCCCACTTTTACTCTATACAGAAGTATATTTGGATAAAAATTCACTGAGACGGCCCTAATTACCCTAGAATAATAATTCGACCGTCGATCTCTTCAGAATGGAACGGCCTTTCAGACGGTATGACTCACATGGTCCTATCATGTTTTTTTGGCGGGAAAATGACGAAATACGGGATATTTGGGGTAAAAATTCCTATTTTTACCCCTTTGCCCCTCTGGTTTCCCCCCCCCATGTTTTAGCACTGACATCCGAACAAAAAATCTGGTAAATAGTACTCGGTAGATTTAATGTTTGTGGAAAATTTCAATCTTCTACGTTCAAAAATAAGCCCGCCAAAAATATATATATACCGACAATGCCCCATATTTCCCTATATAGAAGTATATTTTTCAAAAAATCCCTGAGACGTTCCTAATTACCCTAGAATAATAATTCGACCGTCATTCTCTTCAGAATGGAACGGCCTTTCAGACGGTATGACTTACGTGGTAAATACTACTCGGTGGACTGAATGTTTGTGCAAAATTTCAATCTTCTACGTAGAAAAATAAGCCCGCCAAAAAATATTGAACATAGGGTTAGAAAATGAGAAAATATGACGTCATCACCTCCTATGTCTGGACGCAGGACGGTCTGAACCCATACGTAATGTCTTCTACAAGGCCTCTGGACTTGGAAAAAAAAAACCGGACGAAAAAGCTCAAATAGAAGAGAAATAACGCAATGTACCATGAAAAGTGGATATGGTACAAATTGTACCATAGGATCCCCAAAGGGTTAAGGGGGACCGATAGATGGATAGAACACTCGCAGGAATTCTAAGATTTTTCAATATGTCGCCAAAAAATAACTTATAATTACTATTATTAACCCTTTCGAGACCAGACATTTTTTTTCGCGTTTTCGTCGACTTTAAGTTAAAGAATGATAGCTCAAAGACTATTTACCCGACTGATTTACATTTATAATACAAAGTTCAAGAAATCAAGAGGATTTATTTTATTTGAAAAATAAAAAGTAACCTATTCTGGGAGGGGCGATCGGGCAATTGCCCTCTCTGGATCCGCTCATGGATGAAGCACATTAGTGTATGCTGCTCACCTGTTGCGGAACACTGGGCTCGTGTTGACGACCTCGGAAGCTTCAGAATTGATTAAAAAACATACTGATATAATTCTAACTAGATACTAACGTCATTATCAAAACTCTTCCTGTCCCCGATCCTCCGCTCGAAAAATGTTTATGATGTAACAGTCAGAGGTGTAGCCAGGATTTCATTTCTGGGAGGGTCCAGGCCCCTTCCAAGAAAATATTTGGCAACGTGTAAACTGGAAACGCAGTTTTTTTTGCTATATTTTAACGATCCTTACGAATTCGGGGGTCCGGGGATATTGTCCCATTTTTTTTTTTTTTTTGGCAATAAGTAGACTGGATATGCAATTTAATCCTTATTTTAACAACTTTTGAAAGTTTCGAGGAGGTCCAAATCCCCCGGACCCTCCTCCTGGCTACGTCATTGGTAACAGTCTTTAGTTCCCCAAAGTTGATTGTCTAAATAAAACATTTCAAATACGCATTTCAATTTAAGTTAATGTTGTACAATTCAGAGTAATTTTCATAAGACAAAAGAAATAATACATTAGATTATTTTAAGTAAAGTTATTTGGAGGGCTCTGCTCCCATATCTGTAAGATTGGTGTGGCTCAGTACTCATCATTAACATTGGAGGAATCTCGGGCACCCATGGAGTCGGCGCCTATGCTTTGGTTCAACCATATTTGGCATAGAAACCATCTTCCCGATATCTTAATTAATGTTCACACAGGAGAGGATTAAATGCGCGCCAGGTCGGTCTCGTAAGGGTTAAGGCAATAAAAAATATATAAAATGCAGAGTCTACTTACCTCATATATAAAAAAGTAGCACCTTTGTACGGTAAATTGAAAGTCGAGTGAAATAAGTTGTTACAATTCAAACACAGGAACAACAAAATTTTCGAAAGCAATGGGATTTTTTATCTTGGAATAACTTATGTTATTAGACTTATTGTGTAGCAGAGCAGACAACTACAAGACCAGCACTAGCCAATATATATAATTTTCTGAAGTGCGAACTTACGAGTTGCATAAACATACTGCAGAAAGGTGCCAATAACTGAGATGCAGACGATAGTTGTTGTTTTCCTTCTTGATAACACACCCTCTCTCCACCCTTAAAAAGCCTTTTATATCAAGACATGTCGCTAAGACGTTTTGTTTAATGAAATCGCAAGTTGTTATTCTTTGATTTAGAGAAAGTCTTGAATTTTCTGTACATTTTTGTCTATCGATTTTCTTCGTTCTTATGCGCGCACAAATGGAAATTTTATGCGCACATAAGCGCACATATAGAATACTACTTGACAACTAAATATGAAGTCCTAATTCAAATATCATACTTAGGCGTTTCCCTGATGGAGTGCTCTTTTATCATCGTTTTCATGTGTTAGTATATGCGCACAGAAAATGATATTGAGCGTACATAAGGGCAAATATGACGCAAAAAAGAACAAATGTTGTTCTAAGTTTCTATCTTACTTCATTGCTTTAAGTGCGCTCTTTGAACTTCACTGATTTACATTTTTCAATACATCTTGCGTTTGTTTGTGCGCACACTAAAAATATTATGTACGCTTAGGCGCACATATGGAGTATTACTTGCTGCAGAAATTTCAAGTTGTTATTCTTTGATTTAGAGCAAGTCATGAATTTTCTGTACATTTTGTCTATCGATTTTCTTCATTCCTATGCACGCACAAATGTTAATTTTATGCGCACATAAGCGCAAATATGGAATACTACTTGACAACTAAACATGAAGTCGTAATATCATACTTATGGGTTTCTCTGATAAAGTGCACTTTTATCATCGTTTTCATATGTTAGTATGTGCGCACAGAAAATGATATTGAGCGCACATAAGGGTAAATATGACGCACAAAAGAACAAATGTTGTTCTGAGTTTCTATCTTATTTCATTGCTTTAAGTGCGCTCTTTGAACTTCACTGATTTACATTTTTAAATACAATACATCTTGCGTTTGTTTGTGCTCACACTAAAAATATTACGTGCACTTAGGCGTACATATGGAATATTACTTGCTGCAGAAATTTCAAGTTGTTATTCTTTGATTTAGAGCAAGTCATGAATTTTCTCTACATTTTTGTCTATCGATTTTCTTCATTCCTATGGGCGCACAAATGTTTATTTTATGCGCACATAAGCGCAAATATGGAATACTACTTGCTTGACAACTAAACATGAAGTCGTAATATCATACTTATGGGTTTCTCTGATAAAGTGCATTTTATCATCGTTTTCATGTGTTAGTATGTGCGCACAGAAAATGATATTGAGCGCACATAAGGGCAAATATGACACACAAAAGAACAAATGTTGTTCTGAGTTTCTATCTTATTTCATTGCTTTAAGTGCGCTCTTTGAACTTCACTGATTTACATTTTTCAATACAATACATCTTGCGTTTGTTTGTGCTCACACTAAAAATATTATGTGCACTTAGGCGCACATATGGAGTATTACTTGCTGCAGAAATTTCAAGTTGTTATTCTTTGATTTAGAGCAAGTCATGAATTTTCTCTACATTTTGTCTATCGATTTTCTTCATTCCTATGCGCGCACAAATGGTAATTTTATGCGAACGTAAGCGCACATATGGAATACTACTTGACAACTAAACATGAAGTCGTAATATCATACTTATGGGTTTCTCTGATAAAGTGCACTTTTATCATAGTTTTCATGTGTTAGTATGTGCGCACAGAAAATGATATTGAGCGCACATAAGGGCAAATATGACGCACAAAAGAACAAATGTTGTTCTGAGTTTCTATCTTATTTCATTGCTTTAAGTGCGCTCTTTGAACTTCACTGATTTACATTTTTCAATACGATACATCTTGCGTTTGTTTGTGCGCACACTAAAAATATTATGTGCACTTAGGCACACATATGGAGTATTACTTGCTGCAGAAATCTCAAGTTGTTATGCTTTGATTTAGAGCAAGTCATGAATTTTCTGTACATTTTTGTCTATCGATTTTCTTCGTTCCTGTGCGCGCACAAATGAAAATTTTATGCGCACATAAGCGCACATATGGAATACTACTTGGCACAGAAATTTGAAGTCTGGATTCGAATGTCGCACTCAGGCGTTACCCTGGAGTGCGCTTTTCTATCACCCTTTTGGTGTGTAAATATGTGCGCACATAAGCTGAAACTCGGCGCACATAAGCGCACATAAGACGCACATAACAGCTGACTACAAAATATTCTTCTATTTGAATGTGGGGGAGGGGGATAACGGACCTTATTTTATGCATACTTGCTTTGTTGTTGTTCATCATCGAACTTTATTACCTACATATAATTTTTACATTCTTGGAAAAATTCACAATAAATTTAAATGTTCAAATGCTTCTGTATATGATACTTCTGCAAAATTCTCAAACACTTCTTCTAATATATATAATGGTGTTTAAGAACGTATTGAAATGAAATGAAATGTATAGTTGTACGTCCCATAGTTATGCAAGCGGGTGATTAATGGACATGTTTTGATTATGAAAGGTGCTTATGGAATGAGAGTGTGCGAGGAAACAGGAATACCTCGTGAAAAGTCACGGACATGATGTTTTCCAGTACGAACTCACATAGACTGGGAGCAAATCAAAGATCAATAAGATATCAGAAGTGGACACACTACCACTGACCCACCCTGGCCGTAAAAGCGTCTTCTAATGAGTAAAAAAATAGGATTCGATAATTCGACAAATTTACAAATAATTGTTAAGAAAATACCAATAATTAAAGGAGAATATATTGTGTATGCTCTGTTATTTTGTGTGTTTGTATAACGTTAGTTGAAGTGTCTTGGAAGTATACAGTGACTTTTCATTTGTAAAACACAATAACAAAAGATTGAACCAAATGAAGATTTTATATGCAAACACAATGCAAGTTCACCGCATGTTTTTATTATGTGGAAATAAAATATTAAAGTTGAAATATTATAAAAAGAAAACAATATTTGCCACAGGTGTAGACAGGAAGTTTTGGTTAGTGAATAACAATATTTTATAATTGGATTTGCTGCTTTCTTATTTAATGTTAGTGTTTGAGCCCCTTCTGCTAACACATATGATAAAGTATTACAATCGTGTTCTTCTGATCACCTTATGAAATAGTTTCTTAAGTTGTATCTTTAGCAATACCAGTTGATCTCCTACAATAAGACGTACTCAATCATTTCCTTAAAATTTTCATAACATATTATACTTATGGTAAGAGAAAACTGAGCAGTTTGTCTAAAACATACCGAATATATAGTTAAATTATTGTCTAGTTAAACTATTAAATGAACATCTAGTTAAAGTATTCCATATTATCAAGTGTTTTCGTATTCATTAATATTTTTGGGACATCAAGTTATTTTCGTGACCCATTCTCTAAATAGTAACCATTTCTATACCACTTCTTTGGTAGTTTAACGAAAAAGTTAATGAAATAAAACTGTGATTCTATTTGTCCCTCGTGTGTCTATTGTACGTTAACTTCGTTTTTATTATTTACATGGCAAGGTCTTTTCTTTTGTTAGTTTTGATTCAATACTTTTTGATATTTTCTCCTTTTAGCGGGTTTGTACAAGAGAAACAGCTTTTATTTATTTATTTTATTATACAAAGTGTCCAGAAATATGCTTTACTACTTTAGTGTCATACAGCGGAACTTGTAAAATAAATAGAGAGGCAAGGTGACTTGTTTGTGATGTACCAACTCACTTTTATTTTTATCTTAGTTCAATCCACTTCCACATCCATACCCGTGGTGGCACGTTCAGTATCTAAACGATAACCCAATTTTGCCCAAACCCTCTCCAACATGTCAGTGTCAACTTGGCAACAGTGTCGATTTTTCTGCGCAGAAAATCATCAATATCACCACGCGTGTCCTGTACATTATATTCTTGACATAATTTCATAAAAAGAAATTCAGGAGATGTGAAGTCAGAAGATCTAGGAAGCCAGGCAATCGAATCATCTGTCCCAATCCATAGCTTTGAGAAAGTCTACTTAGGGAAATGTGCCTAACTTCGTAAGGCAAAATTCAGTGGCACATAGTTTTGCTGAAAACTGCACATAGTAGCAGGCCATTCCATTACGGAATCAATTACAGTGTCAAGATGTCAAATTAATTTGTAGCATTTACAATTTCTTCGGCAAAATTGTTCGATCCTCTAATGCAGTCAACTAACTTCCAGCATCAAACAATAGTATTGGTACTATCACATAGCACATCCTTACAGCATATAAGTTGATTGAGGTCAAGAATGACTACGCTATGTTTGTTAACTTTACCACTAACATGCAAAGTGGATTCCTTTTAAAATGCCACTCTTTTCAGAAAATTTTCATCCATGTCTGAATATCAATAATATTCATAGCAAATTGTACACGTTTTGGTCTGTCTTCTGTTTACACCTCTCGTAATAATTGCAATTAGTATGGAAACAAATACAGGCGCTTTCAGTGTACAGTAAACTTTCTTCCCCCTTTTCAGAAATGAATTGTAATTGTAACGGTTTGATTTTATTAATTTCTTTCTCAAATCTATATAAATGTCCCTTACTTCGTGAAAATTAAATTTGTGACATAATTTCATTACTTCTAAAATTTAAGCAGCATATATATATATATATATATATATATATATATATATATATATATATATATATATATATATATAGGTACGTAGCCAAAGGGAGGTCCGAAACACCCCCCTTCGAGATTAGAAATAAAAATATAAGGAAGGATGAAACAAAATGTAACGAGAAAAAGAAGGATCAGAGTTAAAAATAAAAAGCTACACCAAGCTTTTGGTTATTCTTTTTTTTTTTTTTTTTTGAGAAGATTTGTATTATTTTCAATACATGGTGACGAGGTGAGCGAGATAACGTGGAAGAGTCAGGCAATTTGAAATTTCTAGAAAACTTACGGAATTCTCAGAATTTCTGTTACTAGTCAGGGAGACTTCAAGCTTCCGAAAGCATAGTGCCGTTGTGTAACAGCGTGGACATTTTTTATCATAATTTTTCGTCATCGCATCCTTGTAGTATGAAACACGTTATTTCAGAAAACAATTTTCTACTGTTCCTTTAACCTGTCATTTGGAACAGACAGTAGTTGACGGAATAATAAAAACAAAAATTTATGTGGAGAAAAGTTGTTAACAGTTGATTCAACAGAAAAAGGAATGCAGATATTGTAAAATATTTTACTAGACATTACTGAGTATGTACTTCTTATAATAGTTGAGGTCATAATGAAAGGAAAATTGTTATATTTGAATAAAGAGAGAAAGGACGCAAATATTGTAAAAATCTTTTTCAGTACGTTTTTTATTCTTTTACTCGAGATTTCTTCATAGTTTGTTATTAAAATACTTACCAACATATCCTCATTTTATTGTCCTAACTAACCAATATTTGTTAATAGTAAAGTAGTTTAGATTGATCGAGCTTTTGGCCCTTCAGAATTTTGTCTCGCCCCCCTCCTCGTTACGAAATCCTGCCTACATGCTTGATACATATACATGCTTGATATATATTGTATAGTTTATTTTTCTTTAAAAAAATGCAGAAAAAATACTTCCTCAGATAAATCAGTGGGCGAAAAAGGCAAAGGTATCGAAATTCCACCAAGTTAATACTGAACACACTACAATAATTGTATCAATTCTTTTGGATTTTAAGAACACTATTTCAAGTTCTCTATAATTGCTAAGATTGACTTATTGTTCTTTTCTTGAATTAAAATGAGCAATATATATATAAGAGGTATATATAATTTTGACAGATAGACCACTGCTCCTTACAAAGTATTACTAGATGAAATTCTTTTTCTAGATATATTTATTGTAGTCTATATCTTGAGTCCTGCAAGTACACATAGCAATTCGATGCAGAATTTTATTCAACATAAGAAAAGTAATTTGAAAACTCAATTTCATTTCATAGCATTTTATAAGTACTACTTTCCTTAGTGTTCAAAATAGTGATGGCATTTTACACTCCCTGTGATACACTGTATAGATTTCAAAAATACATGCACAGTATATATTCGGAAGCATGGCAAATAACCCGTTATATAATTGTCTGGATATAAGTGCTTCCTCCGGGAATCGCGTTTGAGATCATAGATGCAACACCAAATTGCATCTATTGACACAGAGCACGCAAACTAATTACTCGGGAACACCATATCTCTAAAATAAATAAATTACCGCGTGAATTTATATTAGAAAACATTGTCAAGATAAATATGAAAACTCTATAGGGATATATATAACTACTAATTATATGTTCCGATTGCTAAGGGAATTTAATTTATATATTTTCATACCATTCTTGTTAACAAAATACCATGAATATTCTAAACGAACATTCATACATATTTTAGTATTTAAACCTGGATAAATATATATACATGTGTAAGTTTCAAATTAAACAGACAGCTATTGTGGACTGTAATCATTAACCTCAAATTTAAACAAGCTTTAGATTATTTTGATAGAAAACATTAGATTAAATAATTAACAAATGTTATTACTGTGAATTTATATATAGTTTCAAATTATTTAGATAATGTGCCGGTGAGAGCCACAATGTGAATCAGTATGCTAGCGCGCGCGCATGCAGTGAACAGATGCGAGCCCGCTCTCATATTCTGTATCCTCTCATCGATTTGGTCAGGTGACAACCACATGGCACCTGCAGCAGTCAAGATCTACAGCGAACGAGGCGGCCGATACACAACAAACTAAGAGAAAAAACAAACGAACGGCGACGACCCGAAAATAATAAAAGACTGTTGAATGCACAGTTATGGGTTTGAAACACTTAGTCGCGGTAAGAAGAAGCCCAAATTACGGTAATAACTTAGCGGTGGTGGTTCTGACATTTAGTGTTCTGTATCATCATATAAAACTGACTCCCGCTTGCTATGTTTTCCCGCCAGAAATGCCTGATCCCTGTTTGGACAAAGAATGCCCTTTCGGAGCCCGTTGTACTGTATCTATGGACGGACGCACTGCCCACTGTGAATGCCCTCCTAAATGCCCGAGTTATGGTGATCACACGGGTTCTCGTGCTGTTTGTGGAAGTGATGGCAAGGACTATCGAAATATATGTGAGCTGCGGCGGTCAGCTTGTCAACAAAATATGAAGATCACTGTCAAATTCCAAGGAAAATGTGGTAAGTAGAAATCTTCCTTGTTTATATCTTTTCTTTACTATTTACTGTCATATCATGGTGCAAAATTTTATATTACTTTAGTATTGTACTTTAATTTGTTGATCGTCATTTACTTATTCTTTTTCCACAGGGCATTTTTTAAGAAAACAAAAAGTGTACGGCGTTCTTTAAAAATACCGTTAAAAACAATTAGTGTTAGCTAGGCCTGACTTCACGGTAAAGGAAAAAATCTAATTTCTGTCTCTAAAGTCATAGTGCTAAATTACGATTTTTGGAATTGTTGGTGTTGTTCTTTGCAGTAGTGGCCCTTGAGGAAAGTCAAATTAGTAAAAACTAAACTTTTATTGTTTCCAAGTAAGGGAAGAAAACTTACCTAATATTCTAATTATGTGTAGAAAAATTAGAATATAATGTAAAGTTTACCTCCTTTGAAGCAATAAAGTTTCGTTTTTACATATGTGACATCCATCAAGAGCCGTCACTTTCCCTTGGTTCATATGTTACTTTGAAGACTTTCATACATTTTCTTATTCGTTCGTTATTTTGTAAACCTTTTAAAAATGCTTGTTTATTTATTATTTTTAAAGCAAAATCTGCAGATCTATTGGTGATATATCCTTAATCACAAATCAAACATGTAAATACGTACGAAAAGATTGGATTTTTTGTGGAAAACATAGCGAGTAAAGAAATCTTGCCGGTAAATTCTTTACTCATACTGTAAGATATTATGATAGGCCATGTATGTGGAAATATATTAAAGATATGAAAATGGCAAACAAGTTACCCCTTCTTATTGCAAAGAGCATTTAAGACTTTTAAAAGTTAATTGTATATGACTGAACTTTTGTTACCTTACAGCAAATATTTTTTTCTTATAGGCTCAATCATATATCCACAATACTATTTATCATAAAATAACGAAATATATTACAAGATTTACATTTCAGTACTGGATGTGTAAGAGAGGTATTTCGGAAATTTTAATATAAACTATTTCAAGCAGCACGCATGCGCAGAATAATTCGCCAAACAGCATTCAACCACTTGCCCATATCTACTTGATTTTGCACATAACTTTGATCAAAATTTGAGATCACGATTAAACGCACATGTTCAAATGTTACCAAGTTGAATTGCTTCCTGTAATTGGTCCTCAGCTTCTGAGATTTGATTTATTGAAAATGTTAATCGTAACTATCTCAATTTTGTACTTCAAATTGAAAGACATTTGATGAATCCTGAGTAGTTAATACTGGAATTTACTTTTACGTGAGAACTCTAAAGCATCATTAAAACATAAACTACTATTAGTACACATACTCTGGGGCAACTTAATATATGCTGATTCGTATAAAATAGAGGAAGACAACTGAGGAATTGATAGTTGTACTATTCAGATTGTAAAACGATCATAATCTAATGTCAGAAGGTTATACAGAGAGCCATATAGTGTCGCTACTGTCAATTGACAGCAAGCAAAGAATTCTTTATGAGATTTTGTAATTATTACCAATGTTGCAATTTAATATCAGTGAGCTGAAAGAAAAAAAATAAAGTAGATTTAAACATACTTCATTCAGAAAGTTCTCTATTACATAGATGTCATTAAATTAGAAGTATGTGCATATTTGAAATATATGGTTTGTAGTTTTCCACTTGCTAAAGGATTGGATTGGAAGTGCTGAAGATGGCGATAGGTCAACATCAGGTGTCACAGACTTTTCCCTTTTGAATACGTAATAACTGATGCAAGTAGTCGCAGACGGCGACAAATCTGAAGTCGGGTTCCCTAATTCGTCTGTTTTTCTTTTCATCTACATGGAAGATAAAATTTGTATTTACCGTTACTGTTACTATGTGCCAATCATCAATGTGTCTTTACTCGTTTCTGAATTCTCTTTGGTGAAAGGTGTAATTTACAGTAACTATTGGGATGAAGAATTAAAAGATTTGTATCGCTTGTATAAGCATCTTGCTTACCTGCTGTCAATAACGTACAACTTGGAACTAAAGACAAAAAAACGCACAAATTTGTCGTCTTATATAAAAAAAATACTTATAGAAGTTTTCAGTCAACCATCGACGACCTTGAAGCTTGCACTTTGAAATCGCTTTATTTTCTCTTTGATGAAGAGTAACCTCGCGTTGTTATTTTTAAACACAATCTACATAACCTCGTAAGTTCTGTGAAACATTAAGGAGTGATTCCGGAATTTCTAAAGGATCTTATTAGCTCCACATACTCACGTCTTTCTGTGTGCGGCTTGAGTGTAAGGTCCTGTTGCGTTATGTATATGATGGAGTTCTCTAAGGTAAATGTTGAAATAATGCACATTATTTTTCGGTAGGAGACCAGCAGATGTTGACCATTTAGTCCACGGTTCACTGCAACATGTGTTGTACGTTTCTGCTCACGACCTCGACATGATTCTCTAGTTGGAACCGACTCTGAATCTAAGATCGACCTCGATTGCAGATGAGGATAGTTGAGCCAAATATATTGGATTGGTGTGAATGAAATGTCACTCAGAGTGCGTCATTTTCAGAGGTCAGAAAGTGAAAATTACAATACCTAATTAAACAAACTAAACGTCATCTGCAATCACACTTTTTTTTTTACCATTGATCAAGTAATAAGTAGATTTTGTGGCGGAAAAAGTCATGAATCTGCGGTGTGGAGAAATCCTCAACTGCGCGTTGCACCACCTGATTCTCAGGAAAGATCTTCTCCAAAAATTGATCGGGATGGCGGAAGAGTGTGTAGTTAATGAGAGACATTATCGGGAAAATACAGTGGCTAAGAAAGGATTTTATTCTACAACTCATGGGAACCTAACACGGTGTTTGCACCTCATGTTGGCGAGCAGGGTCCTGCAATATAAGATGCCATACCTGATTACAATTGTTGGACACTTGCGAACAAATTTGTGGATAATTTCACAGAGTTCAGGCTTCTAACGATCTGCATTCATGGTTTGACCTTGCCTAAGAAAGGCATAGTACGTGATGCATCACTACCTTTAAATGTGACAATCTGATGCAGGTAACTTTCTTGGTTATTCTTTTTACTCAGAGAACTGCACAACTCTAGACGACGATTCTTTTTGGCAATGTCAACTAATGTGGCACCCACAATTCCAACCACTTTTTCGGTTGCAGACAACCACCGAACGACAGTGGAAAGAAATAAGCCTATCTCGTCTCCAATGGCACGAACCTTTTCCCAAGGATTTATTCAGCTCAATCAACATCCGATTTATCTTTATCCTACAATTTTTAAACTTCTGGAATTAAAATATCATAATAATTAAATATTCTAAATAAATTTGCTATGCAATAATAATCTTTTTCGATTCCTAATATCCAATAACCTATAATAGGGAGTAATTTTTGCCGTCTCGCTCCTCTCTCTCTCTCTCTCTCTCTCTCTCTTTAATACCTTAATTCTCGGTAACTACTGGTCAGACCTAAGCCAAATTTGGTGGGCAAGTAGCCCATTATCTATAGAATAAAGATCGTTATATTTGGTGGCCGAGCTCGGGCAGGGATAGCTTCGGTTCGACTTGTGGTATTTTATTTGCACTTTATGTAGTTAATATTTAAATGGGTGTAAGGGGCAACTGAGACTGTGTTACACAACTTCGCACGTCGGGAGCTTCTGAATTCGGTTTAGAGACTGTGTTCCGCTTGTTATTTATAAGATAGAAATAAAAAAAAAGAAATCGAATCAACTTTATGATATACCATTTGCATGCTGTAAAATGGCCTGAGAATAAGAAAATGTATAGCATCATGGGAAATTTAAACCAGAAACAAGGGTTTGAGGTTATCAAGGGAAAATCAATTTAAAAAGAAAGAAAAAGAAAAAATAATACAAATATTCTCCGAGGGATATGCATAATACGTTTGTATAAACATAGGAACAACAGCTAGTAACATTAAATTTAAACTCGATGAGCAAACATTATTCCCAGTATGAGTACACATGTAAATTCGTTCCAGTTGTATTTTTAATTGTATACAAATTTATTCGTATAAATTAAAAATTGAAATTGCTAATATTACAATCATGAATAATGCTACCATATTCTGGAAAGTAACACACTCTCTCAGGTTTTAAAAGTATCGATAGTTTTTTAAACCAAAGCAAACTGTTTGTTTGCTTATTTTAACGTTTATTGTTTGCTTATTCATATTCCTCAGCCAAATATCATTAACTAGATATTCCAGTCGAAGGATATGGAACTTGTATAAATATAACAAATACTGAACGCTAATGTCTATGAAATATGCAAACGAGTATAATATTTATTCTAAGGGTTGGACAAAATTAAAACTTAGTAATATTTGGACAGATTACAATTACAGTAGTTTTTTTTTTCACAAAGTGAACACAGAAATCGGAGCTGGATAATTTAATCTGGTAATGGAAAAGTAAGTCAGTGGTTCACTCAACTGCCAACAGATGGCGGTGAAAGTTATAGTGATAATGGAAATGATAATATAGTCATACAGTTTTATTAATTGCATCTAGTATCTTACGTAATCATCCAAGGACTCCAGAGTCTGCCAGACTGCAGTGCACTTGTTTACTAAAAAATAAATGTGTATTTGGGGCTTAATATGCAAGTTGTTATGTAAAGCATATACGTATTTCACAAGAGAAAAGTCTTCTTATTTGTTCTTGGAATATGTCATGTTAACGCTTATAAATACGAAAAATGATGACTAAGTAAGAGCGTGACAAGCACAGTAAATCCAGAACACATAAACTCCAGTCTAACGCATTAAAAGGGTGAAAAACAAATGAATCGTAGTTAAGTAGTTAAGATTACTTAAGAGGTACACAGAAAAAATGTCTGCATCGATTCAACACAATGGCTTAGTATGATCCGAATTATGTTAAATTTTTGGCAGAAGTTGGATGTTACTTTAAACTTCAACGCCCTTTGGAGTAAAGTGTTAACATGGCAATCAACCACCTGGCATGAGGTAAAAAGTCATTTTAGTAACACATCATTTGCACTATTTCATATACGATTGGTAAATATTTCTTTCGCAAAACATTTGTAGTTTTTTATTAAGCGAACATGATTCTTAAGAGGATACTAAAGTGTGGTGGAAATATAATACTATAGGAAATATAATACTTTTTCACTTGGTGTAAATGCCAAATATATGCATTAAAACTTTGCTCATAGTAAGGAAATTAAAAGCTGATACCAATTCTCAATGTCAGTTATTAAATATTTATAATATTCTTCAAAGGCAGTGTGCTCACTTAAGATAACACCATAGGTCTACCTATCTGCTACACAGGATTTTGAGGCGACTGTGATAGCTTTATTAACTCCTTGTTCGCTGATCACTGAAGAATAATACAGTTATTAATATGAATATCTCATTTAGCTTGCATTCATCATGTTAGCTGGGAAGTTACTGCATAGGAACATCACCATGGATCTATTCCTATTTGTATATTCCTTCATTAATTCACTTAGCTTTGTAATATTATTGTATTTACACACCGCTCAACACCGTCTCTATGTTGAATCGATAACACCAGGCCTGTGTTGACCGAAAAACTTAACTGTTGGTGTTGAAATGAGACTCTAAGTTGGTAATCATCCTGGGACTATGGCCTCTGTTAAAATTGAGTTGTCTTAACACCATCATGTTTTGTTGTGTAGGAGGAATGCATACAGCTAGTATGAATTAAGAGCTTCGATTAAACATTATAGTGCATAAGTACTTTTCATTACATATCTCGATAAATATGGAAGGTATTTGTTGACCATGTTAAACAGAAAAATTGTTAATCCTTATTAGTTGTATCCATTCATGCTACATCTTAATTACGAGTGACTAAACGATTAGTTTATATCGTATGGCACCTAAAAAACTTATCTGATTTTGAGCAAACTTAGCATTAAGGCAGACCTTGATCTATTTGGTAACTATATGAAATAATTTACTGGGAACACGTTTGATTTTTGAGTTACGAACTCTCAATTTTGGGATATCAATTTAGTCACTAGTGCTGCCCACGAGACGAGGAAAGAAAACAGAACGATTAGTTTCCTGTAATTTTCGACTCCAATGAGATAAAAACCGAGAAAAATATCAACAAAACATTTTAGGTAAAATATTGTAGACGTTCAGGATGAATTTTAGTTAGAAATATCAGCCCCTGCTAAAAATATTTGAGTGTTTTTTAATCTCTTCTTATAGACCTAATTTGGCCAGTCATTATATCAATATTAAGTCAGATTAGAATCAACAATATTGACCAAATTAAAGTTATAAAAAGAGTTGAAAAGCTCCCATATATGAATGATCTTTTAGCTTCTGTTGGGTTATGTGTATGCTATCAGCTATAATAAGTCTCCAAACACAGCAATAATGCGATAATCACACATGGAATTTGACTTCAAACGCGACAATAATAGTTCAAAGGTAACAAATTTACTGCCTGATCTATAATCCTCTGAAAAATAAAAAACAACATTAAGACTTGGTTAACACAACCAGAAAGCAAATTGGTCAAATTTGTGTGGGAATGTTAAGCTAAATTTTCAAACAAAACAAAACACCTGCTTATGTTATATTTTCTAATTAAAGATCACAAGACTATTAACACACAGAAGGTACCGGTTTCCGTTAGGAGATGGATATGAAAAAGGATGACTGGTTAAATTGTGTCGCCTTTTCTTAAATTTGAGTTAAGCTTAGCTAATCTTCGACTAGCTAGCCTAAAGTTCGACTTTTAAGCTATTCCAATTTCAGCTTTATGAGTAAAGTCTCTAAGTTACAAGCATTTTTATCTCAAGAGAAAATTAACCAGTCTAAAGCTGCACGCATATTTAAAGTAAATTTCTATATTACAGTAATGTCCCTTATGATTGCAAATACTATCTCGATCTTTATTGTTTTGCTTACACTGATTGTTCGCTTATGATGTTACTTCGTGACAGCGCTACTTTCTACACTTGGCACCAATAAAAATTGTTAAATAAAAACATTACAAGGAAAAATATTGAAGACCAGATATAAAAAATTTAATTTCCATTTCATAGTTTGATTGTATTTTAGCTCTAATTTGCTTTAAAATTAATCAGATACAATCCAGGATTTGCTTCACGCTGATTCGGATGAAATATTTCTTATGCATTCATTGTCATTGATTTTCATTTCGTCTATAGGAGATGGAATGTTAATTATAGCTATCTTGTTGAAATCAATTTGAATTGGTTCTTGGGACAGCTTCCCATCTCCACAAGCTATGGCGAGGCTTTTTCGTGGTCGACATCCTACACTATCATTGTAAAACCGAAGGCATAAATAGAAAAGCAAATATGCAGACAAGGTATTTTTACTAGAGATAGTTTGATCAAAATGAAATTTGCGTCAACATTCAAGACCAGTGCCTACACTCACGCTTAGATATTCATCTTTTATGACTTTAAGGTATGTTGGAGTGCAAATTATTGCCTGCAAATGTGTTTATCTCATATAGGGAAAACCAATTATTCAGATTTGTTTACTTTTGGAAAGAGTCAGCGTGCATTTATGCTAAGAATAACAAAACACATGCTGTTTCGCCAATATCGGAAGTGTTTCATAAACAAATTACAACATATCATATATTATCCTTTGTGATTTTTTTAACAGAGGAATCAAATGAAAGAAAAAACAATTCTTGTTCTTCAAAAATCAAAAACATTTTTAAAAGAATCAATACAAGGCAAGAACAGGACATGTTTAACTGTTTAAATTTTCTGAAGCTTTCAAGTTACATGGTATCACGGATTTACTCGACCAGAAAATGAAACTTCGGGAGTTCTTATTCTATTAAAGAATGTATATTATAGAAATATGCCTTGAAATGTAAACATATTTTAATACCACCTTTAAACAAAACAGATTAAAAGTTATAATAATAAAACCCCGTGACACGAAAACTCAAAGGACTTTAAGCGACAAACTGAAATCGGGAATATTTGGACATCACTTCGTAGATCAAATTGGTATCATTTTAAAAAATCTTGACAGAAGTCTTCTACCTCTTTCATTCAGGTAGATCTCCAATTATCCTCATGTCTCCTGTTAAATGCCGTATTTGCCAATGCTATAATGATTTTTTTAGATCTACCACAGCACCAAAACCAGAAATAGATTGTTTAGAACTATATTTGACATTACTTGAGTTCAGTAATCTCACGGGAGCAGGTAAGTCAATGCAGATAATGTAATGGTTTTAATCATCCTATACAAGTATTATCTCAACCTATTCAAGTATATTCAAGTATTATTGAATCTATTATGTATATAAATACATTCAAATCAATTTCATTATAGTCATTTATCAACACTAAAATAATTGCACCTTGATGAATCTCATTTTATAATTTCGAGAACTTTCCTTTTTATCTTTTCGTATTTCCTTTTTTACTTTATTCATATGATTATCATTTAGACAGAAAGCCTTTAGATCTGTAAGTCACTTTCAACTCAAATTGAATTAACTGAAACTTTGTAATAGCGGAAAATAACTCTACCATCAGTCTCAGTCAATATCGCAGGTGGGAAAGTTAACAGAACTTCTATGCAATTGATTTAGTCAGAGGGTAAATTAGAAATCTAATAGCCATTTCTGAGACTTCCATTTCTAATCTTCAATTTTTTTCTTTGATTCAAACAGATTTTCATCACTATTTCTTTCTTGGGGAGGGTAATAACACTGTAAGCTCACCGAACAAAAAATATTACATACCCTCTCTAGAACTGACATGGTCTCTTTTTCTTATAATAAACCGTGCTTTATTGGTAACAAACAACTAACTCTATGGCCTATGGCTTGGGGGTGAATGCTGCGTTTACAAAAGCTCTCCGTAGATTCTGCTCTTAGCCAACTGTATCAATTTTGTACTTTGTATTCTTATTTCTGCGAGATCCATCTTAATATTGTCCTCCCATCTGCGCTTAGGTCTTCCTGATACTCTTCCTGAATTTCTGATTGAATTTCACATTAATTTTAAAAGCGTTTCTACTTTCTTTCACTCTGGCTACATGACCTACCCACCTGAGCCTTCTATACTTGATTACCCTAACAATGTTTGGTAAACGGTATATAATTCCTCTTTATGGGGTTTTCTCCACTTCCTATTTTCGTTCCTCTTGATTCCCAATATTAACCATAGTATTTTATTCTCAAATACTTTCAGTCTGCATTCTTAGCTTAGAGTAGGAAACCATGTTTTTCAATCATATATCACAACAGCATGAATACCATTTTGTATATTTTAAGCTTCAAATGAGTTGACAGAATTCGCGAAGACAAAATATTTCGAACCGAAACACAGTATGAATTCCCTGCTTTCAGCCAACATTTGATTTTCTTTTGTGGATATGATTTTGATCTGTTAATATTGATCGTAAGTATTTGAAAGTATCCACAGTGCCAAAAATATTACTTGATATTTTGACTATCTATAGTTTGCAGTATCACAATCTCGACGAATTTCAATGTATATAGTTCTTTTGCTGAATGTACTTCTAAACCCATGTCCCTGCAAGCGTTTAATATGATGACTTGATTTCTTTCTATTATTCTCCTATCATTCTCTATCAGATTTCCATCAGCATACGCCATAACGTGGTGATTACCATTGAGCTATAGGTCCTAGTTGCTATCTTTGATTTTCCTTATAACGTACTCCATGATAACTTTGAATAATAAAGGCGATAATTCTTCTCCTTGTTGCAGACCATTTTTGACGTAAAAGATCGTGAACAGAAATTTTTCATCTAGGACTTTTCTTTGGGATTTATAGCAACACATGTACATGTAATCTAACTCTTTCGGTATTCCAGTTTCTTTAAGGATGTCATACAATGTTTCCCTCCTAACCAAGTCCGTAGGCTTTTCTAAAATCAATAAATAATTGATGTGCCGAGGAATTGTATTCCCATTTCTTTTCAAGTATTTGTCGAATGGTAAATACGAGGGAAAACCCAAAAAGGACTTTTGTTCTAAAAAATAATTTATTACATTTTTTACAAAATTCTTTCAGTCTCCTTCAAAGTGCTCTCCATTAAGTGCGATTCATTTCTCCCATCTTCTCTCCCACTGTTTGAAGCACCTCTGGAACACTGGAACTTTTATATCGTCCAATGCACTCTGCGAAGTTCTTTTTATAGCCTCTACACCATCGAAACATTTTCCTTTTAGATTTTGTTTAATTCTCGGAAAATGTCATCATGTTGCTCAAAAAGTTTGGATCACTTTCAATCTGATTTTTCAAGTTCGGCTCAAATTTCGACGAATGATTTGACCCTGTGTGAGCAGGCGAGAAACAAACTTAACGGCAACATGTCTCATTTGCAAAACCTCATGTTGGCACGAGCTCCAACTCACTCCTGAGTGTTTTGAAATATCATCGATCATGAAACGACGATCCTCGCTGATTTTGGGCAAGATTTGTTCGATGTTTTCGTCGTTTCGAAATGATGAAGGGCACCCAGAATGAGCATGATCTTCAACATTCATCTCACCACACTTAAAGCGCCCAAACCACTCAAAAAATTGTGTGCTGTCCATAGCATTCTTCTTGAAAGCCTGTTCAAGCATTTGTTAAGTTTTCGTTTCCGATTTTCCAAGTAGGAAGCAAACTCACTCCTTGTTCCTTTGAATCTGCCATAATGATTTCGCAGGCAGCAAACGAGAGCAGTTGAGAAAAATAATAATACAATCAAACGTTAACCTCCTACGCAGACGCCGCTTGGCCAACTGATCTGGGAAGGTCTCTACTAGACTCACCTAGCAGGAGAACTCTCTACTACGTCTAGGAACGGCAGCGCTCTTTCAATCCGGTTTCTTTTGCCCCCCCCCCCCTCGTATCTGATCTATAGTGACCGATTTCGCCCAAATTCGTACTGGTAATATCCAATAATTTCATCTACATATGATGTCAATTTTGCTAATAGAATTTTTGAGAGGATTTTATATGATGTTGACAGAAAAAAGATGCATTGATAATTACGAGTATTACAATCAGTTTTGTCATCTTTCTTGTAAATTGGAACAATAACTGATTTTTTTCATTTTTGTGGCAATTCCTCCTTGTTCGAGATAAGGAGAACGAATTTGTTTATCTTGTTCCACATTTTTTCTCTTCAGCTAAAATTAACTCAGCTGGAATTTCGTTTGCACGCGGAAGTTTGTGTTTCTTTAATTTCTTTACAGCAGTTTCTGTTTGGTTTGGCTCTGGAATATACCATAGTGTAGCGTGCATTTAACTTTCTCCGTGAACATTAGTTTTCGCTGTATGCTAATTAAATTGTCGAAAAAATGTTTCCATGTATTCAAAATGCTATCTATATTGGTGAAAATCTTTCCGTTGTCTTTTTTGTTATATAAGCGCGAGATTGACAGCCTTTCTTAAATTCGTTGATGCACTTATACATTTCTTCAATGTTATCCAATTATTATCTTCAAGTTACATTAATTTTAGCCATCAAAAAATTACAATCCTTTGTTCTAAAAGCTTTGAAAGTATCACATTTGATGTCAAAGAAATTTTGTTTAGTTATATCGTTTGGATTTTGTAGCCAGCGCATTTTTGCCTGTTTTCTCTTCTTTGCTAGTTCAGTCCGTTCCTCGTCTAACCATACCGTAGATTGGTTTTATTATTTTCGCGTGCCCCAATTTTTCCTTTTGCTGAAATTTTAATGCTGACTCTAATTTCAAGCCAAGTGTCCTCAATATAAGTGCAATCCGAATCTTCTAGAACTGAGAATCTATTCGATACTTCAATCTCGTGTTCCCGTCTCTCGCCTACCGCTCCTCTAATTTCTTTAAAGTAAACTTGTCCGTTTCCAGATATAATATTTCTTTTATCTAGCGATAATATCTCTCTTATTATTGCTGTTATTAGATAGTGGACAGTGTCACAGCTACCTCCTCTAAACAGCCAAACATCAGAAATGCTAGACTTTCTTCTTCTATCTACTAAAAGGTAATAAATTTGATTATTTTTTTATTTATTGAGGTTCAGGCATATTTATCGACATTGCGATGTGAGAATTTTGTACTCTTCAGGATAAGGTTTTTGGATATTGCAAGATTTGAATGAGTTTAACGCCTTTGTCATTACTTCCCTTGTGCAGATTTTCATTCTCTATAATAGTTCGAAAATACCCCCTCGTCCTATCTTTGCATTGAAATTCCTTAATAAAATTTTCATACGGCATCGCGGAAGTTTGTGACTGCTTAGTAAACCCGTTTACCTTTACCCGTTCAACTTCTTAGTAAAAATTGTCTTTTATATAGCCATCTCTATCTTTTGTTAGAACATTTACATTTAAAACTATAATATCGCACCGACAACCCTTAAAAATAATAAAGGATAGTCTGTCGTTAACATACTCAACCAGTTTAATACATGATATTATTCGATTGTGGATGAAAAACAGTGTTCCATGTTGGTGATTTTATTTCCTTCCCCGTAAAAGAACGTAAACATGAGTTCCTACTGGGTCAATCTTACATTTCTCTAACTCACTTGTTACGGATTTTATCGTTTCTTCTCTATAAATGCTTCTTTTATTCCGTTCTAAATCCAATTTCCGTTTTTTGCTAAGGTTATTCATGACCAAGCTATTAGTCCTGGTCCGAGGCTCTGTGATTGTTTCTCAACAAGTGCTTTTATAGAATGGGATTGTTATCCACGTGCCAAACCTCCAAGCTGGAGGACCATCCGTTGTCGTCTCTCCGCTACTACTTATTCAATATGTATTCTCAGCTAACCTTCTCGACTCGCAACTTGAGGGCGCGCCATCCTGTAATGACAGGAACCCACGTTTTACTGGTAATACGTGACTTAATGATGCATCATAGCTTATGCGTCACAATTACAGTTAAACGGGCTCAGTATGTCAGTTAGTTGTAAGCTTGTCAAGATATCGAAGCAAAGATGTAACACAATGACAAATATAGGCCATGGTTTTGGCAATGTCCATAGGGGCCAAAGTACCTAAAGGTGTCCGCTTTGTTGGTGTATCAACGTGAACTGTTCAACATGTCTATAGAACGTGTGGTCTACGCGAAATAGCGTCAGAACTGTAGCCTCTAAAATATTCCTGCACTTTAAAAAACTACAGCAATGGATGATCATAATTCGAGCATTTTATTACAAACTACTTTCGATCATTGTTTAACATGCCCAAAGAGTTTCTGAAGTGTTCTATCAGCAAGCAAAATATGTCTAGAATGAATTCTCTAACAGTGTCTAATAAGAGCTGTCGCAAGAGTCTTAAAATGTACCTGAGCTTATGATGTGCCCAATGGTTGTAAGGGTAAGAAACAACATTCAGTGTTAATATACTTTACTCCTATTATTTTTACATTTACAAGTCACTTCTGCATATATACTCATTTGACACAGCAGTAGTTCAGGTACATTTGAATACTGTTAGAGAACAATGATATTTAAATGGTATGTTCGACACGGTCCTCCACTGTTGAGTGCATGCGAGCATTCAATGCTTTTGGTTGTACAAAACGTGTTAGCAAGGAAGAATGATTAGGTCTTCACAATGATTCTTACTTTTACAGACATTTTATTTTAAATATTTTGACAGAACATGATGAAATAACAGCACTAAAATGTGAACGATCATATTTGGTTACTATTCTGCTCCAGTGACAAAAGATAAGAGTTTTTATTTAGGACTGTTACTAAGTGCAGAACTACGATTACTATCACTTGATCATTGACAATCCATGATCGCACAATACCCGATTTCTCTTTGGCAAAATCAATTTCGTTAAGTTTCGACACCACCTTGGTGATGGTATTATAAGCGATTGGCTTCCTGTTCCGGTGCAGCTGATTGAATTCCGTAGCTGTCATTCTGTAGCTATTATCACCTGCCAAGGAAATCGCTTCCGTCTTCTCTTGTTTCAAAGCGGCTTCTGTTTAATTCATTTATTATATTCAAAATAGAAAGAAAAATCCATTTTAATTTTACTCTTTACTTTATCCTCAATATTGTGAACAAATTTCTGTAAATCATAGCATTAGACTCCCACTTCCACATAGTCTAACACCCGATGTTCCACACTATAACTGACATATTAGCTCTCAGCAGTTTTTTATTTCTCTTCTACATACTGTAAACTGGAATAGTTCAAGCAACATGCTGTGAATGGTACAGTACAAGATGTCTAATGCTGATTGACAAGTTACTACAAAGTACATGGTGCTGAATACATCAATTTATCGAAGGAAATGTTTGTAATATTATATCATGGGAGTGCAATTATATTTATAATAACGCTCAATGATATGTTTCAACGAAAGGTCGATCACATTGTCGTGTGACCTTGGTAACAGTGCACCTGTTATTTTTTGTCGACATTTAGGTTCAGATTTGTTGTGGTGTGATGAGTTTGTAATGCAATTGGCGTGTTCTGTGACGTGTTGAAAACTGCAGTGGCACATGTATACAACAGAATACGGTAGCATGTAAAAATCTTGAATTGCAATGAAAACATGATAAGGATACAACAAAAGTGCAGAAAGATTTCTCAAGGTCCCATGTTTTCTGATATGCCTTCCCAACACGATAACATTCCTGATGTGTTTACACCAACACGATGACAGCTGTGGAAACTGCATAAAATAAACTTGGAACAGCTGAAAGTGCTGCTGATACTCCAAGATTTGAACGGCCAGGAAAATTCGTTCTTTGCAAAAATGAATAGGCAGTTGGTCACGCAAACTTTTGTAAGTCGACAAGATAAGCAGAAAGGTAATTGCAAATAATCCGGCAGAATGCACAGAGAATGTTATATCACTTTTGCAATTAAACTTGAATTGTGTGCGTGAGTAAAGTAACTTCTGTGCACTCTGTATTTCCCGAAAATAAATTGAAGTAAACTGATACTTACTCGTATTTTACATTGTTATATACATAGTATTAGTTTTTAAATCTTCCCAGCTGAATAGTAAGAATAATTACACATGGACCTCAAGCAAAATTATTCAATACTGGATTTTGACTTATTGCACTTCTGGCTTCTTTCTTCAGGATACTTAAATTTTCAATTTGCGTATTTTGTTGTCTTTAAAGAAGCAAATATGGACCTTAGAGATATAGATATTAGTTCTTTGCGTATTTTGTTGTATTTTTTCTTAGCTGTCTTGTATTCTTACATATTGTTGTTTCTACAGATATATCATAATATATGTTTTTTATTACTACTATAGATATGTCATGTGTATTAAAACTGGGAACAATTAATGCTACTTCTTCAGTCGTCATGCTTGTAGAACTTCTTTCTAAATACACGCTACTTCACACAATGTTTTATTTATAAATATTTAACAAATGGAAAATTATGAAAAGTTATCGAATTAGCACAAAATTTTCTATTGTACTTTTCTAGACAGAGAAGAGTTTGCAAAGCTATCACAGAGAATGTTATATCACTTTTGCAATTAAACTTGAATTGTGTACTACTGAAGTGGAAAACAGCTACTGTTTTGTTTATTCTATATCACCTTTCATTCACGTCAAGAATTATCGCTCATGCTGGATTTTTCGGTTAACTCACATTATCTTTTTTCGCATCATTGAAAAAGAAAATGTTCTTTTATAGAATATGTTCTTATGACTATCAGATGAAGAAAGTGGAAACTTATGGAAACTGACAGGAAATATTAACCATAATTCAGAAAAAATGAGAAATATTGGTATTATGCAATGTTGGAAATAGGTTTCATAGAAATGGTTTATGAAAGGGGGATTTTTCTCCAAGAATGGAAATAAAGAATTAAAAGAGAATCAGGGAGAAAATCTAGAAGAGGTATTCTTCTAGCTATCTCAACTACAAATAAACCTTTCACATACACTAAATCAAATCTGCCAAAATAACAGTGAAGGAACCTTCTCCAGAACAATTTCTTCAGTCCCTTAGGTTCTCGTTTTGAAGACTGAATGGCTAAGTCTCATCAACCTTTTATTAACAACGGAAGTTCGGGAGAAACCACTCGCCTACAGAGTAACTAAACACGCCATTCGCAAAACCAATTCATATTGATTACAATAAGCTAATAAAATTCCTGTACGGTTGAGAACTGTTCGAGAGATTCTATTTCGAAGTTTATATGAAAAAATAAGTATATGCGCATTTAAATGCATTAAGTACATTATTAGCAACGAATATTAACTTACAAACTGAAATCTACCGGACGTGACAGAAAAAGCTGTTTTGCAATAACTAACGGGTTTGTTAGTTAAAATTAGTCATTGTACTGTCCACAATAGTGATAAGTTAGAGATGAAAATTGATCCTTGTTGTTCTTCTGTTCTATGAAGAAATGACACAGGCAAAAGACTTCCTTGAACCATTAATATTTTATATGTGCAATTGTGTTGCATCCATCAAGGGAACAGTTCGCATGACCAAAGCGAAAAGCAAATTCGACAGGTGATTCAAAAGGTATATAATTTGTTCCTTAACCTGACTTATGGAATGCAAACTGAAGCAATTCAATGTATCGCGGTGATCAGAACTAATTCATTAGCATGAACATAAACTTTATATCATTGTTTCGTTAGTACATAATAACGTTCGGGTGAAGAAATTTCATACTATGAACAAATCTCTTGCCATAATCTTTGATTGGTCGGAATCCAAACACATCAAATGGTTGTACAAATCGTGTGCAGTTCTTTGGTATATTCTCAACCTTACGTCTTTGCCATCCGTCATCCAACTTGCAATGGAAAATTTGTCTGTGAATAGCCCCCAGTGATCAAGCAGTAGCAAGTTCAAACCATCAGGCTGCTTAATAACGGTAGGCCTCCAGGAGGCGCAATCGAACAGTTAACGTTGAATATCTCGAAAAGTTCTCAGACATACAGGAATTTTATTAGTTTGTTATAATCAGTATGAATTGGTCTTTCAAATGGCATTCTTAGTTTCTCTGCAGGCAAGTGCTTTCTCGCAAACTTCCCTTGTAAGCTATCCTCTAAAATGAAGTAAAAACAGTACAAAAATACAGTATTTGATAATACAAAATTTTGCTACGTTTGCTATGAAAGATTGTCACCGGTGCGCATGGCAGAACACTTACTGAGGGGTTTGGAAAATACATTTTTGAAAAAATTGGTGCATACACAGACGAGTAAAAAGATTAATTTAGAAACTTATACAAAGCGAAGTTTCAAAACGGCTGCACATTTTCCATACATCACACACTGATAATAAAGTCAAGAAAATTATAGAACACTAGGTGTCTTAGGAACCTGCTGAACAGACAACATACAAGTACAGATACTACGAAGAAAAATTTTTTACCAATTAACACGTTAACAAAAAAGATATAATTATATCCTAGGTCTACCTCAATTCTACACACATTCGTGTGTGTACAATTGTTTGATATTTGAATAGAATTTCACCAAACGGTATTGCTATTCATCACTAGCTATGGAAACAAAGAATGTTCGTATAAATAAATAGGTGTTAAAGAGAAAATATGGAGTCGTGTGATGTGTCTCTAAAATGTAGGTGCAGAAATAAGAATACAGGAAAATGTAAGTCTACACGGAAGAGAACATTTATTTCATACTAGCTGATATGCTCGTTCTTTGCATGGGTGTATGGAAATTTTTGAGTCTTTTCCCCTTAATATATGCACATAAATGAAAATGTAACAATAAAACCCCATAAGTTATTCTTTGACATAACTTTTGAACCCCCCAACCCCTTAGGATATACTCTTACTCAAAGTTACATCTTGAGATGGGTACTAAGAATAACTATATTCAAAAATTCATTTCAAACTATTGAACTGTTACAAACTTTAGACAACATTGATTTTCATGTGAAGAAAGGAATTATAGAAAGTGCTGTTCTTTCCTCTTCAAACGGGAACTTTCAGAAACGGAGTGAGATATCTCCCTTTATTTTAATGAGAATTGTACATACAGAGTTTCATCTTCCTAACTTGATGGTCTAATGTACTGCCTGTACCCACCCTGTACCCACCTACGATACGTTCTTTAATAAAAGTAGTTTGATAAAAACATAGCTCAATGTAGGTATTAACTATGTTCAAAATTTCATTTCAATGTTCAGCTGTTTCCCTGTGATGCAATCACAAATAACAGCAACATTGCTTTCAATGTGAAGAAAGAAGTTATAGAAAATCCCCTCTTCCATGTCCCCCGTAAAATGGGAATTTTAATAACGCTGGGATACATATTCACTTATTTTTAAGGGCCGCGGTGGTTCAGTGGTAGAGCGTTCAGCTCTGGTGCTTGGGGTCCCGGGTTCGATCACAGCTGATAATAGTTTACAAGGTCCAAGTAAACTTTATGGTGGACAAACACCGTGTACGTTGGTTTCCTCGGAATATTCCTGTTTCCTCCCACTTTCTTCATTCCACCATTTCATTCATTTCTCATCCTTACCGTCTCCTTTAGCCTAGTCGGCATAGCCGTGGGACGTAAAACTAACGGATTTTATTTCATTTCATTTCACATATTTTTAATGCGTAGTTTATATACCAAGTTTCATCGTTTTAACTTAACGGATTCGTGACGAATTATATTTTTACAAAAAATTTTGGATCCTCTCTACCTCCCTTAGGATAGCCTTTGAATCAAAGTAATATAATTTTAAAAATCCCAACTCAATATAGGTTTTAACTGTGTTCAAAATTTCATTTGAAACTGATCAATCGTTTGTACCGGATTCTGACTAAATTACGAGTATGAACATTTTGCTTTCTGAACTTCATATTTTATTAACCTTGGTTGTTGCTTGGCCTGACTCAAAACTAATATTAGACAGAAATTGCAGCTTAGTTCTCAGTACGGTTTGAAAATTACATTTGTTTATGTAGGTGCTCACCATGACATCAGAATGGATCATTATTATCTCTAGTAAACTCCCTAGGCCATTTTAGTTTCTCTTACCACCTCACAAATAGCATAACGTGTCCATCAGACATTCTTTAGATGCCTCACATGGCCCATAAGTATCCCGTGACATTCAGAGTCGCAGTAGAAATTACAAAAGTAATGTGAATATCCTTGGGATTTCCTTTGGATTTGAATGAGGTATCACGGGAAAACATTTGATGTTCAAAAGTTATCCAGTGATTATCCTGCAAGGAGTGCATAAAAGTCTCACAGGATTTCTGCACAATATCTGTTTCTGTGACATGTGCTGTTATTTAGATTTCCACGTGATGTCCATTACACATCCGCTGACAGAAACAGGATCTGCTGTGTTGACATCCCGATATCCTGGGACTGTGTTCCAGGAGTATCTTTGAGTAGTTATGTAATGCTAAAATTTTTCGTAAGTTTACGCTCGATCGTTTTCAAATATATACAAAAATGTTAGGTGGGTATACTCCCCATTGCATTCCTGTCTTTAAAATATATTTATTTCACGGTGTAAGATAATGTAGTTAATAGTATGCTTCGGGCGCCCTTTCTCCCACATATCATGAAGTATTTATTATCGAGATTCTGAATGAACTCCTGAGTCAGTTTGTAACGAGGGTAGAATGAAAATCAAGCGTCCATCTCCCATATCTAGTAATAATCCAAACTGAATTAGTTCGTAGAATCTAATACGAAGTTTTGACTCTGTAGCCATGAACTTTCCGGTTCTTTAACACATAGCGTTAGGCTATTTTTTGAACTTACAAAACAATACTAAATAATTTCGAACCAACAAAGATCCTTCATAATGTTTTTACCATTTGTATGTACTGTATATATATTTCTGGAAGCAATTGTTGGTTCTTTACAAAATACTTTATTAGTCTGCATTAGCCAATCCTCTTTCTTTCTGTTCTGTTTACAAAAAATCAAATTGTTTACATTTTCACTGTAATTCTTCTGACAAAACATTTACTATATGCTATAAACTACTGCAATACTGAATCATGTTATAAATTCAAGGTACTTAACCATAAACAAGAATAAATTTAAAGGTAGAAAAGTTTGGAGAAGTATCTGTGGTTAAAAGGATTTGCTGCAGCTGTCACTAACAATGTACTGTTTTAGAAGCTCGACCAGACAGGAATAATCAATAGATTGTGAGTTTAAACTCGAGCCAGATGGTTTTACCTTTCTTTTGTCTAGTTACACGGCGTCATGATCCTTTTTTTATGATCCTTTTTTTAAGTATCTATTTTTTCCTGTTTAATCTCGTCTCATTTTCAAAGTTCAACTGTATGTAGCATTTAGCATTGAGAACTCAAAGATATTTTCTTCTTTATGACTTTCATGGACAAATGCATTGCCAGAGGCTTTTCTGTTGGTTTCAAATGAAACATATCTGCAGAATATGTGTCTCTGCGTAAATGAGCTTTCAAAAGTCATTATGCTTGATAAGTTTCCTTTCTTAATAAGTCCTTAGTGAAGTAGTAGATTTTTCAACAATGTGTACAATTGAAAGAGGACGTGGTTTAATTTTAGGAACTTAACAATACCCTTATATGGAAAACTATTTGCAGGAATTATATGACAATTGTCACTCCCAGTATTGTCTGAAACTATTCCTTCCTCTGCGTCAGAGAGAGAGAGAGAGAGCGATGTCAATTGCTTGGTCTTCTATTCTTCTTTGGCCTCCATTCTTAATTTATTCCAGAAGTTGAACATCATTATTTTAATTCGACTTCATATAAAAATACAAAATTGAAGTAAAATGATATTTTAAAATGAGTAAATATAGTGGGCTATAAACAAAGTATACATTCTTACGATGCCATTTTACAGTTTCTAGAAAATGTAGAGATAAAACCAAAAGTTCATAGAGGCGCTAGACGATATATTCTTTCATGTTGCTTGTGGCTAGCCCAATTTTTCATATTCTGTTTTTACTGTAACCAGAGTCGGATTTAGATTTTTGGGGGCCTATGCTATTGAAGATAATGGGGTCCTTTAAGCATCAAGATGAATGTGCGCACCCTATATACAGAAATGACGAAACTAGTGATATTTTCGTAGAAAGCAGCTCAACAGAAGGGGCCCCATTACTTACATCATATGAAACTACGCAAAACACGAAACCCTGTTGTTATTATGTAGATTTTATTTTATTTATTATTTTTTTTATATTTTGGAAATGTACATCCAGTTGTTTTCTTTAAGGAGCGCCCAAGAGAGTGGGACACTAAGCTATAGCTTGTTTAGCTCATACGTAAATCCGGCACTGACTGTAACAATATAGAATATGATACCTAACAATCAGGATGTTCAGAATATAAGGGAATCGCATCAAATGACCAAAGTTGTGAGAAAAAGATACGTAAAAGTTTTTACGGTACTGTTAAGTACGTGGAAAGGTTAACATTATAAGAGTTATTTACACTACCTAGAGATGAAAAAAAAAATAGCTTGATCTTGCAAATGAAATATGTCCAAAATGACCTAAAGTAAACTTGATTTCGATGCGCATTGAACGCGTCAATTGAATTTAGAGGAACTATACGTTAGGAAGCAGGAATTATACTTCTGGACATTTGGCATCTATTGTCTGTATGTGTGAGGAATAAGGCCCCTCGGTAACCACGCTGCCTGTAAAAATAGGAAAGGAAGAAAGAAAGTAACCTGAGATCTTTCTGTTTGGCACCATCTCAGCATTTGCCTGGTGTGAATCAAGAAAACCCAAGAGGAACCTCACTAAGAGATAACTGGCCTGAAAAGGTCTCTACTCCCTCAATATCGAGTGTTCTCACCGAGAATCTAACCCGGGACCGCTCACACTAAAGGCGAAAGTTTTAGCGACTACGCTACATGACACCACAGAAAAAATACATATATAAAGCGTAATCGAGAGAAGGATTTAGAAGAAAAAGCAATCGGAACCATAACAGTGAATGACACCAAGTAGCCTGTATGAAAGATGTCGCATTGCGTTCATTTCCCTTGCGGTTCTCGTAGCCAATGTCCAATACAAATTATACTGGTGCATAGAAAGGAGCGTATCCATCTGTTCGGTAAATAGTGGCTTATAACATATCATGCTCAATACGTGAACCAAATTTGCGGCCATTTTCTGAAAAGTGACCAGCATTTTACTATGCAAAATCCCAGCTATTAAAACGAGAGAAAGAACAGTGAACAAATGAGATGAAGCATTTTCGCTTTGGACAAGTGTTTGCATATTCCCTACCCCATTCAACGTACATGATTTGCTTTCTTTCAATCCGCACTGGAACCAGGGGCGGACTGGCCCACCATGCTACCCTGCAAATGCAGAGTGGGCCTCCCAAACAGGTGGGCCCCCTCCACCAATTTTAAAAAGATGTGCTCAATTAAACCTACCAGCATCAAAAATATGGCAGGGTAACTCCCGCAAACTTGTGTTTTTCATTAAAAAAAAAAGACGTAAAGTTAAACTTTCATTAACAAGCCTTATTCTTCTTCATGTTTATCGACTTGAAAAGGTTCCATCTATGAGACAATTAGGCCCTAACCTAAAACATTGCGGGATTTGTGATACAGTAGCTGTTAAAAACGAGCACGTTAACTACTAACTAACTAACTCTATGGCCTATGGAACCCAGAGGTTCAATGACGCGTTCACAAAAGCTCTCCACTGACTTCTATCCTTAGCTAACTGCATCCAGTTTCTACTACTACTGTACGTTAACTACTACTTTTTTTAATATAAGAAACACAGTAGATGTTATTGGATTTGGATACCATTGCCTACTCCGGTCCTTTTACAAGCCGGCGAGTGGCGATGTTTTAAAGAAACAATAGTTTCGTAGATATTGTTATTGTGGAAAGTGGAGGTGGAGCAGGAACGCTTTTGAACTGCATTGTCCTCAGACCAAGCTTCGAAGAAAGAAATCGGACCAGGCCAGTGTTCCACAGTCTTATCTCTGGAGTGGGCTGAAAAATAGTACCAAATTGAAACAAAAAGGGTTGAATTCATTATTTTATACCAGTGACCATATACAGGGGCGGATCCAGGACCGACTTCTGGGGGGGGTGTCATACTCCTACTTTTAAGGGCTCCAAACTTTGGGATGGTTTGTATTTATATATATAAAATAAGAAAATTTCCTCTTTTGGAGGGGGCGATCGCCCCGATCCCCCCTGGATCCGCCGCTGACCCTATAACACGAAACTAAAAGAGGTTAAGTTTTAGAACACTCCCACCCCTCTCTTCCAAGAGAGCAAATGAAAAACAGTGCTTTTTTTAAAAATTATTTTTTAATAACATCTAAATAGGAGGAACCCGAGCAAAGTATAACAGAGGCCGCAAATTAAAAGGGAAAACAGTTATCATCTTCGGTACGTATTGTAACGAAACCAAACGCTCCTCTATTTCAAAGTGACCAATAAACCAAAAAAAGTATTATGGCCATATATGAAAAAATATAAAACTAGGAACAAATCAATCATCTCCGAGTTCGTGTGTAAACAGTATGTTATAATAAAATATTAAAATAGGCCTATAAATTACACTGGTCGGCAAAATGAAACTTTTTTTCGCTCCCACGAACGAAAATAGGTGATTCCTATATGTTTCGAGCTCCTGAGTTCGAATCCATAAACCGTTTTTCTCCAGGACGTACAGTTTTCAGGGAGGAGGGGGGTTTCAATATCCGTCCAAAGATGCTATTCTCTACCCATAATAATTTGCACGTTATAATTTAAATATCAATATAAATTATGCAGATAAAATTGCATAAAAGTTAAAGTTTAACACTTACGCGTCACTTGGATTTCCTACTCCTCTTGTAATTACTACAGGGTGTCTCGCGTGTCACATTCCAACAGAAGTCTGCCACATATTCACATTCCATTTACCACTGTAGCGCCTCTCCATGGTAGCTATTTGCTGATGAAACCTTTCCCCGTGTTCGTCAGAGACCTACCCCAAGCTGTACATTTCAGGGAAGAAGTCCAGGTGGCAATGCAGGAAGTGTAACTTTAGAGACATATTGCATCCCATGTTACGAAATGAAGTAATTAACCTGCCCACAATGTATTTGTAATCAGTTGACTTATGATTCCCTAGAAAGTTACTGCACACTTCTCGAAAGGCCTCCCAAGCCTCACTTTCCACTTCATTAAGCCTCACTTAGAAGAAAATGTAGTATCCTTAAAAACGTATCTGATTTGAGGTCCCGTAAAAACACCTTCTTTCACCTTGGCCTCGCTGAGTCTTGGGAATAGTTTTCTGAGATGATTAAATGCTTCACCATCCCGGTTCAGGGCCTTGACGAAGACCTTCATGAGCCCTAATTTGATATGAAGGGGTGGTAAGAATATTTTCTCCGGATCCACAAGACGTTCATTAGCCATGTTCATCTCCCCTGGAACCAGTTGCTTCCTTGGCGGCCATTTTGTGATGGTGTACTGATCTTTGGCTCGACTACCCCAATGACACAAGAAGCAGAAGTGCTTTGTGTAACCTCCTTGTAAGCCAGTAAGGATGGCAATAACCTTAAGGTCAGCGCATACAGACCACTGGAACTGTTCGTACTTTATTTTCTACAATAGGTTTCGCATGTTCTCGTACGTTTCTTTCATATGTACAGCATGAGCAATAGGGCTGGCTGGCTTTTCATTGCCATTGTGTAGTAACACTTTCTTGAGACTTATCCTAGAGGAATCTATGAATAGCCTCCAATCTTCAGTGTTGTAGTTCTACTTCAGTTGTCCCATAAGCGATGGAATGTCACTGCAATACACAAAATCACCATTCTTTGTAAAGTTAGGAAGTAGGCTCACTTTTCTTTTCCTATACATCGATATATTCACATCTTGGTTTAGTAGATTCAGTTGTTGAAGTCGTGATGCAAGCAACAGGGCCTTAGACTTGGGAAGGTTTAAGTCTCTGATTAGATCATTCAGCTCTTCCTGACTTATCACATATGGTTCATTAGTGTCTGGCACTGGAGCGTAATTAGGATCTGACTGTGTACTCAAAGATTGTGCAACATCCTCACAAGCAGCAGGTTCTTCATCGGATGAAACACTGCACAGGGTGTATGAGTCTGGTGGTACGGGTACAGGCAGACAAACATCATGTTTCACAGGTCCCCTCGCGGAATCCAAGTTAGGATACTGTACTTTATGGTTCATGTTTTTTGAGAAACCTTTTATATTAGTCAGGCAAAAGTAACAGTCTGAAACATGATCACGGGGCTTGCGCTAAACCATAGGTACGGCGAAGGGATCGAGTTATGTGTACTTTTCAACCATCCTGTGAGAGTACCCGCACACGAGTTACAACTTTGTTTCGGAGCCCAAACGCGATCCTGGTCGCCGATTTTACACCCGAAGTACAGATGGTAGGCTGTCTTCAGGAACGGTGACAATGGCCTACTTTGTCCCTTGAAAATCACTTCCCCACATATGTAGCAGAATGAATCTGTTGAATTGTTGCAAGTTCTCGGCATGTTCGTTTAACACGAACGCCAATATTTCACGCAGAAATATTTTTCACCTACGGTATATACAGACACAGCGTAACACCACCTTCTAACTCGAAACTGAAATATTTGTTTGCGGCAAAGTGGTGTATGTTTCGGCGCCTTTTTTCAACAGTCTGTCTGTCGTCTAGACAAAAGGGAGCTGACGAATGATCGCAAGTTGATTACGAAATCTTTCTCCGTCAATAACGCCTAGGTTTTAGTGTATGCAGTGTGGAACAATAAATCTTTGCAACCCAAGGTGAGGAGGTACGTTTCCGGGGGGTCGTGAGATAGAGAAAAGAATGTTCCTGGGATATAGCCTAGTAACAGTTCTTGGATTAAGATAGAAATTCAGAATTATGCACTCCAAACACGGAAAACACATATTAAATACGAAAAATACGATTTTTCTGTCAATTATGGAAACAGCACCCGCCCCCCCAAAAAAACACTTACGTGCTGGAACTTTCTCGATGATATATTCGTAATCAGTTTCTCGAAATCTATCCGGTACACCCTTTCACCCTCGTGGAAGGATTTTCATGCCGACCACTGTTATTGCACCTTATTCTCGCTTCTTTCATGACCAAAGAAGAATAATAGACTGTAAGATAATAGATTAGGATAATAGATAATAAAGTAAGTTAACTGACATTTGTAAAAAATGTAAAACCGGTCCAGGGTCCTAGAGCCTTCCATGAAAGACATCAAAAGAAAGAGATGTAGAGAAAGTCTTACTGACATTTTTGAATATGTGACATGTATTTGTTAAATGGTGCTGAATTGGGCAGAATTGTACCAACTTTTTCACAAAAGGGGCTGAAAATGCCAGCGTGGTACCAACGGGCCGACGAATGACAAAAAGGGCTGAATTTGGTACAATTGTACGAAGTGTGGCAACAGTGGACCAGGCTTCGTTGTTGTTGTTGTTGTTGTTTTTCAGTTAGGTAAAGCGATAAGAAATTAGTCGCCACTATCAACGATTGTTTATACAAACCTCAAACAATTACTATGAAGTTGCTGCCCTTGGCTCGTGTTTTATTTGTATATTACATCGAAGAGCAAATCCGATAGCAGCAATTCAATTATTGGAACACCAGTAACGTGTCGTTTGTCGTTTAAGACAGATATGGTTGTGTCAGTATGGATGGTAGGAGTGATTGTATACCTTCCATTCCAAAAGAAACCGAACGTTTTAAAAAAACAAAAAAGCAATGTACATTTTGGAACAAATCATTTTTATTAATCAATGTATTCCCCTTCTGCATCGATACACATATTTGCACGCTCCAACAAGTTGTCAAACGACTTCTCCATGTCCTTTATTGGAATGGTCTTTAGGACGGCGGTCAACGCCTTCTCAATGGCATCAATCGATGCGTGCCACTTTCCTTTCATCGCCAAATGCAGTTTCGGGAACAGATAGAAATCGCACGGAGCGAGATCTGGTGAATAGGGCGGATGATGCAACCGAATAATGTGATTTTTGACCAAAAATTCAGTTACAAGTCGCGAACGATGTGATGGTGCATTATCGTCCAAAGGAGTCCAACTGCCGATTTCGCGATATTCGGGCCGAATACGACGAATTCTTGCCAGCAAACGCTTCATGACGCCCAAGTAAAACTCTCCAGTGACTGTCTGGCCGGGCTGAACAAATTCTTTGTGGATAATTCCTTTTGAATCGTAAAAACAAATCAGCATCACCTTAACTTTTGACTTCACCAAGCGACTTTTTTTGGGGGGTGTTCCTTCATCCGGCGCTCTCCATTCAGCACTTTGCCGCTTTGTTTCGGGCTCATATTCAAAACACCACGTCTCGTCACCAGTTACAATCGATTTCAAGAAGTTTCGATCCTGCCGAGCACTTTTAACGATGTCTTTGCAATGAGCAATTCGATCAACCTTTTGGTCTTCGGTGAGTTTGTGCGGTACAAACCGCGAATTAACCTTCTTAAGGCCCAAAACTTCGGTCAAAATGCGGTATGCGGTTGTCTGAGGAATGCCTAATTCCATTTCAATAACTTTCACCGACGATTTTTTGTTATGTTTGATGAATTCACGCACTTTTTCGATGTTTTCTTCCGATAATCCGGTTCTGGGACGGCCTGATCTTTCGTCATCATCCAGCGTCTCTCTACCCGATTTGAATCGCCTAAACCACTCGTAAACTTGCGTACGGGATAGATACTCATCAGCATATGCATTTTGTAGCATTTGGTGCGTTTCACTAAAAGTTTTAGCCAGTTTAACACAAAACTCAATTGCAGCTCGTTGTTTGATACTCATTTTCCGACCGATGTACACAACACACTGACAGTTGAAACGCAATAACTTTGTTGCCGTGCATCCAAATGTCATGACATTTATACCAGTTGTCAATGAGGGACTACGCCATCTACCGGTAAAATATTACAACAGATGGCACTAGTGGTACTATTTGTTTTCAAAAGTTCGGTTTCTTTTGGAATGGAGGGTGTAAGATTACTGTAAAGAAAAGAATATAAAAGTGGTGCTAAAAAGCGAGAACACAAACGAAGATGTGATTTACAAAAAGCTGCATCTGACCCAAAACAACGTAGGCTATTTGAATCTGTGAAGCTCCAAGAAACAAATGAGCGTGATGTGACTCATTCGAGTACTGCAGGACAGTTGCCAGGTATTTTTTGTTTTTCTGTCTAAGGTGTTTATAAATTATAATGTATACACCACGTCTTTGGATGATTTCAGTCAATTGTAGCTTATCTTTTTATGGCTATTTTTACTTGAAATTACACAACTTTAACAGGCGAACACGAAATTAACTGAACTGTTTGCTTTCGTAGTACTTTCAAACGGGTCAGATCAGGCTTTCATGGGTCAGGGGTCGAGTCAAGCCTGCTTGAGACACGAGTCGGGTCAGGTTACCTACGCTAGGGTCAGTGCTGCTCTAGCCACGGCTCGGCTCGGGTCAACTTTCTTATGCGCCGTTTCGGCTAAATCCTTCTCGGGTCGAGAGGCTCGAATCAAGTTGAACGTCGACCCGACCCGATTCATGACTCGAATAGGTTTTAGCCGAAAAGGCGCATAAGAAAGTTGACCCAAGCCGACCCGTGGCTAGAGCAGCCCTGACCCGACCTGTGACCCAAGGAGGTTCGACTCAAGCCCTGACCCGATGAAGCCTGACCTGACTCGTTTGAGAGCACTAGCTGCCTTCACTGGGCTCAGTAAGCGTTGGTGTAACTTCTAAAAGTGCTGAACACTTATGCTGTCAGTCAAATCAGTGTGTATACCGTGTAAATGTGAACTTCCCTTGAGTTATTTAAAGTTAATTTAAAATTAAAAGTGTAGTAAAATGTAAAAATTATTTGTGATGTGCAAAGTAGGTATTCATATGAAAAGAGAAGTTGGGGCCAGCCGAGGAGTGGGCGGATTACACTAGACGATAGACGATATCTAATCTTTCTGCGACATGAAGGTATGATATTATGACTTACTTATGTCAAGGTAAATCGTCCTTGAGAACGAATTCATTGGATTCTTGTGCAAAGTTTGCTTCACCTATTTCAGCTTGCGTTACAAGTGAAGTAATCTTACTACTAATATTATTGTATTAGCGTTTTAAACTGTGGACCCAACCAGCAGATGTAAAAAACGGAGTCATGTTTTGCTGCATTTTTAACGGCCAATGTTTAAAGGTTTATATTGTTGATGTCGACACTAGATTTTTGTGCTGGGATAAAGTCTTTTGAATTGTCTTCTCGTATCTGTTTTACGGCTTTATTTGAACGTATTTGTGATTTGCCACTTTTGTCAGTGTAGCACTTGTAAACAACATCAGCTTTCTTCTCTTCATCTGTTCTTTTTGTTGAACCTTTCTAACGAGCTGAAGTACAAGGTGCATACATTGGATCAGATGACATACGCTCTTGCTTAGGAGACGGTACGGTCGCGATGAAGATTCACTGCTTCGGTGTCGTCTTCGTGCTACTCAAGGTCTGAACTATATCTAGTGATGTCAGAGAAAGCCAGAGTACACTATCATCACATTCGTGTTCGCTGATTATTAACTGTGACACGAGTTTTGTGAACTCTGTCTTCCAATGTTCCTGAGTTACTTTTAGGCATGAAGCAATTTGCTTTCACCCACTCATTGACGAACTCAAGAATCCACTACTCATCGCAACAGCGATTAAATTCATTACCATAGCTAATGAACAGACCGACGTTACATACAGTATAACTTACGTGACATCGGTTAGCTATGGTAACGGTTCTAATCGCTGTTGCGATGAGTAGTGGGTTCCTGAGTTCGTCAATGAGTGAGTAAAAGCAAAACAGAACAAACATTTACCGTCAAATTTTAACACTTCTGTTCTTGTCAAATGTGAAATTCATACTCACATATTGGGAAAACTTCATACTAGTACATCATGTAAACCCTAAATACAAACTTACACGTGATTTCTTTGATGACAGTTTTTAATATATTTATGTATGCTGAGCTGTTTTGGTTAATAGTGTTTTGTATATATATGTCTTGTATATATACTGCACACGAGCGCGATCTGTTAAGTAGTAAGAGAAACCAAAGTAGGTTAATGTAGTTTTAACTTACTCTTTTACGTTTTTTCTAGGGGTTGGGCATGGAGACCAGATACAAAACTGACACTCTCTTAATTGTATAGATCAATATACGAACATTTTGTACAGGTACATATACATACATACACACACACACACACATATATATATATATATATATATATATATATATGTCAACCTGGGTTGTTACTCCTCTAAAATTAAAGTGGAATGTAGCATTCTTGAGTATAGGAATGCGCCCAGGCTCCTTGACAATATAGAGTGGATCAAACATTAGTTGTAATCAGTGATAATTTCAAGGGGAGTCACATAAGCTGCAATTTCTATACATTATGACTAACTTCTCTCGTTTCTCGGTCGTCAGTGCCAGTTGTCAGTCAGTGACACCTGCAACAATGAAACAGGCCACAATTAGTCAACGGTTAGTGAGGACAAAATTATCTGTGGCATTGCACTCTTGTGAAAAACATTGCATACAGAATATGTGTCGCATGTCGATCTTCGTACTTAACAAGAATTTTAGGAGTGACCAAAAAATTGTGATTTTGGCCAAAACTTTTAGGAATGATTAAAACAAATGCATCAAAAAATTGCGATCTTAATCAATAATTAGTTTTTGGTTCATGGGGTACAAAATTTCTGAATAGCCCCTAAATCGCGCTTTCGTATTTTCTACGTAATAAACACATCATACTGAGTTAAGTGATAGTTTGGGTTTAGCTACTCTGCATGTAGTTCTCCAGATATAAGGCGCACAAGAAATTTTTTGATTGCATGAAATATATTAGATCTTGGCTCAGGGGCCACAAAATTTTGAACGGCCCCTAAATCGAGTTTTCGTATTTTCTACGGAATAAGCACATTATACTGAGTTGAGTGATAATATGGGTAACTACACTGTATGTATATATTGTAATATATTGTATCTTTTGATCCAAAAATTGTTCTACATTCAAGAGAGCGGAATTCAACACAGCTGCTGTAGTGGTCACTTATACTCTTGAGGTTATCCTATCCCCTAAACATCGTCTATGAGCAATGATGATCACCAATTCACCAACCTTTCCTTTGTCAGGACAGGCATCTGACTTTTGTCCCACAATGTACATCTCATACTTTTTTTTTTTTTTTTTGCGAACGTTGCAAGTAGTAACATTTGGAGGCTACTTTGTAGGAAGTAGTTTACTGAAAATTAATTCAACTCTATTGATTGATAAAGAACTTATTGTTAATTTATATTTTATTTTTCAGAATGATTCATTTTGGTCTCATTTGTCAGGAAGTTTATTGTCGATTTTCTCGCGTTGTTTCTTGCGTTTCGAGTTTAGCTTTTTGGGTTTGATAGTTAGTATGATTAGGGTTATCCTCTCGAATAGGCTAATTGGTTCCTCGATATTGCATGAGCATCTCGTGAGGTTCCTGTGTAAGGAAGACGAAAACTGAAATATTTCACTTTTCATTTTGAACACATCCTTTCATAATCTCTTCTTTAGTTGCTAAAATTGTATATTTTAAAGGTACATTCATGCTGCTTTCTGCCAATACAAAACTTTTTAAAAAGAGACTCTTTTTCTGTACGTGCACAAGCACTGCGTAACCCTGTGAGAGTTTAGTATCAGAGATGGAACCGAACAGTAGTGTTATTTTTAAAAGTTAATATTATTGATTTGTGGCCCAAACCCTTCGTCGTCCAAATGGTCTGTTGACATTTTCATTGTCTGCCTTCCAGAACATTATTCTTCTTCAAAACTTCTTTGTTCTTTCATATATATATATATATATATATATATATATATATATATATATATATATATATATATATATATATATATATATAAATTTAAAGCTGTTATATATAAAAAATGACACCGTTCTCTCGCTGTTGAGATCTTGATATATAGTGTTTACCAGTAACATTCTGTCAGGTGAGCTGTCGTTCAAAGCGCTACAAACACGTTTCAGAAAAAAAAAATACTTAAATTTATTGCCTTTCTATAGCATAAAAATAAAATGAACCGGAGCAGTTACAGTTATAATATACTACGAAAATAGGTATGTCATTTTTATGTTTCTTTTTTTTTTTTTATAAAAGCAGAAGCAGATTGATATTCAAAATAAATTCAGATTTTTCTTTTAAAATTTCCTTCTTTAAATTATGTCTTTATCAGCAAGTGAAATAAAGTTTACGATTGTTCCTTTACTGTATCGTTTTCTCTGTTTTCTTTCACACCTGTCATTAGTTTTATATCAATGTTGAGATTTAAGAGTTGGAGTTTTGGAAACGTTATCATTTAAAACAAAAAACGCAGACGAAATGTAAAGAACATATGTAGTGGAAAAAAATAATGGTTCTAATAAGAAAAAGCATCCTTTATTGAAGAAGATGTAGTAATTTTGTATGTCATATATCTCAGAGTGTTACTGTAACTGATATTTAGCGTTTTCAGTACTCTTTTGCTGAAGTCGAAAATGTTTATTCTAACATAAGCATCAGTTCTAAACACCAGGCAGAGCAAACTGCAAATACGATTTGATACATAAATTTTGGCCTTAAATTATAATTATTGTTACTAGTATAAAAAGGACGTGCTCGTCATATCTTCTTATATAATATATCATCACTCAAAGATAAATGAAGGCAGTGCAAATTAAGTTTTTACAAAGCAGCAGTGTGTGTTTTAAGTCCATATGCACATCGTGTGCTTTAAGGACTGAAATACTCACTTTTCTGGGTGGATCAAAATCGTCTAGTGAAAAGACGTTCTTGTTAAAGCTCAAGGGAAATTGGAAACTTCGAACTTTATAGCGAATTCGTTATAATTTGTTTTTAATACATCCAGGCACAAAAATCAGAACTACTGGCATATATAAAATTGGGAACACCAATATCGAAAAACAAAAAGCTTGGTCTCAGACTCGAATTTTCAGTTGCCAAAAGGATCTGGTACCCGAGATATTCCGAGCTCTGTTCCTAGGTATAGTGGCATCCCTTTTTAAAAAAATTGCGTTAAAATTTCTAGTTTCATTTTTAAGAGAAAAAGTCCAGCATGAAATTTACTCTTAGCTATTAAAACTTTCTTCAGCCATGATACCTATGATAAGGTCTTGTAATTCACTTCAATTAGAGGCAAGGTAGTGTAATAAGTAAGGCCCGGATTTTTATTAGTCCAAAGTACCGAAATATGTACATAAATATGTAGCAAAAATCAATGAAATATGTAAGAAATATGTTAAAAATATGAAAATATGTAAAAATATTTTTTCGTGTTTATTTTGTGTCTGTGCTATTTTCTTAGCTAATTAATATCCTGTAACATATTTATGTAATAAAATCTTAACAAGTGTAAATAACTTCCTACAGATACGTACAAATTTTCAGAAGAAACAAATGAAAATATGTATAAAGAAATTAAAAAATCACATTATTGAACATATAAACACAAAAAAAAATATTTAAACAAAAGGCACTTACTTTTGGGACGAACAATGAACCACTAAATAATTTTACGCAATGGAAAAGCTTTGTCACTAACATGTCACTGATACGTTCAAATTTTCACTAAGAACAAATAAAATTGTCTCGTGGAGAAATGAAAATCACATTATTGAATATCAAAAGAGAAAAAAAATATTTAAAAGAAAGAACGCTTACCTTTGGAACTTTCAAAGTGCGTTTGAAAACTTCACTAATTTTCGATAGATACGTTCAAGCTTTAACAAGGAACAAATAGACTTTGTAAACACATTATTAAAAACACATTATTGTATATCAAAATAGAAAAAATCTTCAAAACAAAAAGCGCGTACTTTCCAGACGAAAAATAAACCACTAAATATTTTATATAATGAATTGCGTATTCAAACACTTAGTGTTACTAACTTGACACAAATACGTTCAATTTTTTTTTTAAAAAAGGAATGAAATTGTCTAGTAAGGAAATGAAAATCACATTATGGAATATCGAAATAGAAAAAAAAATATTTAAAATAACGAGCGCTTACTTTCGGAGCGCACCATGAACCACTAAGTATTTTATATGATGGTATTCGAAAAATTCTCTAACTTGCCACAGATACTTCAAGCTTTTACTAGTAACAAATGAAATTGTCTCAGAAAAAATGAAAACCACATTATTGCATATAATGAAAAAAAAATCTTAGAAAAAAAAAGCGCTTACTTTGCTGATGCTCAATGAACCACTACATATTGATTCCAATTGTTCAGGAGCTAAAGAGAGTCGTTGGTTAGTCAGAGTCCTTTTATAGGCTGAGAAAGACCTCTCCACGTCGCAGGAAGTGACAGACGCGAACTTCAGCAAATGACATTTTCCAGGACTGATTTCCTCAGGGGCCTCCGTTTCTTCTCCATCCAATATCCTGCATGCAGTCCTCAATGTTAGGTATCCTGGATTCCTCTTCAAAACTGACTGGAACTTTCGGGCAATTTTCGCACCTGTTTCTCCCTCCACAATGTTGAGTTTCTTGTGTTTCCGTAGAGGTTGCACCTACAAAAAAAGGCGAGAAAGCCAGCCAACTGTATGCGTTTTAGTTTGTTTTGTCGGCACACATCCGTGTGGCGTCTGCTTGCAAAGGCGATAAGCACAAAAATCCTTATATTGTTTTCTTTATTTATATATAAGAAAACAGATTTTTTTCAGGATTGGAAGCGATAACTGACGACGTTTTTTTTTTCATATTGTAGAGTGTACGATTTGGTTTAACCTAGCTTTCCCTCAATGCAAATCGGTTGAACAAAGTGAGAGAAAAAATACAGATATTTAAATAAAGTACTTTTTGAGTTGTTATTACATATATAGGCCTATTTTTATTTGCGTATTATTTAAAAAAAATAACGAAAAGGAGCCAGAAAGCTGAATTTATTTAAAAATATGTACAGTAGACGGAAAATATGTAAGAGACTTCAAAATATGTAAAAATATGTAACGTGATTTTGGTTTATATGGCTCCTTACTTCGTAATTTGCGAACATTTCATATTTTCACCAGCGTACATACAAAGGAAAAAATATGTAAAAACATAAAAATCCGGGCCTTAGTAATAAGGAATTACTTGTTCTATGTAAGACTATATTTCATGATAATGTGAATCGATAATTTATAAAACAACGTAACTTCAGGAGAAAAAAGAAACTGTTTTTAGAAAAATTGGAGGAAAAGAATGAAATGTTATGTTTATATTATAAGAACACTGATTTTAAAAGGAGATTGTATTTCAGAGTTAACCAAGGAAGGAACTTAGACGACTGTTGCAGTTTTTTTTTTTTTTTTTTTTTTTTTTGAAATAAAAGCTTCAACAGCAGCTAAAATAAAATTTGCAAGTAGCACTATACTGTTTTCTAACAAACACCATGGAAACATATCTAATGCACAATTCTAATTCAATGAAAGAAAATAGGTGAAGTAAAGAACAGAAGAGGAAGACTAAGATTGTGTTTGATTGATTAATGGTATTAAAGAGAATAATATTCACGCCAAGAATATGAAGTTAATGAAGACGTTATATTGAGATTTTATTCCATCCTCCGGCTGCCATGCTAAACTGGTTCTAAGGCATTTGGCTGACGATCGTAAGGCTTGTCGGTCATTAGTTCGAAATCCGCTTAAGACATGGTTATTGAGTACTGTTTTTCAACATTTTTTCATTAAACTCATTCTTCAACGTCATAACTTTTATCCTAAAAAGTGGAATCGTGTGACGTAAAAAAAAGTAAAAATTCAAGAAAAATCTGTTTTCAACTGTGCAGTGATGGTACAGTCCCCAGCAAAAGACCTGCAACATGAGCATTTAAGTTTATTGTGAAACTACGCCTAACATCCCAGGGAATCAACATAACGTCTAAATGGCACGAGTCCTACAGGAGAAACCTCGGCGTCCTCCCCTGAACACTTACTTTGGAGCAAAAGAGTTCGTCGTTTTACAATAAACTTACATGCTCATGTTGCAGGGTTTTTTTGCTGCGGACTGTACAATATTTATGATAAAGAAATGACAATAATTAGTTTCCGTATCATGTAAACAAAGTTCTGTATGATATAGTTGGATAATTCAAGATCGTGACACGCTGCTACTAATTGGATTCAAGTCTATCTATGCCACGCATCTCAAACATAATGTATAGATAGTTTCCAGCATTTTTGATGTATCATAAAACACACATAATATAAACTTAGTAAACCTATACAGATGATTTAAATCATACTTATGCTGTTTTCTTTCTAAGTATTTGCAGCAAGTAAAATGTTATGCGCAAATTAGTACAGTCGTGGCCCAGATTTCTTGTCACTTTCATCAACTACGTTAAGGGTCTAAAAACTGGGAGATATCATATAACATTTTCTGGGACTTAAATACATCCTGTTCAAGAGTCCACAAAATCAGCTTATTTCCTTTAATCTAAATATAAATTGTTGTTTTGCCCACAAAATAAGCAATTAGTAAAGACTACAGCCCTGACAATAAATAATCTTAGACAACGTTAAGCAAGCAAATACTAATACACATACTCGTATATAAATTTGACCATAACTGGATAGTTGTTTGCCAGCTGAGAGAAGAAAATGAATTGACTAACAACATTCAGATGATTCTTTTTAAAATATTTTTAAATACTTGTTACTATGACATTCATCTTCAACATGCCTAAGATTGAGTAAGGTATTAGAGTAATGCATTCTTAGTAAGTTAAAAGAAAAATAATTGAATAGATATAAACTTCTGTGATAATGTTGACTGTTGTTATTTTTACATAATTAACAACGAAATCTTTGCAATGTTGTGCTCTACCATATGTTCTACACGCACATATGCAACTTTCGAGGAGCGGCGAAATCTATCATAACTATACTGTATTATTTAAAATAAATATTTCTTATTGGAAACTAACTTTACGATAATGGTAGTTAAATTTACTAACCTGACTTTGTTTCAATTTTACATTCATAAATCAAATTTAGCTTGCATTAGTTTGGTCACATGGACAGTGCTAAAGCAAATGGTCAAATAAATCCCAGCATGAATTACTTGATTATTGATAAATACAAGAACTCAATTCTCGAACCGTAGGAACACCTGTTCCATTAGTTAGTTATGTCAGGTTTGTTATGAAAACTAGTCATGTCTGTGCCACAAACAAGTTCCTTATCATTGAAGGTGGAATCAAGTATTTTTTAAAAAAGTAGCATATGTAGAAGGAAAATCAAGAAATAAAGATAAAAGAGCTAATTGCTCTGGAATTGAAAACTGATACTTATATTGAGGTTGAAGTTCGGTATTGAATTCCGTAAAAAGGGTTACTATTTTTCCTCTGCAGGTGTGTTTGCTTTATTTTTTCACTAAAACAATAGATTATTATTATTATTAAAGAAAACAGACTCAACGAGATTGTATTTGTAGTGTTTAGGCGTTTCTGAGTGCGAGTGCAATTTCCTTTCCATTTATTGTTCATGATAGGTAGCATACTTGAAATCATGTTTTTTAAGATTCGTATTTTTCTGGAGAACATGAGACTGCAAATGATGCCATTTCACGGGGCGGCAAATAGAGCCGACCCTCGTTGTGACTTGAAATCTTTCAAATTCTTCCTTTCTGTTATATAAGCAATTGCTATCTTATATGTTACATAAATTGTGAAACAAATTTGTATTATGCTAATAGCATCCTAATGAGTGGTGTTTTCAAAACATTGGCCTATTTTAAAGTATAATGAAATGAATTTTCTAGTTTTGCGTTTTATGTTAATTCCCTTTTGGCTAAAGGAGATAGGATATCTATGAAAATGAATTGTTTGGAGAGAATTGAGAGTAAGAATGTGGAAGAAAATAAGAAAATTTCGAGAAAACCCTTGTACGTGATGTTATTATAAAATAATATGCAGCTCATGACATTGACAACTGTGAGTGTTGTTTTATTATAATCTTCTAGAAGATATTGCTTTCATTTATTATCATTATTGCTGAAATATTAATCAAAAATTGAAGCTTTCTATCAGAACCGTCGTCAGAGAATCTATGCTAGTTTCCGTTTTAAAATACGCCATTTTATACTGTGAATGTATTATGAGACAAAAATTACTACTGTTATCTTTATGAATGTGCATTGACGTGGAAACTGAGCAGATAAAAAAAGCTGCTGAACGAGAAGGTAGAGCAACTTAATCTGCTATCGTTAGTGGTGTAATATTCTCTGGACTGCTGAAGGCGATGGATACATTAAAGGGAATTAACTGGGCGTTGTGCTTAAAACTTTGTCTGATGCTGATGTTCAACTTTACTTTCTACCTTTTTAATCCCCTATCTCTTTCTCATATCATAGTATTACTCAAGCTAATACCAGCCAGGCATTATGGTGACTTTCGAAGGTGTTCTTAGGTAGGTAATGTTTTCTCAATTTGTACGAATATAGTGAAGTTTAATATGCTTTAACGTAACCTGTAATCTCCCTTCCTTCCGAATCAATATATTGAAGCATTGTTTTGCTTTTTTCTTTCGCAATATACTAGAACAGTGTTTTCCATCTGGTGGTGTGGAACCCCTACGGGTACGTGAAACAAATTTAGTGAGTCCGTGGCATTACAGTATTAACATCTCATAATTTTTAACGCATTTAATTTTGCAAAATCAGCAGTTTACTCTATAAGCTACGTTAATAGTACAGACGAAAGAATGCTGTGACAACCATATGTCGGTAAAAATAGAAAAAACAAGCAGTAGCTGGAAATCAGTATTATCGAGAAATAAGCCACATATCGGTCTAATATGTAACTAATTCTAAAAATCCTTCTGTGCTGAACTGTGTTAATATATAAAATGAAATGAAATCTTTGAGTTTTACGTCCGATGGTTATGCCGGCTAGGATAAAGGGGACGGTGATGATGAGAAATGAATGAAATGGTGGAATGAAGAAAGTGGGAGGAAACGGGAGAATCCCGAGAAAACCCACGCACACGGTATTTGTCCACCACAAAGTTTGCTTGGCGGGGGCTGGAATCGAATCCGGTCCCCCAAGCACCAGAGGGGAACGCTCTACCACTGAGCCACCGCGACCTCTTGTGTTTAAATATATTTAAGTCTGATAACGTTCATATCAATTCGACAAACTTAAAAGCCATTTCTAAGATCTAACTTTAAACGCTTGTGGTGGTTGTCTTAATACACTCATTACGCTCGTAGTCTGTTAATGCACCATCGCATTCATTACGGGAGTAGTTGTGTTTAACGTCTTGTTAAAATGTAAGAATGCTTTTTAAGACTGATTCTTTTTAGAAAGGACAAAATGATCCATAGTAGGAAATAGAAGATTTTGAGCTGGCGTCTGCTTGTTATAGAATTACAACATCGACTTCATTAACATAAATACAGAAAGATTTTTAAAACACGTAAGTAAATCAATCGTATCTGTTTCATTGAAGCTAAGTGAGAATCACTTTTGGAGCTAAAGCTGTGTGGTTTGTGGTATTCTTACTAATGAATCTATGAAGTCAATTAATCTCAGGCAATATTTGAAAGGAAAATATTCATAATACAGAAATAATTCACTAGTATTTTTCAAATTTAAAGCAACGGAGTTTGAGAAAGGTAATAATAATAATAATAATAATAATAATAATAATAATAATAATAATAATAATAATAATAATAATACAAATAACGCAACATGACGAACATAATGAAGCAAAAATGAACTAAATGTACATAAACATGAATTGTAAAGGCACCAATCACAAATTTCACATTTTTATCATTAACCGTACGGTTGTACGATATATGAAATATACACATTGACTGCTATAAGTGTTCGAGAGTTGGCCCCTTAGGACGTTGTAAAAAATGAAATTAAATATTTCAATTTACATCCCATGATTATGTCCTTTAGACAAAGAAAGAGGACGATCATCGTAAGTGAATGATGATGGAAAAATTGGTGGAATGAGAATTTGGGAGAAAACTGGATTACCCCGAGGAAACTTATGGACATATGGGTGCTGTCCACCATAAACTTACTTGTCGGGGATGGAACCAGGAACCCCAAGCACCAGATGTAAGTGGTCTACCACCAAGGCGCCGTGCCCTCTTTGTGACGTTGCAAATATCATTCCAAAGCAAGAATGGCTTGCACTGTAGTCGAGAAATTAATTGAGAGATCAACCTACCAGTCTGTCTTTCTCACCTGCTCATGGCAAGTTGGGATCTAGTGAAGTCAGCGAAGTGCCTCTATCAAATTGATTGACGATATGATTGTAGGAGCCATTATAAAAATACGACTATAGGCAAACCCAGCTGAAGGTGGTAGACTCAGTACCTTCCCAACATTGAAGTCATTTCTGGAGTCCACTGATGGAGAATTGTCACAAGAAGTTCACCTTGAGCACGTGAATGGTTTAGTGACCAGGTTCAGAAATTACTGTTCTTCATCAGATTCTGAAAACTTATGAAATAAGAAATCCTTTCGAGTAAAGTGTGGTACAATTAAACACTTTGTTGAGGAGAACCAGAAGGACGTTTTCATGTTAGTTGTAATTGTTCATTTAAAGTATTTTTGAAAGAATATACACTTAATCAGCATTGAGTGAATATATTTTCTGAGTATAAGAAACAGGTGAAAAGGAATTGAAACTTCTAGCTTCATTCTGTAGTATATATATTTATGTAAAAGAACTTTTTTTTATTGTTTTGCTTCCTTGAAAACAAACACAAAAGTCACCTTGATATTGGACCTGATTTAAAGCTAAAAGTAGCAAATGAGCCGTTCAAGACACAACGGATTTAAGTTCCATTATCGTTAAGGTATGGAGTCCAAGTTATGAGAAAAGAGAAACATAAAGCTCGTACACTTAATTTAAATATATGGAAATTAAACAGTTTTTTTACACTATAAGAGCTATTTACAATATCTTATAAGCACTGAGAAGATCTTCAGGTAGAAATCTCAAATATGAAATATATCAAAACGATTAAAAGTGAACTTGAATTCTTTGCGCACTGAGTACCCCAAATTTTGAACCATAACAAAAAGATTTGATTTTTTTCTACTTTGGTATACAACACATATTGTGTGTCACATGCTTATTGTTAATACTCGTATTACTACAACTTCTTAACTATGCAGATACCAAAATTTAAAGATATGGGGTCCGTAGCTTGCCCTAAAAAATAAAAAAAGGATCCGCAACTATCAAGTAGTTTAGAATCACTATACTTGAATATACTGTTAATATTATACTACAATGTTATTTGCAGATAACAGGAAGATGCTCAAAGATGAAACATATACCAGTCGATAAATCAAGGTATACAAAACGACTTGCTTGAGGGTAAATTCTAATTGCTGCTTTTCAGAGTAAAAAAACAAAAAAAAAAAAATTAGATAAATAAAATTTGCTTGCGCTGAAAGCTGTCATTCGTTTCCTATAGCTATTGCTACTTTGTATTCTGCTGAAACAAATCGTTTATTTATTTAAGGGCTGTATATATATATATATATATATATATATATATATATATATATATATATATATATATATATAGAGAGAGAGAGAGAGAGAGAGAGAGAGAAAGAAAGAAAGAAAGAAAGAGAATGCTAACTAACAGATTACATGTGTTGTAATTTGTCGTCTTCTAATGCAGACACAGAGGCTCCTAATAATACCAAACGTACTCCCAACAGTGACATACTACTACTAACAGTGCAGTACTAACAGTGATGCATATACTTGTAAAGAAAATCGGCATTAAATGGAAACTGAAAGCAAAGATAGGAATGACAAAGAGCATGGTAAGAATAAAGAAAAGCTTATTTTATGAGCAAACGAACAATTTATATGAGTTAAGTAAAACAAATTATCCGCAATGTAGCTGTAACTTTTCTTACATTGTTTATACTGATGTCTGTCCTCGTTTATTTTATTGTTATGCTGTTGTGATCTTGATATGAAAGTTTGGTTTTAATTTCTCCATTTGTCTTCCTTTTTTTGCACATAAATTATGGTCGCTCCAGTACAAGTTTGCACTAAAGAGGAATAACGAGCAGTGATCCGGTTTTTGTGGTTAGCAGGTGTATCACGGGCCGCAATCCATTAAAGGCTTTCGGCAGAATACTAATCGGTAAAAGTATATTGCCGCAAATGGATGTGTCTACAAATGGATTGAAACATTGAAACCATCCTTCTTCGTGCATAACACTTGTGCAACCATTTCTGAATTTTCAATCTATTCGTAGGCACTGAGTTGTGGCAAGACACTTTCCCAGTATTGTGTCGAAAGCTTTTAATGGATTGCGGTCCCTGATACACCCTTCCGACCACAAAAGCCGGATCACTGCTCATTGTTCCTTTTTAATACAAAAACTTGTAATGGAGCAATCATGATCTATGTGCAACAAAAGGAAAACAAATGAAGAAATGAGGATCAAACTTTCATAGGATGACTACAAGGCCACAACAATAAAATAAACGAGAACAAAAGTAAGTGTGAACAGTTTTAGAAAAGTTATAGCTACATTGCGTATAATTTTTGACTTGCCCTCGCATTTAAAGGAAATAAACTGATTTTGTGGACTCTTGAACAGAACATTATTAAGCCACAGAAAACGTTATACAATTCGCCCTAGTTTTTAGACCCTTAAACTAGATAATGGAAATGGCAAGAATTCTTGGCCATGTAGGTACTGAGAACGATAGAGAAGTTGAGCTAAATCAGGTGAATTGCAGAAAAGAATAGTATTGCAGATATTTGAAAGAGGAAAGGAGTTGGTTCTGCCAGCGTTTCATTAGAAACTGTAATTTTTGGAAACGGGGAATGTATGAGATGTTTACTTTCATAGACCTTCACGCTGATCTAGTGTCTTGCATGCGCCTTTGATGCATTAGGTCCCGAGTTCAATTCCTGGCGGGAACATTCAAATTTAAATGCATTTCGCTGTTTCGGATTCCATCTAAATCTGTAGGTCTATGCCTCGTATTACATCGGTGCTAAAAAGGAACGCTAAGCTAAATAAATACTTTACTTTAATATCTTTCGTTTGTACCCGTAAGTTAAAGCGGACTGTACTAATCGCAATTGAATAATTATAATATAATTAATTGATAATTAAGAAAACGAGAGAAAATTGAAGAAACTTTTCAGAAACCAACGAACATTATTTCGTCAACTACAAAATCCCCCGCTCTGGAATCTGTCGCTTTAAATTTGGATACTCTACCATTAAAGATGATGAATATATTGGAATGTAGATTATGAAGAATGTTTGAACTGATAAACAAAGGAAAATGCGAACTTTATTAAAATTATCTGACACTACTACTTAACAAGAGCTACAACCGGTCAGCTGATACATGTTCAGCTAAATGGTAGATAATCAGCACAAGTTTCAAGAGAGCCGCGGTAGAGGTTATTAGTAGAGGGCTTTCCTCTAGTGTGTGAATCTCTAGTTCAGCCCCAGCTTTCGTTAAGTAGGCTTTGTAGTGGACAAGCAGCACATGCGTGGCTTTCCTCAAGAGTGCTCCCGTTTCCTCCCACCATAAGCATCCATTTGAGTGCCTTAACCTCAATGGATAATCGTGGGACGTTAAACAAAAAAATCAACTTTCACTTCTATTTTTCTGGTTTTCTAGACCGGAGTTTCCATCCTTTTAATTGTAGTACTTACGATGTTGAAAAATACCGACACTCTGTGCAGAAGTCGGGTATGGAAACCGGAACTAAACTTTCGAAATATATGCACGGTAACCGTTCGAAAATGTTACGTATAGATTAGCCCGTTTTCTGTAGCCTAAAGAACATAAACGTAGGTCGCGTAAAACTAGAAAGATCACACTTCATTTTGTTTATAGATTAACACAAGTACTCACCTTATACATAAAAACAACTTAGTTTGATGTAAATAATCTTTCACTGCTAGCAATGTATCAATACTGAAGATGGAGACCATGTCCTTTGTAATCCATTAAATAATGAAACATATTCTGAAACTTTACTGTTAACTGATATATATACCGTATATATAGTATATAATAACTTATGTATATATAATTGATTACTTTTTTATCCAGACATCCGTGCTTTCTCGTGTGAACATTTCTATAATATCCTTTACAAAACATTAACACTTAAATGAGTTTTATGATAATGTAATAGTTTTGAGGTTATGAAGTTGAGATTACCTAAGTTTACACAAACTACTTTCTTCACAAAAGTTGTTGCATATGCTAATAAAATTGCAACTTGTAACAGGACTGCCACACTTTACGCAAGCTTAAAACCAACTTTTGCAAAACAACATAATTCTGGGTGACAAGAAATGAGACATGGCTTATGTAGGGTGTCTTGCATGTAAAAATGTTCAGAACAAAATGTAGCTGTCCATCAGATTTCCTTTAGACTTCTCTCACCATCATCGTTACATCATTATAACTATATTGCATATGGAACTGTGATGGTTATTATTATTATTATTATTATTATTATTATTATTATTATTATTATTATTATTATTATTATTATTATTATTATTATTATTATTATTATTATTACGAGTACAATATCAAACATAAGTAGTCGTTTGGTATCAGGCCATTAGGAGCTTGCACAGGCCATTATCATGTATGTTTGTTTATTCATTGTTCACCCATTCCCTTTATCTCTCTCTTACACGAAGCATTTCTCTTATATCCGGCATTATCTGTACGTTTCTTTTAGCCTACAGAATATAACTAAGAACGAATAAACAAGAAAATCAATTCATTTTATTTAAGATACCAAAATTCAAGTTGTCTTGGGGGCCGCGGTGGCTCAGTGGTTGAGCGTTCACCTCTGGTGCATGGGGTCGTTGGTTCAACCCCAGCTCGCGCCAAGTGAGTTTTGTGGTGGACAAACACAGTATGTGTGGGTTTTCTTGTGGTTCTCCCGTTTCCTCTTACTTTCTTCACTCCACCATTTCATTCATTTCTCATCATCACCGTCTCCTTTAGCTTAGCCGGCATAATTGTGGGACGTAAAACTTAATGATTTCATTTCATTTCGAATTGTCTTGAAACGAATAAAAATTTAAAAAATTAAACATAATTTGTTATGATATTCTTAATAAATTCTCTTGTGTTTTCCATTTTTAAATTAACTTTTCGTTGGTGTTCATTTCTTCTTTGCTTCTGCGTTGAATTAATAAAAGCAGTTAGTTTAAATAACTTCATTTTAGTATGACCAATAAGATCCTTTTCATATTTTACATCAGCGGCAAAAATCCTACTAAGTCAAAAATACCGTATAGGCTATTCGTTCTATAGTGGGCTATCGTTTCAATGTTGAATAACGGTTATTGGAATCTGCATATCAAATTATGGTACTAATACATTTTATATGCTCTTTGCTGCAACTGGAAACCCTATTCTCTTCATTAATCACATGATTGGTAGTAATTGCATATTCTCTATATTGATCTGTACAGGAAGTGGAGTTAATGGTGTCAACTTTATTCCAAGTTACGACACATTCAGGCAGTTAATATTTTATATATGTAACAAATGGTTCAGAATTCTGATTTTCTCGTTCAGAACAATTTCAGATAATTTAGATAAATCGTAATAGTTTTACAATTATGTTATGAAAGAATATCAATACTCTTAAAATTGTTGTGCTTCTATTCTTTTTCGTCATCTTACCAATCTTTCGCATTACTTTTACTCTTATGCTTTTGCTTCATACAGGATGATAATTGAGTAATAGTCATATAACAAAGTTACAGCAGATGAAATTTACTGTAAAAAGGTCATTGAAGAAGATTCTTTTTTAAAGAAAAGGAACAGAAAAGTCCTCCGTTTTGAATCTAGATGAGTTATTTCCAACAGTTTAGAAGCTATAGTTTTTTTTTTCAATTATTTAGAAGATCTTTATAGCTAAACGGTTAGCGTACGCGCCTTTGGAGTTGGAGAATCGGGTTCGGTTCCCGGAGGGAACTCGTATGGTTTGAATTTCACATTAATCAGAAAGTCATGTCACATATGTCACTGCTGAAAGGGACATTAAAGTAAAATCAATTTAATTCAACCAATTGTTTAGAAGCTAGACCAGTTATTTTCAACCATTTAGAAGCTACACTTAGATAAGTTATTTCTAACTGGACGATATATGACGTACTAGTATTGGGAATTAGTAGAAAGCATCACGTTGAGCAAAGAAGGGCAGGAACATGACATCGTAGAATGGAGTAAACAAATGTTGGCAGTGTACGCGTAGTCATGCCTCCAAAACCATCGACTACGCTATCGATGTTCTAGTTTTACTATTACCACTATATTTTATCAACTTAAGAGTTTCTGCCTACTCTTTTCGATCTCTATGTGGTTATTGGGAAGGAGTACAGCAAACTGTGACTCACAAAACATTCAACTGGAAAAAATCTTTCAGTTTAATGTACTACAATAATTATGTCATTTAAGCCAAGAGAAACAGGTGATTATGGTAAGTGAATGATGATGGAAGAATTATTGGAATGAGCATATAGGAGGAAAGGGGAGCACCTCGAGAAAATCCATGGATACGATGTTGTCCACCACCAACTTGCTTGATTGGGGATCAAACCAGGGACCCTACGCACTATAGGTAAGCGTTCTATCACTGAGCTACCATGCCCCGCAGCATTCAATTTGGAATTGACTGAGTTAGAATGTGGAAAAATTCGTCTTTGTAAATTTAGAGAAGTCACAACTTACAGAAAGAAGCAGATGCTAAAGTTCTTCTTTTCCTCACTAAACAAAATTTTAAGGAAATTATTGGGGCAAAAAATGAAGAAAGTTACACAACACGAAATACTACATGTACTTATTCATGAATATCTACGAATATCGTGTAAAACAGACGTCAAACTTGTTTTCTACTGGTGTATAGAGTTTATTTTGTTATGTGCTTGTTTGTTGAAATTCAGCGTCCCTTTTTAGTACCTTGGCTACATTGATGTGGACTTAAGTTGGATTCCGAACCATCGTAATGCGTTCACATTTCCAATCAGGGATCAAACCCGGGATTATGTGCACCAGTTTTGCACCCGGCAGCTACTAGATGAGCAAGAAGAACTAGTTTTATTGTGATAAAGACGCTTTTGAGTAGATTAAGAAATAAAGAAAAATAATTATTACAGAAGTGGCTAACAACATTTCCAATCATGTTGAATCGTTACTATGTAAGGTAAACTGGTTTCCTCGTGATACATCTTTGAGTTCCATTAGGCATAGAGTCAGTTCTTTCCAAGTTCTAAATAAATTGGTGTATTGGCGCTGATACAACACAAGAAAAAGAAAAAAGAAATTCAAATGCTTTAAACTGCTCATTTAGCTAGGTAATTTTACTCTTTGTAAACTACTCATTCAGCCAGCTAAAGTTAGTGCTTATTCACTAATCAATCATCGAAAACGATGCTGTAAATTGAATGTAATTGTAATTTTTCCTCTTTGTATAATATTATCAAACCATGATTTAGTACATATATACTTTCATCTTCTGAATTTCTTCCTTGAATATAAATAAAGTCTTCTTTACATTTTGTTTATTAGCACAATCTTTTGCTAGTTCCCTAACTTTAACTATGTTGTTTTCGAACATATATCAAAATCTAAAAGCTTCCCATTAATACTTTGTTATTTTATTTTGTATTTATCATACTTGACTACACATTGAACACACATTCTAAAGCACTTTGACCTATATCTCTATGATACAGCGCCGATATAAGATATAACCCTCCCAATTGCCCAATTGTCAAAGAAGGCTTAATTGAATAGTAATTGCTTTACGGACTTGCAATGTTGGCGTATTGTTAGATCAGAGTGAAGGTTGGAAGAGTTTCTTACGCCAGTGCTGAAATTGCATGGTAAAAAATAGAACGGTTAGTAGATACGCATTTTTTTTTAAAAAAAAAATACTGTTTACTAGAGCAAAAGAATTAGAGGAAATCGAACACCAAATCTTGTCAATTGAAATGGATTTCTATAGGTAACAACATTAAAGTTATAGATATTGTAAACATTTTTTCATTAACCAAATCAGGTTCATGCCGTGTAAAAAACTTAGCCTCTATAGTGTATGAAGTAAATGGTTGGTTAGATTTTTAATTCATAAAGAAACTCTGTTGTATAAAACTCAAGGAATTGCTCTAGTGTAAGAGATTGAAAGGCAAATTAATAGAAACACTCTCCTAACATTTTTATGGGTTTAGGAATACATTATTAGCTGTCTACAGGAACTACTTACAGTCAGCTAATAAAGTAACTGTAGTTTAAGAAGAAATATTATTCCTATTTTGGATGTTAATATTGTGTTTGTTTCTGTTTGACATACATTTTACCACTAAAGGTAGAATACGGGAGCTACAGTATAACACGAATCGGAACCATGTACCATCATCGTGAGATTGAAGCAATGCTCACGCTCACATTATTCACTATATTACGCTAGAGCCTTTTCATATTTTGATATTTTTCGCTTATCAACATACCAGGGTCACTGTCCTTAATCGCTTTTCATATACTTTCAGATTAATACGTGTTGATTTGTTTTATTTACTTCGTAAACCACTTAGATCCTTACACCTTCTGTTCGGTTGGGACATATATGGGACATTAAGACGTGTTATTGAATTTTTAGATATTAAAATGTTCTCTCAAGATGTATGTAATATTTTATAGATACCCGAAATAATGTATTTTCATTATTTAATGCTCCGAACAAGTATACAACTTCTGTACGTGACTCTATTTTCATGTTTGAATTATTTAATTTCCTTGTAGAAATTGGGAGAGAAACAGAATACCTAATTCGCTGTGGAAATCATGATTCCTCGTACATAAATAAGGTAACAACGATTGAGCTGCCATCTGTTGTTTCAAGTAGCATTCAGAAGGATTTATACGTACTCCCTTAAGTACGTGTATGTATGGGCAGTATCATTTTCATCCTTAACTTTTCTCTGTTTCCTCTTCCAAGAAGAAACAATATGCAGGAAATTATACATTGTTGGAGAAAAGAAACGATAACAATTGTGGCGACAAAAGACAGAGACAGAGATTTCTTCCGCTTTTTGCGTTATGTTTTCGTAATCCTATTTCGAAAGGCTGGGAATTCTCTTCGTCTCTGTCGAGAAAGAAAGAAAGAGAGAACGTTGAGGAGGATACAAAGTGACTGGCTTATCCAAGTGGATGACTCGTGTGGAAGGAGAAGGATGTTTCCCACAAAGAGGAAGGAGGAAAAGAGATACGAGGACTAAACTTCCGACAGAAAGAGCAAAAGAGACAGAAACAGCGAGAAAGAAGAAGCAGAAGATTGAATGCATAGGATTGGAGAGCGTATGAAGAGGAAACATACAAGGACATCTGGATGAGCTATGGAAACAGTCACAGAAAATGGAAATTGCCGTAGCGAGGAATGTTAAGTTTCACGAGATTTAGTTAGTCCTCGCTTTCTCTCTCAAGAATGGGCGGCAACAACAACGGCGGCATAGGAGAGGAGCATCTGGTGTCCGGACAAATACATTGTTTGCTTTACCCACTCAAACACATACACACGTACCCCTTCCCTTCCCTCCACATACACTCACATCAACAAAAAATTCTGAGATTTCCCAAAAGAAAAACAGCCACAATGGGAAGTAATAGTATAAAGATTTTAGGATTTCAAGCCTTAGAAATTATTCCATTACCAAGAGAAAGAATTAAAAGGGGGAAATATTACCATTTTAGCCACCCGAAATATATTTCTTCTTTAAGGTTCTTCTTAAGTGGAAATGAAAATGAAACAATATTTAAATAGTACAAGACGGTGAAACAAGCTCCATGTGAATTTACATAGAAAGCAGCTCGCTAACGCCATGTATCTTATGTAAGCAACGAATACAAATTCTACTGGAATTCTTCTTTCTTAAAACGTTGAAAAATTATTCCATTTAAATGTATTTGCATTAGAAGATAGTTTCGTTTTACATATTTTTACTCTGTGAAATATAATTAAAGAGTTTCCTGGATCGATACCAGGTACCGCAATTCTTATTTCTATTTTCTCTCTTTTCCGTGGTCACGTTTCGAGGATACATTTCAACTGGACGAGTTATATTGAGAGGTTTTTTTCCCACTACCTTACACAGAAAATACCTCCGATAAGTTCAGTAAGCTTCTTTTATGTATATCTATATCAACTGTTCTGAAGAGAGCAATTATTAGTTATATGTACATTTTGATTTTAAAAAGATCCTATCAATTGTAATGAATTGTGATTATGAATCTTACTATGTATTGGCTATAACAGTATTCCTTGTTAAGTAACTTCATGATCTAAGTGAAAGGCTTTCAATTCTGAAGCGCTCGGTTACTGAACCAGATTTCGCTGTATTATGTTAATTCTTGTAGATGCGTAACTGGGAAAATAAATAAATAATAATTTGGAAATAAAGTATCATGTCCAGACACTACTTTCAAATTCATTACTACTATAAGTTTATCATTATAACATACAGCTCATAAATTACAAAGCAAAATAGGTAGTATATATATTTAATAAAAGCATTAAAATACAGTGGCGAAGAGTGATCTCTAGAACCAGTGGTTGAAACAACCAAGACATGTGTTCACACGTATGTGCACTCTCTTCTCCGGAGTGTTACGTAAATGCTTATAAAATCAATTACTCAATTTTTATACTCATTGATCCAAGTATAATCACTCACTATAATTTAAAATTTAATATCCGTGTAGTATTTACTATCAACCGTAGTGAAGAATTATTTAGAACGTAAGTTTGTTAGTTTTGTATACATATCTACATTGGTATTGTTAACTATTAATTATTATGAAAGTTTATAAAATGATTGCGCACACATTACATTATAGTACTTATGGGATTAGAAATAATAGTACTATTACATTCCCCATACGTACTGCATTTGTAATAAACTCTAACACAACAAAGCTTGGTAATTATGTTAGCAGGATTTAAAAAAAAATGAATGGTTTTAGTCCAGAGTTTCTCAGTATACATAAAAATAATTCGAATCAATTCTATATACCATCAATTCAATTTCATACTTTATTTTTGCTTCTTTGTGTTTTGTCAATTATTCCCTTCTTTCCTCGAACTTGTTGGCACACACCCAGGAGGGGAATGGTCCAACGGGTAACCGGGCAAAAGTATCCCTTAAAAATATTTATTAATAAAGAAATGAATACAGAATTCACCTGAATTATTTATATTGTTTTTCTGTAGTAAATTACAAAATAATTCACATACCTTGTGATTCTTAGTTCGACGTAACTTGTGAAAGCATGTGTAGGGCTACCTGTCTGAAGTTATAGCTGTGGTACAGATGTAAGTTGTCAATTATTATTTGAACGAGCATTTCCAAAGCTTGAGTTCACAAATATCAGTTTTGTTCATAACTGATTGATGCACTGAAATCCTTATTTCTGTTGAATTTAGAAACATTTTAGTCAAAACCGACAATATTATTATAGATAAAATGTGGAAGAGAAACAAAGAATTCGAAACACTTTTGCAAATTTAAGTTATTTCGGCACTGACTGTAAATATAATAAATAAAAAATATTCATTACTATTTCTAATGCAATTTTCATTATACTGTAACAATGTTTATAAATGTGAAATGAAATGATCTGTATCTTTATTTCAAAATTACGTCTTCTGTTATTGTTGAAATAATGTGTGCTTATAGACATACCATAAGTCCATAGTAGCAGACATATTACATGAAAGCTCTCCCCTCATCGACCAATTGGTATGACGACTTTCCAATTTCTCTGCGACCGCCGTTTTGTTCTAGTCCACCCTTGTATACACCCATTTTACTACGTACTCCAACGGTGAAACGGGAGGTTTAGTCAAGTGCTGATAAACGTGTGAAGGCATTGATAACTAATATAGAAGTACAACATTTATCAGGTAACTATAACAACTTGTCAACAATACGATAGGAGAGGTGTTGGAAGAAGTGTGCCTTTCCATGTTCAGAAAAATGTTCACTGTCATATGTCCAATGTTGTTAGGTTCGATTGTAGTGTTCGTGTAATCGTGGATATAAACCACTCTCTCTTTTTCAATTTTACTTAGAAATTCTTTAAAAACTGTATCCGTATTGTCTTACGCTACAGAACAAACTATCATTTTGATCAAAAGTTCTTCATAATTCAAAAACACCTTTGGTATGAAAAATAGACGGGTGCTCAATCATGAAAGCTAGAGTAGCTACCTGGTCTATTAAAATATACAATTATCTTAGGTATACAGAACGAATAAAGGAAAATTAGCTCCAAATTTCATAATTGTACTGCACCAAGATTCTACTCATATTAAGGTATTTGTATTAACCTATTCTACAATTCAAGCGTGTGTTTAAAGATCAATTAAGTATTGTTTTAAATTTATTTATACGAGCTTACTGTGTGTATTTTAACAGAAATATCCATATTAACAAATATAAACTAATTCTAAGTTTGTCATATATATAGTTTTTCTTAGCATAAATTCGTGAAAGAACAATTTGAATTGGGAAATAGAGTAGATCATTCATCAAAAACGCAACAGGTACCATGTACAGTTTCTCGGTATTACATCATGTATTTGAAATAAACAAATGGTCATGATATATCATTTTGACAAAAGAACAGAAGTGGTTGCCTTCAAATCCGTTCTGAGATTAAATAATTGCTCTATATTAGTTCACTATACTATTGAAGTTGTTCCTATTATTTCCTCTGCTCTACTGGCTAATGTAAGCGCTTGCAGCGTATGTGATCTCTGGGCCGATTCCCGGTGGGAGAGCATTGAAATTTGAACCAATTACAATAGTTCGAATTCCACTTTAAAGTGTAAATTCAAGTCCCATATAGCCTCAATACTGAAAATAGACCTTGAGTTTATTTGCGAATGTCAATGAACAAACAACGAAATGTAAGTGCAGCTAGTATCTAATAAAAAATATTGAGTAATGACAATAGCAATACGATGTTTCATTTACAATGTTCCTATGTTTTGACAAGTGAAATAAAGAAGCTACTTGGAGGAAATAAACTTAATTTTTACCACAAAATAAAGTCATTATAAACATGTCAGGGAGTTAAAACTTCCTTACACAACTTTGATGTTTAGCATTGTACGATATCCGTAATAGGGAACAATATTGACAAATTTCATTAACCAAAGCTCTCTTTAGTATAGTCCTCAATAGCTCTCTCTCTTCTCTCTCTCTCTCTCTCTCTCTCTCTCTCTCTCTATATATATATATATATATATATATATATATATATATATATATATATATATATATATATATATATATATATATATATATATATATAAACTGTAGTCAAACTTTAGCAAGTTTATTTGCAAATGTTAGGCGTCTATTTCGTTTTTCACTGAAGAGAAGCAATTAATAAAATGCAATTACTTTAATTGAATTTTGTGCTTGAAATTTGGTGACTATAAAGGTTAGAAGATAGTGTTATTTCGTTCCTCTTTTTATCACTGTCTTTCACTAACAGACACATTCCAAAAGTTTAGCAAGACCTTCTATAAAATGCGTTTTTCATAGGCAGAAAGACCAATGTACATAAATTAGCAATATTGAGCTTTACATATTTGGAAAGGGGCTAATTTTTACCGAGACCTTGAGTTTCTTTCTATTAATGCTGCAAATATTTCAAAAGAGAAGTGTTATTTTATATAAAATCTTTTAAGTGTTGTGGCGTTCATAAAACTAATGATTTTTGCATGTAGGGAGTTGAATTAAACTGCATTTAGTTCTCTTTTAATGTGAGCCATAAATTGTTTTTAAATGCATTTTGTAACAGTAGAGACTCTTGGTAGGATTTGTAAGTAAATTTCTCCATGTGCGTAAATTCGCATTGGTACAGCTCTATAATAAACATTGTAACATATTCGAAATCATAAAGCTACTGTTTGTTTAAAATGCAACTTGGATACTTGAAAATCTATTTTTTTTTCTGTCATTTTTTTCTTGCTTTTATATATATCTACAAAGTAACTCGGATTATTGTTTGCGGGGCAGAAGGTCATTAGTTGCACATTTTATAGTGCCACATAAACATATTTTAAAGTTATAAATTGTAATAAATTGTAATGTACAGATGGTTTAAACGGAATAACGAACACGAAAGATTTTTCAGAAACTTTGGAGATGATAATTTCATTTTATCTCATAACATTAAAATTGTTTTCATTATTTCTGCTCTTCTTTATTTCTAATTTTTAAGTCGTCTTAGAAGAGATTAAGAAAACAATTCTTGTGGGTGCGCAGTTGGCTACAGATCAATGATTAGAGCTCATAGATGTCCCAGATTTACATAATCTGGTTCCCTCTAAAATTGTTCAAAACTCCAAATATCTCTGTTTTTATTATAATTCGTGTTAAGTTAATATAATCCGCGTACTATTTAAAATAAATGAGTTTCGTATAACAATGTGAAACTACAGTAGACTACCAAACTATGAAAATCCAATACTCAAAGTTAATACATCTATAACTACTGGTTACAATAGCTTAATAAAATCAAAGATAGAACCTGTTCCTCGGACGCTGAATTCATATCAAAATCCATTACTTGCCATGAATCGGACTTTTGCAATCAGAACTCAACTGGGACATTTCAGGAAGTTTGAAGTGTGTTTAAATTACCGTGCGAAAAATATGTTGTAAGGTATGTTGCAAAATGATACGAACGATCCAAATATGTGGCATAACTTTAGTAAGTGCACGTCACGGATGGAATACGTGATATGTAGAGATGTATAAGGAGGATATGTTTATAGACCATGGATAGTTCATTCATTTCCACGGCTAACCAAATTGAAAACAAAAAACAATCAAAACAACATGATAATGACTGTTGCAAAATGATACGAACGCAATACAAAAGCTAGTTCTAACAGACAACAAATGAGCCACTGCATAAGACCAGCTTGAACACTCGATTAAACATGATGTTTACCAGCGTTTGCAGCGGAGTCACATCAATTTGATTCCATGCAGCGATGATGGCATCCTACAACTCACGAACATTGTTGTACTGGCTACCGATGGCGATCACTGAGCGACACAACATTTCCTAAAGATCTCCCATTTGGTTTTTGTCTGGGAAATTGAAAGGCCAATCAAGTACAATCACGTCTTTCTCCCGAAAGCAATCCTTGGTAGTTCCAACAACGTGGACAGTAGCATTATCCTGTTGGAAGATCCACTCGGGACCAGCAATTCGCAAGGTAAATGACAATAAATTGTCTGCAAGTACTGTTTACTACGTGGTTGATGTCATATGAGATGTAAGAAATTCGTGATTTGTTGTACCATAACAACTGAAGCCCTCCCCCCACACATAATTACCGACTGTCCTTGCTATCGCTTGGAGTACATCTGCTCCTACTTCCGCAGATCGTGTCAATAGTATCATCAGCCATCGGGACCATTCAAATTAAATTTCTTTTCGTCACTGAAGATGACACGACGCATACTGCTTCCAGGTCACATGTATTTTGGTCCAGATCACCCGTCGCTCCTTGTGCTGCGCGGTGAGTTGTGGCTGACGCTTAAGCTTCTTATATCAGAGATATGATTACAGCGTTTCACAGGTCTTGATAGGGTAGACTTATGTACACGAATGTTAGGGTCTTGTGCCAACTGTGTAAGGGATATTCCAGCACAACTTAGCTTTCGAACAACCTGTCTTTGCTGTTGTGGCGTGAATTAACGCGGCCTTCCTGATGATTTCCTTACTTCATACCGCATCCCAAGTTTAAGAAAATTGTTCAGGACACAAGCACATTGCCCAATTCGACGTGCAATTTCATTAACAGATACCCTTTCTTCTTTATATGCCATTATTTGGCAATTTTCGCACTCAGATAATACTTTGCCAGGGCCCATTATGCTTCTCTTACTCGTCACCTCACACAGATGTCCTCGCCGTAGTAAACTAGCCTACACTTCTATCACTCGTCTGCTATACATTTTGCCTTCTCGTCTAGCGCCCTCTATGTTCCTAGCAGAGAACTAGGTACATGTTATTACACTAAACATGTCATCGTTCGTATCATTTTGCAACACTTTTCTTGGGCTGATTTTTCATTTTTGTTTCTCCCTGTCCTCTATAAGAGTATATTTCTACAGTACCTGTGTTCGTGTAACATAAATACAACACTGTTTCATTCACCCTCACTTCTATTTTCCGTTTCCTCTCCGATCACATAATATGACGATATCTGGTATCGTTCGTATCATTTTGCAACGCACCTTACAATGGTGTAATCAACTTCAAATACGCACCAGAAATGAATTATCAGTTTGTTTGTTTATCTCTGCTTTAAACAAAATATTGGGTTACCGAGAATCAAAGTATCCGTCCTTTACTACATATGCTAAAAATGCTTTTCTTTTTTTACATTTGACGAACACACATCTCGAAATAATTATATTAAACAATTTTTGTAATGCTTACTCGTATTCGTCATTTAGGAATAGATTTCACTATTAGAAAACTATGATTTTGCCTATATATATTTGTAATATAAAAGCAAGAACTCACATGAATTTTAACGAAGAATTTATATATTCTGTCTAGAGAATCAAAATTTAGTTCAAGTCACATGTAAGTAGAACATTTGGGAAAACAATAACCATATGATTATCTACTTAATTTATAATCATATTTTCAATAATATGGATAGTTATGACTTTTCATACTGTTTTCCATACAGAAAAAGAAAGAAAAATGCTACTAAATTCACAATGTAATACAGTGAAATCTGTTTTCTTCTTCTTTTTTTTAACAAAATCGCATATAGATACCACAATTTCCTTTCGATGTGTATAGATTTCCTCTTAATCCAGATTGAATTACTTTAGGCGTAAGCTTATCATGAAACTGAGTCGTCTAATTCCAAAACGGTTCTTGCCCATTTAGAGAAAATCCCAGAAAACTTTAGAAAAAGCGTAGGATCTGCATGTTTTTTAGAACTAGCAATACTTCAGTGTGTTCATATGAAAAACCTGAACATCTTCAAATATTTCCAGTTCTATAAAACGCATTGATCCTACAGTTTTTCTCCGTTTTCTAGGATTTTCTAAAAATGGACAAGAGCCGCTTTCTAACTAGACGACTCAACTATATATTGTTTTGCTGAATATGAGTAAAAGACATGTTAAATTGTATAGTTTCTGGTCAATGTCTCCAAACTTTATTGTTTTGAGTTATATTTATCTACTTGCATCTCTAAATGTTATTCAGTTTGATAGTAGCATGAAACGTCAAAATAGGATAAAATATCTAAAAAGATGTGAAAACTATGATAATGCAATAAACTGAGTGAGGAATTATGCATAATACTTTGTTATGTAAAAACTACACAGAATTGCACTATTTCAGAGCTTATAAAGTGAACCGAAGATTTCGTAAAGCACAAACATTATTATATTAATACCATATAGCATTCTAGAATTAAAAATGTATGTATCATAAAAACGTATAGACGGTATTTTAAAAATTTTCCACTATTTATATATGTGAACTATTCTAGGAATTTTAGGTATCAGGTTTATTTCGCTGTAGATTTACATGAGATAAAATGACCATATGTACGTTAATTTGAAACAGTATGAGTCGCTGAGAGAGTTGCATATAAGTACATATATACTACATAATGGCTGGTGGCTAATAGCATCAGTTATATTTCACAGGAAGGAAAAACATTTCGTTCAATTACGTATATGCAAATGTCATTTCACTGGAGGCATTCTAATAGAGAGAAAGAGGAATTACTATCAGTTATACAATAAAATAATATTAAAATAGAACAACAGGTTGGCTGAAATTTGTAGTTCTTAAATATCAAACTTCCAATTTCTCGGAAACAAACATTGACCTTTAATTGAATTAAGATACCTTAGAAACCAGTGTTACACAGCAACACACACACACACACATATGGAGCAGTGGAGAGTGCACGCGCGCAGAGGATTTTGAACCTTCAAGAAGTTATTACTATATATATGTGTGTGTTGCCACTTTCCGGAAATCATATAGGTCTATCTTCAAACGTTGGCAACACTTTACTTCACAAGTATGTTTCTACTCATAATTAGATTTGCTAGATGTTATAATTTGTGTTCCGAGCCATTTAACAAAACTTTATTTTGTGCTCAGTTGGCAACACTGCATTACATATGATGCTATTGAGCATCTCTATGGGTACAATGTTTGCTTACTATACTGTTGTGTCAATGTCATTTGGATTATTTTAATCATTTTGAAGTTATTCCTGTGTAAGTGTATTATTTGCATTGTTATCTTCACATGATTCTAGATCCTTGTTTCGTCTATATCTCCAGTGTTTTTGGGTGTCGGTCCGTAAAACTTTGGATTTCTCACTTTTCTTCACTCCTCTATCGATTGCGCATTGTTTGATTGGGCAATGCTACTATCAATATAAGATATTCCCTTTACAGCAGTCTGCCCATCACAATCTGGCCCCTATCAAACTCTGAATACACGTATCGCCGATTTTCCGTATTCTACACACATGCACCGCACTGACTGATGGAGTGAGATCCCTGTTGTTCGTTTTGTTCTCCGTGCCTCTTACATCAGTTCAACTTATTCTTTCTAAAAGTAGTGAGTGGTCATAATGTTTTGGGCGGTGAGTGTATATCCAAGGTATATGTTCTAATATGTACTTTTCCTCAACATTAAAAGTTACTTAGGGTGGCGAGCACCAAACTAGTATAAATTACTCTTGTAATAACTCTTACTTATTTAGTCTTGACTACTTTAGTAAATATCTTCCATAGTAATATACTCTTTTAGTAACTGTTGGAGAGCTCAACTTATATTTACTTCTTTAGTTGTAACTGAAGTAGTAACGCCTTTTTACTAAAGAAGTAAGCCATTTCTACACACTACTGGTACGTGTATTTCGTTTGCTATCGGGAGCTGAAGCTTATCAAAAGATGCGTCCATGCTTGTAGTGAAGAACAGGAAGTTGTTGGGAAAAGCAGACGAGCTTCTTTCGTAGAAAATGCGTTTAATACGAGAGGAATATAATGCAAAAATGTTGTTAATTAAAAGACAGAGAGAAATCATAGAAAAAACCTTAAAATGGAAGTTATGAATAAGTTCAAAAAGAAATGGAGCAAATTTTAGGTTCCGGTTTGTCAGGCAATGTGCTCGAGAAATTTATGTTTTTGTAAATGAATATGAATATGTTTTATATCTATGAAATATATTTTATTTGATTGATATTTTTCCAATATGGTCTTGTTTTTCAGATGACGTGATGTTTGTGTTTATTATTTCAGTATTAGTACATTTAATTTTTCTAATTACCACATATTAATATTTATTTGTATTAGCAAAATTATAAGAGTCTTGTTTTTCTTAGAAATAATGAAAATATCTTTATTGTATAACTTTGCGTACTGAAGTAAGAAATAAAATGAAAATGTTAATCCCGTAGTTTCAAAAAAGAAGAAGAAAGAAAAAGAAAAAAGAAAAAAGAAAACAGGAAACAATAACTATGAAATTATACATAAATAAAATGGGTCACATTTCACTGCAGTAGTGATGATCCAGTGCCTTATATTCATTTAAGAGGGAAAAGTCTTTACAATAACTTCTTATTCTACTAGCAAATTAGGTACAACATTAATTAAAATAATTAAGTATAATAGACCTGACAGCTTGCTCTGCAGCACCTGCTTCTGGCTGAAATGCATATTGGTTGATGTCATTCACATGCACAGCATCAGAGTGAAACATATCTCCAATTTCTATTCCAGACTTGTGCAGATCTGCAACAGCCACAATAACATTCCCACATTTGCTTTTTAATATCGCATTGTTTCAGTGAAAATTTAAAAAATGTTTCTTGCAAACACCGAATGAACGTTCCATTATACATCTTGTAGCAATATGGGCTCTATTGTAGCGCTCTTCGGCTCCTGTCTGAGATCGAAACTCAGGAGTCATAAGATGTTTGGAGGGAGCATATCCGCTATCTCCAACAAGCAACTCATCATACTGTCCATTTTCAAATTCTACACAACTTTAATATGTCCCAAATGCATGCATCATACGTGAAACCCAGCCACGGCTTACCAAGTTCAAAATCTTCATATTGGCATCAGAAATGATTTGTGTGTTACTAGAAAAGAAATTCTTGATTTTCTCTATAGCTCTGCTTGCTCCAGAAGGACAAAGTATGGGTATATGTACTGTACACTCATGTCCAAAATTATTGTAGCGTATCTATAACTGTCTTCTTATAAGAATATAATTTGATAATGATTTTGCAGGGTAGTTTTAATACTGATAGTGCGTGTATAATCGGGAAATGTATATTTGTGGTAATTTCATAGGAAAAAAATTATAAATACGAAAATTATAATGAGTAAAATAAAATGTTGCTAAATTTATAAGGAAACTTTATTTCGTTTTATTGTTCTTTTGACATGAAATTTGCCACATACATGTCTTTGCCGATTATACACATACGAACATAATAAGAAATAACGGGTGAATTCGTTATCAAATTATATTCCTAGAATAACATATTTATAGACATGCGAGAATAATTTTGGACATGAGTGTACATAATCTATGGCCCTATGACATTTGAGAATCCACCAATTCGTTAAATTTCCTTTTGTTCCTTGATATATATTTTCTTTGTTCTGTGGGATGGACACACACAGTGGCTTTAAGGCAATTAAAATTTTTATCACACCGTTAAAAGCTCTTCCAGAAATAGTACGAACGATGTTAATGAGATCCCCTGCTACGATTTGATAAGTACCAGTGCGAAAGATTCGCAATCCACAAAGAAGCTGCAGCCTAGGAGACAAAGCACGGTTCCTATCAAAATTATGATGCAGTAAAGGCTCTAACATGCCAAGCAGCGACTCAAAAGATTCCTTACGAAATCCAAACCGCTCTTTGAAATCATGGTCGCTATACATCGCAAATGGGTTTCTTCTATCCATTAAAATCCTCATTCTTGGGTTGCCTTCTTATTCCTACATCTCCATATATTCTTCGTACTCCAGATAATCCATAGAATTTGATATTTAATACGCAGAAATCAAAGAACACATCTTACTCTCCAACTTTACTTCTACTACTGCTTAGGAGTAAATTTTTGCCTTATTTCCTCCTTAAGTTACTAATGTAGTAGCGTACTCTTTGATGGTGCTCTCCACCAGTTATGGAGTAAATAAATTTACTACAGGAGTAAATGAAAAATTTCTCCTGTAGTAATTTACTCCTTTAGTTCAGTTCTCTCGACTGGAAGTCGCCGATTTCCTCCTCTCTTAGTAACTTACTACTTTAGTTTCACTTATTCTTGGTTGGTGCTCGGTTAATATTAAGTAGTAGTTGCTACGTATTTTCAATCCGCATAATACAATCGTTTATTTTAACTGTATACGGATTAGGCTTTACTAAATGATAACAGCTTTTAGTATTAATATGAGCAATTTATTCACTCTTACGTAATATTATCAAAAAGCTGATTCTCACTACCAGTATTTTTCAATTAATTATTACATTAAATAAATCCTGATTAACCCTCATGTGCACACAAACCTTGTATATGTTATAACAGTCTGAATATGTAAAAAGTCGGTGTAGTCGCGTGGAATGATGTGGTCACCACTACGCTTGACAGCCTCTTTATCCTAAGGTTTAGTTGAAAAGACCCTTACTCATTTGACAAAGAGTTAGTGAAACCTTGAGGCATTTTATGGGGTGACCTTTTTTCCAGATAATTGGCTGGTTCCAGTAAATAACCGGCTAAGTCGACTTTTTTTGAAAATTGAGATTTTACAGGTATAAGCTCCTTTTGGTGAATTCAACATTGTGTACAAGCGGCTAAGACGAATTCATAAAATTGAGGAAGTTACAGCATTTGGTTATGTCAAAATCAGTCAAGTAACTATTGTAAAATTTACCTTTAAACTGCTCTGCTGTAAAATTTATTTCTCCCGACTTAGCCGGTTATTCACTGGAACCAACCAATTTTGAACGGGGGCGGGTACAAAATAGAAAAGTTATGAGGGGATGCACTAGGACACAACTTCGGCATATTGACAATAGTAATTTAATTTGTCTTAGCCCCGTAGAGCAATCAGGCAACTGCGGAGAGCAAAGTGTGCCTGAAATAAACAGTGGAGTACAAGAAAAATAAATCGCAGTACATGAGAAATAAAACTTCGCATTCATAGAAAGAACTCTTACTCACTACATGACTACAGCTCTGTATTCAAATATGTGTTTTCTTAATAATCACGGACACCTCAAAATTAGTATTTGACTAAACATGGTGCTCGTCAGGCTTTTGAGCAGATATGACAAATGCTTAAAAGTAGCAAAGATTCTGAGGAGAAGTAAACTAAGATGTGCTTCGGTACAACAATAAATTTTCACTCAACATTTGTTTCTAACATTATTATAGCTCAATATTGTCGTTATTTTCTGCATAACCTACGCATTTCTTTGTGAGAACTAGTATGCAAAACAGAAACTGCTATGTTATTCTTTAATATTTGCAAAACAAAAGACAACTAAAAAAGGACTAGAGTTGCGGTCTGTAGATGTTTCGATTTATAAATCTTCCCTTGACCGTAAACATATTTTGTTGTGTTATATTCATATATAGATTAAATTAAATTTCATTCTTGTCAACATTTGTTTCAACCTTTTAAACGCGAATACATCACCTTTATTTTCTCAGAAAATAATTTGATAAAATAGGATGGTGTCAGTTAGTAACCACTATCTTCTATATGAAGAAATAAAGCATACAAAAAGTGCGCTTGCACGCTGGAAAATACGTGGAAAATAATGAAAAAATAATATTTCGTTTACTTGCAACCACCAAATAAATTTCTACGCCTACTGTTTAATATAGAAGCTTACACTTCCAGTCTTTTTATCGATTTATAATAACTCTGTGGTTTTTATGTTTTTCGTTATTCTTTTACTGTACGCTTGGCTTTAAATTAAAGAGAAACTACCTATCTTCCTCTTGTTCCTGTATACTAATTCCTTTATAGGTACTACATAAAAGGGGGAAAGGTTATTACGTTCATAAACAGTGATCCACCAACATGTACGAGTTAGTTGTTGTTAAAGAATATTTTAACTTACACATATGTACGTTATTGTAATAAGTAGCGCGTAATACATTATTTGTGAAGAGTGAGGCTTTTCTGAGGTTTTTATTATCATTATTATAATACCTTTACTAACTTACTTTCCTTAACTAAAATTTTGAACAAATGCGTAAAAGTGGTGCTAATACATTATTTTCCCATATTGTTTGCTCTGCCTTATCGTTCTACTTTAGAACTAATAAAATTAGAAATTTAGAAATAAAGCGCCTGTTGCTTATACAACCCAGATCATCACCGAAGTTTTGCTGGTTGCCGAAGAGTAAGTGTTATGTTGACTTCAAGTCAGCAAGAGTAAGCTTGTTTCTCTCTCTCTCCCTCCTTAATAAAGAAATGAAAGGAAATGAGTTTGCCGTCTCATGGTTATGCTTTTTAGGCTAATGGAGACGGATGATTAAGGCAAGTGAATGATGATGGAAGAATTGTTGGAATGAGAACGTGGGAGGAGCCGGGAGTACTCCAGAAAAACCCACGGACACAATGTTGTCCACCACAAACTTACTTAACCGGGATCGAACCAGGGTCCCCATGCACCAGAAGTAAGCGCTCTACCACTGAGCCACCGTGTCCTTTTAGTAATAAAGAGAAAGACTATTGTCTTCTATAGTGCAATTGAAAATATTGAATAAAGACTAAAAGGTAAAGAATACTGAACATATAAAGAACTTAGAACAACGCTTTCTTTAAATGTACTAATAGAGAAAATAATGCTTTAAGCGGGGTTAAATGAAGAAATGAAACAAAAACTAAAAGCATTGGGCACGAGTTAACCACTTCAAGGATATCCATTGAAGTGTAAACTTACTCAATTTTAGGAAGAGTTGTACCCACTGGTTTTAGTTTCTGTCCCTTTTCTTCATTTTATCTCACAAAAAGTTACCTTTTTTAAGCGTTTTTAAAACGTTTGTTAATAAGACGATAATACTATATAGTGTGGCTTAAAAGTAGGTATACACCCCTGCATTGTTCAAGAATAACATTCTAGTTTATGGTTTTACTTTTTTCGGCTCTTTCGAGCTTCAGATATAACTAAAAGCACATTAAGAACAAATAATAAAGAAACTATGGATAACAATAAGAAATGACATAAAATATAACGAGCTGATCAGTAAGGGACGGTATACCTACCTTTGGGCCACCCTGGGGTGGCCCAAAAGTCGGTATACCGTCCCGTATTGATCAGCTCATTATATTTTATATAATTTCTTATTGTTATCAAACAGATAGATCTAGTTTCTTTATTATTTCTTCTTAACGTGTTTTTACTTATAACTTAAGCCCGGAACAGTCGAAGCAAACAATTCCATAAACTACAATGTTATAATTAATCAATGCAGAGGTGTATACCTACTTTTGGGCCACCCTGCATTTTAACTCATAAAGATTTTCCTTTTCACTGCATTTTATAAAAATATTCGTTTAAAACTTTCTAAAACGGTTTTTACAAGTAAGTATGTGGGTATGTAAGTGTGTGACATCGTTAATAGCAGAGAAAAACAATGGGATGTAATCTGGAAATTTTGCTAGTTATACACTATATAAATAAATAAATAAATAAATAAATAAATAAATAAATGAAATTATTGACGTTTACTTTCAACGCTTTGCTCTCTATGCTAAAGGAGGCGGTAATGATCATTAGAAATGAACCAAATGGTGGAAGAAAGAAAGTGGGAGTATACGGGAGAACCCACGCACACGATGTTTGGCAACCACAAAGCTCTCTTGGCGCAAGCTGGGATCGAACATAGGGTCCCATGCACCAGAGGTAGACGTTCTAGCACTGAGCCACCGTGGCTTATAAATACATCAAAAACATCTTCCAGCAGATATAAAAACTGTTAGTTTTACTTATGAATGAATAATCAAATTTGAGATTTAATGATAATTTCATGTTTTGTTTCATTAACCATACTGTTTTCTATTGTATTATTATCGTCGTAGGAAAAAAAACTTGATGATTGTATATTCCAGTGTCAATTTTATCTCAATAAGTAACATAGTTATTGCATAGCATCAGTTTTTTAAGTTTACAAATTAACTATTTTTTCTTCCATTTTTTCAAAACCTACGCATGAGCGTTTTGTTCAGCTCAATAAGACCTATCAATCGGTATGCTGTATGACTTATCGCTACACTTTTTTTTTTGTATATTCCGTTAAATGGTAATAATGTTATAGAACTTCGTCTGCCGTCGCTTTGTTTAATTCTAAACATACGAATAACTCCATGAAGTTATTGACATTTTTCTAGACGAGGCTATTTATATTTGCATTTACAAATACGAATATTCTACCATTTCATGCATTCTCCTCAGTAAACCATCCCATTCTCTGGCTATTACAGAAAAATAAACCAAATCATGAATCAAAAATTTCCAGTTCCACAGTAATTTCTCAATATCATTTTATTTTTCTTTAAATGTTAGATGTTCAACGGAGAAGCCTTCCATATTAATATAAATGCAATGAAATTCCTATTTTACGTCCCACGATTACACTCTTTATGCTAAGGGAAAAGGATGATTAAATGGAAATGATTGATTATGAAAAATTGGTGAAAATATAATGTGGGAGGAAACGGAAGAACCCTTAGAAAATCCACAGACACTATGCTGTCCATCACAAACTCGTATGACCTGGGATTTAACCAGGAATCTTTTTCATCAAAGGCGGATAAAAACATTCGACTAAGTATACTCCAGTGTATACTAAGTAAGTTATAATTAATTAGACACAATTCGCAGAGTTTATTATATTCCCAACTCCCGTTTCGATTTCCAAGGAAAAGTCCCTCTAAAAAGAAAAAAACTTTTAGTAGGGTTCTCTTGCATTATGTATATTTTACTCTTGTCTTTTTCAAGGTATTCATACTCGTATGTGGCTGCAGAGTTTCTGTACTCGGTAAAACACAAGTATTCTTATCTTCGACTAAAGTTAGCCTGATTAGCATTCATTAGCGGTATGTATGTTACGCTGTGTTTAAGCGTTATAGCTAACTGTGCAGGGGATGTTCGTGTACACACCCACACACACATGCATACTCTAGTTTTCTTTGATTGTATAGAAGCCGCACAGCCGTGAAAAGCGTTAGTGGTTTCGCAGCCGTGTCAAGCGGTAACAGTAGTTTACCAGACCGACATGTGTAGCTATATACGGAGTGAAAGTAGCTCAGCGGATGGGCTGCTCGACTTTAACTGCGTTAAGCCATTCAGAACTCATGAATCCCTAACAATCCCAAAGCGGACATATCCGTGTGTCTGGAAGCGAAATACATGCAAATGTCCCTTCCGTCTAAAATGCTGCACGTGAATTTTGGGTTGTACGTAGAAAAGGGGAGAAAGAGGTAAAATGTATAGTTTTTATTCACTCCCTCTTTTCCTCTTATGTGAGTAGGGGAAATAATTGCTATGAACAAAACGCTCGGAAACATCTTCCTGCTTTCACTTGCCCTCTACTAGAATGATTTTTTAATCATGTCATATATGAGGAATTAGGGAAGAAGTACATTAAAGCATATTTACTAAGAAAAGTTCCATCCAGTTTAACAGCCGTATCCTCACTGGATGAAAGCATAGGAGAATAGTAGATACATTTATATTAGCATATTCAAATGATTACAGAAGTATGTCGTGTTCCCTTAGTATCCTTAAGGACCATTTGATATACACTTTGTAATACAACTACTACAAAATGTCTACAAGAATTACAACCAAACTTTCTTCTACTTGAAAATTTACAAATGCCACTTTCACATGAAATCGTATTATGTAAATGCAAGTAACTAACTAATTTAGCAGTAATGCAAATTATATTTTTCAGCAATTATTTTATTATGAAACATCTTCGTGGTAAAAGGAACGTTATTCAATCCAAATATGTCCCTTAAGCTGAGCTATTGAGAAATTATTTACAGTTATTATTTTCTCAGTTAATAAAGCATGAAATTCAGGGATGTCACATTTTTGTACGTAACAAAAGGCAAGTTTTGAGATATTATTCTGCAGAACGACATCACAAAAACAACGGCTTTAGCATTGTAACTTTATTAAGGTGTGTTACGGTCATCAAAATGAGCTTGTACACAGGTGTACATTGCTCTATTCTCTTTCGATAACAATTCCCAACTAAATCACAAAAATAAATCCCATTTTTCCTTGTAGAATGATCTCGACTTTTTCCTAACTCAATATAACTCATTGTATCCTTTATTTAGTTGCAGGTGGCTAAGTATCAATGACCTCACATCCCGCTCTCATAGTGTGCATAAAGCAAGACATCACATTTAAGATTCCCTGAAGGTTTTGATAATCCCACTATTTCTTAACCTAGTAATCTTGGAAAGTGAATATACACGTATGTAGAATATGAAGGTTGATTGAGGCTGTCGCTTTTAACGTGAGAAGATAACAGTCAACAACTGAGTTCCCAGTGAAAGTGACAACAGTCACCGATTCATGCAAATTGAAAGAAATCACAACGTCAATGTACCTTGAAGGATTTCCGAATTCAATACACTATTGTTGTAACATCCAGTCTGTAACATTGCCTTCATCTCTTCATTAACGAACTTGAACTAACGGTTAAGTTGATATAATGAAATTTAGTTGTACAGACAGTTTGTCGAGATGAAGATTTAGCTGGAGAGTCCGAATTATAAGTAGTCTTCCCTCTGTCAGTTGAGATGGAACTAGTATCGTGCTTACTGTTATTATGCTCAGAATCAGAAGATTCACTTTCTGATACCTCCACTTTCTAAAACATTGTACAACATTCTTACAGAGTTTGGTGTACCGAAAAAGCTAATTGGATTAAGCAAGATATGTTTAAATGAATCCCAAAGTAAAGTCTGGGTAGGAAAATTTTTGTCCAAGAATGTTCACATGGAAAATGGCCTGAAACAAGGAGATAAGTTATTCAACTTTGTTCTGGAATACGCTATAAGGAAAATTAAAGATAGCAACCAGGGCTTAGAGTTCAATGGTATTCAACAAGTTATGGTATATGCTGATAATGTAAACTTAATGGCTGATGATAGGAGAACAATAGAAAGAAGTGTAGAGTTCTTATTAAATGCTTGCAGGGATATGGGTTTAGAAGCAAATGCACAGAAAATTAAATAATTAGAAGTTCGTCGGGATCATAATACTGCAAGATGCGTTAAAATATCAAATAATAGTTTTGATAAAGTGGATACTTTCAAATGTTTAAGGTCAACATTAACGGACGGAAACCGTTTTCACGAAGAAATTAAATGCCGACTAAAAGCAGGAAATTCGTGTTATTATTCAGTTCAAAATCTCTTGTCATCGCGAATTCTGTCGAGGTATTTGAAGCTTAAAATATATAAAACGATAATCATGCTTGTTGTGCTGTATGGTTTCGAAACATGGTCCCTTACTCTGAGGGGAGAACTTAGATTGAAAGTATTTGAGAATAAGATCCTGAGACGAATATTCGGACCCAACGGAACGGGGAATGGCGGAAACTTCATAACGAGGAATTACATACTTTATACGGTTTACCAAACATTGTTGGGGTCATCAAGTCTAGGAAGCTCAGATGGGCAGGTCATGTAGCCAGGACGGAAGAAAGTAGGAACGCTTGAAAGTCTTAACGTGAAGACCAATCGGAAAATGACCATTAGTAAGACCTAGGCGCAGATTGGAGGACAATACGAATACGAAGTAGAAACTGAATCCAGTTGGATAACTAGTGGAGAGATTTTGTGAACGCGGTATTGAAACTCCGGGTTCCATAGGCCATATAATTAGTTAGTTAGATACCTCCAGTCTGGTGAGGTATTTGCACAAGAATTCCTCAAGTCACCAAAAGGATTTGTGAATGTGTCGTAGATCCTCTCTCGACATTTGAACGTTGTGTAGTATCTGAATGAGATAGAATCTAAATGAGATTCTTTCATAAAGGAACATTGGTTGGAATAAGATACCTTCAAGCCTTCGGATTAGAGACAAAGCAGCAGATGACTGTCCGAGAGGCATCTCGCTTTCACCGACATCATTGACAACTTTCGGCAGCGACCTTTCTTGGAATTTGATAGATACATTAACACGCAGGGATCTTTACCTGTCGACGAGAAAATGTTTAGCTATCTTTCGTTCACGTTTTAATTATTGGAGGAATCGGCATGGAGTGATTAGCGATTCGAGGACTATTGTAATTCGGGAAGTCAACCTTGGCCGGTTGACATGCCTGATTTTGCTTTTAGGCTTAAATGTCGTCGTAATTGTCACCACGACTTCACTTGTGCAAATACCTTTATACTCTGCTCGTGATTATAAAAGAAAAACATTTTCAATGAAAGAGGCAAAAGAAATATGGAATTTAATTTACTGTAGAACACCCGGATTGTTACTAGAAAAGAGTTATCTGGTTACTAGGAGCATCTACCGGGCAGTTTATATATTTTACTAAGCCTATTTTTCTTCCGTCCAGGGATGACGTAGGTAGATGGAAAATAAAATCTATGGGAGGAAACATATTTTCAGATAAAAAAAACTCTTTTTTAAAAGATCGATGGAATGTAAGCTGTAATTAAAGAGTTACAGATTTGCAAATGGAGAGAAACTGTTAGTAAACATTTTGGTATACAGTATTACGTCATGCAAAGAAATTTGCATTTTGCTCACAACTGGTAGTTATCAAAAAATAAACAAATTCAAATACACGGAGATTCAGCGTTGACTAAGAATTTCATAGTATGTGAAGCACCATAAATATGTTTCAACCAAGAGCAATCTAAGAATATATTTCCATTGAGTTTTCTTTCCGAGATAGCTATGTTATTTTATGAGTTTCGTGGTTTCTATCTTCATTATTCTCAAGTATCTCACAGTGCCCTGCGGAGCATACTTTGAGAAACCTTGCTCTAAAAAATAGAGATCACCATATTTGGTGGCCAGACCCGTCCAGAAACAGACTTGTTTCGGTTTAGCTCGAGTTCTATTTCGTGATTTATTTCTCGGTACTATTGGCAGGATCTGAACGAAATTTAGTGAGCAAGTAGCCTATCGTCTGAGAGCCAAGCTTGATTAGGGACAGGCTCGGTTCGGAAACAGGCTATTCCACAGCTTTCCGCGCCAGAGCTTCTGAGCTCGGTTCGCCTCGGATTATTATTATTATTATTATTATTATTATTATTATTATTATTATTATTATTATTATTATTATTATTATTATTATTATTATTAGGCCCTATTATTATTATTATTATTATATCTCATCCTATCTTACTGGCCTAATTAGTTGGGTATAAATAGACTAAAACCTGCCTTTAGGCACAAGAGTCCAGTTGAAAACTGCTGTCTTATGTTATTATCCACGTTATTTAACATCCTATATTCAGATTTGTTTGATTTCGGGTAATAAATAAAGAACCCTAATGATTTTAAATCATTCAGCGTCTTTTCTTTGCTGTAACTATGAAGAAATTATTTTTTCAAAGAATAAAAGTAGCGCTTACAGTACGTGTTTATCTTCGACTAAACTTGCGTCATACGTTTCATATGGTATTTGGAAATCACAAACATAATAGTTTGTTTGCGTTATTGGTCCATTATTGATTAGGTGATTAATTAATGTATTGCACATTTCATAGATACATATCCTACTGAGGGCTATATTCTTCCTGCAAAAGACATACATCCACTAACGGGTACTAATAATTCAATTAATTAGCACATGACCCGTCTGTCAACGATATGTTCCCAATGTTAACAACACTATCACCTCATGTGGTAATTGTTATTCCCTGAGCACCTACTGTTCTCTTGCTAATTGTTATTGGGAATATGTACGATCAATCATCAGACTTAACCAAGTCGAACGTATACTTACAAACATCGAAAGTAAGAATACTGGGCCTACACTTTAGCTTTAGCCATATTCTGAAACCTCCATAGTTAGTAACACAAGTGAGTGCAATTTATAATGTATATATTACATTTTTTAAATATTCTTTTATTAAAAGAAATCCGAACTTAATAAGATACACATTCTAGCTTTTCGCTTAAGTACGTGTACATGACAAAGTGATTCAGAAATACATGGAACACCCACATGTGCTTCGAAAACTCGTTTTCGAACTCAACCCTGTGAGGTTAAGTACAAATTTGGTAGACACTATTGTCGTGTTCTACAAATTCAATTTAAATTGTCTTATGGTAAAACTACATTTAAACATTGGGAGATGAATGTAGTTTTCCTGAAATTCGTAACAAGCCAATTAGGACAACTTGCAACAAACCATTATTAGAATATTAATGAGAATTTGAAAATTTTAATAAACATACTCCTTAGAGATGTTTGGACATCAGTTCACACCAATATAGGATTCAAATTACACAGACTGTGTTGGTTTCCCTAATTGCAATACCACAAGGCCAAACTATCATTGCTATCTTAACATGGTTGAGTTGATTTTGAGTTTAACATTCCTTTCAGCGGCGAGGCTATATGAGATGTGGACCTACTGATTAGCTTGGAATCGAACCCGAGTCTCCCACGCCAAAGGCGCGTACGCTAACCGCTTAGCTAACGAAGGAGCTCAATATCTTAACATATCTCAACATAACATAGGTGATTCCCAGTTGTTTCTCCAACTGTGTTGTTCTCACATTCAGTCCCGCCTCCCAGAATTTCTAATATCTACAAAGTTACCTCGTTTTACGAGATTCTTAACTTCCTTGTTGCTACGTAGTGCTTACTGGAGTTCTTCTTATAAAAAGAAACTTACGTTTCATCTTCTTGTGCAAGAGCACTTCGTATACTTGTAAGGTGATATATATACGTTTCCATTTTATTTCCTTAATTATACCAAATTGTTTATGGTCTGACTCATTTACATTGTCAAATTAAATTAAAGAGTAATAATGGATTTATAGCTCGCGACAAAACATAACCAATTTTTTCCTCGAAGGTCAAGATCTAAGGGTTTACTTGTCCCTACCATAAATCCTTCATTGTAACTAGATTTCGGTGTTGCTTCTCCAACTCAGGTATAAAGCTCTCAGTATGGCCAACCCCATTACGGTTATCATAGTAGCCCGAGCTCGTGCAGAACTCTAAATACATTACCCCACAGAAATGAGTGCCATAAGTCCAGGCCTTCTAAAGACTGTTGCGCCAGGAATTTAGTTATCATTATTATTATTGCTAATAATAATATGTAATATTAGTAATAGGCTTAATAAAGATTCTGCCTGTTTATCTGCTCTGCTTGTAAGTATATTATTTCTAACTTTAAGATATAGTTATACGGGTCAATATATAATTGATCAGTTTCTTTCTAATGTGATTCGTCACGTATATAAAAACTGGACAAACTACAAATTAGGATAATATACACAGGAAATTAATAATGATAGCTTTATTACTCAGATATTAACCTTCATACATTAATACATATGAGGATTTAGGTACTTAATAGAATGCTTTTGATTCATTTCTTTTTTTAAAAGAAAGTTATAAATTGTCATTATAGACAGATGGCCTGTCGAATAATAATAATAATAATGTTTTCCCAGGACATTGAACAAAGTTATCATGTTTTGCAAAATATTTTTGATGAAGAAAAAAGATCATGTTGTCTACGAGATAGATCAATCGTCCTCAGAAACTGAGGAAAATGAAAACGAGGACATGTTTTGAACTCTTGAAGTGTTAAGTTCCAATTGTTTATTTTATCTATTTATGTGAGAATTTTCAAAATAATGTTCAATCAGGTCTGATATAGTTCTTTATGTGAGATTGATTCTAAGTTGCATGAAGGGCATAAACAAATAATAATAATAACAACATTTATAAAAGACTAACATTAGTGCATCACGCTAACTCCTAATAGTAAATCACGTTGATGCTCATTGCAATAATATAGAACAATAATTTAGATTTGAGCATTTATATTTATGTATCCGCAAGTTCGTTGGTCGGCTACCTAAAAAAAAGAAAGAAAAAAGAAAAAAGTGAATGCAAACAATTAGAGCTCTTAAGTATTGACTTTAACCTATAATTAGTGCTTGAACTTTTCGCGTAAACTGTACCCGCCCGATACCCATTGCGTTTGGTTTATTCCATCCTTAGACCTGATAAACCCGTTTGACTCGTGTTTGGTCTGTTTGGACCGTTTGAACCGATAGACTCGTTATGAGTTCGTACATTATAATTAGAATAATTTGTGTTATGATAATAAAGTGAAACAACACATCATTTACAATAATGACAGACTAAGCTTGTTTTCATAAAAACGGGATTATCAGATCATCCCTATTCATACGGTTCAATCGGGCAAACCCGATTCATAGGGTAAAAATACAATATCGGTCCAACGTGCGGTCCAGTTTCTATTCTATTTTCCGAGCATTACGGCAAATGCACAGTATCCCAAAATGGCTCGGAGGTAAAAACTATCATATTATTATTATTATTATTATTAGTAGTAGTAGTAGTAGTAGTAGTAGTAGTAGTAGTAGTAGTAGTAGTAGTATTAGTATTATTATATTAATAGGAGAGAAAATTACTTGTTGAATAACCTGTACGTATTTTATCCCTATTTTAAATGGTTATTCTGGTTTTATGTATCTGCTTATTGGTTTGCAACACTCTAGAAAGAATAGTTCGAGACTTCACTGTTTACCCTGGCGACAGGGAGAGCGGCTAAGCTTTTGTAATACCGACAACATCCAACTGGTTGACAAACCGCACGTGGCCGCTAACAACCATATGACAGTTTTACTGCTGATAAGAAAACTTGGTTTAGCTTTGAAAACCACTATATTTTGAACATTTTTAGTATAGTGCCTGTAAAAATTTCTCGACAGTTTATGATTCTTTCTTACACTCATGCCACCAATTCTTTGATCTTTCAGAAATTCGTCTTTTCTATTGCTTTAAAAACAATTGCAAAACGTTATACTAAAAATTTTGCTAAACAGGATGGTTCTCTGATTCAATGCTTGAGCTCATTTTTGGTCGGCCATTTGAATTTGTGGTGGACAGCGTCGTGCCCATTGATTTTCTCGAGGTTCTTCCGTTTCCGTCAGAATTAATACACTAATTAATTACTTTTACTAATAATCCAAGTTTTTTAGCCTAATGAACATAAAGGATGTTATATTAAATATTTCTATTTTTTTTTTTCAATTAATCGACACTTACCCTCAAGGATATAAATCGTATACTATATTTTAGACTAAAGGAAATGCAAATATTTAAATAAAGGTCTAAACTCAATACGCTGCGAACAAATATTCAACAGAGGGAGAGCTCTAAAGAAGACCCTTTCTGAAACATTTAAGTTCAAAGGAGCCGATCCTGGGGGCCGGGGGCCAGGACCCCCCAAAGCTCATGTGGGCCTCCGAATTGTGCTTATGAATATTTGGCATAATTTGAACTCAATTTGTCTTAAAATCCTCATTATATGCCCCCTGCATCTGAACCCCCCCCCAAATTTACAAAGAAATCGGAGCCCTTTTTAAAGTCTCAAATCTATGATCGGTAATTAATCCATAAGTGACCCAGGAGGAAATATCTCCCAAATTATAACTTTTCTCCCGAAAGACTATGTTACATTTTCTTTTTATATTTATTGGTCAAGCCTTTAGGAAAAGGCACCTATGCGCAAAGAAAAATCTTGCGCGAAGGAGCATAACTCACAATTGTTATCAATTATTGAATTTTCCTTTCCGTTCATATTTAAATTTGAGTAATAAACGAAGATTATAGCATTGTAAAGTATGAAAATTAATGAATAAGTAATTATTATTAAATAGCTACTTGTCCCCGCCACGACGTATGAAAATGTTACTAAAAAAATATGAAAAACTCATAATAGCATAAAAGTAATGTTGTCTATGAGACGATACTAGAAAATAAATGATTTTCTTGTCTCGTCCCGTAAATTCTTGTAGAATCCAAAGCTTTTTGGATGGGGGGGATCAAAAATCAATATAAGGTTAAATTATATTAAAATTTGGAAAATTATCCCTAACATTAAAGTGAATTTACAGAAAGGTCCGAATTTCTGGGGGTTTGGACCTTTAGGACCCATCTCCTGCATTCATCCCTGAAGACAACAATTCAGGGTTGTCATAAGTGAAAATGGCCAGGAATAATAAGGTATTAAGAGTTTGGATAGAAACAATGTTCCGCGAGGCACACTTAGTATTCCGGGGAGCAGTGCTAATACTATTTCATTTATTATTATATTATAGACATATGATTTGGTCTTCTCCGGAGAGGGGGCACTTCAGAACTCCTGGGGGTAGTGCCCCCCTAAAACATGTCTGGAAGAGACACTGGTGCTATCGTCTGTGGATCTTTTCGAAACCTTGTCAAATTGCCTCCGTATTTCTAAACTAACAAACTATATATCGTACCTATAGATATTTACATGAAAAATAATTCCTTTCCAAACGGGTTTCCAGTTGTCCCGAATTAGGCAGATTATCCCGAGTTTTCAGAAAATGTTCAGCGTCCTGAATTACACCTAATAGGCATAAATTATATGGAGGGATACTATATTATCCAAAACACAAAGCATGCGACAGAAATTCGTAACGAGTTTGTAAATTCTACCCAGGATATGTACCTATGACTATCAAGATATCCGTATGATTAAATCATTAATATTTTTTGTGTTGACAACAGTGACATCATCACTAATGATGTTATGACCGGTTCAATAAATCATCATAACTTTTGTTTGACTAACCGCTAACAAGGTGATGGTATGAATTTTCTGTTTCGTGTATTTTTTATTTTAATTTTCGTTACAATTTTCAATCATGAAGTAAGTATTTCTTTATACTATTCTTCATAAATTGTTTCATGTACAAATTTTGGGTATGAGGAACCATCGATTTGCACATTTTTGATAAGTGTGTCCCTCTTTAGGCTTATGAAAAAGTGGCAACCCCACTCCAAACTAAAATATCATTACTCTTTTCACTGGTAATAGTATACATGTTCTAACAAGAAAATAAAAATAAAACATTGTCAATATACGAAAAATTCTAGGACTATAATATCAACAATAAACACAAGCCCATACATATAAATAACTTTCCAAAACTAATTTTACATTCAATTTAGTTTCCTAGAATTTGTATTTATCTTTTTCTTTATCAAATCCTTTCCTAACTAAAACAGTCAACTTTACGTGTATAACAAATTTATTCATTAATATTTGTTTATTCCTTCGCACGAAACTCGATATCGTTCATTAGTAGAGTGTACTAAATTGTGGATATCATTGGCCACAACAAAGTGCTCCATTTAAAACAAATGAGAGTACATACCATGGGTTAGTGAAAGTGCACATAAATTATCTCTCGCTGATAGTGGTTGCAAGGTAATTTGCTTTATAACTTGTTCCATTCAAACCGATTGATTGTATAAATTCATCTTAATCTGATTTGAGGTATTTTGTTTTCCATTTCGCTTTAAAATCATTAGACGAAGTAAAACTAGCATTGCAATATGCAAACGCAATGCAATGCATCCAAACAGACAGAGGACTTAGTGTTGCCAGCATAAATTAAATTCAGGACGGTGATCGATAGTGTAACTTTGAAAATGATGTTATTGTAAGTTGTGTGTTTTTTAAATATAAATTATAAGAAAATACTATTATTATGTTTATTTTTCTGCTGCATATAACTACGTATCAATAATAGGTTAATATTATTATTGATAAAGTCTAATATAAATAAAAATCGACATGGCTCTGAATCTATGAGACCAATATGTTCCAGAAAATTATTGGCGTCATGAAACTCACATATTTGAACCAAAATTTCCCATATAAAGTAACAGAGATTCCATTAATTTCTTATATTCATATAAAAATCAATAAGCATGTATTTTAATCAGAATTCAATTTACAAATAAGAGTAATAAATGTAGTGCAGCAAATGACACGAGGTGATTGATGGATAGAAAGGGGCTGGAGAAGAAAAAATCCTTTCCGCGAAAACTGTGGGTGAAGGGGAATTAAGAATGGTCATCCAAATTCGTATTTATTATGCTTTCACTTGTGTATGTCCATTATCTTACAGAGTCATGCATACAAAATAATTATAAACTATCTTACGTCTATCTCTAACATTGTGTGTAGATCACTTGCCGGTACCTCCTCAACTTCCAATTCTTCATTAAACAAACTTCTAACTTCCCATATACTGTACTTTGAAAATCACTTTGTACAAATATAAACAATCTGTAGTGCTGTCTATTATGTATATTTTATCTATTGATCTTTTAGAATGAGTGCACCCTCCTGTTTGTGACTTCCCCAAAAATCTAACGAAAATAGAAGAATTCTCTTAAATATTTACATCTTTGCCTAGTAACAATGCTTAAATAATTCATATATCTAGAGCAACAAACATTTCCAAACGACATGAACACCAACTCTCCGACCAATTAGTGTAGCGGACTCCCAACATACGCATCACCACCGTTTCCATGGATCAGTTCCTTGCTGACGTGGAACTACCGGTACAGATTAATGTGGGATCTGAAGATGAGCTCCCATTGGGATTCGAACTCCGATCTCTGGAACAAAAGCTCGTCTAATATTATAGTCACTAGGGAGCTCATTTAGAGGTGTTTCTATTGTAGCTACCTAGAAGTTATGGTGAATAACAACTATGGTAAAAGTTGTTTAGTTCAAGGCACTACAAATGTATTATGAATAGTCAGGCAGTGAGGTAAACAGAGATTTCACGTTTGTATATGTATATAAATTATAGTGACATTTAAATTCCATTTCTATTTAATTTAATGAACTTGAATTACCTTGAACGACGACTGTAAGTGGTAGCTATATATAATGCTTGAGCAAATCCAGATAGCTACAGTTTGTGTCATAAAAAATGAGAAATGCTCTCTGGAAACTTACTTTTCTGTCGTGGAATAAACACATACAGGCTGAATACGAACTGGTATATAGTGCACGTTATCTCTGGAATTTATAAAAGAAGTCAAAGATTAAATCTGTCATATCTATAATAGATTTATGCTACTAAGCTATATGAAAAAAGGGTAACCACTACGTTTGCATACAAAAAGCTACCCTGTGCTTTCCTCTCTGATTTTAAATTATTCATTGGAGAGAAATGGTTTATGGAAACCGATACGGCAACGGAGATTATAAAACACAGGGGTAAAAGCAGGACAATAAAAAACAGCACACAAGATAAAAAGTTGCATTTGGTTAAATGAAGCTGGATGGATATAAAGCGAAAGTATTGTGTTTACTGTTACTTTTTCTTTAGTGCTCAAGATTGTATATCTCTATCATTCATCTAAAAGATTCAAATTTCAACGTTTGTTGAGTCTCTTTAAAGAGTTTTGTTTACCAAAAACTCAGCTATATATTTCCCCTGCCTCTCCATGTGTCAGTTCGGGAGACAAAATATCTCAATACTACTTGATGGTCATATTAATTCTCGCTAGAATGTAGAAGATCAGAAGTTAGGACCTCAGATTCGTTAATGGAAACGCTATTCAAACCAAAAGTTGTAGGAATCAACACATAGCTGGTTTTAATGTTGATTACTATAGAGCAAAAGCAGTATTAGATAACCAGAAGCGGTTTTCTGCAATAGAATAAGTGTCCCAAGAATCAGTGATAATTTTAGATATTTTTTTTTCCCGGAGGAGGTAATTTCAATACACTTGAGGTGAAGAGTAATATTACAAAAATACTAAGAATCCACAATGAGCACGATATGATTTATGGTCCCGGGGGGAATTTGGTGTCTCCAGGAAAGAAATTTCTTTTGCGTCACCCCTAAATCATCACTGCCAAAAATACATCTCATCTTCATCCTTAAATCTCTAACGAAACCGGAAGTAGTAAGAAGTCCACTATAACTCCTGGTTTGAATATTAATCTACATAAAGCAAACACAATAACACAGCGATAAGCGTTTTTAATCGATTAAGAGATCTAAGAATATGTGCCATGTTCTCTCTTAATCCTCTACTCAAACCGAAACTGGCAGAAATAGACCATTTCCGGTTTTAATGTTGATTGCAAAGGTCAAAAACGATAAAAGATAGCGACGCTTTTCATCAATACTGGAAGAGAAGATTAAACTCCAATCCAAACAACCAAATAATAATAATTTTTATATCTGAAGACATGATTTAAGAAAAGGCGATTGTTTACGTTTTTAAAAAGAAGCTCACATCTTGCTGAAACATAAGAGTAGCTACGGGGTAAACTTGTGCACATCCTGATTAGGTGGTTTGATTCTTCCTTTCTATTCAGTTGACATGAAATCCAAACTTTTCTTCTTAAGGTTGAAATAACAATTTATCTGATTTTTAATACACTTAAAATCCAATAATATGAGCACACGGAAATGTTATAGTGAGAGAGTAGATGGACATTAATTACCTTTGTGCACACTCATATAAAACTTTTCTGATTTAAGTGTCTTTGTCCACACCAATATGAAAAATTTTGATTTAATTAACTTTGTGCACAGCTATATGAGAAGTTCTGATTTAATTAGCATCATGCATATCCATATAAAAAGTTCAGCTTTAAGTGACTTTGTGTAGATCAATATCAAAAGTGGGTGTTTTGATTTAATTACCTTTGTGCACACCCATATGAAAATTCTCGGTAACGCCTATGGGCTGGAAAAATATATATATGGTTTGTTATAAGATCTACAACCAGGGACGCACGTAGAACTTTTTTTCGACGGATGAGCAAAAGATAGATTCCAAAGAGGGGGAAATATCGACATACAAGTAGTTTCGAATGCTTATACATACTTAGACGCACACGTGTACATAATACAACAAATAATTACGTACTTATCCATATCAAATACAGTAAATAAATTATAGCGGACCCTTTTTTAATTCGAACTTGGATAATTCGAACAAAAGTTTATTCCCCTTGAAAACTATATTAAAAACAATGGTAAAAAATCATAGGTAAATCGAACTTTTGAATTTCCTGTTTGGATAATTCGTAGTATTTACAGTGGAAAAATTTGCAGTGTTTAACAGATTGCAAACAGAACAATGCAATTTCAACTGGTTTTTGTTTATCTGTTATCTTATCCAGAGGCGATCGTGGGAAAGGGAAAGCCTTGTTTGGTTATGCCACCTCCGCTGGATTCCCTCCCGCTATAGAGAATCAGTCAGAAGGTGGTTGATACGCATCTCTCCTCCACCTCAATAATATGGAAGTATTCATCCCATCTGTAGAACTGTAAATAACCTTGAACCCTATCCTCCACTAGCAAATGACTAGGCATTTATGTAATTCTTTTTAACTAACCTACAAGCAGTGACAAAAAGGTAAGAAGATTCGTTTGTGATCTATTGACGTGTATTATGCACAATGTCGAATCGCGGCACGTATTCTAATTCCTTACGAAAATGTGGTGCTTTAAAGATAAAGTGCATTGCATATTAATTAGTTTTTCATATACAGTGCAGTTATTTTGTTCCCTTGATTTTACTTTAAATTAGAGTTTTTGGTTAATTCGATTTTTTTTCGTGTCTCCTTGGACTTCTAATTAAGGAGACTCCATTGTATATAGTAGGTCTATAGCATTATAAACAAAATATGGTATATAGCATAATACTACAGTATTTACTATAAATATATTAAGTGTTATAGTATATGAGAGCAAATTAGGATAGTATTTTTGACATGTATTTCCAATAACTGAAAATTGGGAATTACCCCCTTGTCCCCTGCTGCGGGTGCTCATGTCTACAGTACATCGTTAAGAAAGTATATTTCTACAGAAAGATGTAAATATCACAAGACAAAATTAGCACCATTGAACTTTCTACTAAACATAAAAGTGACAGCGAAACATAATAAAATATTATGACATTAAACTCTTCTCTTGGACTTATCATAAGATGAAACTTATGTTCCATCCACAATATATTTCATTCTTCAAGGCATAGGAAATGTATTAGTGTTGCTGTTGAATATAAAAAAAATAAGTAACACCGATAGAATGTGGAATCGATTTAATTGTGCTGACTTCAATATTTTATCTTGGCCTCTAGGAGCGTGAAATATTGGAAATAAAACTTGAGGCAGACAAAGGAACAAGACGGGGTGACTTTGGGAGAAGAGATAGCGTCACTCAGCTGTTCAGTTAATGTTCCGCAGTATAACATGATGCCAGTGGAGGGCAGCGCCTCCAGGGAACAACGTGAGTCGTTAACGCAACGCTTCAAGGAGATCGTTAAAAATCACATTGCGCGTGCGCTCAGCCATCGAATACCTGAGAGTTTTTAAAGCAATAAGTTGATATAGTAATCCGTAAAAGTTTTTCCCTCCAGAGACAAATTCAGCTGTTGAATATTGATCTAAAAAAACATTAACAACGACGAAAATAAAAGTAGTGTTTATGAATGATAAATGCTACGATGTACTATAAAATCTGACGTGACTCAGGTTTTAAATCAGCTTATTTTCAAGAGAGATATGACTATGCCTTTCATTGTTATTCTTTGGGATGCTGTTTATTTTTTGCTTATGTACAATGAATCATACAATATCCACGTCTATTCATATGTCTGTGTTACAAATAAAAGTTCTTTGGTTAGGGCTTTGACTGTACACTCTTCCAGATAATTGATTAAGTTGGGTCATTGGTCTCAATCTATAAGCCACAATTCCTGGATCAGTTAGTCTTCGTAGTTTTCGTAAATTCTCTCACTGAAATCAAAACGAAGTTCGATTTCATTTTGTAAGTATGTAATGCATATGCAACCACTGTCAAATTATATTGTAAGGTAGGAAGATACAGTTAATCAAATAGCTTTAAAGTCAATCATATTCTTCATGATCAACATATCAGCAGGGAGTATAGTAATTTACAGAACAGAATGTCTCAAAAATATTTCAGTCGTAATTGATAATATTGTTGGGCTACAGTGCTGATACCCAGAATCAAGTAAGTTTAAAAGCAGGTGGATTTGGTCATGTCATTCCAACCAAATGTTAATAAGAGTGGCGGGTACAAGTAACGGGAGTTATTGTGTTATGTGTTGTATAACATTTTTACATAAGGCTTTTGTGATATCGTCTACTAAATGGAAACAAGATACTGGACAAATAATTTTTTATTCCTTATACACACACCGTTGATTGGTGATACCTCGTGCCAAATAGTATTTTAAAATTTCCCAAGTAATATGGATTGGAAAGCACGTTCTTTCCAAGTTATAAATTGTGAAATACATGCAAAATGAAATTAATTATTTATCTAAAGGAAAGAAATTGAACACTCAGAGTAGATTGAATTGTATTGTAAACTGATCCCTTATATTTTAAGGCATCCTAAAAATTAGAAATTATATATACATTTATTAAAAGCTCATGCGCTACGTGATTTATACAAAATTATATTAAAAAATTGAGAATTACCTCTGTAACTCGCCAATGAAGAGATAACAGCACAGGGCAATACGCGCAGTAGAATAATTTTGAGACATAGCCACAAAGGGATCCTTATACGTCAGTGTGTTAAAAGACATCACCCAAGGGGCGCCAACTCCAGTGGTGCTTTGGTGGTACTCCAGTGGTGGTACTCTAGAATATCTGTAACGCTCAGCACCAACATATTAAGAGAAGATAAAGTAGACGGAAAGAAAAATTCAATTTGCTGCATACCTATATCTTATCCTGATACAAAAGTATTCGCTTAAATTTCGTTCCCTTTAGCTAACCTCTTTTACTTTCTTTGCTTTTAAGATCTGTAAATCCAAAGGTTAGCGTTCAGAATAACGTGACGAGAACAAGATAAAGAGTTAGAACCCAAGAACCTTCCTGGTTATGTCGTCGTTATGTCATACTCCTTTCAAGAATACTTTCCACTGTAAAAAAAATGAAACAGAAAAAAAATTCCACTCATCCAAGCATACCTAAAACTGTATTGCCAGGAGGATTAATAATTTATTCGAAATTTTGGTGTGTCCCTTGGACCTCCATGTGTGGACTGTGAATTAGAGCACCCCACTATTTTTCAAAGCTAGCGCCTGAGTCCTAAGTGCAAAGAGATCTCCGCAACTGGTGGTACTCTAACCACATACGGACATTTCAATGTCTGCGATTTCATTATCATATAGGCCTATATAAAATGACCAAAATACGAATAGTGACTTCTAGGACGTATGAGGGAGGACGTTCGGCCAAAATAACTGAATCTGTGGCGTGCTAAAAACGGAATATTTTACTAAGATAATACATCCTCAACGAGCTCTCTTTATGTGCGAGTTTCTAGCCAGAAGCAATATGATCTCACTTCTGGCCAGGGGCGCGTCAACAGCAGCGAGTCCACGGATTCCAGACCCCTCTCTCGCAAAACGTCGTAACTCGACTAACATTTGTAGATTTCTTAACATAACTATACTAGTTTAACAGAGAAATGGCTGATGAAGCCTAAAGATTTTGTTTTACACTCACTTTTCCATATAAAAATAATCTAGTTCTATCAGCTTTTCTTAGAATATAGGTGTCAGAAATTAACATTTACTTATTGTATTTTCGGATACAGAATAGCACAAGTTTAATGCTACACAGACATATTGAACGTCCAGGAAAATACTTTAGAGAGCTCCTAACTAAAAATTCTTGTTGCACGCCTGCTTCTGACCTACTCTACTCACCTGCTGCGCACTTTCCTATTTTCCCGAGAACAAATATCCAACTCAAGAGACACAGACCCCCTCCCCCAACTCTTTTTTATCAACTAACTGGTGACCTTAGTTCTCGGGGTTCCAGGTTCGACTCCTAGTGGGAAAGTATTACACACTTTGGCCCCTATGTACAGTTGTTTTTAGCATCGTGTTTAGAGCTTGATTAACACGCGATACTAAGTTCCGTATTTAGAAACACGTTACTGGAGTTGTCAACGATTATATTGAAAAAGTCGAGCCACGAATTTTCCGCAGGGTCTTTCAAACCCAACAGGAGAAATCAATATAAGAGAGAATAAGTATCTCTTACTTTGAGTCCTCGTAATGTCTTTGAACAGCCCTGCAAAAACGTGGCTAGTCTTTTCTATATAAAATGTTGCTAACTTCACTAACGTGTTTCTAAGTACGGAACCTATTATCAAGCGTTAGTCATGCTCTTAATAGAATACTAATAACGACCCTGCATAACGCCCATTATGATTTATCGGATTCCACCTTAAAACTGCAGATCTGCGTCTCATACAACCACAGTGCTGAAATGAGATGCTAAAAATCCAACTAGAAACATTAAAAGTCTCTGTTTTGACTTCATTGTGGAGATCCAGCACTAGTGTTGCCCACGAGATGAGAAATACAAGTTTAAAGATGTGCAAGTCGTTACACAAATATTAAGTATGGTTTAAATGTTGTTATATCATACCCTTCGTAGACGCAGGATTCTAATAACTGCTAGATGCAATTAAGAAACAAATCAGGATATATATCATAGCTCATTCGGTCATAGCTCCCACACAAACGGACAAACCTCCCAAATGCACGAATGGTCATAACTACCACAGCTAAAAAAAACCCACACTCAAGAAATGTCAAAACGCCCACAGAATCGGTCATAACTCCCACATAAATGGACAAAGCACCCACACATAGCAACAGTCACAATTCCCACATAAATGGACAAAACTCCCACACAAGTGGACAAAACTCCCACACGAAGAAATTGTCGCAACCTCCACACAAATGGACAAAACTCTCACACAATCGGACAAACCTCCCACACTTTGAAATGATCATGGTTGAACGCCTTGTAAGTTTCACACGCTGAAAATAATGAAAAGAAGTACAAGAGGATTCGTCCACTTATCACTTTCTCCACTTTGGATCATAAGCGTTTTTTGGACTTTTCTAAATTATTTCAGCGTGTGAAATTTACAAGACGTGCAACCAGGATCATTTCAAAGTGTGGGGGATTTGTCCGATTGTGTGGGGGTTTTGTCCATTTGTGTGACGGTTGTGACAATTTCTACGTGTGGGACTTTTGTCCATTTATGTGGGGATTGTGGCCGTCGCTATGTGTGAGAGTTTTGTCCATTTGTGTGGGAGTTATGATCGTTGGGGGTTATGACCGTTTACCTGTGTGGGAGTTTTGACTGTTCGTGCATTTGGGAGATTTCTCCATTTGTGTGTGACTTATGACCGATTGTGTGGGCGTTTTAACATTTTCTGAGTGTGATAGTTTTGGCTGTGGGAGTTATGACCGTTCGTGGATTTGGGAGATTTGTCCATTTGTGTAGGGGTTATGACCGTTTGTGTGGGCGCTTTAACATTTTTTGAGTGTGGGAGTTTTGACCTGCTTCCATATATACAGTAGGACGTCGATAATCCGAACGTCAAACATCCGAACGCGGTCCCTTGAAGCTTTTTACATTTTGTCTTAGCGCTTGCGATGAATAAACAATAGGGTTGTCCGTTGGCATTGCGTGAAGTCAGTTTTTTCACAAAAGCTCATTCATATGTAATTGTTTGTCATACATATTTTTATTTTTATTTTCTCTTAGGCCTATACAAGTTAAGTTTTAAGTGTGAGTTACAACAACAGTGTAATTTAGTGTACGAGCAATTTTTTCAGAAACATTAAATGGTATTATAATTACTGTACGTAGCCTACTGTGTAACCAATGTATCGGTAAAAGAGCATACCGTAGAGTATATTTAAGCCTAAATGGTATTTTCTTCGTCATTTTCGAAAATCTGAACAATTTGAAAATCCGAACTACCTGCGGATACAATTAGTTCGGATTTTTGACTATATATATAACTTTCTTATAACTGGAAATTATTGCTTCAACAGAAAACAACTGAAGCCTAGATATTATATGAAAAATATAATAGTACTTTCAATATTACGTGCAGTTTCCATAATGAATCCTGAAATCGAGTTTTAGAAGAACAAAATTGTTCTAGTGATGCTCTAATCCCTTTAGCATGACTAATATCCTTGCTTCCCTAACCAGATAGTAATCTCAATCTCGTAGCTCCATAACAACTGTCTCACTCGTCACTCGAGAAGCTTCCTCCTCCAAAATACCTTGTAATATGTAATGTAAGGAAGGTTACGAGAATTCCTCCTCTCAAAACATGTCATAAGCTCCAGACGCGTCTCATCGTTGTGATGGCAACTTCCAACGTCATCAACATTCTGTCACTTTGGCATTTGTGAATTCTCTACCCTCCCACCATATGCATTGATAAAATTGAAATACCACCCTTCTCTTTCTCTTTCTCTCTGGCCTACAACCTTTGCTATTTCTCTCTCCCAATCTCAGCAACCCGCACATCAAGAGATATTGTTACTTTGACAAAGATTCTTATCCTAGAAGTCTTGAAACCTTCTTATGTAAATAATAATTCTACTGACAATTTAAAAGGATACAAGAGCAGAAGTAGTTATTATTATTATTATTATTATTATTATTATTATTATTATTATTATTATTATTATTATTATTATTATTATTATTATTATTATTATTATTATTATTATTGGCTCCTGCGATGGATGTTGTACGAGGACGGTTTAATAATGTTTCCAAGTGACCCATACTTGAGTAGCACTAGTTCCAACTATTATTATACATTTTGCGGTATTATTATACATTTTTAATTATGACAACACTGTGTTATTGTCTAGATCAGTATTCATCTTGAACCATGAATGCATATAGGTAATCTGTTAGGTGTGTATCAACGAACTTATAGACATAGGGTCGATCACCGACGAATTTGATTTTTCTTTTTGTACCTTCGTTAAAATGCGGCTCAAAGATTCGTCCAGAAAATATAAAATGGATATCAGAATTAGAATTAGGCTTTAGATTTCTGGACTTTCGGCATCTATGGCCATGTTACCCGTCATGTATGAAAGATGATTAGTTTAACGCTCCACATTTATTTCCGTTAGGACAAGTGAATGATAAAATTGATGAAATAACATTAGGAAAACGAACAGAAGTTCCCCGAGAAAACCCGAAGTCCACCACAAACTTACTTGGCCGGGGATAGAACCAGAGACCCCACGCACCAGAGGTAAGTGCTCTACCATTGAGTCATTGTGCCCCTTCGGGAGGAAAATAGGAATGGGAAAGAAAGGAAGCAGCGTGCGAACATTATGTGAGGTACCATCCCGGCATTTCTCTGGTGTGAATGAAGGAAACCCATGAATACCTCACTTAGGATTGCTGGCCTGAAAAAATATTTACGCTTTTTCAACTGAATATCTCCATCGAGAATCGAACCCGGGACCGCTCGCACTAAAGACATGGGTATCAGGAAATGAAGTCGCTCAGAGCATGGGGCTGACTGCACCATCTCCTGCGTGTGTGGAAATCTTACCTCCATCTTTTGCTTCCTAAGATTTGTTCCATTAAACAAACCTATTCTTGAGATGCTGAATTCATGTCAAAAATCATCTCTCGTTCTTACTTACTGCTTCTACCTAATACCTGCCAATAGACAGACGAACGGACAGAGTCGTTCAATAAGACTCCTCACGTGTATGCATTTCATAGTTTGAAAGGCTAATAATTGTGATTTTTCAGGAAGGAGTTTCCATGTGAAGGAGTTTGATTTGTATGGCGTGATATTTTTTAATAAATATTGAAACCGAAGTTGTAGTAGATTTCTACCACTTCCGACTTTAGTAGAGATATTAGAGTTTATATGGATTGCACAAAATCGATTCTCGCTTTCTATTACCGTTATTATTCTATAGCATTAAAACCAGAAATGGTTTATTTCTGCCACTTCTTGTTTGAATAGAGAAAAGATAATATATAGAAGATAATACAATTTAGAACAACACTAAATGGACTCCTTTCCCCAAGAAATTGCTTGTCGTTATCTTTCATCTTTTCGTTCTATGTATTTTTTTCTAGATCAATGTTTAAACCGGAAGTTGTACTGGATTTCTACCACTTTCAGTATTAGTAATTAATAAGAATTGAGATTAAATGTTTTCTTGGAACTCTTAATCTATTGCAGCGAACAGCTTCTCGCTATATGTTACCGTTTTTGCTCTACAATGATCAATGTTAAACCAGAGAAGGTTCATTCTACCTCTTCAGGTCGAATATCGATAAACTTAATTTCTAACATTTAACCCTCCACATCTTGGCCAAAATTGATGGTGATCGAACAAGTAATACTTTTGAGGGATTTTGTCTCCCAAACGACCGACACACGGACAGAGTAAATATTAAAAGTATTTTTGATAAATGAAACTTCTTAAAAATTACCTTAAAAATCCAATATTACATAAATGTCATATATTTAACATTGTAGTCTAATTAATTCATCTTAATGTAAAATATGAAGGAAACTGGATACACCATTTGCGATTAATGTAAAGTGAAAATCCCCGTTTGAATTACTTGCACATCATGTCAATGTTTACTCTCACTAATTTGTTTCCCTTGCACTGGGAAATCATCTAAACTACACTCATCGTTTTCCTCTTCCCTCTGGTCCACATGTGTCTGTCACACATAATCTTTGCAATAATAGTAATTTGACGATTTGACAAACAACAGAGACAAATAACTTTATGGTAGGGCATCTATCTATCTATCTATATATATATATATATATATATATATATATATATATATATATATATATATATATATATATATATGTGTGTGTACCTAGTGCTATATCATGTCTCAAATTATTGGTAAACCTACTAAAGTAATTGCAGTTGATTTATTGAAATATTGGACTTTTCGCTTAACATGTATTATTAATTGAATCATTACCGTTTAACTCTCAGTCTATTTTCTATATTTAGTTTGTAGGCAAGTGCATATTACATTTGAAAGTATAAAACTTTTTTTTATTATTCGAAAAGGCCTACTGGCATGTATTGCAGGTATTGAGTGACTTACTGAACTATGAGCAACTGGAATCTGTTAACACAGCGTAAAAGAGCATAAAAGACATAAAACAGCACAGAATTGAAGAAAGTTATTGAAGTTAAAATAGCTAAAATCTTTGTATCGGCGTAAAGATGCATTCCATATTTGAATTTATTTTCGGAGAAAGAAGGTAAAATTTATAGACCGGTAAATACGCTGGATTTAGAACAGAAGCTTCAAACTAAAGAATAAAAATGCATGTATATTGCTTCAAATAATAAAATCTTAATTTTCACAATATTTGGTTTTCAAAGGTGATAACATGAAAATAAATTCCTAAAACTGGATAAGGCTTAACATAAGTCAGAAAATTTTATTCGGTAGAGAGCTCTCTTCAACATTTATACGTTCTCATCAAATTATCAATTTATGCATATACGTTTTAAAATTATTGAGTTCAACACTAAGACTATCTTTACTTACAAGTGAAGGGGAAAATGTTTAACTTCATTATCTGCATCATTTATTTGTAATTATTGGCTATAACAAGTAACAGTGCTACGTGTACATCACATGAATACGTTTTATTTGTATGGTGTGATATTTTGTCAGTAAATATTGAAACCTAAAGTGTTAAACACAAACAAACTATTTGCTGAGCAAAACAATATATTCACATAAAAAACTACATACGTGTTACAGTTTTGCCAACTAACATTTTGGCGAAACTGTAACACGTATGTAGTTTTTTATGTGAATATATTGTTTTGCTCAGCAAATAGTTTGTTTGTGTTTACGTATATACAAAGCAAAGCTTCTACTTATGGAAAATACTAAAGTGTTAGTAGATTTCTATCATTTTCGGTTTTAATAGAGATATTGGCGATGAGATGGAATATATTCTTGGAGCGTTTAACTAATTGCAGAAAACCACTTTTCGCTATCTTCTACCATTTTTTTACTCTAAGGTGATTAACGTTAAATTGTAAGTGGTTGAGTTTTGTTACTTTCGGCTTGAATAGAGGGTTAAGGAGAGAATATTGTAGCTACTCTTAGAATGCTAAATCGATTTCGAAAACGATTTCTCGATATGTTTTATCGTTTTTATTCTATGTATATGAATATCAAAATCGGAAATTCTAGTAGATTTCTATTACTTCCAGTTGTAGTGGAAAGTTAAGAATAAAGGTTAAATGTATTCTTGGGACGCTTAAGCGATTACAGAAAACATATTCTCGTTATCTATCTATAACCTTTTTTACCCTATAGCAATTAACGTTAAAACTAAAAATGGTCAATTTCTACTGTTTCCGATTTGAATATTACCTCCATCGACGAATTTGACTCCTAACTTTTCACCTTTTACCTCCTGGTCAAAATACATGGTAATCCATCAAGTAGTTGTTGAGATTTTTTGGCTTCCAGATGGACTTGCACACAAACAAGATAAAAATATAAAAGACTTCTGGCAAATCAAATTCCTCAATAGTTTATTAAAGTTTAACGTCTTTTGTGAGCACCGAAGTAATGCGCATCCAAATCATTCCTTCGGTTTGTGACAGGCTCTACAGGAAATCAAAGTTAGGCTCCTTCCATAGAAAATACCCCGATAGTCAATGTCTTACTGGCTATAAAGCTACAAATTGACAGTACAATTGGCGAACACCAAAATGTCTTACTGTAGCGCTTTTCAATCTGAGGAATGTGGTGTGAATACCGACTGTTCATGAGTACGCGCTAGATAGCTTGCAACGACAATAAACACTGTTTACCATGTATACAAAGAATAGTCATTAGGAATATTCTGAAAGTTCTAATGGTGAATGATGAAGAATGGTACAATAAGAATGGAGCAGCTCACAATATACAATCATAAGAATTAGATTAAAAGTTTAATGAAGAAGAATAAGGAACTCTCATAATAAGGCATAATCACTAGAATTTTGCTGAATGTATTAATGAGGGATGCGGAAGTTTCATACAATCACCATGGAAACAGCTAGCAACGATGTGTAATCATTAGAATTACGGTAAAAGTGTTAATAAAGAATGAAGAATTTGATGTAATTAGAATAGTGCCACTCACAACAATAATCATTTGAATTCGGCTAAAAGTTTTAATGTCTAATGAGGAAGTTTGATACGATAAGAATGGAAGCAGCTTGCAACAATATATAATCATTAGAATTAGGCTAACAGTTTTAGTGGTGAAGTTGGAAGTTTAATAGGTCAATCTGCAATCTCTTTCAATCGATATAGGTACTACACAATTCCATACTCTAGCTAAACTAAACAATTATGTAGAGCATTTTTATTAAATGTAATGATAATTATTATATAAACTTATTTTATCTAAATAAGTTTAACGACGAATAAAAAATTTAGAAAAGATTGAGAACTGTTACCTTAGTGGAAAGTGTGCACCACTTGTCTGACATAACTCTGACGTTTTCTCAAATCTTTTACTGTATTCTTTGAAGTCGCTGCAGCATGTGAAGATGTAGACTATAATTTTTGCAATGCTTATTTCAACGAAAACAGATTTCTTGAGAAACAACACTGAAGATTATAAAAGACTTCCATGCCTCACTTTGTAATTAGAAGAAAAGAAAGGCCTGATAAGCATGAGAGAAAACAGTGGTGTAACATATAAATTGTTTACTTCGAGACGAATTTGGAGTAGAATATGTGATAGTAAGAGATGTGAAATTTAGCACTGTATAGATAGAGCTTTCAGAATGAGATGCTACAGATTTCTGAGGGTTCAATAGATCAAAATAGCACCTAAACCACCATGTAATATGACATAGCAAATTATAAACAGCTTTTTATGTAAACGCCACGCTAAGCAGAGTCCAGAGATTGTCACAAAAAATAAGGATTGCAGTTTACCATTAGATTATAATACAAATTAATGCAAATAAGATTGTAAATGACGAGGTACATTTTGATTTTATGGGACATTGTCTTTTTTAAAAAATGTAAATTTTTGTAAGTTGCTTTTAATTGTCAAGGGTTTGATTGGTCAGCTCTATCCGTCATTGTTCACTGACTGACAACATTTCCGTACATGAACACCGTGCTGAATATGTACTTTCGGTTATTAACACAGCACTCATCTATTCTCCATCAGACCAGGTTCATCAGAATATCGAGTTGATCACGTAAGTCTGAAACAGCGAGGCCTTCAAGTAAAACAAGAAGCCACTGTAGGCGACCTAACACCAATTGAACATTAACACGAGAAGGTCCCATGTGATTAGTCCGTCTCAGTTGCATGGAACTTGATCCGTCATCCAGGACCATACAATCAGATTAGATTAGATAGATCCGTTGTACTTTTCATCGTTCACAGTATGTATAGATGATGAATTTTCATCACCTATCGATGGCTTTGCATGCCTGTCAAATTCAGGAGATACAAGTTATTGAAAGAGTTATTAATATCACTGGTCGTTATTGATTCAATAGAAATATGTTTATCTGTGTTTGACTTCCTGTTAACCGAGGTCTCTTTCTTTACATAATGAATTATGTCTCGAAGTTAAATTCCAAACGCTGCCTGTAACAAAACCAATATACTAATATCCAACACAACAACAGTCAAAAAGCAACATGCTATCTGACTGCCCATGCTCAAGAAGTAACTAACTAACTAAATCTATGGCCTATGAAACCCAGAGGTTCAATACCGCGTTCAGCAAAGCTCTCCATTGTCTTCTGTCTTTAACCAATTGACAATTCTATATTCTTATTTCTGTAGGATCCTACTTAAGAATGTCGTCCCATCTGTGCCTAGATTTTACTAATGGTCGTTTCTCGATTGGATTTCCAGTTAAAATTTTTAAGGTTTTACTACTTTCTTACATTCTGGCTACATTATCTGCCCATCTGACCGTCGTAGACGTGATGGCCCTAACAATGTTTGGTAAACGATATAAATACACAGTTTCTCATTATAAAGTTCCTGGTATTCCTCATTCTCGTTCCTCTTTGGGTCCGAATATTCGCCTCAGTATTGTATTCTCAAATACTTTCAGTCTGCGTTCTTCTCTCAGAGTAGATGACCACGTTTTGCAAAGGGGGGCGCGGTGGCTCAGTGGTAGAGCGTTCACCTCCGGTGCTTGGGGTCCGTGGTTCGATCCCAGCTCGCGCCGTGTGGACTTTGTGGTGGACAAACACCGTGCTCGTGGGTTTTCTCGGGGTTCTCCCGTTTCCTCCCACTTTCTTCATTCCACCATTTCACTCATTTCTCATTATCACCGTCTCCTTTAGCCTAACCGGCATAACCGTGGGACGTTAAACTTAAAGATTTCATTTCATTTTTCACGTTTTGCAACCATGCAGCACAACAGGTATGATTATCGTTTTATATATTTTAAGCTTTACATTCCTCAATAGAATTCGTAAAGACAAAATATTTCGAACTGAATAACAGCACGAATTCCTTGCTTTCAGTCGACATTTGATTTCTTCATGGATGTGGTTTTGTTCTGTTAATACTGATCGTAGATATTTAAAAGTATCCATTCTGTCGAAAGTATTATTTGCTATTTTGATGTATTCATAATTTGCAGTATTAGGAAATAACTTCAAGGATTAAATAAGACCTCGGGTACAGCAAGATTTTTCTGCAACAACGGCATTTATGTTGATATTTTTTCTCTATTGATAGTTTCGTGTCATACAGAAAGGCGAGCACTATCAGAGACTGCCAAAAATGGTTTTGTCGAAAACAGATGATTCGAGAGATGTTATAGAAATATCTTCTCTTAAAATATTCAGTTTTAATATTTTCCAGTTATAACATAATTCTTAAGCAATACACCCAATAAAAAGTACGCGATTGACCCTTTTAATCTGTATCCATTTCAGTGAGCATATAGCTTATCGGGCTATTTTTCATTCTTATAACGAAATATTTCAGTTGAAAACACCTGGTACCTTATGTGGACGGTGCTGTCAATAGGATAACTTGACTTGTGTTCTCTCAAATGTAAAAATATTTTTACGATTTTAGGATTAAACCTAAAATTTGTCATATTCTTTCGTCCATTCAAATGCATAGAAAGATAATAATAATAATACCTATAAAGGATATTTTATAATATACACCTCATTACATTTTCATGTTATGATAGAAGTGTAAACGTTTTCTCTCTTCTCTCATATGTATATTGACTTTGCCAATGTCAACACAGCCGACTTTATGCTAAATCTTTTTTCTTCTTCTGTTTGCTTTACCAGATCCGTGTGAATCTGTGCAGTGTCCATCCCCAGAAGTGTGCCAATTGGACTCCGAGCGAAATCCTGTGTGTCGGTGTGGAGATACGTGTTCGTTGGAATTTCATCCCGTATGTGGATCAGATGGGAAAACATATAGTAATGAGTGTGTATTACGACAAGAGGCATGTATGTCTCGAAAGACTCTAAGGATAATTTATCGTGGAAAGTGTAGTTCAGGTCAGTATAATTCTATCTATCTATCTACATATATATATATAATGTTAAATATGGCCTCGATGAGTGATCAAATTAATGCTGAAAACAAAATTTTACTTCACTGTGGCCTTTATAAATGAGTAACTTAGGATAAATTAGTTTTAATTTTTTGTTATTTTATGACAAATACACTGCAAAATTCGAACAAATTTCCTTAAGTTCGATATCTTCCCTTCCTTAATTATTCTCCATTTTTTCTCCAGTCAGTCATATTGTAGGGCTACTTTTATTCTCAAATAAGGACACAAAGTTATTTTGTAAGAATATGTTCTATTTTTTGCACAAAAATTTTATTCACTCACACCACCAAATTACATAAATAAAATAATTTTTTATACCTTTGTGAGATTTTACGGAAATAAGCATAGGGTCATCAAATGGGTGAGGCAAGTAGAATTGTAGTCCCAAGTCCCACACTGTAAGGTTCCGCGTCATGAGAAGAAAGAGTTAGGGTTTTCAGGGAAAAAAATATTACCTCAAACTCATTCTTGTGATCCAAAATATTTAGAAGTGATCATAAACTATAGTCTCCTAGACGCTTTTAAGACTTGTTGTGTTGCTAGGGACATCACGATCATTAATATAAGAAAGAAAAAGTTATCGCAAAATAATTTACTCATGTTGGAAATTTAATTCTGACCTAATCATTGGACCCTCAGTTTCCTTTTTCCCCACACTCCGCAAATGGATGGGATGACCCAGGATATATACATAATAATTGGGATGAATGTTGGTATTTCACCCGTGTTTTATATGAATTTATAGCCATAGGCTTACGTTTCGAAAAATCAACACCATTTTCATCATGGAACCCGTTAAATCAAAGTACAACACAAGTACAGGGTTTAAAATTGAAGAGGCACCGATGAAATGCCAAACAAACATGTCAGTTATAACACAAATTGTGTTGTACGTCACTTACGATCATAGATATATTAAAATTTATGTCCATGTATACCTAGTAATAAGACTATACTCTCTCAGAGATGCGGATTTTACTTATTGTTTCCATCTTGCTGGTAGCCATGTCAATTTAATTTTAACATAAGTGTAGAAAAAAAGTTCAAATATTACATCCGACAAAACTAATACTTTTACATAAATTCATTTCTTTTTTCTATTTTTAGTGGGTTAAACAAATAGAATAGTAGATACTGGCCACCCTACTAAATTTTCTCCCTTTTATTTCTTAAATTAAACTATGTCATCATTATGATATATTAAGAAAATTAACTTAACTAGGCGTTTTCGGCAACCTAGTAAAGCAAAAGAAACACAGCCTCTTAAAATAAGACTTGGGGATTTTTTCATATTTGTCTTATGCCATATAATAGAGTTATTAAAGAAATATTTATTTATGAAATACGTTCGAAGTTCAGTCGTAAGGGGTCATCCACATATTACGTAACGCGGCAAAGGGGGGATGGGGTTCGGCCTTGCAAAAAATGAAATGAAATCTTTAAGTTTTACGTTCCGCGCTTATGCCCGTTAGGCTAAAGGAGACGGTGATGATGAGATATGAATGAAAATGGTGGAATGATGAAACTGGGAGGAAACGGGAGAACCCCGAGAAAACCCACGAGCACGGTGGGTTCGGCCTTGCGTTACGAAGTGTGACAAGGGGGAGAAGGGGGTTTACTTCTTCGTTACGTAATGCATGTTTTTGCTGTATTTTAATTTTTATTCTCTGATTTATATGCAATTTAGACAAATAATTTTTGTCAGTACCTTTCTTTTTATAAATAAACTAGAATAATACCCGCTCTTCGTACGGGGAGAATACGTTTCATTTTGAACATAAAGGGCACCAAAACGGTCACCAATCAACTTAGGGTACCCAAAAACTATGAATTCGACACTGATATCAGTCATTTTTAATTATTTTTACATGTCACCATTGCCCCTTAGGAATACTAATGGGGGCTCAATTTCGATTTAAACGGCATAGGATTTGTCACTGTTCATCTCAGTGTCTCCGAAAGCAATGGATTTCACACTGATATCGATCATTTTTATACATCTCCCCCTTTCCCAAGTTGAAGAATTGAATTTGGATTTAAACGGTATCGGAACTGTTACTGTTCATCTCAGCGACCCCGAAACCTGTAGATTTGACATTAATATCGGCCATTTTCGATCATTTATATATATATATATATATATATATATATATATATATATATATATATATATATATATATATATATATATATTCCCCTCCCCTAAGTTTTACCTTCAAAGTGAAATGATGAAAATCATCCCTGGCCCGAACCGTATGTATGTTGAAAATTTGATCCGAGACCGGTCGGGTGGTTCAAGTGAATTAAGTTACATAGTTACTTTCCTTTATTTATAGATAAATAAATACATATTTCTATTGATTTGGAAAATATAAATTGAACCATATAGAAGGGATTCGAAGACGGACTAGACACCAGCATGACTGGTGACAAACCCTGCATGTATTACAATACAATGAAACTCCGTTTTGTGGCTATCGCAGTATTGTGTATTTCATAGTGATCGTAACCGCCGCTTGAAAATGTCCTCGACTTCCCACTTTTATCGATATTTCGAAGAATATAATTTAAAACTTTTGATTTGAATCATTACACACTCTTTTCTTCTAAGGAGTTTCGCATGCAAACCAGAAGACTTTTTCGTAAAATAACATTTTCCGCGAAGAAATGATCCACAATTTGCAGTGCAAAATAAGATATTAAAATTTTAAGCCAGTGTCGGATATTTATCTCGTACTACTTTTTTTTAATATTTCGATTTGGATATTTCTGAGAAGATCGAGTTTGTTCGCATTATCGCGCTGATTAAGGACAAGAAGAATTTGAAAAGGGGTAAACTGAAGTCCAAAGTCCAAGATGTTCGAAAACTTGTTCACAAACGACATGTCCCTGCTCCTTCACGTGTGCAGCCGCTTCGAATCGACGAGGAAGAGAACTTTGCATCGCCAGTACTGGTGAACTTCAAATGCACGAAGCATCCTGAATACTGAAAAAGATATAGAAGTCAGTTCTTTAGACCTTGTTTCACCTGCGTCTTCCGGCAGTATTTCCTCGTTGCCATCATCGCTGTCCTAAAAGGATAGGTGCGACCTTCTTTTGAAAACGACCGTATGCAGTTTTGTATAATTAGGACTAGTTAATTAAATAACCTATGGGGTTAAAATATTACAATTCTACTATTTTTTTCATACTTAGATTTGTTGCCGAAAAACACTAAATATATTCAGAATATAAGCGTTTTGTAATAAAAAAAAGTTCTACCATTATAGTTTTTTATTCTAAAACCCCGAAAATAAGCACAATTGGTGAAAAAACAAAAATCAAAAAGTGTTACGTAACAAGGGAAGGAGGGGTTCGACACTGCGTTACGAAGTTGTACAAGGGGGAGGGAGGGGGTAGAAATTGGTCAAAAACAGCGTTAGGTAATATGTGGACGGCCCCTAAGAGTAAACTACTTCTTTTGGACATTTTATAAGAAATAACTTACTCCATATTGTAGATCTATTAATGAAATTATATGTTTCGTCCGAATCTTCGGCATACTGTACACTATAATTAAAATCATGCTTAATTAAAGGTTGTAATTGTTTATATATAATAATTTAATTTAAGGAATTTATTTATTTTGTTTTGAGTTTGCTCACCACCATCCCAAACTTCATTATATGTTTATGCAATTATTTAAGGACTTAGTTGCTCGTACAGGCAAAGGATAGCGCAAGGTGCGACCTTTACTAGTAACAGGCAGGCAAGCAGTTACGCAAGATGTAACATCTATTAGCAAAGCCAGGCAAGCGATTGCACAAGTTGCAATATGTATTAGCAACAGGAAGACAAGCGATAGTGCAAGTTCAACATCTATTAGCAACAGGCAGGCAAGCGATAATACAAGTTGCAAGATCTATTAGGAACATGCAGACAAGCGATAGCGCAAGTTGCAACATGTGTTAGCGTCAGACAAGCAAGCGATAGCATAAGTAGTATCAGCGTGAGTGAGCGTGACACATAGATTGAGACATTTGCCGTTTATGATTAAGATGTTTATTAAGGAGTTTTGGTTTACCAAAAATCCTTCATATATTTACCTTGTCTGTCCGTCCGAGACACAAAAAAATCTTCGTAGGTGACCATCAATTTTTGCCATTATGCCGAATCTAGTTAAGACAAAAGTTAAGAATCTGGTTCATTAATGGAGATGACCCATCCACCGAAAGCGGTAGAAATCAAGAATTTCTGTTTTTAGTGTTGATCATTATAAGAAGAAAAGCGGTAATGGATAGTTTGAAGCGTTTTATTTGAAATCGATTTAGCGTTCTAAGAATAGGTACAATCGTTCTCTTAACTCTACGGACTGGAAGTGGCAGAAGTCAATCACTTGCGGTTTTACCGTTGACCGCTGTAATACGGTAAAAAACGGTAATAGGTAAATAGCGATAAGTGATTTTCTACAAAGAAGATTGTTTAATTGATTGTTTTAAATTTGTCGTCCATTTCATCAGTAAAGCTATATGAGACGTGGATGCACAGCATAATGTGGAATTCGAACCACGTGAGCTTCCACCGAAATCCAACCCGGGTCTCCTACGCCAAAGGCGTACACTAACCGCTTAGCCACGAGTGAGATCTGCAATCAAAGAAGAGTCCAAGGAAAATATTGTATCTCCATCCTTAACTCTCTATTAAAAGCGGAAGTGCTAGAAATCCACCACAACTTTCGGTTTCCCTTCATAGATTAAAACAACAAAAGATAGAAAAAGCATTTTTTAAGAATCAATTTAGAGTTGTAATAATAAGTAACTTCTTCTATTTTAACCTTCTATTCAAGCTGGAAGAACCATAAATCAACCACTTACGGTTTTAACGTTAATCACTATTGAGTAAAAACAGAGAACGAGATGCGTTTTTCTTTATTTATTTTATTTTATTTTTTGCAATCCATTAAATTTCCGAAGAATATATTTATTCCACCTCCACTCTAATAAAAGTGGAAGTGGCAGAATAGCTATACTACGACTTCCAGTTTCATGATTAACTGAAAAAATATCAAGCCGTACAAATCAATTTTCTTCACGTAGTGTATACATAATACTGGTATTTGTTTGTGAAACATGAACAAAGTCGCTTTATTCGTTTCTGAAAAAAATCTTCAAAAAACTCATTCCCAAGAGTAAACAAACTATCTTGATATACCTAGGCATATAATCATAACAAACCACTTACATCGCATTGTACTGTTCCAAATGAAGTATGTATTTATAATATGAACAAACTCGCCTGTCATTTTTGAGAAAATCGTCCGGAAAAAATCTCACTATTGTGGACTTTTTTTTAGGAGAAATGAGTTGTGATACTGCAGATTTGTTAATGAAACATGAATTTATCAAATGTGAACTTAAAACTTTAAGCCGTTCCTTTAAAAATTTGCAATTGTTTCACCTTTCAGTAACTAGTGTTACTTGGGAAAGGCGAAAGAATATTTTTAAAAAGTTCTGTAATGTTAATAATAGGAAGTTGGAGAGGTAATATTTTAAAATAGATTACTAGCTTCTGATTAGGTATTACATATTGGCGAAGACCTGAAATGTAAACGTGAAATGTAAGTAGGGAATGGGAAAAGAAACCTTTGGGAGGAAGAAAAAATATAATTCGCTGAATAAAGAGTTGTAAAAAAAAAAGCACTCATCAAATTTCTGCAAATTATTGTACTCAATGGTAATCAAACATATACATTACAAAGAGCAACTAGTGACCTTCGCAATAAGAGTGAAGAAGATGAGAAAAAAAGTTGTATGGAACTAAGAGCCAAACTGAAGAACAGTGAAAAATAGTAGGAAAGAAATGAATCATACTGAAGATAATAAGAATAAAGAGGAAAAGAAAATTGTTCGTACATCGCTTGAGAAATTTTTTGACAGATCTGATAGATATGATGTCCGAATTGATAATATACGTTTGTCTTTTTTTGCGTGGTTCCCGATATTACATTTCTGCTAGAGTACTCGGCTTGAACACAAACTCGAATAGTATTGCGGATCCTACTTGAAACAGTAGGTCCTGTCCTGTATAAGTTATTATGAGAAGGAATGTTAAATTTTAATCAAACACCACCAAGAAGAAATAGTGGAAGATAAAATAGGGAAGAGAGAAGAAGACATCAATTTATGAATTGTATTAAAGCAGATAACTTCCATTTTGGAACGTCAACATTAGTTTAAAACCGCGGAAGTTTGTCTTTTGTGATAAATGGCTTATCTATGATTATATTTATACTTAGGTGATATTAAAATAAATACATGGATAATAAATATAAATGTTATGGTGAAAACTTCTATCAGAATTAGCGTAACTATAAGTTTCTGTTAGGGGAGCCATGGGCTTTTAAATCTGAAACTGAAATTTCCTTTCAGAAGATAGTGCTTATTCTCGCTTTTAATTACATTCGGAATTATACAGCAAACGAGACGAGATTCCGAGTAAATGTGTCATGACAGCATTGCCTCGTCTCGAAAAATACAAGTGTTTCTATTGAAATAAATCAGTCTTGTGTGTAATTCAACTTCTAAACCCCATTGTTCTTGGCGTTATGCTTAGCAACTCAATAGTGATCGCTTTTTCGCTTATTTTAGATTTCAGCTCTGGATTTGAAAGGCGCAATTTAAGTCTAGATTCACTAGCACAATGTAATAGCAAATTTATAACATTCATGTTTCAAATCCGTATGTAGGGAATAAGAAAGGCGGAAAGAAGGACGAAGTAGACTCCGTGTTAAACATACAAAATATGAACAAAATCGGTTTGCACCAGACTTCGCAAATTATTGTGATCCAGAAAAGCTCTCGGGAAGTAACCTAATTTATGGAAGCCTGATTCTCACTGATTAGTGAAGACGCTTAGGACTGCTCCCTGACTGTCCCCACTCCACACATGGTGTATTGTAATGTAGATCAAGTGATATAAAACTTTTATTTTCGATATAAACAAAAAGTAGCTGCTACATCAAAAATGTCTCTGTCATTCCGCATGACACCCCAAGAAATTAAAGCTGGCGTCATCACCGTCACTGATCTCCGTTCATGTCTGTCGCATCCTTTAAAAACAATTGGAAGAATAGTGTTGAAATTGATGGTAATATATTTAGATACCCAACCCACAAGTACCAGCTACCATAGCCACCATGTTCGAGTTGGCGATGTTGAATCTTAATTAATACTTATGAATTGGAAAAAGAATCGTGTGAGAATATAAAGCTAGATGAGATGGCGCATGCACACGAAAGGAATGATGGGGTGAGTTTGGTGCCTTCAGACGAAAGGAAGGGGTATATTCGGCGCCTTGAGAGGCAAGGAGAACCAATATCTTTACTGACAGAGTCATTAGTTGAATTTTTTCGAGGATAGAAAGTGTTCGCGACTATTAATTATCACTTGTCTGAATGGAAGATAGAAGATAAATGCTTGATTTTTCACAAATGTACTGTGCACATAATTAGAAGAGAAGGGCTTGAATTTTCATGATATATACAGTATATATCATTTTAAAACGTGCTTTTCCGTAAAGTAATAGATAATCAAAAGATATCTGAGTTCGTTAAAAGTTATCTTTTATGTGGTTTGTAATCACACTGGAAGCTTTTATTTGCGTCAATTTTCCCAACACATTATAAAAAAAGTAAAACTAACCACGTGTATCACACACCCCATCTGGAAAGATCACGGTGAACAGAACTTTCGAGAAGCTATTAAATTAATCATATAACCAGATATGTCAAGAAGTTCCCAGGTATAATTATGCATGTGTTGATAAAACAGATATCTGGTATGTATTAAACGAGTTTTTGTGACTTGTGCATCTTCACAGCTAACTTGTATCAACTTCAAAGAAAATAATATAAATGCTATAATGAGTGTATTTTAATATACTTATTTCATTCCTACAATTCTCAACAATCATATACACTTCACTTCACTTTATCAATAACTTGGAAGAAATGAATCGATTAAATAATTCCAGTTTCTAGTATAAATCAGAAAAAATTACTTTCTATATGAATTAAAACTGTACCCTCAATTTTATGTAAACAGTTCCAAGATCTGTTTAGAATTATTTTTGCTAGAAAAAGTGCGTAATACACCTAATATTCATTTGTTAACGCAATTTCACTAATATAAACTGTTAATATCCACTAGATTAATAAAACATTCACTAATACATCGCAATATCTCTTAATGTAAATCAATTTATATGTACACCAAAAGTCTCTTCTAGTGAAGATGACTCTATCTTTATTAATTATTTGCTTTTTCTATCAGCATTATCGTTATTATAATTATTTTATTATGTTTGTGGTCCCTTGCTTTAAATTTAGTATTCATACACTAAAGTATGGGCTAACATTTTCCTTTCGATATAGGAGTTATCTGCTTTGCTAACAAATACTATATTGTAACATCACTTCTAGGCATCGAATAATGTGATGAATAATTTGTTCACAAGATCAATTTAGCAATTGTAAATAAAATCTACACATTTTACTCTACATATTGAATAACTAGCTGAAATACCCATTCTGCGGACGGGAAGAATATGTTTATAATTGTTCTTTCCAAAAATTTTAAATCCTCTTCCCCCTTAGAATACGCATTTCGATCATAGTGAAATGATAAGAATCTATGTCAATCCTAGTGCTAATTATATTCGAAGATTCATTTCAAATGCCACCTTGTATGCCATAAGATAACTATCTAAGTAACTTGTCTCTAATCTTGAGAGATTTCGAAATATGACTATCTTATAGCATTTGTAACCCCAGTCTTTTTAATTTCCCGCCTGTTTCCTTCCTTTCTATGGGAAATGTGAAAAACAATGAAAAGAATTAAATGAAAACTTTCAGGTTTTCTACCGATCGAAATCTGCTTCAGCGCAATATCCTTCAGTGAGATGTTGGGCAATAGGTAATAGGCAGAGCTTGTAGCCTACATCAAGCACGACCACTACTGGCGTCACAGTATTTACTAAGCTCGTAAGGATGCCAAATTCGTTGCCATAAATCTGAACTAAACTTCTGTAATGGCACTGTGAGTCGATAAGTAGATCTAACATTATTCAATTGATTGTACTGTATTAAGCTTGATGGCCATTTCCCTTCATTATTTTTGCCTACATATTTGATTTGATTTTCAGTTTAGCATTCTTTCGAGCAGTGAAGCTACGAGCGACATGAACATACAGTTTAACGTGGGATCCGAATTATATGAGCTCCGCTGGGAATCGAACCCGGATTTCTCACGCCAAAGACGCATACACTAAACACTTAGCCACGAATGATCTCTTAGTCTACACGTACAGTATCCAATGATCTGCTCTAGGATTTTCTGTATTTTTTTTGTAAAAGTTTTGTTCAAATTTTATCGAAAACTATTTCTAGCCCTTTGTACGTAGGTTCACAGATTTAAAAAAAAAATCACCGTTTAGTTAGTGATATTTTCCCTCGTGTTTTGTCAAAATCTCTCCGTGAAAATATTCCACGATATACATTTCAAAGAATCTATTTAATAATGTCTGCATCTGGAACTGTTTGCTATCCTAGAAAATATTTTTAAATATCAGCTCTTAAAGTATTAATGTTAAGATGTAATACATTACAAAATTTCTTTCTTTTCATGAACATTACGTAAACATATAAGTTATGAAAATTACGCCATCTAGACCTACGCTTTCTTTCTTGACGGTATTTACATTAATTTAACGCAAGTTTCTTCATAGCACGAGACATATCCGTATTGTTTCACAGTATTAATTTTGTAGAGAAAGTTCATATGTAATATTAAGATATGTTACTATCTACAATTTTTGTATATTAGTTAACAATTTTTTTGATAAACAAGTAATCAGTGTTTCCCTCTTCATCCATAAGAGTAATCTCTGCAGCACACAAGATCGTAACTTGTGGATTGGAGATGGCCATAGAATTCCGAATGAGAAACTTTTCTCGCCATGAAACGCAGATGGCGCAACGCTTGAAAGCCTGTTTCTTCTTCATTTAATAGCATTTTATGGAGCTGCCGTAAGTGACACAAAAGTTGAATTTAGATGACTGCTGGGTGGTGGTGAAATGAAGGAAAAATTTATTGTCCACATGTTGCGAAAACTGTGTCCTATAACTCCCTGTCATCTTTCATTAGCTCCGTTATTTACTTGCTATAAATTATGATTGTCTATAAAACTCGGTGTTGTGTACGAAGTTTGTGACAGAGTATGTGACATTATTATCATCACGATCTAATGCGCGTTTTGGCGTTCTTAATTTTGCTCATCGTGTGTTATAATTGGGTAATCATTATCAGTGATTAGAAAATTATATTTGATCTTTTTGAATGATTAACAGCACTCGTTGATAGATTATGCAATAATTTGGATATGAAAATACTAGTATAATCACCAAAGAAATGTCTAGCGAAACAACTTTCACCAACCTGATTTAGAACGTCCTATTTCAACGAATGTTCTTTACTCTATAAAAATCAAGAGTACTTTTATTTTTATTCATATAATCATATTGCAAGATCAGACGAAAAAATGAGTTTCGTTTCACATTCTCAAATAACGATACACTTCGAAATTCTGAGAATTTGATAGTGAAATCGGAACTAGTTGGACTGTAACTTCCAGTTGTCATAGAGAGAGCTTATTCTTGTAATGTTGAAGTCATTAAAAAAAAAACAATTCTTTCTGTATGTTACCCGCTTTGTTGTATGAAAATTAATATTGAAATGGAAGTGACAGATTTCTACCACTTTCTGTTTTAGTAAAGAGATTAGGATGGAAATGGATTCTATTCTTAGGATGTTTAATCGATTGAAGAAAATACGCTTCTTGTTATCTTGATATCTATTTTGCTCTACGTTAAAATCGGAAATGATTGATTTCTACAATTTCCGGTTTCAATATACCGTTTTGATATACGTATCTTACCGTTTTCACTCTAATGTCTACCGACAGACAGACGGACAGACAGATGGATACATCTGTTTTATAAGTCTTTCAGTACTTATGCATAGCATAGTTTTGAAATCTAACTAGATTTTTTTTTAATTGAACAGTAAATAATCAATATACTATTTGTATTTACATGAATTATCACACAGAATTTTGCTTAGTGTTATATAAAGGTACTCAAGAAAGTTCTATCGCTTTTTTACCCAACACCTTCGAGCACCGATAAGTCACCTAAGACTTACATGGAAGATCAAAAATAGTACCCATCAGCATCGACGAAATTCTGCCAATTTTCTGGAAGGCAATGGATTCCATCGCGTTAGAATTTGGTGGGCCGTGAAGTGAAGAAGGTATCAAGTGCGTTTTGCACTTCTACTAAGGATTTGAACTTGCGTCCTCTAAGGTGATTCTCCAAGGAATGGAACAGGCCATAATCGGACGGTGCAATGTCCGGGGAGTATGGCTGATGCAATAGTTTCCCATCCAAGGCGTAGAATGGTAACTCGGGTCATGCTAGCCACATTGGGCTTAGCGTTGTCCTGTAACAGGAGGATCCCTTTGCGTTTCATAAGTGCTGGCTCCAGAGTTTTGAGTTTTTCTTGAACACGGCTCAACTGCTGACAGTACACATTTTTACTGATGCTCTGACCAGTATCATAATACTCTGATCAACTAGTAGCATTTCCCAATGCACGATTCCGCGAGCAATCCACCAAATACACAGGAGAAACTTCCCTTGTGCAGTGCTGATTTCTGCTGTTTTGGAACCGGTTCACAGCATACTAACCAATGATGACGGTGCCTTGGAGTTTTGTACAGGACCCACTTCTCATCACATGTCGATACCCTGTCCAAAAATGGATCTTTCCTCTAACGATATAGCAAAGAAATACAGGCGTCTGTTCGCGTTGCCTTCTGGCACGGAATCAAATCATATGGGACCCAACTTCTAATGCTTCCCAAGTTGATGGCGGTTGTGCCGAATGGTTTTTTCCATTCACACAGAGTTGTCGTCCCAGTTCCTCACATGTCTGGCGACTGTTCGCCTCAGTTGCTGCCTGAACATCTTCATTTTGTACATGTGTAGGACTTCCGGCACGTGGTGCGCCTTCGAGTGTTTCGTCATCGTTCTTAAACTTGTTAAACCACCGATGCAGTTTCCGCGTAGTCACTACACCCTCACCAAAGACCTGGCATATCTTCCGCTCCGCTGCAGCGACGTTTAATAGCGATTTGAACTCGTACAGCACACACGCCCTTATGACGCTCACTGGAGGTCCCATCTTCACTCTGTCCTTACGCAAGTTCATGGAGTAACTGAACTACTACAATCAGGTAGTATGTTGGATGTACCCAGACCAACAACCGACGATCGCCTATTCTCCATTCGCGTTTAACTCACGGTGTGAGTGCCAATGGAACACCGACCTCCACAAAAAGCGACAGAACTTTCTTGATTATAGAAAATCTTCTTGTCCAGTTTTTAAGGGAAAATCAAAATGTTGACGTTATTTACGTATGTACGACGAAAGCATTACTCTACACCATCCTTGTCACCGTAACGAAATAACGACATCCTTGCCATAACGTGAACACCGCGTTATTTTTCTCTTGCATATTTTAGGCGGGAACTAGCAATTCACTAAGATTTTTCCTAAAAGTATGGGCTAAAATTGTGAACTAGCAATCCAAACGAGATTAAATTGCTGTCTTTGTTAATTTATTTTCTAGTACTTGATGTCACATAAGAAATACAATCTTACTAACCATTGTCTATTTACTATTGAATAAAAGTCTGTCCAACTCTTTCCCATAACCTGTATTGGGCAATTCTTTTTCTACGTTACTTAGCTGTGCTCCTTTATTTCGTCACATGATCTTGTACGAGGATGCTTCCTAGGTCAGTTCCTGTCGCTTGGTTGGAGTTTAACGTCCATTTCAGCAATAAGACTATATGAGATGTGGATCTACAAACTTAGTGGGGAATCAGAACCACCGTAGTACGTTTAAATTTCAATTCTCTCGACAGGAATCAAACCCCGAATGAAACTTTTCTTTAAAATTTACACAATGAGTTTCTTAATATGCAATTCCACATTACCAATAATAATAAGAAGAAGATATAAAACATCGTGTGGGTGGGCTTTCTCGGGTTATTCCCGTTTCCTCCCACTTTCTTTATTCGACCATTTCCTTCATCCTGGTCATCTACGCCTCCTTTAACCTACAGGACATAATCAAGGGACGTCGTAAAAACTCATATATTATTTAATACTTTCATAAATATTAGATTTTTGTTAAAATTTTAAGTTTTTGGATGTTCCAAAGTTCACTAAACTAACCCCGAATTACTTTCCTTAGTTGTCATCACTTTCCTTATGCAGACTTTCTTTCCCTATAACCAGTTTAAAAACATCCTGTCTCCCTACCTTCACATTGAAGTCCTCTAATACAGAAATAGAATTTTCATATGGTATCGCGGGACTTGGTCAAATACCCGTAATACTTCTTCAGAAACAGCGTCTTTTATACCGTCATCCTTATCATCTGTTGGAACATTTACATTTTGGTCAGGCGAGATTTTGGGTATGGCGATATTTTGGGGCGCGAGGATTTGGAAGACGAGATTTTGGCAAGGAGAGGTTTTGGCCCGGCGAAATTTTGGCCCGCGAGATTTTGGTCCCGCAAGATTTTGGCTCGCGACATTTTGGGCGGCGAGATTTTGGCCAGGCGGGGTATTGGCCAGGCGAGATTTTGTCCTGCGAGGTTTTGGGCGGCGAGGTTTCGGCCCGGCGAGATTTTGGGCCGCGAGGTTCTGGCCGCGAGGTTTTGTACCCAATCCAGGCTTATATCTCTTTGTATTTAATAAAGGGTTGGTTTTGTGCACCGAAATTTTCTTAATAACATCTTTGATAACATTTCTTAATAAACTTAGAGAAAAAGCACCATATCCGACATAATATTTTATTTCTAAACATATAAATTAGAACAAAAAGTCCAAAGTAAAAATGTTTCTGCATTTTTATAAATTAGAATTTTTATTGTGCCAAAATATATGATAATTTATAAAATATAGTACGGTACATATTGACAAACAGAAATCTATTTGTTTGTGTGTTTAAAGAATGACAAATCTAGAAAGCAGACCCGAGAACCAACACACCTGAGTCATATACTGGATAGTGTTATAAAGTAAAGTACTCAAAATGAAACATTTTATTTCCTTTGAAACATTTTATTACGTATCGTGTAATCATATCTGTAATTTTCCATGTTTCTGTGGATAGTAACACTGATACATGTATAATAGAAGTAATAAGCATTATAACTCTACGTATTCAATTTGAAATAGTGTTAGTGAAGAAAACTAATGTCATGAAATGTAGGAAAAATAGAAATAACTAGAATAAGTTGTGTGTCTTGATTACATTTGTCTACCGACAGAACCGCAGATGTAAAGGTCTTTCTTTAAACTGGCACAGTTGGTGTGTGTCCACACTGTACAATATACGCAATGAACCTATTCCTCTCCGCCGCTGTCTTACAAATAGAATATTCCACAAAACATAAACGCCGAACCACCATTCTGGTGCAGTAGACACTAAATTCTCATCGGATGATGATCCATTGTCTACTGTTCGGAAATGTAGCTTCATTTTTAATCATGAGACAGCTTTATGTCATGGCCCATTTGTGTCGCCAGAGAACATCATCCGACATTTCTCTTACACTCTACGATTGCATATATCGTAATGAAGTTTAGGTTGTTGGTTTATAGAGCAGGGAACATAAGTACATCGTGTTACAGGACATCCTAAACGTATATTTCACAAGTGTTTTCCCTCCAAATAATAGCATTTAACAAACACACCAAAAAGATTTTAGCTCTTTAAACTTCAAACTATACATGATGTAGTGAAATCGATACTTTTCTTCTTGATAGTTGTACTACTGTTCTTAGTGAAGAAAGTCACATAAAAACTTTCGCTCTAGGCAAACACATACAGAAAGAACTATAGCCAATATTAATAGAGGTTTCAACCACTTCAACTTCACCTACTGCATACAATAAATTTTCATAATATCTCTGGCATGATTCAGCGCCTATACTGAAATTGATATTACTTGTCCCTTCTGACAGTTCGCTGCGCGCACGCGGTGCTCAATGCTGTGTTGCCAGCTTTTGTGTCGAGTATTGAAACACGAAATTATTCAATGCAACTAAATCTCAGTTTTGTAAACTTAAATGAGAGAACTAAAAGGAATGTTTTCAATAACCAGAAGGTTCACTATTCAAGTTGGCATTCGACTAAAACAATGTGTATTTGTTTACATTTAAATTGGCAACGTGCGGAAAGGGCGAAATGTTTACCACTGCAGAGCGTGAAAAATAAGCCACTATAATTGGCTGAACGTGCTGTTGCCATAGAAACAGTTTTTCCCTGACTGATTGTAATGACCACGTGCAGGAAGGAAAAAATCAGAAGAAAGCAACTGTCAAAAAGGACAAGTTGTATCAAATGAACTGGAAGAAGGAAGAAGGGTATGTCAATTTGCGGTATGACAGATTTGGTACTTTTCGTTTATGTGTGATTAAGTACAAAATAAGTGTTTAATTGTGCGGTGAAAAAACAAAAACACCTTTTGCCCCTTATTCATTTTTATCTAAACCCAAAATATGTATATTTTAAATTATAAATATAATATGTACTTCTCACATTTAAAAAAAATGATAATACGATGCAACAAGTAAATAGCATTAGGTAGAGGAAAGTTGCTTATATGTATGTAATGATATATCATATTTCTAGAAAGTTCGCTTTCGAGTTTAGCTTTGTTGCTTGTTCTAGCACCATTTCATTGGAAGCATTAAAATTTTCAGTTAGCTTTGCCCCTGTTCTATTATTACGTGATTTAAATACTTGAAAAGCTCTGCCAACTGGTTGCTTGCTACAAATTCTCAACAACAGGTGTCTGCATGCTTCACGTGAATGCTTCTGAGTATTGTTCACGGAAAATCGATGCTGTTACAAAACTACGTATATTCAATGATTCATGAAACTACAAACATTGTACGAGATTACGTTCGGCAAAAGAAGAAATAAAATTATTTAAATAGCCTGGAACTAATTTGAATATCATAGAAGTAGAGAAAGAATGAATTTATTTGTGTTTCTCCCTTTCGTTTTCCGTTCACTATTATCTGATCGGGGAATTCGATTAACTCAACAGCTATTTTTAACCTTTTGATTTTCTTTTTTCTTTCTTTGTTTTTAGTTTGGCAATACACAGGAAGATATTTGCGAATTCGGAAAGTAGTAAAATATCATGCTATTTCTAAATATTTATTTTTCTATTTATACGAATTGTCTTCCTTGTACAGGGTGAGCCATGGACATGGACAAGTAACCTAAGAATAACAGAGCTGTATTATTATTTTTACTAGCTCTTGCTCCCGAAGCTGCAACCTCTGTACATTATAGGTTAAAATCGTGCTTAATGAAAAGCTATAATTCTTTACATTTATTTACTATTTTTTATTTATTGATATTAGTTTGATTTATTTATTTATGTATTTGTCCACCAACTAACATGTGGTTACATAAATAATAGTGTTCAAATGTAAATTCCATAAATATGGGTACGGTCTTTGTCCTAATAACAAATAGTAAAGCACGTTTATATTCAGTATAATCACTATCCTCTTTGTAATAATTAAATTGAAGCAATGCAGTTGAATTTGCACATATTACTGTAGAATTAGATAGATATTAATCCTCAAATCTAAATACAGTTACGGCCCATATTCTATTTTGAAGTGAGTAAATTTCAACAATATAGTTTTTAAGTTGCTATTAAATAGTCACAATAGTTTTAAATCAGCGAATTTCCTGCACGCTAGCGACACTTATTAGCTTCAGACAGGCAAGTGATAGCGACATTTATTTGCTTCAGACTTGCAAGTAATAGCCACATTTATTAGTTTCAGACTGGCAAGTAATAGCGACATTTATTAGCTTTAGACAGGCGAGTAATAACGACATCTATTAACTTCAGGCATGCAAGTAATAACCACATCTATTAGCGTGATTGTTTATTACGAATTAGCTTGACTTATTGAGACATTTGTGCTTTAAGAATTAATATGATTGCAATAACAATTTTATTAACATACTCACGTATCATAAGTGCTTAGTATCTTAGAAAATCCTTAATAATACTATAATAATATAACAAGTGAGTTTCATTTCACAGTGTGAAACTATTGTAGACTGCAAAAATATACGACTCCAATACCCAAACTTAAAATAGTATATCTGAAATTACTGGTTGCAATAGAGTAATAAGATCAAAGATAGGACCTCATTCTCGGAGGTTGAACCCATATCAAAAGGCCATTAGACATACTTACTGTCCCTTACTGCTTTTGTTCTAGTGCTATAAATGTTGAAACCGAAAAATTGCTAATTTGAACCACTTTCGGTTTGAAATAAAATAAAATGCAATTTTTAAGTTTTACGTCCCATGGATATACCGGCTAGGCTAAAGGAGACGGTTATGATTAGAAATGAGTGAAATGCTGGAATGAGAAAGGTGAGGGGAAACAAGAGAACCCCGAGAAAATCCACAGTCACGGTGTATGTCCAACACAAAGCTCACTTGGTGCGGGCTGTGATCGAACCAGGGAGCGCTCTACTACTGAGACTTCGCGGCCCTCGTCACTTTCGATTTGAATGGAGGATTAAAGGCAGAGAGAGATCTTATTATTGTGAAGCTGAAACTCTTCAAAAAAGAAAGTTTCTCGATATCTCTTATAATGTTTGCTCTACATAATTCAGATTTGACACGGAAAGTAGTAGTAAATTTCAACCAGTTCCGATTTCGGTAGAGTATTTCGAGTTGTTATTACATATACTTTTGTGACACTGTGTCGGTTTGCAGAAAAATGTCGCTATCTATTAATGTCTCGGTTCTATGGTAATAAATGTTGAAACAGGAAATGGTTGATTTGAAAAAGAAAATCCTGTTTGCATAGAGAGTTACGGAGAAGATAGAACCCATTCTTAGGAAGCTAAATCTATTGCAAAGAATTGTATCTCCATATCTCTTAGTGTTCTTGTTCTATAGAAATCAGTATTGACATCGGAAATAGTAGTAAATTTTAATCACTTCCGATTCTTTTAGAGTGCAACGGGTTGTGGTAATATTCTCTTGAGAATATGAGTCGATTGCAAAAACCACTTGTCGTTATCTACAATTTTTATTGTTCTATGGGGATAAATGTTGATATGGAAAATTATTAATTTAAACCACGTCTATCTTTAACATAGGGTTAGCGAGAGAGCTTGTACCTATTCTTTGAAAGCTGAATCTATTGAAAAATACTGCATCACGATATCTCTTTCCTTTTTTGCTCTATGGAAATCAGCAATGAAACCGGAAGTAGTGATAAGTTTGAGCCACTTCTGGTTTTAGTATAGTGTTATAGATAGTCACAATATGTTGCCTAGACACACTGAAGCTTTCTAAAAATACTTTTTGCGCTATCTGTTACCGTTTCCGTTTTATAGGTATAAATGTTCAAACTGGAAATGAGTAATTGGAACCACCTCTGGTTTGAATAGATGGTTAACGGAGGAGATGGATCCTATACCTGGAATGCTGAATTGATCGCAGAAAACTGCATATCGCTATCTCTTATGGATTTTGCTGTGATACTTGTCGACAGACGGACGGACAGACAAAGCCGATTTATAATACTTCTGACACTTAAGCACTTACGTATAGCATAGTTTGAAAGTCTAACAACAGAAAAATAAACAAACCGAAAGGTATCAGTTACAACGGTAACGGGCTAGAAGTGCATAAAATCAGCACTAGCCCAAATATAATAAAAAGAGAGGATATCATAATTATAATTGGATATATAATAACACACAAAACTGTTATAATATCTGAAAATATACAGATATGAAAATTAAGCAGAATTAATATGTAATAAAAAGGTTTTCAACGAAGGAATCTCGCAAGTATTTGATTTTACGAACTCCAAATAAAACGATAACTATTTGTTACTGACAGTACCTGGTTCGTAAAATCAAATACTTGCGAGATTCCTTCGTTGAAAACATTTTTATTACATATTAATTCTGATTAATTTTCATATTTGTATATTTCTAGATCTTATAAGTGTCGTGTGTTGTTTTATATCTAATTATAATTATGATTTTTACTTTTCTATTATATTCGGGCTAGTGCTGATTTTAAGTACTTCTAGTCCGTTACCGTTGTACAGTTCAAGGACTAGTAGGAGTAAACAGATTAAGAGCACATCAGTCTTGCACAATGCTTTTTATTAAGATATTAAGATGAGTCATTAATTTGGATTTTATATATGTAAAATATATGCAATTCGTCGTATTTAACATTGTGTAAAATGCTGTAAGAAAACAAATATAACTAAACATCAATTTGAGAATTTTGATTCTATATACGGTATGTATCTGTAGGAGAAATGTTATTACTAATCAAAGTACCAAGTTAATAAATAAGGTAATTTTTTTTTTCAAGAAGACTGAATTTCGAGAACAATTTACGCAGAGTAGAAAGTTCGTCATCTGTAGAGAAAGGAACAGATTCTCAATGATAGAGGACTCTCTCTGGTACGAAGGTTCCCTAGTTCGATTTCAGGGCATGTCAGTCTTTATGGTGGTACCATTGTGTTTGTGGTTGTTCCCGTTTCCTCTCCACTCTCGTTCCTCCAGTTATTTCATAAAACTATATTTCATTATTTTATTAACTTTTATTAATAATGTGTCCCTTTTAGACTAAAGGGTATAATTATGCGACATAAAAGTAAATATTTCATTTGAAATTTCTATTTTATAGTGTAGACAGATTAGTTGACAGATACGGAGAGAAAATCTATGGCTTATATTTATTATGAAGATTGCAACTGATAAATCTATGAAGATAAAAACAGACGATCAGTATCAAGTTATTCACAATGTTCTACGCTTCTACAGAAAACTTTCTCAAACACTAGTATCAATCTTATATTGAACATTTAGGTATTGCAATGATACATTGTAATACTGTTTTATTGATCCTATTTCTTATCTAAGGATCTTGTGCCTAATTTTACTCATAAATGAAGAGCATTAAATTATTACGCTTACGATAAATGTAAAGAGGAGGGGATGTTTTTGAACTAGAAAAACCCCCTTCATTCTTGACTTTATTATTTAATTAGCCAACACGGTCCTTATACTGCGCAATATTATCAAAGATTCACAGCAACATTATAATTTAATATACTTGCTTTACGCTTTGAAATAAGAGCAAAAAAGCTAATCTATACAGAATATTCTAACCTTTTCTATACATTAAAGATTGTAATCTTATCATGCTAATTCGATTTACAAGATTAACGAACTTTGTAAGAAAAGAGTTTTTATGTGAAATGTTCTATGTAATTAGGAGTGCTGTTGTATATAACACTATATAATCTTGTTAATTGTAATTCCAATTAGCAAAATAGCAAAAGGATGGATACTATATTGTTATTTTTTTTAAAGTTTTAGAAAAGAACTATTTTATCTTTCTCCCAATTATAAGCATAGGTTACTCTTTTTGTTCCCAAATATAATATTTAATTCAGTTTTTACAAAGAAAGTCATTAGATAAGGCATTGATGCTAACTAGTGCATATAATCTGTTCTCGTTGATGGTGGGAAAATGTACGATCGTTAAGCTTGGAGGGGCCTTCAAATCATTTTTCCTCTCTCGTGCTTTCTTTCACCAGTTTAATTCACCAAGTTAACATATTACTCTCTATTATTACGCACTTTGTCTCTAGATAATCAGTTCGTATAACACACTGTCACTGTCACGTCACTAACTTTGTTTCGCTGTCACCCCCATTCCTAATCCTTGCATACTTCACACACATCTCCTTCCTGCTCGTTGGTCATATATGTTTTTGTCTGACCACTTCTGCGATTTCAGGTGCATCATTGAATTCTCAAATCCTCAATAATAATAATAATAATAATAATAATAATAATAATAATAATAATAATAATAATAATAATAATAATAATAATAATAATAATAATAAGAAGAAGAAGAAGAAGAAGAAGAATAGGAATAGGAATATGGAAAAGAAAATGTAAAACATGTAATATCTGTGAAGCTTACTAAAGTAAAATTCTCAGTGGTTATTAAAAGTTAGGCTTTATTCATAACTACCTGAAATGCCCGATGTTAGCACAGAGAAGATAAGTTTATGGAAAAAATTTGAATTCCCTTCTTCCTTAAAATAGTTACATCAATCAAAGTGTAATGATAAACATACAGAAGGTACTCTACTTCTACTTCTGGTATAAGTATTAAAAACCCTACCCATCACAGAATACGCCTTTAATCAGAACGGTATGATTAAACTCCCAGCTTGAAGTGGGTACCAACTATCTTCCAGAAGTCATTTTAAACGGGTCAGATGTTTTCCTGGTTACAGAAACTATAAACTCGACAAAAATCTGTCATTTTTGACATTTTATTCTTCATCTCTCCTCCCCACCCTCTGCCGATGGAAAGGAACTTGGATTAAATGACATTGGGAGCGACACCACTCATTTCAATTACCCTGAAAACTAGCTCCCCATAGTGTCTAGCGGGTCTTACCTTCACTGAGAGGTTGAACTTGAATTTAAGGATATCGGAATTGTCACCCATCAACTCATGGACGCCGAAAAATATGGATTCGATATTAATATCGGTCGATTTCGATCATTTTATGTGTCGTTTTCGTACCTTTCTGTCACTTTTCAATAATACCTCCTTCTACAGTATTTCTACATGAAATTGCAATATTTTTTATCTAAATATTAATGATGTTTGAGACGCCCTAATGGAAGATGTGTTTTAGACACTGGAAAAATAACAGTTCATAGAGCACTTCAGGACACAAAAGTCTGGCTTATAAGCAATTTTTCGATTTTGAAAACAAAGAGAATTAACTGGAGGCAAGTGGCGCGTTCAGTTCATCAGGGAATTAACTCTAAATTTTTTACCATTTCGAACATATTTCATCTTTAAAAATTTCTATCGTCATAGATTAAAAGATTCAAATTCAAATATTGTAAATAACTCTTATGATGTAAAAACAATGATATTGACTTTCTCATGTTCTTAGAGTACCGTACAAACTAAATGTCCTCTTTTCTTACAACGTTGATAATTGGACCTGATTTCGTTGTACTCTAAACACCAGAAATATCTTATCCCGTAAAAATATATTAGGAATTGGATAAGCGGTTCAGTGTTGCAGTAGACAAAATTAGATTCTAGAGAGTTTAGAAGACAACACTTTCTTTAATCCGAAGAAAAAAGAATTTATTAAGTAGGGACCATCCGGAACTTCTTGGGTAGAAGCGTAGAGGAATGGTCCAGTGTTAGGACTGCCTTTGGGCTCTTAAATTGAAGAGGGAGAATAAATTTGTAATCCTTTGTAAAACAGATTCAAGAATTATCCATCTTAGTTCCTTCTCAGAACACTGTTCCTATTGTCATACAAAACGTTTTCTTCTTTTCATGAAGTTATCGAGACACCCATCCTGAAACTGACCTTGTACAACTTTAAACGATTTGTAACAGTTACCTTGAGTTTCCACGAGAAAATCCTATACTTTACATATATACATTCTCAGCAGTTCGCCTTCTGACCTCCATGATCAGCACTCTAAAGTAGCTATGTTTTTCAGTATACAGTTGTAACATACATTGCATGTCCAGACTTTTTTCACTCACACCTATTTCCGGACACTATTGTAAGCAAGTAAATTTTAGCCACAAATATCCTTCAAGTGACGATAAATACCGATAACTTTCTCACCACTTGCAGACAAAAGAATTATTACAGCATTGCTCCTCCACATTGAAATTCATCATTTTCTATCGATTTTATGAACAATTTGTCTCCACAATCAAATCTGAAAAAAAAGTCGCAAGCTTCATATTTCGCATAACTTAAAGTTTGAAGTTAATTTACAGCTAATGTACTTAACTCCTTTCCAAACTAGATCAAAATAGAATTTAATTTTGGTACATTTCATGGCAGTTTATATAAACTGTAAATACTGAACTCAAAACTTTACGTTAAACAATATACTAGGGTCATTTGTTCAAAGACGGGCACTTGTTAAAGACGGCTTACCCGCAATGTTGTGTTTCGCAGCGCCGTGCGTGGAGAAATTTGGAGCTAATGGTTCCTGTTCCAACACGCAGTGAGACTTTCTGAAATTAAAAGACATAAAAGTCGTGTTAGTAAAAGGAAGCATCCAGCTGCATAGTCTTAAATACAAAGGTAAGTGATGAAAATACCACTATCAAAATGGTTGATATAACTCTCTGCTTAATGAAAAACTCGAGATAAACAAACGAATCTGTAGTACATAAAAGTCAGGTGTATAGGAGTATTAGATGAGGTGTCGAACATTCAACGCTGCTTCCTGCTTTGAATGCAACAACATACAAGCGTGTCCTTTGTTGTTTCCTCTACATGATGGATGTAGGGGTAAGACGATCCCTTATGTGCAAAAGCCATGTGGGGTAATACGGACCCCACAAATTTTGTTATGCTAGTTGAATATCTCGTTCATTTATATTATATAAATATGTGTCTTGCCATGATATGCAGTACGAGAGTTACAAGGCTCCCTCCGTGTTCCATTTTCATGCATGCACATAGCATAAGCAGGTAATTTAGCTGTCATTAGATAGTTTACTCGGGAGCATGCACTGGCGACCAGAAACAAAATTGTCCCAAGTAGCGTAAGACGTACTTTTGTATTGTAAAAACTATATTTTTGTTGTATTGTATGTTGCTGAAATAAAGAGTCAAGAAACGAAGGTACTCAGGCGCAAAAGGATTGTAAAGATCGAGGGAAATGAATCTCAAGGAAACGTAGTAGAAACCATTGTTATAAGTATATCGGTTCTTATTACAATGCAGTTGATGGGAAGGATTAATCCTAGTGTAACGACTGCAAGGGTTGGTTCCATGAAGACTGTTTTGAGCGAGATAGAGTCCAGGTTGGAATATGTGCTGTTTGTGGTGATTAATGGTGGTTTACAATGGAGTATACGAAATATGGAATAAACATGTTGAATTTTATTTTTATTTTTGTTTATTACATTTAAGTTGATATATATATATATATATATATATATATATATATATATATATATATATATATATATATATATCGGAGTACAATTTAGGGGATCCATCTTTGCACAACCGACTTTTTAACTTTAGGCCGACTTTGACACATGTTTGAACATGTTTGTAAAAACGGCCTACTTTCAACTACCTGCTATTTTGAGTTATTGTACAGACAGGATGTCTGCTTAGTGAATGAAATCTGTATTTTCCGATAACCTAAATAACAATATTGTTAATTATTAAATTGATTTTTCTTCGAAATTTATATTTTCTTGTTTTTCAGGAACAAAGTACTTTGGGCTGCCGTCTTTGAACAAATGACCCTAACTCTTATCAACTAAACATTAATCGACAATTATGTAGTGGACAAATGTTGGAATAGAATGCTGTATAATACCAGTCACCAAGTTCTGACGAACTGATAATACTGGGAGTTTTGCAATTCATGTTTCGAGCATTTGAGATAATTTTGGGGTTATAAATATACTCTTTTCCCGGACATGTCCTCTTTTGTGGGTTCTAAAAATGGTGTGCGCGATTTAATACGAAAAAGGAACATATTCTTTTCTGCGAAGGTACAAAAAACTACTTCAAAATTCATAGTATATCCTTATAAATAATTGCTGATGTGAGTATTGTTGGAATGTCCAATTTCCAAGGAAATACAATATATTTAGATACAATACCGCTGTTATGATCGGTATTGTAGAAGTTTAGTTGTATAAAGTATATTTAGTCGTTATACCATTAAGAGATCTGCCGAGTAATATATTTTTTCTGTATGAAATCTAAAAACGTCTTATTTTCTAAGTTCTTGGTGAGTTGATTGGTTTGCATCAAGTGTATTTGTTAGACGTAAAAGACACTCTTAAGATATGATTTTAATTAATTGCTAATATTTTTTATCATCTTCATTATCTTTACAGGAGTAAACCCATGTGAGAGTGTTAGGTGTTCTGAAGGCCAAGAATGTGCGATCGACAGATATGGAATTGCTCGTTGTGTGTGTCCGCCTGAGTGTGAAGAGATTATGAGACCTGTATGTGGAGTGGATGGTGTTACATATGATTCCTTATGTGAGCTACGAAGAGCAGCCTGTGAACAAAGAAAGCGACTTGAAGTGGCATACTCTGGAACTTGCGGTAAGACATATTATGAATAGTAATATCGTATATTTATTTGTTTGTTTGTTGAAGTTCAGAGTTTCTTTTCAGCACCAAAGCTATATGAAACGTGTACATGTAATTTAGGGTGGAATTCGAACACCGCAATACTTTCAAACTTCAATTCTACCTCACGAGCACCAAACACAGGACTCTGTGCACCTAGTAGCACCATAGAGACATGATCGAGAGACATATTCAGATGCGGTATTGTTACGATCGAAAAAGTTTGTACACAAATTCTTGTGGATTGCCTAGGGCCGCGGTGGCTCAGTGGTAGAGCGTTCACTGGATTGCATGCGGTCCCTGGTTCGATTCCAGCCAAGTTAACGTTGTGGTGGACAAATACCATGTGCATCGGTTCTCCCGGGTTTCTCCTGTTTTCTCCTACTTTTTTCATTTCACAATTTCATTTATTTCTCATCATAACCGTCTTCTTTAGCCTAGCCGACATAACCTTGGGACTTAAAACTCAAAAAAAAATTCATTTCATTTCATTTTTTTGTGAATTGCCAAGTAGTCGATATATTTGTGTGTAATTTGTAATTGGAAAAGTTAGTTCCGGGGAAAGAATGATCTTAACTTAATATTGGTTTACTTTAACATACATCAGATATTTGTGAGATATTTCTTAAAATATCAGCTTGCTATCATTAGTAGTTTTTGTTACGTATAAAGAATCTAAATTCAGGCTGTAGGATTTTAGCTAATGGTAATATATAAGATGAAAAGATCTCAGGTATATCTGACTTCATTTTATTTGATTCAATGTGTCATTTGATTGACAGAATGTTATATGCGATACTACGTGCTCATAATTCTTTTCATCCGGAGACAACCCGTCAATGGAGTGACAACGTGATGTTTCCCATCCTTCCTCATCATGTCATCTGCTGACAAATACAATACACAATCTGTTGGAGAAAGAAAGGGGGACGTTTCCAAAGAGTATTTGCAGCACTAACACTAGATCTTGTCCTTGCAAAACTTAATTTATTATATTTTATTATTATTATTTTAGTAATATTCTGTATATTTTTCTACATTTCAATATTTTTTTCATTTCACAATGCATTATTATCCTTGTATCCAAGAGTGTATATTTCTTCAATATAATTCTCAATAACCGTATATAATTCAAGTAACATGATCTTTCTTATTTTTCTCTGTGTGTCTCAAACATTATAATCACCAATAATTATAATAATTGTAATCAAATGGTCAAGAATCAATGACTATTTTACTGATTGGATATACGCGAATTCTTGAGTATCTGAAATACAAATACTACAATATTAACAGTGTGAAATTACATTGGACTTCTAGCTTTGTGAATTCAGCACTTAAACTTGAATTACTACATCTATAACTACTGGTTGCGGTAAAGAAATAAGAGCAAAGATAGAACCATTTCCTTGGACGGTGAACAAATATCATACGCCATTACCCGCTGTCACTTTCTGTTTTGGTTCTTCGAAGCTTAATATTTAAAGCGGAAGTGCTAATTGATGTTTACCACTTGATGTTACCATATAAGAATAAAATCAGAGGTAAAACATATTCTTGCGGTCGTATCATTAAGTTATTTGTGCTGAATTTTTATCACTGAGACCTTTATCACAATACCTTTTATCTTGATACCAGAATTATTCTCCTTAATATAGTCATTTTCAATTATTTTGTTTTAGCCTTGTTTTCGTACCCAGTTCTTTGTATGAAATTCTTCAGAATATTAACTCTTCTTTTAATAATGTAGTACGAGTAGTTCTTGTCTTATCGTGTTATTTTATTCTTTTTTTCTCATTACTTTTTTAACCATCCATCATTGTTTTTCCTTTCCAACCAGCTATTTTTCACTTACATTTTCATACTAATATTTCTGGCTTTTCATTAGTTTTCCATGACTTCCATAGTTTTGTCCCACCTACAACAAAACATTATAGAAAACAATTTATTTATTTATTTTTCTCAAGGAGAATAATACTCAGTCAAAGGTCCACAATGTGTATTTTTTTCTTTTCTTCTTCTTGTTCCTTTTGTCATTAGTCTCTTTAATTTACTTCCCGTTCTTTCTTCATGTGGATACTAAAGAACGAATTCTAGTAAACTGTTGTTATTTCTGTCCTTCTACTGTTATTTTAGTTCAACCAGGAAATGCGGAGGTGCACAACGTCAGTATACTATTATAACAAGAGACTATATCTTATTAAAGATACTACCGACAAATTCATAGAACTTAACAAAAATTGTTCAGATACTCAAGGCATACTATATTGGGCCACGACAAATTTTACTCTATTCATTTTTATTTCCGTTTTTTTGTAATAGTCAAGGATCAACATTACAACTCATACGACCATTGGTGACATTAACTACTGGTTATTCAGTATGCGTCTAGTACAGGGCAAAAATCTTCAGGTCGCCAGTTCGCCATTGCCGACTAGAAATTTAGAGCTGGTGACCAGTGTTCAGTAGAAATGGTTTCTGCCTAAGCTCACAATGCTGCGCATTTTCTGTTTAGCACGAAAATGATTGTCACTGAGTGATAGAAAACAAGAAATGTAAAGTCTCTTTTTCATTTTGTCAAACCAAAGGCCGTGGGCGGGGGGGGGGACATCTCTCATAATTTGTACGTGAGAGATACTGGCGACCATCACTTTTGGATTGGCGAGCGCGTCTGACTGATATTTTGCGCCCTGGCCTAGTACATTTTAAAGTATCATTCTGCTGAAATATGACTCAGTATCAGTATAAACAAACTTACAGTATATTCTCGACTGTTTTACTACATACAAAACATTTGTTACTAATTCATCAGATTCAATTCCATATTTATAGTTGATGAAAAAACAACATGTCCTTTATCTATATCATCACTTATCTTGATCAAAATCAGCATTATTTCAACCTTTTAACCCTTTGTTTATATTCCATATTCTCTACAGATATTTATAGATCCTTAAATAATTTCCTCTACAAATTCCTTAATGCGAATTAAATAATCTTAACATAAAGTTGTGATGTAATATACAGGCTGTCCTAATAATGCGTACAAAAATTTAAGGGTAGATAGCCGATGTCAAACCAAGAAAAAAAGTCCTATGCAACTTTGGCCAAAAGTCCATAGTTTCGGAGTTATAGGGTGCTGAAAGCGTGGGAAAATGAAGTTTAGAGATCTATATCTTCACTATCCTAAACGATAGATCAAAGGAGGTATGGTCAAGTCAAAGATATCGGATGTGATCTATCCAAAAATGCTTGTGCCGCAATCGTGAAACCCGTGCGCAAGGGAATCCCCAAAGGAAGTGGGGAATTCTCGTCAATTCTCTTGAGAAACAGAGGTCTACATTAGCGTGGTTCGAAGACTATAAAAACAGCAAACAGTAATTCGTAGTCGACAATATGATACTACGTATCTTCAACGAATTCAACATGCTGCGGGAATTTTGTAGTTAGCTATGTGCGGTTGCATAACTGCAACATCAGTAAGAGGTAAAAACATATGCTTTAGTTATCATAAATGAGAGAGGAGGGCCATTCGAGATGAATAGCATCAGCATAGTGTGTGTATACCTACAATAGGAATTGGCGTGGGAGCATGAATGAAAAGAGGGTACAGTAACCAAAAACATAGGGAATATGAAAAACTACTAAATAGAACATGCACATGAACACCGCAGTAAATACAAAAACGAAAAGAAATGTGTATCGAGTATGTGGCAAAATAAACGAAATAAATAGGGATAGACTATAGCTGCATTGTACTCACCATAAGCAGGTTCTATTTGCTAAATTGCTGTTCCATGTTTCTAATAACCGCCTTAATCATTCCTGTGTACTCGTGGTATGTTCTCAATATGTCCTCCTCCAACTCGCTCACACGTATGGGCACGACGCAGCAATGACAGACAAACAGGGATGAATTCAGGAGGTAGCCCGGGGGGAATCTCTCCCCCGAAGAAAATTTATTCCCCCCCGGAGAAACTCCCAAAATTTCAGTCACAAAATGTAGAAATTACTTCACTCAATTATTTGCTTTTCTTTCCGTGCACGTGCAGATGAAATCCGATCTCTCAATATACATATAAATGACGCAGACCCATTCTATATAAATATTAAACATGTAACATCTAAGATAGAATATCAAATAGTCAATAAAACCTGTGTTTCTTATCGCTATAAGCGAGTTTGGCAGAACATGAAATTGTTAACTGTTGAAGAAAGGTTTATTTTAGTAGGTACTATACTCTCGTCCTATATTATATATTAGTAGGTAGCACTAGCACATATTGAGATAGGAAAGGAAAGATAGGGAAGATCTTTCAATCATTCCATATGATCTCTGATGTCAGCAGACTTCAGTTCTTGAAACTGTACAGTTCTTGCATTATTTGAAATAAAGCGCCTAAATCCCATTTCTCGCATCGGAAGTAACAGATGTAAATGTATTAGACGATTGTTAAGGTAAACACATCTTTCTTTAACTAAAAATAAGTCAGTTGAAGGGTGAGATTCAGAGCGATCAGGGATTAAAAGTTATCCCTCCTGGGTTAGAGATTTATATAGAATTTATCAATATAATAGTAGTATATAAGTAAAAGATTGCTATTGAAGGTTACGAAGATCCTGCTCACTGCCGTGCCATGGGGGAGGGGCAAGCGGGGCGGAGGCCTCGGGCGCCGAAGTAAGGGGCGAAAAATTCGGGAGGGAAAAATAAAAGAAGGAAAGAAAAAGAGAGGAATGAAACACGTGTGCACATGTGGACATGTGCACATATATAAAATGAAAGGAAAAAAGTAATAAAAAGTGCTCAAAATCAAGGAAAAGCAGGATTTACTTTTTAAAATTTTCTCACCTTTCGCGACTGGTCTGTCGATCTCACTCATATGTACGGGGGTGCCGTCGTATACTCTCGCTCCAAGCACTGATTTTCCACGACACAGCACTAATCTACTGAAGATTTCGTAAACTAAACTATTGATGTGTATGCAGTGAAGAAACCAAGGCTAATATGCTTGATTTAGAATCAGAAGTGTGAGAAAGAATGATAACTTTTTGTTAAGATATTCCTATGTATGTTTGTTTTAGGACAAAAATATTTGAGTTAATTTAAATCTTTTTAAAAACTTGTACATTAGTAACAAACAGTAACTACTGAATATAGGAAATAATAACAAAAAATAGCTACTGTAAATAGCAGTTAAAATTTAGTCTAAAATATTTTTGCCAGTCTTTATTTAATGTTGTAGATAAAATCAAACGATTGTTTTTTTTAATTATAATCTTACATTGAATATTTATCAACAATTAGTCTCAATATTAGGTAAGATGTGCATGTGAATGGAATTGTTAAATATGCTGCTTTCTTGCAAAAATACATTAAAACAACCCTCTCCCCCGAGGAGTTCACATTCCCCCCCCCCCGGGTGAAAATGTCTGAATTCAACACTGCAGACGAACATTATCGAGTACTTCGAGTGTATCACGAATCGACTGGAAAGTAGCCTGGATACGTTGTTTCAGATAGTCTATATCATGAATTTCACTTGCGTAAACTACTTCCTTAACATGTTCCCACAAATAAAAATCCAATAGGTTTAAATCGGGAGAACGAGCAGGCCATGCATATCAACTACCCCTTCCTGTCCATCTGTTTGGAAATGCAACATCAAGATGTTCCAGAACTTGCCTCTGAAAATGAGGACGAGTCCTATCGTGCATGAACCACGTGAAACTTCCTACTTCCAGAAGTTCATGTTGTAGAAAATTGAGATACGCTCTCCAGTTAAACGCCCTGGAAAGAAATATGGCCCTAAAAGTAGGTTTTCGATTATGCCTGCCCACACGTTTACGCTAAATTGTCTCTGGTGGTGACCTACAACAATTTGATGCAGATTTTCCTCGGCCCATAAATGGCGATTGTGCAGGTTTACGACACCATCTCTCGTAAAGCCAGCTTCATCTGTGAAAAGAATGAAAGATGGAAACATTGGGTTGCACGTGCACTTCCTTAGTATCCACCGACAAAATCTTCGTCGTGGGGAATATTCTCTCATTTCAAGAGAATGTACACGTTGTAAGTGCCATGGATATAACAGCTGTTCATGAAACAAAGCTAAATAATATTGTGGGATACGCCTTCTGTTGTAACTGCTTGACGTGTGCTGATTTCTGGCTGCCGTGATACTTAATTAAGAATCCTTTCCTCGTCGGCAGGTCGAAGCACTTCACATGGTCTTCCACGATCCACGTTTCCACAGAAACTACCTGTTTCCCTGAGAGGTCTATCAATGGAAACAAATGTCCGATCATTTGGAACCCGACGGTTTGGGAACGTCTCACGGTATAAGCGTTGTGCTGCCAACGAGTTACCTTCAGCACGTCCATAAATTAGGTGCATATCGGCTAGCTCACTAAACGAGTACTCATTCATTGTGTAGCACTGAATACGTCACTACCCTTTTGTTCGAATCACAAAATTTAAATAATACACCACTCACGCAATAAAAACCACAGCACTCCACTGTAATTGGGCCTAAATGTTATTTATTATAGAAGCACGACATTCAGTTAGTGTCAAGCACATTTTGTTTCATGTCGTTCAAGATAACATGTTTCGCTATTGTCTTACAGATATACAGAACTTCTGTTCTAGGCGCGTGTAATAGTAGTATACGACGATTGCAATCTGTTTCTTTCAGAACAAATTCTGCCACCTCGGTGTTCTTGTAAGTTGCACGTCACAGGTTAATTGCTTGTGTACTTGAATCCAACAAAAGTGAAAAGAGGTCTAAGATATTACCCCAATTAAACACTACTACACATTTGTGAGACTCCCGCGTGGTTGAGCATTAGTCTATGTGGTTGGAAGGTTTACGTCACTAGACTTCCAATCAAGGAGCCAAGTATTCGAATCTTGGCTGGAACAGACGCTTTCTGTGTGTGTATAAAGTTGTGTGTAATGGTAGTAAACAAAAGAAGCTGTGATGATGATGATGGTTATTATTATTATTATTATTATTATTATTATTATTATTATTATTATTATTATTATTATTATTATTATTTCACAATTTCGTTAGTTTTGTTGCCTTTCCCAGCAAGTTTTTTTTTTCAGTACCACTTATAACTACATTCCAAGCAAATGAGTGTTTTAGGAAAGGTTTTCTTATACCAATACTTGCTTTCCTTGCTTTTTTTTTTTTTCGAACGAAATCAATTGGTATTTCGGTGACATTATCTTCTGGATTGCCTGGACGATTTGTCTCGCTGCATACGAAGAAAGCAAGTTTCCTTTTTATCTCCATCCACCCATTAGTTACATCAACCACAGTTTAATGTTATTTTGGTTCATCTGTACAACAGCCGGCCCGCGGGCCATATGAGGCCCGCCTAATCCTGTCTTCCGATCCGCTGGTCAGTTATTGAAAACAATAATTATTATACTTTTTCTTTTTTACAAAACCTTTTAAGAGTGAACTGGAAATTTTCCATCGATCACACAGTGCGAAACGTGGTAACGGCCTGAAGACAATCACTTAACAAGCGCAGATAGTTGAGGGAAATTTCCCTCGGTATAAAAATGATATACCTACAGTGAGGCCCGCGGCGACATTTAGTGCTCTGTGATTGGCCCGCCCACTGTTCCAAGTTGCACACCCCTGCTTTACAACTTGCATGCTGATTAGTATGCACTTTTCCTCATGTGCATGTTCTTTTTAGTAGTTTCTCATATTCCCTATGTTTTTGGTTACTGGAGACCTTTCTTTCTCAAGTGAATTGACGAGGATTCCCCACTTCCTTTGGGGAATCCCTTGCGCAAGGGTTTCACGATTGCGGCATAAGCATTTTTGGATAGATCACATCCGATATCTTTGACTTGACCATACCGCCTTTGCTCTATCGTTTAGGATAGTGAAGATATAGATCTCTAAAGTTCATTTTCCCACGCTTTCGGCACCCTATATCTCCGAAACTATGGACTTTTGGTCAAAATTGCATAGGACTTTTTTTCTTGGTTTGACATCAGCTATCTACCCCTAAATTTTTTGTACGCATTAATAGGACAGCCTGTATAATTATTCTCTGGTTTATTTAACTTGTCGATACTATTATTGGGGATTATAAATTGATATACTTGAACAATTTACTACAAAGAAACAAGTTACCATTTAATTGAACTATATTTATTATTTTTCTTCTACAGGTGCTATGGGTCCTTGTAGCAGGCACAAATGTGAATATGGCGCTTTGTGCGTAGAAAAGGGAAATACATCGGTATGCGAATGCCCAGCTTGTCCAGCAGAGTTTGATCCTGTATGTGGTTCTGACGGAATTTCCTACAGCAATGAGTGCAAATTACGATTCGAGGCTTGTCAATACCGCCGAGAAATTAAAGTTTTGTATAAAGGATTATGCAGTAAGTTGACATTCTGTTTATCATCATATTACTGTAATTTTAAACAAGTTTGCTTACATTTTATTCCCAGTTCCAAATCATAAATAGATTATCAGAAAAAAGTACTATATTTCTATGTATACGAGGAATGTTCGTTGTGATGAATTCAGAGGATTTCTTCCTGGGGAGACTTTCGATACACGGGGAGTGAAAGTAACACTGTAAAAATACTGACAATCCACGGTAGACGATCGGAGATATAAGACGGAGCGAGGGAATTTGTTAGCTCCGGAGAGGAATTTTCCTCCGGATATTTATGGAAATGAGAAGTTCAGTGCATATTTATTGCACTGAATATAGACCTATATTATAAAGGAAAATAACTTATGCCAACATGGAAGCTGGTTAAAAATTTTCGATCTACGACAACTGTCTTTTTCGTCCGTTTGTCTCGATTTAGTATTTTTTTTAAACTTTTTCATAAGCAAGCAGCATTTATTCTAAATATTTCCCATATATATATATATATATATATATATATATATATATATATATATATATATATATATATATATATATATATATATATATATACTATGTGATCAAAAGTATCCCGACACCTGGCTGAAAATGACTTACAATTTTTGGCGTCCTCCATCGGTACTGCTGGAATTCAGTATAGTGTTGGTCCACCCTTAGCCTTGATGACAGCTTCCACTCTCGCAGGCATACTTCCAATCAGGTGCTAGAAGGTTTCTTGGGGAATGGCAGCCCATTCTTCACGGAGTGCTGAACTCAGGAGAGGTATCGATGTAGGTTGGTGAGACCTGGCACGAAGTCGGCGTTCCAAAACATCCCAAAGGTGTTCTATAGGATTCAAGTCAGGACGCTGTGCAGGTCAGTCCATTACAGAGATGTTACGGTCGTGTAACCACTCCGCCACAGGCCGTGGAGTATGAACAGGTACTCGATCGTGTTGAAAGATGCAATCGCCATCCCCAAATTACTCTTCAACAGTGGGAAGCAAGAAAGTGCTTAAAACATCAATGTAGGCCTGCACTGTGAGAGTGCCACGCAAAACAACAAGGAAAGCACCAAGAAAAGCACGACCACACCATAACACCACCACATTCGAATTTTACTGTTGGCATTACACACGCTGACAGATGACGTTCACCGGGCATTCGCCATACCCACACCCTGTCACCGAATCGCCACATTGTGTACCGTGATTCGTCACTCCACGCAACATTTTTCCACTGTTCAATCGTCCAATGTTTATGCTCCTTAGACCAAGCGAGGCGTCGTTTGGTATTTACCTGTGTGATGTGTGGCTTATGAGCAGCCGCTCGACCATGAAATCCAAGTTTTCTCACCTCACGCCGAACTGTGATAGTACTTTGAGTGGATCCTGATGCAGTTTGGAATTCCTGTGTGATGGTCTGGATAGATGTCTGCCTAGATGTCTGCCTAGATCGGCGGTCTCAACTGTCGGCGGTCTCTGTCAGTCAACAGACGAGGTCGGCCTGTACGCTTTTGTGCTGTACGTGTCCCTTCACGTTTCCACTTCGCTATCACATCAGACACAGTGGACCTAGGGATGTTTAGGAGTGTGGAAATCTCGTGTACAGACTTCTGACACAAGTAAAACCAATTATCTGATCACGTTTGAAGTCCATGAGTTCCGCGGAGCGCCCCATTCTGCTTTCTCACGATGTCTAATGATTACTGAGGTCGCTGATAATGAGTAACTGACAGTAGGTGACAGCATAAATCACCTAATATGAAAAACGTATGTTTTTGGGGTGTCCGGATACTTTTGATCACATAGTGTATATATAATAGTGTTGACGAATATAATTTTCTCACGAATAGGACAGTAATATTTGCAATGATAAGTATGCAATATACTTGTATACGAAAAATTATAAAAGACAGTGATTCAAAGTTTAGAGTTTTGTTATAATCAAAAGAATGCAGTTCTCAATTACTTTTACGTTGTTAACAGAAAACATCGCATTTGAACATCATAGATCCTTAATGTGAAAGAAAACAGATTATAAAACCTGATGAAGCTAGAATGTTAAGGATAGGAGGAAATGTGAGAACCAGGAATCCCTATCTATAAACATGCCGTTTTTCCTTATCACAACATCCATTTGCTGATTAAACTCTCAAAACATTTAATAAAACAAACAAGAAAGTTTTATCCCAGAAGTGAACTACAGTAAATCCTTTCCTCATCCATCATTTTCTGTTTAACCCACACAAGGCATTAACTTGCACAGGATATCATTTCGATAACGTGACGAGAAAATTGACCTACCATTTGACATTTTTTCCAATTTGCGTCCAATGTAACTGAGGTTAGCGTAGGAAGCCTGCATAGTTTTTTTATTATGCTCCCTAGTACTTGCTTCCGTTTTCCACTTTCGAATGCCGATAGAAGAGAAGAACGTATATATGGTGATAATGAAGAAGTCGCATTCGAGGTTTCAACTGATTCACACGTTTCATTCCCTTACAGGCAGAAAAAGATACTTTTGAATGTTTGCCCATCCGTTCATTCCATGTAAATATGTTCGGCTGCATAGAAGCTATACCGTTCAACGTATCCGCACCAAATGGCAGACGCGGGTTCGATTCCCAGTGGGAGCTCATGTGGTTTCGATTACAAGTTAATCAGTAGATCCCGTCTCATATAGCCTCGCTGCCGAAAGGCACATTAAACTCAAAATCAACTCAACTCAACTCAACCATGCGCACCAAAATTTCAAGTCCTTTTACTGAGTTTTCTAAAATCCTTTCTTATTTTTTTTTCCTGCTGGTCTAAATTTAGGTTAAATTACTGAAAAGTGTAAATAACAAATGCGATTTTCTCCAAAACTGCTGTAACACCGATTTTGTTTATATTTCATATATTAAATTTTATTAATATCCCTATACTGTGGTATAAATTTACTTTTTTGAGAATAATCTATGAGGGTTAGTTTATTTTTGGAGATAAGTTCTCTTCGGACGATTTTCTCAAAAAAACAACTCAGGCAATTTTGTTCATATTTCAAAATAAAAATGTCCCTAATAACCTCACAATATACCATCACTCATTTATTCTGAAAAATCTACCAAAGGTAGTTTATTCCTGTGAGTGAGTATTTTCCGAACAATTTTCTTAAAAAGGACTCAGGTGATTTGTTCATATTTCATAAATAATTCATTAATAACCTTACGACATGGCTTAACTTATTTGTTTTGGAAAAAAACCCACGACGGGTAGTTTATTGTGGGGGTGAGTACACCTACTTTCGAACGATTTTTTTAAATGACTCAGGCGATTTTTTTCATATTTTATAAATAAATGTTCCATTAATAACATTACAATGCAAAATAAGTCAGAAAAAAGTCCAAAAGGGTGGTTTAGTTTTGGGGATGAATTTCCTTCTGAACGGTTTTTTCAAAACTACTCAGGCGATTTTATTCACATTTCATTAATAAATATTCTACTAATAATTCAATAATTCTACGTAAATCGCTTCCATGAAAATAGATAGGGGATGAGGATACTTTTACTATCTTTTCAAATACAAGTCAAGTGATTTTGCTGATAATTGGATTTGATTTGATTTCAGTTTAGCGTCCCTTTCAGCAGCGAGGCTATATAAGAGGTGGACCTACAGCTTAAGTGGGATCCGAGCACATGAGCTTCCGCCGGGAATCGAAATCGAGTCTCCAAACGCCAAAGGTCCCTATGCTAATCGCTTAGCCACGAGGGAGCTCTTGTTGATAATTTATAAATAAATATTTCATTAATAACTCATGTATGTCTTAAGTCATATTTTGAAAAAGTCCACAAGGGGTAGTTTAGTTTTGGGGCTTTTTTGGATTAAAAGATCCAATATATTTCAGGCAAAAGTTTTCTTGTAGGCCTTATATCTCGAGAACTACTTATAATGAACCAAACTAAAACTAACAATTTACTCAGTATGATGTGCTTATTCCGTAAAAAAAATGTGAAAACTCGATTTAGGTGCCGTTCAAAAATTTTGTGGTCCCTGATCTAAAAAAAAAAAAAAAAAAAAAAAAAAGTTCAATATATTTCACTCAATCAACTATTTTTTTGTACGCCTCATATTTTGAGAACTACATATACGTAACTCAGTATGATGTGCTTATTATGTAAAGAAAAATATGAAAACTTGATTTAGGTGCCGCTGAAAAATTTTGTGGCCCCTGATTCAATATATTTGACTTACTCAAACATTTTCTTGTTTTATTCTTCTTTGGACCAAGTTTTCCGGAAATGCCTCATACCATAAGTTTGTTCGTATTTTACAAGAAAATGTTTCGTTAGTAACTGCAGTATAACATGCTTTAGTTTAATTAATTCTAGCAAGAAAGTTTAGTACAGTGGCCTGTGCCTTCTATTGTAAATAACTCAATAACAACAGTATAAATATTTCTGAGAATTAGCCATTTATTATACATAAAATTACTTAAAATGAATGAATCGGTATTGTTAAAACATTCCATATAAAATTTAAATTTGATTGTCTAGTGATTGAAGCTATAACGGCGTAAGTTACGGCTGTAGATTTCTAGCTTATAAAAAAAGACTTGAAGACTTGTATTAGTTTATTGAACATCATTTTTAAGTATTATCTTCTTCACTTTATAAACTTTTGATGTTTTTTTATTGTATTTATATTATTCAATGAAATTCAGACAACTTTTTTCTTTTTTCTTTTTTTTTTTTTTTTTCAAAACTATGTAAAACCAATAGCAAACCCTGAAGTGATATGATTTTCCACTTCCAGTTTCAACAGTACAAGTTTGAAGATGGAATTTGTTCTTAGGATGTTGAATCTATATCATTTGTCCCAATCTCTCATAACCTTTGATCTTTAGGGGTCAATATTAAAACCCGGAAGTGGTAATTGTTTTCTACCACTTCCAATGTCAGTAGAGAGTTAAGGGTGAAAATAGAACCTAGTTTTAGAATGTTGAATCCATTTTCAAACATATATTCCTCATTGTTTCTTACTTAAAATTTCTATTCTAATGCCTGTCAACAAATAGAAGGACGGACATAGTCATTTTATAGAAGTTTTATACTTACGCATAGCGTTGCACATGTGAAAACCGATACTTAGTGTAGTAAAAGGCAGTAACATATCTACTATAAACTAAACTCAAACCTATGCAACCCAGCAATATCTCGCATGAAATGCAGCGTCCTCACAAAAAAAAAAAAAAAAAAACACTCCTTGATTTGAAATGACTATAAAATCAATATTTATTAGAATTTTCTTTTACTTTTATGGATACAGATTTTCAACTGATCAAGTTTTATGTATGATCCACCGCGAACTATACACTACAAAGTATACTTCAGCGATGCGCTCTTCCTTAAGATCAGCTGTAGTTAGAGGTAGTGGAAGCACGTGCACTCGGTCTTTGATATACCCCCAAAAGAAAACGTCACAAATAGTAATGCCTGGTAATCGCGGAGGCCGTTTGAGGAACAGCTTGTCATTTGGTAGATCGCGACCTATCCATCTATTTAAAAGGCTATCATTGCGAAACTTTACGGACACCACAATGTCAGTGGAGCGGTACCTTAAATCTTTGACAAAGGTAGTTGTCTACCTCATCAATCAGTAGTGGCATCAGCCAGTTACGTAATGAATCCAAGTAACTTTGACCAGTCACCATGCCATCATGAAAATCAATGGATCATACACTTTTCTTTTTGATACGGCATGAAACTTGTCACATTTTTAGAGAGTCACGTTTAATTCCATTGTAGCATTCAGATTCTCAATCCCCCATATCCACACAGAGTGCCTGTTCACATTTCCTTTTACGCGGAGTGTCACCTCAACACCAAAAATGATCTTTGACAACAGGTTGTCTTCATTGTCCATTAATTGCTTGAAATCAGCACAGAATTGAAATTTCTTTGAATTCTCGTCCAGTCGTTAACATCAATACTAATTGCAGGTTATACATGTGAAAATGTAAGTGATTGACCAAGATCTTTCTAATCCTTTGTTCTTTTGGAAGTTGTATCTCTCGGCTATCTGACGAGTAGACTTTTCTGCTCTTCGCTGAAAGGTTTGTTTAATGCGATTATCAACTTGATTTGAGACTGGTGAATTTCCTTTTCTCTGGTCACAGATACATCCCTTCTCAACGAAATTGGTACATTACTTCAAACTTGACTTATTCATAGGTAGCTACACATTAAATTTGAACTTACAAGCTGCTCGAACACGACATTCATTGCTGGATAAAATTTTAACATATACTAGCTGGTTGATCATAGCTAGTTAACATATACTAGGGTGAGCATCATCTTGAAGTAGATTTCAATGTTCTCTAGTTGTACAAGGATTCTGATAATAAACAAAAAACAATGCTTTAAACCAATGTATTCACTGACAAATTATATTTTGACTTATTCCAAAAAGGTCTGATTTTATAACAACTTCAAATCAACGAGTGTTGCTCGGAGTGTGAAGGCACACTGTAAATCAAAGAATATTATGTTGATCTTATACGATTTATTGACCAAATTGGCCAACATTGTATGTCAGACAGTTACATGCTTAAATTGTATGTACATGCTTAAATTGTCCGAGGCTGTTCTCATGAAGGAAGGGTATAGATTATAGTTCAGAATCCTCTCGAAATTCTCAAATTTACACTGGATAAAGTTGTATTTCAAATATTTTTAGACAATAGTCATTTCTCGTTTTCTTGAAAAAGAAATGGCAATTGACTTGCCATCCAATTCTGTAAATTAATATCATTGTACGGTAATACTTTCATGTGTCTGTATATACAGCATATCTTTGTGTATATTATTTGTAAAGAAAGTTTATACTTACTTCAATTTTATTTTTATTGTTTTTGGGTTCATATTACCAAGTAATGTCCATATGCTCTCTTATTTGATTTTTTAAAGAAAATTTTCATTTTATCAAATACAAAAAAAAATATTTTAAAGCTAATTCTGCACTTATAATCTTGAATATTATTTTTTAAATTATTCTATTTTCAGATTTGATTCGAGATTTTAATTCAAATGGTAAGAAAATTATTAAGATATTTCATTTCACATAAAACTGTAGCACAGCTCATTTTTAACGCTTCAGCACGCCATAATTTGCAATTCTTAAATAACAAACTTCACTTGCTTCTCAGCAGATTATTCTGTTGGAAACACACATGTACACACTTAAACTACTAAAACCCTAAACTATGTCATGAATTTGCTAACTTACCATACGTAGATAGGTTTTAAGGTGTCTTGTAGTTTTGGAAACTATAAGTAGTAAATGGTCGTCAGTATTTTCTTAGTAGATTTATACGTTAACTAGTTTTCAAATCTATAACTATTTTAACTTGGATGTACGTAATATATCCTAAGTAGAACAATTATACTAAGATTAACACATGTTGATTACAATTTTGATATTCACCTTTTCATTATATTTTAATTGAAACACTAATGAACGCAAGATAATGGTTTTGGGGGAACCAAATTTTGGGGAAAATGGAATAAATTGCATAACTAGAAGCTGCATAGTATATACGTGCTTGTCATCAAGTGTCTTACTGAAAGTGGTCCTATGCACGGGACAAGACGAATTCTTACAGAAAAATTTATTTTTGTTAATTATTGCGAAGTTACGTTTCACTGTCTCTTCTCATTACGTCGTATCACCTTTCTGCACAATGGGACAAACGATTCATCTGATTATAAAATGGAAGATTCAAATAGGTAGGGTAAAAAAGTAGGCGGGATGATCATGTTCCTTAGTTCACTAATAGTGCAGAACCAATGTAACCCGAATTTTATTCGGGTGTTAAAGAATTTTCCCATTTGAAAAATATGAGAGAATCCATGTGGACTGGTATGGGCCGCGGTGGCTCAGTGGTAGAGCGTTCACCTCTGGTGCTTGGAGTCTCGGGTTCGATCCCAGCCCCCTCCAAGTGAGCTTTGTGGTGGACCAATACCGTGTGCTTGGTTTTTTTCGGGGTTCTTCCGTTTCCTCCCACTTTGTTCATTCCACCATTTCATCCATTACTCATAATCACCGTCTCATTTAGCCTAACCGGCATAACCGTAAAACTCAAAGATTTCATTTCATTTTCCATGTGGACTGGAGTTTGAGAACAAGTTTCTACGGGCGAAAAATGCAATTCAGAAACAGCAACTTAAAGAAAACCAGGATTCTTAATAAATTAGAAACGGGAGTTCATAAGATCGAAGTTAATAACCAACAAGATTTGGCGCGACACCTGTGACGTGAGTCAGCTGTTTTGCAGTCGATATTGTGTAGAGCGAAACATCCTCCTCTCCGCAAATTGATCTTGTATGATGATGGACACATCAATCAACTTTGCTGGATTCAAGTCCCGGCATAATTTAGAGTCTACATAAATAGTAGGATTCTTCCCAGATATTTTGTTGTTCCTTAAAAAAACATAAAGCAAAACTGAGTCAATCAATCAAGTAGATTATGTATAGCAGGAGTGGCGTGCGCCTTCATGTCAAAGGTGAACACATCCACTATCTTATGTAAGCCTATTTGTGCCTTCAGTTACAGTTGCCAATTTTATTTTGTATAGTGCAAATCTGTATAGTGCTAATTAGGGTTGCCTATGAGAGAGGACCTGAAGCTTTCTTGTCTCGAAAAGTATGATGAAAGTTGGAAAGTCTCGCAAAGTGTGTTTCTATTGGAGGAAATATATTGTAATTTCGTCATGAAAATTCAATCTCGTCTCATGGAAATATATATTAGTGCAAATAATGATATTGAGATGTCTAGAATTGACGGAGCATGTCTTTCGCAGTGGAAATTTGCAGGGAATGCATACAGTAATGGTTGGAAACGTAGGAAAGGAAATTTATTAATTAGCCAAGAAAGAAAATAATGGTAATATAAAGTGCTAAAAGAGTCATTAATGACATTCTTCATTTGTCGTATTGATTCACGATGGAGTTTGTTCTTGGGGTTTTATTTCTGAGAGTTTGAAGATTCTGGTTTTTCCGTATAGATCCGGAAGTTAATCAGCCAGTTAGTTAACCAATTGCTTTAAATACTCTGTTACAAGCGTATTTGGGTCGATTCTGTACACAAAGACATAATACGAATTCTCCTTAATACATAAGATTTTAGCATGCAACTATTTAATGTGGGAAAATACTCATCGAAAGAACACGTCTATTTGAAATCTGCTGTTGTGCAACTTATCTTTTTTTAAGTACGGCGGTTGAGATCAAACTTAAAAATTAAACCGCTTACAGCATGAGTGTTGTAAGGATATTTCAAAATCTAATACTTTGGTTTAATCACTAGTAAATGTTTTGTTATCTCACGATATAGCTATGAAGAAAATGGCATAAAAATCAAATAAATGAACAATACTATTGGAGATGTCAAAGGGAAAAAGATATATTTCTTAGAACATTGTTTGATTAATAGTTGTTTACTGAAGAACGTAATTGAAAATTTGGTAGGAGGGAAAGAGATGAAAAGAAATGTGTACAGTTGGTGTAGAGTATTAAAAGAGATAACATCTAGTCAATACAAAGGGATTGTTTGAATAACGTAGTACTTGGAAATTTCTAATTTGTTTCAGGTAACATACGGAATACCTGTAATGTTAATTTTTATTAGAACTTAAAATGTGAGAAAGTTGACTAACCAATCCTATGTATTTAGAAACCCAAATGTTAAACTCTTAAGAAACAAAACAACAGCTAGTGAACCCTGTCTAGAGTGAGTAAGTTAAGAACGTTGGATGATAATAATCAAGTAAAGATTCTGAATGCCCACTCCATTAGATGGTGCTTTATATTTTTCTTGTGTTTTTATCGATAGGTCTTTTCCAAAGAGGTTTCTTAACTAGTATTCTGCCTTCTTTACACAATCCAGATATAAATGATGTGCTTCTTCCCAACGTTAGAGGTCTTGATCCAATTGTTCCTACTATGTTTGCTGATAAATGAGCTTCTTGTTGTGTGTATTTCCCATTTGTCTATTTTAACTTCTTTACAAAACCCTCTTGCTAATATAGCTATTTCTTGCACAGAGATATCTCAAATAGAGAAAGTACCGGATTATTGTGAATGCTTAACACTTTGTATATCATTATACTACACGTCTTTGTTTACCTGATATTGTAAGTTCAATTTTTACATTGCACATTGAGACAGCACAGATTTAATCACAAATGTCATATACATTTATACAAATTAACTAGCTGTACAGTCTAAAAAAAAATGAACTTCGTATTCAGTATGGGTATTTTAGCTTGCATACTGTTAACAGTTTTTTTTTTTTTTAAATTTTATGTTGATGGCATAAACAGTAGCAAATCCTATGTTGTACTCTGAAGCAATATTGACTCTTAGTTCGACTTCCGGTGGGAACACTCGGTTGAAAAATTGAAAAGCTTTTTCAGGTCAGCCGTCCTGAGTATGGATCTCCTGGGTTTTCCTCATTCACACCAGTCAAATTACGGGATGGTACCTAACATACAAGTCCCATCCCTTTCCTTCCTTCCCTTTCCTCGGATAGCGAGATCTGATCACCGAGGGACATCATCCCTCATACGTGACGAGCAAACATGGTCATAGATACCGGAAGTCCAGAAATCTAAATTCTAATCCTAATTCTAATCAAATCGTGGGACGTAAAACTCAAACTAATCCTAATCGAAAACAATATCTTTCTGACAGGAATCTCCATTTAACTGATCTAAGGCAGGAAAAAAGGGAAATCTTTCAGTTTTACGTCCCACAATTATGCCCTGTAGGCCAAATGAGACAGATGATTTATGGAAGACAATGATAATGAAAAGAATTAGTGGAATGACAATGTGGAAGAATACTATAGACTCCAAGAAAATCCATAGATACGAAGTTGTCCACCATAAACTTAAATGACATGGACTTCAACGAAGCATTGCTCGTACCAGTGGTAAGCGCTCTACCACTGAGCTACCATATCTCCATTGTTGGCGTTAATAATAACAAAAACATAAAAAAAGGAAAACAAGAAAGAACCGTCTTGGCGGTCATATTACTGAGAGGCTGGTTGTTATTTTCATTTTTTAAAGATGAACGCCAATTTTCAGCATCGAGACTACATCAGATGTGGATTACAGTTTAAAATGGAATCTGAACCAGCATAATGCGTTCAAATTTCAATGCCCTTCTACCTAGAATTAAACCCCAGAACCTCATGCACCAAAGGCACCCGCGATAGCCGCTAAACCAAGCGGGGATGACAATCAAACAAGAGTGTAGTGTATTTCTTTAAACTTGATCCTCTCTGAGTACGAAAAATTGTATAGGAATTCATAAGCTAAACTTTTAGCCACATGTTAACCCTATAAAAGAAAGCTAGAGGTATTTATATTCCCCATAGATTGTAGAAACAAGAGAAGTTGTAATTGCAGTACGATATCTTTTATGCATAATCTTTCACGTGAGAAGATAGAGGTTGGGAAATTGAATCGTGATATCTTTTCGTATAAGACGTCAGTCTTCCTGTAATAATATTCTGTTCTACTGTAGGAAATAAGTAGTCGGTTGATGGAACTTGAGAATGGCAAAGAAGCGTCTTTGTGTTTCTCAATTATTTATAGCCTAAGGGAAGAGCGGGAGACATCGAGCGCGGTCTTTGATTTCCCTGGCGGTTGCTTTACAACTGCACATTCACATCTTTATCCTCACACCTGGGAGAGATACGGCGCCCCTTTGTTCTTCTTCTTCTTCTTCTTCTTCCACCTCTTCTTTTCTTTTATTTGTTTCATTTCTTCTTTCTTCCTGTAAGTTCGCTCCTGGAACTTCTCTTGTTCTTCTCTGATAGATATATATACTCGTATGTTATATTAACAACGTGTCCAACGCTACATACAAATCCTGAAGAACTTCTATGTTCTTGCTGAACTTCTATACATTTAGGTTTATCTACGTTGAAAATAATATCATTTAGATCTAAGAGGCAATGCCTTAACAGTCGTTTACCAATGCTATTTTATGTTAGTATTTATCAATTACGAGAATAGAATCAATTACTGACCCATTTTATTTCTATACATTTGATAAGGTAATGAATGTGAATAAGTTTGCTAGTGCTACAAACATTTAAATAAAGTTAACCCATTTAATCCCAACTTATTTTGTATCAGAATTTCGTAATTCTTTCTAGACTTATTGATTCTGACCTCATTTAATGTATTTTGAAAATTTTAGTGGTAGCAGATGGACTGGTACAAGGTCCTTATTGTAAAAGACGAAATAAATCCATAACAAATTATCTACTAACAAAAAGGGATAAAAAAAAATAAATTGTTCCCATTTAGGAACAGTGGGCTTTTAAAACTAACGTCTGGGTGCATGATGACCTCAAATAGCGACTCCGACCTAATCGCGTTCTTTTTGGTATTTTATTGTGTTTCCTGTAGTTATTCAATTCTGCACTGCATGCAAGTTTTTTTTTCATCATCCATTCTTCCTTCTTGCAAGCATAAGTAATTCAAACATACATTATGTGATCAGCATATTTTTTTATGATCCAATTTATTCATACTTTTGGCAAAAGTAATGTGGTCGTATCCAAGTAATATGTTTGCCATTGGGTGAAATATAACTTCAAAATAAATGTTTTAAATAGTCAAAACTGGGTTGGAAAAATTAAATGACATATTGTAAAAAAAAAAAAAAAAAAAATAGTGTATGGGGTCAGTGACTACAGTGACAAAAGTGGAAAATATTGAATTACCGATTGACATTTCAAACTGAAATGAAATATGTAGTTATACTTCTTCAGATTATATCCTGTACACTAAAATAGACGGATGACTAGTGAAAGTAATCGATTACTTTATAAAAAGAACGGAATAAGAATCTAGAAGAAAACGGGAGAACCCAAAGAAAACCCACAGACAAACGCGATGTTGTTCTTCTTCTGAAGCTTACATGGCCTGGGATGAAACCAGGGACAATTCGCACCATAGGTGAGTGCTCTATCACTAAGCTACATTGACCCCTTTTTTGCAATGCAGTTCGTTCGTGTAGCCATGGTAGTGCGCTTGTCTTTAATGTATGTAATCTTGGATTTGCTTCATGGTGAGGCCTATACTGACCTAAGTCATGAGAGTACTTGAATTTTGAAGCTTTAAAGAACTCAAGTCAAGAAAGGAACCATGGGAGTGGATGAGCTGACCGCACATTGCGTAACTGAAACTTGTCCGGCTAGTCATAGGTTTTCGTGCGTTGTAATAATGTAAATTTTTGTTTTAATTTACGAAATTCATACTGCAAGAACGATGAAGATTGTTCCAAAAAGTCTATGGCTTTTGCATTATCTACTAATACTCTACTTAAAGTATAGGTCGCTTTTGTTTCTAAGTTTCGGCTCTTATACAACTAGCTTACTCTATTACCAGGACCTCGATTTTTAAAGACACAATATCGTGTAAAATCTATATGTTTACCCCACTTTGCTTCTTCCTGGTGTTGAAAAAACATTGTTGTTTCTTTGAGCCAGTATCAAACCCCGCTAAACAAGTTATATTTTTATTTTTATCTTTAAAAGAGGTATTGATTACTATTTATGTACTAAAGGTTTGAATTTACTCGTATTTTTTAAAATTAAATTTCTACAAAAGAACTTATTCGTTATAATTAACTTCCATAATTCTTTAATTTAAGAGTCGGAAGGAGTTGTAAATCTAACCAATCGTGTTAAAACTCTGCTATTTAATGTTAGAAGCTCTCTTTATAAGAAGCATGGACCTTTTCTAAGGTTGTTTTTCTTATCATTTCAATCTCCGTTACAACGTTATCGCTCTAATATTTTCCTACTCTCGGATTGCATTTTTGTAGAAGTGGTTGCCAACTCAGAACACGTTTACAATTTGCACCAACATTCTATCCAATACATGCCTAATTACAGTTCTCAATTGTTATAACAGATCAAAGTAATTTATTAACACAAAAACATGAACACAGTATGCACGATAATATTAGTGGACAGTAAGCTCCATATAGGATTAATACAGAGCAGAGAAAATGTCACACATTGAGCTTCCTCGGTATGGAACAATATTTTTCTCATCGGGAGTGATCACAAATGAAATTATTATTCTCGTCATCAACATCAGCACGTTACTCATGAGGCCACTGTTGACAAGTACGATATCTAATTCAAACTTCGCCGTGTCCAGAATATAGAAATTTATCACAACTCCTATTACATCAGAACCTCGGAGAACATGTTTCTCTTATACAAAGTGGATCTTAATCAATGGAAAAACGAAATAAACGCCCACCATAGTTACAGACTCACCATATATAGTGATCGTTTTGCCCCGTGTGATCATTATTCCCCAGCTTCCCCTAATACCATACATAGAAAAGTTTACAAAGTGAAGAAGAGTGTTTAAGATTTTTTTAAAAATATTTCTGTCTATTACATAAAATTGTCTATTGATATTTGAAATATGAAACGCGTTAGATGAAGCAATTTCACAGCTAAGTTGTTAGCATGTGCCAATTGTTTGTATGGTTTTTATTTTACGATAAGCTTCACGTCCATGTTTGATGTGTCTTCGGTGCTCAATCACAAAGAGACGTTTAATTCAAGAGAATTAACGAAGCAGAAAATTGATAAATGTGTAGTGTTTACATATACATAATAATCCGTGTCCAATTAAAAGACTTATTCAAACACCCATCCTAGTCCATATACGTATGTTACGTATCGTTTATATATATGTGTGTGTGAAACTTGTATGTACTTCCGTTGTACATATTTCTAAAATTTTCACGGCGGAGATGCTCGATCTAAAAAGTGTAACAGCTTTTTCAGGCCAGCCATCTTGAGTGAGGTCTTTCCTGGGTTTCCTTCATTCACACCATGCAAATGCCAGAAGGGTACTTAATATAATGGCCCCAGGCCACTTCCTTCCTTCCCCAATTCTTTCATCCTTCCCTTTTCCCGGATAGTGTGCTCACTGATGGACGTCATCCCTCATATACGTGACGGGCTAAATGGCCTTAGATGCCGAAAGCCCAGAAGTCTAATTCCTAATCCTAATTCTAATTTCTAAAATTTTACTTTCATAAACTTTTATTTTTCATTTGAATTAAATGAGCTTAAAATAAACGTAATCCACAAAAAATATGATCGTAAGTTCAGTTGCATCTCATTACACTAACAAAAAAATTGTATATGGTGGTCATAAAATCGTATGTCATATGTTAATCCTGTAGTTTTTGGACTTAACGTACATCAAACGTCTAACTGAAAACGCATGTTTTATAATACTTTCTGTATAAGTGTTCCATATATACATACTTTCCGTATAAAACAATATAGACGGTCAGGATCTCACATACAAATGGACGTATATAACATATAGCTCACGAAGGTAACATACACATATGTATGTAATATAAGGAAGATGTTAGACATCAGACATCCTTCAACGGCATGATGTAACATCTAAGGGCAGTGCTTATGTAGCATACGGATAACGTATGCTCCATACTGATTTCTGTAATAAGTAAGAGGATTCCGTATATTTGTACAATATACCACTATCCGGAGAACAGATTTTTTTCTCGGTGTAAAAAGATCTAAACTGCCCTTGGAGTTAGGACATGAATAATAGATTTAACCTTAGTTTATTAGAAAATCGATTACTTAAAGTTTTAGTAAGAAACGTGCAAAATATAAAATTCGTTATTCATTCAGAATTTAAAATTCAAGTAGAGGCCTACCATGCATTTGTCTATTTTTGTTTCATTAAGAGTGAAAGATGGAATTGTAGAGGGTGCTCTACCAGGGACTTTGAAGGTATTTTCCAAGCTGATATTATTCGAGCTGGTAGAATTGAAGAAAAACTTTGGAACATGTCGGCATGAATGGAGAGCTTCAGGATATAGCGCCAGATTACTTCTGATTACGAAGACAGAACGGTTACTGTTCAGCTACATTTTAGCCGATAATTAAAAAAGCTATCATTTGTATCAACTCTGGCAGAGTAAGATGTATTGTTTATTTAGTTCCTACTACGCTTCATTCAACTCTTCCCAACATTTCTGTTGCACTTCTAACTTCTGACTATTCTTAAATAAAAAGTAGTTAATATCTTAACACATACTTGTTTCTACAATGATACTGCAAATCTTTTTTTCAGTACAAGATAACAAAGTATGTATGTGATATCTAATAACTGTTTTGAAATGATATGTTTATTAGTAAAATTACTAACCAGCATCGTAGGAATATAATTTTAATTTGGTGAAGGAAAATAGAAATTAAAAGAAAAAAATGCATATTATTGAAAGTGTAAAAAAATATATATAATGCAAAAACTGCTCCTCATGTGTATGTGCGATGTCCATGAGACTTCTTATTATAATTGGAAATTATGTAAATTAGATTACTTATTGAGATTCATAGAAAATACAGAATTCGTATGTTTTTCTAAACATTTTTCCATAGCAATGTGAAGAAAAAGATAGAATGTTTTCTTTAACATCATACATATGCCGATGCGATAATTTTCAGTACTAGCTTTCAGCTCTAGAAAATCAAGATCTGTATAGCATACGATGACGATCTCATTTCAAATACTACAGAATAGTGTAAAATAAATACGAAAGAGACGCCTACGTGATGATATATACAAAAAATAAGAAGAGAAAACCCCTCCAAATATTGGTTAGTTGAGGCTGTTGTTTTCGTGGGTTAGATAAGCTCATTTCTTGAGATTTTCAAGGAAACTATCCCTAAATCTACTTCGTGAGATAATGTCAATTGAACGAGTAAAGTGAGGAAAACAATACAATAAAATCACTGGTAGAAAAATCGTTGTTGGACGGGTTTTGTCAAAGTCAGGTAAGATTATAAGCATAAACATGACGCAAAATATGAGGAAAGTGAATGATGTAAGTCAGAACCAAATCATTGACTGGGTTTAAGAGTGGTATTGCTTTTCCTGATGAACCTGTTTGGAGATCTCGAAACAAAACATTAAGTCCAGGAATATTAGCTCTGTTCATGGGTAGCAACTTTTAAACTCAAAGTTATCAAGAATATATAGTGTCCTTGAGAAGTTAGATGATTCTTCCAGTGAACTTAACATTAAAAATTTTGAATTTTAGTTTTGTGTGAGTGTAATTGACAAGCACCTTTACCTCGATCTCGCACTTCTAATGTCATTATTACCTACTGTAGTTAATTAGCTAAATAAACAACGTATCAATCCCTATGGATATTTCTGAATGAATCTATAAAGAATATACAATATTTCGGTGTTGGTCAATTCTTTTCGATATTTTATATTAATGTTCCTTCAAAATTCAAACGAAGATATTTGTTATCATTTAAGCATCAAAACTAGATATTTAATGTTATGAAATATACCTGTACTCTCACCTGTGAAATATTATATATCCATCTACATAACCATCATATTATTGTCGTCCGACTTCTTTCTTCAGTCCTTACCCAACGCTTTACAATTAATTAATTCCAAAGTGAAATGATTTGAAAGCTAAATCTAGAACTTCCCTAATGAATAAACATATGCATACTGTGTAGAAGTAACTACATTATTATCTTAGAAATTAAGAAGTTGGAGAAACCTTTCTTTCTAATACGTCCCCAGAGATAAACATATTGATTTTCTTACAACGTTGTTGTACTTTTGTTCTTTTTAGATGGCTGTGAAAACAAACAGTGTGACTTTTACTCCGTCTGTGAGAGTGATGGGGCAGGAAATGCTCGATGTGTGTGTCCTGCAACATGCGTAGATGTAAGTATCCAATATTATTTACCTATATTTATATTAATTTAGAAATGCATTGACAAATATTTACACTGTTAAAAATACTTTCTCAAATCTGAGAAACAGTTTCTTATCTGTTCACCGAGAATATCTTTTCTTAGAACCTAGAGTTTGAAACTCTCATTAATGAGAAATGTAGAAAAGTAGATGAGGTTGTATAAAGTGAAACGGGAAAATATTCTGTTACTTTCCTTATGAATGAGGATTGCCATATCTCATTTCTAAGAAAATATTGTCTTGGTGCACAGATAAGAAACGATTTCTCAAATTTAAGAACTTATTTTTAACAGAGTAAGTTTTATTTATGTCGTTTTTGAATATGATATAGTGTTTTGTTCCGTACGCTAATAATGAAATGAATTCTGAAAGGATAGTACACAACATCCTTAGTTTTGCGAGATTTTTACAGCTATTATTTATTTGCAATTTACATACATTTACAAAGTAAAAAATACATGGAATAACGGTAAAAGGCACTCAAAATATAGCACCATTTTGGGAATGTAATTTCTTTTTAGCAAGACATATATTTTAAAATGTCATCAATACAAAGAAATATTCGCTATGTTATCTACCAGATCATTATGCTATCTATATACCGCACGTACTTTTAGAACCTAAATTGTTTCTTTCAATTGCTTTAACTTTCTTAAATATAATATAGCAGTTACAAGATTCGGGTACTCTTTCCCTTTGGGATCTGCATCACTAACTGTTGGGATGTTGATGTCCAGAAAATGATTATTACAAGTTAGTACGTATCCCTTTTCTCTGCGAATTGTGTTCATGTAATACCAGCTTTATCCTTCAATTAGATCCGTCGTCATTTTTCCATACTCTACCCAAGTTAATCACAAGGTTGTCTTAAGACTTGTGGAAATACGGTTAGAAGAGAGTGATAATAGAGATCGAGGCCAAATTAGAAGGCTATCTGACACATGGAGCTACGGGCATCTTACTTAGAACAAAAAAATCTTAATTCAGGGAGTTCAGTTATACAATATGGAATATTTTCCGAACCTTTCGAAATGTAAGTATAGAGAAGAATAGAGAAAATAAACTGGGTCGAGCGGAAAACGAATGAGAGTGGAAATCGGAAACCTCTCCTTCGTTCAGTACAACATGATAGTGATTGGTTTTCTTCTCTAGGAGTAATCACCGTCATCATAGGTTTTATTTGTCATTATTGGAAGACCACTTGCCGCAACTGAGAAGCTTCTATGCTTCCGGTAACCTCTTAGACTTCATGTACGATTTTCTGTTTTAATATCGTCCATTAATTAATGACTCCTTCGCCTCATTCTCCTCTTTCCTGCCACCATACCCTCTAGCACGTCCCTCATAATACAGTTCCTTCTCCGGTTTCTCTTCCTCTTGTTAATAATATTAAAATTATCCTTTTCTGCCCCATCATTTCTAAAACCCTCTGATTCGTTTTCCACTCGACCCAGCTAATTCTCTCCATTCTTCTCCACACTCAAATTTCGAAAGCTTTCGGTCGTTTTTCATCATTTTTGCGTAATGTTCATGTTTCTGACTCATGCAGAACAATACTCCACACAAACCATTTTATGAGTCTTTTTCTCAACTCTTTATTCAAGATCCCACAAAATAGTATTTTCTTCCTCTAAAAGCTTCTTTCGCCATTTTTATTATTGCTTTTATTTCATATTCCCACTTCGTATCAATACTAATACTACTACCTAGGTATCAAAAACTGTTCATTTGTTCTATTTTTTCCCCTCCTACTTCTATATTTGACATCAACCGCTTCGTTCCAATCATCATGACTTTTGTCTTTCTAACATTTATTTTTCATTTCATATTCTTCACAGCCCTTCCTCAAGTTTTCTCACATCTTATTGATTTTCTCTTCAGATTCCGCAACAAGTGTTATATCATCTTGAAACCGTATACACTTAATCATTCTACCTCTTACTGAAGTGACGTCTTCATTATGTAGACTCTATTTACTATCTCTTCTAGATAGATATTAAATATTGTTGGCGAGAAACAACATCCCTGTCAAACTCCCCTTTCAATTGCACTCTTCTCTGTCATTTTCTCTCCATTTCTAACACTTACTTGTTGGTTCATGTATAAGTTTTTTATGAGTATTCGATCTTTCCATTCCAACCCCACCTTTTTCAGAAATTCCAACGATTCCCAATTAACGCGGTCAATAGCCTTCTCTACATGAAAAAATACCACATATATTTCTTTCCCTTCTTGCCGCGGTGGCTCAGTGGTAGAGCGTTCACCTCTGATGCTAGGGGTCTCGGGTTCAAACCCTGCTCCTGCCAAGTGAACTTTGTGGTGGACAAACACCGTGTGCGTGGGTTTTCTCGGGGTTCTCCCGTTTCCTCCCACTTTCTTCATTCCACCATTTCATTCATTACTCATTATCACCGTCTCCTTTAGCCTAACCGGCATAATCGTGGGACGTAAAACTCAAAATTTCATTTCATTTTCATTTCTTTCCCTTCTTCTGTAAACCTTTCACCGATCACACTTAATCATCCAATTCCATCTCTTGTGCCCTTACCTCTCCTTAACTCGAATTGTTCCTCCTTAACTTTTTCAATTATTCTTCCATACAACCTTCTGTTCAGAATTCAAAGCATTTTTTTATTCATGAGATACCAGACTAATAATTCTATAAATCCATATCTCTCTGGGTTCGATTTCTTAGCCATCGGTATCATGATCGTCTTCAGGAAATCTTTTATCTACTCTCCTCTTTCATATATTTCATGGCAGAGTCGGAACAAATCTTTCTTGCCCTTGTCTCCCACATTCTTACTGAATTCGATGGTATATTGTCTATCCCGGTTCCCTTTCCAAACTTAATCTCGGATATAGCTTTCCCAAACTCATCCCGACGAATGTTAAATGCTTTCATCTTCGCGTACCTCATTTTATACTCCAACATCTAGGCCACACAGTCTACTCTCATATAAGTCCTGAACATATTTTTTCCATCTTCCAAGACTTCACTTCTCTCGCTACCTTCCCACTCTTATTTTCTACTGTCATTATAATATCCCATTGTTTCCACTGAAGTTCTATATATTTCACCTTCTTGTACATTTCTTCATATTTCCAAACTCTTTCTAACTCTTCTGCGTCCTATCATTTTCTCTTGTAGGACTCTTTCATTGCTCTGTCTGTTTCCCTTACAACTCGTTACTTAACTTCCTGTACATCTTTCCGCCCTTTTATGTATCTACCTGTTTCTATGTCTTCCTTCCGTTATTTTCTGAAACACCTGTTCTTAACCCGTGGTTTCTTAGTCGTCTCGAGATCGCGGTATTCTGCACCAGCAGTATGCAAAGTTTAATATGCTCCTACCGTCTGTTATTACCCACACCTATCCTTTCCTCGTTTAAGTATTTTTCTTCAAATCTTTCAACGAAAAGGTTTCTTACTTGCTCATTTCTCAACTTTTCAGTATTTAATATCTTGATGCCTACTTTTCTTTTGCCTTCATTTTTCAGTTGAATATCCAATTGGGCTAGCACAAGGTTGTGATCAAATCAAATGTCAGCCCCGGGAAAGATCTTCGCGTTCTTCAATCTATTCTAATATCTGTCCTGAATCATAACATAGTCTATCTGGTGTGTCCGGCCGTCTAATGGGAAATTCCATATATATATCTTCTCTTGTGTTGATTGAACTACGTGTTCCCAATTACTAGTCAATTCTGTCTATAGAAATTGGCCAATACCTCTTCCTTTTCATTTCTTTCTCCTAAACCATATTTGCCTAAGATACTACCTTCCTGTTTATCTCCCACAATTGCATTGAAATCTTCCATTACAATCGATTTGAGAATTTTTATTAATACAATAATGTTTACTAAAGGCTAGCTTAAGATAAAACCTAACTTCCCAACAATAAGTCGCGGACCGCCTTTTGGGTACCACAAGTATAGTAAGTATAATAAAAATAATCCTCTCTCAAATATCGTCACACTCGACGAGTATACCCACTTGTATAGACATAAATTTACGTTGCGAGTTGGCAGCACTTGAGCTGACAGTTTCGCTTGCAGCGCCTACGATATTGAAAGTAAATATGGACATGCTTCAGTGGCCTCTGGCAGAGATACACACACACAAATCAGACTCGTAGTGAACGGAGCACAACACACAGTTTTCCTCGAGGAGTGAGTTTGACGAAAGAGAAAGAGGTCTACGTACGAGAGAAACTGACGAAGAGGGGAATGTAGGGCAGATGAGATTGTCCCATTTTCAAACGAACTACAGAGTGTGTGACTACATGGATGTTATATAGTATTGCTAAGCTATCGCTCTTTTATCAAACCAAAACTTCTCTTCAAGACGAGTAAGTACTGCGTTTACACTAGTTCTTATCCTCCGCTACTATTGCGGAGATGATTATTGAAATGCTCCGTCCAGAAGATCCTTCGGTGACGTGATCAAAAATTTTCTTCAGATGAGGTTGCAGATTCATATACACAAACGTCAAGTTATCTCTTGTTTATTTAGGCGTGGGAGACCCGGGTTCGATTCCCGGCGGGAGCTCATGTGGTTCGGATTCCACGTTAATCAGTAGGTCCACGTCTCATATCGCCTCGCTGCTGAAAGGGACGCTAAACTAAAATCAACTCAACTCAACTCTTGTTTATTTATGATTTGATGAAGCAAGACATTTTCCGAATTTCTGAAAATGTTAGTGGCGTACGTAGAATTTCATCAAGGGAGTCAAGCACTGAATCTCATATCATTTTAGGACAATCATATTTTTTTGTATGTATCTTAATAACGTCTAATATATGTTTATTTTTCTATAATATCTTGCTCGAAGAAGAGGGTTAAACACCGAAACCCTCCTCGTTCGTACACCACTGGACAATGCAATACCTGAGTATATATATTGTCAGGAAAAACTTCGAAACAAATTGGAATTGTTATGTTGTACTCTTTCTAGTACCAAATTTTCTCTAATAACTTTTCAATAAACTTCCAAATTTGAAAATGAATACCAATATGCAGTTTGGTATACCATCTATTAAAATAAAAAAAAAACTTTTGCATGTGGACTCAATGGCAGAACGCTCATTTCTGGTGGGAGTGCTTCCTCGTTCAATTCTAGGTATGTTTTTGTCGTGAACAACAGTATGCTCTTGAGATTCCTCTGGGTTCTTGCAATTCTCTTGTATTTGTAAGAAGTGTTCCATGCACTTTTCTACATTAGTCATGGGAAACGCTCTTCTGTGCAGATTAATGTATATTTTACAGATAATTTGACTACTGTGTTCCTATTCAAATATAATACTACACTTCTCTACTATTTTTCATTACCTAACCCAGTGGTTCTTAAATTTTTCGATAACGCGGACCCCCTGTTCATTCGGAAAGTGATCTGCGGATCCCCTGTTCATTCGGGAAGCAATCTGCGGACCCCCTTGCATTGCTATCTGAAGTTTCACATGATATTAATAATATACTAATTAGAGTTATCGCTGACAAGAAAGAGATCAAGAAAAATAATGCAACAAGTAATTTATTCTAAAAATAATGAGTGTTTCCTAGTGAACGAAATTTCAATTGAAAATAATGTAACTTTCAAGACTAAAAATCATTTTTAAAAAGGAAATTCACTTGATAAACAACGTTCTCAAATGTGGGGTCACTAATGTGAGCAATGAAATTCTTTGTGCTTTTCCATATTTGCATTGAAATCTGGAATAATTTTTGTCACCATCAATCTTAGGTCCGATTCCACATTAAGGTGATTTCGCTTTAAGGTTTGAACACTGCTAAGAGCAGAAAAGGTCTGTTCACATAAGTGAGTGGTAGGGAAACGCATCAAAAATGTGCAATGCCTTTTTAGATAACTCTTCGTACTCACACCACACACGCAAACCAATTTGAGTTAAGAATTACCCTTAGTGGTGGATCTAGGACCATATTTTGGGCATTTTTTCTCATATTTTTTTTTAGAATTCCCAGAATTGGGAAGGTGTAGGTTTGATGTTTATAAGCACAGAAATGATTAACATTTACTTTTTTTTAAAAAAAAAATCTGGAATTGGTGGTAGTGGTGGAATGCATGAAGATGAAATCCATGATATTCCGAGGCGTCATACAATTAATGTACAATTGTTTTTGAAAAATTGCCTTAACAAAGAAGAAATTTCTCTCACTTGAAGTAGTCCTATATAAAGGTTGACCAACTTCACGGCAGAAATTTAGTAAAGCAGGAAAACATTTAAATTTACAAACGTAGGTATAGTTTCTAATTGCTTTATTTTTAGTATTTGAAAAAATACTTCTTGCGTAACAGCTGTGAGTTCCATTTTATTACAACACAACTCAATTTTTAGGCGCCGCGGACCCCCTGGCTAGGTCCCACGGACCCCACTTTGAGAACTACTGACCTAACAAGTTATCTTCAAATGTAATATCTCACGATTATAATTCTGAGGTTACAGGAGAAAGCAATGAATAAAACAAAAAAATAGTGAAAAATAAATATGTGATTTAAATTCCATGCTTATGCGTTTTAGGTTAAAGGGCATAGATGATTAATGAAATTGAATGATTTTGACTTGAATTATGAAATAAAAATGTAAGACGAAACAAAAAATCCCGAAGAAACTTCACGAACACAATATTGTCCACCACAAACTCCCAGGACCTGGGATCGAAACAGAAACCTCCCGCATGATTGTCAAGCAGTACAACTGACACTCCAATGTTCAAATCTAATGTTCCATGGTGATTCATCAAAGTCACAAGACAACGTAATGAATGAAACAAACGAATAATAATTAAATAAATCACGGAATAAAGGAAACGGGTGAAAACGAAAGAAATTCCAGAAAATTCACACACACGATGATTGTCTACCATAAAACCCACATATCAGGAGTTAGGATCTAACTCGAACGACAGTGCTCTAACACAGAACAACTACGCCCAGATGGAATATATTAAGATTTGCACGATTCACCAGCAGCGTTGTGTTGAGGTGTAAAATAAGTGAACACATATTCGAGACAAAATCTTTAAAAAAAAAAAAAAAAACTCTGGTAAAGATTGTTAAAAGGGTAATGGAAAACCAAATGCTAATGAAGTTTTTGTGGCAAGGGAAGCTACATATCCTTTCATCATAGGCAACCAACAATTCTTTGCTGATGTACAGGTTACATAGAAGCTAGTGATTTCGTGGCTAAGCGGTGTAGTTAGAATTTCTGGTAGGTGATAATTCCTCTGCAAGATACATCTATCATTCGATAGGTAGCAAAAATTATAGCTGGCCTGAGGTCTCGCAGTCGTCTTCTTGGCACAGCAATAGACCTGGTGTTCCAATCAGTCTTCCGTTGCCTGTTCTGTTTCTATCCTGTAGTTCTGTATAATTTTCTATTCCTATCTCTTTCGTGTATCCCGCCTGTGTGGCTACTTTCTCAAACTGTAAGAGCCGTAAATAGGATCTTATATCTTACTGAAAAAGTCATGGCTGAGTCTGTTCTCAGGAAGCAAACAGAAACTAGGAAGGAGTTTTCATTACAATAACAATTAAGAGTGATGGTTGAATGAGCGTAGACGACATACGGGAAAAATCCAAATAAAGGGTGTTTTTTCCTAGAGGCGGAGAACTTTATGATGAAATAAAACACAGATTTTTTTTAAAATATCCATGAAATTGACTTTATTTGACAGATCGGTTTATGGCATTAATGTTTGAATATGATTTCGGGCATGTGGCCACCGCGGATGGCACATACATGGCGTAATCTGGAGGTCCAATTTTCGCACACTCCTCGCAGTAAATCAGGCTGTATTTCGGCAATAACATGTCGAAAGTTGGCTTCCAAGTCTTCAATTGTTTCTGGTTTCTCGGCGTATACATGAGATTTTACATGTCCCCAAGAGAAAATAATCTAATGGTGTCAACTTGCATGAACGAGGTGGTCAGTAAACAGGTCCATTTCGTGAAATGAATCGTTCGTAAATGTTTCTTTGAATAAATTACTTGTGATGCGCAGTGACGCTGAAACCACATGTCTGCAATTCTGTCTGTCATTTTAGGTACGAAAAAATTAGTAATCATGTCCCTGTACCGGGCTCACCGTTGACTAAACGTTTTGACCACCATTTTTTTGGAAGGCATATGGACCAATGATTCCACTGGCCCAATAATTCCACCGGATGCATATTATCGTATAGAGTAAACGTATTGTGAAAACGATCCCTAGTTTCTCGAATTAATCGCTCTGATGGGCGATTATGAGCACCGTAAACAGCTCGGAATGCCCGACGAGTTTGTCGAATTGAATCATAGTTTCCAAAATAAATTTGCACAATTTACAAATGTTGCCCCGGCGTGAGTCTATTCATGATGAATTGCAAAACCAAACTAACCTCAAAACAGCCGAGAACTGTAATATCAGCTGTCACGGAAAACAGTGTTGCCGCAGTTTAAATTCCTCCGTCTCCAGAAAAAAATACTTTTACATACAGTATCTTGATATGTCAATATCATAGCAGGCATGCATTATATATGAATGTTAGTATCTTAAAAGTAGACTACAATAAATCTACATTTCGGAAAGCTTTTTAAATTCAAATACAACTCTCAACAGTAAACGATTGAATACTCTACAGCTAGATAGGTAAACAAATTCATTGACTTGGAGTTTAAAAATAATTGCCTAATTTGTGAGTCAAGGATTTTTACTTTTTTCCTAATTAGTCATTTCTTTATTATTACTGTAATATATCTTAATGTACTAAGGGAGCTTACCTCTAATGTGAACTATGAAAATCCTATTTTCGTATTAATTACTGGTATTTTTGTGTATATTTAAGCATTTTAAAGCACACATTTATGCAGGATGTGCATAGTCTTGTTAAAGAAAATATAGCCACTCACTTCACTTTGAAAATCTAATATTCTGGCCATTGAATTATTATTATTATTATTATTATTATTATTATTATTATTATTATTATTATTATTATTATTATTATTATTATTATTAACGAACTTAAAAAGTTCGTTACTGATTTATCTATGTCTGTGTGTCTGTCTGTTATTTGCATTTTTTTTAAATTTTGGGTCCTCCATTCGAAACAGCATCAAAAACTATCTGAGAAAGTGATGAAAGTTTTCGCGTCACTCTTACCGTTCCCGAGATATTGGCCAAAAATAGCCGATTTCCGGAGATTTAAGGAGCCATATCTCGAAAACTGTAAGTCATAGATATCATACTGGTGTTGATCAATACCTAAGAGGATAGTGAACATTTTGGTACCAAATAGTAACTAGTGGCCACTGGCCAACTGGACACCATTCCCAAGATATTGGCCGAAATATTTAAATTTTGGGAGATTTAACTAGACATATCTCGAGAACCGTATGTCATAGAGATGATATTTATCGAATTTTTGCGAGAAAGAGAAGAAGGTACGGATAAAAAGATTTACTTTTATATGTAGGAATAATCACTGTTATCCTTCCCACTCCATCTCTCCATTCTTTTTAAGTTCGTTCTGGCAATGCTCTTGGAGCATTCTCAACTGGTTTTAATATCTGAATCTTCTTTGTTGAGTTGAGATTCTTATTCCAAGCCTACGTATTCTAAGTATTAAACGTTTCTATGCGTTCCTATGCCAAATTTTAAACAAGACTTTACAGTAGGGAATTACGTTTTTAATTCTTAAAATCGCTGCTTATGATGAAGCGACCAGAAAGCAGATTCAACAATCATTACTTGCGGTCTGAACTCTAGGGGCGGTATTCAGAGAGAATGAGTTAATCGTTTGTCTGGCGCGGACTAGTTAATGGCATACTATATCTTTACTAAGGAAGGTGCACTTTTTTTATATTCAGAGTCTACTTTGAGTACAACTAAAACGTTGATTTGGGTATGATTAACTTACACAACTCCAATGCATTGGTGAAAAAATAAATGTGGCAACTACGGAAAAGTAGATGAGCGCATGCGTAGTCTTTAAAAATGAAAATAGATTAATTAAGAACTCCGAAATGTTGCGTCGCACGCAAAACCGTGGGTAAAAGATTAGCCTCTGCTCTATATTAATTAGTCAAATGTGATTAACTTTGTCAAATACGATGTCCTAATCAGAGACTCTGAATACAATTTTTATAACCATCCTTTAGTCAACCTCGTAGTATGGCTTTAATCAGACGTCAAAACGACTCTGCGTAAGGCCCTAGGAAATTAAATTTGAGATGTTCCTATAGTAATACTATATCGCTCTGAGGTAGACAGTTCTCTTGTCTATAGTAGAAGTTGTTGCTCTTTTCCTTAGAAAATACAGTTTCAAAATAAATGGGCGATTATCTTGACTGTTCAAAGTACGTTTTCAGGAAACAACTACCCAACATGTCGTGTTGTCAAACCCTTTTCATGCTGAAGGGTATAGAACCAAATATACTTTTCCGTATGGTGGGTTGCATAATAGCTATAAACCATTTTACCTATTCATCTGTTTTACCAATTTCTGCATTCCGTATACCTGTGGTTCTCAATCTTTTCGAGCCCTCTTGAGTGAATACGTTTGTCCTGAGCGCTCCTCGTCATCTGAATCTAATCCATCCATGTACAAAGCTGAACGAAGCACTCTAAGGACCAGAAAAAGATCAATTCTTTAATTCAGTCTTGAAGTGTATACATACAGAGTGGCCCAAACCCTTCGAACAGACCAGCATAACCCAAGTATAACGTTCTAATTTATTAAGATAATGCATTAATTTGCTTCGGTCTGTTCGAAGCGTCAGGTACAACTGAAAAGAAATTAAGAACAAACAATGAAGAAACTAAGTTAATACCTTGTAATAAGTAAGGTGGATAGTAAGTAAATGATATAAAAAGAAAAGAATTTTGTTTGTATAATTTGTCTTCAGTAGCCATCTTTCCCCCGAAAAAATGCAATTGTTTTATTTATTGTATTAACATAGACTTGCTTTACTCACTTTCCAAAACAAAGGGATCATCAATCATTTTTGACTGACTTTTCAAAAGAAATCTAAATGAGTATTATAATCAACTTTATTATTATTATTATTATTATTATTATTATTATTATTATTATTATTATTATTATTATTATTATTATTATTATTATTAGTGAAAAACAGTCTAAACTTCTAATAATTCCTGAAATGCATAATGCCTTTAGTCCAATTTGAAAAAGTGTAATACTGTATATCCTGAAATCTCAAACGCCCCCTAAGTAGTTTACCGCCCCAATCCCCCTTTTTTGTTCCAACTACCCCTTTAGAAACTTGAACGCCTCCAGAAGGCGTTAACACCCACCCTTCTATATTACCTGCCGAGTCGATAGAAATAACATAGAGGTCACCGTATGAATTTGTTTCGGGATTCTGCCACACAAGTGCAGCATTAAACGTAAAACGTTGGTATGAACCTCGTAAGAGAAGAACGAAAAAACATTTTGCGGGTTAATGTTTTCGCAAATTAAAGTTTATTATTGTTATGTGCACTTTTGTAAGGGATAAGAAGGAGTTCAGAATACGTTGAGGTATACCACCGAGTATCGAATTAAGCAAGATATGGCTAAATAAATATATAAAGAAGTTGATAACTAAAAAAGAATGGGTCTGACATATTTGTTCTTTGAGGTCTACATTAGGATGAGGCAAAAAAAATCATCAAAATGCCTGCGCGACCAATCGTTGGCGAATTCGCGTTATTAAAAAAATGTGTAACGATTGTAGGTGATAAACCAATAATCTTCAGGTGGCATACTTTTGAAGTTTTGTCTTTATTATGGTCAATAGAGGGAGGGACTACTTATCTTGAAACACCTTGGTAACTTACAAACTGCTTGATAAGAAAATAACATTGAAATTTCGTGTAATCCGAATATTGATATGGAGACATCGTTTGTCATACCCCGGAATACCATCGGATTATTAACGGTGTTGCCAACCCGACATAAAGTTCCATATATATATATATATATATATATATATATATATATATATATATATATATATATATATATATATATATATTGGGTGAACCTGAAAGATTTGCACAAACTCCGGGAGGTGATTCGTGACATCAAAAGAAGAGTAATCTTGCATGTTGTCGAATTCCTTGTTGTGAACGCTGTGCAAATCTTTCTATTCCGTCACAATAGTCAGGATTCAAGTTTCGGTTCCAAGTTGGCATCCCGGTCACTTGTACACGACGGAGAATTCGATACCATCCAACAACAAAACAATCTCCCTATACTTACGTTGATATTTGCATGTTATAAAAATACATTGATAATGTCAAATAATTTAAATATTATAAGGATGTTCAAGATATAATAAAAACAAACTTTCTTGAGAGTTATTCTGAAAATAATTCATTTACCGCCTACAATTTTACACATTTTTAGAAACCAAATTTTTAGATTGATCGATAGGCACTTTAAAATTCAATGAATATATTTCGCTCCATAATAGTTACATAGTAAAAGATTTTAAAGAAAATTGAATGTATCGGAAGCTGAAATTTAAATAGGTAGCTGGACCCAAAGCATTTTGTTCACAATATCCATCCTATAAGCAAGCCAAAGAATCGTTACTTTATGCAGTATTTGTGCATTTTTCTAAATATGCATATGCGTCACAAAACTCGAACTACATATATCCAAGAAAATAATCTGGAAAAAGCTTTTTTCTTTGATGATGGACGATTTACGTGCTTACAAATGGTTTTACTCATAGTAATTATGTCACGGACATTCAAGTTGAATTAGAAAGTGTGATTAAAACGACTTATTTATAAACAAAATATTTATTATTCTTTTTACTACAAATTCTGTTTTTCATCTACTACAAAATGAAGCATTTTATATATTGATAAGAAACTTTTCTGGGATTCCAATTGAGTCAATGTTGAACTCAGTAACACCATTGCTTCATCAGCCATAGCTTCAAACTGAAATACTCCATGTGACCTTGAACGGGGGTATCAGACAATGCTTGGAAATAGGGATGGCACACAGTGCTATATGTGACCATAAAAACAATGTTAACTATACCACAACTAAACTTATATTGTCATTGTTCTCTATGATACTAGGACTTCTCGAACAACCAATACTTTGTTGAAATATTTCACTTAAAAAAAGGCACCGACTGCTGGTATCAGAAATAATTGATTCGAAAATCCAGAGCATATTGAATTAAATGTTAAACTTCGTGAGAATACGTCTCCTGTCTGAACCTGCCACCTAAGGCCTACCGCACACTGGCAACATTTTGTCGGGCAACTATCTTGTTGCTCTGACCTAATGCATTGAGTCTTATGGGAGTCCGCTCACTGAGGCGACAGCGGCAGAAAAGTTGCCGATGTGTCGCCAAACAGAGTGACAGCAAGGCAACAGCTCGGCGACGGAATAGTTGGGCAACATCTAAAAATGCATTGAGCCTTATGGGAGTCCGCTCACTTCGGTGACGGCGATAGAAAAGTTGCCGAAGTACCTCCAAGCAGAGAGAGAAAAAATAAATGTTTTCTTCAAGTTTTTTTTCTTTTACATAACAGTTCTTTCCGTGTGTAGCCATGAAAAGAAGTGTTTGCAATAGAAGCTAATACTATATGTCTTTAATTAGTGATGATGACAATGAAAAATTTAGGAAATAGAGAAACACCCAACGTTATATATATCTTAAAAAGTTTGCAAGAGTATTCAGATATAAATTTAAAGAAGAAATTGTGGGAAGAAGTGTGTTTCGCTATTGTAAGAAACTGGAATGAGCTTTCCAGCCAAGAAAAGAATAACAAAAATAACACAGGTATTTACACAGGAGTCTATTACATTTTGAAATGAAATCTTGGAGTTTTATGTTCCACGGTTATGCCGGGTGGGCTAAAGGAGACGGATAATGAGAATGAATGAAATGGCAGAATGAAGAAAGTGGGAGGAAACGGGAAAACGCATGCACACGGTGTTTATCCACCACAAACACCACTTGGCGCGAGTTGTGATTGAACCAGGGATCCTATGCACCAGAGGTAAACGCTTTACAACCGACCCCTATTAGATTTTGAATCTGATATCGCAGTATAACTAAATAGACCAATGTCATTAGGCGGTTTGATTATAATTAACGATTATTTTACAGGTAAACCAATTTAATACACGTATAGTACATGCTTAGCTTAATGTCACTATTACCCTTTCTTCAGGTGGTACAGCTAGTCTGAAGTTTGTGTTTATTTTTGTTATTGCTGGTGCTACTAGAGATAACAATTCATCAAAGGTAACACATTTATCACATCACATTCATTCTTCAGTAGCTAAAGAACATCGAGGGATAATTGAGTAAATCATTATATAGCGTGTAAAATTTTCCCTTCAGCAATCTCTCACTGTATGTAGGATGTCCCAGTATTTCTTTTTCCCCTTTTCTTCCTTCTTAAATTCAGCTTCAGCGCACAAACAATTGCACATTCTTCGAAGTCCATTGTATTGTGTCCAATCCCGTTAAATTGTGATGTCAAATGCCCGGCAACTTTTGTGTTGCCGTCACCAGTGAGCGAGGATGTGGCAACAAAAATGTTTTGTCGCCATAAAGTTGCTGACTGTAAACGAGAGCGACAAGATAGTTGGGTAACAGTTTTGTCTGCAAATTCTTGTCTTCTGTCGTACGCTATCGACAGGTAGTATAGAAGTGAGTCCAGTGGGCAGTGATCTGTACCTGACAAATGGCGTTTTTCCATTGATTTAGATAACATCCATTTTGATCACGAAGACAATAAGAGACGGAACCTACCGTTTAAGAGGATAGAAATCACTACTCGGGTTAATAACAACATTAGGAATCAAACCCTGAACCATGAATACAAATAGCACGCACTTCAGGAGTTTGGCCGGGAGGAACGGCAATAACATTTGTTATGTCAAAGTGTAATTACTAAATATTATAAGCATGTAATTTCCTTAATGAACAGGGTAGTTTAGTGTCAGAATGCTTACTTCTGGAGTGATTTTCAATTTTAGGGTTATGCCATGTAACTTTGCCTATGGGCCAATACTACATTACTTTGTGTAAGCATGTTTCGTCCGCTTAAGTATCACTTCTTCCGTACATTAATTATTCCCACAGTAAAACAGTTTATTTCATCATCATTTAATTGCTCCTTATAGTGTCCTTCAGCTCGTTTCCTATCAGTGGAAAGTCCATGTTTATCAGTGGAAATATATACATAGCCCTATTACTTCTCTATAAATAAATTTCTACTAGACGTTATGCGCGGGAGCAAGAAACTGGAAAAGTACAGGCTAGTTCGTACTTTCGTTCATTCAATTGTATTTTCCAGTAATGATACCAATAACTAACTAACTTTATGACCTATCGAACCCGATGGAAGAACATATAATATATCTTTTCTAGGCTAAGAATCTTAATTTATCATAGAGCCCTTATCGCTTGTCTAGTGGCTAGCTTGAACGCCTTTGGTGCACGGGGTTCCATGTTCAATTTTTAGTGGGTGAGCAGTAAAATTTGAACGCATTAGGTTGTTTTGCATTCCATCGTAAACTCCAGGTTTGTTGTCATTTGCCCCCGTGCTGTAAGGGCACTAAAACCCAATTCAGCCAGCAACCCAACTATTATTCTTCGAAATAAAAACAAAGATGACAGAAATTCCTTTGTTGATCCCTGATCATTTCAGCCTTAACCATATAAATGCACTAATTAAACTAATAGTTGTATGCACAGTATAAGTAAGTGATCCTTTTTAAACTTTAGGATTAAATTTATTAACCCCTTGACCAATTTCAGATCCAAACAATAAATAGTACTTTTAAGCTTCCAAGAGAAGACAAGTCATATTTCATACAAATTGAATTTATATGAAATATGACTTGTGTATATTATATTTTTACTCTGGGCCTATTTTAACCTCAAGCAATAAGATTGATCAATAAGCTTCTAAGGAAATAACACGGCATATTTTATTAAACGTAAATAATTTTATCGACCAGTAATCGTAAAAATCAGTTTATAATCATATTACATATATGTGCAAACTTCGAAGTTAAAGTTGAATATTATCCCTTTTTACGTTCTTCATTTTAGCTGATAGCAACACTAAGCAATGATCCTTATTAATATCGTATATTATATTATTAGTGAAAATGCGTACCATGATTCATCAAAATAGCCTTTCTAAAAATATGTAATAGAAAATTATTTATACACACACACACTCACTTCACAGAGAGAGAGAAAACGAGGAGAACGTATGTTATATCAAATGATAGAAACTCATTCTGTCTTGTTTTACGTAGCAACTTACGTGAAAAACTTTCATTCGTTAAGTGAAAAACTTACGCGAAAAAGCAATCATTTTCGATTTTCTATGAAAACTGGATATTTTTCTCCAATATTGATCATATGCACATTATATTTATACTGGTCGGGATTCGATCTATTATTTCAGGAGTACAGAAGCGAAACCTGCTAAATTAATTTTTCAATTTTGTCAGGAAACTAAGAAAAGTGACGCCCTTATGTTTCAGAATTGTTGAACAATTTGCTTGTTTAATAGGCCCTTCTTAACGCAGAGGAGTGAAGTCTACCACTAAAGAAAGTTGTTCAACAATTCTAAAGCATAAGGGCGTCACTTTTTCTTAGTTTCCTGACAAAATTGAAAAATGGATTTAGCAGGTTTTGCTTCTATACCCCTGACTTATTTCCTGTGTCTAGGTTAAACATGATATCGTCTGTTTAGAGGTATACGTGGTTAATTCCAAAAATATAACAGTTAGCATGCAACCAGTAACTCAAAAACGTAGGAAGTTGTCTTGTAAAACTGTAGATGCCCGTAAAATATCCGACGTAGCATATTTGACTTGACGATTCGTGTTTAAATCCAGAGAAAATGTTTGTAAAAACTGAAATTTAGTTGGTTTGTTTTAGTAATCTCACTGTAAAATTGTAAGTTTTTTCAAATGATTTTGATTGGCCAAGTGAACAGGTTTTACCTTTTAGAGATATGCAAAGTGTGTAAGTTGGTCGATTGACTGACTTGTATTTGCTACGACACCTACTCATACAGTTTAAAGTTAGGTTTGAAGCACAGTAGTGTGTTCCCCAGCGAGAATTGAACCCAGGACCTTGTTTACCGAAAGCATGTACACTATCCACTAGACCAGCGATGAGGACTAACAATAGGAATAGGAAAATGGATATCGTAATCTATTTTTGTAGGTCTGAACATACTGTCATACAAAATGAAAAAAATAGACATAGATACATGTAAAAAAAATGCATTATTATATAAAGTATGATTTTACTTGCACAGAGCCAACGAAAGAATATATTCATTTTATCTCGTGGAAAATTGATTCAATATATTCACAATAACTTGGTCTCGAGAAAACGTTACTCTGGTGTAATACCTTTACATATTTCGACAGCTGAAAAGTAATGACTTTGAAAATTTAAAAAGTTTATTTGAAAATTTCCTTCGGAATTCAACAATGAATTCAGAAGAGAAGCTAATTTGGTTACAGATTAAGCAGTTTTGATACGAGAAAGGAATGAAGAGATTCTAATGTTTGTATAATTATAGATGTAGTGGTAATTACCAAGTCAGCACACTGCAGATTTCCTCAACCATTTTCCCTCGAACCCTTCCAACTAATTATTTCAGGAATAGCAACTCCTTCAATTTTGGAATAGCACTCTAATATCACGAGACTTGCATTTGCATCTTAGAAAATTTTACAACTATCTCAAATAAGAAAGAGCATCCGAAGCAGGATTTTATTTGGATTTCTTTGTGAATTGAAAATGGTTTAGGCTATTTTCATTTTATCTGCAACGTTTGATTCTTGTACTGTAATAAAATGGTAGCGTTTGACCATGGGTCATTAATTTCGATAAACTGAGACACTTTAATAAAGAGGAAGTGGTCGAATGTTTACCTATGGTGCATGTAGTTCCTGGCTCGATCCCCAGTCAAGTAAGTTTTTGATGGGCAATATCGTGTCCGTGGATTTTTTCGAGGTACTCCCGTTTCCTCCCCTATTCACGTTCTAACGATTCTTCCATAATCATTCAGTTCCCTTAATCCTTAATCCTCCTTTCATATACCACTCATCTGTCCATCGTGTGTTAGAAGAGCTCCGTTTCCAAGCATACCTGTAACGTAACTACAGGTGGCGTATTGAAATAACAAGACAAAACTAAATAAATTGTTTATGGCAACTGGTTCTTGTCTGAAATCATGAATCAGTACTTGGACTCCATACTCTGCTTTTTGACAGATAAAGCATAGTTTCATTTGTCAGATCATAGGTAAGATAAATGCTGGCAACGTTCAGACTATATATATCAACTGAAAGGAAGGAAATTACAAATTAAGACATCTTCTCAAGCATTAGGATGTGTTACTGATAATATGACCACACAAACGTGGAAATGTCTGGGTGTTGTTGGACGTTACTTGCAGCATTCACTGTACCATTTTAAAGTTTAGTAGGTTCAGAAGACTATATCACGTTACTGCCTTCAAATGTACGCATTATTCGGTACCTGCAAACTGGGTTTATGTGGGACAACATAAAATAAACTGAAACCAAAGAAATTTAATTCGCTCTCCTCCATATGTAGGTATTTTGTACTTGACCATTTCCACCTCGATTTAACGATACCTTAAAAGTATAGATAAAACGTTTCTGCGTTGCAAAATTGTTATTACTCTCTCTCCTTTCATGTGAAAGACTGTAATCTTCAATAGAAGTACATGTAGCTAGGATTCGCCGTTAAGCTATCGGCAAAATTAGTTAATAGCCTCGTACTAAAAGAAGAAATACAATCAAAAATGTATAGATTTGACAATATAATAATATAACATTTGTGTACTGTGTTTAATGACAAGGTGTATTAGTAGAAATCAAACAATAAATATAATCTGCTACTAAATAATGTACGAGGGTAATCAAACAGTATCAAACCTTATTTTTTTACCCCGTAACCAATGAAACGCGGGAGACTTCCTTCAGTGTAGATATAGAGGGGACACTCATGCGCAGTCGTGAATTTTTCCTCACCTGCAGAAAGTGTCAATCGCTGGTAGTCCACCAACGAGTAAAGACGTGTAGTGAACTGTCGTCGGATTTCAGTTTTTGACAGGGAAAAAAACTTGAATAGTGATATGGTCTCAAATGTTGCCAAAAGCTTGGCGATTTCCAAGCGAAAACCATTTGCAAGGTTCAACAAGCTTTCGGGGACTATGCCATGAACACCTTATTCATAAAAGAGCGGTACAACCGTTTCAAACAAGGCCGCACTTCAGTGGACAGTAAACCACGTTCAGGTAGGCTCTTACAAGCGGGAGTAGCAATGTCATTGAGCAAGTGTGAACTGTGGTCTTGCACAGGACCGTCGTATCACAGTCCGAGAAATTGTGAACGATATAGGGGTAACCATCGGAATGGTACATTGAATTTTGAACGAGAATTTGAGCATGAATAGTGTGTCCACGAAATTTGTACCGAAGCTACTCACAATAGACTCCATTCTGTGCATTTGATTCAAGCTTCCATCGCCAAACACAACATTCCAGTGCGTCGTCAGGCTCTCTACTCATCCGACATGGCTCTGTGTGACTTTTGGTTATTTCTCAAGTTGAAAATGCCACTAAGAGGGACCCGATTTGAGTTAGGAGAAGACATCATGTGGAACGCGACGGGCACGATTGCTTACCATTCCAAAAACTGCGTTTCAGAAGTGTTTCCAATAATGGGCGGAGCAATTGGAGAAGTGTGTGCATTACTAAGGAGACTATGTTGAAGGGGATTCGTGTTTCGGGTTTCCAAATCAATAAACGTACTTTTGCCAACTAAAGGTTCGATACTCTTTGAACACACTTCGTATATTTTTCATATCGGTACATAAATAAATTAATAATTTATTCCAGTAAAATAAAAACTATAAACTACCTCAGGTTAAGATCATAAAGCGTACTGTTTAACGCCATAAAGATGAGTTTTTCTTTAATTCCTCAAGAACTATGCATCAGAATTTACCCTCAAGCATATCGTCAATATCATAATTAAAAAACATTAAGTTCAAGAGTTTTATCATAAAATAATATATATCCCATTAACCATACTTTACGCTAATATCTTGTTAGTGTTACAACGACAATTTAATTAGTGTATACTTCAGTATTAGTTTTGATCTAATATGCAGTGTGGTTACCTTACATCATCAATTTTAGGTTTTTTAAAACAATATTTTTTTCTCGATTTCCTCAAAACCGCATCAGAATTTACACTCAACCATATCATTTTGCTCAGCGCAATTAGATTTATCAATTGGCATATGTCTCGCCTTTGGGCATTTTCTTTTCGTTAAACGTTAACAATTTTGTAAAATTCCATCAAAGCAACACGCATATCACCCAGCTATAGACTATCGAAGTATTCTCGGTTTTTATAAGTTTTCCTGTAACGCGTTGTTTATACACTCGTTATATTTTCTTCCGATCATTCTAAACATATCACCACAGTTCAATTTGGTAAATATACACGCAGTAGTTTCGGCGGCAGATCCAGGACGGACTTCTGGGAGGGGGATTGTAATACTGCTAATTAGTACTACTTTTAAGAGCTCCAAACTCTGGGATGGGTTTTATTTATGTATAAAATAAGAAAGTTTCCTCTTCTGGCGGAGTGATAGCCCCGATCGCCCCCCTGAATCCGCCACAGGTTCGTTCATTATGTAGGTACCGTACATACAACATAATAAATTTATATTTTGCTATATTATTATTCTTATTAAGTATTCTATCTGTTGGCAGATATTGGGACAAATGAGGCCTCTTCATATATCAGCACCTAACAATATATAAAGTATATTGAACTCTTAAACACAACAATGCTATTTATGTATGCTTGGAAACACATATACAAATATTACAATATCATACTTAAAAGTGTTAAATAAATGGAAAACCTCAAGTTTTAGTGATTGCTGAGCAATAACACTACACATAAGTTTGACATAAAAATAATTCTGCAATCAATGAAATGTAAGTAAAAATATAGACATATACTGTATTATACATATTTTGTGTCCTATTCACTGTATCTCAGAAATTAATTAATATATACATGCTGCAATATTCATTAATTATATTACTTCCCTTTTTCGGCACTACTTTTTATGTTATCATCTGCACTAGTTTACAAACTTTAATTAATGTTTAATATTCTATATGTAAAGCTAGTGGAATGTCTAGAATACATAAAATATATAAAATTTCTTTTTCAACTACGTTTTATTTGACACATTTCAATATCATATTTGCTTTGTAGAGAATATATTAACACTCAGGTTTGCAACTACAGGACCTCAAAAGAAGCAAAATCAAATGGTTATTTGTGCACACAATTACATCTATGTTTTTTTTAATATTTATTAATTAGAGAATAATATGGTAAATGTTTGATTAGCGGAAGCTGTATTCACAGGAACATTGTAGTTATCAGTGATAATATTTTACAAAAAAGAATAATAATTTTAAATAATTACACGTAGTGGTAACGAATAAAGACGAAGTCAATTAGGAAAAATATACGCTAACTGTGGGAATACATATTATTGCTGCCTACACACACTTCTTATAGTTCAGACTACCATCGTAGAAATTTAAAGTATTAAGTTGATGCAAATGAAATCCCCACTTTGACGTCTCGTGGGAAACTTATCTCAGCAACATAACACAAGGATGGACTAAAGTCACGCGTCTATCGTCAAAAACTCTGTATTATTCAAGAAACAGGCTAGGATAGTCACACGGTCAGGAGGTAGTACGTTATTCATTAGGGTCGTATGTAATGCACAATCGGGAACACACAATCTTGAGTGATTTTTTTAAATAAATTTGAGAATTATTCTGCACAACAAAGCGAAAAAAACTTACCGTGGGTGCACAATATCATTGTCGTTCGACACTTTCGTGTAATTAGCAATGTAAAAATGTTTAATTCATGGTGCTATTGAGTTGACACTCGTCAACAACAGTCCTTGTCTGGATGTATTTCCCTGAGTGTACCGAATAACCAAGAGTTTACTACATCGGATTATTGCTTCAGATTGAAAATGGATCTCCTATGACAATCGTAAACAGTCAGATCGGGATCGAAGTCCAGGACGGTTTCTAAAGTCACCTCTCTACCCACAAAAGTTGTTGCTGTCGTTGTGGTCTATGGAAGAAGTGATCCATTATGTCTTTCTCAGGCGAAGTGAAACCATCAACACAGATTATTACAGTATTGAACTCTGTGAAATGTTTCGCAAACTTGTTTGCAAGTATCCAACATTGGTTAACAGATGTGATGTCATGTTGGATGGCAATGCTCGCTTACATGTTACGCAAAGGATGTTCAGCTCTCTATGAGTTGAAGTACGAATCTCTTCCTCACCCACCGTATTTTCACCAACATTTCTCCCATTGACTACCACCTTTCCGCAATTTCGATCACTTCTTGGGAGAGAAGACCTTCTCTAATAATCAGTCGGTACAACATCTTCTTCACATTCCGGACACCACAGTTTTTTTGGCAACGACATCCAATCCTTGGCAAAGCAATGACAAAAGTAGCTGGTTACAAATGACGACTATTTTGATTAACCAGATGTTGAAGTTTTGAATGTCTCTGTCTTTGAAAATAACGAATCTGGGGTGGACATTTTATTCTTACCAATCTAATAAAATCAATGAAAGCATACTTCTAATCTTGAATTGTTTGATCTTTATCGAATAGAAAGGTGAAAGAGGTAAAATGTGATCCCCGTTCGGAGCATGGTAGGGGATCTAAGGCATCACATTTATTTTCCAAACTTACGTACATACAGAAATCGATGTAGTATTCACTACGCTTCAGTTGCTCTTCTTTATCTCCTCTCCTGGTTTCTCCAGCTAATCAGTCTACAGAGGCTGTAAGTAGTATTGAGCAGTATTGGAACGATGGTAGAACGAAAAAAAGTCATATCCCGTCTCACCCAGTTGGTAGGTAGACTCCTTACTGTCTGGGTAACCGCGGCTCTTTTTCGAATACAACACTTTTAAGAAGCATTTGGAACAAAACTAAAGAAAGAAGTCAATGGAAAAGCCACACAATGCACAAATGAACAATAACTGGTAACAGATCACTGAATTTCATAGATATTTCTACAGTAATACTAGCATTTAACGAAAAAATGTCAAAACGTGAACACATTGCGCTGAAAAAATATGATTGAATGTGAAACCTCATGCATACTTTTCGAGGAATCGGACGATATGACTTTTTGTTAACCTAAAAATAGATACTTATGGTAACCATGTCACTTATTAAAGTGATACAATGCCCTTATCAAACTTTCCATTATGGAAATAACAAGACAGCAATAAATAAACTTAAACAAAACGACATGATTCAGGGTAAATTTCCATGTATGTTTATTGCAGAAATCGATTTTAAAAAAGATGAGATTTTTATGGTGCTGAAAGGTATGTCCTTCGTTGTCAATATTATAATTTTTAACCCAAACCACACTATTCATAGATATCGAAAGTCATATAGAAAAGCTATGTCCGTTCATCTGTCAAAAATAATCAGAGCAAAAACGTAAGAGATATCGAGAAGCTGTTTTTTGCAATCGATTCAGCATTCCAATAATAGGATCCACCCTCTATTCAAACCTTCAGTGGTAGAAATGAACTTTTTCCGCTTTCAACGTTTGTCACTTTAGAGAAATTCGGTAGCAGATGGCGAGAAGCGGCCTTTCTTTCTATCTGAAACGCACTATTAAAATCAGAAGTGGTTCAAATTTTTATTACTTCCACTTTCAATAAAGCGAAAACGATTAAAAAAACTTAAGAAGACATTTCCGTGATCAATTCATCGTCCCAAGAATAGGTTCCCTTTTCTCCGTTGACTCTCTATTCCAGTGATTCTCAAAGTGGGTTCAGTGGACCCCTGGGGGCCCGCGAGAATTAACCCGGGGGTCCGCGACGCCTAAAATTTGAAATGAGTTGTAATAAAATGTAACTCACAGTTGTTACGCAAGAAGTTTTTTTTTCTTTTAGTTACTGAAAAGAAAAAAAAATTAGAAAATATACCTACATTTGTAAATTTAAATGTTTTCCTACTTTCTAAATTTTTGCTCTGTGAGTATGAAGAGTTGTCTAAAAAGGCATTGCAACATTTGATGGTTTCCCTACCATTTACTTATGTTAGCAGTCTTATTCTGCTCTGTGCAGTATTAAAACCTTAAAGCGAAATCGTCTTAATGTGGAATCGGATCTAAGACTGATGGTGACAAAACTTATTCCAGACTTCAATGCAATTATGGAAAAACAGAAAGAATTTGGTTTCTCACATTAGTGACTTCCACATTTGAGAACATTGTTTATAAAGTGGATTTCCTTTTTTAAAAAAATGATTTTCAGTTTGAAAGTTACTGTATTTTCAATTGGAATTTCGTTCACTAAGAAATATTCATGTATTTTTAGAGTAAATTACTTGTTTCATTATTTTTCTTGGTCTTTTCCTTCTCAATGGCAATTCTAATTAGTAATGTTTTTAATACATATGAAATTTCAGATAGCATTGCAAGGAGGTCCGCAGATCACTTTCCGAACGACCAGGGGGTCCACGTTATCGGAAAATTTGAGAACTACTTCTCTATTCAAACCAGAAGTGGTAGAAATGAAATCTTTCTGGTTTTAGCGTTGGTCTCCATAGAACAAGTACGGTAAAGGCTAGCTAAAAGCGTTTTTTTTTTTTTTACAAATTATTCAGCGCCTCAAATGAACGTATTACCAGTATCCACAACAGTATATTAAAATAGAAAATGGTTGAAATTTATTAGTACTTCCGGTCTCAATACTTATTTTTATATAGCAAAAACGGTAAGAGATATCGAAAAGTGGTCTTTTGACACATATTCAGAGTTAATTTGTGCCTTGTACACTGTTTCAAAGCAGATTTTCTCTATCGTTATTTGTCTTCTATAAGTGACAAACATACACTTAACAGTGACATTTCTAACTTTAAGACATATTACTCGTAGATCGAATGCCTAAGATGTGTGAGACACGCATCTAGCACAGGAAATACACGTATAGCGTCTGGAGTTCTAATACAAGCTTGTACAAAAGAGACGTTCGAGCTTTCCAAATAAACGTGAGGCAATAATGGAGAGCATTAGGAATATTACAAACATCAATTGCGACTGCAATAATTTGGCACAGAATATAATCCAATGACAAGTGAGCACCTTTATGGCTAAGCGGTTAGCGTACGCGCCTTTGGCGTGGGAGACCCAAGTTCGATTCCTGTCGGGAGCTCATGTGGTTCGAGTTTCACGTTAATCAGTAGGTCCCGTCTCATATAGGTTCGCTGCTGAGAGTGACGTTAAACTCAAAATCAACTCAAATCCGATATCAAGTGTCTGTTTCTGCATTAATAACTTCTTTTCTTTTCAGCCATTAATGTAGTTAATTATTTTGAATAAATATTTAACTTGAATATATTGTTCTATCTAGGTGAGAGCTCCGGTGTGTGGAACAGACGGGAAAACTTACAAAAGCGAGTGTGACCTACGAGTAGCTGCCTGCAGGAAACAACAATTCTTAGTTGTGGCCTATAAGGGAGACTGTGGTAAGTATCTCGAGTCTCTTTGCTATTCTACTTCTATTAATTTTCCGCTAAACGGCGTTCACAGCATCTTGATTCTTCTACTTTTCATCAGAAGTAAGTGACTTCGTTGTAGGTTACAACCGAGAATTTACTTCATCATTGAGGTAAATACTGCAATACTAATTTCTGATTACGAGCATGTTCACTTGGAGGTAAATACTTCAATAGTAATTTCCTATTACGAGCCTGTCCACTTGAAGAACTGTAAAAAGCCGAATGGTGACGTAAGTTTGTGCTTAGAGCGAATTAGGTGAAGACCTCTACACAAAGCGGTTCTGAATAAAAGGTGTTGAAATTCTCTAAAATTGTGTTTCTTTTTCTATTGGAATTTTGTAGGTAGACAGAGCATTAGGAAAACCATTTGTTTCCATTCTTTCTCTCTCGTTTCTTATTATTGTTACTAGTTAAACATTAAGTATTGCTCCGTTTTTTGTGGAAAAGAGTTTGTTAATTTATTTTACCATACCAAGGTAGATAGTTTAAGAATTAGGTTTAGGTTTCTTCGCTCATGTGAATCTCTTGCGATTGTTGACGACAGTGGATTTACTATGAGGAAATGAGCAGGTGTAGGAGCGATTAGCGGTCGAGACAAAACATTCAGTAAAGGTGAGGTTAGGTTTGTCAAGTTGAAATACATTTGACATATTACATCTATATATCTATATCTATCCATCTATCTATATATATATTGCTTAATTGGGATCGTAGCAAGTCTTATGCGAGAGTAGTAAGGAATTGGGGATGCACTGACGAACTAACATTTGAACGAATTAAATGAACAGATTCAAATTTATACCTTTTAATATACGAATTTATTCCCTTCCTATTGATAAATGAGTCTATTGGCCTAGGATGAAAGTCATATCATACTCAGATAGACCTTGTGTACATACCTCTTTTCCTGTCCATACCGGGCCCACTACTTCTCTTTTCGTTGGATGTCTTTTCACTTATGATCACAAAGACGACGGACCGAGGTTCTAACCAGAATCGTCCTTAGCCTTACTGTAGTCTGGATTTTATTCAGAAGTCACTTCCTAGGTTCAATTCAGCAGTTTTCTATCATTGAACCCGGCAGTACACTAAAGAATGCGGAATCCAGACAGGGTGGTATGATCAGAACAGAGCAATGTACTCATAGAAAATACTGTAAAACTTCAATGGATCGTTCTCTCCAAGTATGATACAAAGAATATATATATATGAAATATGACTAGAAAAGAGCCGGTCAGATGCTACGAAATTTTGTGTTGGTCATTTTGTACCGTAGCAACATTAGCACTATATAGTGCTTCCCTACACTATTCCATACGAATCTTCCGATGTTGGAAATAGTGTTGCCAGTCGTTTTCGGAAGTTATGTTTATGACACCTATTTTCTTTCCACAGCTTATATTGTCTGAAATATAGTTCCTTTCAGTACTTGCTTCAGCTTGAGGAATAAAATAGTCACACAAAGCAAGACCGGGCTAAACTTCATATTTGGTCTAAAATGTTTTCAGTAACAGTGCCGTGTAAGCAGAAGCATGGTCTTGGTGCAGAATCCATTACTTGTTTGTCCACAAATCAGATCGTCGTCTTCTTACTCGCTCAGTAAGAGTTGTTAGTACATTAAGATTACGCTGGTTTTCAACTTCACTCTCGAGAATCCAATTAACATACACAGTCCCATGGATATCAAAGAAACCAATCATCAAAGCATTGAAATGCGATTTTTTTCATTTGAACTTCCTTACGGCGTGGTGAGATCATGCTCTTCAAATGCATTGATTGGCGTTCGGTTTCAAGATCGTACCTAAAAAATCATGATTCTTCAAAAATTATCACTATTCTAGGATCTATGTAGGATCTATTTCAATGTTACTCAAAATGTCATCACATAGTTAATCCGAGTTTCCTACTGTTCCCATGTCAAGTTTCTTGGCACCAATTTTGATCAACTTTCTTCATGTTAAAACTTTCATATAACATTTGACAACCACTTTCTTTGTCAACTTCTCTGATTTCAGCAACAGCTCGAATACTCAAGTGACGTTCTTTTTGAATCACATTACCGACTTTTTGAATGTTTGAGTCCGTTTTCGACGCGCAAAGTTGTCCACGAAGCAGAACGTCTAAGATCACTTCTTGTCCCTGTTTAAACAGTTTGAATTAAACAAAAACTCCTGTGCATGTTAAATAGTCATCTCCATATACTACCTTTAGCAAATCGTAAGTTCTGTCCCGGATTTTCTAAGTTTGAAGAAAGGAACTTCACATCGAAATACAGTTTCTTTTAACACTACCGTAATCATTTTTGCGATAGAGCACAGACACGGGCTGCTTCGACCAAAAGCCACAGCGGAACTGGGCAGCTTGTATCATGAGCAATCGCTTTTTCGATAGGCAGGGTATCAGTGTATACACTATTACATCAATTAGCCTTTACGAACTAGCTGTTCGACAATAGCAAAATCAATCCAGTTTCTTATTAGCCATTCCTCGTACATACATGCTTTCTTTGATCTTTCCATATACAGGGTGGGCCATTTTAATTAATCCACGGAAATATCTGAAAAATGATAAAACATAGAAGAAATTTTTGAAGTACACGTTACATATTGCTAAGGGGGAAACCAATCCCTCCAAAAGTACCCCTCCCCGCCTCTCGTAAATGGGGGTAACAGGCGGTAACTTTGAAATTTCAAATGGGAACATAGGTCAAGTAATACCTCGTTCGAAAGGTCTTGGAAAACTAAGTAACGCTGTACCAAAAGATGTTTCATATTGTGCACCAGTTTCAAAATGGCCGCCATGATATGGTTCGGAAACTCCAGTACCCGTAGTATGAAAACCATGGAAGGTAAATGAATGGAACAAAATTGAAATACGTAAATAACATAGGGTATATGGAATGATGTAATCCCTGTGATCCCAGTGGTCTCCCTGAAGGGGTCTTGTGGGCTAACTTCAAAATTTCAATGTCCGACCGGACAACGGTTCGGGCATACGCTTGACCTACCCAATGCTGTTTGGAAGGCAGACTTCATGCATAGAGAATTGGTGCACTAACTTAACGCGGATGGCCACAGTTACATTTTGATTAACTATTAGCATTCATGTCATATTGTGAGCTTGAGGGACGAAACGGTGTGTACGTATATCCCCGAAATGCTTTCTGAATAACCAGCACGCATTGCATAAAAGTTTCTCTTTTTTTAGTCACTACAGCGTCACCCTTACAAACAAATGTTTCAACCATACCATACCTATTTGTAAGGTTAGCCTTAATTTACGAATTAAAGTAGAGTTCTCGTTTGAACTTTCACTTTACTTTCCACCCCACTCACATAGAGAGCGCAGGGAGAGATTATTTTGCAGGACTTGGATTTCTCTTTGTACATTATGGCAATTATACTCTAATATTTTTATCTCTGTTGTATTATTCTCGAGCCTTCGAACGCCTCCGTGGTTTTACTATTTAATTTTCGTTATTTTCATTTATGTCTAACCGTATTCATACTATGGGCACTAGACGTTTTCTTAGACACAGTCACCATGTCTTTGCGATCATTTTGAAAACGGTGTCTCATGTCGAAAATTTTCTTACAGAAGCTGTTTGATATTAATTTGTCTATGTAACGTGATGTTACTCGCTTCAAGTTGCTATTTGAAATTTTCAAGTTGGCCTCGGATACATTTCAGTTGGCCCTTGGAGTCACCCCGACAACACCTCTCGATGTGCCTTACGTCAATTAGCTACTCCAGTTTTTCTTTTGTTGATTTATCTCCAATCGCTTTCATACTACGGGTACTAAACCTTTTCTCTGACACGGATACTATGTTTCGGCGGCCTTTTGAGAACACTGTCATTTCACATCAATCGTTTTCTCCTGCAATATGTTAGATTTTGCAAGATTTATCGAACGAGGTACCACTCGACTCATGTTACTATTTGAAATTTTGAAGTTAGCCCCCAAGACCCCTTTAGGGAGGCCACTGGGATCACAGGGACCACACCGTTCGATATGCCCTATGATATTTACGTATTTCAATTTTGTTCCATTCATTTACCTTCCATGGTTTTCACACTACGGGTACTGGAGTTTCCGAACCATATTATGGCGGCCATTTTGAAACCGGTGCACAATATGGAACATCTTTTGGTACAGCGTTACTTAGTTTTCCAAGACCTTTCGAACGAGGTATTACTCGACCCATGTTCCCATTTGACATTTCAAAGTTACCCCCGTTACCCCATTTACGGGGGGCGGAGAGGGGTACTTTTGGTGGAATTGGGTTTCCCCCTTAGCAATATATAACGTGTACTTGAAACATTTCTTCTATGTTTTATCATTTTTCAGATATTTCCGTGGATTAATTAAAATGGCCCACCCTGTATATAAAGATAAGTATTGCGATGACATCATAAGAATCTTCTTGGGTTAGATGTTCAATGTAGCAAGTAGTACGAGAGGCAAATCGTTCCAGCAACTTCAGTTTTATTTATTTACTAGCAGAATGTCCTTTTTTTGCACGGGGAGAATACGTTTCACTTTGGACATAAATGAGTAAATTTGGATTTAAATGGCATCGGAAGTGTCATTCTTCATCTCAGCGACCCCGTAAACTATAGATTCGACCCTAATATCGGTCATTTTCGATCCAAAACAACACCGATTTGATAGGGCACATACTAGTTCCTAAGTGAAATCTTGACCGACCACGTAGGTCTCATAGTTTTGAAGCTATTGACCTTTAAAGTTCACATTTTCATATTTTCGGCAGCCTATAACTTCAAAAGGAAACACTTGTGCAAGATGGTCTATACTCTTTGTCTTATTTTGGTGTCAGGAATGACCTCCCAAACGTTGTCGGTGTTGTTTTGAAACACCCTCTATATATATATATATATATATATATATATATATATATATATATAGCCTCCCCCTTCCCCAAGTAGCGGGTTGAATTTGGCTTTAAACGGCATCTGAAATGTCACTGTTCACCTCAGTGAACCCTAAAAACTATGGATTCGGCAATAATATGAGTCATTTTTAAATCTCTCCCCCTCCCCTAAGTTGAATCGTTAAAGTGAAATGACAAAAACCATCCCAGGCCCGAACCTCATCTATGTTGGATATTTGATCGAGATCGGTCGAGTGGTTCAAGAGTTATTAAGTCACAAACATAGTCGCTTTCATTTTTATGTACTTTATATATATCCACCTTCCCCTCCCCCAACTTCCGGGTCTGAATTTGGATTTAAATGGAATCGGAAGTGTCACTGTTCATGTCAGCGACCCTCAAAACTATGGATTCGACACTACTATTGGTCAGTTTTGATCATTTTTCAATATTTCCCCCTCCTCAAAGTTGAACCGTCAAAGTGAAATTATGACAACAATCCCAGGTCCGAACCTCATCTATGTGGCAAAATTTGATCAGATCGGTTGGGTGGTTCAAGAAATATGAAGTCACAAGCATAATCGCTTTCACTTTTATATATTGTTTAGCAATGATACGTACTCCCACGCCACTCACAGGTGTGCGGCTGCCGTTAAACAGCTTCCCAAGCTGATTTGTGAATATCTTAAAATTGCTTTGTGCACAAACGTCAGTTTTGCATGCCCAAACGTTTGAGAATATTTTGGTGAAATTTGCAAGAGATGGGGGCTGTCTGAATAGACGTAAAAATGCCTCTTCCAGTGATTTATAAAAAATCAGTTATATCGTGCACTGATCAGCCAAATATTGTGAATAGTATCTACCTGGTGTCTTTTGTGTCCATTTTTGCCTCTCATGACCGTAGCAATGCAGTTTGCCATGAAGGCAATCACGCTTTAGTAGATGAATGGAGGCATATCTGTACAAACAACTCAATTCTTGTAAATTCAACGGAGGGAAGCTATGAGTTCGTGTATCTCTTTCAATTACATCTCAAAATTGTTCAATTGGGTTAATATTGTGTGAGTTTAGGAGCCATTGTAGCAATTGAAATTCAGTACTGTCCTCCTCGAACCACTGCAGCGGAATGTTGGCCCTATGAAAAGAAGCGTTGTCCTGCTGAAAGATGCTATTGCCAGTTGGAAATATGGCTGACATAAATGGGTGTACATGATCAGCAATGACGTGTCGATAGCTAGGAGCCATCATAGTTCCCTTTGCACGTAGTTCTGGTCCCATAGATGATCATGTGAAGGATTCCCAAATCACCACCGGTCTGTTGTCATCTTACTGTGCTCGTCTCGAGCAGATGTTTCCTTGAAAGACGATGGATTCTAACCCAGTTGTCAGTATGATAAAGGCAGTATTATAATTCATTGAAGCATGTAACGTTATGCTATTGCTCGAGTGTCTAATGTCAATGGACATGCCTATTCCAATTGTAATCAACGATGCCGTGCGACTAATATTATAGTGTGGAACGTCAGCTTCGGCGGACCATATTTAACAGTATACGATATTTCAAATGTTGTTTTCTCTCAGTAGGAATCGAGCCGGGAATCACGCAAACCAAAGACACAAAGTAACTATTACATATAGTGTTGTCCACGAGACGAGACAAAATTAAACATAAGGTTTGCTCTTCTCCTCTCGGAAATTTTGTAGAAGTCTCGTCTCGTCTCAATTCTGGGTAATTCTTTCTTGTCTGTCTCAATTCTTGAATATCTTTCCTTATTTAATCTGTTTTTAATTTATATATAAAATACATGCCCTGAATTTCTTTACTTCATCTACAAGTATCAGATTCCTTCTGTGTCAGGAGAGGTCCATGAAGATATAATAACATTTAAATCATTTTTATTGCAGTATATCGTCTTTAAACGTTGATAAATTATCTGTATTATGTTCGTACAGTCACTATATGAATTTATAGTTACATATTATGAATCATGTAACACTAAAGCAGTGATTGAGATCTAAGACTTGTGTTGAAAAACATCGTGATTGGGAAAAAGAAGTGACACTTCAGGTTGTCGCCAACTTGATCTTCAATATTTCAGATTAGTAAATAAACTAAAATATTTTTTTTTATTTTTACTGTTCTACATATGTTTCTTTACTGGTTATTTAATATCGGACTTCCGAAGAGAAATCTAATTGAATTTATTGACCGTGCCTATAGCGACAACTCCCAGTCACGATTTCTCTTTAGTTTTATTGAAAAGTAGGAAAGACTAAGAAAGGAATATAGTAAGTCAAGAGGAAAATAGAAGAGGGAGAAGTAGAAGGAGCATAGAAGGAAGAAAGAGGTTAGAAAGGTCTTCTAAAGAAATCTTATGTTGGAGGTAGGGAGAGACCAGAAGACAATGTTGCAGGAAAGGGATGTTGAATAGTTTATGGTTAATACAAAAGAGGATAAAAGGGGAAGAGAAAGAAGAAAATAGAAACAAAGAAATACGAGATAACTATGGAAATGTAGTAAAGAAGCTTAAATAAATATTAGAAGGTGCTTCATATCCGAATTCTATTACTCGAGAACTAACTCTAAACTGCTTCTGATGAGACATATGTTCGCTCATACTACTCTGACCTAAATCCAGGTAACTGCACAAGTTGGAGTTACCCTGACCCAACCCAGATGATGAGAAATACCAATTTAATCATTTATCTTTTATTTCTGAGTATTAAATAACTTTCACCCAGAAACTGATTTTACCTGATGAAAGTCGAACACGCGTTTGAGTTAGCCAAGGAACGAAAAAAATCTTAAATGATTCACATATTTTCCACAAATCGGAATTCATGAAATTTTGAAGAAACTGTCATTATCCCCAGCTTATTCTGTTATTTCAGCTTGCCTTTCAGAGCCGATTTGGATTACTTTGGGATTAATACCTTCATGACTTCGGTCATGAATCAGATACACACAGGTTATAGTAATACATACACATAATAAATGTTATTATTTTATATTTACTTTACGAGTTACCACTTAAAACTAAAGTTATCATTCATTCACACATACACACATCGGACAATGTATTGGTAAATAGGTTAAGATTTGCTTTGAAGGAAACTATCGCATAGCTGCAGTTTTGTAACATTTATTACACATATTAAGAATAAACACAAGGAATATATTAGTTACATGCAAATAAGTATACATATGGGTACGTATATCATTGTACATAAAATGTTAAATTATGTCCATCTAAATTCAAAATTGGACAGAAAAATACAGATTAAACATTGGTAACATTAAATCGTAACTCGTATATTAAGAGGGTGTTTTCCTTTTAAAAAAATGTCAAAGGAGTCCTTTTCTCGTCGTTTCGGATAATATTTTATTTCACGTGCCTACACTTCACCTATTTGGCGTCCATATACGTAGTTCATATTTATTCGAGTATACACATGACGTGATGTTTATTTATTTTCTACTAACACATATCCAGTTTATATAATTATTTATATACTTATATTCGTTCGTAAATTAAGAAAGAATTATATTTCTGTCATTAGCTTCAATTTGACTAAATCACTCATATAATTACTTAGTTTGTTATTTCGTTAAATCAATATCACTTGAGTCATCATCATATTATATCATATCGCACACACATTTTGCAGTCATATTTGTATAATTTAGAGAAAAGAAAATTTCACGAATTCGTAAGGGTTTGTTATAATAGTTTAAGGAGAATTAGTATGGTATTACAGACATTGCTACTCACTTTTGCACCAAGATCACGATCACTAAGATAGAGCACTATTTGGGTTTCAGAGATTTACACATGACAAGGGAATTGAGATACGGCTATATGGGAAGGTTTCAGGTTCACGGGATTAAGGATATACTTGATGTAGTTTCGAGTTACGATAACCTGCCTTGTTTACACGCAGCATGTGATTAATTAGATAATATTAAGATGTTTGTATGGAAACATAAGTTAATCACATTAAAATATCAAGGATGATATTTAAACATAGGGCGGTATATTCCAAATTTACGTTTAACATTCGTCGAATTTATGAAATTATGGGAACAAACGCAACCGTTCGGTGTAGGTAACAAGACCCTTTATCTACATTAGTCAAAGTATTACAACATTATACGATTCTTTTCAGTATCACACTTACAGTCATTACATATTTATAATTCAATATACATACATTTAGACATTTTCTTACAATTTCAAATTAATTACCCCTCTCAATAAAATTGTAAGGTTGCATCACTACATCATGTACCACGAAATAAACTCGACCATACAATGGATAACCGCTAACATTCTTAAAGATTTCGAAATAATGGACATCAGAGATATCAGACAGATACTTAAACTGACTTATAATACTGAACAATTTTCTAGATTGCCATCCAGATGATAAAACCTCAATATTTTGATACAATAACAATCATTTATGTTCCCATATATTTACATAGAAAATTCATCTCTAAGGCACTGTATTGAAACAAGAATGGAGATGATGAGTACTACAAAGATAAATTTCGAAGCATTTAATCAGAAATGGTGGAGAAAACGGAAGCAAAGTTAAATCTATACTGGGCGATTGCTCACAATTACAGCGGGTCAACTAGCGATGGAAACGGTTTCTTGATATATAACGAAAGTAAATAATGTTATGAATTATATCTTGGTACATCTCAACCGAATATTTAAGTTCAAATCAGATATGCTAAATGGTTATGAATTGACAGGTTAAAAGGGGGGAGGTTGACAAACAAATCTTAGCGAGAAGAATAGAAAGATAGGGAAGAGACAGAGGCGCGCCAAAGAAAATAAGATAGAACGCTAGATACTACAAAGAAAGTGGTCGAATTTAAAACATGAGACAATCGTCGACTTTAGAGCCAAAGATGTATTTTAACATGCCGAAATGAGTGGCCTACTAAATGTGTAGCCTAAGATATGCCTCCAAGTGCGAGAATAAGTCTGTGCCCAGAATGGGATTTTCACAAAGACAGTTGCTTTATGGAAGTCCCACTTCTCACTGTGTCCGGCCAAGCCCTTGGAGATCCCGGAAATACCGGAAGGTAAGTGTGGTATCTTAATTTAGAGATTTCTAATAAAAATATGAGAAAAACTGAAACGAGTTCAAGTTAAAATGTGAAGAAAATAATATAAAAGTCGGTTAATAAAGAAAATCCTAAAAGGAGGTAACCAAAAAGTAAAAAAAAAAATAAATAAATAAAAATAATTTTGTATATACTAGCAAGTGGTTTGCCAAATTCTTGCTAGAACTCTCAATCCCGCAAGGGAGCTAGCCTTGGACTCCTGGTTCCAAATCATCTTTAAAAAGAAAAACTGTAATAACCTTTAGTGTAAGAAGCCTACTATACTATTCACTCTTATTCATCCCGTCACCTCTATGAACGGTGACAAACTCGACTTAGCAAAGTAACGTTGGAGGAAGAAATAATCTCAAAGTAACCAAGTACCAACGCGAATTTAAGGTTGGACAAGTATACTTAAACTGCACCAATTGCAAAAAGCTATACCGTTCTGTAGTTACTCTTAAACTATACCAAACATTTACTGCATAAATACCATTCACATCGTCAGACCGGGTAGGCAGTTAACATGTACAAGTAGGCCCTATTTACCGATCAAGTTCACTTGCATTACTAAAATGTGTAAAAGTGGAAAAATTGTATAAAATTTACGAAATATTAACCGTCCTAACACTATGATTCTTTAAGGCACTTCTTCGGATCAATTTAGATAATTACGGTTAATCAATAGGTTATTGAGTGCAAATGTAGTGAGTCATGTATACACAACAATCCTTTTCATACGAATTTCTGAAGTAGAGGTCACTGCTCGAACATTCATTAGCATATATAAACAAAGGTAACATTAAATAGTGGCAAGAAAATAAACTGGGCGCACATATATATTAAGATGTCCTATTATTTAATTACACACACTATATTCATATGTAGCATTATTATTAATTATATTTACTCACATTTAATATCATAGTTTCATTTTGAGACACCCCATTCTTTAAATACGCCTAAGATTGTCCAAAGCAATCACATTCATTACATTAAAATCTATGTGCCACTGAAAGAAATTCTCAAGCACTGACCAATACATGAAAACTCGTATGAACCAAAACTCACTTCTTGCAATGTTAATATCCTAAATCTACACTCCGCAGCCTAATGACCGTATATACAAATGTAAAATTCATTATTATTTACTTTATTCACATTTCTCACACGCAAATTGATGTGTAAAATCATTCTGTACTCAATTATAAATACTTCCATTCCGAACTCAACAATTGGGTTATTTGCAGAAAGCAAAGAAAGGAAAATTTAAAACTATGATCTGAAGATGGAAATAGCATCCTATCTAATGGCTTATAATTAAGGATGAGCGCAAAGTTGAATTTCATCTATTTAATCAATAAACTACAGAATGTATAATACTCTTCAGGATAGATAACTAGTAATGTATTCTATTGATTTGGCTACTTATGTGGATTATGGCTACCATATATATCTAAATAATTGTGAAAAGGGGTAATTTTAAAATCGCATATCGCCTTACGTATTCTTGGTAACAAAGCACTAACGACGGGCGATTGTTCACTTGATGTTAAGTAGCACTATATGTAAAACTAAACATTGTACTGGGAAAACGTGTTTTGTACTCTATTAAAAGCTAGCTCTCTTTATACACTATTACATTACGAAATAACGATGCAAAATCACGATAAATCTAAATTATGAACGAATTTACTTATTAGCTTAGGCCAGAAGAAATGAATAGTTAAGAAACCAACAATACACTGTCCTTAAATAAGTTAATAACACTTTCACATATAAGAACTTACATCAATACATACTTACATGCTACATCACAAAAAGCCAAAACTACACATATAACACATATTACTACAGAAATTCAAATTCTACGTATCTACACTAAACAAGTCACTAAACATCACCACATTTTAAATCGGTTCTGATGCTAAAAAGGGAAGAGGATAGTTAGAGTCAGGTGGCCCTTGCATCAAAACTAACCCATTTTTTCCATTATAATATCATTTTTAATGACTCCGGAGGGACATATCAAAACGATTAAGGAAGATCCCTTTCTTGAGGAGAAAGGAACCTTCAGAACTTAGTTAACCCATACTACGTTGGAAGCCGGATTAAATCAGGTGTAAAATAGGAGTCCCTGTTATAGTTTACTCTGACATTCTAAAACCTACGTATACCGCCATGTTAAAAAAATCAAATAAACTACATACACAGCGGTATATATATTGTACAGGCTATCGCAACCTAATTGACCTAAATGGGAGAGTGGAAGGACTATTTTAAACGTTTTCAAATCACCAAATCTTAGGTGGAAGATCACACGAAACTGAAAAATTGCATCACTGGTACTGCACACCTATCCTTGAAATTAAACATCGCGATCTTGACTTGGAAATCCATCTTACACTTTTTTCTGACTGTTTTCAAATACAATTCTAATACTTTAGGACTCCAACGGCTTCCAAAATTATTTGTTTATTAAATGCAACTACTGTTACCTGTTTATGTCATGGATTTTTTGTCCTTTTATTGAATATCACTTCATCGTTGCGACCTGCGATGTTGCTCCGATGGCTAACATAAGACAAAAGACGAAAGTAAAGATGCGCCAAAACACTGAGGTAGAATATATTTCCCAATCACAGCGCAGAAATTTCGCGGGGAAAATACAAAGCGAATGAGAAATAGTGAAAACTGGATCAAACCGGATTTTAGAAGAATATGGGCATCTCACCGGTATGAAGGGGGTCTAAAATATTCTACCAAATATTGGATTTGTAGGAAAGGTTCAGAAAATTATACCCAATTGCAAAGCTATGAATTACATTGAAATAAGAATGTATAATTTTCATATTCATCCAAGTGAGATATCCAACAGAAAAACAAACGGATTTAATATGCAAACCGAGAACTACACAGTAAAATCCAATAATACACAGTACGGTCAAAACTTACTCGGACCCCCAAAACATTTTTTTACTACCTCAACTGCAACTGAAGGTTACACTTTGAATTAGTGTTGCCCATGAGAAGTGAAATTTTCGACTCATCTCGAAATCGAGACAAGATTTATGTTTCTCGTCTTGTTTCGATTTGAGAATTGTACTTTTTGTCTCGACTCTGATTACAAATTTCTCGTGAGCAACACTAATTGCATTATATTTTCTCTATAGAAAGAGAGAGGCCAATGCAGGAACGCACCCACGGAGGAGTCCACCCGGTCTGGACCCCGCCTCCAAACTTCCTAATTCAACATAGATTTGTACACTTTCCCAGTAGAACTGTAATTGTTTAACACAGAAATGATTGATATAGCATGGAAATTTGATCTTGCACTTCATCTCCACTCTTTCGTTTATAGAAACATTCTTTCTGGAAATATAAGTGGAGGTATTTTACAATTACTTATCGTCTTTTCGGGTGTAGAGTAATACCCGTTCAATGCTATATAGACCTAATGGCTTGTAGTATTCGACCCATTCCAAAGCTTCCCCCCCCCCAAAACAAAGATTTCTGGGTGTACGTTTGGCCCTATGCAAATATTCATTTTTAAAAGTAGCTCAAAAATATGGTTTTGTGTTATGTTACTTTTTTAATAGTCATTATTAACTTTAAAAAATAAAAAAAACAGAATACTGTACTTGGTACCAGCTTTTGAATACGAACAATTTGAGTCTTTGTTAATATAATATATTAAACATAGTTTCGTAATTCTTTCGTCTTTTGCACACACCCTTTAAAGCTAATCGTGTTGAAATGTTTAAAACATATAGACAAATGTTGCCTCATTCCTGTAGGTAGAAACAGCTGTGTCCCGTTAGGGGTCGTCGTCTACGTTCACATAGGTTAATTAAAACATCGTTTTGTGGTAAAATGATGTTTCCTGAAAGTTTCTCACTTGCAGAATAGAACTGAATTAAATAACATAGTTCAAGTTGAAACTGGTTTCGTTGCATTGTTTTATTTTTTCCACACTTAAAACAAATGAATTTATGTGTACCTTGACAGAGAGGTTTTCCGAGGTTGTAATTCTGGATAGGAGAGCAGAATTAATTACGAAAAGGATTTTACTGCAGCGGGTGCCACAGAAACTCTAGTTAATTGGATGGATTCCACAATAGCCACATTGTAGATTCTTTGTTTCTATGAACTCTGAGGTACAGTATTCGAAGTTAAGAAAACTATTTTGTTAAAGGGCTGTTGTTAATTTTACATGCCAAATAGTATAAGCTCAGAAACTTCTTGTATCGCTTTTATGCAAGGACAAAACCTTTGTTGCACTTCAGATTTCTCCAAAATTGAGTTACTTAAAGATATTTTCTGGAAATGTTGTTCAATAAGGCTTAAACAGAGCTGTAATGATTTGCCCAATTTTCTTGTAGATATCTTATTATGTAGTGTCACCTTATATGTACAGTCATGTTCAGAAAAGCTTACTTTCATATTGAAAGCTGCCTACTTGCCCTCTGTTGGAAGCCTGCTTTGAAATGGATGATATCTAGACCGATTAAAATTACAAATTTTAAATTTCTCTTAAATGCACTCGCACCAGGCTTGTTAAGTAATCAAGTGACATAATACAACTTATTTCCGTGTGCATCCACATATAAAATATAAAAGTATTTCCAGTCATATTTTTGCTTTTGTGTGTGTTAAAACTTTTCCGCGTGTAAAACGATACTTGATGTAAATTTATTACATAGATGAATAAAAATGTTTTATGATCACATTCCTTCCTTCTATGTAACCAATACGTGCTTTAGACATTTCGGCCTTCAAAATTCTTCGTTATCATAAAAAGAATAATTTGGTCATTTAAAAAATCTTTATCGTTCAGGACATTAATCCAAAAACATTCAGAGAGATGGCTAGCAAGGTAATTTACTCATTACGTTTTTTACGTAAATTACCCTTAATTTATTAGTAATTTACCTCACGTAGAAAACCACTTTTTACCCAGATACAAAAAAAGCTATTTTTTTAAAAAAAACTAAAACCATCAAAAGTAGGACACAGTCACAAGTAAAGCACAAAATACATTCTCTCAAACTTGCTAGAATCATCTGAAGCGAAAGCTTTTTAGAGTGAAATCTTCCGAGCCAAAATCTCACCTGACTAGAACCTCGCAGGACGAAATCTCTCCTTAAACAAACTTCGTCATCCAAAATTTTGCTGAACGAAATTTCGCCATAGCGATTTCTTCAGTGTGTACAAAATATCGGTGTATGTATATCCATCCATACACTTCAATTAACTTATGCTCCTAAACCTCTATTAAAGGTCACCTTCATAATACGGACAGCTTTTTGTTCCAGAGAGAATATAGATATTGTTACCGGAGTTATCCCTGTTTCACGAACAATCTCAAACATGGACACGCATAGTCTTCCGGCCCCCTTGTCCCCCAACATGTTACTAAGATTATACAGGGTGTCCAATATACAATGCAACGCGGAATTTGGGATAGTAGAAATTTTGAACCTGAAGAGATACACAAATTATGGTTATACGAAAATGAAGCCTTGTCCATACATACATACGTTGGGACACGTTTCCATTAATTTTTTTTAAATGAGGAGTTTATATACAGACTTCCATCTTTTTAGCTTAGGGAATTTGTGATATAATAGATTTTTGGCATTACTTTCGAACCCCTGGTGAGATTCCCAGTTTATTCTCCCCAAATAATTTAACTAAAATAGATTCGATGAATAAGATTTCTCCTAATTTGGGTTTATTTTACAATTATCCATTCATTTAGAACCATCGATTTTTCTCGTTTTTACTGTCTAAATTAAGCATTTTATTCTTATTATTTTGACCTCAGAAACTCTTATACTATAACTATATTGTTATGGTGAAGTTTTATCCATACGAGATGTTGGCCTTAGAGCTTTGGCCCAGCGAGATTTGGTCCGCGAGGTTGGCAAGATTTTGCAGTTTTTCATATGAGCTTTTTTGGTGGTGAGGTTTCGACCGCGAGATTTTATCCATATACCATTAAACATTATGATTTTTAAAAAATATATAAACATGCGTGCCGCAAATCATAATGATTATTTGTTGTTTATACAAACAGGGTAACTTTAAGAAGTTAATATGAGAAATTAAAAATTGCAAAACCCAGCGAAAGCACATACAAATTTGAAAGGAATTTTTTAAAGTCTTTTTCTTTATGACAAAGCAAGTAGTAACCAGAGTGAAAAACGATTTATATTTATTTGTAAATATGTTTCTAGTTTTTTACGTATTTTGCATATTTTACGCATATTGTACGATTTAGTACAAAACTTTGTCTTTCATGTAATAACCCAACCCTGACCAGAGACCACTTGCAATATAGTTCCTTTAAAAAAAAAATCTGTCGTTGATGGCTGACACTACGGGTTACATGCGTAGGATCAAAACTTCGTAGCATCCAAACTGCGTAGGATCCACACTGCGTACGATCCAAACTGCGTACGATTCAAACTGCGTTCGATCCAAACTGCGTACGACCGAAACTCAAACCGGCGTAGGATCCAAAATAGGTATGGTCATATCATCGAACAATAAAAAATCAACTATTTTATAATCACAGAATATTAAGTAATTTTTTTAAAGTTATATAGGGAAAAACTGGCGTAGGATCTAAACTGTATACGACCGAAACTGAGTAGGACCAAAACTGCGTAGAAACAAAACTGTATAGGACCCAAACTGCTTAGGATTCAAACTGCATAGGATCCACACTGCGTAGGATCCAAACTGCGTAGGATCCAAAGTCTGTAGGATACAAACTCTGTAGGATCCAAACTGCATAGAAACGAAACTGACAAATAAAATAGTGACAAATATAATTAAATAATCATACAGAGGTGTCCCCAGGAAGTTTTTCTTGGGGGACTATGACTTATTCAGGAGGGCCGGAAAAGCTAACCGAAAGTTTTGTCTCACCAGGGGCGTCGTTAAGGGGAAGGAAGGGGCAGCCTCCCCTCCCCCCAAAGTCACCAACTTCTGATCAAGTTGGCAAATGCTTTGTTCAGGTACTTAGCTTAACATTTTGTTAGTTACCTAGTTGCTGTGAATTGTCACTTCTTTTTTAGACTTTGCATTGACACAATTGAAGGTTTATGTAACTAGTGTAGGCTTTTGCTAGGTGGGGCTTCGTCCCAAATTTACCAACTTCTGAACAAGTTGGCAAATTAAAATGCCTTATTGGTAATATTTACTTAGAAGAATGCCGCTACGTTCAACTGACTTAATTGGCTTAACATTTTCTTAGTACCTAGTTGCTGTGAATTATCCTTCTTTTATGGACTTGGCAGTTGGCACAATTGAAGGTTCGTGTAATTAGTCCAGGTTTTTGCTAGGTGGAGCTTCGTCTCAAATTTACTAACTACCGACTAAGTTGGAAAATTAAAATGCGTTGTTGTCAATATTTACTTAAAAGACTGCCGTTACTTTCAATTGACTTACTTGGCTTAGCATTTTCTTACTTTCGCAATTGCTGTGATTTTCAAGTTTTTCATGAACTCGGCAGTTGGCACAGTTCAATGTGTAAGTAATTAGTCGAATTTTAAGTAGGTGGGAATTTGTCGCCAGATACAAAATTTCCTCATCCTACGGCCTCGCACCTCATAAACCTACAAACATACCAAGCTTCTTAATTTTTATTCCGATTTCAATTAAGGTACTTAAAATATGAGATTTTATACATCCAATAAGTCTATTTAAATTACAGGTTCTTTTTTTTTTTTTTTGTCTCTCTGAAGCTGCTAAAAATGGAAAATATTACTTTTGGAAATTTTCAATATAGTTCCAGGAGGCTACAAACTTTGCCAAATTTAATCGTTGTAGTCCTACTGGAAGTGCAGAAAATTTTGGGTGTAGAAAATGTTCCATAAATACCTTGGGATGCTTTAAATTGAAGTAACATGGAAAGATTTTCAGTTCCCCATAAAACACAACTAAAGTTTTAAACTGTTATTTTGTTTATTTATTTATTGTAATTTTCATAAACAACTCTATCCAAACTTTACAATACCAAATTTTAATTGTTTTTTTTTTTAATTCCAATCTGTGGCCCTTGTGGCGTAGTCGCTAATTCTCACGCCGAAGGCAAGAGCGGTGCCGGGTTCGATTCCCAGTAGAGCCACTAGGTCCAAAAGGTGTACAGCGGTTTCAGGCCACCCATCGCGAGTGAGGTTTTTCCTGGGTTTTCCTCACTCACACCAGACAAATGCCGGGATGGTACCTCACGTATAGGCCCCACGCCGCTTCCTTCTCCTCATTCCTTTCTTCCCTTTCCATCCCCGGATTGTGTACTCGCCAAGAGACGTCATTCCTCAAACGTGACGGGCTTAAGGCTGTTAATGCCGCTAACGCCATAAAATTATATAAATATATAATATATAAAACTATATGAACTGACAGAAAATAACGCATACTTCTGGTTAACGTGGAAACTTGAAATTTGACATGTTTGTTCATTTCCGGAAATGACCGACCGAAAAAAAGTACCAAAAGTGAACATTTTTAGTTTTTAGGAGGTCTAATGGGTAGGAGAAAATTTTCTCCATGTTATTCTTATGGATGTTTTTTTGGACATAAAATCTTATGATTTAGGTGCCTAGAATTGGAATTAAAAGTTCAAAGTCGGTATCCTGGTACGTTTTCGATAGCATTATAGGTGTAAAAAAATCCAAATTTATTGAAGTTTTATGGGCAGCTGAAAAATTGTAGCATTCCGGGACTAACCCACAAGAATATTCCGAACAGTTTTTTTTTTTTTTTTTTTTTTTTTTTTTTTTTTTTTTTTTTTTTAGAAATCTAATGGGAAGGAGAAAATATTACCCATGTTATTCTTAAGGGAGATGTTTTGGCCACCAAATTATTGGACACTTCGAGTAGAGCCCCAATGGTCAGCTACCGCATGACAAATAGCATTCCGGGTCTAACCCAGCGGAAAATTCCGAAAAGTGAATATTTTCAGGTTTTAGGGGATATAATCGGAAGAAACTTTTTCCCATGTTATTCTTATGAGAGATTTTCTCGTCTTAAAATCTTATGTTTCAGGTGCCTAAAATTGGAATTAAAACTTAAAAGTTGGTATCCTTGTACGTTTCCGATAGCATCATCCAAGTAAATCACCAAAAATAAAAAAAAATCCAATTTAATTGAGGTTTTATGAGCAACTGAAAAATCGTTCCCATGTTATTTTGCATGATTTGACCCCCAAAATTATTGGGCACTTCGGGTAGGGTCCCAATAGTCAGCTTTGCCATGATTGTAGCTGTCTGAGACTAACCCACAGGAAAATTCCGAAAATCCCACCCAGCCAAAAACCTAAACTAATTACATAAACCTTCAACTGTGCCAACTGCCAAGCCCATAAAAGAAGTGATAATTCACAGCAACTGGGTAACTAAGAAAATGCTAAGCCTAGAAAGTCAATTGAACGTAACGACAGTTTTCTAACAAGGAAAGTGCTTGGGCTCGAACGAGTGAATACGCACTAAAAGCATAGCATGTGTAATGTTAGCATCGCGAAAGCAGTGATGTCCGTTTTTCTGCAAGATTGTGTAAACCTCCGAAAGAGCAGGGCAAAGTGCAGTATGTGTCATAATTACAGGGCGTTAGCTCCCATAGGTCGGGCTTCATCAAACTTTGCTATGGTGCCCTGCTTGATTGTCTTGAACTGTAGTGTACGATTTCCTTTGAACGCAGCCATGTTTTGCCGTTTCTTTGCTACATATTGTAACACGTATTTAATATTGCTGTTTGTCTTCGGTTTCGGGTATCGTTGGAGGAGTTTTTTTTATATGAGTTGAATCCGTGCACATGGCAATCCTCGAATATGTTCTCTAGTGTGATACCAGTAAACTGTGTGATCACATTGTCGACATTACATCTTTTCGGCGACGGTTCGTATTCACTTTGATTCCTTTCATTGTCTCTTGCAGGACTTACAGTGTCATTATACGTTCTCACTTCTTCCTCTTCATTCTCTACAGAATCTTCACCACTGCGTTCTGATGTTCGGAAACTTTCGGTTTCTAACTGATTTCCATATTTTTGCATAATTAATTCTTCTAGAAAACATGCACATGTCTCATTTTCAGATCAATTCCTTCCTAATGACGTACCTTGCATCGCGCTTTCTCTCCAACCAATCGCGCTAAATTCATTGGATTGATCACCACTCTCAGTGCCATTTGACGTCTCACTACACATTCAACTTTTCCTCATGCGAAGAACTAGCGTTTGCAGCTTTACTGTTGGAAATAGTGTAGCGGTAAGCATGGAGTGGGCTCTCTCTGCTCCTGTGTAGCGCCATCTATTGGTGCAAATGTGCACCATCTTGCAGACAAACTTACATCACCTATCACTTTAGGGGTACTAACACTATTCATACTCTTATTTCTATACGTATTTTTTCTGTCGAGCTCACGTACTTTCCTTTCCTTGACGGTCAAATACGCACAAATATGAAAGCATGTGTAATGTTAGCACCCCTAACAGCAAACAGTTTCCGTTTTTCTGAAATCAGGTGTAAACGTTCGCAAGAGCATATCATGCTGACAGGGCGTCTATAAATTCTGACCCCGGGACACTTTTGCGGAAACGTTTGAGTGGACCGAAACATCGGCGCACACGTATCCCATTATTTTTTGGGGGGAAAACATGTTGAATGAAAACGTATTGCCCCAGAAGCCTCCGTAGTGTCCCAGGCAGGTTCCATCTCACAATTTTCAAATAGTAAGGTGGGTGAGGTATTGCTTGAAAGGTATTACGAAAAGAAACAATCTGCAACAAGTCCCAAGTCTATGCTCACCCTATGCAAAATGGTGGTCATTACAACTGTGTTGACATTTTGACTATCTACCATTATGTACAGGGTGAGCGTAGAGACTCGGGACTTGCTTCATCTTGTTTCTTTTCATAATACCTTTCCAATGATATACTACTTGATCCCCGTTACCATCTGAAAATTTTGGTTGGGCCCTGTCTGGGACCCTTCGGGTGATCCTGTGACACAATTTTTTCATTCAAAAAATATATCTCTAAAAATCATGGGATACATGTTCGCCTATTTTTCCATTCACCCAAACTTTTCTGCAGAAAATGGCTCTGAGTCAGACAGTATAGAAGCCCTGTAATTATGGCATGTACTCTACTTTGCCCTGCTCTTGCGGACGTTTACAGCATCTTGCAGAAAAACGGACATCACTGTTTTGCTTCCGGGCTGCTAACATTACAGATGCTTTTCATTTTGTGCATATTCACCCGTTCGAGCCCAAGTACTTTCCTTGTAAGTAATAATTGCCAACTATGCATTTTAATTTGCCAACTTGTTCAGAAGTTGGTAAATTTGGGACGAAGCCCAACCTATCCAAAAACCTAGACTAATTACATAAATCTTCAATTGTGCCAACTGTCAATTGTGCCAAGAATTGATAATTCACAACAACTGGATAACTAAGAAAATGCCAACTCGATCAGAAGCCGGTGATTTTGGAAGAGGAGGCTCCCCCTTTCCCCCTTAACGACTTCCCGGGTCATATGCAGTGTGGATCTTACGCAGTTTGGATCGTACATAGTTTGGATCCTACGCAGTTTGGATACTACGCAGTTTGTATTCTACGCAGTTTTGATCGTACGTAGTTTGGATCCTACGCAGTGTGGATCCTACGCATATTGGCTCCTACGCAGTTTAGATCCTAGGCAGTTTCGGTCGTACGGAGTCCATGCATATAACTCTAATTGATAGCTGCACAGGTTAAGCAAATTAAAGAGATAATTAAAAAATATATTTTTTGAGCGCATGATTAAAACTTAAATCATTTCAGGGCAACGGCGTAGGACCAAAACTGTGTAGGATCGAAACTGCGTATGATCCAAACAGGCTTTGAGCTAAATTTTTTGTTCCTACGCAGTTTGGATCCTACGCCGCATTCCCGACTCTACTGGCCCTGACCGAAGGTTTTTGTTTCTTAAGTCATCAGCCATAAGAGACGAGAATGGATAAAATATAAACTTTAAAAAAATTCAATCCTTCTCTACTTTTACCCTAATCCTTTCTTTTTTTCTTTTAAACTTTTAATTCATTTTCTTTATTATTACTACCCTGACCTATATGTCAACCCTTCTTTCCTTTTTTTGACTTTTGCCACTTTCAGTCCTATACTCTATTCACCTCATTAAAGATACCGTTAATACTTAGATATTCATACATAGGCATATAAGAAGGTCTTCAAAGATAGGAATACCGGAGACTTCGTTTGCTGGAATATTTGCAGGGATTAGAATTTGGTTGATTTAATTTGATTATTACTTTAACGTGCTTTTCAATAGCGAGGCAATATGGGACGTGAACCTACAGTTTAGCGTAAAACCCGGACGACATGAGCTCCAGACGGGAATGTAGGGTTTAGTAGATACAGCTTTACTTGTTCATCATTGAACGTGGTTTTAAACAATTGTCTTCTACGAGTAATAATACTGAAAATTGTCTCATCATCATAATCAATGTCAATTCAACAGTTCAACAGGGGCTGCAAGATCATCTGGTAACTTTGCTACTTTTTTTGCGTGGCTACTGCTAGAGCTGATGAAAACTTCTTCTTTTTCTTTTTTTTCTTTCTTTTTTAGTATAGTGTAGTGGTTTGAAGAGGCTACCACAGTCTTTGAGAGTAAACTTCGTTGAAGCTTCAGTTCTGACAGGGTTGGTGAAGTGACAAAGGTCTTTGTTTAATTGTGGAGTCTAGCTATGTCGTGGGCGATCTCTCTGTTTGCTGCGTTAGTGGCTCTGAAAACGGTCGGATGTCATCATACCGCCTTTCTTTTGTACACTGTATACTTTTTTGTGTGGGTAGAAGAGGAAGTCTTTACAAATTTAGAGGTTAAAGTTGTGTGTATTCTGTATGACTTTGTATGTGCTAGCTTGTTTTTACTTGTAACTGTGATTCTATGTTTGTATGTGTGTGTTCCTTTGTGTCGTTGTATGTCGGCTTTTCTTGTGTTCGTGTTACATATTGTAGAGGTTTTCATATGTCGACGTGAGAACGTTATTCTGAACTGTAATATTTGCTTCGAAGTTTTCTGTGTAACTGTGTGGAGAGTTTTTTATTATTATTATAATTATTATTTAGGGAAAGGAGTCAGTGATTATTGTAAATAAGGAGACAACCCACTTCATGAGCTGTGTTACTATGTTGACTGCTCTGTCCACGATTTCTTCTACCTATTCTAATAACTTCCCAGTTTTGTTCTGATTAATTAGTTAGGTTTTTCTGCCAGGTGTTTTGTGTGATTGTAATCAGTTCTGTCTTCTGAGCTTTGGCACTATCTTCTGTTACCTTCATCTGGTCCTCTGAAGGTCCGTAATATGTTTTTTCTTTTGTTTCGTGAAAGTGGCGATGTTGGGATTCTGTGAATGGTCATATTCTGTTTTGGGATGGTGAGGACAGAGACTTTGTCTGATTCTATGTCCTATAGTCTTGCAGGTCGCAACGGAAAAGCTTGTTTGTTGGTTGCAAGCAACCACAGCAGTAGGAGATTTTTGGTTCGGCACAGTACTGTCTTCGGTGGCCATACTGGAAGCAATTCCAGCATGGGGATGGTCTTCCTGATGTCCTAGAGGCTTCTGCTGTATGATAACTCGAAAGGTACCATTCCTGACGTGATGAGTTTATTTACTCGGGGTTTTGTGAAGTCCCATTTTGACGGATAATGATTAAAAAAACACAATATAAATCTGAACTCCGACAGGTTTAATTCATTTTCACAATATTTGAAAGACTTCATAATGTTTTGATTTGATCTAAAGTCAGTCCTTTCTTCTGTATACTGTAAAACAAAATGAACTCTTTCGTATTTAAGCGGTTAGCGTACGCGCCTTTGGCGTGAGAGACCCTGCTTCGATTCCTGCGGAAGCTCATGTGGTTCGGATTCCACGTTAATCAGTAGGTCCACGTCTCATATAGCCTTGCTGCTGAACGGAACAAACTCAAAATCAACTCCAATCAAGAACAAAACGGAGTTTGTATAAAGCTTAACCTCTAGAGATCGTTTAATGAGTGTTCATTTGATTAAGGTTGTCCGAGAATTAGATCCAACGACAAACTTTTGTTTCAGATACTTTAATTTAAATCTTTTGGGTTTCATGATACATGGAAATTGATAGCTATTAATTGGGGTAAATATAAATTAACTAACTCATAATATATGGAGATAAAGATTTCTATTTAGTTTTTAAATGGAGAGTTAATTGTAATTCAGTCCTAATTGTGTGAGATAATTTGATAATTCTTTTGCGTTCCCTTATTGAGACTTGTTCAAAACATAATTCCAAATCATGTAACGCAGTGCTTAGTATTGTAAAGCGCCACAGATTATTATGTAATAATATTACAGACTAGCTGAAATACCCATTCTACGCCTGGGACAGATAAAATATCTATGTAAACAAACTGAACAACAAAAGGAAAAGATATCGGTCATTTTTTACTACTTTTACATATCCCGGTAAACGCTCCCTGAGACCCCCTGGTTCGAATTTTGAAGAAAAACACCTCTGACCCCCAGCCGATGAGGGCTGTAGTTGGAAGTAAACGCCTGTGGAAGTATCACCACTCTTTCCAGCGAACGCGAATAGTATGGATTTGACACTAATGTCGGTCATTTTGGATTATTTTTACATGTCTCGGTAACACCCTCCTCCCCCTCAGGTGACCCCTTCTCGCATACAGTGGTAGCTGAATTTGAAAGTCATCGTTAAAGGAAGTGTCACCATTGACCTTAGCGACCGCGAAAACTGTAAATTTGAAACTAATATCAGTCATTTTCTACTACTTTTACATGTCCCGGTAAACGCTTCCTGAGACCGTCCTGGTTCGAAATTTAAAAAAACGCTGCATCTTGGTCTAAGGCCTGGACTAAGGTAACCGTGACTCAAATTTGTTAACTCTCGGTCTATTCGTCTGGTCCCGGGCCGCACACAGACAGACAAACAAACTCTATTTTGTTTATATTAGATGCATATAGCTCTAGTTAGAAAGTCTCTTAGGAAAATACTTTTATCCGACCAAGAACTAGATAGACAGTAATATAATGATAGATCATGAGAGGATTATAATAATCAGAACGAAACTTTTTACAGAATACAATAATAAGAAAACGTGAATAAATTTATGCCATTTTGAAAGTAAGTATTATTTAATTAATAGTTTTATACTCTTGTGTGTTATATAAAAAAGATTATATGATCAGTTATTTCTCACATGCTATCAGATAGCATATTTCTAAGTAGAAGTGTAGCTTCAGATCAGGTTTTTAAACCAACGATTTTCAGTTATATTCTAGCGAAAGCTGGATACCATTTTTAGTTTTTATAAAGCATATTAATAACCAGTTCATAAAAGAAATCGTCGGTTTTCCTGGAACCCAGCATTGTCAGAAGGCAAGAATGACGTGTGGTCTTATCACTGTTCGAATCATATGATTAGCATTATATTTTTCTTTCACGTAACAACTAACAAAATAAAGATCAGAACAGTTCAATATTTTTCAGTGAAAAAACTAGCTATGCCTATTTACTGTAAAAAGTACAGAACCTAGAAAAGTACAGAATCATCAAAATTTATTTCATAAGTTAATAGTGAAGCGTTTTAATAACAATGCTTAATATTCACAAATAGTTTCCACAAAAAATGGCTTAGTTACTTATGTGAATTTGAAGTGTGGTCTTACATTTTTAGAATTCTACATCTAACTACAATATGTGGATGTTACTAGGCTTAACGGTTTCAGAAATCTGATGATGAGTGATTCAATGGATTTTACTGCTACTTAGAGCTACTTTTAAGAGCTCCAAAGTCTGGGATGGGTTTCATATATATATATGGGTTATAAACTTTATTTTATATATATGAAAGTTTCCTCTTCTGGGAGGCTCCGCCCCTAATATTCCGTACAATCACCATCAAAAATCCGTACTTTCCTCATGCACCATTCTTCTCGCAGGTCTGGTTTCGTGAACAATATGCTACTATTGCATGTTATAAAAATAACCAGGCTAAAATATAGCATTAAAATTAAACAAGGAATTCAAAGGATGATTGTATGCCTATTTTATAATTTTGTACAGTAATCTGTAAATGTGTATGCATGAAACGTTTGTTTATATTTACTTCATATATATAAACAAACGTTTCATACATTTACATTTGAAATTGTATTTTACTTGCCTTGAACTTCCGTTCCAACAAGACAAGATATGCAAAAGGTTTCACCTACAGAAACAGCTCATTATTTCTACAGTTGCGCAGTATATGCTGAAAAAATATTGAACATGAATATGATTGTACATATTCTGAACATCTATGTTTAGGTAACACTTTGTTCATTTGTGCCCATATTATAAGTAGATAATACATAAACTGTAGTAGACAACAAAAAGGATCACGCTCTGGGAGTTTCGAATTCGTCCGGTAGGTGTCAGCAGCTGGACTGAAAGATGTTCGTTGCCATTTAACAACGCGATGTATAATTTCTCCTACCTTTGTTTCAAAAGTAGAAAATGGGATATGAATAACCACTATGCCTCAAGATGTCAACGAATTGACTCCATTAATGAACTGTTGAGATAATCTCTCTAGCTGTATATTGCAACAAAACATAATTCAATACTTCACTTTCGTTCAAGAATTATCGTGTGGATTAACGGACGGACGGAAGTACCGTAAGTCTCACTTGCGTGATGCTCATAACAATATTAAATGTAAATTCCCATAAATTATTCGATGGATTCTTCGTTATTCAACATATGTGCCATAAACAGTATTATTTGTATATAGTTCATGCAAATCACCTTAAACTGATGTGAATGAGTAGCCCCGTGACTCAATAGTCCAAAATAACTGCAGGAGTACAAAGAGTGATATTATTTCTTATGCTGATACAGTCTGTGCTGTCTTCAGAAGTATTATTTTCATTATTGCGTTCAGTCAAAGCTATTTAACTGTGGGAATGTAAAACATCAAATCTTACATTCTAGCTGGTATTGAATACTGAGTGGCGAATGAATATTATTTCATAATATTTAAAAAGAAAACTCCTTTCTCCTCATAGTGAAAGTCGATGAAGTGATTTTCCTTCTCCCGCTCCCAGCCTTCACAACAATAAATCATTAGTTCTCATCTGTCTCTTTCCGCTTTGAATATTTAGGGTAAATCATTAATGAATAATTCACGTTGGTTTTCTTTTCCAAGTTAATAAAACGACAATTTGCATGAGTTCGCACAAGATGCGCAAGATTTCTGATCAAGTCTGGAGCAACTAGTTGGTAAATCACTTGTAAAAGTTAAAAGTTCAATGAACTCTTTTAACGAATCTTCATTTGGAATAGTATGTAATTTCTTCTGTCATTAAATAAAGACATTCCGTACATAGATTTATATGTGCTGAGATTGGTAGCTTATTTTCGTGATATTACCTCTCGATTTTACGCAACAAGAGTAGATTCATCGTCTATATTTAATCCAGGCTGTAGCTACGAAGGTAAAGAAGGCATTATTTTGGTAAATATTCTTGGTTTCTTCTAGACCAGGTGTTCTGAACCTCTTCCACTGAAATATATTAATTATTAATACTACCATAAGTCATAGATACCACCAACAGGGGCTCGCGTACCACCAGTGGTGTGTACTACAGAATGAGAACCTATACTTATAGACTATTTAATTTTCCTTTTTGTGGTTTCTAGGTTGATAACAATTCGTGTAAAGTTTTGGTAAATAACAGCATACCCATGTTTTTCTTTCTGAATTCTCCAATTGCCTTCTATATTCTCATTTCAGTAATTTTCATCAACATTCACTTGTATGGATCATATATCTACTTTAGTCTACTGAGCTAAAGGACCTTGAAACACTAAACTGAAAAAATCATTTCATTTAATTTGTTCTTCTATTTTGTAAGGAACAGAAGCTATTCTCTTTATTCTTTACAACTAACAATAGTTTGAATTTGAGCTCCATCGTGTCTAAGCGGTTAGCGTACGCGCCTTTGGCTTGGGAGACCCGAGTTCAATTCCCGACAGGATTTCATGTGGTTCAGGTTTCCACGTTAAGCCCTAGATTCACGTCTCATGTAGCCTCGCTGCTAAAAAGAACGCTAAACCAAAAATCAAATCAAACCAATAGTCCGAATTTGATAAAGAAATGTTATAAATGTCTAGTAAATTATTATTATAAAGGTAACCAAGAAAATGTTGTCAGTTTTTCACCCACCACCTTCGAACATCGATATATCACTTAAGACGTACATGGAAGATCAAAAATAGTCCCCATCAGCATCGACGATCTTCTGCCAATGTTCTGGAAGGACATGGATTCCATCGCAGTAGACTTAGGTGGGCCGTGAAGCGAAGAAAGTATCAAGTGCAGTTTGCATCTCTACTAAGGATTTAAGCTGGCGTCCTCTAAAGAATGGAACAGGTGATAATCGGACGGTGCAATGTCCAGGGAGTATGGCGGAGTAATAGTGTTTCCCATCCAAGGCGTAGAATGGTATCCCGGGTCATCCTAGCCACGTGGGGCTTAGCGTTGTCCTGTAATAGGAGGACCCCTTTGCGATTCAGAAGTGCAGGATGCAGAGTTTTGAGTTTTTCTTGGGCATGGCTCACGGTACACAATTGCATTGATGCTCTGATCAGCTCGCAGCAGTTTCCGATGCACCATGCCATGAGTAGTCCACCAAACACACAGGAGGATCTTCTTTTGGTGCAGTGCTGGTTTCTGCTATTTTGGAACAGGTTCATGGGATGCTAACCAATGATGGCGGTGCCGTGGAGCTTCGTGCAGGACCCACTTCTCATCAGATGTCAACATCCTATTCAGAAATGGCTCCTTCCTCAGTCGAGACAGCAAAGAAACACAGGTGTCTACTCGCGTTGCCTTCTGGCCCGGAATCAAGTCATGTAGAACCTATCAACCCACCTTGTAGTGCTTCCCAAGTTGGAGGTGCTGCCGAATGGTTTCTCCACTTATGCTAAATTGTTGTCCCAGTTCCTCACATGTTTGGCCTCTGCTCACCTCAATTGCTACCTGAAGATCATTTTGTACATGTGTTGGTCTTCCGGCACATAGTGCGTCTTCGAGTTTTCGTCACCGTTCTTGAACTTGTTAAACCACCGCTGCACTGTCTGCGTAGTCACGACACTCTCACCAAAAGCTTGGCATATCTTCCGCCCCGCTACAGCGGCGTTTGACCTCAGTTTTAACTCTTACATCATACATGCCCTTATGACGCTCTGTGAAGATCCCATGTTCACTCTGTCCTTACGCAAGTTCATGGTGTAACTGAACAGCTGGTAGTATGGTGGACATACTCACACCAACAACTGACCTTCGCCTTATCTCCATTCGCATTCAAGTCACGGTGTGAAAATCAATTGAACATAAACCTCCACAAAAAGAGACAGAACTTTTTTGGTTACCTTTATATTATTTTCTGTATTATTGTTAAATACTCTGTATATACCTTCAAGCTAATGTGAAATATTTTTGTACCCTTGAGATTTCATTCATCCCTTCTATATTATAGACGTGGCTTTAATCTTAATTCTGTCTGTCAATAATATTAATTTGGCAATTTTCTATCACTTCATATCGATAAGTTAACATCTGTACATCTATTCTTGAATAGATTATTTATTCCGTCGAATGAAACAGCATAGTATTAAGTTTATTTAATACCAAAGGCAGAACTTTGGCAGAACTGCAAAGAGAAACGCAATGTAGTTGGTTTCGAGTCTCGTGTTTACATTCTGTTCGTTGTCTGATAGCTATATGGAAGATAGCATAGGAATCGTGCAGTCAGAATGTGGCGGTGGAGGGAATCCGGAAGCAGTGTATACGAGTATTGTATATTCAGTACAGCCGTACCAGTCAGAACTGCCTTCGAAATTTTCAAGTTTCTCTGGCATATCATCGTATAATGGTAGACTTGTGCTTAACATACACACCTTCGACGCGGAAAACCCAGTTTGACTCCCAGTGAGAGCTCTTGTGATTCGGATCCAATATTAAGCTATAAATCCATGCCTCATATAGCCTTGGTGCTAAATGGGAGGCTAAAGTCCAAATAAGCCATCAAGCTACTATAGGGGTTGAGATTTTATACAAAGTCTGAGTGATAATACCTAAGTAAATATCATCTTGTAACTGAAGCAATTAATGTGAGTTTCCTTAACTTGCAAAATGTAAAACATTAATGTTACGTAATTCTGCAATTGTAAACTTAAAACTTTCGACCGAAGCAACATAATCTCCGAATATCTTCAAGGATAGGAAAACCTCCAAGTAATGTAGCAATGTATCATTTTAGAAACAGGGTTCAATTGGGGTGTAAGGACAAAGTCGCAAATTCACATCTATAGTCTCATACAATCATTTATGCACGTATAAAATTGAAGAATCCTAAAATGTGTGTAGAGTTTCACAAGTTTGGAGAGTTCCGAACCTATTTAGCCCTCTCCGTCTGTGCCTATCTGTAATGTAGTTTATAGAAATGAGTAAACCTATCTTTCTTTAATTTAACGTTCCACTGCTATGTCCTTTTGGCTAAAGGAAGAGAGTGGTTAACGAAAGTGAAAGATTCTGAAAAGATTGGTGAAATACGAATGTGGAAAGAAATAAAAATGAATAAAATTTCCTACTTAATTTAAAGTTACTAAACTATATATAATTTGTTATGTTCTATCATTGAAATATTTTTAAAGATACAGCAATACTTGTATTTTGTTATATCAGCTATAACAAAATATATCAGTTTCTAAAGCTATTAGGGCTCTACTGCAATAATCTACATTACTGTATAGGAAATAATACCACTTACATATATTCAAATCAAGAGTGTCCCTATACATGCAAATAGTGTTATTAAAGAGTATAATAGCATTAGATTAAGAATTAAACGGAGCTCTTCTTTACCCGATTTGAAAGCAGTACAGAGTAAATATATTTTTAATTTAATTCAATAGAGATACTCTAAGATTAATAATGATTTATTTGTTCTAACCCATCATTTTAAAAGTAATAAAGTATACAGATAGTGTCTGTTCACATACGTTTCGAAACTAAAAATTCAGTTAATTTCGGTGACGAATTTGAAATATACTACAAATGGTTCTCTTTCAATACTAAAGGTATCTTTCGCAAGTAGTAAGCTTTAGAAGTAAATGTTACTGCTGACGTCCCATAAATATTAACGTAAATAGGGTCTATTATAATTTGAGATATTTCAAATCAATTCTTTTAAGCATCTTACACAAAATAGTTTTACAAGGCTACATACATGTTCATAAGTTTTCTTCACTCGATATGGATGGGAAAGCTATTTAATAATACTTATCACTCTACACCTACGATACTTGATTTTTATCCATAAAAACTAAATTGATGCTTTTAATGTTCCTGTACATTGAATAGAAAGTTTTTTTCTTTCTGTTTGTCGACCACACCTATGTCCATGGATTTAAATAAATAGTCCTATGTGTAAACCTCAAAATTTTTATAGGCTATGCAACATTGTATGCCAGCTGTTCCAGTATTATCCTGTTCTGTCCAGATTCATATGATTCATATGATTGATATGTCCATATTGCATGCAATTTAACATGAAAAATTGCATAGCCTTTATCATGGGCGGCAATTAGGGGGGCAAAGGAGGGCAGTTGCCCCCCCCACTTTTTTGAAGTAACCCATTAATGTATATGGTTTCATTTGGAAATGTAAAGTTTTTGCATGTATTAGGGGTTCATAGAAAAAATGGTGCCATATAATATTCGGCGTTGCGTGAGTACGTGATGGTTGTCCTTCCGTGGAGTTAAGAAAGTTGCAGAAATTGCGTTTTAATTGCCACGGAAAATAACCCAAAAATTAACCTATTGGAACACAACAATTCCAGCATACTTTCACTTCTTACAAGGATTCAATATATTAATCAGCCGCTTTGAATTTTAAGATGTTCATAAGCAAGGAATCAAATCTCTGTTTAAGGGTACAAAGCGCTAGTACCTACTTGCGTTGGTCTTGTCAATTTACTTAATAAAACATGAAATACGATATACGGTATTTTAACCAAAAAAGATAGTATCCTATTAGTTATACAACCTTCCGTCAGGTGCCCCCCCCCCTTCACTTTTAACGTCCAATCGCCGCCACTGGCCTTTATAGCCTTCATAGAAGACAGTGTTAAATTAAAATGAATGATGAGGAAATTATTGGAGTAAAGTGTCAATCTGGAACAGAATGATACTTATGTACCCTAAAAAGCTATAGACTTGTTTGTTTCGTAAAGCCTACATATCCAAGTGTGAAAAAACTATAAGCCAGAGGTAAATATTTTAATATTAAACCACCATGCTAACATGTAGTAGACCAGTTTATAGATAGAAAAATATTAATGATTTTATCAGGACCTAATTAAAACTCGAATCAAATTAGAATATTTGTATCTAATAATCAAATCAATGTATAATGATGATGATACATTTAAAGGGAAAATAATTTTTTCATTCGCGAAAATGAAACTGTTATCAGAAACCTGAAGGAGAGAGGAAGTTTTATAGCTCCCCCTCTTTAATTCGAAAATACGATTCATATCAGAAACTTTATTTTGCATTAGTTTAGATTATCAACTTACTATGTTAGTTATAAACTTGTTTTCAAATACTTATTAAGTAATATATATTCAGATAATTCAAATAGTCAGCAAAAAATATTTGACGTTTAAAGAAAAGAACAAAAAGATAAATTTGGGAAATTACATAGTGCAAAACTTTAAAACATCCAGGGAGCACCGAGTATCAAATATATAATAAAAGCTAGATGTCTTACATAGAGGAAAACACGTCGCTCGCATTACTGATGCGTGAAGAGTGTACAAAGTCTTAGTCCATAAGCTTGAGGAAAAGAGGCTTTTGGGTATACAGAGAAAGGATAATATCGTCTTAAGAAGGTAGGTAATAATAGACTGGATTGACTAGGCTCGAGATTGTTTTCTGTAGTGAATCCTTAAAGTTTCTTAAGCCTTGAGTAGAGACGAACTTAGCTATTTAAACAATTCTACCATAAATAAATGATTGAATAAGTATGTTTACTTTTTAAGATCCATTAGGATCATGATATCTTTCTTTTTACCTTTCGTCTTGACAGAGATGTTACACACATACACTTATAAAACATACAAAATAACCCATTATGAACAACTGTGAACTAATAGCAAAGACAGGTTTACCGTAAAGCAAATCTATAAATTATGACAGTCATTGGTTTTAGCCTATGAATTAGAAAACAAGATTCGATTCCTATTCTCGATTACTGAAAATCAACGGAGAAAAAAATATAAAGTTTTCCCGTAGCAATCCAGCTCTGAAATGGATGAAAAATGAGATATTTAACTCAATGCCCTCTTCTTATGCGTTTTACGATTAAAGAGATGGGTTATTAACGAAATTCAATGATTATAAGAGAACTTGTGAAATAAAACTGCAAGAAGAAACGGGGAATCCCAAGAAAGACTGCGAGTACCGTGTTGTCCAGCACAAACTCACATATTCTGATCGAAAGAGGGACTTCTTGTACTAGAGTAGGTCGCTCTACGACCACTGAACCACTATTCCTCCCACATCTTCAATATTTAGGGAAATAATATAATATAGTGAAAAAATATTCCGGAAAGAAATATATTAGTATTTTGTATAAAAGTATTTTTTAAATTACTTAAAAATTAAACTAAAGTCAACAGCGATACAGCTTATTTCTGTAGATTGACAAGGGCACATTTGAGAGAGTGATATTTGATCAAGAGTTTGTTTCGTCACTACTGTTTTTGACTGTAGAAGTGTTATTTCGAATATCTCTTCTGATTGTCTCATGGAGCTGGGTCAATACATAAAATTCTGTGAAGACAAATAAAGGAAACGTACTGAGTAGAATGCTAAATATGGAAAGATATATTGGAGTGATCGATTCAAAAGGATAAAAATAACAATTACTTCGACATTGAAGTAAATTCAACAACTGTATATTCACAAACGTTCGTTGTTAATGGGATGTAGGTTAATACGTGATCTTTCCCTGTCAATGTTTTTCAATGAAGGTTTAGCTCAGACAACCCGGTGTAAAGTCATTTTTGTCTAGAATGTCAGAAAAACGCACGTCTGTCACTTTTCTTCTCACCCTTTCATATTTGTTTTATTTTTGTGTTGTTATTAAAATAGTATATTAATTAGTACTGGAGGTTTTGTCTTACGCATTTCGAATGTGTTTTATGTATCACGACTAAAAATGAAAATGACCCCTTTGATAATTTTAATTTTATTTATTATTCCATAACAATCATATTTTTTGATTACAGTATTTCTTGTAAGGAGTTAAGATGTCTAGCAAACGTAGTAATCCTACAATTTGAATGAAAATATAAGAGTAAAATGCGACAATAGAGTTCTATAAAATCGTATTGGACTATCCTTTAGTAACCAAGATAAAACAAAGTGGATAATATTATTGTAAAAGTTACTTCAAATAGGTTCTCAAACTGATATACAAAGATATTTAATTTCAAACGTGAACAAAATTTCGAGGTTGGTGGAAAGAGCGTCTTCGAAATAAAAAAAAATAAAAGCATTGGAAGTGTCTAATGAAAATACGATAATACATAACGTTTGTGAAAATATTACACAACTATAATAAATAATATACCTAAGATTTTTAAATCATATTCTTTCTCATAATCGTGATAATTTAAAGTAATAATGGATCCGTCCAACAATGAGACGAAAAAGGTCTTCGTATATAGTGAAAGGTGTGGATAAGAAATTAAACTAAGGATAGAAATAGCAAGAGAAGTTTTCAGGAAGAAGAAAGGACCATTTTGTGTTTTTGAACAAAGAGTGAAAAGGAGACTGACTATTGTTCAGAGTGGAACAGTCTGCTATGGGAGAAAAGAACATAAATACTACTTAAATGTAATAAAGCTAATAAGAGCTCGCCATGTGTTGTTATGAAACGACGGGAAAAAATGCTAATGTGAAGGGTGCAAGAACGGAGCGAGTTCAGTATTACAGATAATTGAAGAGAGGGAAAAAGGTACTAATTAGGATATTGTTCAAGATGTTTGGAGTTGAAGCACGGTTTTAAAGTAGACAACCATATTGAGTTGATAAGATAGAGTGAGACGTAGTTAATGGAAACTCAACTGAAGCAAGAGAAGTTCCAGAATTTCTTTCATGATGATATTGTAAAGCAAACGTATAACGTATTATGGTATTAATTCCTATATCTACAAATTCTTTCCACAATGATTATGACTATGAAAATTCTTTTATAATAAAGTCATTTAAAGAAACCTTGACATTAGATGTGAAAGTCTGGCGGAAACTCAAAGGGTTAAACACAGATTGAGAATTCTCGAAAATAAGGCTTAAGAAGATGATCAAACAGAAGCTAACAAACAAGTATCCAATGCAAATTTCATAGTACTTGTCACTACTTGCAGTATTGATAATTAAATCGAAGTTCACCTAAAGTGTTGATCTGGAGAGCTTCAGTAAAATAAACGTTCGGCAATTTGTAAAGACAGAAAAGTAAAACATATTGTTGGATCTTAAGAAAGCGGGTAAGAAGTTTGTTTGATCTGAAGTTGCAAGTAAAGGCTGTACTGGATTTTGTTCTCCTGGCTGTGGACTTCTTTGTTTCGAAAGACAAAGTGAATTAGTTTATTATAAAACTTTTAAAATATTAGTTCAAATTGAATGCTTGTAATTTAAAACCCTTTACAGTGCCAAGGTTATTAGATAAAATATGTTTTATTTTATGGGATCCGATTCACTAATCCCGTTTTAATCCAAAGCAAACACCCTTATCAATGATTGTATTTGGGATAGGTGTGTTAGACATTTGCCCACTAATGGCTTTCCAAGGAATAGATAATATATGATTGAGTGTATCACAAATAATGTACTTGTACGAAATTTTCACTTATTATCTGAAGATGATATCTACAGTATTTATATTTATTACGATATTTTGCTACTGACAGCTAAAACTATTTTGATCAAATGACATAGAACATCACTTGTCTTTTAAATGGATCATATAAATGTGACCAATATATTAAATTACAATCGCACAAATTCCCACAAATTTCATATAACTAAGGAATTTACTTTAGTCTCTTAAAGCCAATCCAGAACCTTTCCCGCAATACATCATAATCAACTTAGAACGTTTCCTGCAATAACCTAAAATTTCATTATGTAAGCCATTAGTAAGTTTAACAACAAAATCAAAGAGTTTTATATTTAAACAAAGCAACCGTTAATTGAAAACTGGAAGGCATTCAGGTATAGGAAGTAATGAGCACTTCAAAGTTTGTAAAGGTTGGTGTGAGACTGAACTGTTCACTCTTCAAATCTAATTATTTCAGGTTTCACTTTTTTAAAAGATACCAAGTATGTTAAGAATGTTATTTAGATCTACAGTTTTGTACACGTGGTATTAGTTTACCTAAATCTATTCTGAAACAAGGAAAGGAGATGTTCTCTCGAATGATATGCGTACATCGTAGAAATCTTTTATGCGAGAAGGTATGCCTTTCCTTTGGGCTTCCCTGGTGTTAAGTTAGTTCGAATTATTAGCATTGTCTCTGCTTAGTTTGCTGCTGAATTAGCTACACTTAGAACATACATCGTTTTACATTCTTCATCGTAAATTCTAGTTCATCGTTAGTTGCAAATGGTGCTGATTTGTCTGATGCCAAATAAACATCATAAATACATTATTATATTTTAATTGCTTACATAATTTGTAATGCTATTTTTAGAAGCCGAATTATTAATGGTTTAGTTTATATTTGTTTACTTTAAAAATGTATTTTATTGGCTTTTCACTTACAGAATCATATAAAACAGTTATATTTTAATTTTCAAAAGAAAAAAGTCAGAATCTTTATTTTTGTTTCTTTGTTTTCTTCTAGATTTATGCCAACACGTGAAATGCAAATTTGGAGCTCGGTGCGAGAACGGAGTTTGCATATGTCCTACGGATTGTCACACATCCAAGGAACCTGTATGTGCCAGTAACATGAATACATACATGAACGAATGTGAAATGCAAAAAGCAGCATGTCAATTAAATATTCCATTAAATGTTATTTTCTACGGAGAATGCCGAGAAAGATTCGCACTTGGACTAAGTAAGTAAACAGCGTCAACATTTATTTCTTTCAGTAGAATCTTTTATAACTGAAATTTTAGAAAAAAGAAAAGAAATTTTCCTTACTTACTCCTGTTCTGTATATCATTTTGAAATTTACAATTCAAATTCACAAATGTATATACGTATGCTAATAGCACAATTTTAAAACACGAAGATATATCTCAAAAGTTGATCTTGTAGTATATTATTACATGTAAATGTTCTATCACTATTACCTACAACCTTTACTATCTCTATCGTAGTTAAACTCAGTGAAACTAACACTCACTATCAACTATATTCTTGAAGTTCTTTCTTGACTAATTTTACACGTATTCTGTTACTTCTTTCTTTCAATAGTTCTATCTTTTAGCGAATATCAAGAAATAAAATCTTGTACAACTATCAAAATAATTCTGTAGAAATGATACTGCTACTTTCTTTTGTTATGTTGCTTTCATAAAATTCTCGCTTTTTCCTCTTCTTTTTTGATAAACTTATTTTTATATTTTGTTTGCACTGTTTTGGTTAATATGATTTATAGGATTTGCGAGGAAAGTATGGAAGTAAATTTATTTCTCTATCTCGGAGAGCTAAAACTAGAAGGCATCAAAGAACATTTTAATTCACGTTCATTTTAAAGTTCTATATTTTAGTAGTTCTTTCTGGCTATAAAATCGTCGTTAGAGCAAAGAACTGTGAATTTGTGTTTAATAACTTCTTGGCAACGACCCAATAGATTCCTATATCGGCCCTTGTTAATTCTATTCATTATGATTCATTATTTAAACTAAGAGTTTTGTGAGCACTCAATGTTCTTGTTATATTTTATTTTACATAAAACAAATTAGAAAATAATTGAGGTTTCTTCTTTAAATTCACATTGAAAAAGTAACTTGAATTTAGTTTTCATGTTAATCTATAACCATGGGCGAGCGTCCATGTAGAGGGGAAAATTAGGTCTTTAGATATCTCATAACTTTTATAAGCTTGATGTACACTCCTCTATTTTATATTCCCAATACTAATCTTGAGACTAATTTAAGATCTTCCGTCTGAAACTTTGATGAGACTTATCGTTTTGACTAATAGTTTTTGAACAGACATTGTGGCAATAATCCTATTGAGTATTTTTTATTCCATCATTAACTTCTTCATATTGTATCGACACTGTTTTTCTTACAAGTGTGTTTTACATATTATTTATAATTACGAGGGCCCGTCAACAAAGACTAAGTCATTTTTACGGATCATTCCTGATTGTTGGACACTCAAGCATGCGTCTGTGCATAGGGTACGAACAAACTAAACAGTTCGCCAATTGCCTATATATGAAATGGAGTCAATTCGTAAAGAACAATATGCGGCTTTTAGGTTCATTTGCAGATATTCGGCATGGAACCATATAGATTGTTGCAACAGACATATGGCAATAATATTCTGCCACAATCCGCAGCAGTTCGATTGCTCAAGAATTTTAAGGAGGGCCGTGTTACAAGAACAAAGCAAGGCTGTTCAGGTTCTCCGACAACAACACTAAATGAAGCTATTAACACAGCTGCTGTCATTGTACGTAAAGACCAACGAATAACAACTGACAAATTTGCAGATGTGCTACACATACCCCATGGCAGTGCGTTTTCGATTCTGCAATATCATTTGAAAATGAGACACATTTGTGCGAGATTGGTCCCAAGTACCATACGAACAGAAGATGATACGAGAGAAAGTGTGTAGGGAACTTCAATGTCTGATGGTAAAGCATGGGATGCATACCTGAATTCCATCATTACAGGGGATCAGACTTGGCTTTACCATTACAACCAGAAAAACAAACAGGGCAGCTCAGTATGGAAATCACCTCAGTCTCCAACGCCAAAGAAAGTGAAGGTTGTTTGATCGGTAGGAAAAGTGATAGTCATTTCATTCTTTAACTGCCGTTTAATGGTGTACCAACATGAAGTCCCTCCACATGCGACAGCGAGTACTTCAAGTATGTTTTGGATGTTCTTCCTAAACATGTCCAACAAAAAACTTACAGGAACTACATCCTTCTGTTTGGTGAATTCACCACGGCAGTGCAAATTTGTTAATTAAATTTGCCCTGCAGAAACACTGAATGGGTCCCTCCTCTATACTACCCAGACTTATCTCTCTGTAACTTTTATCTTTTTCCCTGTCTGGAAAACAAGCTAAGAGGGTAACGTTTTGGTTCTTCAAAGACTTTCATGAAGAAAGTTGAGGCTGTTTTGAATAAGATGTCAAAGGGCGGTTTCCCTGACGTGTTTCACGACTGGTAGAGGCTCAGTGGAGACTAATTTGAAAAAGATCACACTAATCAGCCTAGTGTATTCTGCGAGTAAGAGAGATATTCTCAGTCTTTTTTGACTAGCCCTCGTAAATACTTTTTCTTTCGTTTACATCGCTTCCATCATTCCCGCAAATCCTCACTAATCTGTCTATTCATGCTTCAACTCAAACAACATTTTAGCTAAACATATAACAATAATTACTTTAATCTTGACTCATTAGCAAATTGTTCTATGCTTTTGTGTTTGCGTAGATTTTTTTTACTTATATTACTAACTACGTATTTCCGCACAGCTAACTTACTAACATACTAACCTTGCAGCCACCGCAACGCCTCCATCCGTACCTGCTACTAGAGCAGGAGAATTTGACCCTGAAATGGAAATTGAAGCTTGTAGAGATATTCGTTGCGACTTCGATGCCACCTGTGAACTTGGCCCTGATGGCTTCCCTCGTTGTTCCTGTAAGTTTGATTGTTCATCAGAACCATCAAAGCCTGTATGTGCCTCGGATCATAAACTATATTCATCAATTTGTGTGATGAAGATGGAAGGATGCCAGCGACAAATGGAGCTTCGATTGAGGCCCTTAGAACTTTGTGAAGGTGAAGCTATGTTTTACTTCCTGTAGCGTTGTTACAACTCCCTGAAATCCATTCTTTGTCACTATTAGGGTTCTTATGGAGATTTATTTGAAAGTTAAAAACTCATTGTCAAAACAAGGTCGAAATTTTAAATATAAAATTGTGGTAGATAAGTAACTTTGTCGAATTACATCTAATAGAGTTTAGATAGTTTGCAGAATTACAACTAATAGAGTGATCAATCAACGGTCATAGTCTTCATATTCTATTTCACACTTCGGAAATGGTCTATCCGTGTTTTCTTCCCAGCTTAAATTGAAATGAATAAGATAATTAGCGAAATAAATAAAATTATCCTAGTTTTCATAACATATCTTCTCCAAGCTACATCTACCCAAACGCCAGGTCCATTGACCATGAAAGAAACAGGTTGAGTAGTTTTCACCTAAACCAAAGCAATCTTTCAAAGATGATTGAAGATATTGCACGAGGATATCGTATATACAATAATTTCAAAAATAAATATTGGTATTTTTGTAGTTTAACGTCTCATGATTATGCCCTTTAGGCTAAGGGAGATGAATGATTAAAGCAAGTGAATGATGATAGAAGAATTGGTGGAATGATATTATGGGAGGAAACGGGAGTACTTCAACAAAACTCACGGATACGATGTTGTCCACCACAAATTTACTTGACCGGGGATCGAATCAGGGATCCCATGTACCAGAGGTAAGCGCTCTACCATTGAGTCACCGAGCCCGTCATACTGGTATTATTAGTATTACCTTTTACCAATAGTTAATATGTGGGTAAGAGAATTAATAGAGTAGTTTGCTCCCGGTTTTATTATAACCGGAATAATAAAACGTCTATGTAGTATTAACTAACATAAACTATAATGTGATGAAATAATTAACTTTTATCAATTAATAACTTACCCTAAACCTCAATCTTTCAGCCATATGTCTCATTTATGAAAACGTTACTCCGAAAGTACATCACATTTTCCCGTACATTGTTGAATAATAAGATTTAGACATTTCTACCTCTATAAATCGTCATGTTCATATTATAACTAGACATATGTACCTTCTCTTCATAGGAACAATTTTAATAATCATATCACAACTTAAAACTTAAATTTATCAAGTCTCTTTACAATAAACATTTTTGTGTACATATTAAAACGACGGTATTTTGTTCCTAATCGTTATTGGTTACTGGTGTATCATGGGAGTTTCGTTGCAGAAAAGTAATTGAATGTTAACCCCAAATACATACTTATTTTTCTGTAAGATTTCTCAATTGTATTGCTTGTAGATTCACTGTCATCAATTTCGGACATACCCGTATAGTAGTACGTAGCATAATAAAGATACCCATGGCTACACTGAAACTAAAATCTTACATACTAATACTTTAAATTCCTACCATGGCTACTAGGATATTGTTGTAAATAATTAGTAGTATATATTTTTCTCTGGATAACAATAATGATTTTATTTGTCTACAATGTACACTCATGTCCAAAATAATTATCGCATATATACATAATTTGATAATGATTTTGTAGCGTACTTTTGATACTGATACTATGTGTATAATCGGGAAATGTCTATTTATGGTAAATTTCATAAGAAAAGAATTATAAATACGAAAAGTAGAATGAGTAAAATAGAATGTTGCTAAATGGACAAGAAAGTTTTATTTTCGTTTTATTATTTTTATTTGCTGTTCTTTTGACATGAAATTTGCCACATACATGTATTTGCCAATTAACATTATTAAAAATGCCGGGCGAATTCGTTATCAAACTATATTCCTACAACAACATATTTATAGACATGTGACAATAGCTTTGAGCATAAGTGTACATACATTTGTCTTTTCCATGAAAAGATTTCAGTCGTAGCCATAAGAATTACTTTTCTCTATTAAAATTCAGATTGTTATGAGTTGTCACTTTGTGCCATATAGCATCAAATTTCAAATATGACAGTATTCTTGAAATTGTTTAAATATGGGGTGGTACTTAAAATGGATGCATAGAATTCTCTGTGACACAATTTTAATATCCACATCGAGACTATATATTATTATACAGAGATATGTTATATAATACCATAATAACATAAAATATTGTGTATATTTCCTCACGAAATATGTATGGAATCGCTAGTCAGTATAGGCTTCAAACTCTTCTCTCTAGAGAAAAGTTCTAAATTCGGGAAGAATGTTTCAAACATTCGAATTGTCAGTATCACAGTAATATTGAACACACACACACACACACACACATATATATATATATATATATATATATATATATATATATATATATATATATATATATATATTGTGTTTGTGTGTGTGTGTGTGTTAGCATAGATCATATAATAAATTTTAATACCTAATTAACAATTTGTGGTGTGTATCGGCGAATTCAGGCACATAACACAAGAAAGGCGAGAACTTCTTCCCTCTGAGAAAGTAGAACTTTAATAACATGACCGTACATATTAACGTCTTATTTTCTCATACGAAAGAAAGTCTTCCTTTTCTTGAATTATACCTGAATTCATCATTTCATACCATAAACTATGTCTGCAAGAATACTCCAGGTTAGTCCTCCTGTAGTAAATGGCTATCTACCGCACCTTTTTTTTTTTTTTTTTTTTTTTTTTTTTTGCACGTAGTCCCTATTCTATTACCGCTGGGAGAGTATTGAATGCATTACGGTGGTTCGTATTCTACGTCTTAATGGCATTTATATTGGAGACATATCCAAAACTTCATCAAACAAGAGCAATGTTTGGTATCCTGCTTGCTACAACTATGTCGCAAATTGTAACACACATATCCACATATCCATATAAGTATTTTAAAAAGACATATTGCATTTAACTATATATAAGTGGGTTCGATAAAACATCCGTGTTCTTGCAGTCATCTTTCTATGGACCATATTAATGATGTTCTATCTTGTATAAATTTTACAATATGTCGAGTTCCCCTCAGTAAATGAAAACATTATTATTATTATTATTATTATTATTATTATTATTATTATTATTATTATTATTATTATTATTATTATTATTATTATTATTATTATTATTTAATGTATGTGCATTGGAAAGGAAGATCTTTGTGTCAGAAAAGTGTTATTTGAAATTCTATTTTGTTTTCCCATAAAATATTGTTTTAGCTCCAGGCTATATCACAAGAGCAAGAATCTTAACAAGTAAGACAATTTACGATATTCGTAAAACACCATTCATCTATCCCTCTTTACAATTCCAAAAATTGTTATCGTATTAGATTAGAAGCCACAAACTATGGCCTCTTGAAGTTTATTCCTATTCATGTAATTATTTTCGTAATGATCGATTATAAATTTCGTGTTCAAGGTTAAGTTTAATCTATATTCTATATGGATATGATAGTCTTACTATATTTTTAGATAAGTTTGATGGATTTTCTATACAATGTTGATACCGAATAAGTTAATAATGATTTTGAATCATTATGATGACAAATATATATTAAATAATCGGTCATTGTCTTCTAAGCCAATTTAAAATGTTAAAACTATATTAATAAGAAATATGCATGTTATGGATGTGTAATAATTACGAAGTACACTTAAATTCCAAAGTATCCTAGCATTTTTATGAACACCAGAAAGTTGTTTCTTGGTAACCCAATCTCTGAATTTTCAATAATGTTGACTATTATCTACTTTGATAGTCAATAATGTTGACTATTTATCTGCTTTGATAGTGTAAAGTTCACTGGGACATTCGATGAAATATCTATTTAGAAACATAGTCTACAGACATATTTGCACATTTTCAAATTTCATATCGCTTATAGTATAGTATACGTTAAAACTGATGAAATTGTATTTAATGTGTACGTTTCAAATAAATCTGAAATCTAAATGTAACCGTCCGGAAAATGTGTCAATTCCAGGTGTAATCTTATGTTTTAAAATTTTAGTAGCCTATTACTTCAATTTTCAGAGGAAATTATTTATGAATATGCAAAAACTACTTGATTGTCTTTTTAATGGAAATGAATCATATTTAAATCATTACATTATAATACAGTACCTTTCAATGAATATATAATTCTCATTATCTTTTAGTGATTCTAAAGTATGATGACTTAATTTAGCTACATAATATGTTATCATAATAGAACATGTACAAATAGTGTATATTAAAATTCCATGTGTTTTATTATATAACAAACCATATTAAGGTCTACTTTTATGTAATCTCGATACAGTTCTTGCATTGTGTAATTACCTTAAATGAAATTTTTTGTAGTTTTCGTCGAAAGAGAATAAATTAATATGGATGTTTTCTTAAGTGTAAGAACTAGTAATCTGCTTATAGACAAGATATTATTTATTTTTCTTTCTCTGTAGGCATGGAAGTGAAACCTTGTGGCGGACTTGCTCCTTTAACTGATCCAACGACTGGAGAAGAATATGACTGCGGGAGTGGACCTCATCGACAAGACTGTCCTTCAGGAAGCTATTGTCATCAAACGCCCTCGTTTGCGAAGTGTTGTAAGAAAGGTAAATTCTTAATTGCCTGATATCTTGATTCGACTTCATTAATTTTGCTATTGTCTAATAGCTGCTTATTTTATTTCTTAAAAATATATGATTCCTGTTCGACAGATTCAACTCTTCGAGTAAATAAACTCTTACCATACATGTGCATGTAAACCAGTTATGGCTATTGTTTTCCTCCTGTGGTTCTCTACTGAGATACTCTTTCAGTCCAAATTGACATTTTTATATAATTTAGCTTGAGAAGGTCGATCAGGTCAAGAACTTTCGAGAGATCAGGTCAAGAACTGCCCAAACCAAAGAGGCATTCAACAAGGAAAGATCACTCGTAACCAGCAAGATCAATACTGGACTAAAGAAGTAACTTTTCAAGTGCTTTATATATGGAGTATTGGACTGTATGATTCGGAGACTTGGACATTACGGACGTTAGGGGAGAAATATTTAGAGAGCTTTGAAATGTGGTGTTGAAGGAAAATGGAAAAGATAAAATGGACAGAGATGAGAGGAGAGAAGAGGATGCTTTTACCCAGCACACTTTTTGTGATGACCAATTGGATTGAACACATCTTACGAAAAAAAATTCTTCATACCGCCATAGAGGGAAAGATAGAAGGAAAGCGAGGAACAGGAAGAAGAAGAGCGTAACTGATCAATGATTTGATTTGAAAAATAGAAGAAAATGTTGAAAGTTAAAAGAGGAAGCTAGAGATCGAGAAACGTGGAAGAAACATTTCCAGCCCCGATCCCTGAAAAAAACTCATTAATCTTAGGATCTCTCAATAGGCAGAATACTTAATACAAGTTGGCATTTAAATTATTTATTATAGTCCACGGTAAGTGAACTTGCTCATGACTTTGAGCGCTGCACTCACGTCGAGCAACCCGGCTGCAACGACGTTGTCAGTGCAATGAAGTGGAAGACTGCTTCGGCCGAAACTAATATAGAAACGTGACGTTTCTCATCTTAATCATTAAGCGAATCGATAGTTTTAAGAAAAGAGTGAATACCAAAAAATGACAAAGATCAAACAAGGGACTTTTCGTACTCTATATTATTTCCAAAATTCGCTCTATACGTGAGTAATATAGTATAGTTCTCACATGCCAGCATAAACATTTTGGTAATTGAATGAAAACTCTGCTACTTATACAGTTTTTCTTCATTCTTTCAACATTTTAGTTTTTGGACTTACTCTCTTCTTAAACCTGACGATTCAACTGCAAGTGGAAGATATATTGTCCCACTATTGTCCCAACAGAACTATTGTCCCAATTACAATAGGGTTACAAAAATTTAAATATATAGAATTAATTATGTACATGTACCTTACAATAATGGAAATAAAATAAAACTAAAAGATAGAAAGCAAAATAAGACAAGAAAGAAGAATAAATAAAAATAAAGTAAAATAAATTGAAAGAGGATATACGTTAGTTTGGCATTAGTGTAAACAAAAACAATATTACATCTATAACGTAATAGAAGAACAAACAATATATACAATATTCCAATAATCAACTGATGCATTTCTTGTTTGTTTCAACAATTTCAGATATAAAGGACATAATGGAGAAAGATCATACAATATATACAATATTCCAGTAATCATTTGACGCATTTCTGATCTAATGTTTCAACAATTTCAGATATAATGAATATGACAGAGAAAGATCAATCTGTGGACTTTTCTTAGATACATTATTATAATTCCATTTATAGGAGAATTCATATGCATAAAATTTCAAGATTTCACGTTATAAAATAACGTTCTAGTTCTTAAATTGGTTTTCGCGGTATTAAAATTTAACATACTTATGCATTCATGATTATCTATAATGACATTCACCAATTTAAATAGGAGTATCAATTGAGATATTTGCCGCCATCTAGTTAATGACGAATATTTAAATTTGTCCAATATTGTACTGAATAAACCCTTCATGTCTCAGGAATTCAGCCTATACATTTTAAAATACAAACATCTTAAAAACTTATTTTGTATTCCTTCAATGCTTCTTTCATGTTGCTTATAATAAAGATTCCATACTATTAAAGCATATTCTAACTTACTACGTACTAGGCTATTAAACAAGACCATACAGGCTCTTATGTTAGTGAATTCACTTGCATTTCTAATTTAAAATCCTAAACATTTCTGATTGTAGCTTCAATATGAAAATTGATTTGCTGGTGAGAATTAGCAATAATTAAAAAGTGAATTATGACCAGATTGAGCTCAGATGAAAGTTGAAATTATGTATGTTGCCACTCTCACACCAAAACGAAAAAATTAGCGAGAAACCTTGCTATGGAAGCCTCTATTTTCTGAAGTGATCGACCATCAATATACTACTTTTGATTATGTACGATCACCGGGAAAAAATGTATATGATAAAACACCCTAACATTGTACGTGTCATCTAATTTTAATTCTGTTTTCTTTTTTCGACGTAATGAGAAGAACGTAATTTTTATAATAGTGAAAATTACACGAAAATTAATCAATTCGTTCAAACTTTACTGACAAAAGAACATGAAAGATATGTACATATGTTTCACCGATCATTACACACTTTTGTTCAAAATACCTGTTCTCCCATTCTTCTCTGAAAAATTCTGGATTAATATCCAACCTATATTAAACCTAACAACTTCAATCTTCTTTGGCCAATTCAGATCTCAATTTCAAGCTAAAATATTAAAATTTTCTACCTAGTGATGCCAGAAAATGTCTTTTAAGAGAAGTGGATGGCCAAGTTTCTTTGGGTAAGGCTCGCATAGTCGTAAGGATTTCTAATACATTTCTGTAATCATAAAACGTGAGGCAGAAAATCCATAATTTACAGTTAAACTACATTTAAACTCTACAAGCTCATAGAAGTAATATTAAATACCTGCTGTCAAGCACTTCCGTTGTTGCAAAGTTTCATCTTTAAGACCACTATACGTTTATTCCTTTTCATATCAGTTTGTCGATACGAAGACAAATATTTTACACAGTTTGCACACAATTTTGTAAACTAAAGCTTAAAGTTGCGTCTGCTTCTGTTACACTTTTGATGAAATTCCTATATTCTGTTTTATAAATGTCGCGTCGTCTTTCAAATCCATTTACTCGAAATATTCCACGGAACCAAAAGTTTCATAAGTCGTTAAGAACATTCATTTGAGTTCGAATTTAAGTTCTCTCATCACCACTGCTCACTTGCCTCGGTGCTCTTTCCAAACTTTGCAAACAAGAGTCCAAACGCTCGAAGGAAGATCTGAATAGATGGAAGGAGTTTGAGTGTACTGAGCGAAATACAAGCTTTGATTTAGTCATCCAGTAATTTCACAGCACAGAGAAAGTAATTTAAAAAGAAGCTAAGTAAGCTTCCATAGAACTGACTGCATATTGAAATAAGTTAGAACGACATATGAAATGGAACAAAGATATACGTCAAATGTATACTTTAAAGCTTTGTTTTCTTTAACTGCTAGATTAAATAAAGAAATCGTAGCGATATTATCTCTTGTATATACACTCTACTTCATGTCAATATATCCCTTTATTTCAACATATTTCTTAGTTTTTCGTATGATTGGAGTTAGTTGTAACAAAACCATCGGGGGAAGAAGGAGATTCGGAAGGGGGAAAATACAAATATTGGTTCTGTCCATTGTAAATTTGAAAAAAAAATAAAATTTAGAGTGCTTTTCTATGTATGTATCTCCGCCTATTGTTCTCATGTGGAATTCGAATCTCTAATTTCTTCGATTGAAGACTTTAATTGAAGAACATCCAAAGTCTATCGGACAATTTTTCAGGAAGAACAAAAAACATTACTACCTCCCGGCGTAAGCATACGGGATCTTATAGTTTCCATGTGTGTGTGGTACTTTATTTCTCGGTAACTACTGGTCGGATATGAACCAAATTTGATGGGCAATTATCGCATGGAATAAACAGTGCTATATTTGGTGGCCGTGATTAGCTAGGGGCAACCTAGGTTCGACTAGCCTTCTATGTGATACTTTACTTTTTTGTAACTATTGGCCAAATATGAATAAAATTTCGTGGACAGATGATTTGTCACACAGTGTAACGTAATCTGTCGCGAAATTTTAGAATTTAGAAATCATGAAGAATTTAATAATAATTACTCGTAAAATCGAAACAGACTGTACCAGTCAACACTTCAAGCGGTAGCAATAATGCTTAGTGCTATATAGAGTCATTATAAAAACTAATTGGTTTCACTCTAATAATAATAATAATAATAATAATAATAATAATAATAATTATTATTATTATTATTATTATTATTATTATTATTATTATTATTATTATTATTGCGAATGAATTGACGTTACTAAATTATTTCGTTCGTTTAGAAGTATTTCCAGAATGAGAACTCATTTTTTTCAAAATTATCTTTTCAAACTCTAATCTTGATTATTATGCAACAAATTCCAAGGTTCTGTATTGGTGTATATATATACAGAGTGGTAGGTAACTCCACCGACAAACTTTGGGAGGCGAATCCTTGTACGAAATGAAAGAAAAAAGTTCTAATAAACATGGGCCGAAAAATGCCTCCTTTCAGAGTTATGATCCATTGAAAATTCGAACAATCATTTTTCAAAACTCCCTAACTTAGAAACTACAGGACCTATCCCAAGCGGTTTACAAAATTACACAGGAACTATTATGTTCTCTCTCTAAATATCCATGTTTTACCATCCTCCGTTATCGGTGAAAGGAACTGTGAAAAGAAAGTTGAATTATAGGGATACTCATTTAAGTACTTATATATATCTATATCTATATCTATATCTATATCTATATCTATATATATATATATATATATATATATATATATATATATATATATATATATATATATATATATATATATGAACCATCTTGCAAGGTTCCCAGCATGTAAATAATGAACAAATAAAAATAATAAATTAGAAAAGTGTTCATATTTCCATTACTTACGTTATCGAAAAAAAACTAATCAAAATTTATTTTTCTTTAACGTTATATTAGTTTAATTCACTACGGCATGTACCGAATTAAATCTGCCACTTTTAAATTGATGTAGTACCTTTATTACGCATTGTACAAGTTTCTGTTTTACATTTATTGAGAGCAAGTACATTGACTTAAAGTATGCTCAAAGAAACAATACAAAGAGTTCATGGATTGTATTCATGGCGCAGCTTCTTGCGTACTCCCTTCTCGAGGATTTCGACAGACACTTTCTTGATCGTCCTGGCAGCAGCAATCCACTTTCGCTCAAACTCCTGAATGGTTTTCGTAGCCTCACCTGTCTTCCTCAAAACGCCTTTCACTCGCGCCCAATAACGCTCGATAGGCCGGCACTGCGGGACGTTAGGTGGGTTCATGTCTTTTTTGGCAAATTCTATCCCGTTTTACTTCATGAACTCTATCGTCGCTTTGGCGTAGTGGGCTGAGGCGAGATCAGGTCAGAATATGGTGGAGACGTCGTGCTTTCAAATTAGTGGCAGCAGTCGCTTCTGTAAGCACTCTTGGACATAGACTTGTGCGTTCACCGTATCCTAACTAACTAACTAACTAACTCTATGGCCTATGGAACCCGCAGGTTCAATGCCGTGTTCACAAAAGCTCTCCACTGACTTCTATCCTTAGCTAACTACATCCAGTTTCTACTTTGTATTCCAATCTCTGCGAGATCCATCTTAATATTGTCCTCCCATCTGCCCTAGGTCTTCCTAATTGTCGTTTTCCGATTGGTCTTCCAGTCAAGACTTTCAAAGCGTTCCTACTTTTTTCCATTCTAGCTGCATGACCCGCCCACCTAAGCCTCCTAGACTTGACGACCCTAACAATGTTGGGTAAACCGTATAAATTATGTAGTTCCTCGTTATGAAGTTTCCACCATTCCCCCTTCCCGTTCCTCCTGGGTCCGAATATTCGTCTCAGGATCTTGTTCTCAAATACTTTCAGTCTATGTTCTTTCCTCCGAAGGATTTCCTCACGAAGGATTTCATTACCTTCGTGACAAAAACTGAACTCCTTTCTCCGCACTCGCAGATCGCCTGCCACACAAGATATTTCTTGTCGAATTTCCCCACTGCGACCGTTGTTTCGGGTCGTGGGAGAATTGTTGACCAGGAAGCGCTGAAAAGTCGGCCTTGACGTAGATTTCGTCGTCCATAATGATGTGGCGATTTTCGCGTCCAAAATAGTCATAGAATTTGCGAGCACGTGATGTGATGGCGGTGCCCTGATTTTCTGAAACTCTTGGCACCTTCTGTTTTTTGTATGTCCTCATACCGTCGCGTTGCTTCGATCTCTGCACCATGCTGACGCTTATGTTGCAATTCATGAAAACATCCCTGATCGAAGCACTAGGATTCTTCTTTATGGCACTCACGATCCTTTTGTGAAGTTGGGGTCACGTGGATCGTAAGGATTTCGATTGTTTTGTTGTCGTTCGATCGACTGAGTCGTAATGTACTGTGTCAATATGGTTTGGACAGCTCTGTGCGGCATTTTCAGGTCCTTCGCAATCAAACTCCAGGGGCGACAAGGATTTTGGAGCCATTTGTCGACGACTCGTTGACGGTGATCTCTTTCATTCATTGCTGTATCTGTACCCTGCAACATTAAACAATGAAAAGCATATCAATTTCTAAGTTAGTGTACGTGCTATCAATACATGTACAACATAAACTTGTACAATGCGTAATAAAGGTACTACATCAATTTAAAAATGGCAGGTTTAATTCAGTACATGCCTTATTAGCACGAGAAATAGCAGAATTTTCATTCCCAAATCTAGACATGAAAAAATATAAGATAAATAGAAATTATACAAGTAAAATAGACTGTCAAGTAGGAAAATATGTAGCTTCTCACAGAAGTTTCTTACACCAGCGAATTTCTTAAAAGATAGCAATAGGTAGAAGGCCTCTATTGACAATGGATGAAACTTCCATTCATAGTCAGATTTTCAATGGTATCAAATTTGTAATGGAAATGTACAAATATGTACAAAGAAAAAATGGAGAAGATTATGGGATGAAATTTTATACAAGTAATAAATTGGAGATCTATAGGAATATATTAAAAGTTATTAGAACTGCGAGGATTGAATTTTCTCTGGAACGAAAGATTGCATAAAGGATATCTAATAACTTTAGAATAAAGGCAATCTGTATTGAGAAATAAACTAATGAGAAAATATATTTGTGTACCTGATTTCAGGAAATTAAAATATCTGATATTTCCTCTTTTTCATGATGTTTATAATTTGGACCACTGGGTATATTAGAAAGAACAGAATTGTATAATGATCTATTTAACTAACAACTTCTGTTTTTTACTGTTAATATTTCTTCTCATATTTATTCTTTTCACTCTCTTTATTCCGAACTTTAGATATGGCAGTCCATGTAAGAAGCTGTGACGATTCATGGTATGGTTGTTGTCCAGATGGTAAAACAGCTGCTTTAGGACCAGATAATGGAGGATGTCCATCCAATTGCAACTGTAACAAACTAGGTAATAATGTAGTCCATTTTGACGATAAGTACTTTTTGTAAATATGTTACATATTTTATACGCATTGACACTGAAAGCTTTAATTGAAAGTGAAGCTTCATTCAAAGATTTTCATGGATCGCACTGTGCTATATCCCATAATATCATAATATAAATTTAATATATATTATTTCTTACTTCACTAAAATAAGAAATAAATTATAATGTATGATAAATAAAAGTGATTATGTGCAATGTTGCTACAAAGAGTAAAACATTAAAAACTCTTAAGTAGTGTTCTTCCCTTGCTATGAGTAGCTCCGGATTTCATTACCGGCATAAATTTAGTTTTCAAATACATCACAACATAAGTATTTAAAATAAATTTTACAAGAGCAAGAAACAGTATTCCAAGACGTGAAAATTATCTAAACGTATAATGCATCTCAAGAAAGTTTAAAAAATAATTGTCTGTATTTATTATTTCACGAGAATTATTTTTTGTAGGTTCTTATTCTGATACCTGCGATCCTGTAACACAACAATGTTCGTGTAAACCAGGAGTCGGCGGCCTCAAATGTGACAGATGCGAACCAGGCTTCTGGGGTCTTCCAAAAATTTCCGAAGGAAACCAGGGATGTATTCGTAAGTACATTAAAAAAAATAGCTTGATCCTTTTATTCAACTCAAAAATATATTCGGCCTATGTTTAACAGAAGGGGTCCAGCTCTTTTCTCTAAAAAGTATTACAATTTTCGTAATTTCTGTTCACATTCTGTTAGTTTAGGGTAGGGTTGGTTAGTTTAAGTTAGGTTAGGCTAGTTTAGGTTACGTTAGGTTAGTTTAGTTTATGTTATATTAGTGTAGGAGTCCCGCATAATTTTCCAAAAAATGGTATAATTTCGCTTATTTCTACTAATATTACGTTAGTTTAGGTTAGTTTAGGTTAGCTTTCGTTAGTTTATGTTAGCTTAGGTTAGATTTAGTTACGTTGTGTTACGTCTAAGTACTTACATCTCTCATTTCTCCTGTAAATTTTGCGTTTTTTACCTGCTTCTGGACCCCTTGTACTAAACATACCCCATATATTCATTATTTTATCTGTATTCGTGTGTCTGCTTAATCACAATATAAAACACGTAAAAGTCAAACACAGACTTGAATAGTTCTTACTTAAATTCCACACTTTACAAAGTACCTCATGTAAAGCCTTCACCATAATTACCGCTTATTTCATCGTTTCCCTTTCACCAGCATAATTGAAAATAGTTTATTCATTGGACACCTTGTGACTTGTTTTCATCCGCCATTTGAGTTTCAAGATGTCTATTATACCAATCAGCGACACGTCGTGTGTTCTAAGACAACCTGTTCTGGACAAAGAACCTGTACCTGTCTTCCTGAATCGCCAGGATTTGAAACCAAACAAATATATTGTTGTGAAATGGATGTTATGATTGCTTTCTTTGTATTCCTGTTACATTTATAATTTTAAAGCCTGTTTATTTCATTTCTTCTTTGTGTTTTCTTTTAATAACGAATTAAAATAATACAAGTCAGGAAGTAGAACCCTTAATGTAGCATTGTAATTTTGTCAACATTACAAAACACATAAGCCCAATTCTTTGAAAACTTGTCTCCAAGTCTACATCTCAGTTTTAGACCGAATGATAGTGATCCTGGCATAGCCAAATTACGTTTATACTTCAGACTTACAATTAAACAGCGACCGAAAGACTTACAATTAAAAAGCAACAGATACACAAAATTGACTTAGTATTTATGTACTTGTCTAATAGTTATCCATTGATTCTATTTTATGTTAAGAATTGAATGAGAACATATCTGTTAATGATAAACATATTTTTAGTCACTTGTTAATAAAAAATTATGAGGTTTGATACCTCATAACTCCCCACATGCAAGGTGCCAATATTAAACTCAGATTACTACGTCCAATTAATGTGATCTATTCTATCTTTAACAATGTTTATGATCTTATTATTCTTAAGTGTTTAATATAGTCATAATACTCAGTACTCTGTTGTGAACATCTTGCATATTATTTCCACTATAATTTCACATTTCCTAATATTATAACCTATATCATTATTAATCCTAACTCCACTTTATAAAATGTCTCTTCTTTCTTCAGTGAATTATTAAAACGAATAGTGCAACCATTGACTAAGTCAACTATATCATTAAATCTGTCGTAAAGATAAAAAAATTATTAAAAACTATGTTGTATTAAGTAGTAAGAACGGCATTGAAGAAAACTGGAAATAGGTCACAACTGATAACATTTAAAATAATATTATATCTCAAAATCAGGAAAAAGAGTCAAAATTTTGTAAGAGTTCGTAAGGTCATTGAGGGCCTGAAACCCAGGTAGTCGGGAAAATTGAGAGGATGACAGGGAAAATAGAAAATGAAAAAAGAGAGAATGAAGAGGTGGGAAAGGAAGATAAATATGGGGAAAAGCCTGTAGAATAAAATGTGTATGTGTGAAGTGTATGGGCCAATCCCCAGCGACCCTCGTTCTCTACATGCACAAGAAAATGACGTGCACTATGTAGATCCACAGCCGAACTCCCAAACGATCTATAAATAAAGTGTCATTTATAAGTTTAATAAATAATATTCATCTATCTATTTATTGTACAACTTAAATATCCCAACATCACTAATTATAACTGTTCCGAATTGAAATACTTAAATATTTGTCTTTTCCTTAGTATATTGAATGGTTTGTTACTATTTGAAACGTATTTTTTTCTATAAAGGTTAGTAGTTTTACATAAAGAAAGGAAGAACAAAGAAATCATCTGTATAATGCCTTCTTAAGTATTATTAATAATAAAAAGAATGAAGACAACACAAAACCACATAACAGCTTAATCGTTAAAACTAATCAATCTCTAATTAGTAAAGGAAAAAGAAAGACAGTGTGAGAACGGGACAGGGTAAATATCTCGTATGAGAGAGAAGACAGGTGCAACTTTTCCCATGTAACCAGGAATCATTTTTCTTCCTTTCTACAGCTAGATTAAGGGTATTTTCAGAAGATGTAGTTCCCGGGATAAAATGAAGATGTTTTCCGTATTGTTGTTTTTTATTTTCTTCAATTCTTTATTCTTTTCCAAGCATCATGAACACACTATATTTAAAAAGCAAGCTATTTAATAAATTTATACCGTTATCGAAGTTTTGTAAACAGATATCTTTAAAACAATTTTCTTTAAAGTTATATCTTATTCATGTTGTTGTCTAAAACAAAGTCAGTAAAGATGCTTCAAGTTCAATGTTGTTACTTCCATATCCTATCTTTTCATTATTATTATTATTGTTATTTGCAGCTTTTCTTAATCCAATACTAAACAAACTCATTTTATATGTTGTTCCTTTTTCTTCTATTCTTTGCGCTTTCAACAAGAAATTAGTTTACTCTCTCATCCCATCATTTGGGTTATTCATCTTCATTTCATTTTCTTACTATTTTATTTTAAGAGATTTCGTATGGTCATTTTTCATTAACGATATAGTATGGCCACCACATGCCGTTTCGTCTCATTCGCACACATTATGATGCCTGTTCCTCCTTGTTTATTTTGTAATATTTTAATGTTATTTTCATTTATTAACATTATTCTCTCCAAAAACTATATATTGTAGACATATTTCAATAGCATATCAATATTTACCAAAATAATCTAAACATCTTAACAAAACCTGATGCATTTCATTAATACAGCACTGGACACTTTTAGACTGTAATAAAGCTTATATTCGTGTCAGAATCGAAATATATAATCAGTAGTTGCTTTTTCAGAGTAATAGTGGACGTTTCATTTTAAGTCTATATTTACGAGAAGTCGTAAAATAGGTTATCATATTTTTTTCTTGAGAAATTGTAAAGCACGGGTAAACTACGACAGCGGTTTAATGCGAGAGCCAACTGTACGTCATTTGATGACATACAACCAAGATCTTTCAGATGATGATATCGTAATATTAGAGATCCATTGTGTGCCAAGCAAGTATGAAGGTTGGAATAACCAATTTTCAGAAGAATTGTCAGACGCTGAGAAGACCGACTTGTAGGCAGCAGCCTGACTTTCTGATATCTGACGCTCTACTCTTATATGGCAATATGAGACAAGACTCGGCTGCAGCAACGCAAAACCATCTCGCCACTCTCGGTTGGAAATACCTTGCCCATCTGCCGTACAATCTCGACCTCGCGCCATGTAAATGCATCAGCGTCCTTAATTCTGATGTGATTTTAAAAAGTAACCCTTGTTTTCTATTTTTGCAACACATAATTTGTCTTGTATAAACACCTCTGATCATAGCCACCACAGGAAACTTATTTTTCGATTTCAGCTCGTACTTCTACATTTATCCGATCTGTTCTTTCTTGTTCATTTCAAACATTTAACTTTTGTCCATAGGTGTGAATTGTAGTTTACTCCGTGTACTCCTTGCACATTGATGTATTGCACTATAAATCTGTGAGTTTTTAATTTACCGTGATGCTGTTGTTTACTATATTGTACCTATTGTTTCTGTTATTGACACCATATTAAAAATAAACTTACTTTCATTCTAGCGTGTGGTTGCTCTTTATTTGGATCAGTACGAGACGATTGTGAGCAAATGACTGGAAGATGTGTTTGTAAGCCTGGAATACAGGGACAAAAGTGTACCATTTGCTCCGGAAATAAAGTGTTGGGCCCTAATGGATGTGTTTCAGGTACGCTAGTTGATCAAATAACATATATTAGAATAGAACTTCATTTCGTAAAATTATATTCTCGTAACAACGTTCCTATATCTGTAACATATTTCAAAATGTCACTATTCGTACGTTCTTTCTTCGTTGGGAAGATGTGTGATATCTTTTCCGTTATACAGAATTAAAAACATTCTCCAAACTGTGTACGCGAAACCTTTGGATTACAATTTCCAATATACTTTTCTTTTTCATTCCAGCTTGTAAAATGGGAGCAATATTTGAAGTTGATACTCAAGAGTTGGTTTCGTTAGACTTATTTGCAGATATTATAAATATTTGTCTATTATTTACCTAAGTTGTATTTACGATTCAATAACCTCTGTAATAATACTTTCTTATTTTAATTATATTCGTATTTGTACTTTTGTAATTTCTTAATCATTAATATTATTATTAGGAGAAGGAGTAGAAGTCTTTTCACAATAGCATATTTTCCGTAGACAGGAGAGAAAATTTATACAATTAATCATTTACTTTACAGGAAGTTTACTGATAAATAAAGGAATTAGGCGTATTTTCTTCATTCTGGGATGTCAAAAATGTCCATCTAAAAATCGAAGAATTTGCTGAAATTGTACTAAGTTAATAATGTGCGCACTTTAGTACTTATATTTGATTGTCATTACTAGGCAACTTCCTAGTTTCAACATAATTCTCTGAAAGTATACTGAAAAAACGGTAATTAATTTTCTTAAATGGTGAATTTCCAGTAAATCCAAATCGAATGACTTATCGCCAATACAGTTTCTTGGTAGTATGCTCAACATGATTTCCTCTATGTTACGAAAACCCACTCAATTGTAGTATTCTTTCTGAGACTAAACAAAATAGTATACATAGGTGGGCTTGTTTCAGATGACTGAACTAGTGCTATAATGAATATGTTTGAATATTACAAATTAATAAATTTAAATATTATTATAAACATTATCTTCATTTTTGATTACAAGTTTCATATACAAAAATTCAACTTTAGTTATATTACTTGTATTGGATCATATTTAGATTAAACTTCATTTCTGTTAATCTTGTTTAGTATCGAAGTACGAAACAGATATAAGTACATGAAGATGGGCTACAACACCAAAGGAGTGATTGATTTGCTAGAAATATTTCAGTATGCTATTAATAGTAAGTCTTCTAGAACTTAGCAAAAAGAGATAGACTGACCAAAATGTTCACGTTTAAAACATGTGTATTTTTCTTTCTGTATTCTTACTCTCTTCTTTGTTATTTTTTAAGATACCAATTATTCTCTACTTTATGTGCAAACAGCTGATGTAACAACACCAGTTCCAACTTCCTGTTTGGAGCTTACCTGCTACTTTGGTGCCACCTGTGAAGAGCATGACGGTTACGCAGAATGTGTATGTAAAGCACGATGTTCAGAAGATTCAAGCAAAATGCAGGTTAGCTGAGATTTTATAACTTTCTCTCTTTTATTGTTAATTAAAATATAAAATTGATTACTGATGAAAAATATGTATTACATAATTACGCATGTAGTTCCAAAAATCGCTGTAGTCATTTTGAAGTTGATGTCACAAAAGTAAATAGGGATCTCGATTTTTGTTGGCATTGTGTTCTGTTTGTACCCCCATTTCAGATTTGATACTATTGTGCTGCCAAAATGTCTTGAGCCGTGGCAAAAGTGCGAACTAAAGCTCACACCCATGCGTTGAGCCAATAAGGGTTCAGCTGTTCCTAAGCGAGAGACCTTTAGCGAAAGGGAGTGAATTCCTTCAGCCGATAGCAGCGCCTGAAACGGAAGACTAGGTGTCAAGTCAATGTGGTATATTTATAAGACTGTTGTAATATGTTTTGATTTAAATCATCCTGGGATCAAGATAGCTTAAAATGAGCATGAAGGTTTTTCCTTTTGAAAATTATTTCTGTTAGCTTTATAAAAGTTAAGTCAAGTCCAAAATGGTCTAAACGTTTAGACGTTGAGTAATCTCTTTATTATAGTCTGTGGAGAACATTTGATCCACAATTTAAAATATTTAGGTATTTGCCAACAATATAAGACGCTTTATAAATTTTAAAAATCTGATATTTTCAACCTCATTTTTCTCAGAATGAGTACGATTTACGGTTTTTGGACTTAAGGCCTTTAACGCAGCAGACACAGAACTAAAAAACATGAATCGTATTATTATAATTTAGAAATACAAGATACCTTTCTAATGTAGGGTTTTAACCTCTGTCACTATACCAAATAAGTTACAAACTTTTCTTTTTAATTTTGTAGGCTGTATGTGGGAACGATGGTCAAACATATGGATCGGAATGTCAACTTAAACTGTTTGCTTGCAGATATCAAAAAGATATTGTAGTCCATTCTTTAGGCCCATGTAAAGGTAAGTAAATTCGTGTTAGTATATGCTAGTAGGGTATGTATGTATGTTTTAGGACACATTGCAGCCACAACTTCTGCAAAGTCTACTACAATCTTTATGTTTGTTCTCTCATTTACCGATACATTCTTCCTCTTACTACAATTAATCACATACATTGGTCTGTTATCTATAAACTCTTTAGGATCATAGTACATTTCGGTATTTCCACATGTTATTATCTTAAATGCAGTATAATCTTCGTAATCCCTGTTAGCAATATCTAAGTTTCTTGATTCTTTTGGAAATACCTCATTCCTCCCATTCTTAAGATAGATATTCTTTACCTTACAATGATCGAACTTACTTGCATCTGCTGTTTGTTTACCACTTCTATCAGTTTGGAACATTACAACTACGAAATCGGGCATATCAAATTGTCTAGAATTAAATTGAGTAGTAACATCAAACTCCAAGAAAGAGCCTACAACAGTCTTTTGAACACATTGATAAGTATGGAATGAAAAGATGATTTTAGGTTCCTTAAGAATATATCGTGTTCTTTACAAGCCTCATCTAATGGGTTAATACCTTTATCACCTCTTTCTAACCTTTCTTGTAGCTTAGTTCCCGGACCACAGTACGAAAATCCTGGAATATGTAATTCAAATGGGAGTTTATTAATCAAATCATTTACTAATCCTTTTCCAAGCTTCTCATTATTCCAGAATCGTGGTGGTAATGTATTTAAGATCTTAATCAAATAACCTATACCTTTCGGATCATTAGGAACAAATTGTGAAAGCTTATTATTAATCATACTCACTATACCTACTTTCTCATTATAAAAGTTATTATTACCAGCCTTTTCTTCTCCGTCTATAACTATTAGCCTATCTATAAGCTTTCTCACATCATCCATCCATATATATTCTTTAGGTATCTCTGTATATTGTTTAATTCTTTCACCAGTCCTTTTAGGAGTTGGAGGTAAAGATGGTTTAATATAATTATCCAAAATAGGCTTGATAATATTAATGTACTTGGAACCTCTAATAGATGCTACTTTTTTATCTCGATTATATTTTTGGAAGGCAGCATCTGATTCTATTATTATTTCTTTGTACTGTTCAAAATCGTCATCGTCATAATCTTCAATAGTTTTATTAGTATTCATCGTTAACAATTCCCATAGACCCTCTGTTCCTTTATAAGTTTTACCATTAATTATCAAATCATGACCATTCACTTTAACTTCAGAATTTCCTATCTTATTATTTTCCCATCTTCTTCTACAGTACTTATTCCAAATACACTATCATTTCTTTTACTATAATATTTCGTTGCAATCTTACCAAATGATTGCGCTGTTGTTAAAGGTTCTACTCCTTCCACTTTGTCTTTAATTTGTTTCTCATTTGTTTTATTTCTTCCGTTATAGGCGTATCACTACTACATGGAGAACTATCATAAGTTATCTTTTTAGGTGTTTCTAGTAGACTAGGATCTATTGAAGCCGTCTTATGTACAACTGGAACAAGTTCAGTTATTAGATTTTTATTTTGTTTTGCTACTTCTTTGATTTCACTTCCTAAATTTTGAATAGCATCAATTACAGCTTGTTCTTGCGTCTTAAATTTATCATATATACCTGCTCTTTCTTTCTTCCAAGATTTGAAGCCCTTTATCAAGAACTCCTTTAACTTAATATTCTTATTAATTTCTTTCTCATCCATTTATTATATAGAAAACGAACAAACGTCAATAAACGTCAATAAACGTGAAAAAACATCAAACGTTTAAGAAGTGTTTTATCTTGTTCCTATACTTACCATTGTTTACCTTCCTTGTCATATCAATTACTATAAAACCATAATCTTCTTGCCAACATTTTGAACATATCTCTTTAAATTTATCATAAGACATATCTCCTCCAACAAACTCATTATATACATGTTTAAGATTAGTATCATCTTGTCTAAATACACATAGGAAGTTAACGTTATCTCTTATAAGCTGTTTAGGTACTTTTGAATATGTCTGTGCAAGATAGAAACAGTCTAAATGCCTATGTCTACCTCTTGTAAAGTAATTTCTAACAGTATCTTGATTCTCTAAAATGTAATTCTCTCAAACACAACAACAGAGTATTTTTCACATTCATCAATATGCACAATAGAGTCATTACTGCTTAAGAACGTTGCTATTTCTTTATTGAACTTTAGTTCTGCTTTTTCAAGTCGATCTTTTAATTGCTCATACTTTGGCTGATTCATGCTTTTAGAATATATGTAGAAGTAATTATAGTTTAACCAACCTGGCTGTAATAAGAAGTTAAATAATAGAAATGTTTTACCACAACCAGATGGACCCACAATAAGACATCGAATATCATCAGGTATAAGCTCTCCATTTCTTTTCTTAACTGTTGTTTCTTTTATCATCTCTTTTACATCCCAATTAATAGTTTTCTTACTCATTTATTATAGAGAAAATCGTCTCTTTTATTATCTTATATTTTTAAGTTGTTCTCTGATCTTAAGCAACGTATCTTTTATATATTCGTTATCCATTTCACCATTTAATGTTATTATCATCTCTAACTGTTCTTTAAATGAGTTAATACAAGTGACAATAGTTTTATATTCATCTTTTCTTTTGCTTATGTTTAACTTAAAAGACAAACCTGTTATAATAGCACTTCCAGTCGCAAGAGATGTTGTTAATATTGAGCAAATTGTTACAGGTATAAAAATATTAATAAATCCAGTTGTTGCAGAAAGTATAACCGATAACGTAATCAAAGTGTAGTATGCATATTTAACAATTCGTAGTTTTCTCTTTTTCTTCTTTAAACTGTATTCTAACTTTTGAATGATATCTTCTATTAACTTGATTACTTTCTCTCTTGGAATATCTCTAGGTAAATCAAACTCATTCATTTATTATATAATAAATGGCTAAGGTATTTAAGTTAACGAGTGATACTTCTGTTTTAAAGAAGAAACTCCATTACGAATTAGACAACAGTAGCAAGTATAGGACTAGTTGGATTTTACACTACATACTTAACTCCAAACATTACAGAAAAAAAGTTTCTCATATGGTGATAGACAAGTTTTTATACCAGAAGGGCAATATATAATTTAAAATCACTTAATGAGTATTTAAAATCTCAATCCATCAACATAACATTATCAGAAGATCATTTAAGAAATAGAGTTAAAATAGAAACTGATAGTAATGATGTTACAATTGGGGGTATAGGTACTGTCCTCGGGTTTAATGTTCTTGAAGTTTTAGAAAAAAACAAAACACATATTGGAAGTAAGTTGCCAAAGTTTCACCCGTTTGATACAATTAATGTTCACTGTAATATAGCTGATGGTATGTTTGTTAAAGATACAGAATACACACATAGAGAAACAGGAATTATAGCATCATTTAAAACAGATGCTGAGTTTAAACATAGTATTATTTATGAGCCTACTTATCCATTATTTTTCCCTATATCAAAGACAAGGTTGATAATTTTGAGATAAGGATAACAGATGAGAATGATTCCTTAATTGATTTTGGTGGAGCTACAACAACTGTACTTTTACAAACTAAGATTTTCTCTTAAATAAATAGGAAGATGTGTTCTGTTAAAGGTTGTATGTTTTTGTGTTCCTTATAACGAACTAAAGGATTTGAATATTGATTATGTATTAACAAAGAAACAACTTAGCGATAAATCTAAGAAAATTAAAGAAGGTAAAGGAATGGATTTAACTTTAACTACTGCACAAATGAAAAAGATTAAGAAAGAGCATATGGGTGGTTTTATCTTTACAATTCCAGCCATTTTAGCAGCTTTAGGAGCAGTTGGCTCATTAGCAGGTGGTGCAGCAGCGATTACTAAAACTGTACTTGATGCTAAGAAGAATAAACAAGAACTTGAAGAACAAAAAAGGCACAATATGGCTATGGAAAAAAACATGGAGCAGGTAAACCAAAGAAGTCAAAAAACTAAAACCATTGACCAACTTCGATATAGAGAGGTTGGTTAAAGAAATAAAGATAAAACGATTTAGAGGTGTATTTATGAGTGATGAACTTCCACAAAAACCCTATGTAAATGAGTGTGGTATAGTTAACCTTGATAAATCAGAAAACATTGGTACTCATTGGATATGCTATTGGAAAGATAACAGCATAAAGTACGCGTTTGATTCTTATGGTGGTGTTCCTCCTAAACAACTGGTACAATATCTTGGTACCAAAAACTTATTTTACAATGACGAACTTATACAAGGCTTTAATTCAGTTATATGTGGTCATCTTTGTGTTAAGGTTTTAAATCTTCTAAATCAAGGGTATTCTTTTAGTGATGTTATGTATATGATTAAAAATGATTAAATATTATTAAGTTTAAGTACTTTTATGGTTTATATCCATAAAAGTTTTGTTTTAAGATAAAAATGGAAGCTATACACAATAGATTTTTAGATTATTTTGAGAAGCATGAGGATGAACTAGATGCACTAGTTAAATATAAATTTAATTGGTATTTTCGGGATTTTAGTAAGATAGGCTTAAAAGATAAAAACAACGTATATAATGTTACTGGTTTATGGAAAATGTTAATACCTAAATTTTTGTATACGGAAGAAGAGTTGTGTAAGTTATATCCAATAATTACCTTAAAGAACATGTTGTCAAATTATAACACCGGACCATTAAAATGTAGTAATTGTGGTAGTAAATCATTAACAAAAGGTAGGAGTAGATACATTTGTGATTATTGTTCTGTAGCGAATGGTTTTGTTTACAGTACTAATGAAGGAATGAGAGAGAAAACCATGGTATGATACTACAAAAAGATTTAAGTTACAGTTATCTCGTTTGCAAGCTTTACAGGATAGAATTATTCCAGAAGATGTGTTCAAGGTGTTAAATGATGAATTTAGAGATAAGCCAAAAGATTTAATATCAACAAAAGATGTTCTAGAAGTACTAAAGAAAAATAAATATACAAAATATTATGATGATGTTTATTTAATACACTATCACCTTACCGATCAAAAACCATTAAACTTACGACATATGGAAGAAACACTTATAAACGACTTCGAAAACTTACACGAGACCTTTATAGAACTGTATCCAAAAAGAGTATTGTTTATTAACTTAAAATGTGTATTGTACTATCTGTTGAAAAAGCATGATGTTCATGTTGATATTGATTTTAAATACTCATCTAAACAAATAGAAATGTTAAAAAATGTTTTGAAAAATTAGGATGGGCATTTTCTGTATAATAAATGAGTATGTATATATTTGGTAATGTTAAAGATAGAAAAGGTGATATTAATATTAGTGAAGAAAAATTAAAATTGTTGGAGAATTTAAATGATGTTTTTAGCGTAAGTCAACTTAGATCAATAGAAGCTCAATTAGAGAACGATAGAAAACGATTTGAAGATGCATTAGAAACGTTACAAGACACATACATAAAGAAAGAAGATTTTCAAAAGATTAGGATGGATACTACTAAATTGATTATGTAGAAAGAAACCATACCTCTATTATATCGATTGAGAATTAAGAATGTTAAAGACCCAATCTTTAGAATATTTAATCTCTCTAATGGTTACAAATTTCTCTATAATGGAAAAATAATGCACATAGAATTAAGTTTGGATAAAGACTTTCTAAAGATATATTTAGGTGATACTTTGATTGAAAATTTACCTTTTAACTTTAACAAGAACGATATAATTACGATTAAACCAAATAAAAATTCAGCTATGGAAGAAGGACAATTATTGTTTGTTGTAATGTACATAGAAAGAGAACTTTCCTAAGAACGTTTGCTATATAATAAATATGAATATTTTTGGTAACATTAAAAGTATAAAAGAAGAATCTAGAGAAGTTTTTACATCCTGGGTTGATTTTAAGAACAAAAGATTGGTTAATGTATCTAATGCTATTGATAAACAAGATGTAACATTAGAACAGCTTGAATCAGTGAAAGAAGAGTTTAATTTACTTACAAGAAAAGAAATTGTTGAATTTCCATGTCGATTGGCAGAAGATGTTCTTGGGAAACCAGCCTTTTTTGTATATAATTTAGCTGCCGCCTACAAATTTCTTTATAGAGGTAGGTTAATGCATATAAAATCAAGTCTTAATAAACATCTTATAGATCTATTTTTAAATGACGCTTTAGTTGAAAGTTTTCCATTATACTTTAATATAAATGATCAGTTAACAATTAGACCATCCAAAGATTCTGAATTGAAAGAAGGTAAATTATTATTGCTTATTATGTATATAGAAATAGAAGATGAAGGTGAAAACGAATCAAGTGATGATGATGATAATGTTAAAAGTATAGTATTAGGTAGTGATAAATTTTAATTTTTTTTGTTGATTTTCTATACAATAAATAATGATGGTGTATTGTGTTAAGTGTAAGAAATTGACAGATACGGAGAAAGATACCATTAGAATTGAACAAACAAAGAATGGAAGATATCTAAAGAAAGGTATTTGTTCTGTATGTGGTGTTACTAAAACTCAATTCGTTAAAAAGAATGATTGACTATATGATGGTAAAGGTGTTAGAGAAGACATTATAGAAGAAATTCACAAACCATCTAGAAAAAAATTTGACAGATTAAGTGTAATGATAAAAGGTATTGATGATCTTTGGCAAGCTGATCTTGTTGAAATGGATATTGGAGTATTAAAAGGTGTTTCCAAATTAAATAAACGTTATAAGTATCTGCTAACGATTATAGATGTGTTTACGAAATATGCGTTTGCTGTTTCTGTTAAAGACAAGAGTGGTAAGAATGTTACAGAAGCATTTGAATCCATATTAAGAATGAGAAAACCTAGTAACTTACAAACTGATCAAGGTAAAGAGTTTTACAATAAAGAGTTTAAGAAGCTAATGGAGGAAAATAACATTAATCATTACTCAACCTATAGTGGAAACAAAGCTTCTGTTGTTGAGAGATTTAATAGAACGCTTAAACAAAACATGTGGAAAAGGTTCACAACACAAGGAAATTATAAATGGATAGAGATATTACCTACACTAGTTAAAGAGTATAATAATAATGTACATAGAACAATTGGTTTAAAGCCTATAGAAGTTAACAAGAAGAATGAGCAAACAATATTGAAGAAAGTGTACCAAAAAGAATATAAGCGTGTTAAACCCAAATACAAATTAGGTGATCATGTTCGTATAAATAAATCGAAAGGGTTATTTGAGAAAGGATATACACCTAATTGGTCAACAGAAGTATTTATTATTAGCGAAGTTATTCCATCTAATCCATCTACATATAAAATTAAAAATTTAGAAGAATAGGATGTACAAGGTAGATTTTACGAACCAGAACTATTAAAGACGAAACATAAAGATGAATACTTGGTGGAAAAGATGTTAAGAAAGAAAGGTGATAAAGTATATGTTAAATGGCTAGGTTTTGATGATTCACATAATAGCTGGATAGATAAAAGTAATGTTATAATGTAAATATAAATGTTTGTCTTGTATGGAATAATAACCATAAAAGGCTAGTAAACTATTACTCTTCATCACGGTATTTAAAATTTTGCCCCGTTAAAACGACGGGTAAAAACTCCGAAAATAATTAAATCAACATTTTAATATAATAAATATGAGTACTATGGATAATTCGTATAGTTTAAATGATATTTGTTACGAACAGATTAAAGATGATTACTGGTATGGTCTGTTTGGTGATTTCAAGTTGATTATAGACAAATCAACAGAATATTTCAACGCTACTAAGTTGTGTCAGGTCAATGGTAGAAGGTTTGATCATTGGTTAGAAAATAAACAATCTACAACAATAATAAAAAACTAGAAGAAAAGTATCAGTCTAAAAAAATATTACATGATTTTAGGAGGAAGACAAAGGATAATCAGAGGTACATATGTTCATCCAGACTTGTTCCAAGAAATAAAAAGATGGTCTCAATTGAAAAAAGATGATGATAAGTCAGGTTTTGTTTATATCGCCACAACAAACCTGTATAAGAAAAGAAATATTTATAAGATTGGCTTCACTAAGACCTTAGAAGAAAGATTAAAACAACTAAACGCATACAGAACAAACTTTGATCTGTTTTAATTTGATAAAACTTATAGAAGCAACAACGCACGAGAACTAGAGAAGTCAGTTCATCAAGATTTAGAAGATTATCGTACTGAAAAGAAATTCTTTGAATGTGACTTGAAAATTATTAAAGAAACTATAGACAACATTATAGAAAATGAGGTCTTAAAATTTTTAAAGAGCCTTCAACTATAAAAAATAATGCTGTGTTTTATGATAATTACCATAAAACTCTAACGTGTACAAAAAGATTAAACATATCATAGCAATACAATCTGACATATCAAAACAACCATTACATATACAATCTAGCTTAAATACAACACAGAGCATTCATCTTAGTTTAAACATAACCGTTTGATCTGTGGATGGAGAAGATGATGAGTTTGTTATTGATTTGTTTTTAAGTATAAGAGATTTGTAGAGGTAAGGGTAATGAGTTTTGAACATCCTTACCAGAAGAAGATTTGGTTAAAGGAATTGATTGTTTATATGATCAGTTATTATCTTATAATTAAGATTACAACTTTTATGGTATAATAGTCATAAAAGGTAATTAGTTAAACATTAAATAAACCATCTGTTGTAACATCGAATGCTAAATTCAATATACTACCTAAATAGGAATTATTACGGTATTTTCTTATTATAACTCTCCAATCTACGTAATGTCTAAATAAATATATAAACTCTACAGAGAGGTGTTGATAAATTGAAATGTTATGCCAATGAACTCTGTCTTTGAACTCTGCGATAAATCTTTCTGTTAAATTTTGAAACATTGAAATTATTTCCCAATCTACTTTGTCAGCGTAATCTCTTATAAGGTTTTCTGATAATTGTTGAGTTCCAGATAAGCGCCACCAAGAAACTTTATCTGCATGTTCTCCTATAAAGGCTTCAGAGAGTTTGCTTCCATAAGATATAGCATCAAAATCAACTTTGTCTATAAACTCATTAATAAATTCTTCAGATAGGTTTTGATTATACGATACTTCTCTCCAATGAACTCTATCTGCAAATTCTCTTATAAAGTCTTCTGATAAGTCTTGGCTTTCCGAAATAATCTCCCAATCAACTTTTTCAGCTAATTCTCTTATAAACTCTTCCGATAACTTTTTCCATGAACATATTTCACTCAAATTAACTTTCTCCTGATATTTGCGTATGAAATCTTCTGTTATGTGATCATAGTTATATTCCTCCTCATAATCATCATAACCTATAGATAACCATTGTTCATCAGTCAGTGAATCTAATATCTTATCAGACAAGTTCATAACGTTTGTATAGAGAATGTTTTGTATAAGAAATGAGTTCTTTTCTTTAGCGGCTTTCTTGAACAAATGATCTAACATACCTATGGAGATGCTAAAATTTATTTTGTCTTCATCATTATAACCTCCAATATCTAAATGTTTACATACACAATCAAATATAGGTTTGTAAGATAATATTTCCTTAGCACTAGTCATATTCACCTGTTCGTTTTCATTCTTAGATTTTTTAAATTTATCTCATTTTTGTTGGTTTTCTATATAATAAATATGTAGAAAGAATTTGATTTATTACATGATAGACTTAAACTAATTCATCATGATCTTAAACTCTTAGCAGCACTACTAGAGAAGCAAATATTGTTAAAGGAAAAAGAATTATTAATAATGCAACAAAAAACATCTGATTTGACTAGTGATGATGAATATAAATATGGTAGTGATGATTATGACGATGATGAGTAAGTTTACAAAAATGATTTAATTTTAATATGTGTATATGTAACTTTCATGGGATATTCCCATGAAAGTAGTGTTCTAATACAACGCGTAATATGTAGACAATGGCAGGAGTGTACAATGTTAAGTGTTGTATTAGGATATATGGAAGTAAAAATAGTACAAAAATGATTAGGAATAATCCGGCGAAGATAATTGAGTTATAGTAAGATTTTTTATATAGTAAATAAGATGAGTAATTATAGTAGATTTACTGTAATAGAGTTAAGACGACAATGTAAGGAAAAGGGAATCAAAAGATATTCCCGATTAAGAAAACATGAACTAATAAACCTTCTTAAACAATATGATGATGAAGAAAGCAGAAGACAGATTAGAGATATATTCCCATTTAAACAAGAAGTAATTGAAGGACCGAAACCAACACGTATACCAATTAAGATAGAATTAGAAGAAACAGCACTCAAGAAGCGTTTACAAACTATTAAAGTTGAAAACGTAGGTGGATATAAAGACCCAATAAAATTTTAGATACAAGTGGAAGAGTTGCTATTAACAAAATCAAAGAAGAATTAAAATTCCACCCTGTTAAAGTAAATCTCGCTTTCATTTGGGACTATATTAAAGATAAAGAAATACAAGAGCGCAATTTCAAAACATCAAACGAGAGAATATTAGAATCAACTGACTTAAATGAATATATATCTTATGCAAAACAAAAACTTCGTAGAGAAATGGAAGAGTTTGAAGGTAGAGGATCAGGATGGACATTACATCAAATTAAATATTCACAAATCAGATTAAACAAGTATGTACCATTAAGAGCTTCTTCCTATATTGAACTTCCTAAACCAATTAAAGTTAAGAAAGCAGTGATTAATGTTAAAAATAAAGACAATAAATGTTTCTTGTATTCTATCGCAAGTTACTTAAAACCTGTTGAAATACATCCTGAAAGACCTTCACACTATAAACGACTTGTTGACAAATTAGAAAAGAAATATTGTGATAACATTGAATTTCCTGTACAATTAAAAGATATTCCGAAATTTGAAAGAAGAAGTAATATTTCTATCAATGTTTACAGCTATGACAAGAACTATAATGTATATCCACTTCAAATCACAAAAACAAAGCAAGAAAAACATGCTAATTTGTTATATATAAAAGATGATCAAAATAATAGTCATTTTTGTTGGATAAAAGACTTATCACGATTAATAAGAAGTCAAGTAACAAAACATACTGAGAAGTTATACTTTTGTGATAGATGTTTAACAAGACACTTTCGAAATGAGAAGCAATTACAGAACCATGAGCTATATTGTAAAGAGCATGAGGCTGTTAGAATAGAACCTCCAAAACCATACGACAATCAAATAGAGTTTCAAAACTATAATCGATCATTAAGAGTTCCATTTGTCATATTTGCCGACTTTGAATGTATCTTACGTAAGTTAAAAATAGAGCATAATTGTAGTAAAACAGTAAAATATCGAAAGCATGAACCAATGAGTTTTTGTTACTATGTCAAATATTCAAATGGGAACTATAAAGCCCCTGTTAGTTATATAGGTCCAGATGCTGCGAAAGTATTTATTGAAATGTTACAAAAAGAAGCAATAGAAATTATGGAAATATATAACAGGGTATTTGATATGACTCCGCTTAGTGAGGAGGAAATAGAAGCTTATAACAGTTCGGATACTTGTCATATATGTGAGAAAAACTTGAATGACTTACCACCAGCTGTTGAGAAGAAAATAAACATATTAAAGAAGAAAATAGAGTTCTACAAGAATATAGATGATATGAGTGAAAAAATAAAAGAATGGAAGCATGACTTAAAAAAGTTTGTATAAGATAAATAAAAATAAAGCAAAAGTAAGAGATCATGATCATTTAACTGGAAAGTTTAGAGGTGCAGCTCACAGTTATTGCAATTTAAACTATAAAAATCCCAACTTTGTTCCTGTATTTCTTCACAATTTAACTGGTTATGATACGCATTTGTTTATTAAGGAGTTAGCTTATGATACACAGAAAATTAAACTGATTGCAAATAATGAAGGAAGGTACATAACATATGAAAAATATGTAAAAGCAGGACCAAAAAAAGATGGAATAAATTTAAGATTTGTTGATTCATTTAGATTTATGTCAAAGAGTTTAGCAGAGTTAACTAGTAATTTAAAGCCAGAACAATTTCGAGAAACATTAAAGTTTTTCCCGATTGATAAGCTTGATCTAGTTAATACTAAAGGTGATTATCCATTTGATTATGTTGATTCATTTGAAAAATTAGAAGAACCTGTTCCATTATCTATAGACAAATTTACAAACAGATTAACAGGAGAAAAATGAGTCCTGAACGTCATAAGCTTCATGTACGAGTTTGTAAAGAATTCGATCTGAAGTTAGTGAGGGACTTAACTGAACATTATAACAAAACAGATGTCCTTCAATTAACAGATATATTTGAAAACTTTAGATATGTGTGTTTAAAGGCATATGGATTAGATCCTGCTTGGTATTATACAGCACCGGGCATATCGTGGGATGCAATGTTAAAGATGACTAAAATTAACTTAGAAATGTTGACTGATTATGATAAAATACTAATGCTAAAAAAAGGGTATACGAGGAGGAATCTCACAATGTAGTAAAAGATATGTAAAAGCTAACAACAAATATATGCAAGATTATAATAAAGTTGAGTGTTCAACATACCTAGCATATCTAGACGCAAACAACTTATATGGGTGGGCGATGAGTCAATACATGCCTTATAAAGACTTTAAATGGATTAAACCTTGCATAGATATAATGAACATTCCAGATGACTCAGAAACTGGTTACATATTAGAAGTAGATTTAGAATATCCAAAGTATTTACACAACAAACATTCTGATTTACCATTAGCTCCAGAAAACATGTGCCCACCAGAATCTAAACAATCAAAACTACTAACAACACTTTATAATAAGGAGAGATATGTAATTCACTATAGGAACTTAAAACTATTTATGTCGCTTGGAATGAAATTAAAGAAAGTGCATAGAGTATTAGAATTCAAACAATCAGACTGGTTAAAGAAATACATTGATTTAAATACAAATATGAGAACGCAAGCTAAAAACAAGTTTGAAGATTTTTATAAGCTCATGAATAACTCAGTAATCGGAAAAACAATGGAAAATATTCGAAAGAGGCAACCCATACAATTAGAATGTGATCCTGAAAGAGTAGAAAAATTAATTGCAAAACCTAATTTTGTTTACAGAACAATATTTACAGAGAATTTGTGTGCTATACATATGAAAAAAGAGCGACTGACATTTAATAAACCAATATATGTTGGTATGAGTGTATTAGAACTATCGAAACTATTAATGTATGATTTTCACTATAATACTATGAAGACGAAATATGGAAACAATGTAGATTTATGTTATATGGATACTGATAGCTTTATATATGAGATTGAGACTGAAGACTTTTACAAAGATATAGCAGAAATAATTGACCAGTTTGACCCGAGTGAATACAAGGAAAATAACATATATGGACTACCACTAATAAACAAAAAAGTAATAGGTAAGATGAAAGATGAGAATAAAGGTAAGATAATGACGGAGTTTATTGGATTGAGATCAAAGATGTATGCTTATAGAGTAGAAAATAAAGAAGAGAAAAAAGCTAAAGGAGTAACTGAAGTTGTAATATCAAAAGAGTTGCAGTTTAATGATTATAAAGAAAGTTTATTTAAAAATGTAAAAACATATAAAGACATAAACCTCATTAGGAGTTATAAGCACGATATATATAGCATAACCGTTCATAAGCTGGCACTAGATTCCTCAGACGATAAAAGATATATATTAAGAGATGGTATAAATACATTAGCTTGGGGTCATTATGGGATAGAGTAAAAAGTGTAATTATATGTAGTGTAGTGTAGTGTAATTTTAGATGTAAGTTTTTATGATTTTAAATGTCATAAAAGCCTATGCGATCTCACTTTGGGTTATCCTTCTGTGTTAAAGTACTATAGCCAGTGGCGGCTTCATAATTTTTTTGGTAGTTAGGGGTGGAAGGGCGTGGAATGTGTCCTAAAACATACATACATACCCTACTTATGCTTCAATTAGTTCTTTAAGTTACACTATTCTTTGTACAAGGAGCGATTAAAATCAATCATATAAGTAATTTACCTTATTTAATTTAATAATAAAATCTAACTTAATTCTCATTAAATCATATCCTTTGATGAACTTTAGTGCATTTATAGACACTTTTTTCTGTAGACTATAGGACAATTATTTATTTAATTTAGTTTTCAAGCACTATCTAGAGAAGATATGAATTTTCAAACTCTATTTTGTTTACCTAGAGGGAATGTTCCCAACGGAGAATCCACTTCGAAGATCTACAGCACATCGTTACATAACCGAGCCAGAAGATGTAAGTTCACCACTTTATAAATCCACCAGACACCTACTGCCAGATCATCATGAAACGAATCTAGTTTTAGGAAATTTATATGGTTATAGGCCAACTCCAGCAACAGTTCAAGTGCGAGCTCTTCTCGGAGATTTGTGTACATATGATGCAGATTGTGGTGTTATAAATAGCCAATGTGTTCGTGGTGCATGTATTTGTCTCGATGGATATGCTGAAACACCTGATCGTCAAGAGTGCCTTGGTAAGTGTTACTGCAACATTTACGCATCCTTAGCAGAAAATAGGAAAATATTTAATAAATACTAATACACTATACATGATAAATTACTGCAATGATTACTAGTATATACTATATTCATTCCGTGTGAAGATTTCAAATTTTTGATTAGTATTTATTGCAGTAATTTATAGGTAGAATATAGTATCACTATATTTTTAGGTAGATTTTATATAGAGGACTTCATTACTTTCTTAAATAATACTCCTGATCTTTGACAGAATATAATCTTTATTTAAATTAATAAATACTTCGTATTATGTAATTGTTGATTATGTACAAGATGAACCTTTCATTTGAACTCTAATTCATTTAGGAAATCATTTTTGAAATTAAGTTTATTTTGTTACATTCTAACAGTATACCTTTATACTTTTAGTTTATTGGAAACTTTATCTGTGATTTTTTTTAATCTTCTATCATTGTGCCTTTAATTTTTAGAAAGGATATTTTTAATTTTTATTGTTTAATATTTTTTTAAATTACAATTTTTTTAATAAAGTAAATTTGTATAAATCACATTTAAATTAAAGGAAACAATATTATTATCCTACATATAAGTACATTATAATTCACTGGAATGTAAACAGGTAAGAGAAGTAAATATAAATAATACTATAATACTTCCAGAATGTTAAATAAACGTAATGCTATACATTTTTTAGTGTTTCACAAATCATAATACAACATTGTTGCAATTTGGACTGAAGAAATCCTTTTATTCTGATGTGCCTTTTGATATAGCTATTGTTACACTATTGAGCTTACTTTTATAAGAGGTCTATAAGGATTTTCAAAATATCCAAAAACCATAAAGTATTTGTTTTGTACGCTGTCTTAAACCATTGTAACTACCTTAAAATTACATTGTTCAACAATTTTTAGAAAGTTGCACGTTATTGTGAAACGAATATAATCGTTTGTATTTTCTTTTGGGTTGCTGAACACTAAAATGATACTTAAATTAGTTGATTAGCTCTTGTTTTCGAGATAATTGTACTAATGAGCTGAGCAACATGAGTCCTTTGTGCTATACTATGCACATATTTTGGGGACTGCATTTCCAAAATATTTTCAGCAAAATTCACCAAACTTTTCACGGTGATTCAAATAACTGAATGTATAGTTCTTACGTCTGGATTATAACAAAAATATGTATGTTAAAGTTCAGGACCGCAGAAACAATAACTCAAGATTGATCCTACATCACGTTTGAGCCGTTTAAGTAGTATTGAATTTGTGCACGTTGATAAGAGAATGGTTGGTTCTATGCTAACTGGAATGCTTCATGCTAAGGTGTGCATACTAACAGTTTTCATACTGCACGCTATTTCATATTGAGCTCTCAAAGCTCGGTTTTTTTATTATCTCAAATGCTTTTACCTAATTATATGTGATGCAATACAATAAAATAATAGAGTATAAAATACTCATTTCAAACTTACCTAATACTGACCAGGGTTGTGCCTCATGTTCAACTCTCCCACTATGCCTTCAATGTGTTTGTAGTAATTATTTTTTTAAGAAACGATTTAAATATCTCATTGCAACTTTCATGGAGTAGGTAGTAAATAATACAAGTTACAACCGTGATGCCCAAAATTTTGTCTTAATTTTAGGAAATTCTAGATTTCTGATTAGATAATTGAGATTTCCTGGTATTATGATCCAAGAAATTTGTATTTTGTAGCTAGTCCGCATTTAATGAAGCTATGGTTTTGTTCTTTGCTATATGAGAAAAGACTTAGTTTCGTCAGAGCTCGTAGAAACATTTTCTGGAGGTTCTCAAATAGGAAGTTCTTTTTTATGGGACACAGGCCGACTTACAAATGATATATTACAGTGCACAAATTCTTACCTCTAGCTGGATATTCGTTTCTTAATATTAGAAACTACATAGAGATATAACAATTAGTAGTGTGATTTTCTTACTCTCTTCAAATCATGGGTAACGTAGATGGCATACAACGCCTTTTTCCAATAATTCAGGCGTTAACTTAAAGGAAAACGTAGTGGTGATAACACGTGGCTAAAATTTTTGGTATTTAATCCTCTATCTAACAACCCCAAAATATACTCAAAATGCCATTTTTATAGATGACGTAATTACACACTTCCTGAAAGCAAGTGTTACTTCACCGCAGAGTTGGAAGCATTGACACACTTCCAATACATTTTTCTACTTGTCTGTAACACAAAGAGTGTCAACCGAAACCATCACAAAGCAATTATCATGATAAAACTTGGAAGCATGCGACAACCACACGAACCATAATATCAAAACTATACAATTTTCGTACAGTCAGCGATAAAAGTTCTTTCCGTTTGATGAAATTAGTTTTGTAAATAACTTCAGAATGGAAGGACAATTATTTGAGTACAGTTTTCAGTAAATTGAAAAGAACGTCATTTTCTTTACTTTCCAGCCTTGAAACTAGATTGAATTGAAAAAGGCTTTGTTCAAGGAGGCGAGGTTTAGCATATTGCTGCTCTATCACTTAACCCTTGTCAAGGAAATATATTCAGTTATACAAAAAAAAAAAAAAAGATACAACCAATTGAGTACAAAAAATACGGTGATATACAACAAAAAATACACGTATACATTAATATGACAAAAAAAGAAAAGGAAAAAGTAGTACTTTTAACAAAACACACGAAACTTTGTACGTTCCACCGTTATTCCCAAAATAAATTTAGCAAATAGAAAGAACTTTTGTCGCTGACTGTACAATTTACAAGAACTGAAAATCCTTATCAGACGACCATGTTTTGTATCACGTGATAAACAGATGTACCGTAACAGTAGTCGACAATGTCAACATGCAATATTGTGAAAACTAAGGTGTACTTTTGTAGTGAAGCCAACTGGTTATATGAGAAAAGCCCAAAATTTAGTGCAAAAGCCGTAATTTCAAGCCAAGGCTGTAACTTGAAAACCAGAGCTAATTTTTAAAATTTTAATGTCATTTTCGAATTCAATGCCCCCAAATTAGTAAAGTTAACCTAGTCTTATTTCTATAACTTTTTTGTATTGAACAGGATTGCACTATTTAATCTTCGTTCATATAATTTCATTCTATTTTATACTTTTACAGTAAGTGATATTTTGAATCATAAAGATAAGATTATCAGATTGTTATCATATGTTTTAAGGAACAATTGAAAACTCTGAAATATAGTTATATTACTTACTGTAACTTAATGTAACAATAATAATTGCAGCAAATACTCCTCCCATTCGACCAACCATTGAATTTCGAGCTTGCGCTTCCTTTCCTTGTCAACATGGGGGCACCTGCCAAGACTTACCTGATGAAACATTTAAGTGTTTGTGTGACGTCATGTGGAGTGGTCCTATCTGTTCAGAACCAGCTGTAGCCAAAGGTAGTACCTGATTGTATATGCAAATTTATATATCTTAATGCCACTGAAGTTATACTATGCCCTTTCCTGAAAACGAATAATGATAATTTTAATCTAATGCTATTAATATCTTATGTATTTCAACACACATGTCCTAAGTTTATCATCATGGAAACGTCATATTGATTAGAAATAAAATAATTTTAGACATTACTCAGACAGTAAAGAGTTTAATTCATCAAGAAATGAAATAAAAGTTGAGATAAAAGTAGCAAAATTGCTTAATTCCTGGTAAAACAAAAATGCTACATTTTGGGAACATCAGTGTGTACTCAACATTCTAACACATAGCGTTAAGAGAATTCACATAAGTACTAATATTCACATATGATTTTCTTTCAGCTTATGATATTCCTGCTTTCGATGGCCATTCTTATGTTCAACTAAAGCGCTTGAAAGCCTATACGAAAGTTAGCATCGAAGTGGAGTTTAAAACGTATGCAAACGATGGAATTTTGCTTTACAATCAACAGAAAAGTGATGGCACTGGAGATTTTATATCACTAGCAATTGTGAATGGGTGCGTAGCTAAAATATTATTTAAATAGATGACATGTCGAAAGCCTTCTGAAAATTTCTACCATTCTCTTCAATTTAACTTAAATTTTGTATCAGGTCAAAATTAGCCTTGAACACATTTCTTAATTTTGTAAATGTATTTTAAAATATCTAAAATCGCTGTAATGTACTTGATAAGGTTTCTACTTACCAACCGGTGTTCCGCGTTTGATCCTTGGTGCTTGTGGGGTATTTATTCTTCAGTTCTCGAAATGCAGCTCAGGGTTCGTCTATCTTCTATCAAATAATGTCTGGGGTAGCGTATGGGTAAAGATGACCAGAGCGTGGTGCCTTCCACATCATCTCCTGTAAGTGGTGAGAACATGAAGATGGTTTACATTGTCAGTAAATCATATCGACCTATCCGGAATTGGCCTGCCACAGTGAATTATTTTAAGTATATAAGATAATATATTATCCCAATTTATTATGTACTTGATTAAATTGAATCCAGATATATTGATAATTTAATTAAAGTTATTTCGGTATTATTATAATTATTCCCAATTGTCAATTTTCAGTACTTCAAAAAGTAGTTTAAAATGATTACTAAAAATAGTATAATAAAATAGTTACCTTTTTATATAAAAAGAAGTTTTCATTTCAAATTATATATATATATATATATATATATATATATATATATATATATAAATTTTAACATTTTTTGAGCTGTCCATGAGTATTTCTGTTTAATGGTAACATATATCAATTTTTATATTACTCCATTGAGTAGTTGCAAATTTGCTTACGGTTGATATTTTTTAAAAAATGCTTTCTTCTGTTTTAGTTTAAATAAGGAAGACGGCAAATTAGCAAAAAAAATCCGTTATCTTGATTTGAAAACTGAAGACACATGGAGTGTCTAATGTAGTTTTAAGCTTTTATATTAGTGATACTTCTAGTACTTAAATAAATGTTTATATTAAGTGTGATAAACAATTCTTGAAACTTAAAAACTAATTCTATCATGCAGATATGTCGAATTTCGCTATAATTTGGGGAATGGTCCTGTAATTATTCAATCCCATGAGAAAGTTCAAATGAAGAAATTTCATCATATAATAGCCAAGAGGTACCATCGAGACGGAATGCTGAAATTAGATGACTCAGAGGATGTAGCAGGACAGTCTCAGGGAAATTTGAAGTCTTTGGATCTGCAGGACGATGCATACGTTGGTTATGTGCCAACCGATTATTCCAAGTAAGTTTTTTTCTTTCTTTAAGAAAATTATTATAAACACACTGTTCTGAACAGAAACCTTGTTTTGTTAATAAAATACCTTAATACCAACTTTAGTAAAATTTATATTTGGTTGACATATATTAATTCATGAGAGTTTTCTCATATTGTGTAATTTAAATGAGAATACAAATTTGAAACTTCTTTTTAAGGTTTCTCGTGATCTATGATACAATTTTATTTACTATATCTAGCATAACTATCCGTGTTTAAGCAATTAACATAGATTACTCCTTCAGTCACATACTGATAATAGCAGAAAATATCTTAATAGCTGCTGTACTTTCTGGAAATTCTTAGTTAGTGCTGTGTTGGAACAAAATTAGCAAAATCGATACGTATTTACCTAAATAACGGGCATTTTTAAATATATATATAATGTCAACCTATGTATTTCTTGCTTTTCTTTCTCTCTCAATTGTACGTTATTATTTCCTTTCTGAAGAAGGCAATGCCTGTCAATGAAGTAGACGTAGCATTAAATTACCCTTCCTAATTCTTGAAATAGATGCTGAAAATTATGTAATTTTTACAGTTTTCTTTCATAATTTTATACATCTTTGGACTGATTTTGTTGTATTCATATGCTAATGTATAGCAGTACAGAACATTAATATAAAGAAACATCAAATATACACTTATTCCCTCTATTTGGAGCTCTACGTACTGATCTTCCCTAAATTAAATGTTATATTATACAATTCGATTTAGTTTGGTACAGTTCGTCCCAGTTTTCTTAAAGAGTACGTAGAAAAGAGAAGCCTCATGTACAAATATAACACCTTGTAATGTTTCACCTTAAGGTAGAAATATACAATTCTGAGCAAAATTCCTAATTCGTACTATTTGTATATCTTACTTATTAATTCGTGTAAGGTTCTGAAGGACAAAATCACTTGTATGAGTTTTCTCAAAGTTGTTCCATTTCTTCTCACAATTTCATAGTGTTTTACTTGGGTCTAACGTACGTCTCTTTTAACCAAGAAGACATGACTTAGGACGTTAAACCAAATATTTCTCTAATGCACAATCATTTTCCTATGTCTAAAGAATATATCTGATACATAACTTTGTCAATATGAAAATTGTTTATTCCTTTCTTCTAGAGTATTTGAAAATATAGGAACATCTCTTGGTCTAATTGGATGTATTCGAAAACTCAGAATTGGACGAAAGGTTATAGAACTTCAAGAAGGTCGTGATTCTGCTGTTGTGAGTGCCAAAGGAGTGAAAGAGTGCGGAGAAAATCCTTGCTCTAGTATGCCTTGCCACAATTATGGTACATGCATTGCCATAGATTCTGATCAGTACAAATGTTTGTGCCTTGATACTTATACAGGTAAAGTAAATAGCGAAATGTGTGTTTCATATTTCTAGAAATTTTATTATAACAATTATGCAGCTAAGAGAATATAAATAGAATTAATGTTAATGTAGATAACAAAAATTTGAAGTAATAACTTCTGGAAAATTTTGTAATATATTTCTACTTGTCAAAACTATTTTCTGTGCAATTTTGATTACATACTTCTGGAACATGATAATCTTTTTGTCATTTTAAATATTAAAATTGTAATATAATATTTTCTAGATATTTACCAGTAATAATATACTAATTTCCTAAGAATTTAAAGGAAAATTCGAATTTGAATAATTCAGTGCTTTTTTTAATATCCCTCAATCAGGTAAATATCATGATTCCAACAGATCTATTATTAAACTGAAAAGTATAATTTAGTTTTAGTTTGTGTACCTTAAAATTGTTGAATGTGTTAATGAATATGTACCTGAGAGATTAGGTAATGTATGAACCGCTAAACAATATAGAAAGATATTACACTTTGTTTAAATTATTGAAATTATCGCATAAAATATTGCATTATATAATCAAATTATATTAAAGTCCTAAATTATACTTGATTTTTGTAAATTATTACACAAAAAATGCGATTATAATTACTTTGAGTGAATCATTTCATTAAAAATACTACATTACAATTAATGTTTGCAAGTTATTACCTTTAAAATATAAATTATACTTAATTTATGCAAATTATTGCATTAAGTGAAAATAATTATTTTGCTGACTGATCAGTTTAATAATTAGAGTTGAAGGACCATCTGCACTGAGTCTATCAGTGCATGCTAAGTCCAAATGGAAGCGAACTACACCCTCACAAGAAACGGAAACAGTAAATATCTATTATATGGGAGTTAAGATTTGAAACGTTTATAGCAATTTTCTTTTAATTTTCAAAACATTCAACATATAAGTTACTTAGAATCAAAGTTACCCACATTTTTGTTCTTCCATGAATATTTCAAAGTAAAGAGTGGCAAGTTAACTCATTTTAAACCATTCTGTTCTATAAGAGTTTGAAGTAATTAGTATTAGAAGAGTAAATATCAAGCAAGTTTCATGACTTTAAAGTTTTCTTGAGTGCCACAAAGTAATTATTTTAAACTACAATAAGGAAAATGTCCGGTACATTAGATATATTTGATAACTATATAGGCGTAATATCAGTTTTGTTGTTAAGTAAATTCTCTTTAAAATATGTTATTTGATATTTATCGTATACATTTAAAGTTAATAAAATTATATTTTTATATTATATGTAGATACGTTTTAATAATTTATGTTATTCTAGGTAATTACTGTGAAAGCCGAGTGAATCCTTGCAACTCTAACCCATGTACGTTTGGATCGACGTGCGCTGAATTACCACAAGGAGGATACATGTGCAAATGTCCACCTGGCAGAAAAGGAAAATATTGTCAAGAGTGTAAGTTTAATATAGAGTATTTTATATCAAGACTCGAAACTTTTTCTTCTGACGTAGGTGCCAGGTAAAACGTCAAATCAATTGCAGGTAAAAATACAGAATAAAAACATAAGAAAACAGCTAGACGCCAAACTCGTATTTCCAGCCGCCATAACGACCTGATCCCCGGGAATTTTCTATTCTATTTAATTTTGTTATTTCAATTTGTAAATTTCCTACCAAATAGAAAATAACAATAGTTTGTCCTATTCCTCAGTTATATAATGGTAAAGACGTAAAAAATTGTAGATTTATATTGATATTCAATACTTTTGCAAAAGTGTTGAATCTATTCTCTATAAACAGATAGTAAATAACAAAGTTATCAACTTTAGAACACCGGCTTGATTTCTTCCAAGGTGGTGATAAATTGTAATATTTTTAACAACTTCATAGCAAACACGCTACATCAAGGTGGTCAAGTCGATATTATTTACACAGATTTTTCGAAACAATTTCATAGAGTAAATCATAAAATACTAGTAAAGAAACCTCGTTGATTTAATTTGTTCGAATAGTTTGTCTGAGTCACAGTTCAGAGACGGGTGTTCCACAAGGCTCAAATTTGGTTATTCTACTATATAGTATTTATAATCAATCTTCCTGAACACATAAAAATTTTCCATAAATTATATGCTACTGACTAAACTTTTTAGATAAATCAATTGAATAAATGACCGTAATAAACTTCAAACAAGATATGAATGCAGTAGTCAAATGGTGCCAAAGTAACGTACTAGATGTAAATATTAGTAAATATAAAGTCATGAGTTTTACAAAACCTAAAAAGTCAATACAATTTAATTGTAGAATAAATTAAATTAAATTACCTGTTGTAAGTACTATAAATGATTTAAGTGTAACATACAATACGAAATTTATATTTGAAACTCACATAGATAGAATGATAAATGAAGTGAACAAAAATCTTGAGATTATTCTGAAAATTAGTATAGTGCAGAATTTAGTAAACCTGCCATTGTTCAAAAATTATATCAAACTTATGTTCACTCCAAGTCTGAGTATATGACCTTACATAGAATCCAGCTAAAAAAAAAGTAAATCACAAAAAAGTGAACAAAAATTTTAAAAAGTCCAAAATTTTTAGTTATTTTGTGTAAAATCAGTTTTACGAGAACTAAAAGCTGTTAGTTACTAAATAGGAATTTCAAAACAATAACCCTTGAGCAAAAAAGTACAAGACATGAAATTTTTGAACAAAATATTTAATAATAAACTAAATTGCAAGGTGCTTTTGAGCCCTCAAATAAAGGTACCAAATAGAAAGACACGCATAGAAAACTATAATTTCTTTTATCGTACAAAACCACGGACTAATATGCTAAATAAGTCACCAACATGCCGGATGAGTAATATACAATAGATTTTTGGAAAGGACAAGTAATATAGATATGTATCTTGACTGCCTTACAAGGTTGAAAATTCGAGTAGTAAATATCTTGTATTATGAAAGATGCGCACAGTAATTGGGTATAATAACTATTGTGTTCTGCTTCACTAAATAAATAAACACTAATTAAGACAAGTTTATTTTTAAACTTATTGTTGTGTTCTGTTTCACTAAATAAATAAACACTAATTAAGACAAGTTTATTTTTAAACAAAATTAGTTGTTTCAGTTAAATAATTATATGAAATATGCTAGTTAGAATATGTTACATTTTTGAATAAATAATGTAATTTATGTTCCTTATTATAAATTACAAAAAATATATTATCACCTCTGAAGTTAAGAGATAACCTATTTTCTGTATTATGTCATAATGATCTAAAATTACTTGAACAAAGTCATTGGTCCCGTTTATTGCAAGAAAAGATCTGTCTTGTTACACATATCATTCTTTTCAAATAAAAATTGCAATTGGAAAGTACAACTATTCCTACATATTATCACATTTCTTATTAGCGGGCATACGAATATAAAGAAATATGAAAAATGACTAGAACGAAACTTCATATTTTATATCATCTCCAGAGTATCAATGTGTAGAGAACGTACATTCTTAAGGTGTTGTATATTTCTTTTGTCTGTGTATACAATTTTAGATGTTTCTTAAATTACATATATTATTTATACACCACTTTGAATACTTAAACGTTTGTAGTAAAAAGTGACATGCAATCTTCAGTGACGTAACTAGTTTCTTTCATATGTGGAGGCCAACATGTACAAACTTATGACCTGTTTATTTGGATAAATGGCTTAAAAATCTAGAACTCATACTTATTTTAAAGTACATCGCTGAGGTTATTACCCCTTCGTCCCCTCCCCACTCCGCCTTTGGGTTTTCTTACAATATATTCTAATTTGTAAAAAACCTTGAATTGCATTTGATTAGTTTAATATGTTGCTTATTCATATTATTTTACACTCATTAAAAGTGATTGATTTCAATCAAGGCCAATGTGTATATATATTGTATACATAAGAACTGACGAACCTTATAACAAAATGAAACACCTTATTGAATTTCATTAAAATAGGACAATATTTTCCTGATATGAAAAACAAAGTTCACAACTATCATATACTGCTTTTATTATTCTATCTGATAAAATAACATTAAATATACAAGTGTAATTTCTGTTAGTATTTCATATTTCCGATTATTTACCAGTTTTCTTCATATACTTTGTTTTTTATTTTTCCAGTAGATGCAGAGCTTCATGAAGTTTTTGTACCCGAATTTTTTGGTACTTCGTATTTAAAACTTCCTAAGTTGGAGAATGTTGGAAGAGCATTTTCGATAGAAGTATGGTTCCTTAGCCAGAAACCTAATGGAGTAATTCTTTATAACGGCCAATTAAAAAATGGAAAGGGAGATTTCATATCTTTAAATCTTGTGAATGGTCATATGCAATTTAAATTTGATTTAGGCAGTGGTATTGCTAATATAACGTAAGTAAAATTCTATTTCTTTATATTATATTAACATTAACTATGTACTGACTATTAAAGTACAAATAATTAAATAACACAAGAGATTACGTTATTTTAGATTATGCAAAACCGCGCTCAGGAATTCTAACTTTCTTTCTGCTTACAGATTTCTGTAATTCCTGCATTTCCTTTAAGCTTCCAAGCTTTCGACGCTCCCCGGGAGTCTTGGTCATGGAGGTTAAAAACAGGAAGAAAAAGAATAGAAACATCAAGGAATAAAAATGTAACTGACTTGCCATGGGAAGTAGCTGTGTTGTACGGAAACACGTTGTCAAGTACATCAGCAATCCCAGCGGATGATGCAAACTAAAATATGGCGAAGTCAATTTGTGCGCCTTTCTTGTTCCTTGTTGGAAGGTTGCCAACTCATGTTATTATTTTTATTGTCATGCCAATGCTGTGAAAATTTAGTAATTACCTCCTCCTATTCGTCACTCAACCACCCCTTGTCTAAATTAAGTTTCGGTCTTTTTTAAAGAAATAAATAGATTTCCAAAAACCAGTCTCTACTTCATTTCTAGCTCCAAATAAAATTTTTGAACCTTCTACCCTGTGTTGTGATTCTTTTAAATGCTTCTATAAACATGACACCGGATTTTCTGCTTTTGAATTCCTAATATGCTTCTTTATTCAGACTTTTAAATTTGTTTTTTTGCCTATATAACACACTGTTTTTCCTATATAGCTGCATATGAAATAAAATGCAGTTGCCAAGAGAGTTATATAGACAAAACAAAAAGAAATCTAAAAGTCTGAGTAAAGGAGTATATTAGAGATTCAAAAGCGGAAAGTCTGGTGTCAGACTTATTGAAGCATTTAAAGAAACGCAAAACAGCGTAGAAGATTCAAGAATTTTATTTGGAGCTAGAAATGAAGTAAAGAGAGTGTTTCCTTTTAATCTATTTATTCATTTTAAAAAACGAAATTAAGATTAGACAAGGGGTGATTGGATAACGAATGAAAGGCGGTAATTACAAAATTTTCACAGTATTGGCATGAAAATAAGAATAATAACATGAGTTGGCAACCTTTCAACAAGTAACAAGAAAGACGCACAAATTAGACTTTGCCATACTTTAGTTTGGATCATCTTCACTCTTTGATCCCTGACGTACTTGACAATGTGTTTCCGTACAACACAGCTACTTTCCTTGGTAAGCCCGTTCCATTTTTATTCTTTAATGTTTCAATTCTTTTACTTCCAGTTTTTAACCTCCGTGACCAAGACTCCAGTGGAGAGTCGAAAGCATGCAATATTAAAAGAAATCAGGAATTACAGAAATCTGTAAGTGAAATGATACTTTAGGTTAATTTTCTTACTTATATTTTCTTCATAATATAAATATTGTTAAAAGAAAATCCATAAAGGTAATATACAAAATGTTCTACTAGAAAAAAGTTCTTATGTGTTATGATGCTTAAACAAGTACCGTAGGTCAGGTTGCATATTATGTATGAATGAAAACCAAAAACAAATAGTATTTTTCTTTTTGGGGTTCTATAGAAGGAACTTCCTATTGAACAAGAAACACTTAATCAGTGACTTAACATATCTGTTTCATTGAACATTAAACTGTAAATACATCTTAATTTTGTAAATTGACTCTACTGATCAACTTTTCGAGTTCGGATGTGTATATTGTAGGGTTCGTGGTCGGATGATACTACTAATTATTTCAATACATACTATAAAGAGCAACTCAACTTGCTGCTAGTGTGGTAGAAAATTATTTTTAAAAGACATTCTGCAATTTCTATTAGTTGCTTAATTGTAAAGATTAATGATATTGATTAATGGTCAACTTCTTTGTTATTAACAGCACAGAAAGTATCATTTAATACTCTAAAATTGCCTCTAATAATTACAAATTAGTTTGACAAAAAAGAAGGTATAGAACTTATTTATAACAGAATTTATTTGTAACTTTTTAATCATTAACCTTAATTTTCAGTGGGGTAACTTAAAGAATTTAAATTATCATGACTTTCATACGTTTCTTGTTCTCAATATCTAAAATTCAGTTATATTTCTTAATATAAAGTGCAATTTAGTCTAGCAATACTTCGCCATACAAGCAATTTATTTTACAGATCTCCTATTGCTCTAACGATTAACGAGTGGCATTCTGTGAAAATAAGCAGATTGGATAAGGAAGGAACATTACAGATGAACAATGAACCTGTTATTCAAGGATTCTCAGGACCTCCACTAAACGAATTAAACCTTGAATTGCCCCTTTACATTGGAGGGGTCGAGTAAGTAGATAATATTTAGATTTTAAAATTTGGTTTAAAATTTATACGGAGTAGTATTCAATATTAACAATTGACATTAATCTGCCTTATTTTACTCCTGTTTTACTTGTATAATAATGATGAAAATAGTGTTGTTTTAATGTGATACCTTCATGTAATTCAGTGTGTCACAAAATTTCTAACTATGTAATACTTCTAACCATTAAGAAAACAAGATTAGTAAGATGAAATTAAAAATTAATATTATCTATATCTAAGTTTTAACCATATTGTAAGTTTGAACAGATAAACATTCTACAGTTATCAATCGCTTCTCTATACTTTCTTTCAAGCTTTTAAGAAAATTATATTCTTTCAAGGATTTTTTAAATGCTGATAACACCGTATTTGGATTGTTAAGATATGGTATATGGTAATGATTAACGATATGAACAGAATGAGAATTAACGATTTTAAATAAACTAGAGTAATATTTGCCTAGTACTAACATTGTTCACTATGTGAAAATTATCAAAGACAAGAAGGAAAATAGAAAATTCTTCTTTTAAAAATAACCGAATCATTCGTGTGAGGCACGAATATGTTGTGAATTTCTGTATGAATACGACTGTTAATAAACCCTTCATTTTGTTATTAACAACAATATTGTATTATTTTTATTGCACTATTAGAATATCCGCGAATATTTTGTGTCTGTTTGGGATGTATCTTTCACCATTATATGGATGGTGCGAAGCTGGCAATTTTTCCTGATATCCTTGCATATAATTCTCTCTGAATGTGATTGTTATTCAAGTATCTAATAGTTAATTCTAGTACTTTTGCTAAGCATGGATTAACATTATTAATTATATTGTTCGTTCTATATATCTGTAACATTTTCTCTTTAAAAATCTATTAGAAAATAATTCATTTTGAGACTTCTATGTCTTTTACAAATGGTTTATTGTGTACTTATGCCTTGTTCAAATAAAATACAAACACTAAACAGCAAATAATATTAGAAAGTTCACCAATAAATAATTCACTATTTAGTTTATTATTTACTTGTTTCCACATCTTTCAGCAAAGATGTGACTTGAATTTTCATTCTTTTACAAAATATTAGTTGTATGCTTTCTATAGTTTGACTATTTTTAAATTATATGTATTTTCGTGTGTAGCCAAAGTGTCTGTATTTGTAGTCAAACACCTATTAAGTTATACAAATTGATCATTGGTAAAACATATTTATTTTAAAATAGGTCATTACAAGAAGTCAATCGTGAGTCTGGGATAACAGTTGGCTTTACTGGAGCCATTCAAAGAATTATTGTTAATGGAGATATTTATGACAATATTATTGATCGAGCAACCGACAGAATGGATATTAAAAAATATGAAGGTCCACCATGTCTGGATAACCCTTGCCTTAATGGTGGTGTTTGTCAACCGCATCTTCGTACTTTTGTATGCAAATGTCCCGTCAAATTCCACGGAAATCTCTGCTCAAAACGTACGTATTCTGCAATTATATTACTTCAACCTTTATTTCTATTATTACTGAGAGTAAAAATTGAAGAAAGATCTGCACGTCACTTAGTTTTTTTTTTTTTTTTTGTTTACACGTGTATAATGAGAACATGAACTTCTTGTTTCACCTAAAAAAACATTTTGTATCTAGCATCATCGAACAAATCTATAAACCGTCAGCTACATAGATATAGAATATTTCAACATCAGTAACACTGTTGCAAAGCATGTGTGTATCACAATTAATTTTAACTACGAAATAAATTCGTACTGTTTACTTGAATATAATGTGCATCATTGGTATATGTAAATCACGTTTCTGCCAAAGTTGCCCATTTCCGTATGTTGGATTTCAGAAATAGAAATGTTAGTTCAACATGACTTCTCGTAAACATCTTTTCTTTAAACAATTATATTTCCTCATAATCTCAACATACTTGAACATTGTTTTGTTATTTCTGCAAAGGTTGCAGAGATTCTAGGATATTACGTCGTGTAATTCTAGTTTTAAAACCGACGGTTGTTTCGCTGACTTGTCAGTTCCTTTAAGGTTTGTAGGACCCTGAAGGTAATCCCTCAGAAATTTTATAAGATCAGCGACTCGAACGTATGTTCTAAAATTAGAATTATATAACGTAATACCAGACACTCTTCGATGATTGTAAAACTCTCATCGTGAAAAATTCACATATTATATTAAAAAGCAAGTAAGAAATAATAAATAAGGAATTTAAACTTTTTGATGAATAATTTTACTGGTCAACAAATAATAATATGTAGTTTTATTATTTGTTGACAAGTAAAATTATTTATCAAAAAGTTTGAATTCCTTTTCTACTTGATTTTTACTATAATTTGTAGTCTTTGGTTCACAAATTCTCTGTAACCTTTGTTAATATTGTTTAGAAAATTAACGAGTCACTTTAGTCTAATTAAAGAAATAAATATTTAACTTTTATTTCAATTTTACATTATTTTTTAAATTCGTTTGAAATTTATATGTGAAGACACATTCTCTATAATAGCTTAAACTTAGACAATAAATGGCCAAGATTGAAAATTTGTCCAGTTATATTTGCTTAACTAACGAAAAGAATTTCACCATAGAAAATTATAATATCAAAGAAAATTATTCTAAGTGTTATGTTTATAGTACGAAATGGAATTTATCACTGCAAAAGCGTGGAACGTTTTTCTATACTTCAAACATCCGTTTGAACAATTATACATTATACTTAAATTCGGCAATGTGCCGTGGAGTTGAGTAAGTGTGCTAACCCTATTTGGGGAGGGGCGGGGGACATATGTTGTTTAATAGTGAAATGACTGGATAGTTCTTTAAGTTCTCATGTGAATTAGACAAATGGCATTCTTCTATCTTTATTGATAGACATATCTCTTTGATCGATTAAGTCTTTACTACTACTGTGTTTAGTAGTCTAATCTTGTTTCATTGTTCAATATTCGAATAGTTTCATAGTAACACAATTTTTCATAAGTATAATATACATTATCAGCCACATGTAATTATGTTTATTGGTAGATTGTTTGTTCATATCTCTTTAAGTAATCTATCATTCCTACTACTTTAATTTCAGGTATCAGTGACGACGATATGGATAAACCTATTAGATTTACTGGAGAAACATTCTTGCAATATCCAAACAAGGTTGATAAAGTGTAAGTCTCAGCTTCATTTTTATATTTTTTTTTAAAACTTAAACACTAAACTGGGCAAAACTTGGCATTAACGATGTTGTACGTACCTAAGTCCATAACCTTGTGTGTAAAGGACATTAGATTGTCTTACAATTACTTCCTCATTTTTCTTCTTTCTTGATGATATTATCATGTACAGTAATTAAAACTTTCCATTGTGCTTGAATTTCCACCTTTGTGGGTCACAGAACAGTTGAGAAATGTAAATTGCTTCATTATATTTAATACTTTATATGAAAATTAACATCATTTTGTTTTAACAACTCTAATAATTTTCTACTTAATAATACATCTTCTTCTTACTAATATTAGAAATATAATATAAATTTCAAGTTACTTAAGAATTAATCTATGTTGCAAGCGAGGCATAGTAATACATTGACATTCTTAACTAATATCAAATATTTTATAAATAAAATACAGGAGGTGTTATATATCTCAATGAAATTTTGGCAAGTGTATCAATATAATGTTGAATTTCCTTGTTGTAACAAAATAATTGTTTCTGTCAATAATTGCAATTTCAAGTGCAGTTATGATTTTTAAATAATCACGGCAGAAGACAGCTGTTTTCAATAGTCAAATTGATGAAAAGAAAGTGATTGGTACGTCAACTTCAATATTAATCTCAGGTATAGGCAGAATTACATTAACGGATGGGGACTGTGACATGAAAAGCAACGAAAAACTACTATACAGGAATTTTCCCCATTTTTCCGTGAAAGAATTAGAAATGTACAATGGTCTTTTTCAAAGCAAAATACTTCAGAAGTAAATTTCTGCACGTTTGAATTTCTAGGAGGTGGGTTTTAGAAGAGAATATTGTATGGGAAAATTATAACTTAGGAAAGATAGTTGAGAGAGAAAGACAAGCAAGAGCTAATGAATTAGGATAAGAATATGTAACGTATTTAACACGTTACAGGGACGAAAATTAGGGAAATCTTAAAGAAGAGACAAAACGAAATAATCTAAATTTCATGGATATTTGTGATGTGAAGGATAGTGGAGAACCGAGAAGTGAAATATAGAATGTTCTACTGAGGTAATAAGAATACCATTCATAATAATGCGGGAATTACTCTGGGTAAGAGGACAATAGGATTATGATTCTGAAAGTTTATAGAAAAGAGAAGGATCTAATAGGATACAAATCTACTAGTCGACTACTGTGTGAACAACAGGAGAAGTAAAGGAAACTTATGAGAAAAAGAAGTCATAGACAGAGAGAAAAGGAATAGATGCATAATTGTAATGAAAACTTTTCAGGACAGGAGACAAATTTCTAGTGGTTTCAGCAAAAGAGATGAAAGAGGAGAACTTCTTTTCAAGCAGAACTCACTCGTAATTAAGAAAATTTTGGTTCAACCAGGATTAGAAAAGCAGATATAGATGAAAACAATAAATTGCCAGATATACCAAATAGATTATATTACTACTACTCATCGAAATACTTTAAAGACCACGAAGAAGTTAAATGTCGAACATCGTCAGATTCGTTTTATTTAATATATTTCTATATAATTATTTTGTATTTAATAAATAGTATCTTTACTAATTCTATCTAATAAATAGTACCTTACTACAATTGTTTGTGTCATTCATATCTTGCACGTTGCAAAAAAAAAAATACTTCTTCAAGTCAGTTATGATAACGTGAGTTTAGTCGGCAAACTGGGCAAGAAAGAAGACTAAATCGTTGGTTAGTTTGGTGGGTAATTATTTTCTACTTTCTAGAACATTACACATAGAAATAATAATATTATTGCTTGAACGTTACAATATTTTGATAAAACAAAGTGAAAAGTGAGGATGTGGCTGATGGGCACTTTATATCTTCACTATTATCAATTGTCAGAATAATTTTCGGACTAAGCTTAATCTAATATGGCGATATCAGATTCATAATCAATATTATTATAACTGTTATGCTATGATGGCTGCGAGTTTAGAGCTGCCATGCATCACGATTCTCCGCCAATCTCAAATTAGTATTATTTTATGTCCCAATTTTAGAACTTCAAATTGTCTTTTATCTTGCAAAGCTGTTTTCTTTTTACTTATTTATTAGTTTAAAAATTAAAAACATAGATCATCTTATGTATACTACTTTGGCTTAGGTGCTAACTAGACGGATACTTTCATTGATATATTTATTTTATACTGTATCGCATATACTATTAATTTTCATTACTTCTTATTATAATGCTTGTTATTGGCAAAATGTGGTATATAATAACACTTATGAATGAACAACTAATACATAACTACCTCTGTGGAACTATTCTGTTTCGCTCAATTGTTCTCTTATTAACACAAATGTTTCTTTTCTTCTTCCGTTCTATTCTTTTTACCTTCTAGTACTAACTCAACTAACGATACTGAAACCGAAGAGGAAGAGGATGAAGAAGAGGAGGAAGAGGTAGATGAAGGAGATGATATATACGATGATTATGATTATGAATATGATTTACTTTACGAAGATGTTGAATTTTTTGATACTGGGTAAGATATATTGTACTAACATAAATACAGAATTGTATATGTGTCATAAAAGTACCTAGTATATTCAATTAGGTATATAAAAAAATTATTCATAACATTCTTCAGGATATCCTTGTAAAATCAGTACAAGAAGATACTGAATACATTTTTTTTAGATTTAGATTTTAGATTGTGTTCGCGTTCGTTTAGACCTCATTTATCAATATTAAGAATTAACAGGTATAGAACTTTCAATATTAGGTGAAGTAGCTCATAAATAACATTATGAGCGATAGAAAGACCATGAGAACTATACATTTCTCTATATTATATTATTATTATGTAACGATATAATAATCAATTAGTAGATATTAGCTCATTAATGCTATATATTAGCACTTGTTGAAGAAGAGAAAGAAACAGAAAGTATTGGTAGGTTAAACAAGATTAAAAATTACATTTTTTGTTACGAAGTTGATATGTCGTGGTAAATAAATGTTTATGTGCTTTAAGAAAAAGATATCTACAAGAATCATGATATAAATTGTTAACAAGGTCTAATTATTGGATTATGATCTAACTTTTAGAAGAAATATAAAAAGAAAAGGTTTCAGAACGAAGATATTAATTGTAAAGTCTACTATAAATAAGTGTAACCATACTAGCTCTCTACAAACTGGAAAAAACTTAAATTTGATCAATGTCAATATTTAAGCATTTACACTTACGTTGTAATAATTATTATTAAATAGGTATCTGATTCCTCAAAATCTGAATCATATTTTTAAAAACAAAGGTTTGAGATAATGTGATTGTTTCCCTTTGAATAATTTTATTGTATTTTCAAATTAAGTTTGAACGTGAAATTAGCAAAATTGCTTGAGTTTTTCAATATTTTTCTTCTTCGAATATCGTGTAAATTAAAACGTGATCGTAGGTTTTCTAAAGCCGTGGTAGATTTATTTAAGATTGGCGTCTCAGGATCGCGGTAAAACTAAGAAACACGCGCAGCAGCTATCTAAAATATAATGTCTGCTTTGATTGTATATAAATAATCTTACTACATCAATTATTGCTAGAAAACCGAGGTAGTCGTACATTTAGTCCTTAAGTAATATTACTGCTTTCAAATGCATTTTTGCTTAATTATATTGTTTTCTTTTTCAATTGTACAAGCAAAAAAATAAATTTATGTAAAAGGAGGACCTATCCTTACATAAAATTTACTGTCTTTTAGGAGAAAGGGTGAAAGAACAAACAAATTTGAAATCGCATTCACAACAACAGAAGCAAACGGACTTCTTTTATGGATCAATAAAGGCAATACGTTGAAAGGAGATTACTTTTCTATAGCCATTGTTAATGGTTTTCCAGAAATCAGTTTTAACTTGGGTAAACAAAAGTCTTTCCTTGTGATTCGGTCAAAGGTAAGTGGATGATCAAGTTACCTCACTCTCTATGAACAATATTGTTCCTTGGATTACTCATTTTCTCAAATACCTAATTATTATGGTTTCTTTGTATCATCATTGATTAGAGATCATAACCATATGGTAATAAACTATTACTTTTATATAATTTCAACGACGTTTTAACAATGTAGTTTGTGCAAATTATTTCATATTGCTTCACATTTACGAATTCTATTTTAAGATAAATTAAATTCTGTATGATATACTGTTTTACAATATTTTTCGAATTTTAAAACTATTTTCTTCTTATTCCACGTGTAATTATAACTTCCTTTTTTTAAACCTGTTTCCCTTGCCTCTTCGTACGTGAAGATGGTAGCGCGGAGTTACGAGCTGAAATTATAAAATAAATTTAATATTTTCCCTGCACGGAAGTAAGCATTACATGTTTTCTTGGACATGCGTTTCGTTGATGTCATCGATTATTTGTAAATATCTAAATGAAAAATGAAATGATTTTTTTCTTATTTTAAAACCTAAAGTAAAATTCGTATTTTATTGCAGTTATGTGATTCATCCTTGCACTGTAGTCGGAACATTGTATTTTAGTAACTTTGAAATGTAATAATTATGTATAACGTAGATATAAAGTTAATATTCATTCATGTTTCAACAGGTTCAAGTTAATGATGGAAAACTCCACACGCTTATAGCACACAGGAAAAAGAGACAGGGTCAGTTGCAAGTAGATGGAGAACTTCCAGCAAGAGGATTTTCAGATCAAGGTGCAACGCTATTAAACACCAATGGCAGATTGTGGATAGGTACGATACGATTTTTATGTTATTCGTTTGCATTGTTATTGCGTTCTTTGCTTTATTAAATTTTAATGCATATCATCATACTATCAACTCTTATTTTCATTTCAGTTTTGAATAGTAATCGAACTGGGATGATATAAGCCGATTTGGCATACCAATAGTAAATCAAGATGCGAAACACTGTATCAGCTGTAAAAGTTTAAAATAAACTCTATTATATTGATCTAATGACCAACTTTACATTCGTTTATACTTGACATTGTACTAAGTGAATTGAAAGAAGTAGGTTTTAATTAACAGTATTTACCACTATTTTGATTTTTCTCGTGTTTTCTTACGGTTTTAGCACACCAAAAGAATTTATTTTCTATTGGACGACTGATTTTGAATTCAACTTTTGTGCTCTCTTCAATGTCCTTCATAAAAGTCCATATATGTTTCATTCCCTACAAAATCTACTCATCAACGTCTAATTCCGGCTATTCCTGCCCCTATTCTTAAGATAGCTTGTAAGAGAAATCTTGAAATCGAAGCAGTGTCAAAGATTCAGTTAAACCTTCCTGATTGAATGTTATTCAGTTAAACTTTAATGTAATTCAATAAGAGGAAATTCGTTTAGAAATGATCCTGCATGGAGCGGTGATTCCTGAATAATTTCAAGGGATAAGTGAAATTGATCTAAGCAATTTTGGCAGTACAAAATTGAGTGGGAAACGTGTTCAGGGCTATGCCAGAAGAGTAAATAGTAATCTATACAGTATATGTAAATTTTACATATGGCAAAATTAAAGCACGTCATCTCTAGAGACAATCAATCTCACTTTCCTTTATCGTCTAGTTTGCTCATTGCTTGTCAGGATAGTACTGTATCGAATTCACACGGTATCTGTGTATGAAATGTATTATTTACTAGTCAATATTACCGCTGTTGCCACGGCAAAGATAAAATACTGGGTGAAACTGCAGAATGAAACACTGTAAAATAAAATAAAAATGAAAAAGACAAAATTTCAAGCAGACAATCAATGTTTTCGTCAATCGTGTAGCAATCACTTAATTATGTTAATTGATAATTGCTAACGTGTGCTCATAAAGAATATATGTAATTTGAATTGGAATTGGAATTGAAAAGGTTAGGGTGGGTGCACCGACGACGGAGGTCTTTCAGCACCCATCACTAGGTAGGAGCACACACAGTAAACGTGAACAGACACAAACATACACAGCTACAAACCGTATTGTCCGTAGTAGAGAAGATCATAAAGAACACACTAAAACAGTCACGCAGGGCACCAGGCAGAAAAATAAAAGTACAAGATAAAATAATAAATAATGCATGAAACGTTAAAAGCGGTGCATCCACATAACAGAACACTGCACAGTCACAGAGGCATACAGAAAAATCAGATGGCGGATAAAACTTGCTGATGTCGCAGAAATCGGAACACCTTCAAGACGATGCCAGGATTATCGCTGAGCAGAGTTCGGAGGTCAGAAGGCAGGCCAAACTGAGCACACACAGGCGCACGAGGCACGCAGTCCACAAGAAGATGACGAATAGTCAAGCGTTGACCACAGAGGCGACAGTCAGGAGGAGGAGTTCTCTTCAGAAGATGTCCGTGTGTCAAATGACAATGACCAATCCGAAGACGAGCCAAAGTCTTCTCTTCCAATCGTGAAGAGCGGGAGCTCAACGACCAGACTCCAAGACGGGGCTTCACAGCATGAAGTTTGTTGTTGATCTGCTGATCCCATGATAACTGCCAGCGCTGATGCAGAAAACAAGAAAAGACGTGACGAACATCAGTGCTGGGAACAGGGATTTGGCAACGAAGACCATGAAGAGCAGCCTCCTTCGCAGCAGTGTCGGCCAGCTCATTTCCAGGGATGCCAACATGGCCTGGCACCCAACAATACTGAAGATCATAGCCCTCAGCAAGTAGGCCATGGCACTGAAGTAGTACTTGCTGGACAAGTGGATGCGGAGACGAGACATCGGCAAGGCTATGAAAGACACTGCTGGAATCAGAGCAGATCACAATAGCGTAAAGCTGGCGGCGACGAACATGATGAAGAGCTTCCAAAATGGCTACTAATTCTGCGGTGTAGATGGTGCACAAAGGATGAAGCTGAACTCGATAACGGTGGACTTCTAGAAGAAAAGCACAGCCAACAGAGTCATCCTGTTTGGAGCCATCGGCAAAGATGAAGCGGTGGACCTGATAGGAGGCCATGAGAGAGAGAAATTCCTGGGGATATTTCTGGTCACTGGTAGTGGCCTTCTTGAACTGCGCCAAAGAGAAGTTGATCGCCAGTGGAAGCAGTTGCTAGGGTGGTAGTGGCAGGAAACCCAAAACAGCAAGTGGAGGTAGGTCGACAGCAAGATCTGCCAGAAGTTCCAAGGCACGGATTCCAAAAGGCCTGGTGACTGTAGGTTGTCCCTGATAACGTTGAAGGCGAGGACCAGCTTCCAACGTAAACCCAGAGGGATGATCAGGAATGGTCTTCCGATGAAGTAGGTATCTTAGCTGCAGGACTTAGCGACGGTGCAAGAGATGGCTCATGAGCTTCGACATACAGGTTAAGGATGGGGCTTGTACGAAATACCCCAGTGGCAATTCGCAGACCCAGATGTTGGACGCTGTCCAGATGGCGTAGTACGTTGCGGCGAGCAGAACTATAAGCTACACAGCCGTAATCAATCTTCGATGGAATGAGACTTCTGTAAAGACGAAGCAGCACTACACGGTCAGCATCCCAGGTGGTATGAGAAAGTAGGCGCAAGAAGTTCGTGAAGCGGAGACAGTTATATTATATGTAATTTGAGTTGTTCTTGTACGCTACTGTACCAAAGATAAAGGAAACACAGCATTATGCATTAATTATATGAATACTCTATCTTCATAGTATATACATGCCGAAATTTGTTTAGTTATATGTTTACATTTCTCCAAGAATGTTTATTGGTCGAAGTGAAAAGTTGATTTAGCAGTTAACACTACAACATGTGTATATATGAACATTTCTAGTTTCTATTCCTAATATTCATGCCTGGGAATGATTTTGAACAGTACCTTTAAAGAAAACAAATTTGCTGAATAGAGACTATGAACTACACGCATAAACTATTAAACTCTATCTATACCTTCTCTATATTTCTGAGATTATATGTGATGTATATTCGTAAAATAGTAGTTAGGACAAAACAATTATAGCATTAATGTATATACTAGCCAAATAAAAGGTGTGAGGCATTATATGAAAGTATATTGACGTTTTCGGTCGTGGAACGATTAGTCTTCTCTTCAGAACAAGGAAGATAGTATAAACACTTTTTATTATCATTATTATGTTTGTTTGTACTATCTTGAAAAAATTATATATATCTGTTTATGAATGTGATTGCAAAAAATAATATAACTGTTTTGGTCGGAAACATTGTTACATAAATATTGTGATATCATAAGCAAAATTTATTTTTGCTCATAAACGATCATGTTAAGTACCAAAAATAACATATCGGAACATATTTTTATCATAATTATCATTATGAAGTAATGAAATTGTAAAATTGTGAAATGAACCATTATAAAAAGTCTGTTGAGCTTGGATTAACTGTACAAGTTTTCCAAATGTTTATCATCAGTTTTACTGTTAAAGTAAACGTTTGAAGTCACTTTTTTACAAATGAAATAATTCTCCAAGAAAAAAGGAAACAATGATAAAAAGATAAAGAAGTTTAAATTGCTATAAAGTCTTGTCGGCCATTGCCATCATCAGGGTGATAGACTAATCGTACAGGCAGTTTGACATGTTCTATCAGTATTACGTTTTCCTTTTCTTCCTTTCATCTTCCTTCTATCCATTTCCAGCAAGTAGCTATTTATTTTGCACATGATTATAGATAAAGTATAAAGTTACACTTACTTATAACGTTCTGCTCCGTAGGTGGTGCACCAGCTCTCCCATCAGGACTTCCGGCTCAATATTATCTTGGATTTAAAGGCTGCATACATAAAGTGCGAGTTGACAGAAAGATATTAGACTTGCTGAAACATGGAGACAACAAAATTACGCAGTTTTGTAATGCAGGAGATTGACGAGTTAAACAGAAATTAATAACAACGACTGTGACATCAAAAGATTGCAGAAGTGTCTACGTGGACGACACAATTGTACAGTGTATTATAAACAAAAGTTTCTAGTGTCTTCCGGAAAGTTCGGACGGGCAAGGAGAGCCAGAATCAGGAACGCCGTTACAAGCAAAGTGACTCTGGTAGAAAAGAACAGTCTGACTGTCTTTAAACTAAAGTTTATTCTGCATGACTGAAAAAAAACTAAGTTAATTTACTGCCAATATTGACATTGTTGTTAGGCTGAGTCCAGAGTGAAAATGTGGTTGTTTATATTTGTTGAGTGAACATGGATGTTTCAATGTTTCAGAGAATAGCAATCGTTTTTTCAATGTAAGATAAACATTCATGAACATTAACAATTAATTTATATAAAACTAACTCTTTTAAGTAACTATAAGTACGAAATGTGGGCACTTAATTATTATTTACCTGTTATACGAAAAATGGATTAATTTTAATATTTAAAATCTTCCATTTGTAACTGATTCCTATTATCATTTTTTTTGTCAGGAGATTTTATATATTCAAATTTTACATTTCAAGATATATAAACGCCAATCAACTAGTTGCATTACAAAATTAACTGATATAATCCAAAACTGTTTTAATTAAATATTGATCTAGTTCCTGAAAATTCGATATTCATTTGTAGCTCATCATGTGTAATAGTTTCTAGAAACAGGAGTTCTAAAAGTCTAATTCATTTAGAAATGATTGATAGAATTAAATGAGCTTACAAATCACTGGGAACGATATGGTGTTAACAATGCTTTTGCAGTAATGAAATCATTATGAAAACATTACAAATGAATTCTTGCGAATATTGTTTACTAATATAGGGAGTAAAATACTTTCCTCACAGTTATTATCAAATTGGAAACAAGGGTAATTTCTACATACAAGGGTAATTTCCACGTAAAAGTAGATATACACCCCTGCATTGATCAAGTTAACATTCTAGCTTATGGGTTTATTTGCTTCGGCTGTTCCAAGCTCAAGGTGTAAGTAAAAAGGCTTTAAGAGCAAATAATAAAGAACGTGATGGATAACAATAAGAAATTATATGAAATACAGTGAGCTGATCAGTATGGGATTGTACACCTACTTTTGGGCTACCCTATTATCATTTTAAACAGATAATTAACGTCAGTGCTTAGAACATGAATAGCAGTGTTTTCTAAAAAAATAAATATTAAATACTGAACACTTTGTTCAAAGTTAAGTATTCTAACAAAAAGTACAGACCGAATAACGTAACAAAATGCTCCATACAAGATATGTACTGTAGTAATTACTAACCCAAATCACTTATTCATAAACTGTTTCGTGAAACTGTCAAGATTATGTTATTCAAACTTATATATTTTAGTTCTATCAGCAAAACAAGCTGTAAGTCTAAATCTTTTTCTAAATAGTTTAACCATAGTAAACAAAAAAAGTAGAATATCAATTTCTAATTTGAAAGATTTTTAATTTGTTTGATTATCACTCTAATCTACGTTATTCATTCTTATTTAAAAAATGTAAATGTATTTTTCTAAACAATTTTGAAACCCATTTTACTTAAAGTTGGTGCACTCTGAGAATAATGTAAAAGAATTAAGACAAAAACATTTAAGGTAACTACATTTGCCATATTTTTAACAATTTGGAAGAGAGACTGTAATTATTCGCAGTATTCAGCTAAAGATTAAAAAAAACGTCTTATTTATATTGGTTACTTATTTTTAGAGGAAATATGTTTATGATATTGTTAATTTTACATATCTTGTCTTGGTTAATCCTGGATGTTTAGATAATCTGTAAATGTATGTAAAGTTGTATTATTTTTGTATATTCCCTGAAATGCTAATCTCTGAAATATTTTCTATCTTACGTATGTGTGTATGAATTGCTCCTAGAAAGGGTGTGAATCATTCAGTCTTTGTTGTTTCCCAATAATAGGAATGTGAATTAATTTGAGCAAAACTAAAATTAAGAAAAATAGTAATACAAACGGATGGAATTAAGAATTAAGTCTGGTACTGAAAGAAAAAAATATATAGATACGTAAAATTTGAGTTTCATAAATACTTCAATACATAAATACTACAGCTGAATGCCCGTTGCAAGTTCATTGCTTGTTTCACATTCTAGTTATCGGGAAAAGGTTTTGGAATATAATATGAGGCACTTTTAGACAGCCATTAAGTAAGCTAATAGACGACAGTGTTGAGATTAGAATAAATCCAAGAATTTTGGTTTATGACTGCAAATCATGGTCTATGACATTTTATGAATTATCAAATAAAATGTAACAGACATTTTTACACAAGAAAACTTAGATTTACCAGATTTTCAAAATAGTAGTTACACTCCATAATTTTCTTTATGGTATCTTAAAAATTCTTTTAATTATAATTAAAAAGTACCATCTTTTAAACAAACTATATATGATTTTTAAAACTGCATTACTAAGGTTTTGAAGCTCTATTTAATTTATTTTACCGTAACTTCTCAAAATGAGCGATAATTATTATAAATAATTGAGAATGTAATTACAACATATGAAACTGATTATTATCCTAGTTAGGCAATGAAAAGTAGCGACTTATTCCGTGACAGAAATTATTTCCACTAATTGCTCTAATTGATAATCAAATTCAGCAGAAAATTAACGTTCAATTCAATGAAGCTTTTACGATGTTTCAGAATCTTCAGAAAAATTAACCATCTTCACTTATATGTTAAGTATTACATATGTTAAATGTTCATACTTCATACGTTAAATATTTAATATCATTTAATTTATGTTTCTCTGAAGCTTCATGTGTGATATAAATTCACAGAAAACTGCAAATGTAAGATATCTTTATAATTGAGTATTCTTGAATTTTCAGTAGCGAGTTAATTTTATTTATTAACATACAAGACTTTTATCAGAAATGTTTGTACTAAGGTTTCATAAATATCTTAGTACGATAAGAACCGTGAATAATATAGTACAAATGAAAACATATTTGTCTTCCTGAAAACTTGAAGAATTTCTAAAACCACTTCAAATATTATTTCCAAGTATTTCATACAATATTATTTTAAAATATTTCCTAAATTTTTGTTTTAACTCTTGTTCAAGATTAAATGCCATTAGCACTAAGCTGAAAGTAAATTGTTTGTATTCTTCAACTAGAGAACAAGTTTGATCTAATATTCTTTAGATTATTGGTAATCGGCCAAGATTATTATCTGATACTGTTGGAAGTAAATTACTTTTGAGAAACTATTGTTTCGAAATTTAGTAAACTTGCAAAATAAAAGCTTTATAATTTTTATTCTCTCATGTGGAAATCAATTCGGTAAGTTAAAATTGCTAGGCATAAAATGAAAAGTAGACTTGTACACATTATCACATAAAATTAGAAACAGTACATTATCACGAAAACAATTAAATCCTTGCATTTTACAGTTTGTTACTAAAGTCCTATAACATGGAAATTAATATCTAACCAGTCTTCCAAAATTTGTTTACTCTGGATAATGATAGTTATTAAATAGCTAAATATTAAAAATGTCTGTTATGTTTTATTATTATGTTATGTACTGCTAAGTAGTTCATGTGGGTATTTTGTAACAAAGTATACAACAAGTTTGGAAACATATCAAAAAAAAGTTAAAGCTATAATACGAATTGTGTCTTGGTGCTTTCATTGTTATATACCATTTTGCAAAGAAATCGAATTTAAAGAATATACATGAAAAGCATATGTTATTATATTTTGTGCATGATGCGCTGAAAAATTTACAAGTGAACTTGAGTAAGTGTTTGCTGGAGTGTATAGTTGTTATTTTGCATTCCCTGTGGAACTGAAAAAGAGAAAAAGAAGTCAAGGGAAAATGAACCTTTGAAAGGATTCAGCCTGAAGTGAAATGTAAATAAGAATTTGTGAGGAGTGAGTTCAGTTAGATTGAGAATGACTTCTAAAGCTTCTTCTAAAATGAAAATGAAAGAAAAGTGAACTTGATATTTAATTACCTCCAAAGAGAAAGGAAAGTGTTCTTTCTTTCAGCAATGCTCAGTGTGAAAGCGAAATGATGTGTATTTTGTATTATCTGGTAATAAAGCACGTGTGAGAGAGAAGAGCTAAACTACTTATATTTATTTCACATAATGAAGTAACTTTTCATCCCAAAATTGAACGTTCTTCCTGAGAAGAACTAAGCCTCTAAAGCTCAATTAACACCCTCCTTTTTGCAAAAGAGCTGTCTATTCAAACCTCAAATAACGTCCGTTATTTATAAAAGAGAATTATCCACTTACAACTGAATTAATATCTGTTATCTTGGACGAGAACTATCCATTTAAAGCTGAAATAATACAATTTATTTTGGAAGAGAACTACGAATTTTTACTACACCTGCTGTTTTTGAAAGAGAACTGTGTATTTAAATCTCAACCAACACCTGTTATTTATAGAAGGGAAGTATCCATTTAAAGCTCAATTAAAGTTTTCTTGGAAGAGAATTATCCATTTAAAGCTCAATTAATATCTGTTTCTTTGGAAGAGAAGTATCAATTTGAAGTCCAATTAACACCCGTTCTTTTTGAACTGTCTATTTAAACCACAACCGTTATTTATAGAAGAGAACTATCTATTTAAAGCTCTTTTTTGAACAGAACTATCAATTTAAAGCCCAATTAACAGTTATCCTTTTCGAAAGAGAACTATTTATCTAAATCTCAATTAATAACTGTTCTTTTTGAAAGAGAATTATCCCTCTAAACCTCAATTAACACTTGTTCCTTTCTGAAAGAGAATTCTAAATCTCAATTAACACTTATTTCTTTTGGAAGAGAACTCTAAACCTCAATTAACACCCGTTCATTTCGGGACAGAACTTTTAATTTAGAGCTTAATTAATACCAACATAAAGCTCAAATAATACCCACATATAGCTCAATTAATACCCGTTCTTTTTGAAAGAGAACTGTCTATTTAACCATCCATTAACACCCGTTATTTATGGAAGAGAACTATCTAAGCTCAATTAACAGTCGTTCTTTTTGAAAGAAAACTTTTTATCTAAATCTCAATTAACAGCTGTTAGTTTTGAAAGAGAACTATCCCTCTAAATCTCAATTAAAACTTTTTTTTGTGGAAAAGAACTCTATATCTCAATTTACACTTCTTTTCTTGGAAGAGAACTCTAAACGTCATTAATACCTGTTTATTTCGGAAGAAAACTATTTATTTAGAGCTCAATTATTACCTTTTTTTTTTTGGAATAGAACTATCCATCAGTAGCTCAATTAACAGCATTTCTTTTTAAAAATATATCCATCTAAGGATCAAGTAACATTTTTTTTAAACAGAACTACCACTCTAAAGCTCAATTACCAATTCTTATTTAGAAGAAAACTTTCTCTAAACCACAATTAACACCCGTTCCTTTTGGAAGAGAACTATCCATCTAAAACTCACTTAATATTCATTATTTTTAGAAGGAAGATATACTTATGTAGCTCAATTAATAGCCGTTCGTTTTAGAAAAGATTTATCCACCTAACATTTAGCTAACAACACTTCATCAATTACGTTACTAATGATGCTTTTCTTTTGCCGGTATCAGGTCCCTTTTAGCACTAAGGCTATTAGACGTGGGATCATAACAAAATTAGCTCGTACTGAAATTCAAACTGATGATTTCACACACAGGTAAAGGAAACTACTTATTTAGCCACGACTAGTGATGGGCAGTGGGAATATTCCCGGTGGGAAGGAATTAAAAAAATGGAAATATTTCCGGGGTTTTCCCTGGCCTATAAATTCCCGGGAAGGAATTTATTTCCATTTCTTTACTTTATCTTCCAAATTATAAGAACTATATTACTAATTACTTTATTTTTATATATTATGACTTACTTCTAGGTTTTAAAGAATTTGGAAGTTAAAAAAATTAAAATTCTTTGACAGTACTGTATATAACTAATAATCTGGTTTTTAAAGTTCAATTTCCATTTGCACTAAAAAAAAAAAGAGTAATTGTTTAGTATTGGGGGGCCAAACTACCAAAAGTAGGATGATTTACGGAAGAAATGAGTTGATAGTAGTGTTCAAATAGTCAAGAAAGTATAGAACATTTTTTTGGGAAGGGGGAGCAGTAGGTGATTTGTACAAACCGTAAAGGTAAGTCGAAGTGATTTATGTGAGAAAAGAAAGTGAATTGTTGGTAACGAAGATGGAAAACAACGTGCCCTGCGGGTCTCTAACCCGCCTTCACTCGCTAACGCTCGCTTGGCAATGCTGTCTAAATTTAATGTTGGTAACGTAATTTAACGTATGAAACCATAAAACAACAACATCGGAATAGAATATCGCAAAAAGGTGCAAAATCTGACCCGACAAAGCTAAACAATCGCCAAAAGTAGTAAATTACTAATTTACAAATGTTGGAAAGAAACCATATTGTAAAGTAATGTAGAATTATGTAGAAATAGAAATGAAGTACTATTAATAAACCCTGAAACACCGTTAGTAATAGACGTCAGTCTGTCTTCTCTCTCTGACTCGAAGAGGCACTCGAACTTCGTTTACATGTGGATTAACGCATGGAATTTCGAGAAATGTGCAGGAAGAAAAGTCGTGTGTGGCAATGTTACATGCAAATTTTATTGTGAACATACATATTTATGCGCAAATGCTGACAAAATGGTGGGACATGTGTGTTCTGGCAGTTACGCATCCTAATTTGTTTATAACATTAAAAATTTAATATGTTTATAATCTCAGTAGTAGAAGTTTAGAAAATCCATTAACATGTAAAGTTAAACTGTTTAGCGGTTTAAAAGTAGGTGGACTTACTATACCATTTTTGAAACATGTTTACTTTCATAGAACATATTGTAAATAAATATCCTTTTGCGTACTCTCTAAATATAATAAAATATTAATAAAATAACATAACATCGTTCAGAATATACATTCTAAAGACTCCCCTGGGTACAACTATAACAATATACTGTGATATAAAAACTAATTTAACTTTGAAATCATAATACAGTAATAGAATGCAGTTTTCTTTGTGATTGTACATAAATTCCCGGAAAATTTACAATTTTGGGAATCTTCCCGGGAATCTTCCCAGGAAATATTCCCGAAAAATATCTTCCCGGGAATTTACCCATCACTAGCCACGACACAGCTTTAAACGAAAAATCAAATAAATGTCTTAATTGCAATGTTCACTTTTAGTTATAATTTTCCCAGCTAAATTTGTGTTGCGAGATTTTCCCCATTGAAAAAACAGTTCATCTTTGATCTCCAAACATCAAAATTTAGGAAAAATACTCCTATATATAAGGCTTAGTGCACAAGGAAATCAAATCCACTTTTGGGAATTTTGAACTATTTTATCTTTATTGACGCTACCTAAAGCTCCTATCAGAGGTCAAAAGTTTCATGTCTAGATATTGTAAATAAGTCATATAAGACTGGCAATTCTGTTGTTCTTGGAAAGCAGAGTTTTCTCAGAATGTTACACAAGGGAAACATGTCCATAATTTTTTGCATGTTTACCTTTATATTAATGTTTCAGCTGTAAGTAAGAAAAGATTAAACACACTTCCAGTTAACACACCCTTCTGTAAATTTGAATACCACTTCAAACTTAAAGAAGCATAGAGAGAGAGAGAGAGAGAGAGAGAAATAATTTATTTTTATTACAGTGCACCTTAGGGGACTTGATGAGTCAAGTCTGATTATAAGGTCTTGCAAAAAGAATGGTTCCGGAAATGCTAAAAGAATGAGTTTCAAATTCTATTAAAGGTTGAAGTAAGATATGTGAGGGTGTGTAAGAAGCATTTTTGGATATTTTTCAAATTAGCAAGGAAAGGCTGTTTACATCTTATGCAAAGACGAATTTTATAGCGTGAAGGGTGGTGTGAAGAGATTTATGATGATGTGTAACGAATGAAGTGATATTAACATTTGTAACTTGAGTTAATTCTAATGTTGACAACTAATTTGAAATGCACGATTAAGATGAGCGCTCGAGACGTAGAATATGTATGCAATTCTTTATTCTTTTATTTAAATCTGTCCTCTTTCGAAATAAAGGTAACAGATGTTTCTTTCTTCCACATTCGTATCACTTCATCAGGTCCTTTACCTTTCAGTACAGCGACTTCTACGTATATGATATTTGTCTTCCGGGTAATCGAAATAGGAAAGGCGATTGCTTTCGAGGAGGAGTGCATTGTTGCCGATTGTTGGAGAGAACAGTTAGAGTTAGAAGTAGTTAGATGTGATTTCTGGATGGCTCATCGATTATCCCCTCCTCCGAGTCTATATTTTGTGAAAAATATATGTAAGTTCACCACCTCGGCAAGTTAAATTGGTAAGTCGCAAAGTTGCCTAAAGGTAACTTGTTTATAATTCCATTGAGTGCAGATAGCTATTTAGGTAACTTCAATTCGTCTTGGACGTGACGAACTAGTGAGAACTGCTAGGGAACTCTTTGTTATGAGTCCGGCAAGAGCCGCCAGTACTAGATGTTTGTTTACGCCATACTCAACGAGAGAAGCAGATTCACCCGGAGGACCATCTCTTTACGGCTGAGTGCAGAAAAAGAAAAGTACAAGATAAAATAAATAATGCATGAAACGTTAAAAGCGGTGCATCCACATAACAGAACACTGCACAGTCACAGAAGCACACGGAAAGGTCAAATTGCTGATAAAACTTACTGATGTCGCTGAAATCGGAACACCTTCAAGACGATGCCTGGTTCACCACTGAGCAGAGTTCGGAGGTCATCGAGTAGGCCAAACTGAGCACACACAGGCGCACGAGGCACGCAGTCCACAAGAAGATGACGAATAGTCAAGCGTTGACCACAGAGGTGACAGTCAGGAGGAGGAGTTCTCTTCAGAAGGTGTCCATGTGTCAAATGACTATGACCAATCCGAAGACGAGCCAAAGTCGTTTCTTCCAATCGTGAAGGAAAAGATATCGACAACTAGACTCCAAGACGGGGCTTCACAGCATGGAGTTTGTTGTTGAGCTGCTGATCCCATGATAACTGCCAGCGCTGATGCAGAAAACAAGAAAAGACGTGACGAACATCAGTGCTGGGAACAGGCAGGAGGCAACGGCGACGATAAAGAGCAGTCTCCTTCGCAGCAGTGTCCGCCAGCTCATTTCCAGGGATGCCAACATGGCCTGGCACTCAACAAAACCGAATATTGTAGTCCTCAGCAAGTAGGCCATGACACTGAGGTAGTACTTGCTGGGCAAGTGGATACGGTTACATAACATCGGCAAGGCTATGGAGGACACTGCTGGAATCAGAGCAGATCATAACAGCGCGAAGCTGGCGGCGACGAACATGATGAAGAGCTTCCAAAATGGCTACTAATTCTGCGGTGTATATGGTGCACAAAGGATGAAGCTGAGCTAGGGAACAGTGGACGTCCAGAACAAACGCACAGCCAACAGAGCCATCTTGCTTAGAGCCATCGGCGAAGATGAAGCGGTAGACCTGAGAGAAGGCCATGAGAGAGAGAAATTCCTGGCGATATTCCTGGTCACTGGTAGTGGCCTTCTTGAACTTCGGCAAAGAGAAGTTGATCGTCGGTGAAAACAGTTGCTAGGGTGGAATTGGCAGGAAACACAAAACAGCAAGTGGAGGTAGCTCGACAGCAAGATCTGCCAGAAGTTCCAAGGCACGGATTCTAAAAGGTCCGGTGAATAGGTTGTCCCTGATAACGTTGAAGGCGAGGACCAGCTTCCAACATAAACCCAGAGGGATGATCATGGATGGTCTTCAGATGAAGTAGATATCTTAGCTGCACGACTTGGCGACGGTGCAACAGAGATGGCTCATGAGCTTCGACATACAGGCTAAGGATGGGGCTCGTACGAAATGCCCAAGTGGCAATTCGAAGACCCAGATATTGGACGCTATCCAGGTGGCGTAGTACGTTGCGGCGAGCAGAACTATAAGCCGCACAGGCGTAATCAATCTTCGATCGAATGAGACTTTTGTAAAGGCGAAGCAGCACAACACGGTCAGCACCCCAGATGGTATGAGAAAATAGGCGCAACAAGTTCATGGAGCGGAGACAGCTATACTGCAAGGCGCGAACATGCTGATTCCAAGTAAGACGGCGATCAAACTGGAGGCCCAGGAATCGAATACACCCAACATACCGGAGGCGATCAGGTCCCAAGTAAAGATCTCGATCAAAAGCACAGTTTCGGAGACGACACAAGTGCACATAGTTGGTTTTCGCAGAGGAGAACTTGAAGACAGAGCGAAGGGACGACTGATGCAGGCGGTAGAGCGCTAGTTGTAATTGGTGTGCAATGGTGCGAAGATCATGGGACCGACAGTAGATCGTGAAGCCATTCACGTAGAGCAAACCACGAACATATGGTGTAAGTTCGTGCAGCACAGTGTCCACAGCAACAGCTAACAACGTTACACTGAACACTCTGCCTTGTGGAACTCCATTATCCTGTCGAAATGGCGCAGAAAGAGTTGATCCAATCTTCATTCGGAAGGAGCGCTCGCGAGGAAAGTTCTGGAGAAGAGCAGCCAACAGCCATTGAGGGCCCAAGTATACAGTTGGCGCAGGATCCCATAGCGCCAAGTAGTGTCATAAGCCTTCTCCAAATCAAAAAAGATGACCACAAGATATTCACAGTGTCGAAAGATGTCCTGGATCGCAATCTCTAGGTAAACAAGGTGATCTGTCGTGGAGCGGTAGCGCCGGAAGCCACACTGGAGGTTGGAAAGAAAGCTCCATTGTGCTCAAGGAACCAAACGAGATGGTTGTTGATCGTCTTCTCCAGAACTTTGCAGAGACAGCTGGGAAGACTCACATTTCAGCAGCAGCCGTGACTGTTTGTTACTGACGGTATGGACAAGTAAGGTGCGATTACGTAATTTCTTAATATGGGCATCAGGGAATGAACCCGTGGCGATGTGACAGAGTTGGCGATACAAAACAAACGGCGAGAGCTTCACTAAAAAAAACCAGCTGTCTCTGCAATTTCATCTTTAATTATCAGATAACGAAGGATGGGTTTATTCTCTTTTACTTTGCTTTGGTCAGGAGCTGCGTTTGAAGCAGGGTGATGCGAAGCCATAATCGAAATAAGCACAAAATCTTCTCCACTTTCCCGTCTGAGTTCCATGGCGGCCAACGAGGCTGGCAGGTCCTAACTGCATGACCCTTGTCAGCAAGCTGAGCCATCACCCCAAGTCAGGCTTCACATGGAGCTAGGGTTAATTGCACCACCGACAGATGGGTACTCTTGAGAAGACCCACCGTGTTAGGAGATAGATCCATGTTTCATGGGAGATCTCTGTGTCGCAGACTCCCAGCGTTCCCTCCAGGGCATCACGCCATCCGGTTTCGCTGGGTGCGCATACGTTTCACTCCGTCGTCTCATGATTCCAGGTCCGAGCGTCATCCAAACAATCCAGAATCATATCTAGGACATAGCAGTGGTACGAACACCAAAAATCCAGCCGGCTTCATCCGAGGCTTACGTTGCTGCTAGCGATCGATGGGTTTTACAGGCAAGGTGACCAGCCCTAGCTAACCCCCAACCTGGAGGAACAATGGCTGACTGCAGTTCTGAAGAACTGGGATATGGGAGCGCCACTTCCCGACGCCGCATAAACAGAAAAGTTAAAAGTTATACTTTAATTACAATATAGATATGTTACATTTCTGTTAGTCCCAAAGTTTGGGTTACCGAATCACTTAATCAAAATCTCATCTTGAGATTAAATAAGCTCGTTACTTTGCGTAGTTATCTAGATTTTCCTAATGATAACATTTCTGCGAAACACAACAATTTAAGAGTCCTTGTTGATATTTTGCCTGAAAACCACGTTTTCAGGAAATTTTAGACGATGAAGGTTATCTTGACAAACAAAAAAGTCTTCTGTGTGAGGTTGTAAATTTGCAAAACAACGGTGTACCAACCAACAAATTTACGATGGTGTTCATCGGCCATATAATCTAAGTGTACGGCAAAGGGATTATTTATATTGTTTGATATTTCAATATAAAGATGTTTTTACTAATTACCCTGGTCTTTGTAAAGATATCATGTATGATATGAAAGTAAAAACTGGTAATCCTTTAGTACGTAAACCATATTATATACAACGTATTTACCAGCTGTTAGAGAGGAAATTCAGAAAGTGCTCGATTTAGGCTTAATTACCCATAGTAATTCTATACATTGCAACCTTATCTTGGTTGTGCCTAAGGAAAAATGAAAATACATAAATTTGTGTCGATTTAAGACTATCTAGCAAATATGTAACTAGAACTTAGACAAACCAGATCTGAAAGGATTCAAGAATTATTGTTAAAAGTACAAGAAAAATCATTTGTGATGTCTTTAGATATGGTCAGTTCATGTAATCAAGCATTGCTTACTCCCAAGTTAGAAGAGTATATAGCATTCAGTTTCGAAGGTCAATATTATCAATATCGTGTTACATGTTTTAGGTATAAGAAGGGAAGTTCTGTGTTGAATAACATGTTACAGAAAGCTTTAGGACAAGAATCACATAATAAAAATTTACGCTATGTTGACGATTTAGCCTGTTTCTCATCTAGCTTCTAAGAACACCTTCAGTTGTTACAGTAAATTTTTGATGAGTTTGGCGAGATCCTAATCTTGCCCTCAATATTAAAAAATGTTTGTTCTGTGCTAGTTTTTTCTTTTCATTTTTACGGTGTCGAATTACTCCCACGAGTTTTAGTAAAGATCCAAAGAGTGTTGAAGCTGTTGGAAATTTACCTCAACCAACAACTTTGAATAGTTTACAAACAGTAATAGGACTTTTATATTGGTAACGTTCATTTATCCCTAATTTTTCAGAAAAAATAAAACCATTCTTCAAGTTACTTGAAATAGGAAATAAATGGAACGGATTGACGATCACCAAAAGCATTTCAATAAAACCAGCTGTTAGGATTATATTCTAGCCCATCCAGATTTAAATTTACCCTACTATATAGAATCAGATGCTTCTCGACTAGCAGTCAGTGTAGCCCTGTAAAAGTACATAAATAGAGGAAAGGAAGTTACCGTATTTAATTCACTAGTAGGACATTGACATCACCGAAATCTCGGAACAGCGCTAGTAAAATTCGATGTTTAGCTCTTATCTTTGCAGTAAGAAGCTGGCATCAACTTTTGATAGCCTGCCATGTTATTTTTATTACCGAACAACAAAAGCCTTACTTCGTTGCATAAGGCCAAACCTGCGAATATTCGACTGTTGCATTGACCTATAAAATTACAAGTTAGACTGCGAAATTCGATATTAGAACTCTCCTAAATTTATACGCAGGTAACACTCATGATTGTTTCCTTCTAGAAAGTTACCTACTTGTGTCCAACAATTGCAAGTGTTATAGAGTGATATTTCTAATATTTCATAAGATGAACTCTGTCGTCTTCAACGTGAAGATCTAGATTAATCTCTTATTATTTCTGCATTAGAAGGGAGAAAGGGTGAAGATCTTTGAAATTCTAGAAATTGGTTTAAATATCACACATTAGATAATGGCATTTTATTACATCCAGATTTTCATTTTCCAGATTCTTGGAAGGTGTGCATTCCCATATATCTTCAAGGTAATGCTATCTTCACAGCTTATCATAGCCAGCTTGATTATGCAGGAACAGAAAACGTGAGGTATTATTTCAAATTCTTTTTATTGAGAAACACTCCATTCAAACGTTTAAAGACATAATAGTCTAGCCATTGGAGCTTAAAAATTGAGTTCTAAGGGCAAATCATGTAACAATTTGACATCCGATAATTTTTGAATATATACCCATCACTGATCACAAAAATGGTGGATGCCAGAAAAACACCTCACGGGAGGGAAGGGGGAGAAAGCCGAAATTTTAAACGTATCTATTATTCACTTTAACTCCGTAACCATTGGAGCTAGAACATCCAAACCTATTTCACTTTGTTTGCCTAATTGTCTTCTACAATTTAATTCACGTGCATTTTAGCTAAATATCATGGTTTTCTTGTTATTTTAATTTTTACTCAGTTTTGGTTGTGCGTGACGTCAGTGTTTTACCCACAGATTCTTTAGAAGATGGAATTCGAAAAATGTTTCCCCTAAACATTTTTCGTCACTTTATGCTCTTTCAAAAAATGTATACTTATATTAGTGTAAGACTAATAGTGCTTGAGTTATAAGCGAATTTATTCTGTCATGTGCGAAACTAATCCCCCAAAACCTACCTTTCCACAAACGCTAGATATTAGCAGCTGATGATGATTTATATATTGTAAAACTTTGTCCCATATAGGTTTAGGTAGAGCGTTAATAAAAAGAGTGTCCGAAATCGACTCCCACTAACGGTTTTTTTATTATAAAAGTTTCACTGTAAAGGTATTTTTTAAAAATACTGTACAAATAATCTCTCTAGTATACAAGGTTAGTTATAGATAGTCTTTGACCGTAAGGTCGCAGACAGGATCTCTACAGAGCCCCGTAACATATAAGCAGAGGGGTATTAAGGATCCAATGCTCCATATCAAGCAAAGGTGGGTTAAGTGGCCAACAGAGCCCCGTAGCAGGCTAAGCGGCTGAGGTTAGGATTTCCAGACAGAACCCCACAGCAGGCTAAGCCAGGAGATAGGATAGGCGTAGTCCCGTAGCAGATTAGAGGCCTGGGGTTAGGTTACTCCTAATGTTCCGTGCCAACAGAAGAAGGGTAACCAGAAAACTGGTACAGAACTGCCGTCGTCCAGCCAATTGAAAGGTTCCTTGGGTGGCGGTGGCGCTGCTGCTCCGTGGTCGTCTGCTGCTCCGTGGGAGGGGCTAGAAACTATCGATTGCAAGTGATTGTAAATCCATCTGGTGTGAAATCCTCTTGCCAAATCACGTGGTGGTGTTTACAAACACTGGCGTGTGGAATAGTTTATTTACTACATCATGTGGGGTATTACACCCTCATGACTTGTTAAAAAATAAGCCGGAGGGTTATTTTTCTTCTTTCTTCTGGCAACACTGAAAAATTCACTTTTCGGAGCACTAATAAGGTAGCGGAAGAAAGCAGTAAACAGTTATTCCCTAAGAACAGGTCGGATCGGTGCATATTATATGTCACTTCATTTCCCTAGAGGTAGGGCTATTTTTAGCTTTGGCGTTAATATACATATATTAGTTCACTTATAATGAGGGGTGTTAAAGTCTGTGTATTCGGGTGCTCTTTAGTTGTATGAAGGGTATTAAATGTGTCCATTGGAATTGGTGGAGATATATCTAAACGAGGTCTTTTGGATGTTCTTGGTACCGAGCGAAGGGGGAGATATAGCTTATATAAAATAATAAGTTGTAAATACTAAAAAAGTTGCGATTATCACAGGGATATAAAGATAATTTATATTGGAATGTTCGTGATTCGAACGGCATGATTTCTTGGTCACCCTGTATAAGGTGTAAACTTTCTAAAATATTTGCTCTAAAGATATATATTTCAATAAAATAATGAAATTTTAAATACCAATTGTAATGATATTGATTGTTCTGAATTCCTGGACATCTTGTATAATGTAAGAGTGGTCATAGCTTTTGGAACATCCTGTGTAATATTTATGTTGCATAATGTCGGCGACAGTATGTAATACACAGTGGAAAAAGAATAGATATCGAGGAAGGTATAAAATTATATGTTAGCTGTCCTTGTAAAGATCAGTCGCATTTAAATGCGGAAATGCAAATTCAGCATTCTTTCATTCTATTCCAGAATAAATGATTCAGCTTTTTGTTAAAGCAGTAAATAGTAAGTACTTTTATTGCAATGAAATGTATTTTATCTGTCTGTATGCTTGTCTTCGTGTTTCCTCTTCCTAGTGGTGGGTACTTTATTTATTTATTTTTTCAAATGAAGAGTACTTTATTTATTTATTTTTTTCAGATGAAGAAGTGAGAATGATTAAAATGCTTTTATGTTATACAACGTCCTTTGCCAATTGAGTTAAATAATTTAGATGCGTTTATTTCGTTTTCTTGTTCTTTTCTTTCCGTGCTGCTAATTGAAAGAAGAGAAATATTTTTTAAAAATGAGATATTCCAGAGCCTGTCGTATCTTCTGTTCTGCCCTTGCTATGATATACATTTTTAATAGATGTCTTCGCTCGTGTAGAAAAAATAGCTATTTATCCCCATGCTGAATGTCGTCTATATCTTCATAATATGGTTTAATTCTGTTTACAGAAATCTTCTGTATGGGTTGACGATACGAGTCAGGAAATTTCAACTTATAAAGATTAGGATTAACTCTTTCGATAATTTCTAAAGGTCCGACGTATCTAGCCGAGAAAGTTTATAGCGTTCCAATCTGGCGATTGGGAAAAAATATACAAGTACTTTCTGACCTTTATCAAAATTAGTGTGTTGATGATTAACGTCGTAATATTCTTTCTGTTTGTTATAACTTGCAGTTAGATTATTCTGTACAATTCCACGGATCTTATTTAGGTGTTCTTTGTCGACGCATAACTTCGGAGTTGATGCTAACGCAACATCAGAGATGGTCTTAGGTTCGTATCCGTGCATAAGGAAAAAACTTGAATATTTAGTTCCAGTCTGTACTAATGTATTAATTACAAATGTTATATACGGGATTAGTTTTGGCCAATGATTTTGATTTTCCTATACAAAAAATTTAAGAGCGTTCTGTGTGATTCTGTGGAATGTTTCCATTACACCTAGAGTTTTGTGATCATATGCTGGACAAAATTTAAATTCAAAGTTGTAGAACTTTGTTAAGTTCTGCCGTCTCTTAGCATTATGTACAGGGTGTCTATCTAAATACAGGTATGAAAAAACTCCGTATTTAGGAATAATGTCATATATAAGAAATTGTTCAATTTCTTCGGCTGTGATGTTCTCTACAACCCTGGTCACAGAAAATCGTGTGAACATTTCAATAGTGACTAGTATGTGTTTGAATTTTCCTTCTCCAACTGGTATTTTTCCAATTGAATCGTGCTGCCAGGCAGTTGCAATAGGCGTAGGTGGATGATGGAGCAATTGGCCCGCTGGCTTGTCTCCTAACTTAGTGAGTCTTTCGCAAAGATTGCATGTCCTTATTCTACTTGTTATGTAAGCTTTCATATTAGGAAAATAATATTTTCGGAGTGCCGACTGGTACGTCTTAGTATATCCAGAATGGGGTGACATTGGGTTGTTATGGATAGCATCAAACCATTTGCTTATTAAAGATTTCGGTACACAAAGTAAATATAGTTGTCTTAATTGTGGGTGTTTCTGAATTCTATATAACAGTCCATTTTTAAGAGAAAAATATTTCGCCGCACGAAATGTAGACAATTTATTGGGTTCTTTATTTTAAAAAACAGTGATGATGTCTGAAAATGAAGGGTCCTTCCTTTGTTCATCCGCTAAATTGGGAAACGTAACGGACGTTGCTGCGAAGCATAAACTTTAGCATCCTCTGTGTCCGAGAAGTTATCAACTTCTTGATTTTCGTCCCGCTGTATGTCTTGCTTGTCTTCTGAGCGACTAAAAATGTCTGCAGGATGCTGCTGACTTTTAAAGTGTTGAATTTCAAAATTATAATCCGCTAAGAATATCTTGTAGCGAGTAAATTTTCCGACCTTGTCTGGCTGGGTGTTGAGTGAAGCCAAGCATTTAGCGTCTATAAATAATTTAAAATTTCTGTTCAGTAAGAAATATCGAAATTTTCGGAGAACATATATATCAATGCATATAGTTCTTTCTGCCATGTTGAGTCCTTTATCTCAGCCTTGGCAAAGCGACGACTACAATAGGAAACAACACGTTCCTGATTAGTTTTAGGGTTGTAATATGCCAATATTTCACCTGCTGAGGTTGAAGATGCGTCGGAATATGCTCGAATTTCCTATGATGGATCGAAATGAAATAAATATGGGCCTAAATAATATCCATCTTAAGTTTCTCAAATAGCTCGTCATGCTGAATTGTCCATTTTAATTTTGAATTCTTGTCCAAAAAGCTTGAAACGGTTATACTTTTTTCGTGAATTTTTTATATGCGCCCTCAAATAAGAGCAGAGTCCTAGAAAATTCTTCAAGGTTCTTTTAGAGCTTGGATTCTTAATATTTCGTATTTTATTTGAATTTTGGGTGAAATTTTGATTTCCCTGCCGCTAACTGTGAATCGTAAGACATCCAATTCCGAGTATAATAGGTGGGTCTTATTCGGGCTTGCTCTAAAATCATGTTTTCTTAGCCTTTTTAAGAACAATTCCAAGTTCGGTAGTTGCTGTTTCCAATTTTTGTTTCCTATCACAAGGTTGTCAGCTAAGGCAGTTATGCGAGGTGGTAAATCCTCTAAAAGCATGCGTACTGCTATACTTACCCCGGCTGCTGATGTGGTATGTTCCATCACGCAGTATTGGAATTTATACGCCTTCCTAGTATGATTAAGTTCAAAAGTCATGTATTTTTGACTTTTAGAATGCAATAATAGCTGGAAATAGGAGGACTTTATATCGGTAGTCGAGGTGCAAGATTTGCCTTTAAGTACTTGCAAAATGTCTTCTGTGGACTGGAATGGAATGCTCAAATATTTTGTGAACTTATTACACGCTTGTAGATTCAAAACTAGGCTGAATTCTGAAGCACTTGGTTTCCTAACTATGAGACGTGGCGTCGAAACTTCTAAAATCTGTTTAATTTGCAAATCAATTTGTGGCCTTACTGCCAAAGGAATGGGAGGTGACCTCTGATGGAGGAAAGGGGCTCCTTTATCTATCCTTATCTTATGTACATAACCACGAAAGTAGCATATGTCAGTTGATGTATATGAAAAGACATCCCTCTACTTAAAAAGTAGATCATGTACAGCCTTTTCTGTTCATTCGTTAAATTCGGGTTTATGTCAAATAGCTTAACATCAAAAAGTGATTTGGTCTTGTCCAGCCTATCCTGAATTTCTTGTTCAGTTCTATAGAATGTCTCACCATTTTGTTCGTCTGTTTGGTAGTCACGCTGTATATCTACTTCCTGAATGTTCTCTTCAACATATGTAATCGGTGTGTTTTTTACTAGTGTTACTGGCCCATTAATTGGATTTGATATTAATAGTGTGAAATTATTCTAAGGTACTTTAGTAGGCAAAGTCTGTAACCCGAATATGTCTAATAAATTCTCTAATGGAGAGATAATAAAATACTCTGTATCCATTTTCCGATTCTTGACATTAATTGGTAAAAAGGAATGTGACCTGGCTGGTATTGTAGCCTTTCGAGTAGTAAATACGTCAGCCGATTTATGCTGCTTTATTATATGAATTGCGCTTGCAGATAATTTTTCTTGAGCGTCAACTTCAATTAGGTACGGCGGTGGCCGTGATTTCTTTTATACTGATAATGTAATATTTTGCAGATCAATTTTGGCCTGTAAAGAATGTCCTCTCCAAATAAAGGCAAAAAGTCTCCGTGCTCTAAAATTCGAAAATAGTGGGAAAAAGTTCTTGAGCCAATCCTGAATTTAATTAAAGCTATATAACGTAAATTTACGATGGAATTCTCAATTCCTAGTAGATTGGTGCTAAAAGGAATCAATTTTGTGTTTGGAGGAACCCAATTTTTGGGCCATAGGCCCAACAATCTGCCTCTGCCAATGATTACAGGATATTTTTCTTTAATTGTTACATTAATTAACAATTTATGTTCTTGATTTAACAACTTAATGTTTTCTGTCCTATCGGATAATGGAGGCACAGTATAAAGCGATATCAATAACTATTTATTAGGACTAGCACATACGACGTTTTGTTGCTCATTTACTTCCTGACTTTCGTCCCTCAGATCATGTTCTTGAGAGGATTTGTCCTGGGGCCCCTCTAGGCGTTTCCCTGCTTATTATTCTTGTAACATGTGCTGGAAGAATGACCTTTTTATAGCACGTGCCGCAAACTGTTACTGTTTCTGGCCTAGGAGTACTATTGTTATTTTTATTATCATTTTTAGAATTGTTTTTCTTTCCATTTTTATTTTGGTTTTGATTGCCATTATTTGTATTTCTCAACCTGTAATTGTTACGGCTGCCTCGTCTAAATTGTGAATTCTTAATAGCATTTTGAGCTACTAGAAGAGATAGTTCGGCCATTTGATTTGCTAATTCACTAAAGTCCAATGAATTATTTGAGCTAGAAGTACCAGATGTGCTAGGTGCAGGGGGTTCGGGGAGGGGAATTTGGATTACCAATCTGGGGGGAGAATATGCAGGTAATTGATTTTGTAATGTACCCTGTAGCTGTGGTATTGTAGGTACAAGACATACTGGGGCAGGTTGTTGGTATTGATTCCTTTTATGTGGCGAATTACATTATGGATAAGTTACAATAATTGTTAATGATTGTAGGGAAGGAAGCGCAAGCGACTACCGATGAGTTTAAACTGCTGACTGGTGAATTGTGATCGCAGAGTGAATAAATTGCCTGTTGTAACTCTATGTAATCACGTTTTTTCATTAGGTCATGCGTGTTTTCCAGGTTATGTAAATGTGTCTGTAAATCTTGAACTGTTGTAAATGTTTCTAGCGCGATCTTTTGTAAAACGTTTTTCTTTAATCCTAACGATAAATAATTTATTTTCTGGTCCTCAGTGGCCTGAGGCAGAACTTGTCGTATAACTCTCAATTTCCTTAGAAAATATGCATCAATTGACTCATTTTGGCCCTGTTGGACCTGAAAATTTTTTAACTCAGCCCTATAGGCAGACAATTTCGGTCTACTCAAGTCAACTAATTTAGCTTTTAATTGTTCGTAATTAAGTGAATCCAATATTGGTTCTGGGCTTTTAACTGTAATACTAAATCGAGCGCCATATCTTGTAAACACATGGGTAATAGTTCTTCCTTTTTCTCAGCATTCCAAGAATGCAATAATGCAAGATGATCAAAGAGCATAAAAATCTATCGGGGTCCTCCGTAAAGTGTCCCGAATATTTAGTGAGGTGTGTTTTATTGAAAGAAGGGCGTGAATTCTGATCCATATTTGCACCGTCCTCCGGAAAAGCATTCTTCCGTGATCTAGTATGAGGCATGCACTAAAATAAAGTCAAGTCCGAGTCACTAATTCCACACTTAAGAAAATCTCATACCTTTGAAAGGAGTTCACTTCCAGTTAATAAAAATATTGTCCGGTAGAGGAGTATTCAGATCAGAACTGAGCCGGTCAAAACCTCGACCATGTAAAACTTTGTCCCATATAGGTTTAGGTAGAGCGTTAATAAAAAGAGTATCCGGAATCGACTCCCACTATCGGTTTTTATTATAAAACTTTTCACTATAAAAGTATTTTACAAAACACTGTACAAATAATCTCTCTAATAGACAAGGTTAGTTATAGGTAGTCTTTAACCGTAAGGTCGCAAACAGGATCTCTACGTAGAGGGGTATTAAGGATCCAATGCTCCATAGCAAGCAAAAGTGGATTAAGTGGCCAACAGAGCCCCATAGCAGGCTAAGCAGCTGAGGTTAGGATTCCCAGACAGAGCCCCGCAGCAAGCTAAGCCAGCAGATAGGATAGGTGTAGTCTCGTAGCAGACTAGAGGCCTGGGGTTAGGTTACTCCTAATGTTCCTTGGCAAACAATAGGAGGGTCACCAGAAAACTGGTACAGAATTGCCGTCGTCCAGCCAATTTAAAGTGTTCCTTGGGTGGCGGTTGCGCTGCTGCTCCGTGGGAGGCGCGAGAAGCTGTCGTCTGCAAGTGATTGTAGATCCATCTGCTGTGAAATCCTCTTGCCAAACCACGTAGTGTTGTTTGTAAACACTGGCGTGTGGAATTGTTTATTTACTACATCACTTGGGACATTACAATATATATATAATCTTGTCTGCCTGCAAGTATATAATTCTAATAATTAAATCTCTCTATAATCGAATTAAAAATATCCATTTTTAATATTAGTTGAGGAACTTTTCGGAAAATACCCTTGTCAAAATATAAAATTTTTCTGAAGAATGAAAAGAGAGCTTTCTCTGGTACACAGTTTGAAAAACTCTGCAAATCTGTTTGTTTATAGGTGTCTCTGACTCCTTCTAAAAAATGCACAAACATGCAGCTTTCTACTCATTTTTGTGAAAAAATCTTGTTTCGCAAGTGTTGTTTTTGCTACAAGTTCTTCGATTTATGTACTACAATGATACTGAGTGAAATAGACCAGGAACCAGATTTCAAAATTTCCTTCAAGAGAGAATCATGAACAATTGCCATCCACGTATATATATATATATATATATATATATATATATATATATATATATATATATATATATATATATATATATATATATATAATACCACATTTTCCTCTTAATACTTACTGTAATGGTAGGAGAAAAAGGAAAAAATAAGATATGCCTAACACATTTTATAAATGATTAGTTTTAAACTGTTAAATGTTATTTACAGCAGAAGCACTTGCCTATTATTAAGATTGTGCATAGTTGCATTAATAAATAAATCTATAAAAGGAAACGTAATAGGAGGAAACTATATACTTAAGAAATGTCTACGCAAGAGAACAAATTGTTTGATTTCTAGAATTAGTTCTCAATAATATTATGCCAATCTTATAAAAAGGTAACCAAGAAAGTTCTGTCGCTTTTCACCCACCACTTTTGAACATCGATATGTCTTCTAAGACCTGAAAGATCAAAATTAGTCCCCATCAACATCTACGACGTTTTGCCAACGTTCTGGAAGGCCATGGATTCCATCGAAGTAGAACTTCGTGGACCATTAAGCGAAGAAAGTATCAAGTGTATTTTGCACCTCTACTAGGGATTTGAATTGGCGTTCTTTAAGGTGATTTACCAAGGAATAGACAGCTGATAATCGGACAGTGTGGTGTCTGAGCAGTATGGCGGATGAATAGTGTTTCCCATCGAAGCGTAGAATGATGTCCTGGGTCATCCTAGCCATGTAGGGGTTAGCATTGTCCTTAACAGGAGGACCCCTTTGCGATTAGAAAGTGCTGGCTCCAGAGTTTTGAGTTTCTCTTGAACAATGTTTAACTGCTGACAGTACGCTATCGCATTGATGCTATGATCAGCTGGTAGCAGTTCCCGATGCACGATACCGCGAGCAGTCCACCAAACACACAGGAGGACCTTCTTCTGGTGCAGTGCTGGTTTCGGCTGTTTTGGAACCGGTTCATGGGATGCTAACCAATGATGACGGTTCCGTGAAACGTCGTACTTTTTATCACATGTCAACAACTTGTTCAGAAATGTCTCGCTCCTCAGAGAGACAGCAAAGAAACACAGGTGTCTGCTCACGTTGCCTTCTGGCCCGGAGTCATATCATGTAGGACCCATCGACCCAACTTATGGTGCTTCCTAAGTTAATGGAGGTGCTGCGAAATAGTTTTTCCACTCATACCGAATTGTAGTCCCAGTTCCTTACATATCCGGCCACTATTCGCCCCAATTGCTGCCTGAAGATCTTCATTTTGTACATGAGTTGGTCTTAAGGCAAGTAGTGCGTCTTCGAGCGTACCGTCATCGTCTTTAAACGTGTGAAACTATCCTGCACTGTCTGCGTAGTCACGACACCCTCACTAAAGACCTGGCATATCTTCCGCCCCGCTGCAGCGGCGTTTGACCCCAGTTTGAACTCGTATAGCATACACGCCCTTATAAAGCTCTGTGGAGGTCTCATGTTCACTCTGTCCTTACGCAAATTCACGTTCTAACTGAACTGCCACAACCAGGTAGTATGTTGGATATACCCACACTAACAACTGACCTTCGCCTTTTCTGCATTCTCATTCAACTCACGGTGTGAGGGCAAATTGAACACAGGTTTCCACCAAAATGACAGAACTTTTTTTGGTTACCTTTATATCTCGAAAAAGATAACTTTGTGATGTTTTAATGCATCATTCAGTATTCTTCATCACTCTGTTTATTAACTGATTGAATTTTTATACTCGTTCGGACAACTACACATTGGAGTGCACAGGAAACCGCGATTCTTACATTTGCATTTCAAACTTACACACTCAAGTTTCTGACAGCTACACGTGGTAATCTCTAAACAAGCCTTGGGAATATCTTCGAGTGTTTTCAAAACTGGCTTCAGAATTGGTCGTCCAAGTACCATCCGGAGTTTTCTGGCCTTGGTAAATCAATCTCACACTTATCAGAATTTCCCAAATTGCTGTTTTGTAGTGGAATCTCTTTGTATGTTGTTTCAGAGCATCACAATTTCTCCAGGCTGCATTTTCCTAAAAGTAGGAGCCTAGCTTCATCACGAATCTTCGCATTAACCTTGAGGAGCTTTGTGAAAAAACGTTCTGCAGATTCAATAGCGCTTGCTGATAAAGGAATATGTCGTAAGGAAAATTAAAGGTCACAATTTTCTGATATGAGTAAGTTGGCAGTTCTTAATCTTTGATGATAGAACTGGATATTATGTTATGTCGCATCCAAGTGAAGAGTGATAAGCCATTACCTTTCCTCTCATTCTGAGATAACTGGTGGTAACGGTGATGAACTGGAATAAACCTTCTTGTCTTTGAAATCCCGCCATCATGTACAATTCTTTAGAAGAAATTCTGTCATAATGGTAATCTTTCTGAATTGTGATTCACAGCATGAATTATTATTCTAGAATCTGCTTCTTCATGCTTCCCTTCAAGATTTTGAACATTGATCTCAAAGTTTGACTTATCTATTTTCTGATTTTTTAAACTACCAGAAACAAGAACAAAAAGTTCTGAAGGTGATAATTCCAGCAATGCATTGTCTACTTATGGTCTACTTACTCAGAGAACTGTGACATTTTATTTTCCTTGGGACAGATTCCTTTATCACAAAACGCTATTGAATCTCCAGAACTGTTTTCCACAAAACTCCTCAAGGTTAATGTGAAGATCTGAGATGGAGCTGGGCTCCTACTGTTTCGAAAATGCAGTATGGAGAGATTACTTCCAACAAGTGATGCTCTGAAACAACATATAAAGAGATCACATTACTAACGCTGATAAATGTGAGATTGATCTACCAAGGCCACAAGACTCCGGAATTGGATTGAATTGAAAAGGCACGAGAAAAGTACTATAAAACTTCCGACATAACTGGTAAGCAAGTATCTCTCTGCAACCGTTTTATATAGTGAATGTTGCTTGTTCTTCATATAAGAAGCGGACGCATCTCACTGGAAAAGAGCTATGTGTAAAACATAAGTGTTTTTCAATTGTTTTAGGAGAATAATGGAAAGAGAACACTTGCATGCATAACATAAAAGGATTTCTGGTGAATAAAATTACGTATTACGATGCAGATTAAGAATAGTTCGTCAAATTCAAAAACCATTTTTCGTACAGTTCCTTGATTAAATGATTCTCTAAGGCATTTTGAACTGTTATTACCTTGACACATGCCCTAATAATTGCGTACAGATTGACAATATGTGTACAAACTGGTGCACATTAGAAATGACTACATGTTATTCTACTTCTTGGTATCCTATTATGTCTGCAAGTGTTTTATTAGAAAAGTTACTCATTATTATAGAAGTTGTTTCTTTGGGTAAGAGTTGCATGCACAAGTCCATATTCATTATACGAGGACTTTCCGTTACGGGTATAAATATGCGTTCAGACGTATGTCATAAAACGACTGGAAAAATACAAACCAACTTGTGCTAGATGACCACTAAAAGCCAGAATGCTATCTAACACCATCAGGGCAGGAGCAAACAAGGGAGGCCGCGCAGTACCGCTTGGGTGCATTTGTAGGGAGCAGACGTGTCAGCGACGGAGAGAATATGCAAAATGAGGATAGAAAATAAAACAACTGATATCGCATAAAATTACATAGATTAGAACACTTGTAATGGTTTCAGACTTGTAAGTCTATACTTGTAAACATTAAAAATACTTTTCCTATATAGTATTAAAAAAAGTATGTTGCTGGATATTGGTATGTTACACAGTGGTCACTGATATGCAGCATTACACTTGGAAAAATGAAATACTGGATTCCTGCATTGTGAAAAATTCTTCCGCCACTGAAATTTAACATTCTAAACAATCCTCTTACATAAAAAAGGAAAAAACGAAAAAGAACTACAACGGAAAAAGAAAAAGAAAGACAATTTACGAAACAAGATGTGCAGTGCGTGTCAATTCACTTTGCGAAAACTGTTCCATCAGTAGAAAACATGTCATATTTCTAAAATATGACAACTGAGTTGATTTTAGTTTAGCGTTCCGTTCAGCAGCGAGACTATATGAGACGTGGACCTACTGATTAACGTGGAATCCGAGCCACATGAGTTCCCGCCGGGAATCGAACCCTGGTCTCCCGCGCTAAAGGCGAGTATGCTAACTGCTTATCCACGGAGAAGCTCACCCCCGGATTTCGAACCTACTGCCTATAACACCTCGACTATTCTTTCACTACTACCGAAGTCTCTCAACTTGAGAGTTCAGTCATGAAATAATGGTCAGAGGGAGAAAGAACGAAAACAAAACTTTGATTTAGAAAAAATAACAGAAATAAACAGAAACTTTCGGTTTGCCGAATGAAGGCTTAAGTAGCCAAGTCTCGGTTAGGACAACCCTTTTGAAGAAATCTTGAGTGTGACACAATATTTCTTTTCTACCATAGAAAATGAAATGAAATGAAATCTTTGAGTTTTACGTCCCACGCTTATGCCGGTTAAGCTAAAGAAGACGGTGATGAGAAATGAATGAAATGTTGGAATAAAGAAAGTGGGAGGAAACGGGAGAACCCCGAGAAAACCCACGAGCACGGTGTTTTCTACCATAGAAACCTGTATATCTTGGTAGGTATTTAATTAATTACGCTGAAATCTAAAAGAAATGTCTTGTGTGGTGAAATAATACATTACTAAGTTATCTGTCAAAAATATTTTTGTCGCGGGTCTGTATTGTTTAACCCTTCCTGGAATCTACGTTTATGAACAATCAGTCCATACAATACTATCCACTTCGTAATTTAATTATATTTAACAAAGCTATTCAAGTCGCAAATATGAATAAAATAGTTATTTATATTTATTTTAATTTTGCAGTTTAGACAACAAGCTGTAAAAATAAAAAAAAAATCAGAACAAATCTTCATACTTAGCACTTAACGTTAATACAAAAATCTATTACAACTAGTCCGAGATATTATGTTTGTTACTGAAATTTCTGCTGTGTATTGTTGGATGAGTGGATAACATACTTGAACAATGATACAGTCATTAAGAGTCAGGTTCGAATCTCAGCTATTGTATGATTCTTTTTTTTTTGTAATGATTGTTCAAAAACATAAATAAATTGAACACTTCAATCATTTCCATTTGGAGCTACCAAGTGATCCTAATGCTTCAATACTACGTCGAATAAACGTTTGTTCATAATTTTCCTTTCAGCCGGCAACTATATCCCTGTATTCTGGTGTGCAGATCGCTCGCTTGAATGTCGTACGTTCAAATTTTGCTCTAGACATTGATGTTTTTAAGTGTTAACGTCTATTTGTACTCGCATTTTTGTTTGAAAGTGGCGGGTAATGTTAGTGTTGCAGCATTGCGCAACTACCAAGTATTTCAAGAAAAAATATTAGCAGTAGTAGGACTGGAGTAGTAGTTACTTTCTAATACTCCCACATATACTTCAAATAACATTTTTTACTTTTCTTACTGTCCGTTCCGTTAATCCATTTTAAAAAGCGAAAAACAATCCGTCACTAAGTATCTAATATATTGCGTTGCAGCGAGCATACAACGATCAAATTTCTATAGCCCGGCAGATGGAGCTTATGCTGAAAGTGGCGCTAAACTAAAAAACAAATATATTATTATTATACGCGTCTTTGGTGTGGGAGACCCGGGTTCGATTCTCGGCGGGAGTTCATGTGGTTCGGGACCTACGTTAAGCTGTATGTTTACTTCTCATTTGGTCTCGCTGCTGAAATAGGCCCTAAACTCAAAATCAAATGTATTATTATTATTATTATTATTATTATTATTATTATTATTATTATTATTATTATTATTATTATTATTATTATTATTAAAGTAGGGAATAGAAAGAAGGTTTGAGGGTACTAAATTTGACGAATCATTGGCCATCATCTTCCCCAAAACAATCTTTCATGAGCATTTTCATGTGGCGTAGTGGATAACGTACTAACCTATGAATCAGTTTATCTATGTTCAAATCTTTATCAACTGCACTTTTTCTTTTCGTCAAAGAAACAACCATTACTTGTAGTATTAGAGTTTTATATATGGTTTCATTGTTAGATTTTTTCTTATTCTTCTCTAAGGTAACAATATAAAGCTGCAAGTATGATTCTACCTAGGTAGAACAAAAATAAGTGTGTTCTAGATTTCTTTCCATTAATAAAATATAAACATAAGCTTGCATCCGAAACTAAATATACAAGTAATTGAAATGAAAGTAGCAAGTTGGTGAGTCACCAACGTGGAGAAGAGCAAACCAAATATAACCTGAGGCGCTTTCAAGAGCCTGCCGTATCTCTGTCTTAACTGTGAACTGAACACACTTTTTTTAAACACAGCGTTATCAATGAAATTCTGGTCTGTGTGAAAACATAAAGAGAAGTGGAACGAAACCTTATTAGCATATTTTGTTTTTATTATTAGATGTTTCAGTATGTTGAAAAAAGAAATCATATTCACTATTTAATGACAATATTATTAATAAACTAGGGTTCATACCGAGTGGAAAGACAATATGTATTCTGGAAGGTCATATTTTATTTGGGAATACTCATGTGAGAATGAAAAATGCAACACTTATGGAATCAACCTTATCAAGAGATTGATTCCTGATGGGAGATCATTTAGTTTAGGATCCCAAGTTGTAGAACCATGTCTCATATAGTCTCGGTCCTGAAAGCGATGTTACACTCCTAATGAATCATTGAGAAAGATGATTGGTTTGTCAACTGAAAGGTTTCTATTAATCTACAAGCCATGCATGGGGTAAGTTCCACGTAACTGAAAATAGATTAAAATCACAAATCTGCGTATAAAAGTTCATTGCTCGCTAAAATATTGTGACCAATAGAATAATTAAACTTGATTTTTAGCCTCCTAAAATTGTACTTCTAGGTTCCTAATACGGGTTTAAAAGACCCGTAAATATATTCAAAAGATAAAAAATAGAATACACAGTTCGTTTAAAAATATAGGCTGGAGCACTCTATGAAAGGTCAAACACGAACTAGTTGAAATGCTCATTCTTCGAAGGAGAAGAATAAATTTATGGAAATATTATTTGTGAAATATTCAAATATGTGTGAAATATCTTCGGATAGTTTCTATTAATAACATGAGTTGTTCTTAAACCTTTGGTTCTCAATTTTGTTTCTTATCCACACATAACTACAGATATAACATTTAATTCTCATACTTTCCATTTTGTTTCAAAGCAGTCCAGATGGCCTAGTCAATGACTTACATCCGCTACTAAACAAACGTTTGTTCGACGTAGTATTGAAGCACAAGGAGCACGTGGTCAGCTCTAAACTCAAATAACCGAATTGTTGCCTTCTATTTGTGTGTTTTTTTTAACAAGCATTAGGGTAAAAGAATCATAAGATAGCTGTGGCGGAAGTTCGAACCCAAGACACCTAATGATTAGCTCACTGTTCAAGTACGTTTTCCACTCACCCAACGAACAACAGAGAAACTTCTGTAATAAACATAATATCTCGGACTAGTTGTAATACTTCTTTTGTATTAACGTTAAGTGCTAAGTCTGAAGATTTCTTCTGATTTTTTATTTTTTCAGCTTGTTGTCTAAACTGCAACATTAAGATAAATATAAATAACTATTTTATTCATATTTGCTACTTGAATAGCTTTGTTAAATATAATTAAATTACGAAGTGAATGTGTATTGTATGGACCGATTGTTCATACCATAGATTCCAGGAAGGGTTAAACAATGCAGACCAGCGACAAAAATCTTTTTGACAGATAGTAATGTATTATTTCACCACATAAGACGCTTCTTTTAGATTTCAGCGTAATTAATTAAATATCTACCAAGATACACAGGTTTCTATGGTAGAAAAGAAATATTATGTCACACTCAAGATTCTTCAAAAGGATTGTCCTAACCGAGACTTGGCTACTTAAGCCTTCATTCGACAAACCGAAAGTATCTATTTATTTCTGTTATTTTTTCTAAATCAAAGTTTTGTTTCCGTCCTTTCTCCCTCTGACCATTATTTCATGACTGAACTCTCAAGTTGAGAGCCTTCGGCAGTACTGAAAGAATAGTCGAGGTGTTATAGGCACTAAGTTCGAAACCGAGGATCATAGGTTCAAGTCTACTCATAGTCAACTTAATACTTTTAAATTTAATTTCTTCTTGCAGGGTGTATGATGACTTCCCTTTGCTCAAAGTTCTGCATCTAGAGATAAGATGCAAGAATCATGTATATGTTAACCGAAAGAAAGAGAGAGTGGAAATATCTCCAATTGATATATGATCCGAAACATTCATCGATATTCATATTTGATTATGTTTTAGATCATTTTTGTTTATTCTTCTTTACGCAAGTACAGTTCTCGATTACTTAGAATATAGCAAGAGATAGTGAATGATAAATTACGGCGTATTACAAAAGAGAACTCGTATTCTTTTGATATCTTATATACTTCTAATAAATACATGCTTGTATCATTAATTGGAGATTAAATTACACAAACTCATGTTATGTGCAAACAAAATATGACTATGTGTCATATTTAAAAGATATGGTATGTTTTCTACTGATGGAATAGTTTTCCCAAATTGAACTAACACGCACAGCACATCTTGTTTCTACTTTCTTCGGTTGTCTTTCTTTTTCCTTTGTATTTATTTTTCTTTTCTGTTTCATTTTCCGAACACACTGGAAAACAGTAATACAAACCAAAAATATTCTTGTTAGCTTTAATGTGTAAATAAATAATAATAATAATACATTTTTAAAAAATAAAGCTAACATGGTTTTGTTGATAAAAAGTATTCTCTCAAAACAAAAATGGAAGTCAAAATAACTCGGCCATATATTTTTTCATAAAGTTTTAGTAGACATACTAAAACTGAAAAGTAACTGATAACTAACAAATCTGAATTGAACGTTGAAACGAATAATGTAAAACATTCGGAGATTTTACAAAATGCTGTAACCTGTGAAATGAAATGAATGTTTGACCAACATTGATTTTCCTTGTTATATCTAAGGTTAAATAGAAGTTCTCTGTAACTCTTTCATGATATCAATCGTACTGTAAATACTAAACTGTGTGTTCTAACCGATTTATTTATTCGTCGCAGAGGTATGGATATTTTTCTATTTTTTGAAGTTTGCTACACTGTCATATTTCGAACAAACTAGTGCACTTCTAGAACGCGTTATTTAGTTCTCAACCAGCGAACCTTAACAGTACTGTTGGTTGTCTAACTTTGAAGGATATGAAAATTGGAAGTGTGTATGCACTTTTGCTCGTGTGTATATATTTCTACCTTTAGTTGCTAAATGAATTATCCCTACGTTTTACTTTGGAAAGGTAGTAACTCTACTCAGCAGAGTAAATAGAAGCTATCTGAATAACAAAGAACGCTGAAATAGACAATTAGCCAACGGACCCTCAATCTGTAAGAGCCTTGGCAACGAAACGCAAATAACGAAACAATTTACAACAGCTAGGACAACTATTGCAAATCACTATAAAACACAAAACTTTCGACGTGTTGACGAAAAACGCTACGGAAGAATGCTCAAGGTGTCCGAGAAATTTCCCAGAGACCCCAAAAATGCCTTGCCATTACTCGTATAATTTACCATTACTCTTCTCTCACGCCCAAGAAACTGATTTGTCTAGAGACAACTGCTGTCTTACCTTACAGCTGTGTCTGTATGATTTGGGCGGAGGTGGAGCGAAACTGAATGGGCTTATACGATTCTATCTGTAGTAGTTAGAGAGTGGATTCTGCTGCGTTGTCATATCGAAGACTTTTTAATTATGGAGACAGACTGCGTGCAAAGAAGTTAGGGACGTCATTTCGGAGGGGCATAAGGGAGTAATTGCCCCAAGGGTTTGAGGAATATATATACTTTAATCGATTGTCTACTAATATACTAGTACAAAACGTTAAAGTCTTATGTCAGTGGTGCTCTTGTCCCCTCCTCGCAAGAGAAGTCTAAAATGACGACCCTTTAAGCGGCTCTATCTATCCGTCTATCTATCTATCTATCTATCTATCTAGATAGATAGATAGATAGATAGATAGATAGATAGATAGATAGATAGATAGATAGATAGATAGATAGATAGATAGATAGATAGATAGATAGATAGATAGATAGATAGATAGATAGATAGATAGATAGATAGATAGATAGATAGATAGATAGATAGATAGATAGATAGATAGATAGATAGATAGACAGACAGACAGACAGTTCTCAGAAACTTGTATCATTGAAAGAAGATACTAAAGTATAAAATTATCAATATAATTTAGTTTATATAATAATAATAATAACTTTATTTGGTGTTGTCGAGCAGCAATCAGTAGGCCCGGTAGCCACAAAATATGCCACTCATTTTATGTAGCAAAGTTTTGTTTAGTGAATGATATTATTTTCAGTATTGAATTAAAATTTTCCATGGGAACTTTTCGGTGAGAAGGAGGAATATTTTAACTTAGTTGTAGTTGCTGGCTAACACTGGAGCTGGTTATTCTATACAAATAAAAGCGAGAGTTCGACAGTTGGCCGCTACGGCGAGTGCATCGTGTGTTGTGTGCTCTGTGATTAAGAGAGTTGAGTGGGACCCCCTATACCTACACTACACTGACTTTCTTTTTTTTTTTTTACATTAACACGTACATACTTCCCTTTCTCTTTTCTACACTTTCTTTTCTTCATTTTACACTTCCCACTTTCCTCTAACTTTTGCACTGTCCAACTGGGCCGTCAGCCCTCTTTCACTGAACTTCTCTCCTGATTTTGACCTTTTCTCGGCTTTGGCATTTCTTATCCTGTTTGTAACTTTTTACCTTTGTGAGTTTCTTACAAAAGTCCTCCTTGTGAGATATGGACAAGACTTTTTGATTATTGCATTAATTTAGTCGGAATCAGACAATTCTGTTCGTCCGTGCCAATGTTTCGTAGTTTACTCCTAATTAATTAATTTTAGTCAATTTCTATTCGGACTCATTTCTTGCACAAGACTATCCTGGTGATTTGGCTGACTTGACTCCACTGTCGCGACCGTAGTGTTATTAATTTCTAGACATAGTGAAGTGAATAAAAGCGAAACGATATGCATATGCATTTTTTTAGTATAGTGTGTAGTGTTAGTGCGGGAATTGAAAATATGAAATTAATTTTAAAATAGGTTTAAATCTTAGAATTGTAATTCTTAAAAAGTAATAACTCTGCATTGTGAATACAGTGATTTTGTTAAATCAGTTTTATACTTATATTCCGTAATATCTGGTTCTTTTATTACTTAATTTGAATGCATAATTTTTCGTCGAATCACTCGTATTAATTAATCTGAATTAGTACAATGTTTCTCGTTGGATTAACAGGTGGTATAGGTACTGGCAAAAGCACAGTATCAAGAATGCTGATAGAAATAGGAATTCCCGTTGTAGATGCCGATCTGTTAGCAAGAAAAGGTGGGTATATCGAGATTGCTTGCAGATGAAGTAGACTGTTACCAACAAAATTTTGCCGCAGAGTAGGTCCAGATTTTCAGGCTTAAAAACGTTAACAATTTTGACACTTATCAGAGAATTCATTCTCGCTATGTTTATGAGGAATTCGTAGATGCAGGTTCATTTAAGGAAGACTTCGTCATTGTGCGTCCAGGAATATGCCCCCCCCCCCCCAAAAAAAATGTGTAAAAGCTACAAATCAGCCTGTAATTGGTAGACACCATAAAAGTACGAATACTGTGTAACTAAGTAAGGAGAGGAGCGAAGCCCAAGCGTTAGCGACGGGATGCGTCCGTAGGATGAAGGCGCGTCAGCGACGGTTGGTATGTTTGTAACGAGGATGTTAGAAACGTTTCGTTACGTTAGGTTACTACCTTTGTTAACACCCACTGCGATTACGTTTCCGGTAAGTACAATTCCTTCAGGAAACTATAGACAACTGATTCGTTTGTGAGAGAGGACTTAAATAAGTACTCTGATATATAACCTTTTATGTTCTCACTTTTTTTTTTTTTTTTTCACACCATCAACACGATGTAACTCTTCCTCCATTTTTTTTCAATGCCTTCCTACATCTACCACACTGAGCTCAATTTCAGCAGTCGTGCTTCTCCACAAAACATAAAACTGAAATCGGAATGACAAATGAAACTGCCATATATCAATAGGGGCAACTCTTGCCTAATTACACCCTAATGTCTAACGTCAGCATGGCTTCATTTAAAATAGTACCAAAAAGACGCAACTTTTAACATGTCAAAATAACACATCAAATTTATTTAGTATGTACGAATTTCATGAAAAATATCCGATTCACCATTCCTTTCCTGTAAATTGTAAGTATATTTTTCATATTTCTGAACCTACTCTGCGGCACATTAACCCCACTCATTTTGGGTTAAGTGCTGTATCGCCGGACCAATTTTAGGAAATTTACCGGGTCAGTTGGAGAATTTATTTAAGTTTGTGAGGTAGAATTAGTGAATGTCAAGTAAGGGAAATAGTAAAAGTTAAAGAAAGTGGTTGTACTTGCTGATTGTTTTTGATGTAAGCGACATTGTATGTGGAGGCGGATGGACTATTTCGCGGAGAGGTACACTTGTTTTACTATATGGACCCATAGACTGTAAAATGCACAGAAAAATTTGGGCAAGTCTTTAATTTGCCCGTTCCATGTCAGGATCAGAACCCAACGAACCCCTGCGGGGCTTCTAACCCGTTCCTCCTCCTCCTACTACTACTACTACCATCGGTACTACTACTACTACTTATACTACGGATCCGTATAGTAAAACAACATGCCTAATAACGTAATCTAACTTAACTTAATGTAGCCCTACCAAATATAACCGAATGCAGTACATTTTGGTACTTTTTTCGATTTTCAAATTGGTCCGACGACACAGCAGTAATGCCCTCATTTTTATTAGCTGACAACAGGAAGGTTCGAGAATGCTTGCCCGCATATGTAGGTGAGAGTGCGTTAGTAGAGCCAGGCTGATTACTTTCTTTATTCGACTCAATAGAGATTTGAGCCAGTGTTCTAGAACCTTGCCGCTGACAGCTGCAACTTTTTTTTTTTTTTTTTTTTTTTTTTTTTTTTTTTTTGTATGAAATGGTGTGTACAGTATGGGAGTCATAGTGAGAATGCTTTCATAGAGAACATTACGTAGATGAAGATTTCTTCCTAACGGTGTAACCATTTCTGCGTACAGGAAGAGGCTGGGGTACCGCAAATGGGCGCATGGAAGTTACAGGTAATATATAGGCCTATGTATGAACTCAGTTTGACGTGCTGATTACATATTGCTACCTGGCATGTTTCCGCACATTCACAGATTGCGTAGAGCAATAAAGAAAATGTAATTTTTAGATCCGCATACTGAAGTTCGTTACACACTCGCTCCTTTAGTCAGAAAATTAAATCATAGCACCGTTTCTTAAGTGAGGAGTTATATTATTGTGAGGAGATTACTTAGGCTACTTGTTATAGGTATAAATACACATTCAGAAGTATATTATTAACACGACTGTGCAAAAAGCACGAACCAGGTTATACTAGGTAGTCATTAACAGTGACTTACTAGTAGAGCGCTTACCATTGATACACGAGGTCCCTAGTTCGATCCCCGGCCAGGTAAGTTTATGTTGGACAACATCGGTTTTCTCGGGGTACTCCCGTTTCCTCCCAGTTTCTCATCCCACCTTTTCGTCCATCATCATACACTTGCCTTAATTATCATCTCCCTTAGTCTAAAGAGCATTCATTATGAGATGTTCATTCTGAAATACTTCATGTCGTTTTTACTATGCCTCACGTGGTGAGCGTGAGGCATAATGATTTTACAGTAGTAGAGAGTTCTGGAGAATGTGCTGTGCAGTTTTCCAAACATGTGACAAGCGCATCTCTTGTCAGCAGTAGTGGAAACTCAAAGAGATTACAACGCCACGTTACATGGGAGAGGGGATGAAAATAGTACTGAGAAAATGCTGATAACACACATTAAAAATGGTCACAGATATGCACCGAGGGAAATTTCTTAGCTTCAGGGTTTGGGGTACGGGGGTAGGAATTTCCTCTCCAGGCCGCTTGAAACCGTCAGTAGTTCATGCAACTACGAAAATATAAAATAGGGAATTTAATATCACAATGTGACTTTAAGCACTGCCCATTTCTTTCCATGTTTGTGTGCTCGACTGGGAAGCCTGGAGCCTCTGTGCAGTTTAGTATCTCGTGTACCGGAAGTACGGGTACGTATTAACCGTTCTGCTATAGGTAATAAGAGAACTTACTTGTTTAAACAAAGCTATTGCGGTTTATAAAGTGTATTGTATGAAACAAGGGAATCTATTATCGTATATATCAACATGCAATATTCTTTCGATATCTTTTCGGGGGAGGGAGTGGAGGCGTGTGTGTTTATGATACACTCTATCTTTAAAAAAACGCATAATCGTAGTTCATTTTTATTGTATTTAAGTTATTTCTATTATCATCAAATATTATTTAAATATGTCAGTTTTACTAAGAGTATATCTTACTATTAGTAAAACTGAAGAGTGTATTCACTTTTATTTTTATTTGCAAAGCAAGACAATTGAACAAGGGAATTAATGCGACATGAATAGCATACTCATGTGGCTATCCAATATAAGACCTTAATGTTTAGGCCAAAAACTCTACTTACAAAAATATACTTCGAAGCTTAAATTGAAATGATAGTCTTAATATGATTACAATTACTTTCTTCAGTCGTGTTTCTCCGTACAGACTTAGTTTCAGAATTGTCGTAAGAAAGTACGTATTCATCATGAGATCTCCAGAAGAAAATACCATTAAAACAGTAACTTTCGGAACCATGCTTAACAAATATTGTTCATTCTCGAGTCTCGATTAAATTTGTCGTAAATATGTTCTGTAATCTGAACCAAAAAATCAATATGACTACATTCCCTTCATTTATGTAGTACGTACTTGCGTATTAGTACAAACATATAAAATGTCTTTCTCCATGTGTTAGTTAACAAATCGAAACGCATCACTTAGAAAAGGAAATTACTAAAGATACACCTCTGTTTTCTATACGGTTGGATACTGTTGATCTTGAGGTACTATCCCAGCATTTGCCTTGAGTGTTTTGATGGAAAATAAAATCTTGAGTCAGGACTGCTAAATCCTGAATGTAATGGCAGATTTTATTTCTATTACTTATTAGCTGGAAATGTCTGTTCTTCGGAAAGGGAGAATAGTGTATGGAAGGAATTTTAACCCCTTTTTCCCACTAAGAAACGCATTTCAACGAAAGTCCAATTTTAAAATTCCGTAAGATAATTTTGAACCTCCCTACTCACTTTGGATACGCCCTTTAATCATAATGGCATAATAAGAGTCCAGCTTGAGGTAAGTATTAACTTTGTTCGAAAATTCAAATGTGTCAGCCGTTTTTCCTTGATCCGATCACAAACAACAGGTAACGTCGATTTTGGACGTTTTATTTTTCACTTTTTCTCACCCCCATGCTGATGGGGCTTAAAATTAAACTTTGATAGTATCGAGTATGTCACTATTCATCTCAGCGCTCCCGATAACTACGGATTGGACGATAATATTAATTGTTTTAGATTACATGTAATATTTTCTCTCTCCTACCTTCATCCGTCTTACCGCTCGGTGATGAATTTGGATCTAAATGGCATTGGGGCTGTCACTATTAATCTCAGCAATCTCGAAAACAGTGCACTAGATTGGCACTAATGTCGCTTGTTTTCGATTATTGTTACATTTTTTGTCTTTCCTACTTCCGCCCCTCGACCTTTCTCACTCCATACCGATAAATGATGACAAACGGCATCAGGATTGTCAGTGTTAATCTTAGTAACCTTGAAAACTTTGGATTCGACACTAATAGCAGTTTATTTCGGTTATTTTTGCATATCATTCCTCTCCTACCCTCGAGAGGTCTTACCCACCTCAGTATATTTTTTCAGGTTATAAATCACGTGTGTACCAAGTTAGCTGAAATTGCTCCTGGAAGTTAACGGAATGATGCTTTTTTTTTTTCTTTCGTTCTTTGAACCACTATTTTAATAGCATATCAGTTTGCCGGCGTATTATCAACTTCTTTGTAGTTATTTGCGCATGCACCAAGAAAGTGGTAATTTTATTTTATATAGTGCTTCCCCGTATTCCGTATCTGCACGATTAGACAACACTATTTAAATAATTCATTTCTATATTGGACCTATACAAAATCGTAAAAAATCAAAACATTAATACGTAAAAAATCAAAACATACATGTAGAAAGTTCTTCCCCACCCAGACAGTAACACAGGAAAGAAGTTGAAGATTTAGCGTCCCTCTCACCACTGAGGCTATATGAGACATAGAATTAAAATTGGAACCCGAACCACCGTGATCATTCATTGCCTTCCCACAGGAAATCGAACCTAGGAGTACTCCACTAACAATGCGCGCACTAGCCACTAGACCAATGGAATTGCTCAAACTAAGAAAAAATATGTTGTTAAAATACATAGATACATATGTCGTATAAAGGAATGCTTCATACTAGCCTTATTATATAGACAGCAGAACGCATCGTACGTCTCCAACAATTCACAATGCATAAAACTATAAATCATTACCATGGGCGTATCCCAATGCTGCTAGACAAATCCTTCAGCTTCACACAGTACAAATTATTACGTTCTTTTGTCACGAGTAATTAGTTTTATAATGGTATGTAAGTTTGCAGGCATATTGTTTATGGGGTATAAGGTGTAGGCATAGGCTAGAGTGCACTTTATGCCGAACAAATGATTTTGTCACTGGATGTGGCATTGGAGGAATGGAATCACTGTCACTGGAACAGGTACAGAATCGGTATTTTTGTTCCTCCTGTTGAGAATGTTGTTTTGGTGTTTTAGCGTTTGGTGACACAGATATGCTGTGGTTGGTTGTTTGTGTTATGTCGCCTATTGGTTGTTATGTATTCTTGATTGATCATGCTGTATGTTTGAATGTTTTGAAGTGTTGATTCCATTTTAGAAATTATTTCTAAGCATGTACATCCTTACTCCATTATTATCACTGGTTCTTGGAAGGGGTACGTGGGTTTGGATAAGGGACAGTGGGCTCATATGACTGTGAATATTGATCGTCATGCTGCATTGATTTATAATTAGTGGTGTTACTTTGTTTATTTTTATTTATTTATTTACTTTGCATTATTTCCTTATTACGTTAGATTTATAATACTGGTTTTATTATTTATTGTTGTTTTTACTGATTCTTGAGCGGGGCTACCGCCCCCCATTTAGATCTGAAAATTGATAGTCACCGTTTCACTTGAATTGATTTCTCGGAATAGTTCAGCGTCAATTCTCAAGGATATTTCCATTATTCGTAGCAGTTGAAGAGTAAATTTTTGGCCAGTGTGGTAGATCATTTGGTACCAATCGTCGCTGTTGTGGTACACCTTAGTTTGCTAGTGCGAAGTTAGATTACGATTGTTTATTAGGTGGTCTGCAGAACTTGTCCAGAATTTATTTTTTGATTGCTTCGATTAATGGGATCATTTTTGGGAATTGATCTCTGAACTGTTCCGAGGAATCGGTTCCAATGAATGTTCGGCATAAAGTGCACTCTTACCTAGCCATATATTTATGGTAAAGGATTAGGAAATAATTAGTAGAAGAATTGTAGGTCTTGATTAATGATTTTTGGTGGCGCCTCTTAAATTTCACCTGTTCCAAGCAGGCTATCAGTATACGCCAACGACAGAAAGCGTAGAAATCATGAGGATATTATTTCCACGAACAACTGTGGGTTTCACTAAATTTTACACAGTGAAACCGGTATTATTAATCTGTACGCTTACGATCACTTAGAAATTAAGCATATGCACGTAAGTAAGTAACGTTCTGTAATGCACATAGAAAATTTGTTCACCAAGGGAGAATCAGTGTATATACCCTACCTTTTTGACAAGATCAAATCCTAGTACCTTGTACCTTGAAAATCATGTTTCAAAGCGGTGTTGCACTTCACGCTACAGGATTAATGTAGGAAGGCATAAGGCTTTAAATACAGTATTTTCGTGGTGAACTTCTATCAAATTCGTCTTCTTTAATAATAATAATAATAATAAAAAAACTGCTATCCACTTGTACTAGGATGTTTTCACGATAAGATTTATTTCTGGCTCAGCTGTGGGAAAAGAGCATAAGATAGCTGAAACACAGCAGCACAAAGGGTTAGGGTGGTCTCTAGATCCAGTTTTACGCACAGGTAGAGTGATTTGTCTGACTTACTTTTAGTTTTTCTCTCGTACTTGCAAAATAAAGGTCAAGTGAATATTAGCAAGCTCTCAATGGAATAAAACGTTCAAGGAGGTAGAACTAGCACTACACGTATAGTAGAAATGAAAATCATTAAATTTATGTACTCTATTCTAGTTTTGGTGACCATCAACTTAGCTAATTCTTATAAAAATTAAATCTCGCTAATACAAGTTCGTAAGGCATAGGAGAACAAGTGTTGTGGCTTTCCAGAACTTCATGTGCACGAAATATGTGAATGGGTGTAATCTAATGCCGATTATTAGAAATCTTTTTCCAATATGGAGGTGTATGGATAATTAGTAAAATAACTTTTTTTAACATATCCTACAATAGATGCTGGATAGGCTAGAGTACATAAATATGCTGGAAAGGCTATTGTTCTATAAAATATAATGTTTTACATTTCATTTTTGTCCTTGAGCTCCTTCGTGGCTAAGTGATTAGCGTATGCGCCTTTGGCGTGGGAGACCCGGGTTCGATTCCCGGCGGGCGCTCATGTGGTTTGGATTTCACGCTAATCAGTAGGTCCCGTCTCATATAGCCTTGCTGCTGAAAGGGACGTTAAACTCAAAATCAACTGAACTCAATATATTTGTCCTTATTATTTAATGTTTATATCTGTCGCCTGCGGAAATTTGATTTAATAGTACTCGTAAAGTTTCCAAAATGTAATATCTTTAGATTTAATTGTCTTTTTCAGATTCTATTGGATTTTTAGTGTAATCTTCGTGTCATTTTTTTTTTTTTTTTTTTTTTTTGTAACTTTTTGGAAAAAATAATGAATTTCAGTTGTAAAATTTCTAAATTTCTGTTACCGTCTCTAATTATTCTAAGTAAAGTTATAACATTGAAGCAAATAGTTAGGAGAAAAGTTGAACAAGTTTGGTTATTCATTTTCGCGAGATTACATTACAGTGACTAGATAAACTGTAACGGAACGCATTTTTAGTAGGTAAGATGTAATAATATATCGTAATCGCAGTGCGCGAAAGTCTGCTTAAAATGGATTTCTGTCTATTCATGGGTGATTGAAAACTTGTTATTGCTCGAAACCATGGAACACCAGTTTGCTTTAAGGTATATTCTGAAAGGTATGAAATCACCTCTTGAGTAGAGTTTATGGCTGAAATCATGGGATTGATTCACGACCTAGTCATTAAGTGAAGAAAGAAGATGAAAAAAGGCAGTTTTGAAGACAAAAGGTCAGTGTGAAAGTGTCACTGCAGTATGTATGCTATGTAGTCCATCCGAGAGAAGCAGAACGAAACAAGAAAATTTGCAGAAGAGTGCAGCTGTAGGATCTAGTACGTGTGCGCTGGTAGATACGAACCTAGGATAATATGTGTTTGTTCCATTGCTGATTATCATCTACACCAAAGTACAATATACTACAAGTGCTCAACAAATCGTATCAGTTACTAATTTAAAATCATATGCAAGGAGTATATTTTAAGTCGAAACGTTGGTTATGTTGCCAGTTCTTTCTAGAGTAATCACCCGACTTTTTTTTTTTTTTTTTTTTTTTTTTTTTTTTTTTTTTTTTTTTTTTGCAAGGTGGTTTATAATCTATATTATCATAACACTGAAAAGTTCAAATTCGCAATTGATAACAGTGCCTTAATAAAACCGAGATTTGCTCCTTGGTCAAGCTATAATAATAATAATAATAATAATAATAAAGATCTATAGATGTAATCAATGTCCATCCTCTTTTTTTTTTTAAGAAAAGGACGATAAATTTTTACGCGGAATTGACAAAACTAATTAAGTTAAGCATGCCCTAGTATTCTGTGCTTGTAACTAGAGTTGGAGTCGTCTGAGTGGAGTTTAATACGTACGAGTACCTGTGAGATGAAATGGTAGCCGTAATACGAAATCATTGCAATTGTGAAGTGAGATCTGTCATACGCTTTCTAAACGTCGAAGGACAGATTGCAGCTGACATCCATCGGAAGTTGTGTGCCATTTATGGACCAACAGTAATGAGTGAAATGAAGGTCAAGCATTGATGCGAAGTGTTTTGGGAAGGGCGCTCAAACGATGAGCGTAGCGAAAGGCCAAGTGTTCAGACGGACGATCTGATGTAACACGTTAACGAGAAAGTGTGTTCCAATCGCCGGTTCATAATAACCGAGCAAAGAGCAAAGCATGACAGCTGCACGAGATTTTTGGCCCGCTCTGGGAAGTAATGGGTATGACGTCTTTTCTCACATAGTGACGGGGGATGAAACCTGGATATCGTACGCTACTGGGTATCGAACCAACAGTTAGTGCAATGAACCCATGGTGGGATTTGAACACGGATTCCCTGGTTGCCAGTTACACACGTTACCCTTGATCCACTTCAATAATCATGACTTTTCTCTGACACTTACCTTGTAATGTGCCATGCGGTGTTGCCACATCATCTCTAGCGCTGAAAAGAGGCCTCGAAGGTTGAGGATAATAAGTTCTCGTCTTCTGTTTACATCTAACATCAACCCCTGTTGAGCACGGGCGCAAGTGCTAGACCATCTAATATATATGTACGAGTTTATACTTGGCGTTAGGTCATCAGTTTTTGACATTGTATTTTAATTTTCTAACCTGTGGTATGTTGTTCTTGTGATCAGCGAGATTCTTCAAGGATTCTTACGTTGAAGAATTTTAGCTTTCGGAAGACCTGGAATAGACAGACATAAAGTTTAATAGTGCATGTAATATTTTGGCAATGTGCATCTTATTATTATTTAAAATAAAATAAAAATGTCGAGTGTTGATGCGAGATCTTCACTTTTCATTACAAGTGCTGTTTTTACTACTACAGTTGCATATTGGTTTATTTTATAATTAAAATTCATTTTTATTATTTCCACTGAAGTTGCATCATCTCAAGCATCTGATCAACTTTTTGCACAAGCATAAGATGATATAAACTTAATTACTACTGAGGAAAGAGAGTCATGCATTCTGTCCGAAATGTATAATTTCTTTTAGAATGTAGTGTGAGCACATGAACATGTCAGAGAGTAGTAAATTAGAATATAATGTAAGAAAATGTTTCTTGTTTCAGAAGAAACTATGTTATTGAATTTGGACATTGTTTAAAATTCCCATAAATCTTAAACGAAACACAACATTACTTTGCTATGCATTAACCTAAGTCTGACATTAGTTAGACTCACTAACATCGTTTTAGTTAGTGAGTACAAAATAATATTTTATTTCGAAAGTTTCTCTTCTAAAAATGGCTCTTTTTTTGTATACTCTGATAACAAACTGCTCGTGGCTTGAAAGCTAAATATTTCTGTTTCGTGCCTGCAGTGTATAAGTACTTAACAATGTTGCAAGTACTTTATTAAAAATGCTGGAGATTAAATTTTTATCCAGTAAAACCTTATAACTTGGCTAACTTTTCAAGTTGGTTTTCTACCTAAGTTGGTGTCATTTCTATAAACCTGTATAAGCCTGCAAGACATACGTATTATTACTCAATAATTTAAAATAATAATAATAATAATAATAATAATAATAGTTACTGAAATTAAACCCAAGATCGAATCCAAATGAAATTGGAGCAACGAAGGGTGCATGTAGTTTACAAGAGGCTATGGTTTTTGATAGAGAGAGAGAGTGCTAGGCAGCAACAACTGGGTACCAATTGTCTAGGATAGACATAAATTCTCTTCAGAGAAAATTAATTGATTAATACCCTTTAATATAGTGAATGTGCACAATATACTAAAGTAGTTTTTGATCTTTAAAACAATGCAATTAACCCTCATTGTACTATTGGTGTTTTCAAGTTCTAATTTGTTTATTTCAGTTGTGGAACCTGGAAGGAAAGCTTGGAAGAAAATCCAGAGTGAGTTCGGAATTGGAGTATTCGACTCCTCAGGATTCTTGAACCGTGAAGCTCTTGGAGAAATTATTTTTAATGATAGAGAAAAAAGAAGAAAGTTGAATGAAATAACACACCCAGAAATACGTAAAGAAATTATGTGGGCTGTGATTAGATGTTTTTTTCAAGGTAAACTACTATCATATCTTAGAAGTCTATTTAAAGTGCGTTTGTTTCATTTTATGAGAGTTCTTACAACGTTATTTATTGGTTTGATAGTGTTCTTTTATTCATTTATTTTAAAATCAGGTCGATTATATTTATTTGATAGTTCATGTATATTTCTTATGTTAGTTAGTTTATTGTTAATAGAAAGAAATATATATATATAAAATCATGTGGAATTTTGTAATTTTGTGCATTTCTTGACATATAGTCCCATAGTATCTGGTTTCCCTAACAGTCGCGTCTCAGTTAATCTTGGATTTTCATAAAAGGGGTTTGTATTGCTCTGCGTAACTCTAGCTTGGTCTTTTCTCTGTTTTTTCCCTTTTTTAGTAACTACTTTCTGTAAAAACATACGATTCTCCGAAGAACTCGTCAAAAGGTGTATATCATCCTTTTATCAGCTATAAGTATGCTATATAACGATAGTGATTATTATCACGCAGTATGGTGAGCATGTTTTTCAAATTAGCGTCGTTTGTACTTACCTATGATGTAATCTAACTGGAAGTAAATCGAACTTGTTTTTCAAATTACTCACCTAGTATCCTCAATTACAGTGTATTCCATACGCTCGATAAATAATTACGTACTTGTGTTCTCTCTCTCTTGCAATGATTTATTTGAAACGTAGGGAATAATCTAAATATTGTACGAAATAATTTTATCGGTTGAGAAACGTTGAATAAGACACGCTTTAAAGTTGATTTAATAGTTTAAAACATAACCATCCAGGCCATGTGAGTTTAAGATGGATAGCATTGTATCCAACTCTCTTTGCTGGTCTATTGGCTAGCGCGTGCACCTCTGGTCAACGTAGTTTCGGGCTCGATCACCGGTGGAAGGGCATTGAATACGTTATGGTGGTTCGGATGCTATATTAAACTCTAGGTCCACGTCTCATACCTTTGGTGCTGAAACGAACTCTAAACTTAAACAACAACAAGCATCGTATCCGTGAGGTTTTTTTTTTTTTTTTCTGATTTATCCTGTTTCCTCCCACACACTGTTCATTTCATCATTTACGAGGATCATGTGAGAGATTCTCGAATGACTTACAAAACATAGATTTGAAAGTTGTGCTTATTTTTTAATATATTTGGTTTTAATCTATGCAACGATCTCTTATGGGACGAAAATTGTAAAGATACAACATGAGCTTCTTTGATAGAACCGACTTTTTGTCCCGATGCGTTTTCTTTTTACTTAGTCACGAGTAATTGCTTAGTAAACTTTTACCAGTGGAAGGTATTTGATCAACTATTTTGAATCATAGAAATCTAAAGACAAGATTTTTTAGTGTTCGCATAACGTCCTTCGGAAATGGAGAATCAGGATGTAATATCACTCACCTCTTTGAGTACCATATCGGGTGCTTTTTCGATAATGGTTAGTGTAGAGACCGATTTTGGCAGTTCACTTCACAGATCATCTTCCAGGCTTTCACGACTGCTTTTAAATTCAGATGTCCTCTTTTAACAGTTGAAAATGATAAGAGTCGAGTCCTCCACAATATACATATTTGTATCTTCATGAATGTTTGTTGCCTTCATACCACTCACGAAATATTTAATGACCACTCCGTGTTCATAATTTATTATTTTTTAAACAAATATGCATGTACTGCAACTGCCTAGCAACAATTAGCTTTAATTTAATCTGTTGTTTATTGTCCCAGACAATAATGCAAAGTTGTGATAACATATGATTCGTAATAATATTATTCTCGGTTAGGAACTAGTGCTACCATCTATGGGTTATTGCGAGAACCTTTCAAATGACCATCGTATTTCATAATGATTCATTTGTATCTTTTCTCCATTTTCTGCTTGTTCGATAACATTTTGCCATCTTTCAGTGAACTTCAAAAGACAATTAAATTGTTTTCTTGGAATAAGAAATCACTCCTAGCATTTCCAAACTTAAAATAGCACCATCTGTTGCTAAACTAAGCACCATAACTTTTCGAGCAATCCAATAATATAGTATAAATTATTTAATACTAATAAAATGAGGAAATTGATATTGTGTAAAATTTTTATGGACCCGTCGATTTGTCTATTTTAATATTTCTGACACCTGAAATAATATTTTGGTTGATTGTCACTTGGAATTAATATCTCTGTCTTCAGAATCGATGCTATATGAGAAGGGACGTACTACTTAAGGTAAAATCGTAATCACTACTCGGATTTCATATCAGACGCAAATACCCTACTGGAGGTATTGAATCCAGCATCTCTTGGCCGCGAAAGGGCACTAAATTGTCGTATTGGTGTAGTTAGCAACAGTAATCACGTGAGTGTATTCACAATTCATTCAATATTAAGTTACTTTATATTTATTCTTTTGTATAACATAATTGAAATATATTAGACTTCCAAACTATGTTGTGCATAAGTGTAGGAAGTGTTACAGAACGACTTTGTCTGTCCATCTGTCTCGACAAATATCAGAGCAAAAACGGTAAAAGAGATCGAGATGCGGTTTTTGCCAATCGATTCAGCGTCCCAAGAATAGGTTCTCTTTCTTCCGTTAACTCTTTATTCAAACCGGAAGTGGTTCAAATTAGTCATTTCCGGCTTCAGCTTTTATTACCATAGAACGAAAACATAGCGATACACTATTTTTTTTCAAACGATTTAGCTCTCAAGGCAACGTACCAACTATCTCGAACATTCTACCAAAACCAGAAGTGGTTCATATTTAATATTACTTCCAGTTTCAATATTGATTTCCACAGAGCTAAAACGATAAGAAATATCGAACTGCTATTTTCTCCATCGATTCATTGTCCCAGGAATAGGTCCCATCTTCTTCATTAACCCTCTATTCAGATTTACTAAATCCGGAAGCGGTTGAAACCTACTACTACTTCCATTTTCAATACTGATTTTCTTAGAGCAAAAAAGGTAAGAGATAGAGATATGCTTTTTTTTTTTTTTTTTTTTTTTTCAATTGATTCAGCGTCCCAAGGGTAGGTTCCGTCTCTTTCCATTAACACTTTATTCAAACGAAAGTGGTTCAGGGTGTCTATCGGTCACGAATGTCACGAAAAAGTCACGAAATCAGAAAACGGTCATGAAAGTCACGAAATTTAGCTTTTGGATCACGATTTTTTTTTAACTGTACAAATGTGAGTACAGATTGGAAAATTTTGTTCTATAAAACGTTAAAATTTACTGCCAAAAATTTCTGTGGTCGGCTTTAGACGCTACCAAACCGCAAGCAAAGTACGTTTCTATCGCATGGATGAAAATTCGGCCTAGTTCACACCCAAATTCGCTCTTGAAAATGTTAGGAAGTTTTGTGATTTGGTAAAGAAAAGGTCACGTAAAAGTCACGAAATTTCATTTTGGAATTTTAGTAGACACCCTGTGGTTCACATTTACCATTTCCAGTTTCAACATTGATTGCCATGCGACAGAATTGTATTAGATAGCTAGAAGCGTTTTTCTGCAAACGATTCAGGATTTCAAGATAACATACAATAACAACCCGCAACACTCAGCAAAAACTGGAAACGGTAAGAGATATCGAGATGCGGTTTTCAATTGAGCAGCTTCCTAAGAAAAGTTCTGTCTTTTCCATTAATCCTCTATTCAAACAGAAAGTTGTTAAAATTAACAATTTTCGGTTTCAACATTTATCATCATGGAAAAATGATAATACATAGCGGCGAACGGTTCTGCAATCGATTCAGGGTGTCAAGAGTGCACCACAACTGGAAGTAGTTGAAATTTACTACTACTTCCGGTTTCAATACTAATTTCCGTAGAGCAAAAACGGTAAGAGATATCGAGATGTAGTTTTTTGCAGTCAATTCAGCTTCCCAAGAATAAATTCTATCTCCTTTCTTAACCATCTGTTCAACACAGAATTGGTTCAGATTAACGATTTCCGGTTTCAGCCTTTATCGGGATAGAACAAAAACAGTAAGGCATAGGGAATAATGGCTTTTTGATATGGATTCAGTGTCCGAGGAACAGATTCTATCTTTGATCTTATTAATCTGTTACAACCAGTAGTTAAAGATGTATTACTTCAAGTTTGAGTGTTGAATTTCCATAGTTTGGAAGTCTAAAATAGTTTCATACCGTGAAACGAAGCTTACTATATATATATACAGTGGCGGATCCAAGGGGGGGCTATAGGGGCTGTCAGGTATACAGTGGATAAAATGGGCTTCAATCCTGCTTTACACTGGATAAAACGGCAAAATATGGTTTAGCCCCTCCCTTGATCATATCCTGGATCCGCCCCTGTGTGTATATATATATATATATATATATATATATATATATATATATATATATATATATATATATATATATATATCATATCTTGATGCATTAAATACTTTTGGAATATAAATTCAATTAATTACATCTTTACAGGACATCAATTTGTAGTATTGGACCTTCCCTTACTATTCGAAACTCGTAGTATGCTGGATTACATCTACAAGACTATTGTAGTGACATGGTGAGTGTTAGTGTACTTTTATTAGGCATAAAACCTGAGAGGAGAAAGTGCAGTCTCGCTGTGTATTATTTATTGATTTATTTGTTTACTGCCTATGACGGAGCTATTGGTCCCGTTATAGTAATTCTCTATCATACAAAAATGAAAACTAATAAATTATAGTGGGCTACCTATAGAACTGTTGAAAAATAATATGAAACTAATTACTGTAGCAGAAACACAAATATAAAATTAATATAAATATGCCAGCAATACACAATAGATATTGCACAACAATCAGTAATTTAAAAAAATACAAGAACTATAAATATGCAGTTTTCAATTCATCAGTTATTTTGTACTGAAGACATGTAAAAGGAACGTAAATCAGAATTTTGTCCGTATTCTGTACAACGTTAAGCTGTCGATGAAACGAAAACTGTAAGACTTTTTTTTTTTTTTTTTTTTAAGTGAATAACGTATAATAAAAACTTTATAGGAATTTAACTTAGTTCTTCTAACTTATCAAAAAAAAAAAGTAAGTTCCCTTTGTAGTTTACCATCTCGGTTTTGTCCGTATATTTCAGCATATATTTTTTCTTTATGTATTTTGCTAGTTATTCTCGTTCATACTTTTTTTTTTTTTTCTGCTGTTATTTCTTGAAATCTCACAACAGGTACTTTACGGGGTAGGTCGAAGCCATTCACTTCCTATCTTTCCCTTTCCCTTGAAACCTTCTCAGTCATTGACATAACTATTCGTTTCTCCGCCAAACACTCAGAATGACAGACAATACCGTATATATAAATAGATATTTTGTGATTTTTTTGTGTTTCTTCTGATGTATCCAATTAGCATAATTAAGCAGTCTAAGAAATTAGGCTGGTAATCGTAAACATAATTAGGCTGGTAATCGTAAACGTATCTGTCGTGAGTTCGAAACCCGCTTGGGTTCTGTATCGCTCCTTCATTATTCATTTCTAGTTATCTCCTTTGGGCTAAGGAGTAGAATCGTACAACGTGACAATACAATACACATAAAGCGTAAGAGAACAGAATACAGTACGCCCCGATGATAAGTCATTGATGGTTTGGACGCTAGGTGTATATTTGATTCCACCATTAGAACATATAAATCAAAATAAACATGATAGTTATAAACAAGCAAGTACCGAACGGACTAACGTAAATTCTGTTACAAAGTTAAGAATGAGTTACAGTTATCAAGTCAATGTGTTAATATGTGGATATTACAAAGGTACAGGTCCTGTCAATAGAGAACAGAAATCGCTGTTCAAAATGCCACCTCTGGCCTTCAAACCGTCCCGAAGTCTCTAATGCCAGTCACTGATCGCAGAACCCACGATCCGCCACTGCCTTCACCAAAAGAACTTGCAAGGCTTGGATACCTCTTCCCGCAAACCATTCTCTCCAAAACGGACCTCAACCTGTAGTCAAATGGGCTAATGTCAGAGCAGTTGAAAGGTCAATTAGCCGGAGCAATGAAATCAAACTCATTCCTTTCAAGCCACTTCTGTGTGATCTTGGCTTTGTAGGTCATTGCTAAGTCCTGCTGGTACTCCACAGCTTATTGTTGAACGTGATGTGGGTTAACTGTTTCAGAAGTAGTTCCAGCACTGTCGCTTGGTACATTTTTGCAGATATTTTAACACCGTATTCACAGAACTAGGTATCAGTTGTGGCATCGTAGGACACCCCCTCCCCCCCAAACCGTCATTGAGGCGGATTTTGGCGTCTGAGGATCCGTGGCGTGTTTACACAAGCGTTCTGGGATGTTGATGCATAAACATGGTCGTTTTGACGATTGTAAGACTGCTCAATCGCTAAGATTTTTATGTCAGTGAAAAGATCCTCCTGTGACCATCATTTGCGTAATGCTGAAGTAGTTGTTTGCTTTTTGCACTCTCTGGACCTTCAACTATGAAGGGACGAAGTGACTAGTACTTCGCCGATACACTCTTGAGTCCTAGGTTACTTTCTGAGTATACGCGACATTGACATTTTCAACACGTTCAGCGTGCGAAGATTACTGTATCCGCACAGGATTTCATCTAATCCGCGTCGCCACAGCTTTCACAAACTTGTGACTCCTCACGTTGTAGGGTATACCTTTCCGGGGCCGGTCCTCAATTGCACCTGTTTCACTGTATCGGATTATGGCCCGTTGCACGAACATCCTGCTGATTTTCAGCTTTTTCAGTTTTGAAAATGTCCGACGATGATTTGTCAACGTTGTACAGTGCGATTACTGATACACGGTTCATATTCACCCCACTCCATTACAACGGTACATTGTATATTTGTATTATAAATCTTTATTACTTCGTAATTTTGGACCAAAAGATATTCTAAATATGTAGTAGGCTGGCTGATTTTACTATCAGAAGAAGAGAAAGAAAAAGAAATAGTGTACAGATATAATGTTAATATATATATATGTAAAAAAAAAAAAAAAAAAAAGATATTCAAATATTTTAAATAATAATATTGTCGATAAGACGTTGTCAGGGCAACAAGGTATAAATAAATGGAATTATGGCAGATGAGTTTGTGTTTTAGTGGCTCAATTAATTTAATAAAATCGAACCGTCCTAAAATTGGTGCCGGAACCTCGGGAAAGGAAAAATGAAAGTGTATCGTTCGAAGTACAGTAAAACGAGCACCATTGAGCCCCACATTGATTTCACTATTTTAAGAAGTGGAAAAGTAATACACAGAAAAAACATGAGTACTACGAATAGTGAAGCGACGGATATCCAAATGGTTCAGGCCGAAAGGAATGCTCCAGAAAACTTAATGGATGTTCTAAGAGGGATATCACAACAGATTAAGGACCAAGCTCAGCAGTTTGATGAAAAGCTTGAGTTATTGCAGGAACGCAACGACGGCAAATGGAACCAGATACAGGAACAATTGAATCAAGTGAATCAACAAATTGCTGCCAAATTTGGACGTTACGATGAAAATATGGAAAAGATAACACAAAAATGCACTGAAGTACAGGACTCTGTTTATATTATAGGAAGTACGGTAAATGAACATGCAAATCAAATTCGACAGTTACGGGATGAAGTGAACTTCCTTAAAGAAAAGTGTATTTATGAAGGTGCAGTGCAAGATGGTGGGCACATGAATGATGTACACCTTGTCTCAAAAAGGTTGAGCGCATTCTTTATTGGTGTTTTGAGGCAAAAAATTTTCAAAGTCCAACTTCGGGTATCTTCGGGAAATAGTAAACCAGGTTCGAACCTCCAAGCCAGCCTTTGCAATCGGGAAAAAGTTTGCAGATGTGTTTTTCTTCTTTTAAATATAATATGACTTGTTATCAAGTGTTGAAAAAAAGCAACATTGATTGAAATACTTAATAACACAATATTTCGAAACTTTGTATTAATGTCAGCTCATGTTTGTTTGTCATTTAGCTCTCCATACGTAATGGAACATTTAGATATGTAAACGAATCTTTCCATATGTAAAAGAATGCTCAAAGTTAAGACATAAAACATAATTATCGCCTTGAGTACTAAAATAATAGTCAAAGTAGAACAAAAACAGCGTTTCTAGTGGGTATGAATGTCATAATTTTCTTGAGAACCGTTATACATCGCTAAAAGTACCTTAGCAGAAGTCCTTGTGTTAGCTCACTGGTAAGCTGTCGGGTTTCAAATAATAAGGTTGTGAGTTCGAATCCCATCTGGGTCAATGCTCTTTTAAAAATTATATTTTCCGCAATGCATGAAAAATTATATAAAATAATGACATTAAATACATCAGTTGTATATATATATAACATAATCATTGCAGAATGTAGTAATTATTATGTTTAAAATATAACATCTGAAATAGCTAGGTGTTCACAGTAGGTCTGTATTATATATATGAGAATGTTAAATACAAGTTAAGAAATTCGTTCACTAGCAATAAATAAATCATGTAGTGTATTTATTTGCAGCTATTTGTCATATAGAGGGTAATTCTCGACATTCATAATACAGCATGTCATTTATGTTCTTGAAAACTTATTCGATGTATAAACCGAGGGTTTAAACAGAGAATCCAAAGTTGCAACGCTCGTAAGAAATTCATGAACCCCAAAGGTCACGTGAGCAGACTGGAATTGTCCTTATGAAGCACGCCACAGCAGAAAGTCTTTACATAGATTTTCAATTCAATTCCTGATATATGCTTTTGCAATGTGGAAGTGGTGATGCCTTTAGTCGCTCTCTCTCGCTCGCTTGCTCACTCTCTATTTATACAGAATATAAAAGTGGATGTATGTGTGTGTTTCAACATAATTCTGATATATCTAGCGCAATTATAACTATATTTCGTACAGTCTGGAAAAGAGTACTGTCGGGGTACATATCAAAAATGCTAGAAACGGGTCGATATTAGTATCGAATCCATAGCTTCGTGGTCGCTTAGGTGAATAGTTCTACTTTCAATTCAAGTCCAATTAAACTCCCATTAGCACCCAAGGTGGTTACGTAGCGACATAAAAATATCGAAATCAACCGATATTAGAATCGAATCGTAAGTTTTCAGCGCGCTAACAGTGCCGCATTTCCCATTAGTACACATTAGTCCACATTTCACATTAGTCCCATTGCCTAGAGGGCAATATATTTGCAGAGTGCAAAGTTTAAAACTTGAATAATATTTTAATTTTATCCGTATGAAAAAGTTAAAAATCAAGAGCAAATATACTATTTCATGAACAATCCTCTTTTACTGTTCTAATATGTATAATAATATCGTAAGAAATCTAAAAATAATTCACAACACGTTTCACATTTGTTATTTTTTGTTACGTAGTTCTAGCTGTAGCATGTAGTGAGTGATATTTAAATGTAATAAATTCACTAACTAAGCATATTCGAATTGTTTTATTTTTAAGTTAGGGATGAAGGGGCGGAGAAATATGTAGTTATTGGGGGCGCCGAGAGCAAAAGTGCGTAGGGGCGCCGAGCTTTTAAATGCAACACTGGTGGCTAAATTAATTGGTAGAAATTTTAATGTCATTTAAGACCAAATTTAGTCCAAACGGTGGCAGTATCCGTTTGCTCTCCTAGGAGAAATGAAAGGGGCTGACATCAAAATTATATATATATATATATATATATATATATATATATAAGACCTACATTAGTGTCGAATCCATAATTTTCGAGGTGGATTAGATAAAGAGTGGCACTCCAGGTGCTTAATGATATAGAAAATTAGTTTTTCTTTCTTTTTTTACGTTGGTAGGGGGCGCGGTGGCTCAGTGGTAGAGTGTTCACCTCTGGTGCTTGGGGTCCCGGGTTCGATCCCAGCCCCCGCCAAGTGAACTTTGTGGTGGACAAACACCGTGCTCGTGGGTTTTCTCGGGGTTCTCCCGTTTCCTCCCACTTTCTTCATTCCACCATTTCACTCATCTCTCATCATCACCGTCTCCTTTAGCCTAACCGGCATAACCGTGGGACGTAAAACTCAAAGATTTCATTCATTTCATTTTTTACGTTGGTCTACTTTTCCTTGATTTGAGACTTTCAAATTTCATCCTATTTTCTACTGAAATGTGTCTGTAAGGCAACAAAGAAATAATTATATATGATAAATTTAAATTCATTTTAATTGGGAAGTTGAGAAACACTTTGCCATTATACAGGGTGTCCGAGAAGTCCTTCCCTGATTACAGAAATTGATAACTCAGGCTAGAAATAAGATAGAAATATGAAACTGGTGTAGAATTGTTTACAAACTATAAAAGTTTTTGTCTGTGTTAGGTTTGTTCTGTTTTACCAAGTCTCAATTTTTTTTTTTTTTTTTTTTTTTTAGGTTTGTAGTACGTAAGTAAGAAGCCCAAGAAGCCATGCCAACCAACCAGGAGAAGACACAGTGTGTCCTGTGGTACCATGAGACACGATCACCAACCACGGTGCAGAGACAGTTCCAGACAACATTTGGGAGGACTCCACCTGATGTCAAGAGCATTAAAGCCTGGTATGAGAAGTTCAAGAACACAGGGTCGGTTGCTGACCTTCCGAGGTCTGGTCGACCAAGAACCTCAGCAGACACGGTGGAGGCTGTGCGGCAGTCTTTTGTGAGAAGTCCTAAGAAATCGGTGCGCAGGGCCTCACGTGAATTACAGATGCCAAAAAGCTCTATCCATGACATTTTACACAAACGTTTATTGTTTCGTGCTTACAAAGTGCAACTCGTTCAGGCCTTCTTAGGACATTTCCTGGGCGATGGATTGGTCGTGATGGACCAACAGCTTGGCCTCCACGCTCTCCTGACATAACCCCATTAGACTTCTTTTTATGGGGTTATGTCAAGGATGAGGTCTACCGAACACGTGTACCAGATCTTGAAACCCTGCAGCAACGAATAACCACAGTCGTTGCATCAATCCCTCCAGTGATGTTGGCTAATGTGTGGATGGAAATTGAATATCGCCTAGATGTGCTACGTGCTACCAAGGGTGCTCATGTGGAAGTGTACTGATGTGACCAAAACTTTTATAGTTTGTAAACAATTCAACACCAGTTTCATATTTCTATCTTATTTCTAGCCTGAGTTATCAATTTCTGTAATCAGGGAAGGACTTCTCGGACACCCTGTATATCGTAAAGGTCAGATCCACCAATATTGTAACAGAGAGGTGCTTGAGCCATTGCCGGTAGAAATTCAAACTCCGATAAGTGATAATTTCACAGTCTTGATTTATTACAAGTGTAGCCTCTTTAGTCAACGGAGAAGAGGACGTGGATCATGGGTCAGAGTTGATGTCGATGGGTGTTGGTGGGTCGGAGTTGGTCGTAATGGTTCAGAGTGGTTCATAATTGGTGGTGGGTCAGACTGGATCACGATGGATGATGGGTCAGAGTGGGCCAATGGGTCATTTGGGTGGTGGGTGATAGTGGATCATGGTGGGTCGTGGATCAAATTTTCATTGACCCACACCATCTCTGGTTAAAATTGTACTAAAGATAAGAGGCACCGAAGATGCATGTCGGCTATTATGCTCAAATTTTGCACATAGATAGTACCCCACCAGAAAGCAATAAATCTGAAACGGTTCACGGTATCACCTTTTAGAACTCGAGATGTAGGGGTTTGTCTGATTGGCTAAATTAAGACGTCAATGATTTATCCATCAACAAGCAAGCTTTTTATGATCGTTTCCGTGGGGAAGTCAGAAGAACACCTGCCTAGTAATCGCAATATTGATAGTTCGCGTCCACCCCGGGGTATTTGTTTTGTGTTTTTTTTTGACTCACCTAAATATAAACAAATCACACATATAGGCATTTCGTTGTCGTTTCATCGCGTCTCTGCCGCTTGTAGTGAAGTTTTCAAAATGGAACTGGGGCCACCGCGGATTGTCGCTGCGGGGCCACCAATTTTTGGCGAGAGGTCAATAGTTGACCATCTGTAGTCCACCGACGCTTACAGCTTAGGGTAATGAACGATGTCTTTGCTTTGTAGACGTCATGACTACCGACGTCGGCAGTCAACTAGCTTTTAGTATTCCTTTACTAACCATCTATCGTTCATGTTTATACACGGTGTTGTAATAATAATAATAATAATAATAATAATAATAATAATAATAATAAGTATTATTATTATTATTATTATTTGTAGTAATAGTAGTATAATCGATAATAGTATAATTATATTGTCTATGTATTGTCTAGGTAGGACTAGACACAGGATTTGGCTCGTTTTAGTTTGACTCGACTCTAATCCGAGTAGAGTTGGAGGATATTTTTCGCGCCGAGTCCTAGAGTAGATCTCAAAGATGTCTGTTTCGAGTCGAGTCGAGTTTCAAAGAAAAGTCACTCGTGCCCATCCCTACTAATGAGAGCTTAATCGGAGTTAAGCGAAATCGAAAGTCATACTATTTATCTAAGCGACCCCGAAAAACTATGAATTCGACACTAATACCGATCATTTTCTAGCAATCTTTTATATGTATCCCCCTCCCATTCGCCATAGGTAACCCGACAGCATTCTTTTTCAGACTATAAGAAATTTGGTTAAAATTACTCTAGGCCAGTGGTTCTCAATCTAATTCCTTTCACGATCCCCTTTTATCACATCCTCTTGCCAGCGACCCTTTTATAATTTGTGTTTTATAATAAGCTTGTGTGGGATTTTTAACATACCTATTTCTATAATAGTAGAATCCATTTCTTGTTTATAGTGAACAGTGCCGTGGCATGGAAAATCAGCGCTCGGGGCGAGAGTATACGACGATATCTCCGTACATATGAGTGAGGTCGACAGACTAGCTGCGAAGCGCCACCATGGTTGGCACGAAACTCAATAAAATTTTCAAAAGTAAACCCTGCCTTTCCTTGATTTTGAGCACATTTTATTAAGTTTTTCCTTCTATTTTATACATGTGCACATGCACTTTCCTATAGGGATGCACGCGAGACGTCTCGACTCGTCTCGTCTCGCATTTGCGATACGAGACACGAGACGAGAGTGAAAATTTTATGCGAGACGAGACTAAACCATGCGAGACGAGACTCGGTTAAGTCTCGCGAGACTTCTCGCAGTCTCGCAACATTTATGAATTACATTTACTTGTATATTTAGTAATTTTACATTTATTGAGTTTTCTAAGTTGAGCGTTAATGCCTCCAGGAACCAAAAAGTGATTGGGGCAATTGACATTTTATGAGATTTATTATTAATCAAGGTTAATTTTCAGAATTAAAGCCTTCTTTAGTTTCTAAAAAAGAAAAGCTTTGTAAATTGGAAATTTATTACAGCATAGATTTAGGACCTTTTTTTTTTTGCGACACAAACACACACGCGGGCGCGCACGAGTACATGAACTTCTATTTTTGGTCTGAAAAGCGAATAAGACTCCCTATTGCTGCGAAATATGATATTTCTGTTGTTTCTGTCTTTTTCACATTACTACTAGCGATTAATGTTGGGGGATGGCGGGGAAATCCCCTCTCATCAAAGTTTATCCCCGGCCCGGCTCGCAGAAATAACATATTTTTACATGGAATAAGTATTTTCTTTCTATATATTTATCAAAAACATCCCCCTCTAGTTCGGAAGTTTAATTCAAATACTGGTTTGGCAGGATGTCCCTATAGGTTTCGTGGGAGATGGTAGGAATGGCCCTATATATGTCAGTAATTTTATTTTCTAGATCTGGCAGTATAAGTTGAAAGCGAAAGTTGATAAAATGCGATAATCCAACATTGCTACAAGCGCGAACGAACCAAAAGAATTGGGTCGTATTGTGTTGTGAGGAGTTCTTTTGTTGTGTACAATCGCTTTTGGTGGTATAAAAACATCTTTATACTGGAAAATCACCCTTCAAGGAAACGACCAAAACGTGTAAATGTTGATAGTGGCGACGATATTTTAGAAGAGCCAAATATTGCTGGAGACCTCTAAGCTGGAAAACAATGTTGGATCCAGCAACAATTTATGCTGGTTTTGCTGTAAATTATGCTATTAATTTGACGAAAATTAATGGTCCAGCGATCAAATTCCAGCACAACTTTTCTTTTAATTTGGAGCGGAGGGGACACAAGTTCGAATACCATGTTGAACTCTAGGTTCCGTCTCCTTATGATGTTATGAACATTCATCCCATGGAAAGCAATGGCAAACCACCATTCACCTTGCCAAGGGACTTTTAGCTCAAATACCTGCCTTCGGACAGAATATCACATCATCATTCATTAACAGCCATAGAATAACACATTGCAAAATTTTGACCTAGAATATATGCGAGACCATGCGAGAAAGTCTCGCGCGAGACGCGAGATGAGACTCAAAATTTTATGCGAGACGCGAGACGAGACTTCACATTTGCGAGACGAGACCTTACGCGAGGCGAGACCAACGTTTGAGGTTGCGAGACGAGACGAAACTTTTTCATTTCTCGTTTCGTCTTGTCTCGCGTGCATCCCTACTTTCCTAACATGAGTAACACACTTCCTCCGAAATTTGTGCCCCCTTTTTTCGGCGCCCGGCATTGACAGTGGATACAGTAACTGTACTATCTATATTCCCAACGACGAAGGTGCAGGTTCAAGATGGATGTTAAACTCCTTCATTGAAGAGGTCATTAACGTATCTGATCTAAGCCCACAACTTCTTGACCAAATAATAGAATGATCATGCTACAAGTCTTTGCAACTGGTTTTCTGTAACGAAGACTTGGACAAGTTCTGCCTGATGAGGAGAGAAGAATATCCTGGTCTGGTATCTGCTGCTTTAAAAGTAATAATTCCATTTGCTACATCGTACTTGTGCAAAAGTTTTTTTCATGGTAAACATTAAAACAAAGACAAGAAATCGCTTATCAGTTGAAAATGGCTTCATAATGTTCGTCACGAAGATTGAACTGGGCATTGCTGCACTAGTGAAATTACACCATGCTTAGGTATCTCATTAGGTTTCAATTTTAATTGTATTTTAATGTGCAGGTTTTGTTCCATGTGTATTTTTCTAGTATTTCTATATACAGTTCTCATTAGTATCATATCATACGTCTTTCATTTAAATTCATTTTTAAACAACTCTGCACCCTTTGACAATGTTCAAAATAATTTCCGACTCCCAGGTTGAAAAACCCTGCTCTAGGCATACATGAGTTATGTTGGAACATACATACATACACTTTTATATGTATAAATGCAGATAAGAGAGAGTTGAGAGAGAGCGATTAAGGTATTACCGCTCTCAATCTCTTCACTTTACTTTTGCGATTCGTGAATTTCTTACGTGACAGTTTGGGGCTAGCTAGTTTTTTGTCTTGAGCCACGATCTGATTTTCGATATGCTCTACCTAAATGCTGTAATGCGAATATTGAGAAGTTACCTGCGTATGAAAATAGCTGCAAATAAATACATTACATAACTTATTTATTGCTATTACACGATTTTCTTAATTTGTATTTAATATTCACATATAACATACCGACGTTCTGTCAATACCTCAAATGTTATATTTTAAAGATAAGAATTGCTTATGTCGGGAAATGATATGAATATATATATTCAACTGATATATACAGCGGATGAATTGTAATGTAACTATTTTACATAATTTTCATGCAATGAGGAAAGTAGAATATCATAAAAGAATCTCACCTGAACGTGTATGGAACTCACGATTTAAACGCTCGGGAGTGTACCACTGAGCTAACATGACCGCTTTTCGGAAGCTGCTTCTGAAATATAACTGAGCTCATACGTAAATTATTTTTTTCGTATGGAAATCACAATGACGAAACGAGAGTGTGAATATACATATAGTTTCGAAATATTGTATCATTAAGTATTTCAATCAATTTTACTTTTTTTCTACGCTTAATACCATTTCAACATGTCTTATTATATCTAACAGAAGGAAAAACATATCTCTACATTTTTTCCCGATTGCTAAGGTTGGCTTGGAGGTTCGAACCAGCAGCTTTAGTTTACTGTTTTCAGAAGATACCCGAAGTTGGACTTCGAAAGTGTTCGTCTCAATACAGCTATCATCATATCGCTCAATCTGTTTGGTATATGGTATATGTTTTTATACGTGTAAAGTCAGTATAAAAATTTATTCTTTAAACAGCTTTTCGTATGTATTAATACTCCTTTATAAAAACTGTTTTTAATATTATTATTACGGCGCACCATTTTCAGATTTCTTTCGCGAGTCGTTGACCAAGTCGTTCCCCACAATAGGCGTGTCGTGCAATTAACCAACCACACGTCAGGTACTAGCTTTTACCTATTGCTTCCTGCTCACAGCTCACAGTCAGAACATTGGTAACTATGGATAGACGTACAGCAGTAATTACTTTATGGGAGTTGGAAGGCTATTCTGCAACTGCAGCTAGCAGGCGAGTAGGTGTCCCGGCCTCTACAGGAAGGCGATGGATTCGGAAATATGGTCCTACACGTCAAACTGGTAATTTACGATCTTCTGGTTGTCCGCATGTGTCAACCGAAGCCGAAGATGCGAGATTAGTAAACGAAGCCCGGTTACACCCACTACGGACGTCTAGACAGCTAAGGGAAGCTTCTCTCTTTCCTGGTAGTAAGCATACAGCTCTGCGAAGGCTTCGTCATGCTGGGTTACGTGGCTGTATTGCTGCCGTGAAGGAAAAACTCTCAGACGACCACAAAATTTAACGTCTCGCGTTTGCTGGATGCGTTGCTGCTTGAAATCGCAGTGGCCATGTATCTATTTCATGTTGGGGTTGGATTTTCAGGCGCGGAGCAGAACAGCTAGGTTCAGGAATGGTTCGCAGGGCAGCCTGAGATTGATTTAATTGACTGGCCGCCTAGTGGAGCAGACCTGAATCTCATGGAAAATATGTGGGCAGAAGTGAAGCGTACTCTAAGGGATAGTTGGCCTGAGGCAGATCCACCAAGAACCCAGGATGACCTGTGGCATCTTGTTTCCGAAGCATAGCTGGAGGTAGGGGAAGGAGATAAATTTGTCACCCATTTAATAGATTCCATGCCCAGAAGAATGGGGCGTATAATAAATTCAGAAGGGTATTGGACACAATATTAATGTCCCCGCCTTAACTCCCGAAAACAGTCCTTTTCAGGGCTACCTAAACGCTTCTGAAAATATTTCTAGAAGTAAACCACTCCTTGAATCCGATTTCTGTGCAATTCTACTAACAAAAAAAGGCTTCTCTGCAGGCTTTGAACTCAAGACGACCTCATTAACAAGCCAGTACTCTACCAGTGAGCTAACATGAACACGCAAATCCAACCTGAAGAAACACGACTTTCAACTTCCGGTATTCCATGACACTGATGGTCATATACTTTGCAAATGTTGTATTCAACTTGGGATATTCCGCAACACATAAACAGAGAGAGAGAGAAATGAATATACAAAAGCATATTCAACGTATTCGAATGAGACTCTAAGTAACGATATTCCGTTCTAAAGAGAATTTATGTTTCTTCCCGTGACGTTAAGGGGATCGGGAAAAGTTATGTGTCTTGAAGCAGGATCCGACTTTGGATACTCTGTTTACACACTTTCTATATCCGTAGGAATATACTGTATTTCACGAATGTAAATGACGTGCTGTATTGAGAATATTGAGAAGTTACATCTGTATGACAAATAGCTGCAAATAAATACACTACATGATTTATTTATTGCTAGTGAACGAGTTTCTTAACTTGTATTTAACATTCTCATATATAATACTGTGAACACCTAGCTATTTCAGATGTTATATTTTAAACATAATAATTACTACATTCTGCAATGATTATGTTATATATATACAACTGATGTATTTATGTCATTATTTTATATAATTTTCCATGCATTGCGGAAAATATAATTTTTAAAAGAGCATTGACCCAGATGGGATTCGAACTCACAACCTTATGATTTGAAACCCGACAGCTTACCAGTGAGCTAACACAAGGACTTCTGCTAAGGTACTTTTAGCGATGTATAACGGTTTTCAAGAAAATTATGACATTCATACCCACTAGAAACGCTGTTTTTGTTCTACTTTGACTATTATTTTAGTACTCAGGCGATAATTATGTTCTATGTCTTAACTTTGAGCATTCTTTTACATATGGAAAGATTCGTTTACATATCTAAATGTTCCATTACGTATGGAGAGCTAAATGACAAACAAACATGAGCTGACATTAATACAAAGTTTCGAAATATTGTATCATTAAATATTTCAATCAATGTTGCTTTTTTTGTACACATGGTAACAAGTCTTATTATATTTAAAAGAAGAAAAACACATCTGCAAACTTTTTCCCGATTGCAAAGGCTGGCTTGGAGGTTCGAACCTGGTTTACTATTTCCCGAAGATACCCGAAGTTGGACTTTGAAAATTTTTGCCTCAAAACACCAATAAAGAATGCGCTCAACCTTTTTGAGACAAGGTGTACATCCCACATCTGTCGGTTGGGAATCTACATGTAATCCAAGAACAATTCTTGAAGATAATCAATCATTGAGCTGTAATGAAGACAGTACCTAAGGAGAAAGAAGAATGAGGCGCTCATCCCATCATGTAAACACTACAGGTATTTAAAGGTTAATACAGGTAAATCATTACGATTTAGTGAAGTGAAATCACTTACAAAATTTAGTGGTGTACCGGAAGACATAACAGCGAGGGGATTTCTTGAAAATTTTGAGGACAGAGAGACATCAGATGACCAGAGGAAGAATAGAACCCGTGGTAAGACAAATTACCGTGAATATTGTAGAAAGAATAGGTACAGAAACGACATCTCGCCACCAGTAAAATGAATGAGAACTGAACCTAGTGTTACCGGTAAGATAATCGAACCCAACCTTAGTAGTGACAGTAAATGGGATTGTGTGACTCGACCTAATCCTAGTGTAGTACGATTACGTTCACCTAAGAAGCATGTAAGCATTAGATCTAATCACGTTCGATGGAGATTTCGTAGAAATCCCATAGATGACGAAAATTCTCAAAATAGGAAACAAAGAACTGTAGATGTAAATAACGCGACAGACTGTATTCCGGTTTATGACTTTCAAGACATAAACAAATGCATTGGTCATGTAACTTAACCTAATATAGGGGCGTCCGAAAGGATATATCAAATTGATTCTTAATATGGCCACATATGTCTTATTGTTATGTGTTTTCTTTGATATTTGTATTATCAATCACATTATTCGTGTTCCATGTTATTGAAGTATATTTAAAAACATCTTTGTAATGCTAGGATATATATTGAAGTTAATAATTTATGTTTTCTATAAGGAATTTGTATTTTAAACAATTCTTACTTTTGTGTTCTTGTTACATTCGAATTATATGCTAATAATATAAATATATCCGATCATTTTACGTTCGAAGAACAACTATATAAATATCACATACATCTTTCTCGAAATATTCTTCATGATGCTTAAGTAAATAGTTAATAGCTTGTAACAAGCATTTAACGGACCTGAAAAAGGACTTAAATAACTTGCAGATCAAATTTCGAATGTGCCTTATCGTCGTTGAAATGTATAAATAAATGAAAATGATGATAAAGTTTAAAAATAAATATGATAATAATATTGTTATAGAATTAAATATGATATATATGCATAATTATATGAATTGTAATTTTCAAGTATACGAGGTGCATTCGAAAACTCGAATGATTGATATGTAAAAGTAAACGGTCCAGAATTCTTTTTCTTTTTATTAAATAAAATGAATAAAAAGAAAAGTCCGTCGGGCGCCATAATATACAACGGTACATTGTATATTTGTATTATAAATCTTTATTACTTTGTAATTTTGGACCATAAGATATTCTAAAAATGTACTAGGCTGGCTGATTTTACTATGAGAAGAAGAGAAAGAAAAAGAAATAGTGTATAGATATAATGTTAATATATAAAAAAAAAAGATATTCAAATATTTTAAATAATAAGATTGTCGATAAGAGGTTGTCAAGACAACAAGATATAAATAAATGGAATTAAATTATGGCAGATGATTTTGTGTTTTAGTGGCTCAATTAATTTAATAAAAGCGAACCGTTCTACCATTCGATTTGCAGTGCAATTCACCTTTCCGCTACCAAACCAAACACACAATGATACTAGCTGTTGTTTACTCAAATATTGTGGGCTTACCGAGAGGCAGCTAGTATCGCCATCCTGTCTAAACTTTGTAACATCATTTATCTGACTAGTAAATTGCTTGTTATTAAATGTATAAGGGAGAGAAAAGAAGAAAAAGAATAATAAAGACAAACCATTCAGTATTGTGGTCTCTTAATCCATATTAAAAGTTCTGATGAAAAAACGTGTGCCCAAGCCAAATTTGAAGAAATTATCAGGAGAAAAGAGATAACGTTACAAAGAGGAGGACACGGATCGCAGAAATTTGCTGAAGAAGGACCTAACAGTTTTAAATGGAAATAGTGAAGAAATGTGGAAGTAGCGAGATACATAAAAGAGTGGACGGGAGAACGATTAAAAAGAGGAAGTAGAATGGCGTTGGTAGAAAAGCTGCAGCAGAAAAAAAAATAAATAAAAGTACAATATAATAGTCGTTACACGCAGGCTGACGTGAATCTATGGTCATTAATGCACACTAAGTTTTCCTTTTCGTACATGGTCATGAGATAAGTGACAGTTAACCATCCACTACTTTGATGTGCCTCCTGCTTTTTCCTGTTTCTTCACCTCTTCGATTGTTACAGTACAGTGAAGACAATTTAGTATTAGCGTTTCGAGCCACGTTTCAGTCATTGGTTAGTTTCGACCATTGGTTTTGATCAAATTATGCTTTTGGCCACAACCAACCAAATTTGGTAGGCCTTGTAAGAAGGTTATCAAGTCAATTTTGTTCCAAATTGCCATAGCCATTCCAGAGAGCCAATGGCTATCAAGCTTGCTTCGTCTGGGACCTTCTTGTCTTCGGGGTTTAAAAAAAAATCAAACGCTTTAGTATTATCATTTCTGGAAAATTTTTCGGCTTCGGACCTAGACCAAATTTTGCTTCTGCATTCGCCCATTTCAAGAATTTTGGCAGCGGACATATGTGCTGATGACTTCCTTCCCAATTTGTTTCAAATCAGTCGAGATATTCCTTAAAATTAAAAATTTATGTTGGTCTTGAATTCTTCTTTTCTTTTCCGATTTTAACCAAATTTGAGTGATGAAGGGCCGCGGTGGCTCAGTGGTAGAGCGTTCACCTCTGGTGCTTGGGGTCCCGGGTTCGATCCCAGCCCCCGCCAAGTGAACTTTGTGGTGGACAAACACCGTGTGCGTGGGTTTTCTCGGGGTTCTCCCGTTTCCTCCCACTTTCTTCATTCCACCATTTCATTCATTATTCATCATCACAGTCTCCTTTAGCCTAACCGGCATAACCGTGGGACGTAAAACTCAAAGATTTCATTTCATTTCATTTGAGTGATGGAGACGCATGGTAAATTAGTGGAAGAACGATCACCTCTGGTGCGAGGAGTGCTAAGATGGATTCCAGTTCATGTGAGTTTGTGATGGACAACATTGATACCGTGGGTTTTCCGGAGTTCTTCCGTTTCCTTCCATATCCTTACTACATCAATTTCCTTATTATCATTTATTATCATTAATCTTCCTAAGTATTCTGCACAATGTTCTGAATATAGAGACTTCAGTGAACATTTAGGAATGCCTAAATATTTTAGGAGCATAATGTGATGTTTAATTACCCTTTTCCGACTTTTTTTCATAGATTGGACTAGGTAACGAATTCTGAAATTTTTCCTATTATGTATTACTACCATTGCTGTTTTTTAAATGTAATTTCTTGTTAAGTATTTTATATTTATTTATTCTTTTAGCCTTTTCACTTTTATATAGTTATTTTAATCTCTTATTTTGTCGAGCTTGTATTTGAACTTCATTTTGGGGGCACGGTGGCTCAGGGAAAGAGCGCTTATCTCTGGTGTGTGGGATCCCTAGTTCGATCCTCATTCCAAATAAATTTGTGGTGAGCATAATCGTGTCCATGGGTTTTCTCGGAGTACTCCCATTTTCTTCCACATTTCATTCTACCAATGCTTCCGTCAAATTTACTTACCTTAATCATCCGTCTTCCGTAGTCTAAAGGGTATAGTCGTGGGACGTTAAAACAAAGATTTCGAACTTCATTTAGAAAAGAAAAAAAAATTGAATTTTTAGTGTATAGCACGTGCCGACCATTAGCTTTAACGTGACGAGAACAATTAACCTCACTATGACGCTCATTAAACCGTAACTAATCAGTCATCCATCTTCTTTACGGAAATATTTCATTTCATTTTTTAAAACAAATTTATCACTCATCTAAATAAAGCATAAATTACATTCATTGTATCTTGTCTAAATTCGTAAAGCCATGAGTGAGAATTGAAAGCTAACCTTTTGTTGTTATTGTTTAATGACTCACGATCGTACATCGAGGCTAAGGGAGACGGTAATCGTGAGAATGAATGAAATGATGGAGCAGAGAAAGTGGAAGGAAATTGATAAACCTCAGAAAAATTCAAGCATACGATGTTTGTCCACGACAAAGCATACTTGGCGCGAGCTGAGATTGAACCAAGAACCCCACGTACCAGAAATGAACGCTCTACGACTGAAAAACCGCGACTTCAATGTTGGTTTCCTATTCATCTTTTACCAAATGTGACATTGATCTATCTTAACCAAATTTGGCAGGTCATTTAATCATTTCAATAATAGCCTTCACGTCAGTTCAGTCCTAAATCTGTCAAACATTTCCTGAGAGATAAATGTTTAAGTTTTTTTTTCTGTCTGTCTAGTCAAACTCGTCTTTTGATCTTGATCTGTCACGTTTGACAAGCTATCTACGTAGGCTATCAGTAACATCCATGCTAATTTTGCTCCAACTCGAGAAGTTTTTGAGAAAATTTCACGATAGTTTTCTGCACTTGGTCTTTCTTGTCCAGTCCTCGTCTCCGAGCCTTATAGAACCTCTAAAACTGTTTCTATTTGCGAGACATTTTCTGCTTTTATTTTTTATCTATATTACAACAGAAATTATTGAATATTTGAGCACAGGAATATTTTGTTCATCAAGACTAGAATAGTATTATGCAACAGTGAGGTATGTAATGAAATGAAAAACGACATGAAATGTTCTTCGTTTCTGTGATAAATTATTGTAGGTCTTGGATGTGTAGTTGTGAATGAAAGCTTAGGCAGACACATAACTTGATGTTTCACCACCAGTTCCCTCCACCCCCTCTTTTTTTTTTTTATTTTTTTCGTTACCTACTTAGAAATAAAGGATTATACTTTGTATCTACATTTCCATCCTGTCTGCCAACACTGATTCAACCACTTGTGAACTTCTTTCGATGTTTCCGATTCGGTTTTCTTTCTTCTTTTTCATTTTCGAGTAGTAACAACAACAATAATGTCGGTGGCGAAAAGGCACTAGTATTACTATTAAGTCGTTTCGTAATCTTATTCTCCTGATATTTTATTTTTCCTGTTTACTATTGGCCACGACCAAACCTCAAACTAATACAAACTACTACTATTCTCGAATGTTTTGCTGATATGGAGAAAAGTTGGCATGAAGGTCATTTATACTCTTCATAAATTGGCTCACCGAATATGGTGGATATTCGTTAAATTAAAAGGCCGAAACCGAAAAATCTGTCTAAAAAAATTACCTAAAAATGAAAATGATAAACAAAACAAGAGACTAAAATGTTATAGACGAAAGTCCAAACTTGATCAAAGGTAAAGATCGAAACTAGTGTCTTACTGACGACTTGACTGATTTAAGAAAGGAAAAAAAAAATAGGCCTGAAGTTTTCTGTAAGTTCCAAACTTGATTGAAATCAGTCAGGCCGAAAGAGCGAATTTTATCTTAATTTTACATAAGGATTCGACAGATTTATACTAAAATTATCACGAAAATGTTGATAGTATACCTAAGAGCATAAGAAAACTTCCTCATTGAGATTGGCTTGAGCCGCAACCAAAAACTAAAATGAATGCACGTTTCCACTTCTCAGAACGACTTTTAATATCATGTCTTGGCTCTCGTGTTAATGGCCGTGTGTATTTCAAGAAGGAAAGAGATTGATAGTTTTGAACGCTATAGATTGCCTCTTTCACCTTTTTATCTATTTGTAATGTCCTGTATGAAAGCAGAAAGAAAGGTGGATATCGCGATAACCGACGTCAATTTACGGGCTGTTTTCAGCGATAACTCATTAATATTAAAGCAATATATTATAAATTATTAGTTGATGTGTCAGTATCATTGCTACGAGATATGTAGGATTGTAATTATTTTGTGATTTCTTTACTTCGGAGCATCCCGAGAGTTTTACTTAGGTGTTATTTATTCCTTTAACTTTCGGTTATATTAAAAACCACCAGAAAAAAGAAAAGGAAATGCTAACCATCTTATTTTGAAAAGCGTTTTGGTCTTTGCCCTTCGGTAAAATTGCATCATGAATTCTTGGGTTGTGTGTCGACGTTTAATTACTTCCAGTTTAGATACTGAAAGTGATAAAGACAATGTAAGTTACGAAGTAAGAAAGAAAAAAAAAACTTTATAACAATTCACAACCGTCATTTCTACAGAGATAATGATCTGTCAGAAATGCAGTTCTTCGAGCAGCGTAGGTTTGCTTTTTAATTTGAGATGAGTTAACGTCCCGTTCAGCAGCGAAGCTATGTGAGACGTGGACCTACTGATTAACGTGGAATCCAAACTACATGTGCTCCCCTCGAGAATCGAACCCGTGTCTTCCACGCCAGCTTTTTAATTTCATTTTGAATTAAGCGTCTAACCTTTCATAATATTGAGAATCTCTACATATTTCCTTTATGAATCTCCTTCTACTTCAGATTTACAGTTGTATAAGCGTATTGCCCTGAGAAAAAAGATAACGAAAAGGAGAATTGAACGGTAACGGGATCGTAAAGGAATCTGTTTCCTTTTTCAGGAAACGAGAAATGGGACGAGTTCTTTTTATGGAAAATGAGCGTGGAGTGAACGATTTCTTTTTAAAAGCAGTTGTCCGAACCTGAGGTGGATCGTAGCTAAATAAAGATGTGAGACACAGAAAACTGGATCATAAAATTCGACAGTGGTAAAATCGGCTTGCCTCCCCCCTCCATATCAGCCCCCGGCAGAATTCCTGTTCCAACTTCGGGCCTCTAGTACCGTAACGAGCATAATATGAAACCAGTATACATAGTAATTGATGGGAATAAAAGTTGGGGTTCTCCGCACTGCAGGATCTGCGGGGCCGTTATTGCCGCCGTTAGTAATATTTCCTTTACAGAAACACTAAGTGACATCCGTTATTATATATTTGTTCTTGTAAAAATTACATTACTTGTAAAATACCGACCATTGGGTTAGACTGATCTGGAACTTTTATTTTCTTCAACATTCCTCCCTACCTTACCTACATAAAATACTCTGCATGCTATATGGAAAATAGAGGATTTGTATATGTTAAATACAGATAAATTAATTAAATACAGATACCCATCCATTCCCAGTTCCTTGCTAAAATCATGAACTTTGTTTTTCCAGTACTTACTTGACTAACATAAACAAAGAAAAATAATCTTTCTTATGTCCGAAATTTAGTGATGATCACTAACCCGATATACTGTACTTATGAGAACTAATGTCCAAAACACAGCAGGCCAATGCTCCAAACTTGCCAGCAGTTACAATTCCTTCAGTCTACTAGGCATACGTTCTTGCATCTTACACCAGAAAAATTCAAAACCCTACTATCAATACACATCAAGAAACATCGCCAGTTATGCAAAACGACATTACTGATCTCTCACTACCGAACACACACACATATATACCGTCATAACTTCACGTCTGCTCGAACTTTTTCTGTCAGCATATTTAAAGGAAAGGAACCCAAACTTAAAATTCTACCCTCAGAAAGTAATGGAAATTTACACAAGTGTCCACTTCTATTAGAAATAAATCCGGATTAAACTACTCTAACCTTCTCATTTTTGTTTTCCCTTTAGCCCTGTGGAGTCTAGTGACTAGTGCGTATTCTAATATAGTGAATTCCTTCACTACGGTAATATAGTTTACTTCAATTGATAAATTTTAAAGTGTGGCCGATTAAGAATAAGTATCCTTCCGAGTTTGGTTTCCAGTAAGGTGTATTTTATATATATTGTTCATAAATTCTATGATAGAATTTATAACATTTTTGGGAATCCCATTTATATGTTGTTGTTTTTTTAATTTGTGTTAATTTTTGTAATATTAACATTTTTTTTTTTTTTTAATTTCGTATATTAAGAATATTTATTCCGTCTTTCCAAACTTACGCTTACGTCACTTAGTCGTATTGTGGTTTGACTAGTTTATATGTAGGCGTAGTGATGCTATTAATCCAATTTTGTTACCCATTGAAATGCATATATTTACGGTTTGTTTTCTAAATTATTTAAATTTGTATCATTTAGTATTATAGTATTCTAAATATTCGATTCCTTAAATTGGGATAAATAATTTCAAAATTATTTAATCAGTAAATCCGATAATTATTGATATTATATTCATACGTTTACATTTCCATATGGTTTAATGTAAACGTTGCCATGGAAATAGACGTGTAAAGCCCTGATTTGAGGAACGTCTGGGATTGATAATAAAGAGTTGAATATGATGGCAAATGGAAGCTGGCATGCTTAATTTTTATTCTGGAAAGATATTTAGCGATTTTGATAATTTTATCAGAAATAAGGAATGTTTGGCAACTGAAGTGGAAAGCTCAAAATGAAGTATTGAGCTAAATTTGCTGAAGGATATCTATTAAATAAAATAATTTGGAAAAATATCTGAAGTGAAAAAAGTACTTCTTATTTCATCAGTGATTTAATCTTCTTGTTGATTAGTAAATTTTGAGCATTAACGTAAGCTGAACCCTTATTTTGACTTAGAGGATTCTTCAAAATTAAGATAGAACTAAATATGAGGTTTTGACAGTTTAAACATTACAGTTCTGATTACTTTTACTGGCAGAGAAAGTTGAAATTTTGAAAGCATGGCAAAGGTAACTAACATGATCTGTGGCTAATTATGTTTTAGTCCCTTCTTCCACAGAGTAAAATGACTGTATTTCCAAGCACTACACAGCATTGTACTACATACTTAAATTATTGATATTTTAGCAGAATGAAAGTCTTGACGAATAAAAATGTAATTTTGTTTTTCCAATCCAGTGACTTCAAAATTACAGTGTTGATAAAATTCTTCAAATCAGTTTGTTCCGTGGAATATTACGTATTATTGCACATACAGTTACAGCAAATTAATATCAGTGAAACAAGTACAGTTTAATGGATACATTTATTTAAAATGATTCTTTGCTGGTGTTTACAGAATTAATTTTCACAAATATTTAGAGCTGATTACTTTCTTTCTTGTTTTGATTCTGGTACAGATGAGTGCTTAGTGACCCATAAATAAAGAGTAAATTGAGTTTGGATAATATTTAAGGTTAATTGTAAGTAATGAAATGTGAGAACTGTGACGAAATGTTCATTTATATATATATATATATATATATATATATATATATATATATATATATATATAATACAATTTTGTGAATAAAGATTAACCTAATCAGTGCACAATCTTATTTCAGTATTTAGCTAGATAATTTCTTTGCATTTTAAAAATTATTTCGTAAGAATTCGTCAGTGTACTTCCAATTATCATTAACAAAAAAATAGGGATAGCAATAAGGCTCTCAACCATTCAAAGACAAACGTGGAATATATCTTCTGACTTATAATTTTAAAAAAAATGAAATGAAATCTTTGAGTTTTACGTCCCATGTATATGCCCCCTAGTCTAAAGGAGACAGTGATGATGAAAAATGAATGAAATGCTGGAACGAAAAAAGTGGGAGGAAACGGGAGAACCTCAAGGAAACCCACGCACACGGTGTTTGTCCACCACAAAGTTCACTTGGCACGAGCTGGAATCGAACCAAGGACCCCATGCACCACAGGTGAATGCTCTACCACTGAGCCACCGCGGCCCCCCATATAATTTTGACAAGTTTATGTCAGATTGTTCTTTGCCAAGGAGTAATAAATATTGACTTTTATTTTTATTTTTTTTAACTCATTTTTAGCATTTGTAGGGATATTCCTAACAACTGCTAAAATGGCAGCCCAGTTTACATAAATTATTACACTTAACATGTAAACTGTATCTAGTAAGTACAAGTAAGTACAAGCAAGTAGTGAGGTTGCTTCACATTTCTGCGTTCTCCTTTAAGTACAAAATTTGGTGGTGGTACACGTTAAAAGAATAATTGCCGTACGTACTTGAAAGAAAATTGCTAGGTTAGGCTAGTGCACGGGTAAGTATTGAAGAAGAGTCATCTAATATATATGGAACGAGACACATATTCGTTAAAGTTTATTATTTCAGCTCTCCTTTTCTCCACATTTTCAGGTTTCTTTATCGTCTTATGTCATCTGTTTCCACTTATCTTCCTACTTTCTCATTTTCCATTATTTCATGTTAAATTTTATTCGTGATTTCTGCTCATTTGTAGTTTTTCAATCCTTAAGTATTGTTTCTACAAATTTCTGTGCAGAAACTTCACTAAGTGTGTCTTCCTTGTTTCATTATTTTCTATTTTATTTTAAATCCTGCTCCTATTGTCTCTTCTGCCATATCAATCGAAATAAAAGGACTGCGATATATGACTGGACGTCTTTCTCATTTTCTTTGGTTTTCTTCTCTTCTTTACATTCCCTAAACAGATCGTTGAGATTTGAAGAATCATATGTCTATCTAGTTACGTGAATGTATTTATGTAGAATGAATCATGGAAAGGGAAGAACATCACTTGTTTTCTTCTGTTTTATTTCGATCCTTCTTGCAATATCCCTCTCGTGACTTCAAAATATAATACGGGGCCATGGTGGCTCAGTGACAGAGCTCTTACCTCTGGTGCGTGGGGTCCCTGGTTCGATCCTCGCCCAAATAAGTTTTGGTGAACAAATCTGTCCGTGGGTTTTCTCGGTATCCTCCCGTTTTCTCTCTTTTTCTCATTCCACCAATTCTTTCATCATCATTCACTTGCTTTAATCATCGTCTCCCGTAGCCTGAAGGTCATAAACATGGGACGTTAAATTGAAAGATTTCTTGTCATTTTCATTTTTAAAATAGGGGCCGCGGTGGCTCAGTGATAGAGCGTTCACCTCTGGTGCTTGGGGTCCCTGGTTCGATCCCAGCCCCCGCCAAGTGAACTTAGTGGTGGACAAACACCGTGTGCGGGTTTCCTCGGGGTTCTCCCGTTTCCTCCCACTTTCTTCATTTCACCATTTCATTCATTACTCATCATCACCGTCTCCTTTAGCCTAACCGGCATAACCGTAGGACGTAAAACTCAAAAATTTCATTTCATTTTCTTTTTCATTTTTAAAATAGAGTATTAAGAAAAATCCATTCAATAGAATTACATTCTACATTTAAAAGGATCCGTCAAAGATAGCCATAAGCCATAAAAATTAAAATTTGAAGTAAAATTTACGTACTCATAAAGCAAACCTATATAGAGAGAAAACTACTTGTAATTTTATCTATTTATTTATTTATTTTTAACTTAAGATGCTGAAAAACTTTGTCTACTGATTAGATTGGCTAGAAGTTATTGTATCATAGAATGCAATGAATAAACTATGAAATCTGACAGTAATATAATTTATGATCGTCTCTGACAGAATTCTTTATTTCATGTCGTGGATGTTATATTTCTCAAAGTTATTACAAATGTTATGTAGTCAGCATGACAAGACAAAGGAAACCACTTACTTCGTCAACGTCCCCATTCTGTAGTTATAAAAAAAAAAGTACTTTATGTACAAACTGTATGTAAAATATCGCGACTACACGAACAATATATATGTAATTTTATTTCTTTTACAGTGAGGAGGATCTCCAAGTGCAGCGAGTGATGGAAAGAAACAATATGACTGAAGCAAGAGTGAAGCAAAGAATTCAAGCCCAGATGCCGTTGGATAAGAAGTGTGAAATGGCTAATTTTGTTATTGAGAACTCTGGGAGTCTCGAAGATACTAGGCAGCAAGTATTAAAAATTGTATCTTTACTTAGAGCAACAAGAAGACATTGGAAAATTCGTATCATTGTAGGATTGTGTCTCGGAAGTGTAGTTTCATTCCTTCTATGGATTACATATAGACTTGTTCGTTATTTCAGATGATCACTGTATACAGAGTAATTAGGGAGTAATTTATAAATATTATAAATAGAAAGACAATTGTTAATTTGCTTAGTGATCTCTGTATGTGATTTAAAATTAAATTGAATACAGTAAATAATTGTTACTAGCAAACGGAGTTTTATTGCAGCAACAAATCAAAATGGTCTAAATCCTGTCTTTTGGGTGGTTTTCAAAAGTGTATCTAGTAAATTACGTAGGATTGATTTAAATCAAAATATAATTCATGATTTAATTGGATGATTCTTTTAAACCATCTATGGTTTGTGTATAGTGTATTCTATGGTGTAAATTGTGTGTATACCAGGCTTGCCAGCGACCTGGACAACCTGAAAAACCTAGAAATGTCAGGGAATTTTGTATACTGATGATATTAATTCCTTTTTTATAGGACTTAACTACCTTTTTTGAGTGGATGTATGTTATCTGTTTTACATTGGATTGAAAGCAGTTTCCATTGATGACTTTTGTGGATACGTGGTCTCTACGTACCAGCCATAAGCTGGGGAAATTTGCTACTCTGAAGTTATTCTTGCGAATTGTATGAACCTTATTTCACAATATATTTTTCTTTTCAGTAAGTGGATACTTCTCATTCAATCCGTGTAGTGGATTACCTTCAATGTTCAAAACTATATTTCCCGACCGCAGCATTGCTAAACAGTTTTCGTTGGGAAAAATCAAAGTATCATATGTTTTAGTATTTGGTTTAGCGCCTTATATGAAAGTGAAATTACTGGACATACTATATTTTCTACCTAGGTATTGTTTTGATGAATCTTTAAATAACATTATGCACAAATAGCAGATGGATTTGATAGTCAGGTTTTGGAAGCAGTATCAACCAGACTCTTGGACACTCAACAGGATTTACCCACGAAATTTAAGGAGGGTTTGTGTGGGTTGTCATTATCAAAAATCGTGCAGATATCAATGGACAGCCTCAATGTGAATTGGAAATTTTTAGCAGATCTGATTTATGAGGTGGACTTCATGTCATTCATGGAGCATTTCATACTGATCATCAACAGACTAAATGGAATTTAAATGGGCTTCTGAAAGATTTGTACAAACTCTTCAAAAACAGTCCTGCATGTCGAGCAGATTTTTCGTCATATACTGGGAAACAATTTTTTGCTAAGAAGTTCTGTCAGATTAGGTGGACTGAAAATGCCATTGTTGCAAGGTGTGCAATAGATTTGTTTCCTGATACTAAGAAATACATGCAACAGTACAAAAAGAATCTTCGTAAACACCTTGAGATTGCTTCTGTTCAAAAGGCAATCGATGATCCTTTAATGCTAGCTAAGTTAACATTTTTTGTTTCCCTTGCAGAAGATCTAGAACTTTTTGTGAAGATCCCAATCAGATCAACCTTTAGCACCAGTTTTGGGATCCGAGTGTGAAGAATTAATCCGAAGAGCCATGAACAGATTTGTTAAGAAAGAGACTTTTCAGAAAGCAGACTCTGTTTTTAAAATTACTTCGAGTGAGTGTGAATCATGTGGATTAGTTGTTTCATGGCTTCGTTTGTTCCAAAGTCGACGTTGGTTTTGCTGCCAAGAAATTTTTAGAACAGAGTAAAGTTAATGAGCGTTGTAAACTGGAGTTTTTGCTTGAATGTAGAAACTTTGTCAGGCACAACTTCAAAAATCATTGAAAAATGCCCATTAAAACACAAAATAGTGCAAAATCTGTCATGTCTTATTCTAAATAAACTTTGTAGTAACCAAAGTATAAGCGAATGGAAGATGTATAATGTTCTTGAGGAACTCCATAACCAGAATATGATTGTAGCTGCCAAAGCTGAAAAAGTAAAACATCACTTTTCGAAATTGTGTGTTTCAGGAATAATAGAGAAGGAGGAAGAATTTGGATCATTTAATGTATACACAGATAGGTTAAATGTCTCTTATTGCAATCTACTTGATAATTGTGAATTCGTTGATTTGTGGGACATAATTACAATGTTACTTTTCCTTTCCCATTGAAATATTCCCGTTGAGAAGGATTTCTCGGTTAACAATGACATGCTGGTAGAAAACATGCTTGAAGAATCTTTGGTGAGTTCACGAGTTGTTCATGATTCTTACAATGTGCTGGAGGACCCCTTGGTATTGATATACACTCAAAAGTGCATCAGTACGTACGTGGATCATATGCACGTTATGAAGAAGCCATGCAAGCACGTTATGAAGAAGCCATGCAAAGGAAAAGGACAAAAACAACAACAAACAAATTGAAGAAAAAAGAAAATAAGCGCATAGCAGATCAGATTACCATTTTAGTAAAAAAGGAAGCAAAACTTTCTACAGGAAATATGCAGTAGTAATTTGTTTAATGTGAAGTTCTATAACAGAAATTATTGGTGTAGACTGCTATCATAAGTACGGTACTGTAATTTTATTGTAATGGAAGAGATATATATCAAAGATTTAAATCTTGTTAATTGTGTATTCATAAAAGAAAAAAAAAAATAGTGAATGAAAGGCAGTGAGATGTTGTGGAGAGCTTTCCATTTCTTCTTTGGAGGAAGGAATTATGTCTGGAAAATAATAGATCTTGCCTGGAAAACCTGGAATTGTCAGGGAAAATCGATTTGAAAAATCACTGACAAGCCTGGTATACTCAAAATTTACCTCTTGGACTTAACTAGACAGAGCGTTGTACTGTACGTCTAGTCGGCGTCTGATTTAGCTCTTACGTTATCCATAGAAAGACGTTACATTTAAGCAGCATGATGGTTGCTCGGTAATTAACTATATGCATACTTTCCGTGAGACCATGGTGGAAAGACTACAAGGTGGTTGCATGCGCATGTCGCCTGGAGCGCTGTCATGGCTGTGACGTCAACTGGTTTGCAAGAAACAACGGGAAAAGGCGCGGCTTTAAGTGACAAGTGGAAATTCTTTGTTCTTTTAAATGATATCGAGAATGCCTAACTGTGCAGTGTACGGCTGTAGTAATTATTACAGAAAAACTAAAGGAACTAATATAAAATACTTTAGATTTCCTCAAAAAGAGGGGGAATGTCTCCAGAAAGGGATTTTAGCTTGCAGGCGACAGGACAAAATAAACCTAAAATATGGTAAGTTTTACATAAAAGTAATAAATAAATGCAATGTTAAATGAAATTATAAAAAAGCGATTTCATTATGTAGTTTATTTTTAGTATTAATAGTATGTAATAATAGTATATAGGGCTACAGTAGCTTGTGTTGATTCTGCATACAAAAATCCAATAGTACGATTTAAAAAGACGAACTTTGAGGCAAGACCCGGATTCGAAATCATGAGGGAGGGGGACCGACAGAGGTTATCACTTCTATAATCATTTCCTTCTACATAAGATATTGAGACAAATTTTCCCCACAGAGGCAGGCATGTAACTCGAGAAGGGAGGCACGATGATCTAGGAGGCTTATCTCCCTCGAGTTACGCAAATGGAGAGCATTGAACGCGTTAAAGTAGTTCAGGTCCCATTTCATTCTGGAGGTCTGCATTCCCTGTAGCGTCGGTGCTAAAACGGGACGTTGCACTTCAAATTAACTAACAAATGGAAGGTTCGTAATAACGATTAACGGTTACAAAGTTATATAATAATGTATTAGATCAAGAGAATAAAGTATCCACCTACCATGTCAGGGCGACATTGTCGGGATAATTTTACACTCAGATTTTGAAATTTTTGTTCATTTTAATCATAACTTTGGATAATTACATATACATATTTAGGCCCCCCAGAATTAAAAAAATAAGAATGACTGCAGTAAATTTAAAAATATGGTAGATTCTCAACCAATCAAGGAAGCACAGTGGCTCAGTGGCAGAAGGCTCACCTCTGGTGCAAGGGATACTGGTCCGCTTCTCGGTCAAGTGAGTTTGTGGTAGACAACATCGTGTCCGTGAGTTTCTCGGGCTACTCACGCATTCTCATTCCACCAAATTCCACATAATCATTCACTTGCATTTATCTTTTGTCTTCTTTAGTCCACGGGACTGAAAAAAGAAAACTTATCAAGAAAATTATGTAATTTTATGGTTAATATGTTTTCTAGTCTAGCTGTATCACCCTACATCGTCTTCACTTACGCCTAGTACTTTGTTTCTTGCTTGAAATAGTCAAGTTGCAATTTCTTTGTTTGAGGTGCTTTGTATATACATATTTATTTCTATATATTTTTAGAACACAATAGTATATGCAACGTTTTATTTCGTACAAATGTTTAATAATACAGTTTGTTATGGCGTAAATTTTGACACTAATATTCAGAGAACTGTCAGTTTCACCAAACATTTTGTTTAAATACAAATTCTATAAATAAGCGATCAGCGACTCCAAATAAGATGATTTTTTTATAAATCAAAAATAAAAACGATGTTTAAAATATTAAATACGTGCGTCCCTGCTCAATAAAGTTTTTAACCTCCCTTGAGATTCTGACGAAACTTACGTGGGAGCAACCTCTTAAAAAAAAACTGTCCAAACATAACGAAAATATACGTACGTGCATTTCTGTTTACAAAAACCATGAATTCTTCCTTGAGATATTCTCAAAATTTATATGGGGTCATCAGTAAAGAATTCTTTTTTAAGCAAAATAATAATAATAGTAAATCAAAACCGATCAATGTGTCATGAAAATATACTTCAGCATACATAAATATATAATAATGAAATGCATTAACGACACACTGTGTTATAGATTATTCAGGTCTATACATAGAGTCTACTCGAGTGTATTACTTCAGATGCTTAAAAGAGAAAAGAAAAAGAAAGAAAAGAAAATAAAAGAAAGAAAAAGGAGAAAATGTAGTGAGTAATATTGGCTTGTTCAAGCTTCAAAGTTGTATAATAAATTTATGAACTGATATTGCTGTTTCTTTTGATATTGTAAATATCTTCCTTTGAATTCACTTAGCTTAAGCATTGATTACATTACGTTTATATAATTATTGTTTGTACTAAATTTTTACTTCGTTGAAGATCACTATAAAAAAAGTGAAGTTTGCGTGTAAGATACCAGCGAGCAAGCGCTTGTTAAAAGTTCATCTGACTCTCGCTGGCCACGTCTGCGACCAAAATGACGTCATGCGCCAGAGCGACAAGAATGTAGCACTGCATTGCATCCACCTTGTAGTCTTTCCACCATGCGTGAGACATTTCAACCCTAAATAGATACATGGTCTATACTCTGAAGTGCTTCAATTCAAAGAAAAACAAAATATATTGTCAAACTTAAAATCAGTGCTACGACAGAGCAAGGTAATGCATTAAACTTTTATTTAAAAAAAAAAAAAAAAAAAAACTTGAAGAATGTGCTTGAGTGCTGTTTCTGTTTCAGAACTTTTTGTTATTTGATAGAAAAATATTTATTATTGTTATTTAATTTCTTGTAGTTTTCGTTGTCACCGTATTTCTGTTTTCTTTGCCATTCCCCATCCTAGCTTTTTCTTTATATGCTGCCTCTTTCATATTTTCTGCTATTTGATATTGTCTCTACATATTTCTAGAAAATTATTTTTGCTGGCTATGTTTCTGTCTTTTTAGTATTATTCTCTCTCCCTCTTTTTTGATATCCTCAAATTAGCCTGGTCAAACTACTGTTCCGTTATAATTTCTTAATCGTAAATTCAATGAGACTGACAGTGACACAAAACCCGACTGTTGTTAGTACTCGGTTGTCTCTGTCGCTCGCTCGCTTGCTTTCAAGATTCGGTGTCTGGTATCTATATTCAGCGTCTTCAATGTGCTTTTCTTTATAATTATCATATAGGTATCTTTAATTTTGTTTTAGAATACCCTGCTGGGATACCTGTCCCATGTGTAATTTGTGCAAGTGAGAAACCTACCTAGCACGTATGCGGTGCATGTCATCAAATCAATCACCATATTCATTTTTAAGCACATGTTTGAATTGCTTTCCGGTATTATACGGGAATTCTTATATTTGGCACAATTTTTAAACTTTGTCCCGTTGCGCGATTTGATTTAATCCAGAAGATCATATTTGCTATATGAAAAAAATGACATAATGTTATTTAAGTCGATGAATTTTGACTACACTTACTGAAAATTTGTACATTATGTAACGAAAAATCCTGAAATTCAAGGTATTTCCAAAGATGTAAATAAATACTGTTTTCAATAAGAATCTCTGTATCCTGCATAAAGATACAAGAGTTCGGGGGGAAAAAAAACTTTTTTTTTGACTGAGTGATTTTGAACTTTTGTAAATAGTTCAATATTAGTGGAGAGATAATACTACAACCCATTTTCTTTTTCATTATAACACAAAAAGAATTTATTTATTCATTCTGAAGAAAGAAATCGTGAAAATCCACGAATCAAAGGAAGTTAATCATTCGATAAGAAAGAGAAAGTGCAAATTGGTGTACGCAATGTGTTGTCTAGTTCTAACGAATTGTTTAAGTTATAAATTAATGTTCAATAGCAAATATGTTTAGTTCTAGCAATAACTGTTTGTAGATTTCGTGGAACAAAATTATTATTCAAAATTTATAAATAAACTAAAACTATATTATATCTATATATATCATTTTGTTTAGGCAGTTAAAATCAAGAGGAAGAAAGTTTTAAACATTATCCACAAGATTCTCATTTTAAACATCTTGATAGGAGTAAATATAAAAGGGATTCCATAACAATGAAATTTTACTACCGTGTTAACCTAACATCACACCAAAATAGCGGTTTATGACCTCAATTTTGTAAACTGATCTCATACTAGGTTCTAACAGAATAAAAACTCAAAATAAACTGGTTTTCGGATGAACAAGATGTGAGTGAAACTTTTTACTAAAACAAAAGTACTTTCGTATGTTTCTTAACATGTACATTTTTCCTTGCTTGCCAGTTTGAATTTGAGCAACCAAATAAAACTTATTACTTCCACGCATTTGCTACGATGGTTGAACAACCAATCGATGCCTATAACATGGTGGGTTTCATAACTTGCACTTCCCGGCAATCTATGCCGTGGCAGTTTGAAAACCAATCAAAACCCAGAATGAACACAAGATTCAGAACTACTGAATGTTGTAAACGCTCTTTCTTAATTGTAGAATCTACTACACTGGAGCAAAAGTGACACTGAATAAGAAAGTTACAAAAAGTCAAGAAAGTGGCATTTTCTGTGCTTTTAGAAAGTGATATTTAGAACAGAAGGTGGTGCAAAACTAGATACCATTTTTTTTAATCATTTTACATTCCACTTCTTATTATTTTCGAGAAAAAGAGAGAAGAAAATATGGTGATCGTGGAAAAAATGAATTCGAGATTTCAACATATTTACACATTTCATGGCCCATAGATACGAAGAAATTGATTTTTCGTCTTCTGTCCATTCGTCCTAATGTATACTCGCCTATACCATTTAATGTATCTGAACCGAATTTTCAAGTTAAGTTTTTTTTATATTTCTTCAAGAGGGTGGGGTTCGAATTTTCTTCCTACCCCTAAAGGTAAGGATAGTTTACTGAAGTGAAGAAAAAAATCAAATATTGCTGTTTTCTCGGAAACGGCTCGGGGGCCGCGGTGGCTCAGTGGTAGAGCGTTCACCTCTGGTGCTTGGGGTCCCGGGTTCGATCCCAGCCCCCGCCAAGTGCACTTTGTGGCGGACAAACACCGTGTGCGTGGGTTTTCTCGGGGTTCTCTCGTTTCCTCCCACTTTCTTCATTCCACCATTTCATTCATTACTCATCATCACTGTCTCCTTTAGCCTCACCGGCATAATCGTGGGACGTAAAACACAGACTTCATTTCATTTCGAAAACGGCTTGAACGATTTCGTTTATATTTCATTAACAACCCCATGCTGTGTTATAAGTTAGTTTCTTACTCTTAGGGGTGAGTTGTTTCCAGATTATTTTCTGAAAAACGATTCAGATGATTTTGTTCATATTTCATAAACAAACATATCATTAATAACGTGATAGAACTCATTTGTCCTGAACAAATCTACTAGGGGTTGGTTCCTTTTGGGTGAGTTTTTTCTTTTTTCTGTACGATTTTCCCAGAAACGATTCAGATAATTTTGTTCAAATTTCACAAGTAAATATTTTGTTAATATTATTGTAATGTTGGATAAATCACTTCCATAAGAACGTTCACAAAAAGTAGCTTACTAAGTTTTTTTTTTTTTTTTTCAGTTTTGTGAAGTACAATGCATGAGATTTTGTTCATATTTTGTAAACAAATAATTCATTAATAAACCTAACATATTAAGCCGTTTTATGGGAATAATTACAAGAGATAATTTATTTTGGGAGTGGGATTCCTTTGGCAGAGTTTTCCAGAAACGACTTTCAATTTTGGTCGTATTTTACAACAAAATATTTCATGAATAACAAGCATAACATGATTCTTCTTCTAGTGTACTTTCGTGACAATGATCGAAATCTCCATGCACTAAATCTTGACTAAAATTGTTACAAAGAATAATATTGCTTTCGATTGTCTAACAATCATAATGAGAGCATAAGAAAATAAAAAAGAAAATTGGGAGTCGGGGTGAAAAAGTAGTTTTTTAATGTGACAATAAAATGGACATGTATAAAAAAAAATGTTTTCTTCTTTTAACCAATTAGAAACATTGTAGTTAATATTTAATAAACGAGTTATTTTAAGTACTCAGTTCACAAAACCATCCTTACTATAAACCTCAACAGAGTATCTTCAATACCTCTAGAATGAAAGTAAAGCAAAGAATTCATATTTGATAATTGTATGTTTGTATCAATATCATAAGACATAACGAAAATAGATTATTTTTTAACTGAGTGAAAGAGGAAAACTATGAGAAAGAAATAGGTTGAGACATCGTCAATTTTCTCTGCACCTCAAATTTGATTGTGCTTAAATACAAATGACATGCCATATCTGTATTCAGCTTTTTCAATTTTCACTCAGATATGTGCTTAAGAAGAAATATAAACAAGCATTTTATGAAGGTTTTCACTGCTATTTGCTCGATTACTGGTGTTTAGTGTTCGTAATTTGAGGGAAATTTAGTGTTGTAGGAAAATTTCGCAGGTAAAGTTAGCAAAAAGAGAAATTTTTCGATATAACGTGAAAATCTAGAGAAATTCTTGTGCTGACTAATTGAGCAAAAATGTCTATTTTTTTTATTCTTCCCAATACGATAGCAATAGAGAGGGAGTGAGTGAGTATATATATATATATATATATATATATATATATATATATATATATATATGTGGGTGTGGGTGTGTGTGTGTGTATGTGTTTGTTTGTGTTTTCAAAGTAGCGTAATTCGCACCCGTAGTTAGCTGGTTGTATTTGTGTAAAGAAAAAGTAAAGGAAAAATGTAAAAAAAAAAAAAAAGAAGAAGAAGAAGAAGAAAAAGAGCAAAAAATAAATGAGTAAAACAAATATGGTTGACATTGGCACTGCCTTTAATATAGCTTAATTAATCTTATGACATCTGTCATAGGAATTGAACACTCTACAACCTGGAAAAATTTGATAAGAGAAAATTTTGAGTTAATTGAGAGAAATTTCGTAAGGAAACCTACGACCACTGCTAATATTACCGTTTAAGTTAGTCATTACAAAATAGACTGCAAAACCGTGAAGTAAATCAATAGACAGACGAAAATTTTATGAGGTTACTGTTACCGATTCTGTGTAATGTTATTCAAAATTGCAACTCTATTTAACAACATAATATATGATGGGATAAATATTAAAGAGGTCCGTCCAAATACCACATTAAAATTACCTGTACATTTGAATATCCACAGTACAATGTCTTTGGTCGTGTTGCTATGGAACGAGGTGGATCATTTATCTTGATGTGCCCCTGTAACTTTTAAACTAATAGATAAAAAAGTGCTTAAATTTTATACAATATCGACATGGACTCATTGTTTGACGTTTTCTGTGATATCAAGAAGTTAACAGTGTTGCCAACCCAAGAGTTATATTTTTTTCAAATGGCACTTCATTAGTATATTACAAATTCCAAATGTGCATGCTGAATAAAAAACATATAATACTACATTTATTATGGAGTGGTGCAAACTAAGGAAGCTATATTATCAAAAAGTAATCTAATTTTGTAGGGCGTTACTGCAGAAATGGCACAAGTGAGACGGAAAAGACAATGCATATCAAAGCACTTTTGTGTCTTACTATAATGGTATGTTGGATTTCGAATGAATAGAAACAACATTATAAGGAATTGAAAATTTGACCTTTTTCAAAAGCCTTTACTTCGGAAAACTGCTTAAAACACTGGTTAAGTTGGCAGCACTGCTTAAAATTATGTACTTGAGAGAACTTGATGTAATTAAATTATTGTTCTAATGTTATAGAAGCAAGGTAGAACAACAATTGTTTTTAAAAGTTCCCATAACTACACCATTTCAAGCAATATAGCATCTATTTTTATCTTTTTTCATATGTTCAATGATTTGAGATATCGAATTGGTGTAAACGGTTCTTTATATCTATTGAAAACCATCTACGTAATTGGATATGATATTTATCTAAGCATTTTCTCGAAATGAAGACCGAAAAATGTCAAATTTTCAATTCCGTGTAACTGTGGTTTTACTTGTTCGAAATATGTCCTATGATGCTCGTAGTATCCGAAACTAAGGTAGTTTGGAAGTGCGTTGTCCCGTCCGCCTTACTTGCGTTATTACTGTTATGAAAGCCTCTAAAATTTGGTTGTATTTCGATATTTGTGATATTGAAGCGTCCATAGTTTACAATACTGAATAACTGATTAGTTTGATACTGTAAGTTTTTATTTAACACGTAGATTTGAAATATGTAATAACCTGGCGTAGTGCCAATTGAAAAAATGTAACTTTATGTTAGGTTGGCAACACTGTTAATATGATGGTATTAAAGGATATGTGAAACAGCTTTCCCTTGTCAATATTTGGATGGTACGAAATTTCAGTTTTGTATCTATCGGTTTAAAAGTTACAAGGGTATATTAAGATAAATGGGTTTCCCTGTATATACCTAGATACTTCTTAAAGCACACACCATGCCTATAAAGATAACAGTTGTCATCAAATAGAAATAATCGTTTGATGTTGTTGAACACTGCTGAAGATTTGATCAAAGTTTTCATGTAAGAAATGCCAAATAGAATTTGATGCACTATATCACATCAAAAGTGCTGCTTGAGAGAGTTTTCATCCTTTGGGTTCATTAAAAGTAACTACCAACTTAAAAGTACATGTTTATCATTTAAAATAAACCCTAATTAGTAATATATAAGTTGCTACTATAATTATAATTCAATACTTACCTAAGAGTTTTGATTGTCTATGTCTGACGAAAAACGTAATATATTGAGAAAAGAATCGCATGTGGTGTTGTGTAAGTTAGTAGAGCAGCTTGACACGCTATTTAGTAAATCTAAATTCGTAATACTATAGTAACAGTAACAATTAAAAAGTGATTATATATGAAATTCAATGTAACAATTGAAACAACTTCAGGAAACAGTTGTTACTTGTAATTGCCTAGGTATATTACGTGAAGAGAACTAGAAAGAGAAAAGAAACTGAGTCAATTAAGTCCTTTTTCATTATATAAAAGGTAATTCTCAACGTCAGCACTAGTGTTGTTCTAAACCTTAAATAATAACATTCGTTATAATTTACAAGTGATAACAATGACAGTTACAAACTGAACAATTCGTTACAGCCAGTAGTGGCATCAAATCATTTATCAATAGGTTTTGTAATTCGAATAGTGTTAACGTTAAATATTATTACCATGTGATTATATTGTTACGTATTTGTATATTCTTATTAATCTGCCAATTAACACAAAAATAAGGGAGGCATAATTTCGTGTGAGCGCAATACAATCTTTACGTTTGTAGTAGAAAACTAGACATATGTTGCGGTAAAGAACTGCGTCTGCACATCGGCTGAACTAGATTTTCATTAATGAGATACCATAGAAGTTTAAAGTGTCATGTCTCAACTTCAATGTGTAATTGCCTGTTTAAAAGCTGGAAATGAGTATATAGTTAAATTCTCGAAACTTGTACTAGAGAATTACTATTAATAATAATGGCATTTATTCCGAAGTTGGTCAGTCCGCTTAGTTTTCGACAAAAAAAAAAAAAAAACGAAAATTGAAAAATCATCAATTTTTAGGACCGCTTTAAAAGGGGTATAATAGAGTAAGGTAGGGTCGGGATAGCATAAAGTTAGGGAAGTTTGGAACCCATTTTGTCAAAATTAATAGAATGTAAGTTCTCGTCTCCCTGTAAGGATACCAACTGAACCCTGCAGCCATGTTCAGAGTACAAATGCTCGTTACTTACCCACATTTCAACCATGTGGTCACCTTGCGCGATGTAGTTCTCTTTGCTTGTCAAATAGTTCCTTGATTATATTTGCTAATAGAAAAAATTAACACAACTTTCGCTCTCAGTACATATCAAGCACACAAACGAGCAAATTATCCATTTCTTTCCAGTAAATTTTCAAAATTTTGCAAGAAACGGACGTCAACTTTGGAGCGTAATCCTTAGTAATAGTAATAATAATAATTCGTAGTCACTGAATCTAGATATGGAGGGCCTGGGAGGTAACGTAGTAAGTGACAATTGAATAAAAATAACTGAAAGTTGTGTATGTCTGAAAAACAAACTCTCAATTTAACATATTAATTTTTTTAAAATAGCCAGGGTGCGGCATGTAAAACATGTCCCTTTATAAGAGATCAGATGATGAACATAATCAATGATTAAACAAATTCAACACATAAAATGAAATGAAATGTTTTCAGGTGCTGAAATTGTCCTCCGCCCACTTCAGCACACTTCTGAGCATATGTGAAGAGATTCATACACTTGTCAGTTGATTACATCCTGGATGGAGGTCTTGAGTTCTTCAATTGTTTGTGGATTTGTATCATATAGGCTCTACTCTTCCCTTTAACAGACCCCACAAGTAAAAGTCACAAGAGAATAAGTCTGGTGACCGAGGAGGCAATGGCAACACGCTCGGTTATAGGATACGGCATTACCACACATTCACCCGACTTCACACAGCGAGACCTACTTCTCAACTGGTTTGGACACGTTTTACTGGCTGCGACTGCAGCTGCTTTACATGTGCACCTACAGGATACGTGTCTCGACCCCGGCTTGACACGCTTTCTCTTGGTAGGAAGCTGAAAATAAGTTAATTGTCGCCAGAAACGCAATATACCATGACATTACGACGGGCCGGTTTTACGTGCCGCACCCTGTACATATATATGTTTACCATATCATAATAAAACTGCATGCCATGTGATATACTGTTTTTTTTCTTTTTCTTACAGCTTGCCAAACTATCCAATTCAAAAATAGCACAATTGTCACTTTCCATGTTTTCCTCCCGAGCCCTTCAAATATAATTTGAACCGGCGAACCGGCTGAATAACACAATTACAGACTACTAATGACTAGGGCGGATAAACAATTGAGCAGTGTTTTAATTGGATGATAACATGGATAACATATATGTTTTCATCATATACTTTAAGTTTTCTTGTCTTTATTTTAGTTTCTCTTAATTCAAATTGCTTCCGAAGTGCTTCACGATGCTGAGTCAACATAAAAAAATCTCTACCTCCACCAGGAATCAAATTCGAGATCATGCGCGCTATCCTTCCTGAAATTCATTTCGATTCTACAAGAAACACTAGTCCCGTTTTCAGTTTGAAATAAATTTATGGGCGCGTTGTAAAGAAATATTACCATATTTCCGTTGTATTCAGATCCATGTTTCATGCCTGCCCTCATGAACGTTCTGCCCGGAGACAGGTTCTAGTTCACTTACCCTAATCTAGCTAAGAGGGCCACTAGAGTCAGTAGAGCTGGGATAGGTGGCGAGTTTATTTCCCCTATGGTTCAAAAAGGAATATGGCTAACTAGTACGAGTAATTATCGAGCTGGAGGAGGGAAATGGGTTGAGAGTTAGGATTAGGGAGTTAGGAAAGTCAGTAATTATGAATTCATTACACAGGTAGTCGCTTGTACACGTCAATTATTATTCGTGATGTCAAGCACTCTAACCTCCCGCAGTCTCAAGAAGCCAGGAGGTATCTCTACGGATTGTTCCATAGCAGATAAAATTCAGTTGTTCTACTCCATATGTTATTGCAGGATTTAATGCAGAAGGCACTGCTACATTTTTAATGGAATATCAGATATGGTTTGATATCACGTCAGTAAGCATTTGGCTTTGTTCTATCTCTACGAAGTATAAATAGTTAAAAGAAAATTCAGATCCCGAATGGCTAGATGGTGTACATTTACTGTGTGATATATAGTTAGCACATCTATCTCCAATATTCTTGGCTCTAGTCCCACGTCCCGCATTTCGTTACTTCTTGAGTCAAGAATAGCCCTCCAATTGGTTTACAGTGTTAATGTCAGAAATTCTAGCAACTGACATAGAATTCGAATAAACGAGGTCAACTCAGATACACATCCAAGTCAGAAGACACGTGTCACAAAGTTTTACTAATCACACAAAGAAAGTGCTTGTAGTGGTACACTCTCCAAGGTGACATCACAATTGGTTAGGTGAATTCCTCGATCCCACAACAGATAACGATTAAAAGGTGGTATTTAAGACAAAAAGAAGGCCCGTTCGAGTCGCCCTCTGAATCCAATGGATTCAAAAAAGCTATTGAGGAAGATTAGGTTCGAGGAGGAAAAAAAAGAGCGAATCCCGACAAACAACTCGTATGAAGTGATACAACTGTAACTAAGAATTACATTTGTTTGATTGTTAAAACAAAACTTATTTATACAAGTTAAGCAATTAAATAACCTGGACCAAAATTTAAATGTTAGATATGGCATATATTAAGTTAAATGAAACCAAAACGCCATATACGAAATATTAACATTACATCATCAGTGTAAGTATACACAATTTATTTAATAACTTTTCTTTATTTCACATTCCAAATGTCTTTGAGATATTGTCGCAGCTTGTATCCATGGTAACTTAGTTGGTTCGTAATTTAGTAGCTTATAAGTAATGTAGTTTTGCTAGCGTTAGTAACTGTATAAATATTTAGATTAGTAATTAGAAGTATTAACTTTACTATGCATGCATTAATTATAGTTTGCGTAGTATTAAGTAGCTATTAGTAGGTCTAGTGGAAATAGTAATAGTAATGTAAAGGTAGTAGTACTTCTTAGTGATAGGAACGTAGAAGTAATGTAGCAAGAAGTTAGTATCCGTAGTTGTATTGCTAGTGGTAATATTACTATAAGTAGGATTAGTTGAGTCTTCCTTTCCTGGTGTTACGTAGTCATAAATTAGGCTTTGTGTACTTTTATTCTAAGAAGGGATGTGCGTGATTTCGAGCGCTGAGAACCACACGAAAATGTTATATATCGTTCATCCCATAATTAATTTCCTTCGTAGCCCTTTAGTTCGTTTAGTTCATGGCTAAGCAAACCATCATTGCAATTTTAAAGCGAGACATTTACACTTAGTAATAGTTGCTAAATAGGCTTTTATTGTGCCACATTTTACTGCACACTTTTCTCTTCAGTCAAATTGCTAAATTTACTATTGAATAATCTGATTATTCTACGAAGGGGTAAAATTAAATTAATTATTTTGACAATTATAGTCTGAAAAACTTGAAACTTATTTCTTTTGAAGTTAATTTTGCTGATATAATATCGTAATATATCTTGTAGTACATACATCAATCTTTTTTTTTTTTTTTTTCGGCTTGTGCAACAAATGTGAAACACTTCCGCCCACTTTTAACAAATTAGTAAACTTCAAAGAACGAAGCGTAATAATACTAAATGTAATAACAGAAAATAAAATGTAAACTCATCAATTAAAACAAAATTTTAAATAAAATTAAATTTACATTTCGCAACTTTTTTTTGTGTGTGTGTTTTCATTTGAAGTGCGGTCCAGAGTGCGGAGTGGCGCACTACACGCTCACCACGGCCATTTGTATTAATATCCATTGAATATTTACAACTATTCCTTCAATTAGCTATTCTATAAAATTGTGAACACTCATTAAGCTAAATGAACTACTCTATTAAGATAATAATAACAGGTGGTGTGTAAGAAGACGTTATATGTGTTTAACTATATGTTGGTTTTAACAATTGTTTAAATAACATTCCCAGTAATACAATTTTAATTCTTTATTACATTTTTATTTGGTTTTTCATATGTATATACATATTTATCAACTCAACAATGACAATAACAAATTCCAAGTGTATCACCTAATATTAACACAATAATAACAAAAAGTATTCTACGAAACAAATTTAAATAAATCTGTTATTTAGACAACACAGTAAGGACACATAACAGTACATATCCACTGTACACAGATGTTTAACAACTTAAAAACTTACGGCTGTAGATTATATATTGAAAAATATCGTGATTAGTTTAAATCTTGGAATGACAAAGGTTTTTGAAAAAAATTTCAATTTCATTTGTATAATTTACAGCCACATTATAGTAAATGTGTAACACATAAACTAATTCTTTTAAGTGGTGTTTCCATGTTTTTATACATCGAATATAATTAAGAACAAAGACTTAAAATGTCGGTGTAGAATGTAATGTCACTGGGAATGAGTCTATATACAAACGAAGTCAAATATTTCATTTTTTAACTCAAATTCTATTTTCCCTATAGTTGCATTCTAATTTATTCATATATAAATATGACAAGAATCTTTCAAAGAATTTCAGTCAGGCTTTTCACTGGAATTAATCTTGAAAGATAATTACTGCAAAAGTAAAATTTAGAAACAAATTTTATACCAGTGTCCGTGAATATTCCTGTTAACAGCTTTCTCACATTTTAATGATAATCACACAAAGTAGAATTTACTGTATTACAAACATGCTGTCCGTAATGACCTAACAGAACTTGAACAGGAGAATCTCTCAAAGGCATATTAAGGTACAATCCAGAAAAATTGAAGATCGTCGAACAAGTATCTTAATGTTCTTAAAAAATATGATATATAATAAAAATATTAAAGACATTTCAGGTAATTCTTGCAAGATGTTTAAATAGCTTCCTATTTTGTACAAGATTGAAATAAAATTTATATACTAGGCTGAATACGAATTAACATCCAACCTTGATGTTTTTCTTTTTTAAAAAATGTATATAGTAAAAAAGGGAGTTAATCACCATATGATAGAGAATGCTTCATATAGGGTAGTCACATACAAAGTTATGTATCGGAGCTCCCCATGCTGCGTTTATTTTCACTATTGGACACTGATTGATAGCCGAAAGCTTTGAATGAAAATGTTTATAAATGTGACACAAGATTTAATGAGCGAAATTCAAATTCTATTGCTTTCAAGACAACAATGAAGGGTCTTGAAATAGTCCGACGATTATGCCCTTTAGGCTAAGAAGACGGATGAATCATGAGAGTGGGTGAGTATGAATTATTTAATGAAATGAAAATGTGGGAGAACTCTAAGAAAACCGATGTTCACTACAAATTCGTATGGTCTGGGGTCGAATCAGGGACCCACTTCACAGAAGTAAGCGCTCTGCCACCATCTCCATAAGGATTTTGATTATATAATTTTCATTTAGTATTCTTGTTCAAGTATTCCTTGATCGTGCACGGACGACAATAGGGATTCCAGTTATTTTGATATGACTGTTAGTTTGCATTTTCTATATTACATTTTTTGTCAAGTATAAAGGAAATTGTATTAGTTTTAAAGTGAAGTATCACACAATCAGTAAGTTGTCTTTTCTTATAATACTCAATTTGCTTTTTAAATTAAAATCAGTAATTATATTTTACTCTAGTTTTTATTATCTACTGTATAATAGACAATTCATATTTGTGTAAAATTGGGTAAAGTGTTTTTCTTACTCCATTATTGGAAGTTAAATGTAACAACACATACACACCTTGCCCCTGATAGAAAAGTATGTTTTCGTTTAAAATTTTATGCTAGTAACCATCATATTTAAGTTTCTTCTGCTTCACTATCAAATAAACATGTTTGAAATTCTCCACTGAAAGACCTGGATTATAGTTATTAGTTTCCACCTATTAGTATTTCTTCGAATTATATAGGCCTGAAAATATCCATCTATATCTTAATTCAAGTTAATATTATATATTTTAAAAACTAATACGTCATTAGGTCAGAGGACGTTATGACCCAACATGGAAGACGTCAAATGACTGCAATCATTTATATTCCAGAAATTCAAAATTATCACTGGTTTCAGTTAGATCGTTAAATGCACTACGTTTGTTTGTTTAAATAGAAATTCTATTGGATAAGGACCCAATTATCAAATCAAATGAGTTATCCTGTTATGATCAGTGATTGCAAACTTTGGTTGAACACTCAATTTTGGAACGAAATGTTAAATAATGTGTAATGACATATTTAATAATTGTTGGCGAAGCCTGTGATTAAGTTGCTTTTAATGACTACTACTTTGCTATATACTTTTTAATAGTAATTTTGAATGCAATTCCTTCTTAAAAGTTGAGTAATAAAAATAAAATTGTGATAACTCATTTATGTCCAGAACTGTTTTGTTACCGATTTTTTAAAAATTGTTATACACATATTTTAATTTCAACTTATCACTTGATAAGAGTTAGAATTTCCTAGTTGTTGTTTCTCATTTCCAGTAGGTAATATTGTAGATGAGTCATTTACGACCTCTTGAATAATCATACAGTAGATGCTTGTTAGGAGTCAGTAGCAACCCTTTGGCAACACATAGGTTTCAAAACATCACACTAAGCATTTTGAATTTTGTAGACAGATATATAAGTAACAAGATGCAATCAATTAGAAATTCAACCTTGCTTCTAGAAATTATAACTGATAAATCTTCAGCATTAATTCTCAGTATACTAACTAAACTCCTTGGAATTACAACCTACGTTGAAATATTTTATATCTTTCAGTTAATTGAGATACCTGTTCGTCAAAAAAAAAAAAAAAAAAAAAAAATCACACATTACTCATTGCACGAATCACGAAAACGACTGGAGACAGATTTAATTGTTCATATTATCAGCTGTTAAAGCAAGTGTAGTCAGAACACTACGCCTATTTGGGTTGACACCAAGGTTCTCCCAGTTTATCCATGAAAGTCTAGCTGTCAGATCTGGAATAATAATAATAATAAATTTCACAAAACGAAAATGTGTAAAAATTTAGCACAAAGACAACAAATATGGTTAACTATTGTTACAAACGATCTTGTGGTCTCGTCTTTGGTTCGGAGGTCGGGATTTGATATCCAATAGATGTAATTCGGATTGAATGTTACACTACAGATCTACATCTCATAAACCATTGTGACACTTTAAACACCAAGGAATTATGACGCTTCAAATACTAGTAAGAACTCAAGCTGTAGCTATCTTACCAGAAGTGCATCATTCATTTGAAATACCATCCAGGACAAGTAATAAGTATTATTAACATTAGAAGACAGTACGACTTCAGAATGTTTTATTATCATAGTATATTAAAACAACTCTGTTACTCAATGTTATCACAATGGATTTTACTTAAAAATTACTGTGTGTATATATATATGGTGAATTTGATGAGTTTTTAAATGTTTCTGTAACTAAACTTACAATATTCAGATATCGAAATATATATTCGTGCAAAATTCAAGCTATATTCACGTTTTTGACCTTCAGAAAGAGAAGCTTTTTTTTTTTTCCTGTTGGCTCTTTTGTTTTTAATTGAAGTATTCAAAATTTAACAAAGAATTTTCCTCCAAGAAGGAAAATTTTCCCGGGCTTCCCCTGAAACGTTTCTGAAGATAATATACAAAAAAAGCTATTACAATAGTTAGCTGAAATAATTTTTGATAAATGTGTTTATGTATAATATACGAAAACATATAAAATAATACCATACTATCGTCAACGTAAATAAATTCTTAAATCCTAATGGCTATTGTTAACTAACAGTTGTTGTTTTGTCACGTTTATCATTACCATTTTATATATACGTGATATTTTACAGTAGACTAAGATGTTAAAATATATATGTGTGTTAATATCTAATGTAATCCTTATGCAATAGTTTTATGTGCCATTTGTGAACAATTGTAGAATAAAAATGTTCCTATACGACGCATAAAATCTTAACCTAACAGTTGTTTTGTTTCGACTATAATTCATCCACGACGATGTGACCGCTGCAGAATTGGAAGCTAAATTTTTAAAAAAAAATCTATAATGAGCTATTGCATACTCATATAAAGGGGTCCGTTGTTAGAATTAACCTACTCTTTTAACTGGAAAAATTTAATATCGCATTACTACCTAGATATATGATAAATAAATAAGTTCCAACAATTGTAATAGCACAGATCATCAACATGGACAGGTTATATGAATTAATCAACGTAATTAATAGTTTTGTAATCTTATACTGGATAATTTCTTATTAACACAATGCACATTTGAAGTTCTTTCAATTGATTAATTACTCCTAATTTAGTTCTTAAGAAGTGAAAAATTACATAGTAAATTAAGATCGTCTTGAAGCTATAGGCCCATTTATTTGTTTCCAATTATCAAGATACGAAAATGAAGTGTCAGTATAATTCAATGCACAATTTATATATTTCATATAAAAATATGGAAGTAAAAGCAAATCCATAAAATCTTATTAATCTACAATTACTGAAAAATAATTAACTTCTTACCACTTGTATTCCATTCCGCTCGTTCTGCTTTGATTTCACCTTTCAAGCATTTCTCAACATAAGTAAGAGGATCATAGTCTGATACGAGAACTTCTCGAAGTAAAGCAATATAAGCAATTGCGAGTCGTAACGTGTCTATCTTGGAGAGACGCTTCTCGTAAGGGAAGGTGGGGACGTGGACCCTTAACTCATCGAATGCCGAGTTGATGCTGCTGAGACAAAAGATCCAAGAGAACGTCAACTAGTTGTCAATCTTTGATAAGAAAGCTACAGAAATTAATAAATATGAACTACCTAACAACAAGCATTATATATACAACCCTGACATAAGTAAATACATACCCTCAGGACTTGATTCGTGGGAAACACGAATTCTAACAGCCAAGGTGTGTGACATATATAGTGGTGTAAGTATGTAGTAGAAGTTACACCGTGACTAGCAGACGTAGATATAAGGAGCTGGTGGGGTTTACCCGAGGTCGCATAAGTGGACCTTGGGAGTATGATAGAAGTCAGTGCAACATCGGTGCTGTGTTGTGTATCTTTAGTGATTGTTAACAATGTTATAGTGTATTTCAAACTATTATCGCTGAACGGAAAGAATGTATAGACCAAAAATCACATTTAACTGGATTAACGCCAGCCCAAAATGTGCAGTCGATCGGGGTACGTGAACTCACCCATCCAAATATGCAAATTGAATCGCCTCCATACCTACTATTGATCGAACTTCTCGGGCCTATATGGTTAGCGTACATCTCCTTTTTGCAGAAGACCCACATTTGATTTCCTGTGGGAGCTCATGTGGCTCAAATATAGTGTCGCTGCTGAAAGGAACGCTAAACTCAAACTCAATCCAACCCACCGTCGATCACTAACACATCAACACAAAGTGTTTTGCAATATTTGGATAATGCAGAAATGTATCGACGCTTCACCAAACAAATAACCACAAATGGCGGATACACAATTGGGCCGCCACAAAGTCAACATGCCACAATACTTTTGAACCATGTTCCTTTCTCTGAATTTGCTAATTCTCTCAGTCAGCGATCACAGTGAGCATTGGAACGATTAACATACCACGATTGTACCATCCGTATGGTGATACGCGATAGAGGGTGCAATTTGGAAAGGTGGTCATAGTAACTTCATATTTTGCAGTTACAGGATACCATACAATACATGGATGTCTTAGGACAAAGATGACCACCTGCTAGAGGCAAAATGAGTTTCAAATTTCGTGGCCTGGATAATCCTCGGACACGAACTGTATTGAAAATGTGTGGTATCTCCTACAACTAAAGTTACTCAAACGGGTACACAAATAACAGTTACTTAAGGCACTCAGCGACGAATGGTATCCCCTGTCATAGAATACCATCGATGACTTACTGGATACCATGAAACCAAAGCAGGATTTAGGTTTGGTGGGGCCCTAAGCTACTGAAGATAATGAAGCCCTTTATGTATCCAGATGAATGTAGAACCCTATATACACAAATGAAGAACCTAGTGATATTTTAGGAAGCAGTTTAGCAGAAGGGGCCTCATTACTTATATCATAGAGCCTACACAAACGAAGCACTGTTGCTATATGTAGATTTCATTTTATTTATTGTTTTTCTCATACTTTGGAAATGTGCATTCAATTTTTTCTTAATTTTTGGGGCCTCCAGGAGCGTGGGGCCCTAAGCTATAGCTTGTTTAGCTTATACGTAAATCCGGCATTGCATGAAACGTAGGATTTTGAAGTTTTACTTGCTGTGCACTGGTACGCAGCAATGTCCATGGGTTTACTTTTCGGATACTTACTTACTTATGTCAGGGTAGTATTTTGTGACTCAAAAAGAAATTGCCACATTTGAGAACTTCTACAGAAATACCTCTATTATCGTATTTCGCCAAGTTTATAATGTAATATCAGAATTCCAGTTAGTGTACTCTAAATTCGAATTATCACGGCCACGAGTTATAGCCACTATACATGAAATCAGAATTACGTTTAGTTCGAGTCACCACACAATAAAAGAAAAAAAATGCTGTATTAGTTCAACACAGTGGCTTGTGTGTTAAATTTTAATACATTTCTGGTGCTACTTCAACTCACCAGATTTTGGAGTAAACTGTTAAAATGTAGTGGTAATATCAATTACCTGACATGGTAATTTGTAGTATGGAATGATTTTAGTAATACACTATTGTTGTTGTTTTATGTATCGTTACCAAACAATAACGTTTACAAAAACATTTTCTTTCTAATTAAACAGAAATAACTATTATGAAGGATAAAAATGTATGTGGCATAAATATGTGTAAATGATTACGAGGAATGGAATATAGTCGGCGGAAAAGAGGAACATAGTGCACTTTAATGTTTGGAGTTGACAACCATTCTTGCTGAATAAAAGAGCATTGGGAAATGAATGTCAATGTAATCATACACGTCATTGAATGTGTTGAAATACGCAGAGAACCAGGGACGGATCCAGGGCAGACTTTTAGGGAGGGCGGTGGGCTGTAATACTGCTACTTAGAGCTACTTTTAAGAGCTCCAAACTCTGGGATGGGTTTTATTTATATACAAAAAAAGAAGGTTGTTAGTTGTTAGATATCCAGTATAAAATGGCCTCTGAGCTGTATCTGGTGATTGCTAAATAAATAAATAAGTTTCCTTTTCTGGGGGAGGGCAATCGCCCTCCCCCCTGGATCCGCCCCTGCAGAGAACAAGTGTAGGAACATCGAAATCAGATTGCCATTGGTAGCACTTGGTGTATAAATGAAAAGAAAACCTTTTCTTTTTCCTATTTCCGCCTTTCTTGGTTCAACCCACTTGTTTCTTTAAGACAACAATGATGTTATTTTCATACTGCAAATGAATACCGGCCGTGTCAAACTGGTAACGCCGAGTCTGTGTTAACAGAACACTGGACCTTTGGTATTACAATTACACGTTAATATGGTAGTTATGCTGGGACCACTGGCCTGTGTAAAAATTAAGTTGTGTTAATACCATCATAGAAATGCATTCTTCAGAGAGCACACTTGTAGCGGTTCATTTGTCATCCGCTGGCGCATGCTCCCCACTTACCAGCAAACTATCCACCTTTGCATGAAGTACTTGTAAATATTTATTTTCCCTTATGTCTCGTTATATATAAAGAAAAATAAAAAGATTTTTTTCTAAATGCACCTTCGGTTCTTTACTTAATACTTTTAACACATTTCTTTTGAGCTGAATTTAACTAATATATTAGAAAAATCTTTGACAATGATAACATTATTTATCCTGGTTACTACGGATTCAATTATTGTGTTGTTTTTTTTTTTTATTGCAACATAACTGCGATATTGAAGGTATTCCAGTATTTTAATTGCTAGTAAATAAAATACATTGATTTCTGTGTAATCCAGCCGTCCACTATTTCGGCCCGTTGAATAATTTGGCGTTTTCTGGGCAAATTCGAGAATGGAGGGGTGGGGGCACGTCACTGCAGGTCTCCTACCCAGAGATCAGTGTTCTTTTCATTTATTTATTTCGTCTCGTCTGTAATAAGAATATGTGCTGTACAGTATATAAACAGTAGTTCATGTTATTCAAATGCCTTTTTGGGTTAAAAGATCCAATATTTCAGGAAGAGATTTTCTTGTAGGCTTTATATCTGGAGAACTACATACAAAAGTGTATCAAACTGAAGCTATCACTTAACTCAGTATGGTGTGCTTATTCTGTTAAAGAAAATACGAAAACTCGATTTAGGGCCCGTTCAAAAATTTGGGGGCCTCTAATCCAAAAATGCATCAAAAGATCCAATATATTTCAAACATTTTCTTGTACGCCTTATGTCTGGAGAACTATATATAATGTAGCAAAACCCAAACTACCAGTTAACTCAGTATGATGTGCTTATTCTGTTAAAAAAAGAAAGAAAAGAAAAAAAAGAAATACGAAAACTCGATTTAGGGCCCGTTCAAAAATTGTGTAGCCCCTGATCCAAAAAGTAATTATTGACCAAGATCGCAATCTTTTGATGTATTTTTTGGATCATTCCTAAAATTCTTGGCCAAGATCACAATCGTTTGATCATTTTTTTAAATCACTCCTTAAATTCTTGTTTAAATTATCTTTCTGCAGTTTGGCACTGCTTGGTCCGATATCGGCCGGAATAGTTAGAGTGTAATATACTTCTAGTAGTACATGTATTGCTGTTTGTGAAAATTGCAGTACCAGGAAAGACATTTCTGAGTGGAACTAAGTTGATATGCATATTCGTTATATTTTAATGATCACAATTTCAGAAATGAAGAACAATCCTTGAAAAATCAGTATAACATGAAGCTTTCCCGTGATGCAATTAAAACCTCTAAAGGTCGTGGCATCGAATCCACACGTCATCCACAGTTTGCTGGAGAACGTGAAAAGCAAGATGTCGACTAACTACGTCCCACGTAGTTGGATATGTCACCATAGAGGCTAGGAAGTACTGGGGTTACCACCGTCCGAATCCAAGGAAAATGTTCCACGTAGCCCTGTCAGGACTGTAATAGTTCTTGACTTTTATATTTACAGATGAAATTGATGACTATTATTATTATTATCATCGTTATTGGAGCGTCTGCACGACAACAGTTGCACGAGTTGAGTTATGAGGCTCTCGACCACCCACCATACTCGTCCGACTAGGCATCTCGAAGACTTCTTGCACGAAAAATGCTTTAAAAACAAAAACGATCCAAAAGCCGCCTTCATCGGCCCCAGAACTCCGGATTTCTTATGCTACCGCGATAATAAGCTTGTTTCTCGTTGGTAAATAGGGTCTATATGTTGATTGTAATAGTTCTTATTTCGACTAATAAAGTTTTGTTCAAGCTGACTTATGACTGTTTAAAGATGACAGTTATCGGGCTCAATCCTATCCCCAAATAAATTTGTTAGTTTTGCGCATTCAACGTAACAACAATAATCCGTTTTACCATTTCTAAGAATTTCATTGATTTTCCCATTTTTCAGAAATAATACTGTATTTATCAAATTTCATTGTATGTAAGAACTGCGTTCTCTTTTTCTTTCTTTCGTCTATTCTACTCTTCTGTTTCTTTTCCTTAGTTACTTTCTTTCGTTTCCCCTATCATACTTTCGACCGTTGTTAGTTCTGATTGAAGCCGGTCATCAGTAACACCAAAACTGAGAGGAGCTGATAACTCCACGCCGTAAGCCTCGGTTGACCACCGATGGGCAACTAGCAACATCTCGCCAAACATTGGCGGCCCCGCAGGGACGATCCGCGGTGGGCCAACATCCGTTTTGAAAATTATATCATTAGCGGCCCACTAACGGCAGAGAAACAACGAAACACCGGTGACTATGTTTGTGACTCTTAATCTCTTGAACCGCTCGACCGATCTCGATCAATTTTTTAACGTAGATGGGATTCTGGCCTGGAAGTGTTTTCAGCTATTCACTTTGACGTTAGATCTTAGGGGGAGAGGAGGAGGGGAGTTATAAAAAATAATTAAAACTTAATAACTCTTGAACCAAATGACCAATCTCGATCAAATTTTAAACGTGGATGAGATTCAGGCCTGGATTTTTTTTTATCATTTCACTTTGACGAAGCAATGTAGGCGAGGAGGAGTAGGTGGGGGAGATATGCAAAAATCAATATAAATAAAAATAAAAGTGACTAGTTTTGTGACTTAATAACTCTCCAACTACCCGGCCGATATTAACTAAATTTTCAACATAGATGAGGTTCGGGACTGTAAAGACTTTTATAATTTCACTTTGATGGTAGAACCTAGGTGTGGGGAAGGGGAGGGATATATATATTTATAATTAAATAAAGCTATATAACTCTTGAACCACCAGACCGATCTATTTCAAATTTCCAACATAGAGACATATAGTGTTGCCACGAGACGAGACATTTCTCGTGTCTCGTCTCGTCTCGTCTCGTAAACTAGACGAGACACGAGACGGGACAGAACCCTCTTAGACGAGACACGAGACGAGACAGACTACTTGTCCCGTCCCGAAAACGAGACGAGACACGAGACGAGACGGGACGTCTCGTGAAATGTCTCGTCTCGTCTCGTGTCTCGAAAATGAAAGCGCTGGCGGGAATGGCCAAGATTGAAATTGCCAGTGGTCATATAGATTGCAAAAGGAAAATCCCTTTTTGAGAAAACATGTTGAAAAGCCTTCATAGAAAAGTGTCCTCTGTCTGTTGAATGAAACAATCGTGATACATGAGCTTCCAGGAATATCATCCTTAATGTCTTGTCCCCAATTCCCCTTGCTGTAAACTGAGGAATTCTTAATTTTTTATTTCTGGCTGGAATGATGACAAACAAAATCAAAGACAGAGAAGATTTTTACAAGGTCAAGAAACCGAACTACCACCACCATCTATTCAATTCGAAAACTGGGTAAGGTCTACACTTGTCTTTATTCTCTGGTGGCGGTATTCTTTTTGCTATATGAACCGAAAACGGCAATTGAAGTATGTCATCTTGCAACTAAAATTTTGTCTTCTCTCTCTCTCTCACACACACACACATAAAAACACACTTTTACCATTTTACCAATGGCTCGCTTATTATACAGCAGTCATGTTGTAAAATTCACCTCTTCGTTTGGAAGGCGGGCGGACGACAAAAGAAGCAAAGATATTATCGACGAACCCTTCAAATTGTTTGCTTTCAGCAAATTTATGATACTAACAATAACACTTTAGGTGAAGAGGCTTTACAGGGGGACCTTCGTTTTGTTACGCGGAAATGTTTGATCTGACCAGAGTGCGAAATTGCCCTCTGCTTCGAGAGGAGGGGAATACTTCCCTTTCCTAGTGAATAATATTCATTAGGACCTGAATTATCTTCAGAAATTGTTTCTTACAGGCGCACTAAACCTCTCGAACTTGATAAGTGTAAAGAACATTTGGTATAATATTCATGGAACTCCGTTGAAAGCAGAAAATATCATGAGAATGATCAAAATTCGAACATTGAAGAATATAATTAACAGAAAAGAAATAGGATACCCAAACCATGTTTTTAAACTTGCTATAAAATGTATATCCTATATTTTTACTAATTCCTTACTCCCATGAAAGTATCCTGGGGAGGATATTCTCTCCATTTTTTTCAGACTGAAATCCTTTTATCCAGTACGATTTCCCCTCCCCTGACAGTATGAAAAAACAAATGTTGTTAAAATCCATACACATGACCCTTCCGGGACTCAACCCGGGACCTTCAAGCCGATGGTCTATCGCCGCAGACCGCTCGGCTTGGTATGAAGATGTACGTTGTATGATTGGGAATAGATCCCGACAATATAAGGAACTTTAATCCAAAATGGCCACCCAAAAATCAACTTTTTTTTTAGCCATTAGCTAATCTGGGTGTACTGTCATGAGTTTGTTGCACAAACGGGGCAAGCACCACATAGTAGCACACATCCCGCGGTTATGGGAACAGATTTGAACCATGGAGATGAAGACTGGCCCCAAGCATTCTTTCGTCCGATGTGTCGTTCAGCTCCCATTACTATGGCACTTTAAGTAGAGCTTAGTGTGCAGTAACATATAAAATTTCAATCAAATACTTTCAATTACTCAATAAAATTATTTGGTTCCGAGCTTTAAAAAAAATGCAACAAATCTATATATGCTAAAATGGAAAGTAGTTTTTGGATTGTTATGGGTTAACACTGTGAAACGTAAAGGCTGAAATATATGAAATCAGAGTGTACATACATATCTATCTCTCTATTTATCTATATATCTCTCCATCTCTCTCTCTCTCTTTCTGTATATATATATATATATATATATATATATATTGCAATTTATCAATCTCTGTAACTTCAATATGTTTCCTGTGCAACAAATAAGCACATTCTCCCTACATTATTCGTATGGAAGCAAGGCAATCCGGTTTAACTTTTCTACCGACAAAACTTTACACACTGGGCGTGTGAGATATCTATCTATCTATCTATCTATCTATCTATCTATCTATCTATCTATCTATCTATCTATCTATCTATATATATATATATATATATATATGAATATATATATATATATATATATATATATATATATATATATATATATATATATATATATATATATATATGTATATATATATATATATATATATATATATATATATATATATATACAGACACTATAAAGCAAGTGGGCTGATAGTATACGATAGTGTCGGGGATGATGACACCTTTACATCGAACTTTGCTTGTCGTGTAAACATTATTTAACATTAGTGTCTTCATCTTCGACGTACCTATGAGCAATTTACTGTATATTCGTGTATTGAAACTGGTGAAACAAATTTCAATGTTTTAGAATGGAAAAAAAAAAGAAGCCAGGGTCGAGAAGCCTCAGACAACTAACAGCAGAGATATATTATCTTGTAAACTATTTGTCCTTGCCTTGTGAGCTTATTTGAATTTATTTTTAAGACCTTTAGGCAACTTTGGCCGAATGGATGATGGGAAAATTAGTGGAATGAAGAAAGTGGTAGGATGCTAGACAACTTCGAGAAAACACACACATTCGAAAAATGAAATGAAATCTTTGAGTTTTACGTCCCATGGTTATGCCGGTTAGGCTAAAGGAGATAGTGATGATGAGTAATGAATGAAATGGTGGAATGAAAAAAGTGGGAGGAAACGGGAGAACCCCGAGAAAACTGTGTTTGTCCACCACAAAGTTCACTTGGCGCGGCTGGGATCGAACCCGAGACCCCAAGCACCAGAGGTGAACGCTCTACCACTGAGCCACCGCGGTCCCCACACACATTCAATGTTTGTCCACCACAAAGCTCACATGGCACTAACCGAGATCGAACCGACTACCACATACACCAGAGGTAAAGGCTTCACGGTGTAGCTACCGTGACATTTCTTGTCTTGTGTGTTCTGGGTAATACTTGTAACTTACAAGGGAAGAGAGGGAGATTATACATCGAAGTGGAAGATGGTTTATATACCAATCGAAAGCACTAATGAAGCCTATTATAAAACTGTAATAAAAATTTTCCGAATACATATACTATGCGAGTTATATGGATATATAGAGTGTCCAGATAATCCGTTACCACCCCTTGAAATCGCAAACGATAAGACAGATGCCAAAACTCGAAAACATGCGTTTGATCATTTAAAAGTACAACGTATCAAAGCGAAAATTCTTGTCACAAGGCCACCCGCAGTGTACTGGGCGGGGTCCAACTCAAAAATTACAAAAGGTAAGGGGGTCAAGTTGCATATCGTTCGAAACTTCTTGGGAAATGAAAGAAGACGGAACAAGTCTCAATACTCTAAATTTACCTTGTGCAAAACGGCGGCCGGTCAAACTGTCATTTCCCAAGAAATTTTGAACGATATACTGCTTGACCCCCTTACCTTTTGTAATTTTTGAGTTGGATCCCGCCTGGGACTCTGCGGGTGGCCCTGGGACAACAATGTTTGCTTTGATACATTGTACTTTCATAATGATCAAAAACGTGTTTTCCAGTTTTGGCATCTGTCTCATCGTTTGCGATTTCAAGGGGTGGAAATGGATTTTCTGGACACCCTGTATATTCATATAACTCGCATAGTATATGCATTCGGAAAATTTTTATTACAGTTTTGTAATAGGCTTCATTAGTGCTTTCGATTGGTATATAAACCATCTTCCACTTCGATATATAATCTCCCTCTCTTCCCTTGTTAGTTGTATCTTGATTAGCATGGTGCAACCTGCTACATTTTACTTTCGTTCCCATGGTATGCTGCTACATTTTTACGAGACAAAACGAGACGAGACGGGACAGAACCTCTTGAGACGAGACACGAGACGGGACACGCACATTTTTTCGAGACGAGACGAGACAGCCTGAAGTCTCGTCTCGTCTCGTCTCGTGGCAACACTAGAGACATAGGTTCAGCACAGAGATGTTTCTTGTATTTTCACTTTGACCGTAGACCTAGGGGGGAGGGTTAGGGGAGAAGCTTAAAAAAATAAATAAAAATAACTCTTGAACTACCCGACCGACCTCTATCAAATTTTCAACATAGATGAGGTTCGGACCTGAGGCGATTTTTGTTATTTTACTTCGGCGGTGTAATGTAGGGGAGGGGAAGGTACATGTAAAAAATAAAATTGAAACTGACTGTCTTGTGACTTCATCACTCTTCAACTATCTTACCTATCTCGATCAAATTTTCAACATAGATGAGGTTCGGACCTGACCTGAGATGTTTTTTGTCGTATCACTTTGGCGGTGTAACTCAGGGTTTGGGGAGGGGGAGAGACATTTACAAATTATCGAAAATGACCAACATCAGTGTCGAATTTGTGGTTTTCGGGTTCGCTGAGATGAAAGAGACACTTCCGTTACGTTCCGATTTCGTATATAAAAATCATCGAAAATGACCGATATTAGTGCCAAATCCATAGTTTTTGGGGTCGCTGTGACGAACAGGGACACCTCCCGATGCTGTTTAAATCTAAATTCAGCCACGCAACATGAGGGAGGAGGAGGGGAGAGAAATATAAAAATCATGGAAAATGACCGGTATCAGAGAGCGCTTCAGTAGTAGTAAAAAGTGACTAACGGAATATATTGTTATTTTTTCTTGATTTAACCCAGCGAATTGGGTAATTGATGCTAGTATAAAATAGAAGATCTAAATCAGCATTTCTAAATCTTTCTGATGACTAAATCCCTTATAGCGGCTGTTAATTCTCCGCAGTCCAATATCGTTTAAAATAAGATGATAAAGTACAATTTCACAATACTAAACGTGATATTCATGACAATGCATTACTGTTATAAATGGAGACATTCAGAAACAAACTATCATCAATTGCGCCGATCCTGGGGGGCCAAGGGAGCCTGCCCCCCCCCAAAGCTCATGTGGACCCCTGCATTGTATTTATGCATATACAATATTTAGCATAATTTAAATTCAATTTGTCTTAAAACTCCTCATATATATGCCTTCTGCATCTGAATGCCCCCCCCCAAATTTACAGAGAAATCGGCGCCCTTGGCTATCATACCAGTTAGATCTAATATTATGAATTCAACATTCATTGATGGATCTTCAGCCTTTTGGTAGTGTTATTTTCTTTCGTTTGGTATTCTATTCTCGACTGGTTGAAGCCTAGCTAATGTATATTACAAATATCCCAGGTGTGAGTAAGACAAGGTAAAGTTTAATGAAAATAAAATGCCCCCTTTCAGTACCTTGCGGCCCCCTGGAGAACCGAGGACCTCCGATTAGGAAACACACCTGTATAATTTAAAATCCCTCACTTTCCTTTTAGCAATTAGATAAATATGATTCGCTCTTCACTAGAAGGACTTATATTACATTATTATGAAAAAAGGCTGTTGATACATTTCTTTTCCCCTCCCGTTAGCTGCATGAACTGTGCCTATATTTTGCTTTGGAAAGGTGGCAACCCTAGAAAGTAGCATTATCCCTTGAAAAAGATTTGTGCATCCGTGATACATCTTGCTAGGCAATGTCCTCATGAAATGTGGCGTGTGGAGTTGTTTGAAGAAAAACATATGTCCTCGGTCTCTGCATTTCTTGATGTAGCGGTGACTGGTGAGGTTGTGCTCAAATGCATAGTACAGAACGCGTGTTGTGCCTAATGATACCCGACACCATTATATCTGTCATTTGGTCACTATAATGCGCGACAATACAAGTTGACAGGTCGCGTTTACCATGATAGAGTCTAACGCATATACAACCATAGGCGCCCAAAGGGGAGAAAGGTTGGACCCCCTGGCTCACGAAAATGTATATGTAATATAGCAAAACACGTATATTAAATACCAGACTTATCTCCATATAGCAACCATGGAGATAAGTCCACCCTAGAAAATTTTCTTCAGTCGTCCCTGTGTGCAGCTGTGACTGTAATGCAGGTTGAAGTGAGACTCGTAAGAAACATGACCGTCTGTCACTCAGCACACAAAAACACATAGGATTATGCGTCAAATTGGCTTTGTATTTTTGTGTCACCTGGTTTTCGTAACTGGCGCCTAAGTGAGAAGAAAGTTTTTCGAGCATCTTTGATATATACGGGAGAGTTTGATGACAAGCCTTGCTACTCGACTAGATGAACTATCTCCAAGACATGCTCTTCAGTTTTTCAGCAAGAAATCCACAATTACCAATCTTGTCACATTCTGATTCTTTGTAATAGGACAGGTCACGTTCATCTTCTTTCCTTATTTTGCTTAATCCGACGATGTTCCTGTTGATCTTCCGGAGTCCTCTTGCTTCTGACGACAGAGATTTTACATTATACGTAACAATGGCCAGTTTTAAATAGCAACAAGTCTGTAACTCTAAGTATTTTTTAGCATATTGTGCCTGAGTGTGAATCTGAACATTACTATGCCCATTCAAGTTTAACTTTAGAAGAATGAGAACCTTGGCTTATCCTGCCATGATTGGTAAAAGAAGATTCTTGCTATTTAAGAAAAATCACTGTATTGGCCAAGCTTGTTACTGATAGTATTCTTTGTCTGCCATCTTATCATTAGTTAAACCTGTAAGTTTCATCATGTAATAAAAAGTTCCGATTTGCATAACTGGGATATTTGGTGGTATATCCAGCCGGTTCCACATATCTTCAATTGATTTTTAACATCTCCTTCCTGTCAGATATTAGACACCTATTGCAGGCACCCACAACACGCCATTCAGAAGAGGGAGTGCAAAAAATTAAAAGCTATGAAATTAGAGAGGTTAATAACAGAAATTTTTTTTTGCAAATATTGTTATGAAATACTTCAATGCCAATATAGGACAAAAAGAGACAAACGAAAGATCAAAAAAATTCGGAAATAGCGTAAAAGACAAACTTTGAAACCTCTTAGTAGAATTCTCCGAAGCTGAGAAGATTTAGTCTCGCAAAAAATGGGACATGACGATGTCCAAGTGGAAGGATAAGAAAATGAGCTACATCAGGTTAAACAAAATACATGGTTGAAGATTGAAATATTTTGAATAGATTCAACACAGAAAGTAACAATCGAATAGTTTCCTGTACACACATGTCAAAAGGAAGATTCTTGAACATCAGCATAACGTAAGTAGTAATGGGGTTACTTTAGGACACTTTTTGGCCCCTGGGTCCCTGCCTCAGGACCCATGGTCCCTGGCCGGGGTCAATGACCTAGGGGTACATAGGACCACTCCCTCTAAATTTTGGCAGGGGTACCATGGCCCACCCCCTAAATTTTGGCAGGGGTACATAGGACCACCCCCCTTAAATTTTGGAAATTGCCAAATCTAAAAATTTGGTATGGTAGCCTAGGACCACAGTATGTACCTCTATCCGTATTGGGGGTCTATGTCGTTCCCTTTCATGGGTAAAAAATTGCCAAAAAGTCAAATTTCGGGGGTTTTTGACCTAATTTATCCCCTTGGATGAGGTGTTATTACCCTATATGGTTATATGGGCGTATACAGGGGTCCATTCCCTTTCATAAGACATGGGTATATTAATGCACCCCTTTAAAAATTTGGGAGGGGTACCTTGGCCCACCCCTTAAATTTTGGAAATTGACCAATTTAAACATTTGGTATTATAGTACAGGACCCTAATATGTATTATGATAAATTTGGGTGGTCCACCTCGTTCCCTTTTAGGGGTAAAAAATTGCCAAAATATAAACGTAAGCAATACGTAGTACCACGTGTTTGGTTTTTGGTCGATTTTATCCCCTTTGATGAGGTGTTATTATCCTATATAGTTATATGGTCATGTATAGGGGTCCATTACCTTTCATAAGATATGGGTATATTTGTGCACCCCTTTAAAAATTTGGGAGGGGTACTTTGGCCCACCCCTTAAATTTTGGAAATTGCTCATTTTATATATTTGGTATTATAGTACTGGACCCTAACATGTATTATAATAAATTTGGGTGGTCCACCTCGTTCCCTTCTAGGGGTACAAAATTGCCAAAATATAAACGTAAGCAATACGTTATACCACGTGTTTGTTTTTTGGCCCAATTTATCCTCTTGGATGAGGTGTTATTACCTTATATGGTTATGTATAGGGGTTTATTTCCTATTATAAGACATAGGTAGGGTATTTGGGGGCAAAGATCCGCGGAGGGCAAAGATCCGCAGGGCGTTTGCAGGTTAGTTTAGAATTGAACTGGCACCACTGCTTTTCAGATCACGAGTTATCATCAAGGAGAGGTGACATACGAAGTCTTGTTGCTTTACAACTAAAACCTTTAAAGCTATGAGGTAAGTTACGTTTTCGCATAGTTTGATGTAATTTAGAATAAACAATGCACTTCTTTGACGCCGGTGTTATTATAGATTTATGTATTATTATGTTTCTTTTGATATACCTAAAGATTTATTATTTTTTTAATGGAGGCAGTTCATCGAGCTCTATTGTTGTTTGGCGGGAATTAGCAGAGTTTTCCACAATGGCAAAATGGGGTAAAAATCCGCGGAGAGAGTGGGGTAAAAATCCGCTGCGGACCTTTACCCCGTTCGAACGTTTTTTAAATAAAAAGTTATATATTCTTCGAAAAATCTACCTTACTACCTATATACATAGGCCATATCGATACATATGTCGGTGACTATGCTGTGCAAGTGCTGTGTAAAAGAAGACTAATATTCGAGGCTACAGACTAACGGACTAAGTTAAATCAATACCAAATTTGGCTTGTGGTTGGGGATTCATATTGAATTACTAAATAATTTCTTCTGTTCAAAAATTAATTCTGTCTTAGGCATACTTTATAATTGCATATAGGCTATATCAGACTTTATATACTTCATTAAGTGGGTGTCTATTAAGAGAGCGACACTCAAAACACCGATATAGCGAAAATCTTATTTCTAAGGAAGTCTAACCTAACATGACGTTAGCTGAATTTTGGAAGTGTCAATGTTTTAAATTTTGGTAGTTTCCTGTGTTTTGAATATCGATGTATTGAATACAACCTCTATTATGTTTTTAAAATTTTCCTGTTTGTTCCTTTGTCGAATCGTGTGAAACTAAAAGGAAATTTAGACCTTTTATGTTGATACCTTCTGAATTAATTATAGTACTGAACTAAAATAGAGCATAGTGTAGACCTACTTTTCAGCCATAAAATTTTGATCTAACAGTAATATGTAATTAGTGTTGCCAGGAAACGAGACATTTTTCGTCTCCTGTCTCGTCTCGAAAACGAGACGAGACAGTGTTTTCATAAGAAGAGACGACACAGCTTTAAACTCTCGTCTCGACTGGTATCATATATGCTTTAATATTGCCACGAGACGAGACTTTTTCGTGTCTCGTCTCATCTTGATCAAAAACGAGAAGAGACGGGCCAATTATTTTTGAGACGAGACACGAGACGATACAGCGTTTTGACGAGACGAGACAGCCTCAAAGTCTCTTCTCGTATCGTCTCTTGGCAACACCGCATGCAATCGTGAGAATACACTGAACTATTGTCAAATGTTTATAATATCTCTGAAAAAGAATATTTTCTAATGCTAGAAATTCTCATACAAATTTCACGTTCTCGTTGCAGGAACTACAAAAGAAAGAGACAAGATTTAAGACCGCTGACCGATGCTCTTCTTCAACAAGCGCAGCAAATGAAAGCAGATGGTATGTCTGTAAGAGAAATCGGCAGAGTTCTGGGATTTGATGAGTCAACAGTTCGTAAAAGATTAAAAGTTGGTAACGGAGTTAAGTCACTTGGACGTTTCAAACGTGTGTTCACCCCAGAGCAAGAAAAGGAAATAGTGCAACATCTTAAAGATTTAGATGCCCGTTTTTATGGACTTACATTGAAGTCTCTACGGTTCCTTGCTTACGAATATGCAGAAAGAAATGGAATCACACATTCCTTCTCAAAGGAATCGAAGTTAGCTGGCAGGGACTGGACAAGGGAGTTTATGAAGAGGAATCATCTCTCTCTGCGGACTCCGAGAAAGACAAGTGTTGCTAGAACAATGGGATTCAACAGGCAACAGATGACTCAGTATTTTCAAAATTTGGTACAAATTCAGGAGAAGTATCACTTCCCGCCAAATCGTATCTATAACATGGACGAAAGTGGTTTCCAAACCGTCCCGAATAAATTACCTAAACATGTTGCTCCAAAAGGTAAACGAGAAGTGTCAAAAAATGTGTCTGCTGACAAAGGAAAAACAGTGACAGTTGCTTGTGCGATGAGTGCTACAGGACATTATGTTCCACCTTTTTTCATATTTTCACGAAAAAGGAACAATCCACTTCTTCTGAAAGATGGGCCAATCGGTTCTGCAATGGCTGTGACCGACTCTGGTTACATGAATGTGGAGACATTTTTAGTTTATCTAGATCATTTCAAAAAACACACTCAACCTTCTGCAGAAAGCCCAGTTTTGCTTATTTTAGATAATCATATATCGCATGTTTCACTCCAGGCTATTACTTTGGCCAAGAAAAACAACATACACATGGTTAGTATTCCTCCTCATAGCAGTCACCGAACCCAACCTTTGGACCGTGCTTTCTTTAGACCATTGAAAGCTTATTATGATGATTTGTGCGACAATTGGATCACATCAAATCCTGGTCAAGTATTGACGGAGTATTATGTAGCAGGTATATTTAGTCGAGCGTTCGAGAAGACAGCCACAGTAGAGAAAGCTACTCATGGATTTCGAGTAACGGGAATTCATCCGCTGGATATCAATATTTTCACTGATGAAGACTTTTTACCAGCTTCAGTAACAGAACAAGAAATTGAAATTGACACGGTTGATCTTGAAGATCCTGACCTGCGTGGAATAATCTGTTTTGAAGACAGATCGCTGGAAAACTTTCAACTTCCTCTTTCAGAAACAATGGGTAATGAAGCCACCAACGCAACTATTCCAGGAAATCCTAATCCTGTCTCTTCCAGCTCCTCAGATGGAATACGTTCCACGGCTCCTTTGAAACATCCTACAACTCTGCTTTCCGCTTCTTCTGATGGAAGCATACAAAAGTCTGCCCTGGACAATGCAACATTTGAGGCTTCAACTTCCGATAAGGTGACTGCTCCCGGTAATTCTATCCCTGGACCATCTTCCGTTGATAGAACAAGTAACAGAGCTGCACTGCAACACTTTGAGCCTGGAACTTCTAATTCTGATCAGTCACCCGTGTCTCCCTATGATATTATTCCACTTCCGAAAATAGGCCTAAGTGTTAAAAGAAACCGTACAGGAAGAAGTCTAAAATCGACTCTTCTCACTTCAACACCACACAAGGAACGACTTGAAGAACTACGACAGAGGAAGGTAGATCAAGAGAAAAATGTCTACAAACCAAAACAATCCAAAAAGAGACTCTTTCAAAATACTGGTAATCCGAAAAAGAAAATTGGTGAAGAACTGTCATCATCTGAATCAGAATCTCAATTTTCTCTTCACGAGAGCAGTGACGACTATGAATTTTCACTAACCCTATCCAGTGGTGAATCGGAAATTGAGAACGACAATATTCCAGCTGAGCTTGCAGTCGGTGACTTTGTTGTGGTCAAAGTGTATGGAAAAGCGAAATCATTCCGTTTATACGTGGCTAAAATAATAGAAGTTGACGTTGATGGCTACATAGGTGTCTTCTATAAAAGGGTTTCTCGCACCATGCGATTCAAGGAAACGGTTGAACAATCATTCTTTCATAAAGACGACGTTGTGAGGAAATTGTCCAAACCGATTGAAAGCACTTCAACTCGTTTCAAAGATATGATAGGTTTTAAGACTGATCTGAGTGATTTGTTTCTGTTCTAAAGTTTTTTGTTCAATTTCTAATGTTATTTAAGTATCGAGACCTACTTGTCAATTTAAAATACACGAATAAAACTATTTTATGTATTATGGTAACTATAACACAGTTTAATACAGTAAAAATACCAAAAAGTTTTGTAACAATTTTGTTTTTTCTGTGTGGGGAAACAATCCGCATTATAATTCACTTGCGGATTTTTACCCCATGCAATGGGGCAAAGGTCCGAAATTGCATGGGTCCATAAAATCAAATTCCCACTCAAACACAGTAACTTTGCAGGTTCTAAAATTGATGTTCAATGTAGCTGAATAAATAAAGTATCAATTTGTGGCATTTCGAGTTTCGAAATTAAAGACCATAAATCGAGAAAAGAAAAAACGTGAAAACTGCGGATCTTTGCCCCCACCTACCCTACATTTGTGCACCCCTTTAAAAATTTGGGAGGGGTACCTTGGCCCACCCCTTAAATTTTAGAAATTGCCTATTTTACACATTTGGTATAATAGTATAGGACCCTAATATATATTACTATAAATTTGGGTGGTCCACCTCGTTCCCTTTCATGGGTACGAAATTGCCAAATTTTTAGTACAACCACATGTTTCGTTTTTGACCTAATTTATTCCCTTGGATGAGGTCCTATTACCTTATATGGTTATATCGTCATATATAGAGGTCAATTTCCTATCATAAGACATAGGTACATTTGTGCACCCCCGGGAGGGGTACCTTGGCCCACCCCTTTAATTTTGGAAATTGCTCAATTTAAACATTTGGTATTATAGTATAGGACCCTAACATGTATTATGATAAATTTGGTTGGTTCACCTCGTTCCCTTTCATGGGTACGAAATTGCCAAATTTTAGTACAACCACGTGTTTGTTTTGGCTCAATTTATCCCCTTGGATGAGGTCCTATTACCTTATATGATTATATGGTTATGTATATTGGTCCATTCCCTATTATAAGACATGGGTATATTGATGCACCCTTTAAAAATTTGGGAGGGGTACCTTGGCCCACCCCTTAAATTTTGGAAATTGCCCAATTTAAACATTTGGTATAATAGTATAAGACCCTAATATATATATATATATATATATATATATATATATTACTATAAATTTGGGTGGTCCATCTCGTTCCCTTTCATGGGTACGAAATTGCCAAATTTTAGTACAACCACGTGTTTCGTTTTTGACCTAATTTATTCACTTGGATGAGGTCCTATTACCTAATATGATTATATGGTCATGTATAGGGGTCCATTTTCTATCATAAGACATAGGTACATTGATGCACCCAGGGAGGGGTACCATAGCCAATCCCTTAAATTTTGGAAATTTTTCAATTTAAGCATTCGCTATCATAGTACATGACCTCAATATGTATCATGATAAATTTGGGTGGTCCACCTTGTTCCCTTTCATGAGTAAAAAAAAATGCCAAAATATAAACATAAGCAATATGTTGTATCACGTGTTTGGTTTTTGGCCCAATTTATTTCGTTTGAAGCGGTCTTATACCGTATATGGTCATATGGTCATGTATATAGGTTCATTTCCTATCATAAGACATGAGTACATTGATGCACCCTTTAAAAATTTGGGAGGGGTATCTTGACTCATCCACTCAGTTTTAGAAATTGTTTAATATAAGCATTTGGTATCTTCGTACAGGTCTTCAATATGTACCACTATAAATTTGGATGGTCCACATCGTTCCCTTTCATGGGTAAAGAACTACCAAAAAACAAATTTCGGAGGTTATTGACCCTAGGTAAAGAACTACCAAAAATCAAATTTTGGAGGTTATTGACCCCTATTTAGCACGTTATATGGGTATGTACAGAGGTTTATTACCTTTATATGTTTATGTTCCCTTTTAAATTTGGGAATTATCAAATAACAAAATTCGGTAAACGTTTTCTAGGACCCATTGTAGATGTTGATATTCCTCTTATGGCCAAATATTCAAAATTTAAATGTTATTGACCGGCTTTATTATTGAATAAGTACAGGATTTATTACTTTTTCATAAGACACAGGTGTATTTGTGTACCAATCTTAAATTTTGGAAGGGGTACATTTCTTATTGTCGTATCAATAATTGGTAATTGGATAGTATCTCATTCATTGGGTAAATCATTATGATCACGTGATCGGTTATTGACCTATGATGGGATTAGGAGTCCAGGACATTGGTACATTGAAACTTTGTAGGATAAATTGATAATGCGTCATTGGTTTTGATTATTCCCGCCAAATATAAACGTAAGCAAGACGTTGTACCACGTGATTGTCCTTGTTGAGGTAGTGTACAGGGATTCATTTCCTTTGTTGTGGTACTTCTTAAGTTTGAGTACACACACACACTTCTAGAAAACAGTTGGTTCTACTCAGGTAAACAATTGACGGACATTATTGACCTTATTGAACATATAATGATATGATTAACTCTAAGACTTAGGTATATCAAGAGAAGTATTCTTTAAATTTGGGAATGGTGATAAACAGAATTTTAACATAAGGTGCGAAATTTGAAACAATACATTGAACTTTAGTCACAGCTCATAGTCTAAGATCATTGGTGGTGATTGATTTGACCTTGAGCTTTAGAAATCTGATAGCTAACCTTATTGAATCTTATGACTCATAGACGAAAGGCAATACATGCTACAACAGTTTGAAATTTAATCATAATGTGATGTAATCTGACACTAGCAAAGTTATTGTTAATGCAATTTGATTGGATGATCACTATCTTTCCTGCAATCTGATTGGTTGATCACTATCTTTCGTGCAATCTGATTGGTTGATGATTTTCAAATCTTTGCTGTATTCTGTTTTAAGTTTTCTTTAACATTTAAAAATCTTGGTTTCGTTCAACATTTTGCACTCACTGATAAATATGATCAAAACCGTTTATTTGTTAATCGAATAGTTAAAAACCGGATAAAGTTTGACGGTTAACCGTGAAACGTAAAATTTTTAGTTTGAAATTTTTTTTTGCTTGAAACTTTTTGTTTGAAAATTCTTGCTTTCAAATTTTTGTTTGAATATTTTGTTTGAAAATTTTGTTTGAAATGTTTCAAAATTTTTTTTGTTTAAAAATTTTTCGTTTGAAATTTTTTTGTTGCAAAATTTTGTTTGAATTTTTTTCGTTTCCAAATTTTTTCGTTTCAAAATTTTGTTTCAAAGTTTAGTTTGACATTTTTAAGGTTTGTGCACTCATTAGTAAAGAACCGGAACTGTTTAGAACTAAAACCTCTGGCAACATTGTGGTGCAATAGTACACGTCAGAACATGGGGTTGTACTTGAAATGAAAAAAAAACACAATTCATTGAAATGGATCATTTTATTACACTCCACATACATCCATACCAGATAGTGGTTCTGGATATTGTCGATACAATGTATTTTGAACTTCTTGCACTAGTTTGTCTTTAGCATATAATTTTAATTCCAATTGAAGTCTTTTAAGGTCTAATGCAATATCAATTGGTGGAAACTCAATGTCCATTTGATCACAAATAAACTGTTTATCAATACATGTATGCACCCACGAACAATGTTGACAACCATCACAATATCTAGATACATGTTGTACAATATGCATAACACATTTTTCAAAATAGTACTTTTTCAGGAATATACTAGTTTTGTTGCACACTTCCACTGCGTGTTTAACACACTGGAATACGTTGATAAATTTGTTCCATTCTGTTTCCGTTAGATACACCATGTTGCGAGGGACATGAAATGTACTCTTTTTACGTAACAGCACCATCTTCTCTTCGAGGACTGTACGCATCACCACTTCATGATTTGAGCCTAATGATTTGACTATGGTCACATTTAGCTCATCATGAAAATAATCGTTCATTTGGTCGATTCGTGAACATAATATTTGCCATTCTTCACAGGTCAGTTGTACACCAAATTGTTCTGCTTTGCCCAACCGAATCACTGGTTCAAATGTTCTAGCACTGATACCAATCATCACATGTTTTGTTTGAAATATATTTATTGGATAATAGCTTGCGAAGATGAATTCTTTATCGTTAGAAGTACACATCTTTCCTCCTGAAAAGCTCAAATGATTTCGTGGGATGACACTGTATTTGCTGGTTTATAGTTATTGCTGACGTCATTGGTAAGGAATGTGCTGACGTTTGAATTAATGATTTCATCACAGTTGCTAACGTCATGCCGACCAACCAAATTCATACAACTATGTCTAATGTGCTGACGTTTGAATTCATGATTTCATCACAATTTCTGACGAATCTGGCTGTGTACTAAATTCAAGTTGATGACTTCGACCCAAGAATCCTTTGTAACATAAAGATACAGATCCAGTATTTAAGAAACGTAACAGTTCTTCTTGTTTTGATGCTTCCATGGGTAAATATCTTGCTGGTAAAATTATATACTTATCATTTTCAAGCTTCACTACGATTCTTAATCCAAACTTTGTAGGGATCATTTGGCTAGCTAAGATTCTATAAGGTACATTCTGTTGTAAATCAGTAATCTTGGTAAATGATTTCATCACATCACGCGTGTTTAGAAATTGCAGACAAGTAGCCATGATGATGTTATCATGAATACTAACTCGAACGATACTTATATATGATGCAAAACTGATGACGTTGCATTATCATGTTCTGACGTGTACTATTGCACCACAATGTTGCCAGAGGTTTTAGTTCTAAACAGTTCCGGTTCTTTACTAATGAGTGCACAAACTTTAAAAATGTCAAACCAAACTTTGAAACAAAATTTTTGAAACGAAAAAATTTGGAAACGAAAAAAATTCAAACAAAATTTTGCAACAAAAAAATTTCAAACGAAAAATTTTTAAACAAAAAAAATTTTGAAACATTTCAAACAAAATTTTCAAACAAAAAATTCAAACAAAAATTTGAAAGCAAGAATTTTCAAACAAAAAGTTTCAAGCAAAAAAAATTTCAAACTAAAAATTTTACGTTTCACGGTTAACCGTCAAACTTTATCCGGTTTTTAACTATTCGATTAACAAATAAACGGTTTTGATCATATTTATCAGTGAGTGCAAAATGTTGAACGAAACCAAGATTTTTAAATGTTAAAGAAAACTTAAAACTGAATACAGCAAAGATTTAAAAATCATCAACCAATCAGATTGCACGAAAGATAGTGATCAACCAATCAGATTGCAGGAAAGATAGTGATCATCCAATCAAATTGCATTAACAATAACTTTGCTAGTGTCAGATTACATCACATTATGATTAAATTTCAAACTGTTGTAGCATGTATTGCCTTTCGTCTATGAGTCATAAGATTCAATAAGGTTAGCTATCAGATTTCTAAAGCTCAAGGTCAAATCAATCACCACCAATGATCTTAGACTATGAGCTGTGACTAAAGTTCAATGTATTGTTTCAAATTTCGCACCTTATGTTAAAATTCTGTTTATCACCATTCCCAAATTTAAAGAATACTTCTCTTGATATACCTAAGTCTTAGAGTTTATCATATCATTATATGTTCAATAAGGTCATTAATGTCCGTCAATTGTTTACCTGAGTAAAACCAACTGTTTTCTAGAAGTGTGTGTACTCAAACTTAAGAAGTACCACAACAAAGGAAATGAATCCCTGTACACTACCTCATCAAGGACAATCACGTGGTACAACGTCTTGCTTACGTTTATATTTGGCGGGAATAATCAAAACCAATGACGTAATTTCATTTGACAATTCTCAAATTATCCTACAAAGTTTCAATGTACCAATGTCCTGGACTCCTAATCCCATCATAGGTCAATAACCGATCACGTGATCATACTCATATTTGACAATGATTTACCCAATGAATGAGATACTATCCAATTACCAATTATTGATACGACAATAAGAAATGTACCCCTTCCAAAATTTAAGATTGGTACACAAATACACCTGTGTCTTATGAAAAAGTAATAAATCCTGTACTTATTCAATAATAAAGCCGGTCAATAACATTTAAATTTTGAATATTTGGCCATAAGAGGAATATCAACATCTACAATGGGTCCTAGAAAACGTTTACCGAATTTTGTTATTTGATAATTCCCAAATTTAAAAGGGAACATAAACATATAAAGGTAATAAACCTCTGTACATACCCATATAACGTGCTAAATAGGGGTCAATAACCTCCAAAATTTGATTTTTGGTAGTTCTTTACCTAGGGTCAATAACCTCCGAAATTTGTTTTTTGGTAGTTCTTTACCCATGAAAGGGAACGATGTGGACCATCCAAATTTATAGTGGTACATATTGAAGACCTGTACGAAGATACCAAATGCTTATATTAAACAATTTCTAAAACTGAGTGGATGAGTCAAGATACCCCTCCCAAATTTTTAAAGGGTGCATCAATGTACTCATGTCTTATGATAGGAAATGAACCTATATACATGACCATATGACCATATACGGTAATAAGACCGCTTCAAACGAAATAAATTGGGCCAAAAACCAAACACGTGATACAACATATTGCTTATGTTTATATTTTGGCATTTTTTTTTACTCATGAAAGGGAACAAGGTGGACCACCCAAATTTATCATGATACATATTGAAGTCATGTACTATGATAGCGAATGCTTAAATTGAAAAATTTCCAAAATTTAAGGGATTGGCTATGGTACCCCTCCCTGGGTGCATCAATGTACCTATGTCTTATGATAGAAAATGGACCCCTATACATGACCATATAATCATATTAGGTAATAGGACCTCATCCAAGTGAATAAATTAGGTCAAAAACGAAACACGTGGTTGTACTAAAATTTGGCAATTTCGTACCCATGAAAGGGAACGAGATGGACCACCCAAATTTATAGTAATATATATATATATATATATATATATATATATATATATATATATATATATATATATATATATATATTAGGGTCTTATACTATTATACCAAATGTTTAAATTGGGCAATTTCCAAAATTTAAGGGGTGGGCCAAGGTACCCCTCCCAAATTTTTAAAGGGTGCATCAATATACCCATGTCTTATAATAGGGGATGGACCAATATACATAACCATATAATCATATAAGGTAATAGGACCTCATCCAAGGGGATAAATTGAGCCAAAACAAACACGTGGTTGTACTAAAATTTGGCAATTTCGTACCCATGAAAGGGAACGAGGTGAACCAACCAAATTTATCATAATACATGTTAGGGTCCTATACTATAATACCAAATGTTTAAATTGAGCAATTTCCAAAATTAAAGGGGTGGGCCAAGGTACCCCTCCCGGGGGTGCACAAATGTACCTATGTCTTATGATAGGAAATTGACCCCTATATATGACGATATAACCATATAAGGTAATAGGACCTCATCCAAGGGAACAAATTAGGTCAAAAACGAAACATGTGGTTGTACTAAAAATTTGGCAATTTCGTACCCATGAAAGGGAACGAGGTGGACCACCCAAATTTATAGTAATATATATTAGGGTCCTATACTATTATACCAAATGTGTAAAATAGGCAATTTCTAAAATTTAAGGGGTGGGCCAAGGTACCCCTCCCAAATTTTTAAAGGGGTGCACAAATGTACCTATGTCTTATAATAGGAAATAAACCCCTATACATAACCATATAAGGTAATAACACCTCATCCAAGAGGATAAATTGGGCCAAAAAACAAACACGTGGTATAACGTATTGCTTACGTTTATATTTTGGCAATTTTGTACCCCTAGAAGGGAACGAGGTGGACCACCCAAATTTATTATAATACATGTTAGGGTCCAGTACTATAATACCAAATATATAAAATGAGCAATTTCCAAAATTTAAGGGGTGGGCCAAAGTACCCCTCCCAAATTTTTAAAGGGGTGCACAAATATACCCATATCTTATGAAAGGTAATGGACCCCTATACATGACCATATAACTATATAGGATAATAACACCTCATCAAAGGGGATAAAATCGACCAAAAACCAAACACGTGGTACTACGTATTGCTTACGTTTATATTTTGGCAATTTTTTACCCCTAAAAGGGAACGAGGTGGACCACCCAAATTTATCATAATACATATTAGGGTCCTGTACTATAATACCAAATGTTTAAATTGGTCAATTTCCAAAATTTAAGGGGTGGGCCAAGGTACCCCTCCCAAATTTTTAAAGGGGTGCATTAATATACCCATGTCTTATGAAAGGGAATGGACCCCTGTATACGCCCATATAACCATATAGGGTAATAACACCTCATCCAAGGGGATAAATTAGGTCAAAAACCCCCGAAATTTGACTTTTTGGCAATTTTTTACCCATGAAAGGGAACGACATAGACCCCCAATACGGATAGAGGTACATACTGTGGTCCTAGGCTACCATACCAAATTTTTAGATTTGGCAATTTCCAAAATTTAAGGGGGGTGGTCCTATGTACCCCTGCCAAAATTTAAGGGGTGGGCCATGGTACCCCTGCCAAAATTTAGAGGGGGTGGTCCTATGTACCCCTAGGTCATTGACCCCGGCCAGGGACCATGGGTCCTGAGGCAGGGACCCAGGGGCCAAAAAGTGTCCTAAAGTAACCCCATTACTACTACGTATTTCAATTGGGACTGAAAAACTATTTTGACACACTCGAAGAGCACGTGAAGCTTTTCTGTGGCTAAGCGGTTAGCGTACGCGCCTTTGGCGTGGGAAGCCCGGGTTCGATTCCCGGCGGGAGCTCATGTGGTTCGGATTCCACGTTAATCAGTAGGTCCACGTCTCATATAGCCTCGCTGCTGAACGGGACGTTAAAATCAAGTCAAGTCAAGTCGAAGAGCACGTGAATATTTCAGAAGCTAACAGGGATATCACAAACATTTTGATAGATACAGTTACGAACATAGGAACTATTGCTTGATTTGATTTGATTTTCAGTTTAGCGTCTTTTTCAGTAGCGAGGCTATATAAAACGTGGACCTACACCTTAACGTGGAATCCAAATCACATGAGCTCCCGCCGGGAATCGAACCAGGGTCTCTCATGCCACATGGGCGCACGCTAACCGGTTAGCCACGAGGGACCTCTAGGAAGTATTATGAGGAAGAAGAATGAGAAGGTAATCTCCAAAGATACACGACATGTGGTGAAGAAAATAAGGATAATAGTGACAATGGGACATCTAAAATAGAATATGTGGAACTTTGGAAAGCAACATGGATATCCATTACTGAAATTGTAGGAAAATTTAAAATAGCAATCTTGTACGAAAAATAATTGAATGAAACACAGGCCACCTTAAGGAAGCAAAAGAGATCCTAAGCACTGAACTGAAGTAAATCAAAGCACTGAAAAGAGATGTCACAACCATTAAAAATCGTGAACAAATCCGGAAGAAGATTTGATTATTTAGCAACAAATTATATTCATACGAGAACCGGAAATGAAGAAAAGCAAGATACCTTAGTGCTGCAAGATGATGTTGAATCAACATCAGAAGCATGGAACGAGGAAAGGTATCAGGGGATGACGTTATTAGACATTGTAAAGTAAACATACGAAGAACCGGAAAATTCATGCAGAGGAGTCCATGATCATATCCTGCATAAAAAAGGACAAATTATACATATAGTCTTACATATAAGTTTATAAATTTTCTTCCTGAGATTTACTTCTTTCGAAAGTACTGACGCTCCTATTAGATAAATTTAAACCTGCAACAACCAAAAAGCAAACCGCATTTAGAAGTGTGATTAAGCCTTATACATACATATACTTTCTTCTGCTTCAGAGGTAAAATTAATTTCCCGCACCTCCAGACTACGTTCATCGCCCTGATGATCCGTCCCTCACCCAAATGGCCCATTTAGATCCACTAGAGAACGTAATACGTCTTGATATACGTCTTGCTAAATAAACTTTAATATACGTCTTGTATATTAAAGTTTATTTATCAATATACAGTGAAACCTCTGAATAACGGACACCAATGGGACGGTAATTTTTATCCGTTACAGATAGGTTACAGAAATGTGATTTCTCACAACGGTAATTGTATGCAGTAATACACAGTAAATACATTATGCATGAGAATAAATACGTAAAATTCTATATGAAAATACTCTATTTAGTACGCATTTGAATTACTGGGAGGGATGAAGGAGAAATTCATTTCTATTAAATAATATTATTGCTGGGGGATGTGTTAATTCGTATACTGCAAAAGATAATGCGTGTGTGGTAATTTTCTTAAGTACGTCATCACCCTGTAAAAAAAATCCATTAATTCACATACCGCCAATACTACTGTAAAAGTAAAGATAGCTTAATAAGAGCATTCAATATTATTAGACCCTATTAAATACTGAAAATGTGAGGAACAAACTCAACAACTATGAATTTCTTGCGAAAAAGTCTGCAATAGTTGTCTGCCGTGTACATCCTATGGATACTAGTTTCTGTTCGAAATCTGCCCTTAACTGTTTTATCAATTGGAGAGCTTCTGTGTCAGCGCGATTAATGGCAAATTTCTTCAATTGTTCAACTGTTTGACACGCCAATTTGTACAAAAGGAAAGTTTTGCTCTTCAAAAAAAAAAAAAAAAAAAAAAAGTAAAAGAGGCAACATTGCTCGTTGAAAAAAAAAATGTTATTGCAAAACAATGTTTGTTTTATCCATGAAATTGTCGGGAAAGATGCCAGGTCCAAAGGAAAAAACGACTAAATTTGTTAGGAAAGGAAAGATCTTTCGCATAGAATTCTTGGCCATACGACTGACCCTGCATGAGTATTATTGCTTATTGAAGGTTTTCTAGGATTTCCATCAGAAAGCAGTTTATTGTAGGCAGAAAATCAGTATTTCAAGTTCAGCTTGAAGCTGTTCTGGTTGATGGTTCACCAAGTCTAGAATCATGATGGATACACTTGTGGGGAAAAGACTTTTCTGTATACTGTAATACCGCATCGCAGAACCGAGAATAATGCTTGTCTGTTATAAAGAGGTTATTGAAACGATTGGAGAAAAAAGGACTGTCCGCGTCCATATCTGAGAGTGTCCGTATAAAAGGGAGGGTCTTGTTCCGTAAGAGAACATATTTTTGCCGGGACAAAAAGATCTGCCCGTATTATAAAGGTGTTCGTTATTGAGAGGTGTTCGTTAAACGATGTTTCACTGTATATTTTACAGTACATTGTGTCAATTCTTGTATGATAGACAAATGCTCGAAAGTGTCTTTTTTAAAAAAATCATTTTGTGCGTTTACAAAGATTTTATTTTGGGGATGAAGATTAGTAATTCTACAGGAATTCACAGCGGTAAATTCGAATTTGAAATCAGAATTCCGCTGTCAGCGGCAGTTTCCCAGTAATTTAAAGTTATGGACAATAAGCATTTACAGCAAATATAGTAAATTTGTGTAAATGGTTTTCAACATTACTATTGAATTTCTGACGCTTTCAGATGTTGGTGTTACTGATGATGTAGGTTATTAAATTCAAAGTCACAATGGGAAATCACCAATTTCCTGAACGTAGGTTTTATTTTCATTAGGATTCTTTAGAGATGGAAAGTGGGTATAAATGTATATTCGTATTATTTTCTATCAGTTTTCTCTTTCGTGTTTATATTCAGTTCATTTGTAAGTAGTGTCAAAGCTATAGTTTAAAATTGTATAGCAAAATAATCTGGTATTTCGTGAAGATATACTCCTTGCATTTTTCACATGAAATTGAGCCTAATTAAAACGTATTTGTTAAGATTATGGATCTAACAGACAGAAGATTGGCACATCCTTTTGAAAAAATTCCTCGACTATCAGATGCTAAAATTAAAGGTGATGTATTTATCGGTCCTCAGATTCGAAACTTTCAAAAAGATTGAAGGTTTGAAGCATACCAGACAAAGAAAAGCGAGCAGGGATATGTTGGAATAAAATAATAGAAATCTTCCGTGGATGTGGAAAAGATGCAAAAACAAATAGTTTGTGGATCAAGTATTAAAGCTTACGATGATTTACAATCTAACTGTCCTTGAAAGTACATTTCGGGGATTCAAATCTAGAATTCTGTTCAGATAGTAGCAGAGATGTATCTTACAATAACGGAAAAGATTTCATAAAGACATAACTACCATGGAAAACACCTATTTGAATGGAAATTTATGTTCACAATGTTCGCAGATGATTGCTGTACTCGAGACAAGAATTACACTGAGTGCAAAAGGATGAAATAAGAGATGTTCAAATTTTGCCTGTTGTTTGTAAATATTTCTTTAGAATACATACTAAAACTGAATAAGAATGTTCAAATATCAATCATTTACAAATTTGATTACTTTTAAGCTATTCCTGCTTCAAAAAAGCTAATCACATATTTGAATTCAGCTCTCAAATGTATATTAAGAATCACAACTTTTTCTCCAGAAACAGGAGAAAGCTATTATTTAAAGCACCCCCCCCCCCCTAAGAACAATATTATTAGGAATTTCTGTAGATTTCGTACTTTGTACATCAGGATTTACTTGTTCTTACGCCTATTCGTTTGGCTGTTGGAGGTAGGTCCTTTCTTTTCAGTTGCTTAAAATTACAGTTGTTAAGTTAGTTTTTGATAGTGAAACTTGCAGTTAGTTAGTGCAGTTAGTGAAACTTGCTGTCAAAAATTGAATTACACAATTTATCTACTAATGAATAGCTTTTTAAAGAAATTATCTGCTGAATTATGCTTTTAAACAGAGTTAACGGCGTTGTCAGAAAAAAAATAATAAGATGAACAGAGTGCCTAAATAAAAACAAAGTAGAATTATTTTTTAGAATGGTTTGAAGTGTAATTTTATTCTATGTAAATTTTAGAATGTCGGAGATGTAAGTCCCCTCCTCCAAGTTCTCTTTGGTATGATCTTCCAGAGTGGTTAGCTTAAACTCAAAACTCACTATGTAAACAGTATGTTACGGAGTTTAACATCAGCACTGAAGCTAGAGACTTGGACTTGAACTCATATGAAAACTGGACTTGATGTTTAACTTGGAATCTGAAGGTATGTAATTTTGCTATAAACTGAAACAATATCTCCCGCCCCGAAGACGCCGTGGCAAAGCGTTTAGTCAATGAATTTGAATATATTTTGTTAATATTATACATGTTATCCTTTTACCAAGTTAATAATTCTTATGCCTTAAGTTTCGACGAAAACTCTTAGTAATGAGGAATGAGCTACAGTTAACAATAGCTTCGGACCGCAGGAAAATGTTTATGCGTTGATCGATAAAAAATGATGGTTACTAAATATGCTCGATGTGGAAAACTAGAAATGTAATTTATTTACAAATGAACTGTCAAGCAAACCGTAAGTAACAAGTTAATTTTGTACTCCTATTAAATATTTATTAGACATTGTGGTACTTGGTTGCTAATTACCATTCTGTTGTGTATTTATAACACGTGTATGACGTTATTAATGAATTTATTTTTCTTCATATCTAACACAATGAAAATGTATAATATTAATGACTATCGTTCAACGCTTCTGAATATGATAAATAAAAGCTGAGCGTTACTGGAAATATCTCTCTTTTCCAAACCTAAGTTCAACCAGAAGTAAACGTAAGTATTTGATGCTAATATACTGTAGCACATAGCAATGCGATGAAAATTCTGTACTAAATTGAACTTCTGAAACTTTCTAGTCTTGAAATCACCGATCATGCAGGTACTAATATTGAATTGATAAGAATCATTTATTTTGGAATTATATGAGTAATATCATAAAATTCAGTAGAGGCAATAGAACTATGGGTTGACGAGTTAGCAAACTTCCTCCAGCTGTGCACGTACAGGCTTAATTAGGTGTGGGCTGCCTCTCACAATCTTTTCCTTCAATTTCCATAACATAATACGAGCAGAATTACTTTCTTTAGAAATTTTGTCGTGAGTCTAAGCAGAATTAGACTCCTTTTCGATTAAAAAAAAATGAGCATGTTTGCACTCAAATTTTTCATCTAGAATAACACATGAATGTTAGATATTTCGGTATGTTATATGTTGAAATATATGTTGAAATGTATGGATAGAGTAAAATACTTTCAAAACTAAAAATAACATGAAAAAATAACGATTAAGAAAACAGCTAGTTGATTTGTAACATGGAAATTAGAGCATGTGAGGAATTTTCTGTGTATTAAAGATTCAGAAGAAAGGTCTAAATTGTGTTTTAAAAAGAACTCGAGGCAAATACTCATTCTGATTCTCGAGTTATAAGTTTCTAATTAAATATTATGCTCGATAAATTAGTTGGGTAATCTGCAAATGAGTATTTTCTTTAATCTTTAGACTTTCAAGAATTTGCTCATGCAAAACTTAATGCGCAGTGTACCATCTCTGATATTGCCAACTCTGATCATTTATTGGAATCTAGCTAAGTGGGCCTTATAAGATTGTAATATTAGCATATCAGCCTGTCCGTTATTCCACACTAGTTGTTGAATGAAAGCGAAATTTTGAATTCTCTCTTTTTTTGTAATAAACAGCTATCAATTATCTCGACCAAGTTCATTAATGGAATCAATCCATTAACATCTTCATGGGTAACGATGACTTTAATTGTGGCTATTCATATTTCATTCATTCATACATAAAATAGTGTTTCGCGTAATACTAATATTCAAACCTTAAAGCATTTAAGTGTTGTGTGTTGCATAAACATCTAGGCGAAAATAATTAAATATTCTTAATATTTATTATAAACGCAGGACTATTCATACATAAAAGTGCGTGATCCTCTTTATGGTCTTTGGCAGAGTTTATTTTTTTCTGTTCCAAGCTATAGGTTGAAAGAGATTTGCCTCGTTTATCGAATCCATGAAAATTTGTACCAAAAAAAAAAAAAAAACACGCAATTGAACCACTCAGCTACTTAAAAGCTTCAACAGTGAAAATAGCTGTTATGAAAGACACCCGATAAATTAGGGTGGCCCACGTACAAATTCTCAAGATATTTCACAGAACCGTTACATGTGATGTACTATCCAACTGGTACGTAGAACTCATAAGTAAGGGTAGTATTTTCCTTTTAATTTAATCTGGAACATTTTGCATGATTGGATCATTAAGACAAAGTAGATAGCTATACTAAAGCACATTATTCGTTACATCGACGCCACGATGCAACTCTTTATACGCAGCTAGTTTAGCGGTTACCGGTTTAATTTAAGTTTACGCGCTTCAACAATATCGTAGAAGGTAAGTCGTTTCGGACAATAATCGACAAGGTAGATGTCGATTATTACTGTACTATCTAACGTTCTGGCTATAATACAAAAAACTACCGGATGGGGGTATTGGCGCAGTATTATTGCGTGAGTTGACACCGAATGCTATCTGGCAGCCTTAAGTTGTTTCCTAATAAAAACGGGAAGACTTGTCTTCTTGTTCTTTCCTTTCATATGCATGTAAGAAAAAGTGGTTTCTTACAACAATCAGAAGAATGGTTAGATACGAGGGAGAAGCTCAGAGAGCTATTCAGATGAATTCTCACATCCTCAGTTTGAACCAAACCATCGTAATGGGTCGTTCTGTACTTTTTTGGTTTTGGTTTTGGTGTACTGTAGTACATTTATTTTCATCGATTTGTCATTAAGCATCAGATACTGGAGAGTAAACATTGTGCTATAATAAAGCATGATAATTTCATTGAAATTCTATGCAGAGTTTCATTGAGTTTCCAGTGTAAACTTTGCCACATTCTTCATATTATCTTGCCTTATCTCTCATTGATTCTACGACCGCTTTGAGCACTGAGGTGTATGAGACGTGAAGAATATCATATTTACCGTCTTCTACAAGCTTAAGGTAGGATTCGAAACACAATAATCGGGGAAAATTTTCTGGCAGTGTGAGAAGCTGTTAATACAGTGAAACCTGTCTTTAGCGGAATCGAGCGGGACTTGCAAAAATTTCCGTTAAAGTCAGGTTTCCGCTTAGAGGAGGTCTTTCCTTTCTTTCTTTTTTTTTTAAAAAAATATATGCTTATAAAGGGGCATACTGAGAAAATATATTGCTATACGTACATTGTTCGATTACAGTACTTCTTTCTTCTACGAATAAATACACAAAAAAAATTAAAATAAATACAAAATATACTCTGCACACGTTTTCTTTATTTTTCTAATAGCCAAGCAGGGTTTTCTGTGTACATTGCTGCTTAGTTGCTTGACTTTCCGCATACACTTTAACCGGAGACATTATACTAAGTGAATCAGAATCATTTTTCCGTAATGCAAATTTTTGCAGTTTCTTTAAACTTCTGAGAGCATCTTGATATGTATTTATTCTACACTCTTTTTCGAAATCGGTATCGTATTCCTCTTCTTCCTCTATCTTGTTTTCTTCTTTCCGATATTCCGTATGATTCTTGATTAATTGCGGGGATTAAGGACAATTTGTGGGGATGAATATGAGTAGTGGTTGGGGAAGGTAAACACTGTCCAGAAATATTTAACAAAAGAACGAACATTTTATCGCAGACAGTGTAATGCATATGTCTCACAAAGTGTCTAAACATCTAAACGCTGTAGTCCTGAACTCAGAATTTTCCGTTAAGTGTTTATTTTTCTTTCAGTTGTCCGCGTAACACAGTTTCCGGTTAATTAAGGGACTTTTTACACGTTTTGTTCTCCAAAATTCATGGGACCGTGAAATATTTCCGTTTAAGACAGTTTTCCGTTTAATAAAGGGTCCGTTGAAGACAGGTTTTACTGTATTTCGTTTTACAACTTCTACCTTAGATCAGAGATTTCTCAAACGATATCAATAAAGATTCTCTATTTATCCGATTCGATGAGAGAGATTTCTAAATATTACTGTTGCCCCCGCTAGCATATATCGATGAGATTGTCCACGGAAAAGTCCCTGAATACAGACGCAAACTACAGTCTTTTGACAAGGCAGAAGAGACAGAGATCCAGCGGAAATATGCTAGAGTCTTAGTGAGCCAAGCAGGCAAGTCTGAAAACATAATGGGAGTGTGTAGAAATAAAAATATGGGTGCATATTGTTGTATTCTTCACAACCAGGCACGTCTTTACGTACAGGCCATTTGAGGCCCAAGTCGCCATATTAAACAAAATCGAAATTGTATGATATGAGAGGGAAAAATACTGTGCGCGAGAGAGAAATCTAAGCAAGATCTCTCCTGAAAACAATGTTGGTACCACATCGCAACCGAGTTTTTTCTCAACCCTAGAAGGATTAGGATTCGATTTCTGAGCTTTCGGCAGCTATGGCCTTATTAGCCCGTCACGTACGATGGATGGCGATCACTCTACCCGGTGAATTGAAGATGAAGAAAGGAATGGAGAAGGATGGAAGCGGCCTGAGACTATTATGTTAGGTACCATCCCGTTATTTGCGTGGTTTCAATGAGACGAAACCTCACTCAGGATGGCTGACCTGAAAAAGCCTTTACACTTTTTCGACTGAGTGTCCCCATTGGGAATAGAACTCAGAACCTGACTCTAGAATTAACTCAGGTTATTGCTTATTGGCTGCCAGCGTAATCCGTGCATTTGATTCTGTACGTTCCACCCCATTGTTGGTAGGATAATGTAAGTGGACGCGGCCGTATTATTTACCTACATTAGTTTGCTTACAGGAATACAAATAGAGGAGGCGTAAAATTTTCTTGAGCCCAAGATAAAATACCATAATAGTGCCAGAGCACAACAGTGCTCCTTAGTATTTCCGCCACTGGCTTTTGAGCATTACACAAATCTATTGATCAGTTCATTAGATATTAGTAATTCAGAACTAAACAAGTCCATGACAATTTTTATCTATTCCCAAATTGTTCAACACTTTTTCATTGTACGAACAATAACACTATAGCTATAAATAATTTACTGATAAAATTACACACAAGACTAGCTTAATAATATTATGAGATCTGATGTTCACCTGCTTCCAAAATGATATGAATCAAAATTTTAAAACATACTTTTTTAAAAAAGTAATATATAATTCACTTTGCTTTTCTTGAATACTGACTTGAAAAATCCTTCCAGATTACCTTAAGGGTAATAATTGTATTCTCTTTTTCATTTAAAAAAATGGAAATTAAATAATGAATTGATTTCTGCAAATGAAAGTGAATAATTAATGAATATCCTGCCATATCCCATTCCCACCCGGCAATACTATATCTCACATCTTGACTGCAGGTTTCTCAGGGGAACGGGGTTCAGGTGCCGACCTCAGCATTCGCTTCCGCTCCCGAATGTTGGCGGCGTGGCGCTGGATTCGATAAGGGCTGCCTGTTGGATAGTACGAGTCATCGCCGCCCACGTCGCTCTGGTCATCTGACAAAAAGCAAGAAAAACATACAAGTTAAAAAAACATATGTGCATTGGTTTATTTATAATGTGTATAGACTTGCTGAATAAGTTCGTTAGGTTTTTCTTTCAGTGTCATTTGTAGTAATACATATACATTATATTATCGTAGTGTTATCGGTTTTTGACAACTATTCATCGGCTGGGACTTTTGTTGATCATATTTTTAAAATTCAATTTTCATTTTTTTTTAAGCTTTTGATGATAGAATAAGTAGCCCTAGTTAAAACAGCCATTTTTATACTGCTTCTCTTCTCTCTGAATCAAAGTTCCAAAGGCTGTTATGGACATTTGTGATCTTCATGAAGAAGCTATTAATGGAAAAATTGTAGAGAAATGACCTTCACGCTTCAAGAAAGAACAATTCTACCTCCGATTCTACTATCCGGCCACCATGCCGACGACAATAAAGAAAGACTAAATGAGCTTCTTCACGAATATTCGCCTCTATTTACTAGGTAATTTATCCCACGACTAGAATATTCTTATTAAGCTGTTCCGTAGCCGCCATCTTAACTCGGTGAGTAAGTTCCAAAAACTCGGTGCATTTGGTTTGTTAGCGTACTCACGTTCGGCGTGGGAGCTCTGGGTTTAATTCCTGGTGGAACTCATGTGGTTTGAATCTCACATTAAGTTGTAGATCCATGTTTCATATAGCCTCAGTGCTAAAACTTACAATTCAAACAATTGACGCATAGCTGCCACGTGCTCTGAACGAAAGTGGCGACAAGGCTATTTGTCGACATAGAAGTTTTTTTTTTCCACGGATCTGCACCAACTATGAAAAATAGGTCTAGACGACAATATTAGAAGCAGAGGAAAGAATGACTGACTGATAAATAAACATCTTGAGCCATGGCAGAACTGGATCCAGCAAGATAATGATTTGCGTTTGATGGGATTGAAAGAGTACATAGTACAGTACGAAATACCGGTACTTGAAAACCATACGCTGGTGCAGAGACCTATGTTCAGCAAATTCACCGGTTTAACGAAGAAATCTAGCTGAAACGACTAACCGACGTTATCAGCGTGCTTGTTCTACTCAATGCTCCTCCATAGTATAACAAAAGTTGCCATTTTAGGGTTCAGTTGCGAAGCTCTATCCTACCCATTTAATCTTCTAATCTTTCACGTTTTCTTTCGTTATCCAATAATCTCCAAGGCGTGTTGTTCAATAACAATGGTATGAATACGTAACTCGATGAATTCTTCGAGTCAAAGCCCGATTATTTCTTCTGTCAAGGCATTGACATGTCATTGTCAAAAGTCCATGAATAATGAACGAGAATGCACTACTATATTGACCGACACGTTAAACACCGAACGAACTTATCCAATTCATAAGATATCCTATTGTTGTGAATTTTCGTTGGAACCTGCATTTTCTTAAATGTTTGGTTTTGATATCTACAGTCAAACTGAAATAAATAGATATTTTAATAATTGATCAGCGGGTAGGGAACAATGTTATCAACCTTTGCTTTAGTTTCCAAAGTTTTTTTTACACTTCAGATACTTATCGAATTAATAGAAACGGATTTGGAAACGCTTCAGATGTTTGGGTTGACAACAGTTAGGTGGAGACCGCAGCATTGTAAAATGAAATGAAATCTTTGAGTTTTACGTCCCATGGTTATGCTAAAGGAGACGATGATGATGAGTAATGAATGAAATGGAGGAATGAAGAAAGTGGGAGGAAACGGGAGAACCCCTAGAAAACCGACCACAAAGTTCACTTGGCTAGGGCTGGAATCAACCCCGGGACCCCAAGCACCAGAGGTGAACGCTCTACCACTGAGCCACCGCGGCCCCTCGCAGCATTGAGTATTAGTGGTGATGTGTTACGGCGAACTTCGTATTACGTGAGGAAGAGTAGAATGTCAGTGTACAATGAATTGACAAGATAGTGATAGGGTAAAATGGGTGACCTCTCTGATTTCCAAAAAGAGAAAATTGTTGGTTCCCTGTTATGTAGTACCAACGTAACGAAAGTTGGAAGCGTATTTAATATGTCGCGGAGAACAGTGTTCGAGATGATGACGGCCTGATATAGTCAGCAATGATGCAAGGAAGTGGTATGAATGAGAAATTCCTTCGGGGCATATGTCTGATCGTGATTACCAATATTGGTGTACGATACCAACATTTTCGCATTACTTTTTTCACCCCACCACTTCCCCGTGTATTGAAAGCCCTCTCCCGTAAGAAATTTTCTGAACCTATGAGAATAAACACATATTGAGCATAACTTTGCTTCAGCGGTCCCATAACGAAAAAGGCAAGAAAGTGAGTGCATATATATATTTGTAATTTATAACTCTTACTTATACACAACAAATATTACGCACATATACATGACTGTCACCAAAAGTAGAAAAAATGTAAAAATATTAACTTACGAGATTCAGGTTAACATTGTATAATTCATCGTGAAGTTTTAATTTGGAGTTGTGAAAGCCCACTTTAGCAAGCACAAAGTGCGTGCAAAAACAAATGCGGAAAACGAAGCTTAAACATCGGGTGATCAAAATATTACAGTGCCAATTTTCGAAAATTTAAAATACCTTTGTACATGTAATGCAAGTAAAAATAAGGATATGATGCTAGAACGGACTACACATTTGGCTATATTTTGGATTGAATTATATCATGAAGTATCCTGTGAAGGAGATAACCTTTGGCTAACTTAAAACTCCACGTTGTAATGTTTCACTGCTATCACAGAAATTTCACTTTTACTCGAAACATGCAGTATGTTCACTGAATGATATGGAACACAAATAATTTCATAAATATTATCTTGGCTGCTGTAGAAATCATGGCTACACCTCCGCCTAGTACCATATAATACGGTACTAGTCCTGGACATATATGTTTAGACATAGATGTTCCTGTTACAAAAGATACAGTTTTCCATCGCAAAAGACTGATTCACTTAGCAAAAGACTGAATCTTCAAGAAAATAGGTTTAGATCATCTGTATTGATTGCGGGTTATTGTCTTCTTAAAATTTCTAACTCCTAAATTGCTAGTATTGGCATTTATTGCAAGCAAAATTTTCAGTATATCTTGCTTTGCGATTCATATACCGTACTAAAAACTCTCTAGCAAAGCTAATTTATTGAACAGTACTAAACTATCATGGATTTTCTGCTATAATGCACCATAATTTACCCTTCATTCATAGCATAAATAAGTCCATCAATTTGAATTTTTCGCGTAATTATTCACCATGTTCAGTTTGCATCCCAAATGTACTATGTACAAATTATACCGTGATTCTATTACAGTTGTTTCTGTATACCTCATCCTCATGAATAAGTGAAAGTAACTAAATAAAATATAAGAATATAGTATAAACTTTGATTGATTGGTTGAATTAGAGTTTAGCGTCCCTTTCAGTAGCGAGGCTATATGAGACGTGGATCTATAGCTTACTGTGACATCCGAACTACATGATCTCCCACCGGAAATCAAATACGGCTCTCCCGCGTCAAAAACGCTAATGCTAAGCATACAGCAAAAACTTTACAAAAACACATATGTATCTAATACTTGTTTCTTTTTTAAACTGTCGAACTAATCATCTTAGTTATTTAGACATTAGTGTTATTATTACCATCTTTTATCATACACCGAATAGATATTTACCACTTCTATCGCTTCATTTTTTTGTTTATTTTCATTTTGTTTACTTTTCCTATTTTTAATTATATATTTAGTTTTCGAATGAGAATATATAATAATGTATTATAAAAATTTATATAGAAAAAGTACAATATAAAAAATCAATTCCAAAAAGACGGCGTACAGTCTACGAAAAAGTTAAATGAGTCAAGGTTTCCTAGCTTGTGATATTTAATATAAGCAATCAACACCTGCCTACAACAAGCAGTAGATCTATTGTCTATCTGCTGCTGTCGTTGGAAGTTTAAAATCAATAGCTCTAAAACATAAGTCTTAATTCTTCAACCACCAAAGACTCGGAGTCGCATACGACGTAATCCATCACATCTGTAGCTTTTCGATTACTTAAGAGCCATAGAGTTAAGAAATTCCGAGGGATGGGCACGAGCGAGTTCGAGCGAGTTTTCATTGAAACTCGACTCGACTCGAAACAGACATCTTTGAACTCGACTTGAGAACTCGGCTCGAAAACTTTCCTCCAACTCGACTAGAATTTGACTCGAATTTCGAGTCGAGTCGGGCCAAAACGAGCCAAATCGAGCAAATTGTTGTGTGTAGTTTCAAGTACTTTCTTCAAGTATCCTACATAGACAATATAATTATTATCAACGATACTACTACTACTATAACATTATTATTATTATTATTATTATTATTATTATTATTATTATTATTATTATTATTATTATTATTATTATTATTATTATTATTATTATTATTATTATAACAACACCGTGTATAAACATGAAAGATAGGTGGTTTGTATCTGAATACTAAAAACTAGTTGACTGCTGATCTCGGTAGTCGTGAAGACTAGGAGACGAGGACATCGTTCACGAGGTTCTGGGTTTGAGTTCCGGAGGAGCAAGTATCCGGGCTCGAACCAAAAATCATTAAAAGTTAGAGGGCGCCGGCCACAGATGTTCAAAACTGATTGGTCTGGGTTTAGGGTTCTCAACGGCTCGGCTCACAGCTCATTCCCTATCGAGCAGAGCCAACAGCTCACCCATCCAAACCGACATGAGCCGAAACAAACCTAGCTGATGCCTCATCTCAACCAAGCCGGCTCGAGCTGTTCGCTCAGTTGAACCGAGCTAAGCCAGTTAACATCCCTACACGGGTTGGGCTTCTGCTTCGGATCAAAACTTTCACCGTGCAGGTCTCAGCCTTGGTGGTGATAACTACAGTATATACTTATGTTAGTGCTCACGACATTTGAGGCTGTCTCATTATAAAAATCCATTGTCGTCTAGTTAATCGAGACGAGGCGAGGTTCGAGCAGTGTCTCACCTCGTGAGCAGCACTAAAAATATTCCACATTACTGCTTACATTTCTAATAGCTTTCGCTTTCCAGTCTAATGAGGCAATGATTTCAAAACGAGTTAAAACGAGTTAAATGAGTGAGCCATTTTTCAAACGACTCGACTCGAAACTCGACCTCAAATTAGTGACTTGGCTCGGAAATCGACTTGAGAAAATTACCTTTGACTCGACTAGAATTCGTTTTGAGCTTCGAGTCGAGTCGAGCTTTAGCTCGACTCGTGCCCATCCCTAGAGTCTCCCCAGAACGAATGTAAAATATTTAGGAGCTGCTTTTTACTAGAAACTTAACAGGATACCTTTTCTTAGTAACATCATAAATAAAATAACCAACATACTGAACTTATTGAAGCAGTTGGAATTACTTTGAGGTTCAAACTCAGATACACTGATCAAAATTAATGAGGCTTCTGTACGCCCTTGCCTAATATTTGGCCTTGGATTACAGGTGATATTGACTTCAATAACATACTCCAAATTTGGGAACATCGTGATCTAAGAATCGCTATCTTATTGCATTAAGTTTCCTAGCATTAAATTTTAATATATTTCACATATTAAAGCACATTGAAATATTACAAGATAATTAAGTTTAATAAACAATTTTAAAAATCCCAATTCTTGTTAGCAATGGTTATGGACGCTGTAACTCGAAAGAGTGGTCACTTCTTACCATTGTAACTATTTACACCTTCTTATCACAATTTAATATTTCACATATGATAGCCACTCCGATCATGGGAGCTTTCAGCTTTACCGTATCATCGCAATGCAGTCGATTTGTGTACCATTTGCAATGCAAATACAAGTATTTCTGCCAAACGAAAGATCCATAATTATTAACAAAGCAGAATTACCAACCAAGGTAAATATATAGGAACTACTCTTACATCTTGTCCTTGCGATTCGTTGAAAGAAACTACAAAATACAAAATACGAAAAATGAAAATAATAAGCGATATTTTGAAAAATAATTATACTGTATTTGTTTTAATTCAGCGTCCTGCAATTATGCACCAAAGTTAAGGGAGACGGTGATAATGAGATAGATTATAAAGGTGCAATACAGAAAGTGGAAAGAAACAGGAGAACCCGAGAAAACTCATGCACACGATGTTTGTCCAACGCAAAGTCTATCTAGCCCAGGTTGAGGTCATATCAAGGATACCACACACCATAGGTGAGCTCTCTACTACTACATTTTTTTTTAAAAAAATAAGAAGTTGACTACCTAAATAATTAATCACCTTATTTTTTAGGCATTAGTATATTACACCCCCTAACTTTTTATATTAGTATGTAGGAAACACATTTTTTCTATCATGCTACGACTTTTATTTCTATTTATGCACACCTTCTTATTTTATATTAATTTTTTAGCTTTAGAGAATTTGTTATTAAAATCCTATAAAATATACAAAATAGAAAAATAAACAATATATAAAATTCAGTACTGCAGGGAGATGTAACTGTCTGCCGAAAACTGAAGGATAAAGGTTTTTAAGAATTATTTGAAACTAATAACTAAAGCATTCTCAGTTTCGAATGACAATAAGACTGAAGAAAGTTTTCTGATTGTGACAAAAAAGATAACAATTCAATTTATTTTATGACTCCTCTACCTGTTTGAAGACATTTTGTATATTAGTCCGCCTATATGTGTCCAGGCTTTGAGGTCACACTGTTCAATATATCTTCACCAAATTTTAAACTTAAAGATTTTATAGAATTCATGTGGAATTCTCTAATTCCCGCTACACCCAAAACTAAGAGTAATGGAGGTTAAAAACCGGAAAAATTTTGTAAAAAAAACTGATAATTTTGTTTATATTTCACAAAATGTAACAGTACATCGATATGGCACTCTCGTTTCCCTCGAAAAAACCCGGAAGGAGTAGTTTACTGGTGGGACTCTTTTTCGGAAAATGTTCTCAATAGCAGCTTGGGAAAAGGATCTCTCCTAGTAAGATAGTGAAATCGGTTCTTGATCCAAATTGCTTCGTTATTGACCCAAAAGGTTACCCTTGACCTAAAACTACCTCAAAAAATTATTGACCCCTACTCCCTCCCCTTACGGAATTATCGTATCATACATGCTTAAAATTGAATATTTTTAAATTGTGGTGGGGTGGTCGAAATATTTTGTAAGATCTACAGATTGTAGATACTATCTATGTGTAATTGAGCATTTTTTCAAAACCATCGATGTGCATTTTCTTTTTGGGGGGAAGGGGCCGCGGTGGCTCAATGGTAGAGCGTTCACGTCTGGTGTTTGGGGTCCCGGGTTCGATCCCAGCCCCCGCCAAGTGAACTTTGTGGTGGACAAACACCGTGTGCGTGGCTTTCCGCGGGGTACTCCCGTTTCCTTCCACTTTCTTTATTCCACCATTTTCATTCATTACTCATCATCACCGTCTCCTTTAGCCTAACCGGAATAACCGTGGGATGTAAAACTCAAAGATTTCTTTCATTTCATTTTCTTTTTTTGGGGGGGGGGTGTTGAAAATTTCCAAAAATTGTAGAAAAAAATTTGGGGAGGACACGTCGCTGATTTTTAGGTTTAAAAAATTGTTAGGTACAGCAAATATTTTTTCGGAGCCTGAAAGTGATTTCAACATTGTCAAAAAGTAAAACTGAAAACAAACGTGTTTTTCGCACAGTTTTTCCACCATTCTAAGGGAACTTCAAACAATCCTTTTCCAGAGTTCACAATTTTCCTTTCTCTTGCGTCCCTTCCTCTTCTGTTATTCTTCGGCTGCTTCGATCGTGTCCATTTCGGAACACAAACATCAAATATATATCCGTAACAGTGCTTCCACTTCAACCGGCTCTTGCACAACAAAGTTACACACACATCGCGACGCCTTTCAACGATTTTTATTTAAATTATTTCTTTATATTTTTCTTCTTCTTCTTCTTAAGCGTTTGTGCCTTTAAAATAGCACTTTTGCCCGTAAATATTAACAATACTTAGTAAGTACATACAAAAATAAACACTATCGTTGTAATAGAATAATTTTTTTTTTTTTGGACAAATTTCCTGAAAGCGTAGTAGATTGGTTGGAAAACAAGTTCTATGTGGGTTATTACTCGTAAATGACTCTAGTTACTTTATTTATACTTCATAAATAATAAAATCATCATTCTTAAAAACACGTTTTCTTTTTGTAAAAAAGTATTCAAACATAATAAACAAATTGTTCTAAGAAGTTGAAAATATTTTTTTTAAATCTTTAAAAATTAACAAACAAAATAAAATAAATCGTACTAAAAATAAAAATTACTTTTGTTTTCAAGATAACTACTTTTTAAAAATCTACTTAAGTGTGACTAAAATGAAAAACACAGGCAGCGCTCTCAAACACAATCACTTTATGAATCCTTTAATTCTGACATAAATTGAATTATTATGTATGAAAGTATGTATGAACAAAGAAGAAACTATTTAATCTTATTAATGAAATGTACCTCTCGGGAAAAATACCAAGAGACTTCGACAAAAGCATATTGGTATCTATCCCGAAGAGAAAAGTCGCACGGAAATACGAAGAACACAGAACGTTAAGTTCGCTTTCTCATGCTTCAAAAATACTACGCAAAGCTATCGCACAACGAACAGAAGGGAAAATCGAAGAACGGCTATCGAAGGACCAGTTTGGATTCAGGAGGAAAGGGGGAACAAGGGAAGCAATAATGAGTTCTACAGTTGATCATGGAACAGCACATCAGAATAAACAAAACAATTGTGATAGAATTTGTAGATATAGAGAAAGCTTTTGACAACGTAGATTGGAATATCATGCTCACAGCATTGAAGAATCTGAAAGTGGATTACAGAGACAGAAGAATAATATACCAACTTTATAGGAACCAGACAGCTGTTATAGGAAAAGATCAGAAGGAAGCAAGAATAAGTAAAGGAGTAAGGCAAGGATGTGGACTTTCATCTCTCCTGTTCAATGTCTATATAGAAAAGGATAGGAAAGAATTCTTTATAAAAACGAGAAAGGCGTAAAAGTAAATGGTCAGGTTTTCAGCACAATAAGGTTTGCTGATGACATAGCATTGATAGAAGAGAACGAAAAGAACTTGCAGCAAGCACTTTCAAACTTGAAAGACCAATTGGAGAAAAACATGCAAAATGAAGATAAATAAAAAAAACAAAGTGATAAAGTGCACAAGAGCAGGAGAGGAAGAGACAAATATAGAGAGAAAATCGAAGACGTTAAGACGTTTCCCTATTTAGGAAGTATAATATCCTCGGACGGAAGAAGTGAAAAAGACGTAAGTTTAAGAATAGCGCAGGCTAAACAAGCATTCAATAGGAAAAGAGAACTATTAACATCAAGAAATGTGTCGTTGAACGTTCGTAAACGATTTATTAAGACATTGGTATGAAGCGTGGTGCTTTGCGGATCAGAGACGTGGACATTGAGAAAAACTGAAATATCCAAGCTGGAAGCATTTGAAATGTGGTGTTGGCGCAGAATGTTGCGCATATCATGGACCGAAAGGAAAAGGGATGAAAACGTACTAAAGGAAGCTAATGAAGGACGGCAGATCATAAAGATCATAGGAAAAAGAAGAAACAGTATGTTGGTCATCTTATTCGGCATTACGATTGGATTACCGTGTTGATAGAGGGAAAGATAGAAGAAAAGCCAGAAAGAGGGAGGCGAAGGATAGAATATCTAGACGCAGTTACGATGAAGAGACCTTATCAAAGTATACAACAGCTCTCCCCAGGGAGAGAGAGGTTTTAAAATTTCCATGTTGCTCACCAACCTAAGGTTGAGGTGAACAAGAAGATGTATGAAAGCGTCCTCATGCTTTATTCCTTTTTAGTCATGCATGAGTAGAATTTGTTAAAAGTAATTAGCATGAAATTATTTTTTTTTACTTTTAGTACGATTGGTTTCATTTTTTGTTTGTTATTTTTTTAAAAAACACATTTTTTAGAAATATTTATTTGAGTTTTTAAATGTTTTCTGGAAAATCGAGAAAATCTAAAATTTTGTTCTAACTTGTGAATATTTTACTGCTGTACTACATAATCCCACTTTACTAGTTGGTTGCATACGAAAACGCTGATATTGATCTTCGAAATCAAACAAGAGATCTAACTTAAACATATACAGAAATATATGAAAGTAACAACGGATCATTGTTTTGTCACCCGACTTATGTCGTTGTGCAAAATTTTAACATTTTATGACTTCACAAAACGAACTTAATTAACATTGAAAGATTTGAGAACATGGCTGCACCATTATAAGTTAAAGAAAAGCATTTAATAACCAGTTGAGAATGCTCCAAGAGTATTGGCAGAACGAACTTAAAAAGAATGGAGAGATGGAGCGGGAACTATAACTGTGATTGTTCTTACATGTAAAAGTAAATATTTTTATCCTCACCTTCTTCTCTTTCTCGCAAAAATTCGCAAAATATCACATCTCTATAACTTATAGTTCCTGAGATATGGCTCCTTAAATCTCCCGAAATTCGAACTTTTCTGATCAATATCTGGGGAACGGTGGATACTTATCAGTGGCAGGCTCGTATCCACGGGGTCCTAGGGGGTCCGGGCCCCCTAAATGTTTGGTGGCCCCCTATAATTTCCACGGTAGCCTTGCAAATGAATGATAATATGGTGATGAACTATAATATGATTGGGTCGGGCCCCCTAACTTCTACAGCCCCCCCTACATTTTTGGCCTGAATTTTCAGTGGCCACCGGTTATTATTTGGTACCAAACGGTTCCCCATCTTCTTAGGTATTGATCAACACCAATGTGATCTCTCTATAATTTATGGTTCCCGAGATATGGCTCCTTAAATATCCGGGAAATCGGCTATTTTTTGGCCAATATCATGAGAACGGTAAGTCATAGAGAGATTAAATTGGTGTTGATCAATACCTAAGAGAATGGTGAACATTTTGATACCGATATTAATTGGTAGCCCTGACCAATTGGCCACTGGCAAAATCAGTGTCCAGTTAGACAGTGGCCACTGGTTATTATTTGATACCAAAATATTTACCATGCTCTTAGGTATTAATCAACACCAATATGATCTCTCTATGACTTACGGTTCCCGAGATATGGCTCCTTAAATCTCTGGAAATCGGCCCCTTTTTCGCCAACATCTCGGAAACGGTCAGAGTGACGCAAAAAAATGTAATCACTTTCTCAGATAGTTTTTGATGCTCTTTCGAATGGAAGGTTCAAAATTAAAAAAAAAATCTCAAATAACAAACGGACCGACAGACACACAGACATAGAGAATTCAGAAACGAACTTTTTTAAGTTTGTTGAACATTTCATTAATAGCTCTTAGAATATGAAGTACGCATTTTTCTTTTTTTTCTTTTTTTCTTTCTTTTTTTTTTAGAAAATTGTTCAGAAAAAAACCGTCCTCAAGAGCAAACTACGCTTCTGGGCTTTTTTCTAGAAAAACGACCTACATCTACATCATATTATAGTTTTTTTTTATATAGTTTAACGTCCAATGATTATGCACCGACGCTGAAGGAAACGATAATGATAAGGTGGATGATACTGGTGAAATATTGGAAGTGAGACAAACAGGAGAACCCGAGGAAAAAACACGCACACAGTGTTCATATAAAATTATTAATGAAACATTGTTTTGTGAAATATGAACAAAATTGTTAGATCCGCTTTTTTTAATTTTTATCCTTAAGTAAATTGCCCTTCTTTTTGGATTCAATAAAAAGCCTAGAGAATCTCATAAAAGTCTTAAGTTAAAATTTGGTCCAGGTACGAAGAACAGTATGCTTCTAGGTGAATAAGCATAAAACATGGACGAACGGACAGACAGACATCGAAATAACCCTTCTTTAGTACATAAGAGCCATGAAACGTAAATCCGTTGATATTCCGAACTCAATTTTATTTTCACCTTATTTCTCTATCATCACTCGAAATAAAAAAAATGCAGAAAAAGACAAAAATGTTACCTTTAGTTTTTCCCGTGCTTGTAAAGGATGAATGTGTTTACGCCTGGATGGTATGCACCCCACTTGATTTAAATGAAGAAGGGATTGCATATAAAACTGCACATTGTCTACACTTGGGATTCTTAAACTTGAAATGGTGTCCAATCTCTTACATGCCGCAGTTTTCGTGCGATGCTTGTATCCCTATTATATAGGCCCTACATTGAGTATATGTAAAAATCACTTCGACTTGACTACATATTTTAAACAGAAAACAGCAATTTACGTTACTAGCTTATTATTTTACACAATAATAGTGTTATATATCTCAATAACAATTTGATTAGATAAATATGATATATATCCCATGTAACGTAATCCAGTAATTATATTAAGGAAACATTTTTACAAAGCAAAAACGTGTTTTCACTTTATTGCACTCCTTAAAACAAGTACATGTATTGAAAATTTCCATGTTGCTTTCGTTTTGCATTTCTGCTTTATAGGCGAGACGGACTAGACCAAGACAGACGACGCCCCAGAGAGATACATCAGCACACAGTTCGGGAACCTGTGCTCTGCACAATTCTGAAACTGGAGAACGTAACCCTAAGATACCAATGTTTGTTCAAGTTCATATCTGTATAACTTCATTCACAAATGACTATTGAAATGCATGTTTTATTTGTGTTCGGGTCAAACTTTGCAATACATTTTTCAAATATGTCTACTGTTCAAAATTTATTTAAATTTTGTTTACATTTTTTATATTTTATGACTGGGCGATTTTATATTTGAATAAAATCGTATCACTTTGAAATTATTTCCATATATTATTTCTCGTAAAAGAAGCCAACAAAATCAAGATTCTAACATTATGCCCATGAAGTAATCTAATATGTATACAATTTTCCTATTCTATATCTGACGTAACTTGAAGAAACCATAATTACATCTAAGTTGACATTTACTTGAAGCACATTTCCGCATATACCTTAAAGGAAATGTTTTTAAAGTAATCAGTAAACGTCTGTCGATAGTATCCATTAAAGATGGTACAGCGACTGCAGTTTTCAACCTCTAAATTCTAGAGGCTCTTGCCAAATTCAAAACTTCATGGCAAGATAGAAGAACTATAAGTTTGGTTGAAATCAACATATTTTCAAAATATAATATTAAGTAAGGAACAGTTAGTAATTACCAGCTTATGATAAATCGAACTCGCTTCATTTTCAGAAATAGTAGAGATGAACTAAATTTCTGAAGTGTAGCTCTCTAGAAGTTCTCCCTCAAATAGTGCGAACAGTAATGAGAATTTTCCAATAAATAAAAGTATCATTTTCTGTGCTGATAAATGAGTGGGATTTGAGATCATAAATAGTTTTTTAACAAGAGATTGCTCTCATATTTTTGAATGTTTTAAAGTACTCCTAAACTAAACATAACAGTTATAAAATGAGTGCTAAATTTTAGCGCAGAAAATTAATGGTTTTGCAACTTTGGAGTCCCATCAGAAACCATTATAAAGTTATGTCTCTTTTATATATAGTACAAGTAATAAATTTATGTAAAATTGTAAATTATATATCTTAAGATTGGAGACTGATTTGAGATTAAATAAATTTACGATGGCTACATCTAAATATTTTGTGGACTGTATTTAAACTTAAATTATGAAGTATTAAGCTAATATTATGTTCATATTTTATTCCTACAAAAACTTTTAGGAGAAATACATGATTGAGTTAGTTAATTGCCTAGTTAATTGATATTAATATAAAATTACCCAATTTCTTACTCTTCCTTACTTTGATACCACTCATTCAGAACGGGAAATATATTTTTTTAATGTAACACAAAAGTATAATTGTGAATTAAAGCAAAGGGTGGGTCATGATAAGGGCTGATTTCTGCCTATCAATGGAGTTTTATGAAAATTGACACCTGTTATCTACACGATATTCCGTGTCAAAGGTCGTTTAGATTATGTTGAGATCATTTCCGGTTGTCCCTGTAGAGCGTCCGGAAGTTACCCTTAACTCCAACCTTCCAAAAACTGACGTAGGTGCGTGAGAAACGGATTTTCGTGGAAAGCTATACTAGGTAGCATGTGCACACTGGATTCGCCCGTGAATTCTTTCTTAATCAGCAAAAGGATTATGTCGGTCGTGTTAAAATCCAGTCTCGCCACACGGCTTCCCGCACATACACTCTTTGGATAAAGTACGATGTTGCTGATATTCTGGAATCGTACTCTCCGCGTAAGGTCGGTGCCAGTGTGATAGGCTACTGTGCTCACGTAGTTTCGGTCTTGTGGTATCTAGGGTTTCGCACGCACGACCCAACCGCATTCCATGGCCCAGCATCTTAGGAGGATTTCGTTGAAGATGCCCAGAGTAAAGTAGATGATGACTGAACTGACGATGCAGAATACGATCAAGCATTCTTCAGGACGATATTTAACACAAAAGTCTTCACATATTTTCCTTTGATAGTTTATTGTTTGCATAATTGATTTACTGTGGGTTCATATCATACATGCGATTTCAAGTGATACATGCGATTTTGTTTTATACATAGCGGACTTCAAAAACAATCTGAGTCTCTAATATGTTCAAGTAGACATATCAGACTACAGTTTGGCAATTTTTGGCGATGTTCTGACTGTCCGTTCTATTGTTACTACAACTCCGAAAACGAATATTGATAGCGAAATACAGGTTGACTGAACACGCTTTTTCCGAAACAAATTGCTCTCATTATGTAACAAATCAACCTGTGGTCTTGCTATTTGGTTATTTTATGTGCCTTTATCAGCAGAAGAAAACATTATTAAACATTTTGCCATCATGTTGGCGCTTTTCACGAAAATCCGTTTCTCGCGCACCTACGTCGGCTTTTTGAAGGTATATTATATTAATGTTTACTTAAAAACATTTATTTAAAAACGGGATGATTATGGGAAAAAATTAGCCGAAAATTACAATTTCAGAGCTTCAATTCGATAACGCTATGAACATTCGTTTGATGGGAGACTTTTTTAAACGCGAAAAAATTCGGAAGAGCTATAAGTAGAGATCTGTTAAGTTTGCACTGCCGTTGGTATAGTAGTCGGATTATCCAAAACAATTTGGATCTAATGCTTGATTGAACATCTTTCTTTATAAGACAAAATGATATTCCTCGAAAAATATGTGTTCAAAACGTATATGTGAACTATTCTTTAATACTGACACACAGTTAAGTCCAGCGTAATGTACGATATAATAGTTCATTATCAAGAATGGAAAAGTTACCAGAAATATATTGTAAGACATTTCCCATTTTACAAACATACCACATTTTGTGCCCATTCTTCTAGATTTGCAACTTCTTTTTATATCTTAATTTTTTTTATTATTTATGGAGCATTTGTAATATTAATAAATTTTCCTTATATTTTTTTATCTTTATTGTCATTTAAAATTTACTTCTGCCATCATTATACTCATGTATTTCAACTTGTGCATTTTTAACGCTGCAGATTCAAGTTATTAACATACTGGCACGTTCGAATTTGTATATATATAATACATGAGTTTAAGATATTTTTCCTTTAATGAGTACAAAAGTGGACCGACAATTATTAAGCAGACTGGAAATTGATTTCAAAATAAATTTTTAGATTATATATATATATATATATATATATATATATATATATATATATATATATATATATATATATATATATATATATATATATATATATTAAGTTATTACGCGTAACATACGTGTAAATTCAACATAGCCACATCGATTTTGATAATTCCCTTTTTGTTTCGAAGAGCATACCTCTTCAATAGTCCCACATAAATTTCATCAAGATGTAATTATAGTATTCGGAGCTGGATTATGAACTATTTCAACGGCTGCAGCGTGAAACCTGTAATTAACTGATTTCAATGTGTACATATTCGCACATAACTCTGACTAGGAAACTCCCTAATAGGTGACAGTATCCATACCGTAATATAGTGTGTGCATGTTCACGCATATCTTCAACAACATTAATGTATGGATTTTGATTATTCTTGTTTAGTTTCAAAGAATATAGTTCACGATAGTTTCTTATAAATTCCATCACGATCTAATGATAGTATCTGTAGCTATACCATGAAACTCTTTAGCACCACACAACGTTAATATTGTGTACATTTACGTATAATTCAGTAACGAGTAGAAAGATTCAAAAAACAAAAAATTATTCACACATGTTTCGTAGGCCGATCTAGTTTACAATTACAGTTTAATTTGTGTACTATTTTAATTTAAATAGGCTATATATTTAAACTTCTGGGGTAGCGAAAAAGGTAGAAAAATTATACAAACTTAAAAGAAAAATAACTCACTTCAAAAATGCACTACAAATAAGAAAATATCTTCAAAAACAATATTAACTCAATTCAAGAAGCGCTAAAAGTAAAATAAATAAATAAAAGAAAGCTTGTAGAAAGCGAAAAATAATAATAAATGAGCATTGAATACCAGCAAAAATCACTTGTATTATCTATAAGAAAATTTTAACTTTGTCTCAAACAAAACAAATTAATGCCTCATAAGATTACGTCCAAACTATAATGTTATATTAAGCATTAATTTATTTGGTTTGGAACAAATTTAAATTTTATTGTAGATAATAAGATAGTAATTAATTATTTTCTGCTTTTCGTGCTTTATTAATATTGTCATCTGTTTTCAGCTCTTTTATATTATATTCTGCTTTTAGCACTTTTTGAAGTCGGTTAATATTGTTGATTTTTTCCAAAAGTTTTTCGTTTCATTATTATTATTTATTTCTTCCAGCTTCTCAAATAATAGTATATATAGTTTACTAATAAGTGTAAAATAGATAATTATATTTAAAAAATAACTTTTAACTTTTTAAAATCAGTATTTACATAAAAGGAAAGGAAATGGGCCAGAGTACTCAAGTTAGTGGCCTAGTTGACCACCTAGTTGGTCTAGATAAATGGACTAGAACTTGTCTTTGGGCGTAACACTAAACCAAAGCATCTAAAAGTTGAAGTGTTGAATATCTACATCAGCTCACTTTTCAATGCAATGATTTACTTCGTAGAAATGAATTTGTCTTATAAAATATATAAATGTTACAGATTTCTTCTTTAAATCTATTTAATAATCCCTTACTTCGTAAAAATGGATTTATCTTATAAAATATAAATTCTACAGACTTCTTCAAATCTATTTAATTATCCCGTTCTTCGTAGAAATGGATTTATCTTATAAAATATAAATTCTACAGACTTCTTCTTCAAATCTATTTAATTATCCCGTTCTTCGTAGAAATGGAGTTGTCTTATAAAATATACATTTTACAGATTTCTTCTTCAAATTAATTTACTTATCTCTTACTCCCTAGAAATCGATTTGTCTCATAAAATATATAATTTTAATATTACGTAACTTAACACAGAACATATTTTCTTATAAAGGAAAGACATTTCAATAAAATTTTGAGATGAAATAACTAAATTGAAATAATCAAAAACAATCTCGTTCAAGTGGTATAAAAAGTTAACGAAATTTTTCTATTACATAAATATTTTTTAGTACTGATAAATTAGTGTGCGCTAGAACTTTCTTTTGAAATTCGGGATTCTAACATCCAATGTATTAAACGTGTTAATGTGTTAAAATTTCGATCACTCCAAGTAAAGAAATAAAAAATGAAGAAAGCTTAAATGTACACACCCTTTAACTCAAAAATCACTTGTTTAATGTTAGCTCTTTAGGCGTGGTTATTTTAAATCACCCTTTCCTTAGAAACGAAGAAAATGAAAAATAAAGAAATTTAAAACTGAAGTTATATTATATTGCAAGATAGAATGACTTGTTTGACAAACATGGACGGTTATTTTAAATCAACCTTTCTTCCAAGACGAAAAATTTTTTAAAAAAAAAAAAAAAACTCAAACTGATGTTTTATTATATTGCAACTTATTTCACAACTTACACGCAAATGAAACTTACAAACCACACCCGTCTTCTCCATCCAGATTCTGTGTTTATATACCACACCGTCTTCAATGGAATAACTGACTGTGTATTTATATGCCATGTGTCTCTAAAGAGTTTCGATTGGATATCAGTCCTCACAGATGCAAAAAAACAAACACCCTAACAAGCCATCCAAGTCAGGATTGAGCATTGAATGACTTATTTGAGAAATTAAAAGCAAGTGTGGCTTATGAATCACAACCTTCCTCTCCGTCCAGACGTTTTGTTTATATACCACACACATCCTTAACGGAGAGATCGGCTATGCGTTTGTATGCTTCTCCTATCTATAAAGGATAGTGATTTTTTTTTTTTTTTTTTTTTTTGCAAATATATCTTTTGATATTTTAGGATGGTTGTAGGCTATTTATATTTATGCTTTGACTGTAGCGAGGTGTAAAGAAGAATATTGTGAGTGAAAAAATAACAATAATTGAATTTTCCTCCTAATTCTTTGAATTGCCTATCGACGTCCATGTTATGTGGGACTTTATCAATTTTTGAGGAGTGCAATATACCAGAAATTCCTTTATATATTTACTTTGGCTGCCCGTGTAACCATCCGGGTGACAGAAAACTCAATAACTTCTTGAATGATCAATTTTGGCCAAAAAGTAGAGGATAAAAAATTAGGAAGCGAGTTCGTTGAAGAAATGATCGATTCAATTAATCTCAAGATACGGATAATCAAAAATTGCTTCCTCATGTACTACTATGGAAGTAATTGTAGATTTCACCCTTATTTGATATACCATCCACAGTGCTGTTAAGATTAGCTGGTTAGTATAATGCTCAGGATCCAAAATACTAATCTGTCTGCGGAATTCAATGCTAAAATAAAACTTAGACTTTGTACTTGACAAACGTAAAGACTTAAATATTTTCTATTGTCAGATATCCATTGATCTTAAAGTTTAAATAATTTAATTTGAGTTTAAATGCTACATGTAAGCTTATACTTTACAAAATTTAGTTTGTTAAGGAGTTTGATTGACCAAAAACCAAAATCATTCAATTTTTCGAGCTACAAGCCAAAGGGCTGCATAAGTTTCAAATAATATGTATTGATAATTCATATTATCAATATTATTTTTGTGTACAACATAACAAAATATCAGTTCCAATTTATAAGCGGGTGATCAACTTGTTTAAAAGTAAAATTAAAGAGCTTTTGACATTTTTCTTACACTTATAAAAGATCATTTTCTTATACTCGCCACCCCCACAGGATGAAATATCATTATAGTTAATTCTTTAATTTGTCAAATTCTCTAATATTTAATGTAATTTCATTTAAATTATTATTATTATTATTTTTTGAGAACTAAGAATATCATATCTGTTTTCTAGTGATAAGAATAGAATGATGAAATTTGTCACAAAATCTTAGTAAATTATATATTTTTAATATAGACATTGCTTAGCTTTTCTGCAAATTGTATTATATATCAATAATAATAATAATAATAATAATAATAATAATAATAATAATAATAATAATATATTGGACATTCTATTTGTTTCTTTGAAGTTCTTTCTACTTAGATTTTCGGAGTACTGTCCAAATTACAGTTTCCTAACACAGATTCTTTTAAATCCAAAAATTACTTTTTTAAATAAAATACCCCAAATTCATCAAAAGAAAATCTGATCGATATAATGTTTTTGTTCATTTCAAATTCTTTTTTCAATGTAAAAATTGATAGCGTAAGTTTAAGAATATTTCGGTTTTTCTGTTTGCGTAAATTAAAGTGCTAGAATTGTAAATTATTTCAAGATTGAGAAAAACCAAGGTATCGACCGGTGCGAAAAATATCCACGATATAATAATGAAATGAATAAGAAATCATTTGGTTTGAATGATATAACGATAATGAATAAGAAAATCGAAACAGGTTGAAAGGATTGTTGTTAGTCTCATTTTTATTTTAGTATGTATTTATTTTTCAAAAATGACAATGAAATTACAAAGCCTTTTACCGACAAAGATCGATATAATATGAAGGACACAAAAAACCAAAAGAATTAATAGTACTTACTTTGGGAAGTTTTCCATCGGAAAAATATTCAATAATTTAAATTACATGTTTATTATTAGTTTTTAAATTCATATGAATATATATGGATTTCTTGTTATTTAAATAATTGTTCAGTTTTGAGTCTTTACTCGTAAAGTTCTATAAATTATAACGATTCGTTTTCAAATATGTTGTCATTCAATCCTTGTAAGTTGAAGTGATTCCAAATTTAGGTAATATGGTATAATAATAAATTATTATTATTATTATTTGTAGTAGTGATAGTAGTAGCAGGAAAAGTTGTAGTAATATTGACTAGAATATATTATTATTGAAACGTCTAAAAAAAACGTTAAGTCCAACGTTATGGATTTGAGAATTATATAATTGTGAGAATATGTAAATTGAAGTTGGATCATGCATGACTGCTAGATCCCTTTCCCCAAAAGTCGATTCAACTATCACACTAGGTAAATAGAGTTTGAAAAGCCAAAGTTGTAGTGAATCAGCTAATCTTTCTTTTGAAAATTTCACGTTTTTGCTTTTTTTTTTTTTAATTCTCCAAGACTAACTGTAATCATTTTTGTGCTAAAGTTATTTGATAGTATATAGAAAGGGGCTGCGTCAGCTCAGTAATAGAGTGTTCATCTCTGGTGAGAGGGATTCCTGGTTCGACCCAGGCCCGTATCCAAGCGGGTCTAGGGGGGCCAGGCCTGCCCTAAATTTTCGCCGCCCCCCCCTAAAATTTTCACGGTAGGCTTGCAAATGAACTATAATATGGTTGGATCGGGCCCCCCCTAACTTCGGCCGGGCCCCCCCTACATTTTTGGGCTGGCTACCGGCCTGGTTCGACCCCAGCTAGCGCGAAGTGGTCTTTGTAGTGGACAACACCGTGTGTGTGAGTTTCTTCGAGGTTCCTCCGTTTTCTTTAGGGTTACCAACCGTATGGTATTTTACCGGACACGGACAGTTCGGTTTTTTTACCTCCTTGTCCGGTGTCCGTTACGACCTCAAAACCGGACATAAATGTCCGGTAATTTTTCCTCTTACTATTCTTATTCTCTATTCCATTCAGATTATTTTGAAGTGAGGAAAGTAATCGCTTGTCGATGAACATAGTTAAAGCAGAGCTTGTAATTCTCTTCAACACCGACTTGTGCGCGGAATATGATAAAGAGTTGAAGGCAGGAAAATTAGTAAACTTTTCAAAACTGCTAAAGATCAATAAAAGTACATTTTTAAGAGCTCAGCTAACACTGTTTCATTCTCTGCTACATCTTTCAATTAAATAATGCATCCAGATCCAGTAAAAATATGTGGAGACATTATTTTTACTAGCGTTATGAGACATTACCAGGCCCAGTGAAACCGGGAAGACTTATTTTTCAAGTATATTTTATGCATACCATAATTATATTGTCAATTATATTTGCTTTTCTGTTTTAAATACTATGTATTATTAATGGTAGACTACAAAAATTACATGTACCGACTCAACCAAAACTGAAATGCTTCAAAATGGAACTAAAGTTATTCCGAAACGCTCAATTTTATGTGAAGTAACTAGTTTCAGGTTACTCGCATTTTTGACGAGTGTTGATGTCACAATCTTAAGAGTATACGTACTCCAGGAGGGTGTCCGGTATTTCCATTTTCAAAAGTTGTCAATCCTAGTTTTCTCCCACTTTCTTCATTAAACCATTTTATTCATTCTCATTATCATAATCTCCTTGAGCCTACGCGCCATAACGTGGGACGTAAAATTTAAATATCCTGATAAATCAGAATTTTATAAAGCGTCTCTCATATTATTCCACACTAATACTCATGCATGCAAAAGTGGTTGATAGTTATAGGTGTCACTTTCTTCCATTGACATGTATGGAAGAAGTACTCTTCGGTGACCGATTCTTTGGGAAAGATAATAATCACTCCATATAATTCTAAACCTATCTACTAATGGTCCTCATAGACATGCGAATTTTTGTTGAGTTCGATACATTTTTTTAGGAAAAAAAGATGAAGAACTAAATTGCGTTCCTCAGGGAAAGTGGCGCTCCGCTCTCTTCAATAATGTACAATTATTATTATTATTATTATTATTATTATTATTATTATTATTATTATTATTATTATTATTATTATTATTATTATTATTTTAATATTTCTTTATTCGTCAACCATTATACCTTATGTTATTTGAGTCTACATCACATTGAGAAGTGTTTCCTAAATTTTCTCAACATTGTTTCTATGCATCTTCTGTGTATAGTTTCAATAAAATAAAATAAAATAAATAGCGTATAAAAGAAATTATAATATCATTTTTGATTACAGCTATCGCACGGTTTCTTGAGTTTCCGTGATAGCTTTCTATTTGCAAAGGACGAAGCAGAAGCACTTCATCCTGTAAAAATAAATCTATTACAATCTATCTTGAAATGAAAATAAAGATATTGTTTAGTATAAAAAGAAGTTTCCCACTCCCTATTCTCACATTTAGCGTTCTGCAAATGTCAGAGCTCAACTTAGTTTGGAATACTTGTAAAACGGAATCTATTTTCTCTCAATATATTCTTCAAAGATACACAAAAAATCTATACTTTAAAATACTGGTATAAAGCACAAAAAATCAAACTAGTTTCATCTAGATAAATTGACTTGGACTTACTTGCATTTATGAGTGAATAATTGATACACAGAAAAACGGAAGAATAATCTTACCGTACACTGATATATTGAATGCCGTGAAATGGGCAGAATGCCTGTTGTGTTGTTAGAATAAATAAATATTTTTTTAAATAGACTGAAAATATATATATTTTTGGTATATGAGAGAAAATTAACATTGATAAAAGAGAAGTTTTCCATTTTGATTTTTTCCACAATCATATAACAAGTGTAAAGTCTTTCACACATACGAATAAATTACGAAAGCTTCAGTAAGTACTACAATATGTTTTACTCGCATTTAAGCTACGTTTGAAATATTTTTTATGGTTTCACAGATAGGATCAAAATGTTACTTCTCATACATGAAATATATAGATTCCTCTCTGCTAGTTTAGTGGATAGTGCGTGTGCCTTTGATACACATGGTCCCTGCTTTGATTACCGCTGGGAGAGCACAAAAATAATTTCACACAATAATAATAATAATTACTTTCATTAACCATCCGTCTTTTTTAGCCAAAAAGGGCATAACTATGGAACATTAAATTATTTTTTTAAAACATGTAGCCTCACTATTGATATCCCCATTAAACACCCAATAATTAGTTAATTAACAGATAATAATAATAATGATAATCTCACCTGACATTCCGATATAATGCATTTGTCCTGTTCTGTTGGCGTAGGCACAAGAGGGGAGATCGCTCACTTCATCTTCGCTGAGATCAAAGCCGGGACATTGTTGCATACCGCGGTGCTGACCAACTCCGTATTCAAGCAGTTTGTTGTTACCGTGATGGACACAAGAAGATGAAGAAGAATCCGCGGGTGCCCTCGAAGTCCCTCGACCTATGTTGACCTGAGTGGAGGACCCTGGTGACACGGCACGATTTGGCTTATCCAGAAGATCGTCGTCTTGTTCAGGGTCACCAATGGGGCTTTGGTATGAAAACAGATCTCCAGAGGACATGCCTTGCGGACAAATGCAAAAGACCGCTAATGAGAGGCTGTCTGGCAGAATGGTATTGACAGCGCCAAGTGGTCCTTAATCACTAGCCTAAAACGGAGGCAACCCTCTTAACCAATCAGAGCCCGACTTCTGTTCTTGACAGAAAATTAGATTTTTCATTACAAATTCGCTTTTACATGCGGCTTTATTTAATGTAGCGTGCGAAGCTTTAGTTTCGAGCCCGCGCACAGTAGGCGAAAAATTAGTTTGCAAGAGTGTAGTTGAAGTGTTGGGGAAGCTTGAAATGTTGCCCCTTCCAAAAGGGCGGAACAAAGTAGAATGGATTGCCCAATAGAAACTCTCTTCCGCTGACACAACGAAGAGAAGGGTGAAATAGAGGGGCGTGGCTTTTTCGGAGATGGCTGGTTGGTCCAGAGAGAGAGGATGCTGGAGGATAGAATAATCGATGCATGTGCACATAAAACAAAACAAAAAAAAGTCTTTTGCCATATAAATTGGCAAACAATATGCTATCTTTTGCAGACATTTTTTAAAAAATTAATTAGCTGGTTTTATCGATATCCAACTATTCTCATTACTTTATTTTAATCTTAAACGATGATCAACATAATAATGATGTCTGCGTTTTATTGATTTGAAGGAGCATCTCTACACGTTAGATGATGAAATTCAAACTTTAACAGAACAGTTCTATATATATTTCGAAGCATCACGAATGTAGTACCAATCCAGGAGTTGATCTGGTCGGAAACCTATTCCGAAGAATCAGAATCTCATCTCCAGAACATTATATTATATTTCCTTCTTACACAAATTTATTTAACAAACTTGTTCAAAAAGTTAAGGCCATCCATCTTCCAGTAAGAAATTCTACACCTTCGTCTATACCTATATTGTTTCGCCATTCCTAGACCAAAAGATATTTACGGCCTCTCTCTGCGACGTGCAAAATTTTAACGTAGTAGACTTTTTTTAAAAACAAAAAAAAAATAATAAACTTATTTTATGCATGCCTTTATTTCAAGTTTTTCTGTATAAATTTTAATGAATTTTCATTATGAATTTGCTGTAAAGAATAATTTGAATTGTTATAAATTTACATTTTTGCAAATAAAGTTACAGAGAAAAGTTGGTCTTACTCTTACAATATGCATAATTAAAAAATTCATATTTTTAAATAGTGTGAGTATTCAAACACTAAAAATATCACTGAAATTAATAGAATAATTGTTTTTATTGTTGAAATTTATGTCTCTACTCTCTGTTCTTCTGTTGTAATACAAATTGATTCTATTGATTACAAGAAGGAAAACCAACTTTTTTATATAACTTTTTCCTCACACTAAGCAAATGAAACAAATAAGAAAATTTGTTTGTCATTGTCCAAAGAACAGATTTGTATAAGTAAGAAAATTAAAGATTAAAAAAAAAATTGTTCAACATCCACCCCTAAACCCGGGCCTAATAGTAAATTCAGAACTGACCTTCGTCCATAACTGGGAATAAATCAGTTTAATGTGAATTGTGAATCCTATTATTCTGTTTGGTTGTTTAAAATGTTTAAAAGAAATAGAACTCGGGAAACATTAATTCAAAGATGTTCAAAATGTAAGAGTTAATGATACAGTTTTAGGTCATTATACCTCATTACCCATAGACTTTTCATTATCTATGGACTTTTCTTTATCATCTTGCTAATGTTATTATGAAAGGACTCATGAAGACTACCTGGTATATTTTACGTCAGTTTCGCCTTCAAAGATAGGGTGTTTTTGACTTTTGTTGTTCGTTTGTTGGCCACGAATGTCACTTTTTACCGACATGAAAATTTTGTTTTTCTCGATTTTCTTGAAAACTATTCATGAAAACTATTGATTCTAACATATACTCTCAGGTGTGATTTTGTTCACTCCATGAAATTTATCAATTCATATAGGCCTATATGTTATATTAACGAAAGTGCTCAGCATCACACGAGAAAAAATATTGTTTATACACAGTATTTGAAAAATAAAGCACTGAGTAGAGTAAATAACGAAGAACAACGCTCCCAGCGTTGCCCCTGCCAACTAGTTACGTTATCAATACAGCTAATGTAAGTTATGATTTGTTGTAACCAGTTGGCCAAGTTCTTCAAGCTTTCAGAATGAGAAAATTTATTTCAAGTACTTGGCAGAATCGACACCGTAACTTGCCTTGACTGAAAAAATTGGCTGTATTGATAACTTTACATTTTTGTACGTTCGGAATTTGGCTTCTATTCAACATGGGAAGTTTGGGATTGGGATATTATAACTTTTTGTAGATTTAATTTGACTGGTTTCTGCACTCCATACATATAGCCAGTTCAGCATACTTAGCAGTAAATAGTTTAAGAAAAGATAAAATCCATTTTTAAAAACACCATATTCGCGTTCAGTACTAAATTTCCGGTAATTTGATATCCCATATGATTTCTTGATTTTTTTTTATTTTGGCGCCATTTCTTGAAGATGGCAGCTGGAAATGGTTTATGCATTTTTAATGTGTTGATTTTAAAGTATTGCTCTCACTTTAAGACAAAATTATTTTTTGTGGGAATTAGTTGTACTTTTTTCTATTTTGACTCTGTTAAAGGGATAATCTGAGAGGTTAATGACCCTCTTCCTTTCGCCCATCCATAGTAGTGCTACCTAACATGTTGCATTTTCTGGATATGTAAATGTTACCTATATCAATGTGCAAACTTTCGTATTTCTAGTTTGTCGTGAACATAATTTCTTTCGGTAAAGAGTCTTCTGGGGAAAGATAGCGTAAACATATTCAATACTTGTTATTTTTTTATTAGTTAGCAGCAATGTCTTGAAAATGACCATTTCGGTCTCGTCCATAGTTTATACCAAAAGTGCAATTTTAATGGGTTCAAATCAAAACTTCTCATGAGTCATAGAACTTAAGGTTTCATGGTTTCATAGAATATGTCATTAATAGCAAGCAGAACGGCGACAGAAACTCACTGATAGAATACTCACTAAGGATGGGCACGAGCGAGTTTTCTTTGAGCTCGACTCGAGAAATCCACTCGAGAAATTTCCTCCAACTCAACTCGAATTTGGGTCGAGTTTCGAGTCAAGTCGAGCCAAAACAAGCTAATTCGAGCTATTCTCCCTTGAAGTATAATACATAGACAACATAATTATCAATGATACTATTACTACTACTACTATAACATTATTATTATTATTATTATTATTATTATTATTATTATTATTATTATTATTATTATTATTATTATTATTATTATTATTATAACACCGTGTAATTATGAAAGATAGGCGGTTTGTATATGAATACTAAAAACTAATTGATTGTCGATCGCGGTCGTCGAGAAGTCATCAGGTGGCAAGGACATCGTTCACGAGGTTCTGGGTTTGAGTTCCGGAGGAGGAAGTATTCGGGCTCGAGCCAAAAATTGCTAAAAGTTATAGGGCACCGGCCAAAGTGGTTCAAAACTGCACGATCCTTGTTTAGGATTGTCAACGGCTCGAACATCTCGGTTTACAGCTTATTCACTATCGAGCCGAACCGAGAAGTGAGCCAACAGCTTACCCAACCGAGCCGTCTCGAGCTGATGGCTTACCCGAGCTGAACTGAACCAAACTGATTGCTCACCCAAACAAGTTGAGCATAGTCGAACCAAGCCGATGGACTCGTTTCAAAGGAGCTGGCCGAAGCCGATGGCTCACATAAGCTAAATCGGTGGTTTATCCCAACCGAGCCAGCTCGAGCTGTTCGTTCATTTCAACCAAACCGAGCCGGTTGACAGCACTACCAGGTTGGGCTTCTGCTTGGGCTCAAAATTCGACCGTGCAGATCTCAGTCTTGATGGTAAGAACTACACTACAGTATATACTCATGTTGGTGCTCATGACATTTGAAGCTGTCTCGTTATAAAAATCTATTGTCGTCTTATTATCGAGACGAGACGAGATACACTAAAATTGCCCCACGAGATGCACTAAAATTACGAGACGAGATGCACCGCTGTCGTGAGCAACACTAAAAGTATTCCACATTACTGCTTACATTTCTCATGGCTTTCGCTTTCCAGCCTAATCAGGCTATGATTTCAAAAAGAGTTAAAACGAGCTGAACGAGCGAGCTGTTTATCAAAGTCGACTCGACTCGAAATTCGACCTCAAAAACAGAGACTCGAGTCGGAACTTGACTCGAGAAAATTAACTTTGACTCGACTCGAAACTCGAATTGAATTCGAGTCGAGCCGAGTTTTAGCTCAACTCGTGCCCATTTCTAGTACTCACCTCTCGTTCTTATGGTCCTTCGTTCAATCCTGGCTCGTACCGTGTGGGCTTTGCGATTGACAAACACTGTGTGCATGTTTTTTTTTTCTTCGGAGTTTGAAAATATGTCTTCAGTAGTTTCTAGAACTCTTCGGGCTCCCATTAGTTGAGGGGCTCCTAGAGTGATTGCTCTGCCCTTAATACGGGTCTGCTATTAACTGTCTGTAATTTGGCATTGCTGACATTGTCATAGTTATAGTTAGAAGTCGTGTCTTGTTGAAAATGATCATTTCGATCCATACAAGAGGAGTCTGGAGGGTTGATGCCGCTGTTTGGCACCGTTAGCTGTGGATCTAAAATGTTGGAATTTTTTGTTACTCCCTATCAATGTCAAAAATTTCTTATTTCAAGCAAATCGGGAACATATCAAACATTTATATCAGTGAGAGAGTGAGTGAGTCAGCCAGAAATCACGAAAAACAGTTTGAGAGGATTCATATCTTAATCCCCGATGATTAGCCACAAATTAAGATTTGGTGTTTTCGTATAACATATCATTACTAATAACTGTGTGTAATTTGACGTTGCCTACTTATTAACTACTTAACTGTGATGTCTTGAAAATGACCATGTTGATGTAAGTAGTCGTTCGTGAAAAGCTAGTTTGCAGCGCAGCTGAAACTTAGCTTCGTGTACTCCAGCGCACGCTTATAAGTCGTAGAGTACAAATGACGACTAAGATAGCTATTTATTTTATAGTATATTTTTATATTGCAGAAAAGCTAATACATTGATAATAATTAGTAGCTGCATTGGAAATACTTATTAGGATCTATGATAGATTTTATTTAAAAAATAAATATATTCTGTTAGGAGACCAACTGTCTAAGTTTGCTACTTTTCAGTGGAACCGATGGAGACCAACACAGATGTATTTCACTATATATCATTTTATTAACTTTATTCTATGTTTATACTTTAATTAGATGTTTTGACTTTGTCATGGTTTCAAATTTAAACCAACTGCAAATTGAGTACAACAAATCCAGGAAATATCCATCCAAATACGTATATGAAATACAATTGGGATAGAAAATATATAGAACTAGCATATATTACCCACTTCGCTGGATTGAAATGAAAATTTAAATACACAACTTCGTATCTCATGTGTTTAGTACCCGTGAAATGTGCTGTTTTCGTTTTTAATGGCATCGATTTAAACGGCATGGGAAAGATCATTGATCATCTCGGCGAGCCTGAAAACCGTGGATTCGACACTAATATCTGTCATTTTCGATCATTTTAAAATATCTTTTCTCCCTCCCCTCCAAGTTGCGGGGTTCAATTTGAATTTAAACGGGATCGAAAGTATCACTGTTCATTTAAGCGATCCAGAAAACTATAAATTCGACACTGATAGTGGCCATTTTCGATCATTTTTATATCGACCTCTCTTTCTCCCCCTCCTCCTCCCCCTCCCTCAAGTGACGAGGCTGATTTTGGATTTAAACCGGATCGGAAATGTCACTGTTCATCTGAATGATCCCGAGAACTATGGACTAGACACTAATTATGGATGCGCACGAGACGAGTCGAGACAGGATTTTCCTGACAAAATTCGAGTCGAAACACTGCTCTTCCAATAGTGAAATATACATTTTTCGAGTCGAGACATCACATTTTCGAGACGAGACAGCCACAAATCTCGTCTCTTGCGAATTTCTAACACTAATAGGTCATTTCCGATCATTATTATATGTGTCTCCCCTTCCCCCTCATCCGTGCTGCGGCACACGGCATCAGAATTGTCACTGTTAATCTCAGCTACTCCTAAAACTATTGAGAGCTCCCTCGTGGCTAAGCGGTTAGCGTAAACGCCTTTAGTGTGGGAGACCCGGGTTCGATTTCCGGCGGGAGCTCATGTGGTTCGGATTCCATGTTAAACTGTAGGTCCACATCTCATATTGCCTCGCTGCTGAAAGGGACGCTAAACTAAACTAAAATCAAATCAAATCCTAAAACTATGGATTCGACACTAATATTAGTCATTTTCGATCATTTTTACATATTTATCCCCCTCCCCTACGTTGTACCCTCCCCCTTCCCTACTATCAGGCCTAAACTTGGATTGAAAGCATCAAAAATGTCACTGTTTCTCTCATCGACCCAGAAAACTATGGATTCAACACTAATATCGGTCATTTTTGAACATTTTTAAATTTCTCTCCCTTCCCCCTCCCCTACGTTGCATCGTCAAAGTGAATAGCCTAAAGTATTCCCTGCCCCTAAACTCATGTATGTTGAAAATTTGATTGAAATCGGTCGGGTGGCTCAAGAGTGATGAAGTCACAAGGCAGTAATTTTATATATATATATAACATAAATCTCCCTCCTCCCCATCCCCTAGATTGGCTCGTCAAAGTGAAACGATAAAAGACACCCAAGGACAGACCCTCATATATGTTGAAAATTTGATCGAAATTGGTTGAGTGGTTCAAAAGTTATTAGGTATTGTTAAATTTTTCCCAATACATCCCCCTTAATATATTATTATTATACATCCCCTTTATTTATACATCCCCCTTCTTCCCCCTCCCCTAGGATCTACCGTTACAATGAAATTACATAAATGTTTCCAGAGCCGAACCTCATGTACCTTGAAAATTTGATTGAGATTGGTCGGATAGTCCAACAGTTATTGTTACAAAAATAGTCACTTTCAGTCTTACATAAATTGATTTTTATATACCTCCTCCTTCTTCTCCTCGTCAAATTTAAATCATCAAAATGATCCCAGGCCTGAACTTCATCTATGTTTAAAATTTTATCAAGATCGGTCATGTGGTTCAGGAGTTATTAAGTTTTATTTATTTTTATACCTCTCCCTCTCCCCTCAGTTCTACCAGCAAAGTTAATAGCCTAAAACCAGCCCAGCCTTGAACCTCATCCATGTTACAAATTTGATTGAAATCGGTCGGGCGGTTCAGGAGATTTAGTCATAAACACGGTGATTTCCAATTTTATATATATAGATAAGGTAAGCAAGGTATATTCGTATGGTTTGCTATAAAGTCTATACATAGGTACTAGACATTAAAATAAAGGCGAGAAGCAAGACTGGTGCATACATTGTCCTATACTCTTCTGCTATAATGTTTATTCTGTATACAATTAGTGGTATGAATAAAGTAGGTAATTTCGTGACAGGTAATGTGAGTTTATGATAGTAAGACTTAATATTTGTGATAACTAGTGTCGTTAAAAAATAGAACAAATAGAAAAGAAAATTATTTATTATTGAACGAAAGAATCAAATAATCAGGGTTTTCAGTTTTGAACCATCTAATGAGAAAAATAAGCTAAATCTAGTTTATAGGATTAGGGTACTTGCACATTCACTTTTAGAAATATTGAAAATATTCCCTTACCACTGTTGTAGCGATTTCTCTGCGAAACTCACTTTTTCTTTTTCTCTGTAAAGCCAAAACTAGTTCCCTGTATATCAATAATAAACTGACAGACTTTTAATTCCAGTTGGATGTTAATGCAATAGCCCCTCATATATTCAGTACAGAAAAATACTTTTCCAATATCAGGTAGCTCTGGTATCTTAAGGAAACCTCTTAGGGTACTCCATGCTTCTTTTCATTTTGAACCTCGATATACAGAGTAACTTTTCTTGTTAATTATTTAAGTTGCCCTCAAAACTTCATGATCATATATTCTGTATGATCCTTTCTTGAGTGGAATCTAAACGGTAGCTCAGTGATAGAGTACTCACTTCGAATGCTAAGGGTCCCTGATTCGATCCCAGACCAAGTGAGTTTCTGCAGACAGTTGTGCCCGTGGGTTTTCTAGTTGCCTTCCGTTTCCTCTCAGAAATTATTTCATCATCATTCACTTTCATTAATTACTCGCCTTGTTAAGCCTACTGGACATAATTGCGTGACGTAAAACTAACAACTTCATCTCATTTCAAGCTACGGCTATGCTTTTTAAGCTAAGGACAATTAATGAAGAAACAAATAAGTACGAAAGAATTTGTGGAATGAAAACACAGGAGAAAACGGAAGAATGTCGAGAAAACCCGCGAGCGCAATGTTGGGTGTCCGTCAGATACTCACACGAACCAGGATCGGATCAGGAACCCTGCGCAGTGCGCACAAGAGATGAGCACTTTATCACCTTCACATTATTGAGTAATTTCTGCCTACAACCGGTTCTGAAGTAAGAAATCTTACAGAAGTTCAAATGTATTACATCAAACAAAAATATATTTCAAAATTGTTTTCACTCACAACTGTCGTTGAAAATAACCTTAGAAAGATCGTTTTCGATCATAAAAATTAGAAAATACAATGATAGAGATTACACAAATTTATCAAATCATGACAATACATTAAAATCAGATTTGGTAACTTCTATCTTTCCAGTTACGTAGTTTTTGGTTTTCGTTTCTGAAGGTGAGTAGGCTCGTGAATTATGTTAAGCCTAAGTCAGTTGTGTTGGCAATGAATCATTAAACTTTATTTTGTATTTGTATTATTAATCATTTTTAAAAATTTAAATTCAGAAGTAATCTATATTATCAGATTTTTTTTTTATCTTGAAGTTTATAATATTTAGAATGCATGTATTATTAATTGTATTTTATAACCAGTTTAACTACAGGATATTCTTTATATTTAAAACCTATGTAAAAAAAAATTAAGTTCTCTTTATTCTTTTATTCGTTTATGTACTCGCAAAGACACAGCTGTACATTTTACACTGGAAATAATTAATGATGGAAAAAAGTCGATCAAAGTCTACAATTAATCACTTCAAGGACAGAAAATAATACTGGAAATGTTTTATAGTCATAGCAAGCCTCAGAATTCAAACCTGGAACTTCTTGATTGCAAAGAAAGAATTGTCAACTATGTCCAGTCGATGTAGTACAACTTATGCTAGAGTCCTTGAACTTATGAAACATTTTTTAAATAACATAATGATATATTTAATATAATTTGGAGGTTTATTTGATTTGAAATTAATTATTATTGCGTTTGTTTATTTGCTTGCTTCATTTAGAGTTTAGCATTTCTTTCAGCGCCAATATCACGACATCATATTTGAGACGTCGATCTGCAGCTTAACATAGAATCCGAAACACATGAACTCCTGCCGGGAATTGAGTCTGGATTTCTGACACCAAAAAATGCAGTACTAATCTTTGAGGAGCCTTTTTTGTATGTCGATATTACTTTTTGTATGTACACAAATAATAGAGAGTGTTCCCTGTGAACCATAAATTTTTCCCTAGATGATATCCAAAACTATCATGAAGAATGCATGGTTCTTCTATTGTAAGGATAGATCAACCTCATAATGATTTTTTTTTTTTAATCAGGGGCTTCGTGAAGGAATATTTTTTCTAGTTGTAACTTAAATTTCTGATTTCCAAATTTATAAATACCGTTTGATTTATTGAAATATTTTCTTAATGTTTAGGGAAAAGAATAAAACGTAAAATAGGTCTACACCCTACAGTATATTATACATTTTAATTTATCTTCGTAAAACATATTGTCAAGTTGAAAAATGTGTACCTCTAAAACTATTACTATGACTTTTTTTTTTTTTTTTTTTTTTTTGCTATTTTCTAAATCGGTTTAACAATTTTTCAGCAAATCGAAAAGTAATGTAATGTTTTTAAAACCCTTTTCAGTTTTATTATTTTTCTTCTGTCAGAAAACATTTTCATGAAAAAGAAAAACTTCGAAGAATTTGTCGATAGATATATATGTAGGGCCTAAATAACGTTTTTTCTAATATATTTTGTTTCATTTTAATTCCGTATTTTTTAAAAAAATGGAATCTTTGACACAAAATTGAAAATGTCTCGGAAAGAATTGTATTATGTTATAAATTAGTAAATTTTAATGATCAAATTTGTTAAAGATACCTGAGAAATATTGCTCTTTTAGTAACTGATAGATGGGCAGTGATATATAAATCTTATAATCACATGAACTGGTATATGTAGGTTATGTTTATAAACACAGGGTTTTCTGGTATTTACTGTTTTATCGGATAGCTACTATACGATCCTTATGGTATGGAGACTATTCTTATGGTTGATTCAGAGGCAGTGAATGTCTATTGTAACCACAGAACATGGGCTTCGTATCGTATGGGCAGTGTTGCTACCAGATTTTTTTTTTAGACCTAGCTATGCTATGTAACAATTTTGTACCCTTACACTATAATCAAATAGATACCTACTCTCACTTTCCGCACATTGAGAGTTTCAAGTATAATTGTAGAACTTGCAGTCACGTGGGTCGCGCTTACAATATAATTAGTTCTTTGTTTTGTATATCTATTTTAGTCGTTAGTACAAAAGGGGGCAAAAATAGTCGATAAAATTGTGTGTGGCTTTCCCAACAATATACAGCATTCCATTTTCGGAGACATCAAATCATATTGCTTACCTTGTATACGTATTTGCAATCCCTCTCAGAAGTATCTGTATTTGACAGAACTGTCTAAGGTAAACTTGTTCGATATAACGATTTATCTTTTCAAGTATCGGTATATAAATATTAGAGATTGATATGTCAATATTTTGATATTTATAGGTATTTTATATTCGGTATTTTTGAAAATACGATATTTCGATATCTGGTATTTCATATTTTTTGATACTTACATCTATTGCTTGCTGTTAAAAGTCAGGGGAAAGAGATGAAAGAACTTGGTTTTCCTTTTTATCTTCTTATTTTTTATTTTATTTTAATTTAATTTAATTTAATTTTTTATGACTTGTCTGTTTCGAATAATTATGCGAGAACTGAACATTTGAATAATGGAATAATGAAAGATAAAATATTCAAACATTTATAAAACAACAAAATCGAATATTTGTTCGAGGAAATGTTAGAATCTGGCATAGGCCTAATTGTATTTTGGAGATAATGTTTTAATGTTAATCCTACGAAAAGTGGATACACAAGATTTCTTTCAAAGAGCTGGACATAGTCCCTCCCCCAACTTGACGGCAAGAATCACTATGTAGTCGGATGACAAGGCAAAATGAATATCAGCCCTGGAAACATCCCAGCGGCTTTATTATAAGCGGCGGAAAATAGATTCAATGGTTCAACAACTAGTGATTGAATAACAAAGGCCGACACGCGAGTCTCAACAGTGAGTATAGGCATTGTCCGCACGCAGAGCGCCACACTCCCGGACGGGTGGGAATATCCAGAGCAGGCGCTGACGACATAATGGCTTTACCTCTCCCGCTAAAAGATCGCTGCAAGTGGGAAGGCAAAATTGAGATTTCACGGTTTTCCGCTCTGTTTGTAAATAATGGTTCCGCTTCGAACCACCAGTAAACTTTTTTCCCCCTTTTTAGTTCTGTTTTTGTGTTTAACCTCAGTACGTACATGAGATTTGTAACAATTGAATATGATTTAAATCCTTTTGTTTGTAAGTATGTACGTATGTAGCTATATGCTATCTTTCACAAGAGAGAGAAACTGGTTTTCAGACGACGTATCTAATGCTAATCAATATTCATGTGTCTTTCTCACACACGTCTCTCTCTCTCTCTCTTTTTTTTTTTTTTTTAATACACTTGACGTTAATTTTGTTTATACAATATTCCATATTATTTTGTTTTCCTTCTGAATTCCAATTATATTTTACATTTACTGTGTTTTAATAATTTCTTTTAATCGTTCGCTTTTTAGTGTAAAGAACAGTTTCAACAAGGATAATCAAAGTACAGTAATAGAATCTACTTTTCTTGTACTATTAAAAAATCAGAATTTCTTAAAAAGTAAAGCCAAGATTATCCGCGAGCGGATGATTCGAGTCACGCTCGTCTTATATATATATATATATATATATATATATATATATATATATATATATATATATATATATATATATATATATATATATATATATATATATATATATATATATATATATAAGTGGTCGCTGCAAACTCACACTCTGCATGCAAATAAGTATTGTATGTTCTAAAATATAAAAATAAATTGCATTGTAAAAATCAATATTTCCAACACTAGTGCACGTTTCTAAGTGCAACTCTACTCTGATTAGCAGAAGCCGATTGTTGTAAAATATGAAAAACAGGAATTGGGAAGAGAGATTTGCATGATATTAAATTACTTTCATTGTTCGACATCAACTCTGAACACGATCCACGGCCCCTTCTGTACTGACTAAAAAGTTTACACTTGTAATAAAACAAGACTGTGAAATTGTCACTAATCGGAGTTTGAATTTCTAGTCAATCGCTCAAACACCACTCTGTTACAATAACGATGGATCTGACCTTTACGATATAAAATAGTAAAGTGTTTGTTAGTGAGGAAACTGAAATAGTTCGAGGTGGGGGGAAATTAGTGTGTGTCTAAAATATACTTGTACTAAGAGAGTATTCTTGCAAGTGTTAATTTCTCAACACATTTCAAAAGAAACTTCTATTCGCAGGAAAATAACCCTATACAATATGAAAAAGGTTATGATTTCTTAGTTCACAGTATTTTTCTCACAAAAGACTTCAAAATCAGATTTTCATAGCGCATTAAAGTGCTTGGGTACCCACTGTGAAAGTATCTCTACAAAGTATGCTAATAATTGTAATCTGTGAAATCACTAAAACAAAACGTTAAATTTAAGTTACAAATATGCATAATTGCAATTATTATCAATATTTATTCAAAGTAGTTTACCTTCTAGTTTATAAAAAGCAAAGAAGAGACATTAAAAATTAGGTATTAAGTTGAATAACACAAATAAGCCACTGGTAATATAAGTATACATTTTCCGTAACTCGTAATTTGCCACCTTAAAACAAATCTGAAATCGGGTTTCTTTCCTGTTCGTCTTTAGAACTTTTTCGTGTTAATCATCCGCAGCGGAATGGTGTCCATCCTTCAGCCAAGAAATAACTAGTTCGTTTACTTTGAGGTTGTATAGCTGAGGGCCATTAGCATTGATGGTCAACAACTTAGACAATGTTTGAGCACTTAGTCTATTTCTAATATCAGTCATCTGTAAATTCATAAGGGGAAATCCTCGTTCACACTCTGTCGTGAAAATTGATAATACTTCTACCGACGTAGAAATTTCCGCAACTTCTCATCGACAATCTGCTTGTTAGACTTAAGTCTGATAATGATTTTTCTCGGTCAGTTTTGAAACAATCAGCAAGAAGTATCACCTCTCTATCACCATACATCTTTTCCATATCGACCATGTCAGTTGGCAATGTCGACTCATGGAGAACAGAAACTTCATCTACCATACCTTCGATAGGGAATCTTGCGCATAAATGATCAATTAAAGCTTGATGATTTATTATTTGTTTATAAATTTAATTTTTGTAACTACATATGGAGGTTTCATGTCATTACCATGTCCCCCCCCGCCTAGAAAGCAAAAGAGAACGAGGTTCCGAGGAAGTGTTAAGAGGTGCCTGTTAATTTCCCCTCTTCTTCCCCTCAAATTACCACACTGCTGATTGTCATGGGCCAAATTACGATGAATTTCAATTAAATTTTCATAGTATAATTATTTCCTTGTTGAATTTTCGATATTTTTCAGTGGAATAAAGGATGAAATTTGAAAGTTCCAAATCAAGATAAGTAGACCAACATAAACGGGGGAAAAAGTGTACGATTTTCCATATAATTATGCGTACAGTCCAAACTTAAAATTTCCGTGTAATTAAGCTTACAATACAAATTTTATGTCTATTATATGGGGCGTTTACAGCACAGGGCAATCAACCCATAAAATTGTGAGAAAAATAAACATAAGCTTCGGCATTTATTATAGTAGCAAGCAATGGATATATGAAGCGAAGCACTGTATTTTTTGTTTCTGAATTTTTTCCCAATTAATATTGACCGTTTTCGATCATTTTGACAAACCAATTTTCCATATATAGAAAAGCCCCCCCCCCATAAAGGAGAATGTAAAAAAAAAATGCTAGGACACATTCTGTTTATTTTCAATGAAGAGTTTCCACTGAATTTCAGCTCCGTAAGTTTAACGGCTTGCGAGATACTCAACTTTTTCTAAAAAATTCGGATCCCCACTACCTCCTTAGGATATGTATTATAATGAAAGCGATATAACATCTCAGTTTTTATTAAGGCCTAACTATATACCAAAAGTCATTTAATTTGACTTTGCAATTTGGCCGTGATGATCAGGCACGCCTAGTTACGTTCAAATTTGTATATAATAATTTATATATTATAGTGCTTCAAAAATGTATTTTTTCCAGTAGTTAGCTCCCCTAAAAACTCACAGGCCTCAAGAGTCAAGTAGTAGTATGTCTTATTGCTATTATTACAATTACAAATATCAATATCCAAAAGTGCTTCAAGTAACGAGTACGGGCGGCTGGTTTAGTAACTAAAATACAAGCAACAGTGTTTCTAACCGGATTACTTGTAATTAATCTATCACCGTTCTTTTTGTCCTGTTCATAATAAACCACTTCAAGCATATGTCCAAGTTAAGACAAACACAGTTTCAAAAGTTATGTAGGTTATTTCCAGAACATTTTAAGGGACATACACCCTCCATATTAATTTGGCAATAACTTGCAAATAAACTACCCTCAGTATTGTATACACGACTCCAAAAGTGCATTACCACTTGCAATTCTCCTTTTCCTGCAATAGCAGGCAACCCAAAAAGCTCGGCGCTTTGGTTGGTTGCGAATTCGAAAGGCGTTGGACCAAACCTCAATTTTGTAACAAATATATCAGTGTGGCAAACTGCAAATAAGAGAATAAAACAAATTATTAAGAATGACAATTTTATTATCGTAACAGATTTGGACCACATCAAAAGTTACAAAATGATCTTACTTAAGCAGATCAAACAAGATGAATGGCAAGAAACAGATATCAGAGGAAACCATTTCTCTCCTTCATCCCCAAAAAAGAATCTCATAAAAAAGAAAAAGAGTTATATAATGCAAAATTTTAATATAAAAGCCCCGATCAAAATTTTAAAAGTGGACACCCGAAAGGCAAAAAGAAGTGAACCGAAGTAAACGATATTGTGCACAGATATTGTAGACGTAAAATGACAAAAAATGGGTTTCGTATTTTCCTGAAAAAAAAACGGTTGGGTGGGACACGAAGCCCCCAAACTTCGATTACAAAATATCAAAAGTGCTAGTAACACTATGTCAGATGTTTGTAAAGAACATAGAGAATTGCAACATAATTTTATGTATGGACAATACGCAAAAATAAACGAACACGGGTTTTTTATGTTCTGAGGAAAAAAACATTTTAGGGGCAAAATCCCCCACCCAAAATTTTGAAAGTTGACAACAGAAAGGCAAAAGCAAGTGAACCAAAGTGAATAAAATTGTGCACAGATATTGTAGACGTAAAATGACAAAAAAACGGGTTTCGTATACTCCTGCAAAAAAGGGTTGGGTGGAGCAAAGAACCCTCCAAATCTTTGATCATGAAATATCAAAAGTGCTAGTAACAGTATGTCAAATGTGTGTAAAGCACGTGAAAAATTGCAACATAACTTTGTGTATGAATAATACGCCAAGAATAAACGAATACGGATTTATGTTCTGCGTAAAAACAGTTTTAGGTGGAAAAAGACCCCAACTAAAATTTTGAAAGTTGACGTCCTAAAGGCAAGAAGAAGTGAACCGGAGTGAATGAAATTGTGTACAGACATTGCAGACGTAAACTGAGGATGCGGGTTTTCGTATTTCCCTTCAGAAAACGATTGGGTGGGGCACCGAATCCTTCTAAACTTTGATCACGAAAAATCAAAAGTGCTAGTAACACTGTCAGATGTGTGTTAAGGACATGAAGAATTGCAACATAACTTTATGTTTGGACAATACTCAAAAAATAAACAAATACTGTTTTTCCCTGCGGAAAAACGCTTTTAGGGGGCACAATACCCCAACCAAAATTTTGAAAGTTGACACCCGAAAGGCAAAAGGAATTGAACCAAAGTGAATGAAATTGTGCGCAGATATTGTAGACATAAAGGGAATACGGCTTTCGTATACTCCTGGAAAAGAGTGTTGGGTGGGTCCCAGACCCCTCCAAACCTTTGATCACGAAATATCGAAAGTGCTAGTAACAGTATGTCAGATGTGTATAAAGGGCATGAAGAATTGCAACGAAACTTTGTGTATGAACAATACGCCAAAAATAAACGAATACGGGTTTTTTATGTTCTGCGGAAAAATGGTTTTAGGGGGCAAAAGAACCCACCCCAAAATTTTGAAAGTTGACTCCCGAAAGGTAAGAAGAACTGAAGAAAAGTGAATGAAATTTTGCACAGATATTGCAGATATAAACTGAGGGAATACGGGTTTCGTATCTTCCTGTAAGAAACGGTTAGGTGGGGCACGGACCCCTTCAAACCTTTGATCAAGAAATATCAAAAGTGCTAGTAACAGTATATCAGGTGTGTGTGAAGGACATGAAGAATTTGAACGTAACTTTTTGTATGAACAATACGCAAAAAAAAAAAAAAAAAACGAATACGCGTTTTTTATTTTCTGTGGATAAATGGTTTTAGAGGGCAAAAGCTCCCACTCAAAAATTTGAAAGTTGACGCAAGAAAGGCAAGAAGAAGTGGACCGAAATGAATGAAATGTGCACAAGTATTGTAGAGGTAAGTGGCGAGAGGGGTGGACGAAAGCGAATGAAATTGTATGTAGATATTGGGTGTATAAACTATGGCCTTTCGTGTTTCACATGTGTCGTTTCTCCATCCGATTTCTTTAAATTTTTCAGATCAACTACAAGCACAAACAGTATAGCGTTTTTTTAATAGTATTTCAGGAGGCACTTTTAACCCTTACGATGTTATTGAGCATAAACAAAAACACGTGTCGATGTATTTCCAGTTTGCTCTTGATCTCCCAAATTTGAAGCAAAACGGATAGGGACACTTGAGAAATACGAAAGTATTTATTTTACATAGGGTGTATATAATATCTACACACAATTTCATTTGCTTCGGTCCACTCCTTCCTGTGCTATTACGAAAATATTTCCTTTTTTTTCTGATGTGGCCTACGCCCCAACAGTGTTTTTCCACAAAAGGTGAAACACGTTTCATTTATTGTTTTGGAAATTGTCCCTATACGAAGTTTCGTTGCAATTCTAAATATTCTTTAGGAACGTCTGACGTATGCTTGTTTGCAATTTTGATATTTAGTAATCAACGGTTTAGAATGTCCGTGCCTCACTCAACCGCTTTTTCCAGGATAATACGAAACCCAATTATCTCATTTTGCGTCTACAATATCTCTGTACAATGTAATTCAATTCGGTGCAGTTCTTCTTGCGTTTTGGGCCTCAAATTTCAAAATTTTGGGTGGGGCTTTTGTCACCCTAAAACCGTTTTTCCACAGAATAAGAAACCGTATTCGTTTATTTTTTTGCGTATTATCCCTACACAATGTGTGGTTCCAATTCTTCATGTCCTTCAAGCACTTGTGACATACTGTTATGAGCACTTTTGACATTTTACGATCAAATTTTTGGAGGGGTCTGTGTATCACCTAAACTGGTGTCTTTTTTTTTCAGGACAATAAGAAACCTGTATTCCCTAATTTTATGTCTACAGTATCTATGCACAATTTCATTCACTTCAATTCACTTCCTCTGGCCTTTCGGCCTCAATTTTCAAAATTTTGGATGGTGGCTTTTGCCCCTAAAACCTTTTTCCGCAGAAAATAGAAAACCCGTATTCGTTTATTTTTTCCATACTGTCCCTACACAATGTGTCGTTCCGATTTTTCATGTCCTTCAAGCACTTCTGACATACTGTTATTAGCACTTTTGATATTTCACGATCAAAGTTAAAAGGGGTCTGTGTCCCACCTAAACGGTTTTCATTTTTTCAAGAAAATAAGAAACCCGGTTTCCCTCATTTTATGTCTACAATATGTGTGCACAATTTCATTGACTCCGGTTGACTTCCTCTAGCCTTTCGGGCCTCAATTTTAAAAAAATGTGGGTGGGGTTTTTTGCCCCCTAATACCGGTTTTCCGCAGAATATAAAAAACCCGTATTCCTTTATTTTTTGCGTATTGTTCTTACACGAAGTTTCGTTGCAATTTTTCATGTCCTTTTCACATATCTGACATACTGTTACTAACACTTTCAATATTTCGTGATGAAAGTTTTGGAGGGATCCGTGCCCCACCTCTCCGTTTTTTTTAGGAAAATACGAAGCACTTATTCCCTAATTTTGTCTGCAATATGTGTGTAAAATTTCGTTTACTTCTGTTCACTTTCTTTGCCTTTCGGGCGTCAACTTTCAAAATTTTGCGTGGGGGCTTTGCCCCCTAAAACTGATTTTCCGGAGAAAATAGGAAACACGTATTCGTTTATTTCATGTGTAATATCTTCCTGCCAAACTTTATCAAAATCGAAGTGTTACATATCGGAAGTTTTACTTGTTAGTAACTAATATTTCTTTAAAATTTTGGGGGCGCAGTGGCTCAGTGGTAGAGCGTTCATCTTCGGTGGTTGGGGCCCCATGTTCGATGCCAGCTAGCGCCGTGTGGACTTTGTGATGGAGAAACACCGTGCTCGTGTGTTTTCTCGGGGTTCTCCCGTTTCCTCCCACATTCTTCATTCCACCATTTCACTCATTTCTCATCCTCACCGTCTCCTTTAGCCTAACCGGCATAAACGTGGGACGTAACACTTAAAGATTTCATTTCATTTTTTTTCTTTAAAATTGTTTGAACAAATAGTGGGAATTAACGATTATATAAGCGAAAAATTTAGATCAATTGCAAATTTCGGCCCCTTTCAACATTGAAGGAAATGACGGCACAGGTATTTGGATTCAAGGTAGACATGAAATTTGAAACTGAGATTTCACTATATTTCTGTCATCATTTTAATGCTCATGGTCCCCTCTCTTCTACGTCTAGACTCAGAAATATTGCTTTTAATAACTGCCAAATTACGATTTTTATCAATAAAGAGAAGCTGTTCTAGAAAGAACATACGTTTAAAGAATCATTTTTGCTTCGGTGAAGCGAGGAAAGTATTTTTAACTGTGCTTTTAAAATATCAAAATGTATGTCCATTGAATACATTTAGATTAACCTTTCGGTAGTCGCGTCTGCCTATGTAACACGGGCAGTCGCGCGTTGTACTTTTTACAACACTTAACAGTAAAGATGTTATTGACTTACATTTACATTGTGTTCCCATTGTCACATTCAAAATAGTAAAAATAAATAAAAATACAAACGACACATGCAATATATTCGGTCAGTTACGTATAAATTATTATATAATAATATTATAACATCTTTACTGTTAAGTGTTGTAAAAAGTACAACGCGCGACTGCCCGTGTTACATAGGCAGACGCGACTACCGATAAATATATAATATTATTATTACATAATAATTTATACGTAACTGACCGAATTTATTGCATGTGTCGTTTGAATTTTTATTTATTTTTACTATTTTGAATGTGACAATGGGAACACAATGTGAATATATTATGACGTTCTGAATGAATATATGGGATATTGCTTTTACAAATTTCAAGAAGTTAGTATCAATATTTATTATTTACATATAGAAAATTGTCAGGTAGAAACTACAAAATCAAACATTGTACGAATGTGGTTTACCAGTTCAGCAGTTCTTACACTTCACCGGCTGCATCATCTTCTTCACCACAGCTCAAACATATTGTTTGCTTTCGCACATGTGTCTTGCATACAAAGCGGGCACACTTGTCACACATCATTCATCAGTTAGGTCACTGTCACTATCAGGCTCAGAGCTGCCACCATTGTCCTCTTAGTCAGACAACTCTTGAAGAACACGTGGAATATCACTCAGCCTTATCATGTTGGAAAACACTCACAACAATCAAATATTTATCGCAATATTTGTTTTTTTTAAAAAAAGTAACACAAGTGGTCGCGCGTTGTAAAAAGTACAACAAAGACGTCTGTCTCTGCCGAATGATTTCTGCAAACTGAACCGTAGCATGGCAGGGGCTGATTTGCGGTGGAATGGTGGGGAGAAGGGGGAGGAAAGCATACATATCACAGCTAGATCTCCCACTTACTCGCGCAGTGACTTACAACAAAAACAACAACACTGTTGTACTTTTTACAACAGCGCGACTGCCGAAAGGTTAAATTGGAGATATGTGAACAGATTTTACATTAGTATTATTAATCAGCAACTGTTAAATATCCTACAGCAGAAAGAAAATATAGTCCTCATATCTTCTGATCATGGTGTTTAAGACCAAGTCGTAGGCTTCAAAGTATTTTCCTGAAAAAAAAGAAAAACGTTTAGGTGGGACACATACCCCTCCAAAACTTTGATCGTGAAACATCATAAGTGCTTATAACAGTATGTCAGAAGTGCTTGAAGGACATGAATTGAAACGACACATTGTGTAAGGACAATACGCAAAAAATAAAAGAATACGGTTTTTTATTCTGCGGAAAAACGGCTTTAGGAGGCAAAAGCCCACACCCAAAATTTTGAAATTTGATGCCCAAAAGGCATAATATATTGTCATTCCATTGAGATAATATATTGTCACATGACGTGGGCTGATTGCAAAGCCTAGCTACCGAAATATACGTTGTTCAATCACGCTTTAAAAGCTAGATGCCAAACGGAACAAACGCTGTACGATGCTACTATGATAACCGTAATGGGGTTAGCCATAATGAGAGCTTTATACAGTTCTACCTGAGTTGGAGCGGCAACGCCGAAATCTAGTTACAATGAAGGATTTATGGTAGGGACAAGTAAACCCTTAGATCTTGACCTTCGATGGAAAAATTGGTTATGTTTTGTCGCGTACTATCTTAATTAGAGTTTGAGATATTGAGGTTTAAATTGAGACACATTAAGGAGTGATCAGAATGTGACTATTTCACACCATTAGGCGGCTCAAGGGCCATAACTCTGGAACGATGCATTTTCCGACATATGGTCATCTGAACTTTTTTGCTTGCCTACCCATAAGGAATCCACCCATGAAGTTTTGCCGTACCTTTTTGTTACACTCTGTATATACAAGATCCATTTTGTAGATTTACGAAATCACTCTTTTTTTCTCAATCAATCTACAAAACGGGTCTTGAATGAGGTGGTCGCACTAGTAATGACATCCCGTAGCGTCGTTACGTAACACACACAGTATAAATATAGCTTCGAAACCACAAATTGCATGTTCTCCCGCAGATAAATCGGTAAGGTGTCTGCTTGTTGAGTGAGCAACCCAGATTCATATTACGGCTGGTACGGTTTGCTTTTTTCCCTTTCAAAATACATTTCTATATGTTTATATTTCTTCTTAATAATTACTTTCTTGCATTTTTTGTAGATTATCTTTAATTAGTGGGGGTTAAGTAGTCAGAAGGTTAAAATACATGTATGACTACTTTATCCGTGTGTAGTCATATATGTATGTATCTTTACATATTTGTTTCTTTCTTTTAACTAGTGTTGCCACGAGACGAGACAGAACCCTTTAATACAAGACACGAGACGAGATAGACTACTTGTCCCGTCTCGTTTCAGAGACGAGGCGAGACGTCTCTTGAAATGCCTCGTCTCTTCTAATGTCTCAAAAATGCAAACACAGTTTTTGAAATTATTTAAAAATGTATTAACTCGGAATAAATTATTGCCTTCGAAAGTATACCAGTGTTTATTATTTCAAATGAGGACTATCCTTAAAGAACAAGGAATACCTAAAGTTATTTTTTTAAATGATTCTTACAAACAACTTTTATTTCCATTTTCCAATCGATTCAAGTTTAAATATTTTGTGATAGTGTTCCAGATTCAAATAAAATGTTAAACCATGCATCGAGATCAGTGTTTCAGAAGATTTCATTCCGAGGGCTGGTGCTTATATGTATGTATAAAATCCTTTATACAAATACAAGTTCTCTTAATGCCAGTTTCATCAGTGACTAATCATTGTTCCATGAGTTTTCTCGTTCCGAACAAAGACACAAACGTGTCAGCCTTTTTCTGTCTGAGTTTCAAAGGATGCTGGTTTGACAATGAAATTTAGTTTCTTTTTATTGTTTTATGATGTTATTCGAGCCAAAGCCATTTTTGGAATCATAAAGTCACATAGGTTGCATTTCTTAATAATTTATTTTATACACACTACAGATAAAACTACTCATAGTATTTTAATTACACAGCACATAGTTCTTTGACATAGAGAGAAATCTCCTTTGGTTATAGCAACATCCAGTATTACGAATGGGGATTTCCCTCATCCCCCTTGTAATTCGCACACCGTCAACAGATATAGAACATTGTTGAACATATCCTGAACCACTTCATCACACTCCTGGCCTTGTGACATGGTGCATTATCTTGTCGAAAAATGCCACTACCGTTGGGAAACATGGTCGTCATGAAGGGGTATACGTAGTCTGCAAGCAGTGTGCGATACGCCTCGGCCATCATTGTGCCTTGCTCGAGCTCCACCAGACACATGGATGGTCACGTGGATGTTCCCCAGAGCATTATTATTATTATTATTATTATTATTATTATTATTATTATTATTATTATTATTATTATTATTATTATTATTATTATTATTATTATTATTATATTTGAAGTAAAATCAAATATCACGACATTAATTGTTAGTTTTAAATAACTGAATTGAGCTGAAAATTAAATCTTGATTTCGAAAGATTAACTATTTAGTTTATCCGTTCTGTACCTTTCTAAAGTAATAAATGCTGGAATTGGTTTCAAGGCTGTTTCTGAGTAAATACTTTCTTCATAATTTTAAAAATTATAGAAAGATTTTCGAGACATTCGAGTCGAGTCGAAAGTTTTACGAACAGTCCCGACTCGACCCGTGTCTCGACTTGAAAATTAGAGTCGAGAAATACGTTTGTCTCGACACGTCTCGAATGTTACAAAGTGTGTCTTGGCTCGAATTTCAGTCGAGATTCGAGACACGTCTCGACTCGTGAGCATCCCTAAATATTCGTATTTTAAATGCGCAACACTACCTCGCGACTCCCCGAAGTTAATTTACCAAAGTCTACTTTCTTCTTGTTAGATTAGTGATCGTGCAGTGATTAGTGATTTAGGATAGATTATGCAAAGTCAGATATGGTTATGTATGTTTACACTTTCGTTTCTTTATTTCAAAATGTATTCCTATCTATTCCAATTTATTATTAACAATTTATTTCTTGCATTTATTAATAACTATCTGAAAAACCCATTATTCGCATGGTGGTTTATTTGGAAGTCAACGCCTGTAGTAGTATCACCGTTGATTTCAGCGAGTGCGAAAACTATGGATTTGACATTAATATAGGTATTTTGGATTATATTTACATGTCAGGATATCCTCTCCGGTACCCCGACCCGCAACCAAATGGGGTGAATTTGGAAGTTAATGCAGTCGGAGTTTCACCATTGATGTCTGAGCCGCAAAAACTATGAATTCGACACTAATATCGGTCATTTTCTGCTACTTTCACATGTCCCTGTAAACGTCTCCTGAGACCCCCTGGTTCGATTTTAAAAAAAACCGCTTCATCTTGATCTGGGACCTGGACCAAGGTACCCGAGATCAAAATTTGGTAACTCTCGGGCCTCTCGTCTGGTCTCCAGGCAGCACACAGATACATACATACAGACAGACAGACACAGAAACAAACTTTTTATTTTATTTATATTAGATTAGGTGTATTTCAAACAGTGTTTCTTCCAGAAGTGTTTTTAGGGGGCACAGCCCGCCCGGAGCTCTGAGAGTGTCCCCGGAAGAGACCAAAACAATACGTCTATAATATAATAATAAACAGAATAATATCAACAATGCCCCCCCGGAATACGAAATGTCCCCCCCGGAACATAGTTTCTGAAAGAAACACTGGTTTCAAACAGAACAGATAGAACCAACGGCGCCGACTTTCCAAAATGTATGTGGGTGCATATCAATGGCGGGGCGTATTATATGTTTACAGGGGAGTCTCGATTTTTTTGGTTGATTTCTTTTCAGTTAAAATCTTTTATGAACACTGTCATCAAGGGATGTGCTGTGATAAAGTAAAATATACCGGTAATATAAGGATAAGTTGGAGCTGTCCTAGCTCAGTCGGTAACACGGCTGACTTAAACGTAAAGAAACAGGTTTAATCCCCCGGGTTCAAGTTTAATTACTGTAATGCATATTCCCAACATATATAATCGTGATATTTAGTGTATATGTTCAACAACTTACATGATGCACAATGAGTGCAAGAGGCAGTGATATTATCAACACGTTACTAAAAGAAAATACTACATTCATACAAATTAAAATGAAAAAATCATTATAAAAGAAAATAATTTTAAAGCAGAAAGAACTTGCAAGGATTTTGTTGTGGACATAAAGTATAAAGTGACTAACTTAGTGTGTTCCTTGGTTGCCTTTGCACAAACAAACTTGAAAGAAATAATTATGCTTTCGATGTTAGAAATTTTAACTTCAATCTCTATGTTTTAATTGTTTATTTTTTGATAGTGGCAAGTGAGAAACATTTATTTTGTTATGTTTCTATGAACCTAAAAATCTTGCTTGCAGCGCCCTGACAAGATTATTTGTGTGAGTGTTGGAGCCAGAGAGCACCCACGTAGTCGGCGCGCATGGACAGAACAACCCCTAGCATTTCTTACACAGCATAGAACGTTGCTACTATACTAGCGAGTTCCAGCTAGTTAAGCCTTTTATTAACAGCCGGAGGCAACATTCTGTTATATCGTTGTAGTGAGTCGCGTGTTAAAATACTCCTAGTATCAGCTTTTTCATTCTTCTATTGACCTTGAAGGACAAAACAAATGCCTTTCGAGGCATACGAGTTCCCTTTAATTCATGAAGTTGATATAGAAATGACCTTCCAACCTATGCTGTGCATAAATGCTGGAAGTCTTTCTAAAACAAGCGGAACAAGCGAGCCATTTATCAAACGGCTCGACTCGAAACTCGACGTCAAAAACAATGATTCGGCTCGGAACTCGATTCGAGAAAATTACCTTTGATTCGACTCGAAACTCGACTTGAATTCGAGTCGAGTTTTAGCTCGACTCGTGCCCATCCCAAGGCAGAAAAAAATGGCTGCTTATTATTAGTCTCCTAACTAATTATATAATAATAACAATGTTGTTATCTAAAATTAAAAATACAGAATATAGAGAAGCGTAGGGTACGCAAACTGATCTGAAAGAACTCCAATATTACATACCATCAACAAACTATTTTCTAGTAGTACAGTAGGCCTGGTCATCAGAACACAGTTTATTTATATTAACCCCTTACTGTATATAGTTAATTATGGTACCCTAGTTTTCAGGGTGCGAATTACCGGGGGGATGAGGGGGATTTTCCCCTTCAGTCACATTTTGTCCCCCCCCCAAAGATATCAACTGAAGTATCCCCACCGGGGATCAGTAGCGTAGCTAGAATATTTTTCAGGGGGCGCCAACGAAGGGCCAAAGAAAATTTTGAGGGAGCCATCTCCAATGAATGAAAAACTTTATTCACATAAATTATATATATATATATATATATATATATATATATATATATATATATATATATGTGTGTGTGTGTGTGTGTGTGTGTGTGTGTGTGTGTGTGTTTGTGTGTGTGTGTGTGTGAGTGTGTGTGTGTGTGTGTGTGTGTGTGTGTTCAAGATGAATATTTCCGTCTTTGTTGTTCATGATTTTACTGTTTTCAAAACAGCGAAAATGTAAGAATTTACCACCTCAAACAACTAGGGCACATTTATAGAATTGATTTTCATTCTAATATAAGTAGTTACTTAATTACGGCGTTTGATTTAGGTGGAACGTAACACACACATACTGAAAAACAAAAGGGACAAAGTGCCTCGTTGAAATTTGCACTTATATCATAGTGCTAGTTATTTTCGAAATTTGCTTATTATATACGAAACCAGAGCTACCAGAACTTTAGCTCTACTTTCGAATCAAGCTGATATGCATACTGCTATGTTAGGTTTTCACAAACAGACTAGTGGAAACTCCATTAAAAGTAAACTGAACTTATTCTATTTATTGTAATGATTTTCCTCACTCTCACAACAAAGAAATACATTAAATATAACACTTCAAACACTTGTATAAACTATACACTTTCGTCACCTTTCTAAATCTTTTAATAAACAAGTATTATTACGTGACAAGGCAAATTATTTTATGTTGTGTTAAACGGTAGAACGGACAGTATTATTTCAGAAAAGGTGGAAGATTATAAATTTCAAAAACAGCGCTTCGTTTATATTGTCTTGTTAAAATAGCTAATTTCACTTGTGTGCTTGGCAGCTGTAACACACAGAAGCCGAGTATAACGATTTCTGAATTTCGGTAAGGTTGAGTAAAACTAAAAGGTGTTGATTTCATCATGAGGAAAATCTTAATGGACACAATCATCGAATTATGAGCGTTTGGTCACTACAGATACAGTTTGTTTAAAAAAAAAACACCTTGGCATAACGATATTTTGATTTCGATATAAATGAATGAAACTGTGATATGTTGTAGATGTCTTTATCCTGAGAAAAATTGTCTAGAGCTTTCCAGGGTTTTCCTTTGTCCCGCAGGATAAATATCTGAATATTGTCTATTCTTAAATTATGTTGGTCGCTACTCTCCAAATCTCTTTTCCGGGTTGTGGGATACCACTTTTCAGGGTTTCATACAATTCTACCAAAATTACAGAGTATCCTTACCTTCTGCTGTTTTAAAAAAATGTTGGCCCGTAGGTACCGAATGATTTGTGGTTGTATCCATTGAGAGTTTTTCTCAGGATCACAATATCTACAACATATCACAGTTTCAAGCAATTGCACTGAAATCCAGAATACCTTTACCTTCAGCTCTTTTTAAAAAGTGATCCTGTAGTGGCAAAACGGTCAGTGATTAAAGGTTGTGCAAATTGAGTCTCTCTCTCACGATCACAATATCTACAACATATCATGTTTCAAACAATTCCATCGAAATCCAAAATAACGTTACCTTCTGCTGTTTGCAAAAATGTGACCCTGTAGTTGCCAAACGGTCAGTAATTTGTGGTTGTGCCCATTGAGACTTCTTCTCAGGAACACCATATCTACAACATACCACGGTTTCAAGGAGTTCCACCGAAATTCAATTTTCGTCTGGATTGTGCGGGGTCTTTGGCGTTTCGAAGGGGCATTGACTCTGCAACCCTTCGCAAACGACAAAACCCATATTTTCTACTTTGAAGTCATCTGTGCATCAGCAGAGTTTCGTTTCTTTAATGTGATCCTTTTAATCAAGGGGATCCCGTTTTGAAAAGGGACCCTTTGCCCCCTTAAGCTATTTTCGAAAAAAAACAAAAAATATCTGTCGATTTATTTTCGGTCTAGTATATGTGTGCCAAATTTGAAAGAAATAAAAAGAGAAGAGAACCCTTTGTGAAGATATTTCCTTTACACTTTCAATTTTTAGACTTGGCGGTTTTTTGCACCAAAATCTTCAATTGTCATTAGAAGACATTGTCGTAAAAAATAAGTTTTATTTTTTCATCCATCGCAAGTCTTATGGGCTCTCTCTACCTCGCCTCTCCGAAGATCGATATCGAGAATTTAGGATTATGATATACTGATGTCGATATATTTACGATATCGAACGTTGATATGTGTTAATATCGATATCGACGATATCGATTATATCGACATATCATACAGGCCGAGATCCGATAAACTATGCTTGATAAGTACTAGAATCAACAATCAAAATCTAATTATGTTCTTCCATTTCCGTACTCAAGGTGGAAGTGGAAGAGGATAAACTTGGACAAGCATTTTAAGGCAAAAAATTGGTTAAAATAAAACTAGTTATACTTCCCCCTTAATACAAACCTATTAATAGAAAACCATTACTGTAATTTACCTTTTACTTCTGTTTCTGATTGTCATCACAAACAGTCACAGTACAGGTACTTTACATAGTACAGCAATATACTCTATATTTTTTTCAGAACTAAGCAAACCGGAAGATGAAACTCCTGTGATATTAGAGTGGAATGTTCTGCAAAATATTCATAATTCATTGTCCTTATTTCTATCAGTACTTTTGCCACAGACTCAGAGCTATAAGACTAATGGAACTAGAAATGAAAGATTTCATTCCTTCTTTTCTCTCAGACTAAAAGACTTCTGCATTTTGCTGAGAATGTCATTCTTTTAAATATAAGCTCCCTATCTCGGAATAATTGTGGCTACTGAGTGATTCAAGGTAATCGGTACCCAAAAGTGTAAAGTTTGTCGACTCTGAAATCTCAACAGTTTGTTAAAAGAGATTTCACATTTCATGTTGTTATTTCTTCATTACAAAAACACTCATGGTTTGATTCTATTCATGGTGAATTATTGAACTTATACACATGAAAAAAAAAATAGTGTGACTGCTAACGCCGTGCAGCTAGATCATCCAATATACCCCTTCTTATCCCATAATCGTGTCTGGTAAAAAGACCACTCCTCTCTCTTCTCGTTTCCTTTCTCCCGTATTAAAATCAACAACATGAGCACAATGCTAATTTCAAAATATACATGTATTAGTATCAATAAAGTGAAAGAATAAAAATGAGACGAAACGAGATTCATAATTAATGTAGGGAGAAACTTAAACACTTCTCAATAAAAAAATTGAAACGAATAGATATCTGTTAGAGGTACAGAAGTGAGACAGAGAGAGAAAAGGAGACAGAAGAAGAGAAAGAAAAGGGACCACAGATAAAAATATTCGACGTAGTAAAAGAACTTAGCATTATAAAGTTCCCTTTCCAGAAGTCCATCTGTAATATGAAAATAGCGTTTGTTTTTTTAATATTTTTTCAGAAATATTGGAATATATAGAGAATGCTTGAAAGATTCATTAAGTCACTTTGAAAATGAATAGTAAACTTGGTGGTCAAATTAAATAATTTGACCTCATTAAATAATTTGACCGAGACACATCTAGGATCATGTCAAAAGTTTAATACACACCCTTTCTTTCCCCGTGGTTCGGTTGCAAATTCGGTAGTGTTCATTAAACGTACTCATCCGAAATACATTATAATTAACCTAGTAGGACTGTTCCTTGGACAATCACCCTAGAGGAAGCCAGCTCAAATCTTTAATACAGGTGCAAAATGCACTTGATACTTTCTTCGCTTCACGGCCCAACAAGTTCTACCGCGAAGGAATCCATGGCCCTCCAGAACGTTGACAGAATATCGTCGATGCTGATGGAGACTATTTTAGATCTTCCAGGTACAACTGTGTTAAAAAGAAAAATTGCTCTTATACTGTAACATATTTTTCCCCAATAACTTTGTTTCGTTACGTATAATTTTTTCTTTGAGTGTTCTTGGGAGAAAGAAGTTAGTATCTAATATTTCTTTAAAATTTTATGCAAAAGTAATGGGAAATGAAGATTAAATAAGCGAAAAATAGAAATCAATAACAACTTTCATCTCATACCAACATAGTACTGCAAAGTCCTTATATGCTAATTAACTCAGGAATTTACATCCAAATTAAATAAAATGAAGTCTTTAAGTTTTACGTCTCACGTTTGTGCCGGCTAGGCTAAAGGAGACAGTGATGATGAGAAATGAAGAAAATGTGGAATGAAGAATGTGGCGGAAACGGGAGTATCCCCGAGAAAACCCACGCACACGGTGTTTATCCACCACAAAGTTTACTTGGCGCAAGTTGGGATCGAACCAGAGGTGAACGCTCTACTACTGAGCTACCGCGGCCCTCTACATCCAAATTAAGTTGCAATATAACAATTCTCGTTAAAAACCCAAATCGGCAATGTGAATTGAAGATTAGCGTATACTTTAGATAGGATGAAAAAGTGTAAAGAGCATACCCTAACTATGTGGCCGAGTGGGTGTCCTCCCCACTGGTCTAGTGGTTAGCACGTGAGCCTTTGGTAAACGGGGTCCCGGGTTCGATTCCGTGTGGGAGAGCTTTCGAAATTTAACTGTCCTCGATGTTTTGTGTACGTGTCCCAGTCGTTCTAGTTTACTGGAAAATCAAGTTAAACAAGTAAAAAGCGAGTAAAAGTAGAAAAGTACTAATAATTAGATAAGCAAGTTAATGAGGCACGTTCGGTGCAACAGTTAACTTTAGAAACAAGTGGATTGCGAGACAGGTTAGTAAATTACATGTCTTCTATGCGGCAGTTCGAGACAACCGTAATTCTTTCAGTCTTTTTCTTTTTAAATAAATCCATGTTTCTGAACATTAGTACACACTACATGGGTAACAATTTATATTATGATAGCCTATACCATGAATTTTAAAAGAAAAAGTGCAATCACTCATTAATTATTACGTAGTAAGTTTTCAATAGGTTCAGTGCTTCATCGTGCCGTCTGTGAATGTTATGAAATATGAATTGGTATTTTATTTTATGATGATAAGGATGCGAATATGTGTGCTCACAAGTTACGCTTCCAGAAGCCTCAAGTTCACACGCGATAAAATAGCATTTCTGCATTACGCACCTTTTTCAACAATTTGCAATAGGTTTATTTATCATGAGAGAAATCCTCCACGAAATGTTTGCTCTATTGGATACTGTATTTCTGACGATGCTTTCATTATCAGATATGTAGTTTCATTTAACGTAGAATTTCATACGGCAAACAGTTGAAAACTTTATCATTCTTTTAACTTTACTTGAGTTGATTTTGAGTTTAACGTCCCTTTTAGCAGCGAGGCTATATGAGACGTGGACCTACAGATTAACGTGGGATCCGAATCACATGACGTCCCACTGGGAATCGAACTCGGCTCTCCCACACCTTAGCTTTACTTGAATTTGGACCCAAACGCTCTCAAACGGGTTTAAGAGGGTGCACTTACTACCCCAGAGTTTTTCGGTGAATGCATTTTTTTTGTAATTATACTAATTTTTCTTTTAAAAAGGTGCAATCAATACATTTGTTTATTTAATACGTAGTCATTGTTGAACAAAGTTCTCATTTTTATATCTGGCAATAAGATCCCATCTCTTCTGTCTCTAGACCCAGTCATATTCTTTTAATAAATACCAAATTACGATTTTTATCAACAAAGAGAAGCTGTTCTACTAACTCTGGTAAATAATAATAATAATAATAATAATAATAATAATAATAATAATAATAATAATAATAATAATAATAATAATAAAAGCATCTGAATAATGAAGATATTTTTTTACTCTTTAAAATTTCTGTGTGCTTCTCTGAATCTGGATATGTTGTTTTCTACTGTATAATGCAAAAAGGCTTCAAACAGCAATCGCAAAAATTATTTGTGTAAAAGACACAAACGTCTTATCAGTTGTGCTACTAAACAACTGACCTTGTTTCTGTTTGCCTTTAAACACAATGTTACGATTTACAAGGCACAGACAAAAGTAGAGAGCCACGTGATATTTCGCCTAAGGGAGCTTCGTTGTTAAACTAAGATTGGCATTCTGTCAATATATTGCATAGCTATCAATAAGTCACACTCACAGGTTCTTTCCAAACGTTTTGGTATAACAGGTTAATCAAACTACGTTGTTGTAGGTAAGGGATGAGACTCTGAAAGACCGATAAGTGTTGGAGCTCAGAGCCTTAGCTAGAAATTTTGTTGCCCGGGGCGAAGTAGAATTCGGCCTCCCCCGACACGCACCTTACGAAGCTTTGAATTTTCCTTTCTGTGCTTTTAACATATAAGAGAAACATCTCTTTGTTGTTATGCTACGCTGATTTTTTTTACCAAGCTACTTGGACAGACCATTACAACAACCAAAAGCGATCGTTATGTATTCTTTAATAAATAAGAGCCGCTCTCAAGAGGCTTATTTTAGACATGCTGTTAAAATTGACAAAACTACCTTGTATACAAATCCATTTGGAGAATAATTATGAAAAAAGCATGCAGTCGATTCTCCTACGTCAGGGGGGCCATATTACACATGGAGTTGGTGGACGCGAGTGGTAGCGTTGGAAAGATCCGCGTCCCCTGAGTGCAGTAGTAATGTCAGAAATCAGGCCCAGGCCACGAAGGTTAAGAAATAGGGTCCTGACGTTATGTGCTAGGGTCCCTTCTATTCACCTATTAAACATGAATTTGTTGGACGGAGTTGGTGGCATTTGAAAGGTTTTGATCCGTTGAGCATAATTGTGATGTCAGAAGTCGATCCCTAGCCTTGAACCCCAAGAAACGGGGTCCCGAAGTTTTAGACGCGAGTTTTTCCTATTCCTCTTTTAAACATGGGGTTGTTGAACGCGGATGGTAACATTAGAAAGGTCCTAGTCGTTTGAGCACAGGGTAATGTCCGAAATTGGTTACTGGAATCAAAGCTCCAGAAATAAGGTTCCTAATTGGCTCAATCTCAATACCTGGTTGCGCAAGATAGAACAATATTTATAGCTCTATTAATGGTTTTATCTCGCGTAATCAAATACTGAGGTTTACGTCAGTTTACATCACAACCCAAATGTTTGGGACCCGGATCTGATTTCTGACATCACCGCAATGCTTAAGGAACCAAGACCTCTCCAATGATTAGAGCAAGTCAATGATAATAGAAGAATTGGTGGAATTAAAAGTGGAAAAAAAAGGGAGTACTCTGGGAAAACCCACGGATACGATCTTGTCCACCACACAACTTACTTGGCCGGGGATCGAAACAATAAGGGCCCCACTCACAAGAGGAAGTGCTCTAACCCTGAGCTACCGCGCCAAATGATCAGAGCAAGTCAATGATAATAGAAGAATTGGTGGAATTAAACGAGGGAAAAAGCGGGAGTACTCTGGGAAAACCCACGAATACGATCTTGTCCACCACAGACCTTACTTGGCCGGGGATCGAAACAATAAGGACCCCACGCACAAGAGGAAGCGCTCTAACCCTGAGCTACCGCGCCCAATGATTAGAGCAAGTCAATGATAATAGAAGAATTGGTGGAATTAAAAGTGGGAAAAAGCAGGAGTACTCTGGGAAAACCCACGGATATGATCTTGTCCACCACGCAACTTACTTGGCCGGGGATCGAAACAATAAGGGACCCACGCACAAGAGGAAGCGCTCTAACCCTGAGCTACCGCGCCCAATGATTAGAGCAAGTCAATGATAATAGAAGAATTGGAGGAATTAAACGTGGGAAAAAGCAGGAGTACTCTGGGAAAACCCACGGATATGATCTTGTCCACAACACAACTTACTTGGAAGGGGATCGAAACAATAAGGGCTCCACGCACAAGAGGAAGCGCTCTAACACTGAGCTACCACGCCCAATGATTAGAGCAAGTCAATGATAATAGAAGAATTGGTGGAATTAAACGTGGGAAAATGCCGGAGTACTCTGGGAAAACTCACGGATATGATCTTGTCCACCACGCAACTTACTTGGCCGCGGATCGAAACAATAAGGACCCCACGCACCAGAGGAGGCGCTCTACCACTGAGCCAGCGCTCCCAATGATTAAGGGAATTCTATGATAATAGAAGAATTGGCAGAATAAAAAGTGGGAAGAAGCAGGAATACTCTGGGATAACCCCTGGATACAATGTTCTTCACCACAAACTTACTTGGCTGGGGATCGAAACAATAAGGACCCCACGCACCAGAGGAAGCGCTCCACCACTGAGCTACCACGCCCAATGATTAGAGCAAGTCAATGATAATAGAAGAATTGATGGAATTAAAAGTGGAAAAAAGTGGGAGTGCTCTGGGAAAACCCACGGATACGATCATGTCCACCACACAACTTACTTCGCCGGGGATCGAAACAATAAGGGCCCCACGCACAAGAGGAAGCGCTCTAACCCTGAGCTACCGCGCCCAATGATTAGAGCAAGTCAATGATAGTAGAAGATTGGAGGAATTAAACGTGGGAAAAAGCGGGAGTACTCTGGAAAAACCCACGGGTATAATCTTGTCCACCACACGACTTACTTGGCCGGGGATCGAAACAATAAGGGCCCCACGCACAAGAGAAAGCTCTCTAACCCTGAGCTACCGCGCCCAATGATTACAGCAAGTCAATGATAATAGAAGAATTGGTGGAATTAAACGTGGGAAAATGCCGGAGTACTCTGGGAAAACCCACGGATATGATCTTGTCCACCACGCAACTTACTTGGCCGGGGATCGAAACAATAAGGGACCCACGCACAAGAGGAAGCGCTCTAACCCTGAGCTACCGCGCCCAATGATTAGAGCAAGTCAATGATAATAGAAGAATTGGAGGAATTAAACGTGGGAAAAAACAGGAGTACTCTGGGAAAACCCACGGATATGATCTTGTCCACCAGGCAACTTACTTGGCCCGGGATCGAAACAATAAGGGACCCACGCACAAGAGGAAGCGCTCTAACCCTGAGCTACCGCGCCCAATGATTAGAGCAAGTCAATGATAATAGAAGAATTGCAGGAATTAAACGTGGGAAAAAGCAGGAGTACTCTGGGAAAACCCACGGATATGATCTTGTCCACCACACAACTTACTTGGCCGCGGATCGAAACAATAAGGGCCCCACGCACAAGAGGAAGCGCTCTAACCCTGAGCTACCGCGCCCAATGATTAGAGCAAGTCAATGATAATAGAATTGGTGGAATTAAACGTGGGAAAAAGCAGGAGTACTCTGGGAAAACTCACGGATATGATCTTGTCCACCACGCAACTTACTTGGCCGCGGATCGAAACAATAAGGACCCCACGCACCAGAGGAGGCGCTCTACCACTGAGCCAGCGCTCCCAATGATTAAGGGAATTCTATGATAATAGAAGAATTGGCAGAATAAAAAGTGGGAAGAAGCAGGAATACTCTGGGATAACCCCTGGATACAATGTTCTTCACCACAAACTTACTTGGCTGGGGATCGAAACAATAAGGACCCCACGCACCAGAGGAAGCGCTCCACCACTGAGCTACCACGCCCAATGATTAGAGCAAGTCAATGATAATAGAAGAATTGATGGAATTAAAAGTAGAAAAAAGCGGGAGTACTCTGGCAAAACCCACGGATATGATCTTGTCCACCACACAACTTATTTGGCCGGGGATCGAAACAATAAGGGCCCCACTCACAAGAGGAAGCGCTCTAACCCTGAGCTACCGCGCCCAATGATTAGAGCAAGTCAATGATAATAGAAGAATTGGTGAAATTAAAAGTGGAAAAAAGCGGGAGTACTTTGGGAAAACCCACGGATACGATCATGTCCACCACACAACTTACTTGGCCGGGGATCGAAACAATAAGGGCTCCACGTACAAGAGGAAGCGCTCCAACCCTGAGCTACCTCGCCCAATGATTAGAGCAAGTCAATGATAATAGAAGATTGGAGGAATTAAACGTGGGAAAAAGCGGGAGTACTCTGGGAAAACGCACGGGTATCATCTTCTCCACCACACAACTTACTTGGCCGGGGATCGAAACAATAAGGGCCCCACGCACAGGAGAAAGCGCTCTAACCCTGAGCTACCGCGCCCAATGATTAGAGCAAGTCAATGATAATAGAAGAATTGGTGGAATTAAAAGTGGAAAAAAGTGGGAGTACTCTGGGAAAACCCACGGATACGATCATGTCCACCACACAACTTACTTGGCCGGGGATCGAAAAAATAAGGGCCCCACGCACAAGAGGAAGCGCTCTAACCCTGAGCTACCGCTCCCAATGGTTAGAGCAAGTCAATGATAATAGAAGATTGGAGGAATTAAACGTGGGAAAAAGCGGGAGTACTCTGGGAAAACCCACGGGTATGATCTTGTCCACCACACAACTTACTTGGCCGGGGATCGAAACAATAAGGGACCCACGCACAAGAGAAAGCTCTCTAACCCTGAGCTACCGCGCCCAATGATTAGAGCAAGTCAATGATAATAGAAGAATTGGTGGAATTAAACGTGGGAAAATGCGGGAGTACTCTGGGAAAACCCACGAATACGATCTTGTCCACAACACAACTTACTTGGAAGGGGATCGAAACAATAAGGGCTCCACGCACAAGAGGAAGCGCTCTAACACTGAGCTACCACGCCCAATGATTAGAGCAAGTCAATGATAATAGAAGAATTGGTAAAAATTAAAAGTGGAAAAAAGCGGGAGTACTCTGGGAAAACTCACGGATACGATCATGTCCACCACACAACTTACTTGGCCGGGGATCGAAAAAATAAGGGCCCCACGCACAAGAGGAAGCGCTCTAACCCTGAGCTACCGCTCCCAATGGTTAGAGCAAGTCAATGATAATAGAAGATTTAAGGAATTAAACGTGGGAAAAAGCGGGAGTACTCTGGGAAAACGCACGGGTATGATCTTCTCCACCACACAAGTTACTTGGCCGGGGATCGAAACAATAAGGGCCGCACGCACAAGAGGAAGCGCTCTAACTATGAGCTACCGCGCTCAATGATTAGAGGAAGTCAATGATAATAGAAGAATTGGTGGAATTAAAAGTGGAAAGAAGTGGGAGTACTCTGGGAAAACCCACGGATACGATCATGTCCACCACACAACTTACTTGGCCGGGGATCGAAACAATAAGGGCCCTACGCACAAGAGGAAGCGCTCTAACCCTGAGCTACCGCGCCCAATGATTAGAGCAAGTCAATGATAATAGAAGATTGGAGGAATTAAACGTGGGAAAGAGCGGGAGTACTCTGGGAAAACCCACGGGTATGATCTTCTCCACCACACAACTTACTTGGCCGGGGATCGAAACAATAAGGGCCCCACGCACAAGAGGAAGCGCTCTAACCCTGAGCTACCGCGCCCAATGATTAGAGCAAGTCAATGATAATAGAAGAATTGGTGGAATTAAACGTGGGAAAATGCAGGAGTACTCTGGGAAGACCCACGAATACGATCTTGTCCACAACACAACTTACTTTTGAAGGGGGTCGAAACAATAAGGGCTCCGCGCACAAGAGGAAGCGCTCTAACACTGAGCTACCACGCCCAATGATTAGAGCAAGTCAATGATAATAGAAGAATTGGTGAAATTAAAAGTGGAAAAAAGCGGGAGTACTCTGGGAAAACCCACGGATACGATCTTGTCCACCACACAACTTACTTGGCCGGGGATCGAAACAATAAGGGCCCCACGCACAAGAGGAAGCACTCTAACCCTGAGCTACCGCGCCCAATGATTAGAGCAAGTCAATGATAATAGAAGAATTGGTGAAATTAAAAGTGAGAAAAAACGAAAGTACTCTGGGAAAACCCACGGATACGATCTTGTCCACAACACAACTTACTTGGACTTGGATCGAAACAATAAGGGCCCCACGCATAAGAGGAAGCGCTCTAACACTGGGCTGCCGCGCCCAATGATTAGAGCAAGTCAATGATAATAGAAGAATTGGTGGAATTAAACGTGAGAAAAAACGAAAGTACTCTGGGAAAACCCACGGATACGATCTTGTCCACCACAGAACTTACTTGGCCGAGGATCGAAACAATAAGGACCCCATGAACCAGAGGAAGCGCTCTAACACTGAGCCACCGCGTCCCATGATTAAAGCAAGTCAATGATAATAGAGGAATTGGTGGAATGAAAACTGGGGAAGAATCGGGAGTACCCTGAGAAAACCCACGGATACGATCGTGTCCACCACACAACTCACTTGGCCGGGGATCGAAACAATAAGGACCCCACGCACAAGAGGAAGCGCTCTAACCCTGAGCTACCGCGCCCAATGATTAGAGCAAGTCAATGATAATAGAAGAATTGGTGAAAATTAACGTGGGAAAATGCGGGAGTACTCTGGGAAAACCCACGAATACGATCTTGTCCACAACACAACTTACTTGGAAGGGGATCGAAACAATAAGGGCTCCACGCACAAGAGGAAGCGCTCTAACACTGAGCTACCGCGCCCAATGATTAGAGCAAGTCAATGATAATAGAAGAATTGGTGAAATTAAAAGTGGAAAAAAGCGGGAGTACTCTGGGAAAACCCACGGATACGATCTTGTCCACCACACAACTTACTTGGCCGGGGATCGAAACAATAAGGGCCCCACGCACAAGAGGAAGCACTCTAACCCTGAGCTACCGCGCCCAATGATTAGAGCAAGTCAATGATAATAGAAGAATTGGTGGAATTAAACGTGAGAAAAAACGAAAGTACTCTGGGAAAACCCACGGATACGATCTTGTCCACAACAGAACTTACTTGGACTTGGATCGAAACAATAAGGGCCCCACGCATAAGAGGAAGCGCTCTAACACTGGGCTGCCGCGCCCAATGATTAGAGCAAGTCAATGATAATAGAAGAATTGGAGGAATTAAACGTGGGAAAAAGCGGGAGAACTCTGGGAAAACCCACGGATACGATCTTGTCTACCACAGAACTTACTTGGCCGGGGATCGAAACAATAAGGACCCCATGAACCAGAGGAAGCGCTGTAACACTGAGCCACCGCGCCCCATGATTAAAGCAAGTCAATGATAATAGAGGAATTGGTGGAATGAAAACTGGGGAAGAATCGGGAGTACCCTGAGAAAACCCACGGATACGATCGTGTCCACCACACAACTCACTTGGCCGGGGATCGAAACAATAAGGACCCCACACACCACAGGAGGCACTCTACCACTGAACCAGTGCTCTGAATGATTAAAGCAATTCAATGATAATAGAAGAATTGGCAGAATGAAAAGTGGGAAGAAGCGGGAATACTCTGGAAAAACCCCTGGATACAAGGTTCTCCACCACAAACTTACTTGGCCGGGGATTGAAACAATAAGGACCCCACGCACCAGAGGAAGCGCTCTACCACTGAGCTACCGCGCCCAATGATTAGAGCAAGTCAATGATAATAGAAGAATTGGTGGAATTAAACGTGGGTAAAAGCGGGAGTACCTTGAGAAACCCACGGATACGATCTTGTCCACCACACAACTCTTTTTGCCGTGGATCCAAAGAATAAGGACTCCACGCACCAGAGAAAGCGCTCTACCATTGAGTGACCGCGCCCCACAACAGAAACAAGAAAATTGGAAGTTACTAGAAAACATTTTGAGAAGTAGTATCTTTCAAAGGTAAAGACCGCTGCCCGATGATCATCTTTTAGTAGCGGTGAAATATCTTTTCACAAACTGTCGAGGGTTTAGATTCGACAAACTTTACTCTTTCGTTTACCGATTACCTCCAAACCGTGGTAGCCAGAATTAGCCCATGATACGGGACTTATATGAAGACAATGAAAGTCTTAGGAAAATGCAGAAGTCTTTTAGTCTGAGAAAAAAAGGAATGAAATCTCTAATTTCTATTTCTGTTAGTCTTGTAGCTCTTAGTCAGTACCAATGCACTGATAGAAATGTGGCCAATGAATTATGACTATTTTGTAGATCATTCCACTTTAATATCACAGGAATTCATCTTTCTGCTTGCTTGGTTGTGAAAAGTTATAGAGTGTATTGGTATACTATGTAAAGTATGTGTACTGATTTGTGATAACAATCAGAAACACAAGTAAAAGGTAAATTAGAGTAATAGTTTTCTGTTAATAGTTTTGTATTCAAGGGGAAACGGAAAACCTACTTTTATCTTAACTTTTTTTCTTAAAATTTCTATTCGGGTTCACATCCTTCCCCCTCTACATTGAATACAGAAATGGAGAACTTATTTAGAATTAGATTGTTGATTCCAGTATATTTTAAGCATCACTTCTCAGACCTGGGCCTGTGATATGTCGATATATCGCTATCGTCGATATCTATATTATCTTATATCAACATTCGATGTCGCAAATATATGGACATGAATATATCATTGTAAATTTTCGATATCGATATTCGGGTGGCGGCGAGGTATAAGGGGCCCCTAAGACTTGCGATGGATGAAGAAATTAAACTTACTTTTTACAATATTGTTTTCTAATCATAATATCTTTATTACCACAAATTGCAATGTATATAAGTCCACTTGCAAATTTGCAATATTATATGTTATAATTTCTTAGGCGCCAGAACTTTTCTGTTCCCTGAAAAAAGAAACAAAAAAAATCACGTGCAAAAGCACTTACCATAAGAAAGTTTTTTATTTCTCTCTCTTGGAGATTTCCACCCCTTTTGGGCTTTGGGACCGCTCATTGACACAACTTCCACACATGATCGCTATATGCATTCATGCTCTTATGGGGCGTTTACACTTGGTCGATTTAGTCGCACGACTAAATCGACTCGCTGCATTTGCCACTAAATCGAAGCAACTGGGGATGCGGCACAGGATCGACACGGCACAGGATCGACACGGCATACGACCGATAATTCAGCTCAGAAACCTGTTTCGGTCCTGTGCCGTGTCGATCCCGTGCCGTTTCGGTCCTATGCCGTGTCGATCCTATGCCGTGTCGATCCTGTGCCGTTTTGCTCTCACGCCGCTGCTCTGAAATAATTTAACTTTTAATCATGTGCCTAAAAAAATAATATTTTTATTATCTGTTTAATCTTTGCTCTTACAAATTATAAACTCCTGTCGATTCTATGCCTGTGCAAGTTATATGCATAGAATACGTACGATCGAAACGGCATAGAGCCGACACGGCATAGGATCGACACGGCACAGGATCGACACGGCATAGGACCGAAACGGCACAGGATCGACACGGCATAGGAACGAAACGGCACAGGATCGACACGGCACAGGATCGACACGGCACAGGATCGACACGGCGCAGGACCGAAACGGCATAGGACCGAAACAACGCACGATCATCCCCACTGCGTAGTATCTATAAAACCAAATATTTATTTCTCATAAAAGCAATCAGAGACCTGTCAATTGATTTTAAAATATAAGAATTATAAGATATTTACTATATGAATATTAATAATTGTGAGTGACAAAAGAATGATAGTGCTAAATGGACAAAATATAATTTCTTGTGTGCTTGGTCAAAAGCATTTCTATATGTATGGAATACTTATATATATTTTTTTTTATTATTATTATTATTATTATTATTATTATTATTATTATTATTATTATTATTATCATTATTATTATTATTACGTTTTAACTCGTTTTGAAATCATGGCCTGATTCCACTAGAAAGCGAAAGCCATGAGAAATGTAAGCTAAGTAGTAATATGGAATACTTTTAATGTTGCTCACTAGAGGAAACATGCTCGCATGTCTTCTCGTCTCGATATCGAGACCACAAGAGACTTTTTTAATAAGAAGCTCAGTTGGGAAGTAATAACTGAGCCGATGGCTCGAGCCGGCTCGCTCGGGGTGAACCATCGGCTCGAGCTGGCTTGGTTGGATGAACCATCTGCTCGGTTCGGCTCATCTGGGCCGAAGGCTCTTGCTGACACGGTTCGGTGAGCTGTTGGCTCGGCTCACTTCTCGGTTCGGGTCCATAGTGAGTGAGCTGTGAGCCCAGTTGCTCAAGTTGTTTACAATTGTAAACCCGGGCCGAACAGTTTTGAAGATATTTGGCCAGTGCCCTATAACTTTTAACAATGTTTGGCTCGAGCCCGAATACTCAACCTAAACCCTCAACCCAAATTCACAAGCTCGTGAACAATATCCTTGACTCCTAGAATTCACGACTACCGAGGTTAGCAATCAACTAGTTTTTTAGTATTCAAACACAGACCGCGTTTCTTTCATGTTTAAACACAGTGTTGTTATAATTATAATTATAATTATTATTTATTATTATTAATAATAATAATAAAAGTTGTACTAGTAGTAGTACTAGTATCATTGATAACCTATATTGTCTATGCAAGATACTTGAAGAGAATACTCGAAACTACAAACCAGATTTGGTTCGACTCGACCCGAATTCGAGTCGAGTTGGAGGAAATTTTTCGAATCGCGTTCAAAGATGTCTGTTTTTAGTCGAATCGAGTTTCAAAGAATACTCGCTCGTACTCACTCGTGCCCATCGTAGGATGACCACATTCTAACAATCGAAAAGTAGGACACAAGTATAATAGTACTGTATATGATATCTTACTGCGTCGGCAATACGCATATCATTATTTCAATTAATGTTAACCTTAAGTTAATGAACATTTTTGTTAAGAAGAAGCACTGAACAAAATTATTAAAGGAATTAAACACAACTCCAAATGCTTTGATGAATAACAAATTGGTTTATTTTATGAACGTACAGTCAAAGTTCGTGTTGGGCTAAATAATAATAATAATAATAATAATAATAATAATAATAATAATAATAATAATAATAATAATAATAATAAATTTCGAAGCGTGGTATTATTTTAAGAAATGAAAGAAAATTTAGACCGGCACAAATGAACTTCTATTTAACTTGGTTAGCATCACTGTCATAAGTTCAATAAGAAACCTTTCCTACTTTACCGATATCTCAACAAGGCCTTCTCAGTAAAAGCGATGTATTGTAAAAAATGGTTTGTTGATTGTTCTCCATCCCTAGTCTTCTGAGGAGTGTTAAAAAACACAGCGGTTCATCATTCAGGAAAAGAGTGTGTTTGATTCAAAATATTGTGAATAAAGAATGAAACATTAAGATATTGCAAATAAATTAACTCTGGACATTTCGCAGGACATTTTAAAGAAGAAGGATATTTCTCGATTTCCTAGACATCTTCGCAACACGCAGGACAGCTCTTTGAAAAACAGTACTGTACTGCGAAAATCAGTACGTCTGGTTACCCTAGCCCATCCCTACGAGTAACGCAGTATGGCATTTTAGCCAATGTTACCTTATATGAAAATATTCATAACTTATAGCTGTCAAGTAAAAATGTGTCCTTGCATTTACATAAAGCAATTCAGAAAGGGCAATAATAATAATAATAATAATAATAATAATAATAATAATAATAATAATAATAATAATAATAATAATAATAATAATAATAATAATAATAATAATAAGCGATAGTAATAGTAGTACGGAAAATTGAAGTGATAACATTTGTTCACATATTCTAAGTTTCAGACCTAAAAGTAACGCGTTACTTTCGAAGTAAAGTAACAGTTACTTTTTGGGGGCAAGTAACGCGTTACATTTTAGGAAAAAGTAAAGTAACTTGTAACGCGTTACATTTTTACATGTAACTTACCCAAAACTGTCCATGGGAAAATTGTTCACTGCTCGGGCCAAGATTGTTTCTGACTGTCGACAGATGGATGCCGTTTATGGCAGACCTTTGCCTGAAGTACTGCCCAAAGTTTGTAGTCCAACGGGTTAAGATCCGGGCTGCTAGAAGGCCAATCAGTGGTAGAAATGAAGTGAGGGACGTTCCGCGCCAGCCAGTCCTAAGTTGGTTTCGCTGTGTGGCCTGGAGCGGAATCCTGTTGGAAGGTCCACCTTTCTCCAGGGAACATGGTAGCAGATAGTGGTTACACTATAGGTGTTAGCACTGTGTCCTGGTATACCTTGGCAGATGTTTTAACACCTTGTTCGCAAAAATATAGCTGGGTTGTGCTTGAGTAGCTCACTCCCCACCAAACCATCACTGAGGCAGCATGATGTGTCGGGTGTCATCCAGAAGTCCTAAACGGCAGAACTCCTAAAAATATAGGCACTAGACCTGAATTTTAGTACTTCTGCAGTTTAGAACTTGTGGCACGGTATGATTTTTAGGATTTCTGCCGTTTAGGACTTGTGCCGCGATATGATTTTTAGGACTTCTGGCGTTTAGGACTTCTGCCTTTTAGGACTTGTGCCGTTTAGGTCTTGTGCCTTTTTCATTCACTTGCTTTAGTTCTGAAATTCGCCACCACCCCACGAAATTGCGACGATGCAGCAACTAGTTGGCAATAATGTCACGAACGTAGCTAATTCCAACAATAACAGCTATATTTGTACTACTAAGATTATTATTATCACTATCTGTTCTGCACTTATACGTGAATTACATAATACAACTTATTTCATTCTAAGAATTAATTACATAATTAGTTAAGAAATTCGTTTCTTTCGAATGGAGATACGAGAATCCCAAGACAAATTCCTAAAACAAAAATAAATAAATAAAAAATTGAAAAAATGTTTAAAAAGCATATTTTACCAGACTTCTGAAAGCAAGAAAACATTCAGAATTTCAATATATACTGTGTGGAGCGAATTTTATTAAGAGTAAGACAAAAATCCACCAAAGTTTACTTAATTAAGACAAAAGCTCACTAGACATTTCACGAGTGAACATTAAATACCAACGGTATACATAAAGAACGCAGTAGATTTAAAATTGAACAAAGAACATTTATTATGCAATACATTGGGTGACATTCATAAGTTCTAAACGGCACAAATCCTAAAAATATAGGCACTAGACCTAAATTTTAGGTCCTGTGCCATTTTTGCAGAAATTACTACATAGTCATTTAGGCGTGTAGCCTGCAATTTTTTCTAGGGGAGCTTGATTTTTATATATTAAAAGCAAATCAAAAGTTTATTTTCAGATTACGAAAGCTTCAATAAGACAATAAATTTATACATATTACACATGTACATAAATACATAATATTATTGTATTTCCAGTTACTTCCTTTTTGAAACCTGGACCTTGACAGAGCGTAAATTTAAAACCACAGCTTGTGGGAAATGTACGAATAAGTTAGTTATAAGAAATCGGAAACTGTTCATGGAAGTCCATTTGTTTGACTGTATTTATCTTCTGTACTCTTATATAAAAGAGTAAAGATGAGTGATTTTTGGGCAAACTACTACAAGTAGAGTCGATAAATTTTAGTTATAAAATATAATTTTCTTATAAAAGCAGTACATAAGAAAGAATTTTTGGAAATAAGTATCGTAAAAAGGGTGGGGTAAGATTTTTTTAAAGGGTAGTGTATCTCGCAAGTTTCTAAAGCTAGTAAAATAAAACTTGGCATATAAGCTTTCCTATTAAAAAAAAAACTGAAAATTGAAAATTAAAAATTGAACACATAAAAGGGAAAGAGCAAAGGGAGCACATTTTTTTATGTTCGATTTCCCCATTACTTACTCAGAAAATATGTAAATAAATTAAGGAAGGATTTGTTTAAGCTAGATGCGTGAAACTCGGCATTTGAACTTTTAACTAAAAGTAATAAAATACTATATGTTTCAGCGTCTTGAAAATTACACTTCTAAGCGAAAGGAGGGTCAGTTTCTATAATATTAAAATATCCCACTGCTTATGAGATTTGGGCAGAAAACTCTTTTTCCTTTAGGCCTCGGTTCATCCAGTTAAGCAAACGAGAGTACAAAGTGGCTGATTAATTAGGTTCTTTTAATTATTTTAACATGTTGACGTAGTTTAATTCTTTTAAAACTGTATTCTTTCACATTCTATTATAAACATATTTCATTTGCTGTAATTATTAAACACGTTTAATAAACATAAAACAGACTAACCTCCGGTCCCGGCCAGAATATGTTTTTGGTGTTAAGCCATCATTTGCCGTCCGTAACATAACCTTTGATTTAAACTTCACGTACTATCAAGACTCAAGTCTCAGAAATGTAGCATATATGAAATATACTACTTCTACTACTACTACTATACTACTACTACTACTACTACTACTAAATATTAATAACAATAATAATAATAATAATAATAATAATAATAATAATAATAATAATATGTACTTCTGAAATACATATGTATCTATGTGTTATTAATTCTTTCATAATCTTGAAAGAAACTTTTGATTTGTTTTTAGTTTGTAAAAATGAAGGCCCTCTAGAAAAACTTGCTGGCTATACCCTGAATGACTATGTATTGGTTTCTGTACACGTATTGTGTTATCACTTACTAGTCTAGTGTTATTTTTAGAACAAGACAATGGTTCTTGTCTTGGAATATTACTAGTTTGGTTTGGTAGTACAGTGATAGAGTGTGACCTATGATTTTATTTCCCTGTAGGGTATGCTATCTGCAATGCAATAAACTGTATATGCTTCTTCTTCCTAACAAGGCTGGGCGATAAGCCCCTGCAATTCCATTACAAATAAGGACGATATTATTTTATAAACTACTTGGTGAACCTTTGTTAATATAACGCTATTAGTTCTTACAACCTTTTGTTAATCTTATTTAACAATTGCAAAATGGAATAAGAGAGAAAATATATAATGTTGATGATAGTTTATTTACATAAGGTATACATACAACAAAAGGGAATCTGTTGGTCACTACTGTGTATCTGCTAAACCAGGGTCAAACTCTGTGTGTCACAAAGGTTAGTTTAACAGAGTTTAAAATAATAATAGATATTTTGTTTGACTTACAAAGATTATCATATTAGCAAAATGATTTGAAATAACACGCCAGACATAGGATAAGCCTTGGGCTATATCGCTTAGAATTGTTTTAAGAGTAAATATATCATTTATGCATTAAATTTCATTACTGGCTACTTACACGTTTCGGCCTCGTATTGGAAGTCAGCTTCTCGTGTTCTTTTCATATTCCACGATAACTGTTTTAATTGCACACTCCGCCAAATTACCTTTCCGACCTTACAATACTTTCTTGGAAAACTTCGGCTAACATATATCACCAGACGTTTCGAAAACCGACATCCTTTACTTCAGGATACAATGCGTTATTTAGCACTTCACCCAACACCTCACCGTTACTATCATTCTCCACTTTCGCTAATATAATCTACCACCGTTAGATCCCTCTTTACTTATCATCGCCGATTACGTCATTCATGAACATCTTCCTCTCATTCACCCATCATTTCCAGCACAGTGATTACCATTATTTACTAACATGGGACTCATTCATTTTCATCATTGAATAGAGCAGCCTCTAGGCTAAAGATAAGCTCATTTGTCTAACTAATATCACCCACGTGTTGTCCTGTGTATGCATCTCGCCACATCATTCACGCCCATTACTATATCATACGTATCGTGCATTCTATACCTAATCCTTCGTTATGATCATTAATGTTCTTTCCTTATAATATACTGCCTGATTATTTTCTTATTTATCTTCTTACTAATAACAATCATATATATGTAAAGTAACTTGGCTTCAGTTATCGCATCCTTATTGGTATGCAACCGTGCACATCACATTGCATCAGTTTGAGGGAATATTATTGATGAATTGGAGTAGTAATGGCGTCACTCTGCCGAACTTTTGATTATTTTTAATGAGGGGCCCCAAGGCCCGGGGTCAATGACCTAGGACCACCCCCTCTAAATTTCGGTAGGGGTACCTTGGCCCACCCCCTAAATTTTGGCAGGGGTACATAGGACCACCCCCCTTAAATTTTTGAAATTGCCAAATCTAAAAATTTGGTATGGTAGCCTAGGACCATAGTATGTACCTCTATCAGTATTGGGTGTCTATGTCGTTCCCTTTCATGGGTAAAAAATTGCCAAAAAGTCAAATTTCGGGGTTTTTTGACCTAATTTATCCCCTTTGATGAGGTATTATTACCCTATATGGTTACATGGACGTATACAGGGGTTCATTACCTATCATAAGACATGGGTATATTAATGCACCCCTTGAAAAATTTGGGAGGGGTACCTTGGCCCACCCCTTAAATTTTGGAAATTGTCCAATTTAAACATTTGGTATTATAGTATAGGACCCTAATATGTATTATGATAAATTTGGGTGGTCCACCTCGTTCCCTTTTAGGGGTACAAAATTGCCAAAAATATAAACGTAAGCAATACGTTGTACCACGTGTTTGGTTTTTGGTCCATTTTATCCCCCTTTGATGAGGTCCTATTACCTTATATAGTTATATGGTCATGTAAATTTTGGAAATTGCCAAATCTAAAAATTTGGTATGGTAGCCTAGGACCATAGTATGTACCTCTATCAGTATTGGGTGTCTATGTCGTTCCCTTTCATGGGTAAAAAATTGCCAAAAAGTCAAATTTCGGGGGTTTTTGACCTAATTTATCCCCTTTGGTGAGGTATTATTACCCTATATGGTTACATGGACGTATACAGGGGTTCATTACCTATCATAAGACATGGGTATATTAATGCACCCCTTGAAAAATTTGGGAGGGGTACCTTGGCCCACCCCTTAAATTTGGGAAATTGTCCAATTTAAACATTTGGTATTATAGCACAGGACCTCAATATGTATCATGATAAATTTGGATGGTCCACCTCGTTCCCTTTTAGGGGTACAAAATTGCCAAAAATATAAATGTAAGAAATATGTTGTACCACGTGTTTGGTTTTTTGGTCCATTTTATCCCCTTGGATGAGATCCTATTACCTTATATGATTACAGGGATCTATTTCCTATCATAAGACATGGGTATATTGTTGCACCCTTCTTAAAATTTGGCAAGGGGTACACTGAAATTGTCCAATTTAAGCATAGTGCAGGACTTCAATATGTTTCGGTGGTCCTATTGCCAAATTTTTTTAGTACAACCATGTGTTTGGTTATTGACTCAATGTATCCTATTTGATAAGGTATGGACGGGTATCCCCTTTCAATTTGGTATAACCCCTCGGGTGTAGTACGGTCACGTGATCGATGATTTGGTTTTGATGCGCGACGAGGTCCCTGGTCAATGTTCTCTAGGAATTAGGTGGAAACTTTGCCCAGAGTTCTCGTCTTATATCGCACAGTTCTTTAGGAGAATCTGATAACGTTGTATATGGAATGGACAATAAAATACATAAATAAGCATAAATTGTATTTTATTCATATTTCTAGTTTCTTCTTTTTCTTTCTTATTGACAATGTTTGTATATTGAGCTGGGTTTCTTCATTAGACTGCCTCCTCTTCTTGATTGTAATGATTTGTTTCCATGTTTTGCAGCATAGCACCCGTTTGCAAAGCTTCGTATTGTGAATTCTGTAAAAAAGAACGAGGAAAAAGATGATTAGTATAGAAATAGATGATGATTAAACAATACATTTGCAATGATAAATATGATAAAATTACCTGGAAGGTATATTGCAGCAGTCTACGATCATTAACCGTGGGTACTGTTGTGAACAAGTATTGAATTTCACGCAGAGATTTTCCTTGGGCTTTACAGCACAAATAAAAATAAGCATAATAGCCACATACGGATGAACCAAGACTTTGCATTTGGCTATTATTATATTTATAGTATATACAATGAAGTTTTAAGAATGCAACATGTTGTGGTACATAAGGAGGAAGGCCATAGCTGTCAAAATATTCTCCAACACCGCGATGATCAATATAAATTGCTATCCAATGGCTTCCTAGTTTTGTAGATGGATCTGTATTTACAATGATTGCCAGAGGAAGAGAAATCCGTGAGGGCAACTCATCGCTTGCAAATACCCCGGTAAAATGATTTCTGAACAATGGACTACCGTTTAAAGCACTAGCTAATTGTAATGTATTCAACATCGTGAATGGAAATGATACATAACGTATACGTACCTTGTAATTTAAAAGTCCAGGATAATGTTGCGCTGGTGGTCGATCTCTAGGAGTGAGGAAAACTCTCCATACACAATACAGTTTGCAGATGCTGCTAATTTCTCTTGGAAATGAACTTCCAATCGGATGGCTCCATGTCGTTGTAAATTCCAATAGTGACAATCTCCAGCAGAAGAATCGGGAGTTAGGTCAAATACAAACAGTGTATATCCATTCTTGTAGTCGGCTCTTGAAATTGTATTTCCAGTATTGGTAAAATGTATGCCAGAACCTGAGAACAATGTGTGGTACGATGAAATGTAGAGATTTTCTTCAAAGTTGGGTTGCAACGGTTTTGAAGGTACAGCTTTTCCATCCACATACAATGTAAAGAAATTAATGTTTAGATGTTGAAATTCAAATGGATTGCTGGTAATAGTTCCACTGGATGCTTCATTCGATGTAAATCCTACAATAATACGATTTGGCAATGTTCCCATAAACAGGTTATCAATAGTTTTGGATTGTATATCCTTCGGGATGGTAAATGATTTCATTTGAACCCTTGTCAGAGGATACTTTGCCGGTGTAGATTGTAAAATTTTATTGTGTGCCAATTTGACACTAGGGCTAATGTTGACTTTTTTCACCTGCAACGATGCATCTAGAATATTGATTTTTGCACTGACACCACTTTCACCGGCCATGAGACAAAAGTTTGGTTTTGCAGGAATAAGTTTCACACGTAATTCCACTCCATGAATTAAAAATTTATCTTGATTAAAAATGTCACAATGAAGATGTCCAATCATATCGAATTTCATACTTTGTTTTGTCAGTTCATAGCGTTGTTGAAATCCTTTGTTCTCCCTGGTGGTTGCGTTCATATGACCAGCCGTATCTTGAAACCACATTGCTGTTTGTAAATGTGTATTTTTAGCTCCATCACTATAATTGAGCAGTTTTTCCAGGTACGAACGATATGGATGATTATGTGACGGAAATGAGATCAGTTTATTGTTCAAGTAGATTTGTACTTCACTAAACATAGCATTTAGAAAATCATTGACAGGTGCAATTATTGCTTTATCCGTTTCGGTGAAGGATGAACCATCTGGTTTCACAATTTGTGCTTGGATGTACAATAAGGTTTGTGGCAAATCAATATATTCATCACTGCTACCACTCACTACAAATTCTATTGGTGAATTTTCAGCTATTGAACTAATTGGTTTGTAGCCAATAATACGATTGTCCAGAACACTGGTTTGCGTGGGTAATGTTGAAAAAATGTCCAATTCACTTTTTACACATTCACAGGATTGATGATGTAAGAAAGCCATCGTTGAATTAATCAAAAATATCTGGTGACGATGCCAATGATCTCTTCTTCTTCTTATGTGATAATTTACGTCTCTTCGTAGGATTGATGGTGTTGTTGATCGTTGGAAGGTCAACCTCAAACTGAGAGCAGTCATCCCATTTTCGTTTATGATATCCACTTCCCAGCATAGTTTTCAACTTATTTTTAGCTTTTTCTTGTAAATTTGATTTTGCCTCTTGCATACGTTGATGAAACGATTCTTCCAGCGGTTGATTCGAGATCACAACATCATTAATCATATTGGCACCTGATTTTAATAATTCTTTTCCCACAGTTTTAGCTCCTTGCTTCACAAGTGGTAACACTGAACGAAATAAGCCACCAAGGAAACTTCCAATGCCATGTCCTGCTTGATAGGGACTTCCCACATAGACGTTGCCGATACCGGATAACGCTTGTTTTTGGTAGTATTGCAAATACGGATCAGTCATGACGACGACGACGGAAATGTAGTTTTGTACACACTGTTCCAAAGGTAAATGGCATACGATGACCTGTGCTATCCCTTATATCGATTTGTATTTGCTCAAAATTCATTTTTTCCACCGGAACATAATGTGCAGGATTAAATATTTGTACTGCATGACTTCCAAAAGTATGATTCACAGGATCCATGTTGACAATTCGTAGCAAGGGTACCATTGTATCTCCAACAATGACAGATTCAATAATGTCACAGTAGACATTTGTACATTTGTGATGGTAAACCTAATCGTACATCCGGTGTATATTGTCCCTTTTGCATATCTTTTAAATCACTTTTTGGTTCAAATCCAAGCATTAAACTAACACTTGGTGAGATTTGTACAGAAGTATGGATTTCCTTATTGGGATGTCTTATGAGGCATATATTATTAGTTGCATCATGGGATATAAATAAATTGGTTTCTTTATGATGTATATTAATTGCATGAATAAGATCCCGTATATTGTTATAATAGCGAACAGGGATCGTTACAACCTTCCACGGTTCCTGATCATTACTACTTGATGATTTGTAATATATTTTATTGTTTTCACTGTTAATGTTCAGCAAAGAATGTGGATAATGAATCTCTACAATTGCCACATCCCATTTCTGGCGAAACTCTACACGTCGTTGTAATTTCGTAATATATGAAGTCAATGTATTTTCTGGAAAATAATCCATGGAACTATTACTGGGAAGTGTAACGTAAAAATCTTGATCAGGTTCCATTCTTCTTCTTCTTCAATGAAGTTGCAGGGATCCACGAATTGAATGAGGAAGGATATCCTTTCCACTGGACGAGATACTCCTTTCTGCGACCTTTTGTTCTTGTACGTAATATTTTATCGATGAGGAACGTCGAAGGGAGCGGCACTGGTTGTAATTCTTCTCTGTAGAAAACACCATCGATGAGTTGATGATTTAAATCCTCTAGTCGATACACTGGTGGGTTTCTTGGTACAATGGCTTTTACTCTGAATATTTCCCAAGTCCAGTTCTCGAGGTAACCCTTGTCAAAGATACGTTTTGTTTTACTTATACGAACAGTATCACCAACAGATAAATCCGTATCTTGTTTTGAACGTTGTAGCTTTTTGTCGTATAAGTTATGCCACACCTCCAGTAAATTGTCCTGAGAAACGTTTGCAGGTGCCATTTTAATACTGGAATGCCGACTTTCATTGTATGCTTTTACAAGTAAAGGCAATACTTTGATGTAATTGTATGTTTGATATTTGGTAAAGTATTTCCACATACGATGTTTCAATGTCTGATTAAATCTTTCTGCGATGCTGGCTTTAATATCTGGATCCTTTGTTGTAACATGTTGCACGTTGTGTTTCCTGAAAAACTTTTGTACTGTCTTGTTGGTAAATTCAGTTCCTTGATCACTATGTAGCACAATTGGTTTCCTTTCCTGGAAAATCATTTCAAATGCATTCACTATATCCTCGGCACTTTTTGATTTTAGTGGTACAGCCCACCCGTACCGACTAAACACATCAATCACTGTAAGAATATAGCGGTAATTGTCATTATAGTTTTGAAGTGATTGTAAATCATTTAAATCACATTCCCATTGATCATCAATATTGTTGACAAGATAAAAATCTCTACGGAAACGACGACGCACAGGACGATGTAACGTGTAGGTAGGTTGTTTGTTTAACCAAAGTTTTATTTTGGCTAGAGGTATAGATTTTCCTGTGGCTTGCCATAATTTCTTTGCAGTAGAAAATGATGCAGGGTGTGCTGGATTGTAATAAATGGATTTCAACTTTTTGTTCATGGTTTGTACGTTGACCATTGTGGAATGATACGTTTTCTTTTTGGTCGGACTTCTAAAACATCATCATCATCATCTTCTTCTTCTTCTTCTTCTCCGGAAGAAAATAATTCAGGTGCCGGTTTTGGTGGTGCAGATCCTTCAGATGCTGTTGTACTATTATGCTTGACAATATAGTTTAATCTTCGTGGATTACCAATCAATTCTTGAGGTGTGTTTGACGATGCAAGGTAGTTGCAAAACAATTCCCAGCCTTGAGGATTAGAATGTTTCCTCGGTCGAGTCACATCAGACATTAAATCTACAATATTGGATCCATGTAGTTTATTGTCGTTGATGTACACTGTTCCTTTATGATCCCATGTAATTGCGTCATCTTGTTTTAAACGACGGAATAGTAGTTCGGCTTTCTTACGATACATTTGTGGTATTGCGGCTAAAATTTCTTGTTTTGTGCTAACGTCAACATTCGGAACGTCACTATCAGGTTTCATTGATGTAATTGTAAGTGGTATTGGTTCTTCTTGTTTACGTATCACATAAAGATATTTCTGTAATATTCTATTGTACTGATTCCATTTTTCTTCATCACTTGGATACGATGTATTCAATATAGAATGCATTTCACGATCGAAATTAGATTCTCGATTTTCACTCACACGGGATGATGATGCATGCATTCGTTGAAGCATTTCTGGTGGCACTAAAACCATCTTCTTGCTATGTTCCATGATGATTATTGTTTAAACAAAATACTGGATAACACACTTCCTACAATAGGTGCAAGTAATGCAGGTAAGAATCCTCCTTGTTGTACGGCTAAATGTTTCTTCTTTTTATCCAATGATTTTGTATTGTCTACGAGATAGCGGAGCGTGTTCTTGTAACGCTTTAATCTTGACTTCTGCGCACTTGTCAGTGGAACATTGCCTTTTAAGACATTATAACAACATTCACAAATACTATGAATTAATGAAGCGTCTGCATTGGCAATAATAGCTTTACGCAATCTTGGTTTAGCTTTGTGCAGAGCACGTAGCAGATCAGCGTGTTTCACTGTAGGAGACATCGTGACAGACTAAGTAATTCTTTTCACATGCACAATAATTTAAACATGTTTTGTTGGTACGTAAACATAATGATGCAAATCGTCGGGAAAAATATTTGTACGAAATCGCATTTCATCGGGTGTATCTTGTTTAAGATCCATCAGTAAATAGCCATGTGGATTTCTTGTTGCGTCTGCATAACTTTCTTGTAGAAACAGTGGATGCTCAGGCATGATTTGATAACTCATATGCTTGATTTGTGACTTGTCACGTGGATTTTTAAACAACACCAAATACGAACAATTTAAACTCATATTTCTATTTGCTTTACTTTGATGAAATACATTTTGTGTTATAAAAATCACACTAATATTTCGATGATGTGATCCTTTTGTGAACATATCAACAATATCACTATTCACTTCTCGCATATGGTCATCAATAATAATCAAATGTGGTCCATCTTGAGGCTGAATATCTTTCATTCGTGGAAGTCCTTCGTGAAATTCTACTGGAACCGGCATTGTTGCATACACGTCTTGCCATTCTGCATAATACCAATATATCTTACGAAATTTTGCATTGATCATGGTTGGGAGATGTGACAGTAATCGCTTCACAAAATACGTTTTTCCACACCCACTAGGCCCTGCGAGAATACAGGTAAATGGATGTTTCCACTGTGTATCCATGATGAACACTAACACATTGTTTCAAAAATGATGCGTATTTAAAGCGAGTACAACAATTCTTGCACTCACTGGTGTGAAAAAGAAAAATCCGTTCATCTGTTTATTGAATAGTTGAAAACCGTTTATTTGTTAATCGAATAGTTGAAAACCGTTTATTTGTTAATCGAATAGTTAAAAACCGGATAAAGTTTAACGGTTAACCGTGAAAGTTGATCATTGTTTGATTTAAATTCTAATTGAAAATTTTTCGTTTGAAATTTGTTTTGAAATTTTCGTTTCAAAAATTTTGTTTGAAAACTTTTTGTTTCAAAATTTTTGTTTCAAATTTTTAGTTTGAAAATTTTTTCGTTTCAAAAAAAAATTGCTTCAAACTTTTTTTGTTTTCAAAATTCTTTAGTTTGAAAAAAAATTTTCGTTTCAAAATTTTTGGTTGAAAATTTTTCGTTTCAAAATTTTTGTTTGAAAACTTTGTTTGAAATTTTTTTTGTTTGAAAATTTTTGAAAAATTTCGTTTCAAATTTTTGTTTTGAAAATTTTTTAGTTTCAAGATTTTCGTTTAAAAGTTTTCGTTTCAATTTTTGTTTTGAAAAACTTTGGTTTGATTTTTTTTAGTTTGAAAGTTGCAAAAAATATTTAAATGCCATGAATCTTTTCTATCAAAGTTTCCACCTAATTCCTAGAGAACATTGACCAGGGACCTCGTCGCGCATCAAAACCAAATCATCGATCACGTGACCGTACTACACCCGAGGGGTTATACCAAATTGAAAGGGGATACCCGTCCATACCTTATCAAATAGGATACATTGAGTCAATAACCAAACACGTGGTTGTACTAAAAAAATTTGGCAATAGGACCACCGAAACATATTGAAGTCCTGTACTATGCTTAAATTGGACAATTTCAGTGTACCCCTTGCCAAATTTTAAGAAGGGTGCAACAATATACCCATGTCTTATGATAGGAAATAGATCCCTGTAATCATATAAGGTAATAGGATCTCATCCAAGGGGATAAAATGGACCAAAAAACCAAACACATGGTACAACATATTTCTTACATTTATATTTTTGGCAATTTTGTACCCCTAAAAGGGAACGAGGTGGACCATCCAAATTTATCATGATACATATTGAGGTCCTGTGCTATAATACCAAATGTTTAAATTGGGCAATTTCCAAAATTTAAGGGGTGGGCCAAGGTACTCCTCCCGGGGTGCACCAATGTACCCATGTCTTATGATATGTAATGGACCCCTATACATGACCATATAACTATATAAGGTAATAGGACCTCATCAAAGGGGGTTAAATGGACCAAAAACCAAACACGTGGTACAACGTATTGCTTACGTTTATATTTTTGGCAATTTTGTACCCCTAAAAGGGAACGAGGTGGACCACCCAAATTTATCATAATACATATTAGGGTCCTATACTATAATACCAAATGTTTAAATTGGACAATTTCCAAAATTTAAGGGGTGGGCCAAGGTACCCCTCCCAAATTTTTCAAGGGGTGCATTAATATACCCATGTCTTATGATAGGTAATGAACCCCTGTATACGTCCATGTAACCATATAGGGTAATAATACCTCATCAAAGGGGATAAATTAGGTCAAAAACCCCCGAAATTTGACTTTTTGGCAATTTTTTACCCATGAAAGGGAACGACATAGACACCTAATACTGATAGAGGTACATACTATGGTCCTAGGCTACCATACCAAATTTTTAGATTTGGCAATTTCCAAAATTTAAGGGGGGTGGTCCTATGTACCCCTGCCAAAATTTAGGGGGTGGGCCAAGGTACCCCTACCGAAATTTAGAGGGGGTGGTCCTAGGTACCCCTAGGTCATTGACCCCGGGCCTTGGGGCCCCTCATTAAAAATAATCAAAAGTTCGGCAGAGTGACGCCATTACTACTATTGGCAATGGCTTTCATGTTCTTGACGCTAATCCTTACATTTCCGACGATTTGAACTCACGTTTACTGAGTATGAGTGCATTCTGGGGATTTTTCGTAAAGTGTTTCCACACATTTGAATCACCCTGCTTCACTGTTATGCTCTACCGACACTGCAGATGTCTTTCTAGAGCATTTGAGTACAAATTCGCTATACTTAATACTCAGAACATCACTGTTGTCCGGCATCCATACCTGGCGATTATGCAACCACACACAACGGGCATGGTGTCCGCCATTTTATATTTGTTCCAGATATCGACTTAATACAAACGAATTATTGTTACCTGGTACAAGCCTATCAATTCATATCCATTTAGACCAAGTTTCACTTGGAAGATTATCCGGGACTCCCTACGTTCCTTTGGGGAACCCTTGCGCGTGCATGGTAGGATTGTGAAACATGCAAAATTCAATGGAGCAGGTATGACTTCTTCAGTGAATTTTTTACCCGCCCTCTTTATGTTGGTTAGTTTCCGAACTATTGGCGTCCGAAACTCATTTTTCCACGCTTTGTAGATCTGAAACTATGTCCGATAGCCGAAAGTTCAAGAGAACTTTTTTTCTTGTCTCAGTGGCAGGAGTCACCTCTCAAGAGTTGTAACACTTATTTTGCAACACTCGATATCTATCTATCTATCTATATCTATATCTATCTATATATATATATATATATATATATATATATATATATATATATATATATATATATATATATATATATATATATATTATAACGACTCTATAGAAAAGCGTCGTCAACCTGGTTCGTCTTGTAAAATATAAGTTACGAAGCGATAATTACTTTTCTCTATGCAAAAATCAACTCAGATATTTAAAGATTATTAGTCTCACCTTTATTGCTTGATATGTCTTAATATTCTTTTTAAGACCGTAAAATACATAAAATTCACTTGACTAGGTCAACACATAACATGTACATAGTCACAACTATCCCATAATAATCCCTTACAGATATTAAAAACATTCTTCTTTTTTGTTAATTTAAAATGAACATTCTACTAAGTATATTACATATTTATGAACACTTTTTGCCCACGGTACAGGTTAATATTATACAAACTAAAGTATTTCGTTACAGAAAATGTCGCCCGATAAAGGGACTGAATATAAAAGTCATGAGTGGGCTTGGCTTTTATATTCAAGAACCACTGGTCTGATTAGATTAATGTTCGTACATTACGTATGTTCTTTATATTTCGATCACACCTCGTATATATCTTCATTACTTTTTGGTTAACCCTCACATATATATAAAATATTAGTTATTATCATTCACATAAATACATTTACAATAAACCTTTGATTTCATTAATATTTCTCTTTTATTACATTATTATTTATTCTTTATCATTAAAAACATCGTCGCTTAGAAATATAATTAACGAGGGTGTAATAGTTTCGATCATCATTACAAATGATGATGTGACAAATAAGATTTGTTCTTTTCGGGCGCATTGTATAACAAATTAGTTAGATGTTGCAATTGTAATGTATACATAGTAGCACTAAGATGTCCAAAATAAAAAAAGAATTTCACTCAAGGTAGTCATTGAATAATTGATTTTATAGAATGGATCTTATTCTTAACATAATCTTTGATAATTAAACACAAATCAATCTAATATAAATAATTTTTGCCTTTAACTAATTATAAATTGAATTATGATTCTTCACATTAATAAGAAAGAATAAAAATTAAACATAACCTACGTTTGAATAATCAAATGGAAGTAAATAAATTTATTTTACAGAAACAAAAGACACCCTTTTGTTATTAAATAAACACATTTTTCATTATTATTGTTATTTTTCATTCTTATTTATTTGAGCATTTCAAATACTTATAACCATCGTTTTCATTATTAATATTAACACAAACTTTAAAACGAAAATTCACAAGAATCTATAATCAACATGGGTTTAACCTAATTTCGTTAACGGTAATCATGTTACATTCGCACTGGCATATGAATCTAATAAAGTGCATTGTACCGCACAATCGTGGTTAGGTTCTACATTAGGTTGTACATGTCTTTCATTGTGATTTGAATTTGGATACGAAGTACCATCTCGTGAACAATGATTTTGTCTATACATAGGATTGGTAGCATCTCTAGGATTTCGACATGTATTTCTATTGTTTTTGTGTCTACTTCGATTGATTAGGTTAGGCGGATTCCCTACATGACCTTGTCTATTTTGTTCATTTTGATTGCTAGAGTATATTCGTCTTAGGTTCGGTTCAGTATTATTCACACTTCGGATATCCAAATTCCGAACAGGGACCGAATGATCTGAAGTATTCTTATTTTTACCCATTCCTGGTTGTGTTAGATTCATAGCATGATATTGAGTTTCGTAGCATTGTACAAGCATTAATAAATGACTGAAACTCATACACTGTGTGGAAAATAAGATCTGCTGTAATTTAAATGGAAGCAAATTGCGAATCGATGCAATTATTCTTGATTCCGATTGCAAGGGATTAACAACCTTTAATTCATTATAGACATTTACAACAAACTCTACAATAGATTTGTGCAATCGAGGATTGAAATGTTGATTTCTAAGAGTGGCATCTCTGTTTGCCAGCAAAAAGTCATTTTCGTAATTCGCGATCAATGCCGCTTTAAATTCCTCATATGTACTAATGTGATCACGTATTGCCTTAAACCATAAGGAACAAGGTGGGAGTAATACATGGGGTATTAATTTCATGTATTGTGATCGGTCGATAGACATTATATTACATTCGTCTTGGAACTTCTCTAAGAAAGAACTAGCATTTTCATTGCACTTACCACTAAATTTACTCATGGCTTTGATTTCGCTCATCTTGACACTTAACTTTACCTTTCTTTTCTCACTCCTTGTTCTTGTGGTGTGATTGTTCCGGTCCGTAGCGTGCTGTGTCATGATACCATTTATATTTCGTTCATCAGTGATCTTCGGACAATTTTCCTCTAATATAATATCCTCCTCAGATTCCGGCGAAGGTGTATTTATATCCGGTGATTGGGGAAACTCGAAGCGATCACTGCCCATATTATTGCGATAAATGTTATCTCTAGCCTGTAACATTTTAATTTCTTCCTGCATAGTAGCCAACTGGATCTTTTGATGCTTAACGGAAGATTCTATTAACGTTAAATCCTTTTTTACAGCACAGATTTCATGATTTTGATGATCGTGCTTTTCTTGACATTCATCGGCTAACCTTTTTAACTTCTCTTCAAACTGCGAGGATATGTCGTTCATCACCTGGACGATTGTTTGCTTCGTATCGTCTGATTTCAGTTCTATCCGTTCTATTCGTTTACTTAATCCTTCATACTGCTTGCTAGCTTCGTTGAATTTCAATTCTATCTTCTGTTCCATGGTTTGGTTAGCTTCATAGAACTTCTGTTCCATGGTCTTGTTAGCTTCGTTGAATTTCAATTCTATCTTCTGTTCCATGGTCTGGTTAGCTTCATAGAACTTCTGTTCCATGTTTGTGTTAGATTCATTGAGCTTCTGTTCCATGGTTTGTTTTATCTCAGTCGTCATTTGCATAATTTGTCGCTGCACAGCTAACAAAAGTCGATCCTCAGATGACAAACTTGGTGTTGCACTAATTTCACCTGGATTACTGGTATTAGATTCCTGTTGCACTATTTCACTATCCATTTTTCTTTTGATGACCTTACCGCTTCGTAGTACGGTTAAGTTCGTATTCATAAATGGTAATATCCAAGTAAATTCAGCCCTACTTTCCTTCTTCGGGAACTGAATTTTCAAAAGTCCCGGGTTTGGTAAACCAAATTTTTATAACGACTCTATAGAAAAGCGTCGTCAACCTGGTTCGTCTTGTAAAATATAAGTTACGAAGCGATAATTACTTTTCTCTATGCAAAAATCAACTCAGATATTTAAAGATTATTAGTCTCACCTTTATTGCTTGATATGTCTTAATATTCTTTTTAAGACCGTAAAATACATAAAATTCACTTGACTAGGTCAACACATAACATGTACATAGTCACAACTATCCCATAATAATCCCTTACAGATATTAAAAACATTCTTCTTTTTTGTTAATTTAAAATGAACATTCTACTAAGTATATTACATATTTATGAACACTTTTTGCCCACGGTACAGGTTAATATTATACAAACTAAAGTATTTCGTTACAATATATATATATATATATATATATATATATATATATATATATATATATATATATATATATAGTAAGTAAAGATCTAAGGGTTTACTTGTCCCTACCATAAATCCTTCATTGTAACCAGATTCCGGCGTTGCCGCTCTAACTCAGGTAGAACTGTATAAAGCTCTCAGTATGGCTAACCCCATTACGGTTATCATAGTAGCCCGAGCCCGTGCAGACCTATAAACACATTACCCCACAGAAATGAGTGCCATAAGTCCATGCCTTCTAAAGGCTGTTGCGCCATGAATTTAGTTATCATTATTATTATTGCTAATATTAATATGTAATATTAGTAATAGGCTTAATAAAGATTCTGCCTGTTTATGTGCTCTGCTTGTAAGTATATTATTTCTAACTTTAAGATATAGTTATAGAGGTCATTATATAATTGATCAGTTTCTTTCTAATGTGATTCGTCACGTATATAAAAACTGGACAAACTACAAATTAGGATACTATACACAGGAAATTAATAATGATAGCTTTATTACTCAGATATTAACCTGCATACATTAATACATATGAGATTTAGATACTTAATAGAATGCTTTTTAATCATTTCTTTCTTTAAAAATAAAGTTTTAAATTGTCATTATAGACAGATGGCCTGTCGAATATTATTATTATTATTATTATTATTATTATTATTATTATTATTATTATTATTATTATTATTATTATTATTATTATTATTATTATTATTATTATTATTATTATAGGACAACAGTGATGGCTTATTGCTTGCAGTGCCCAGTAGTAATTGTTTCCTTTCATCTTCTCAGTTAGAACTTCAGACTGCAGGTCAAAGTGAGCTTCATGGATCACCTGAAAATGCATCTAAGAAGATAGTGTAGAATCCTTCAGATGATCTCCTGAACATGTATGGTTCTATCCAAAATCTGGAACTAGAAAACTGACAGCTCGGAAAAGGAAGAGATGTGCTATTCTCACAGACACTCTAGAAAAAAGTACTTTAGAAATGAAAAAGAAGCATCTAAAAGCAACCGAAAACGTAAAATCATCAGCTGAGAAGAATTTATTCTCAAGTCGTCTGTTTGGTTTCTGAAGAACCGTACGAAGAACAGGATACAGAAGAAGACTAGGTACAGTGTTTATGTTGTGAGAAGTGGTCTCATTGGTCGTGTTCCGAGAGAAATCCGTACTACATCTGTATAGTTTATAGACATTGACTGCCACAGTGAAAATGAGTGAAGCGATGTTCAAGCTGTAGATTTGATAGCATTAAATTTCTGAATCAAGTCCGATTGTTGCAACTTACCCCAGATGATGTTGCAATTTACCCCATGGGTGGGGCAAGTGTCAACAGTCGGACTTAGTTCAAAAAGTGGATGCTATCAAAACTGCCGTTCGATGTTTTGCACTTCTCTTTTTATGGTATGTAGTTAAGGCATGTACCTTTTAGTACACTCAATATAGTTTTTATATCTATAATAATTTTCGAGTAAAAAAACAGACCTGAAAATTGTTGCAACTAGCCCCATCTTCCCCTACAATCACTTTTTCAAAAAAAAAATGTATAAAGCCAGTAAAGCAATTAACATGTAGGTCTATTTTCGAAGATAATATAGGAATTTTTCGTGCTGCTAATTATTTATTTTTAAAAAATCAGATGCTGAAACCAATCGATATAGCGCAGTTTAAGCAATTCAGTTTGTTTTATTTAAAAAGAAAACTCTCTATTTACAAATTTGATTGTTCCTATGTATTAGAGCAGTCTTCGAAAAATCAGTGCCTATTGTATTTCTAAAATATAGCTGGAGCCGCGGTGGGTCAGTGGTAGAGCGTTCACCCCTGGTGCATGGGGTCTCGGGTTCAAACCCTGCTCCCGCCAAGTGAACTTTGTGGTCGATAAACGCCGTGTGCGTGGATATTCTCGGGGTTCTCCCGTTTCCTCCCACTTTCTTCATTCCACCATTTCATTCATTTCTCATAATCACCGTCTCCTTCAGCCTAACCGGCATAACCGTGGGACGTAAAACTCAAAGATTTCATTTCATTTTCTAAAATATAGCTGTATTGATTTATTGGTATATATTTACCTTCAGTTTGTTTGAGAGAAAATTATTACAAGAACTAAAAAGTGTTTCTCTAGTAAATACGTTTACATAGTTTAGCTATTGACGTTACTAAACAAATTTGGTTTTTTTAATACATAAAATGGCGCCCGTATATATATAGGGTGTAACTTAATTAATATAACAAACGTCGTTAGGTGATTCCTGACACCGAAATAAAACAAAAACTATACAACAACCTGGGTGTAACACCCGAAAATTTGTCGGAAAAATGTATAAACCGCCATAACTCATGAACAAAACGTCGGATTGAAGTCGGGCAAAAGAATGTCCATTGTTTTTAGTCGTAGATTCGATTAGTGTACAGTGACGATGCAAGGATGACTTCCAAAGAAACTGGAGTATTCCTTTGAGTATTTTATCAAACGTTGAATGAAGAAATGATCAATCAAGTACAAGATTTAACATTAAAAAATAATAGTGCATCGTTCAAGTTAGAAGAACACTCAGAATTCGAAAGAAAGAGAGATACACATGTGTGATTCATCTATTTTGTCTCAGTACATAATGACGTCTCGGAAGAAGATTTTAAATGGAACGAAGTCTTTAACGTATCACACTTATATCTTCTAGGCTAATGGTAACGGATGATAAATGAACGGCTTCCTGTCCAAGAGTGTGTGAAAAAGGAAAAATAACTTTGATCCAGATTAGGTTTAAAACGACTGTGCATAGGACAGTCAGGCGGCATGTAAATAAATATAACATCGAAAAATGCAAAGATCATATGTGATGAACGAGTGTACAAGGAATTCTCCACATGACCCAGGGATTCCAAATATTGTGTGAATAGATATGGGGCAAAAGTAAGCTGCATTAAACGGTTTCTTCCTCGTAATATGTAATTCCGTGGAATATGGTACTTCTGTGCACAGAAGCAACAAAAGTGGAGAAACAAGGGATGTTGTACACGTTGCATAACGATACCAAGAAGTGCGCTGGAATAGTATACTTGATTTATCCGTTAGATGAATCTTCTCCCAGGAATACTTTTGATGGCGTTTTCCCCTTCCTTCGAGTTGGCAAACCTCAACTTTTCCTTGAGCTATGAAAAACTTCATTGCTATTGTGAATATACCAAAATACTATCCTAGTGTAGACCACTTACATTTTGATTTTATCATTGCCGGAGAAATTTTCTCAAAGGAAGCTCGTTGAAAGTACATTTTAAAAAAAGGATAGTCTTTTTTCGACATTCTAATGTACATACCTTAGAGCTGTATGGAATACCTACACGGAGGAATACCTACGGAACTATCGTCCCTTGTGTGCCAATTGCGAGTGGCTTACAGAAGGCTGTCTTGAAGTTTTATTGTGGAATGGCTTCAGTTAGCATGGCTGAGTTGTAATAAGCATCTACGCAACTTGTGAGTGATATACATAGTCAGATGCTCTACTGTTACACGTGTAATTGCTGTATAACAGGATGGGAAATGTTGTGTTCAACGGTAGAGGGTTGTGTCCAGGTATTTAAGGTCGTGTAAAAGTGTAGACGTTGGTGTTTAAGTAAAATTGATTGTGTTAACCTGTACACGCCTGCGCGATGGAAGATTACTCTGTCCACGAGCTGGCAGATATGCAACTCATTTATGGAGTAGCAAAGGGCAATAGCCCAGAAGTGAGGCGTTTATATCGTGACCGTCGCCCTCAAAAGAGAGTAACTTTCCTTGTATTTTTCCACGCCTCCATATTCGACTTCGAGAGAGGGGTCCCTTCGGTTTCTCGTACGTGAAATCGGAGGAAATAGCTCCATATGGACAGCTGAACTTGAAGACAGCGTACGTCGAATGATCAAAACCGTCTTGAAACTATCATGTGTATGGCGTAAAAACCCACATGCAACTCTAGTAAACGATCAGCAGCAGAAATTTGGTGTGGTGTGGTGGATAATTTTGTGGTAGGAATTTATTTATTATCGGTATGCCTGTGTGGGAGTACGTATCTTTTATTTTTACGTAATTTTCTCCCAAAATTGATAGAACATGTGCCCTTGAAGATAAGACAGCAGATGTGATTTCAGTATGATAGTACACCTGCACATTTTGACAGGAATATGCAGACTTACCTAAATGAAACATTCCCAGATTGGGAGAGAAAAACCTGTGTTATGACAACCTCGTTCATTCTACCTCACACTGCTTGATTTTTTATTTCGGGGATACGTATGAAACTCCGGCCACGACAGTCAAAGAACTTGTAGCTCGATGTAATATAGCTGCGGCAATCATCTACGAAATTTCAGATGTGCTTGATCACACGCGGAAAAATTTGCTTCGCCGATGTCATCTTTGCAATGCGGTCAACGGTCGACAATATCAGACTGTGAACTGTTATTCTTCATAGCTGTCTAGTGTACACATACTGCATTGCACAAATACTGTACAAGGTACCTCTGAGTATTTCAGTTATCCTACCTTCTCCGAAACAGAATAAATCGATAATTTGAAATTGTATTTCTTTCTTTCCTTGTGCAACACGCGCAAAACCTTGAGTATCGTCGAGTTTCATTCCTTCTGTACTCGTAGTTATTATCTTCCACGAATTTACGCATTACGGGGAGGAAATCTTTTAATCTAGCTTACTTTGGCTCAAATTATATTCACATAATTTGTGGGAATCACTGTTGTTATGTGAAGAATCCCTTATACTCTAGTTCATCGTACATGATCTTTTGCCCCTGACTGTCTTATGCACAGTCGTTATAAACCTACTCTGGATCAAAGTTATTTTTTTCTCATTTTTACACACTCTTAAGTTGAACAGGAAGCCGTTGATTGATCATCCGTTACTATTGGCATAGAAGTTATAATTATGATAAGCTAAAGACTTCGTTTCATTTAAATTCTTCTTCCGAGTCCAGGAATCACCTCCAGACGTTCATTACATTAATGAAGTTACACACTATATATATAATGATAAAAAATAATACCGATATTAGTGTCGATGAAATAGTATTTGGAGTCACTCAGACGAACAGTAACACTCCCGATGCAGTTTAAATCCATACTCAGATTCCATTGCCCTTTATGCTCAAAATGAAACTATTCTCCCCGTGCGAAGAACGGGTATTCTGTTAATAATTTATTATTAAACATCACACCATAAAATACAAAGTGTATCACGTAATGTACACGTTATACTGTTACTTCTTAATGTATAAATGGAGGATGAAGGACTATTATTGGATCAAAAGATCCAATATATTTCAGACAATAAATTTCTTGTAGGCTTTATATCTGGAGAACAACATATAGTGTACCCAAACCTAAACTATGACTGAACTCAGTATGATGTGCTTAGTGCCTGAATAAAACGAAAGCTCGATTTAGAGGCCATTCAAAAATTATGTTGCCCTTGATCCAAAAAATCTAATATATTTCATTCAATAAAAAAAAAAATCTTGTACGTCTTACATCTGAAGAACTACATATAGTGCAGCCAAACCAAAACTATCACTTAACTCAGCATGATGTGCTTATTCCGAAAGTAATACGAAACCTTGATTTAGGGACCGTCCAAACGTTTGTAGCCCCTGATCCAAAAAGTCCAATATATTTCATTCAATCAATAATTTTATTGTATGTCTTATATATGGAGAACTACATATAGTGTAACCCAACCCAAGATATCACTTAACTCAGTGAGATATGCTTATTGCGTAAAAAATATGAAAAGTCGATTTAGGGACCGTCCAAAAATTTTGTGGCCCGTTATAAAAAAAATCCAAAATATTTAATTAATCGAAATTTTTCTTGTACTCCTTATACCTGGAAAACTACATATCTGGAGAAAACTCGATTTAGAGACCGTTCGAATATTTTATGGTAACTGATCCAAAAATTAATATTAGCCAAGATCATAATACTTTGATCCATTTTTTAGATCATTCCTAAAATTCTTGTTTTTATCCAATCTTTCTTTTAAACAGTATCACTCTCTTTGTTCTCAATTTGAAATTTATCAAGCAATTATAAAGCATTGCTTATTATCCAATTTGTATTCGGTGTAGAGCTTCAATTTTCTCAAAGTTTCAAATAAGATAATAAAATATGATTTACTATCGGAATTCGTGTCAGGTATTATTATTACTTTTATTGGTGTTTTCCTTTCTTTCAATTGTTAAAACAAGAAACTACCTTGCACTGTCGTAAAATATGTGCTCTTTTCCAATAGCATAATAAGTGCTCATATAATTTTGAACTTTAAAATTAAGGATTGAATCAGTACAAGAAGTACAATTTGGATAACGAATGACTTATAATTGATGTTTAGTGGCGTACTGAAGTAAAGGGATTAAGGACTTTGAAACCCCCCTTGAGCAAGGTATTATGCAAAATTAAGCACGTTTATCATATTAGCACGTTTATATATATAAACACTTGATATATTTTATAAACTTGTGTTCCTAAAGCCCCTGAACCCCCTAAACATTTGCGTAGAGTACTGATTGTGTTTCTCTTATTATTTTAACCGTTTTATGCTTTGAACGAAATTTGAAGTGCAGGAACCCTGTGAAGGTGACCACCTTTACTATAAAAATTTCTTTAATGGTTCTTAGTTTTTCTTCAAAACAATCAATAACGAACGAAAAATAAATGATTGAGTTTGATTTTAAATCGAAATTTGAAATACCACCAAAAAGTTGGCCCACCCAACCTTATTTTGTAAATGACTCTTAATAATTTTCAAAACAAACTATTTCCTCTTCAAACCAATCAATAAGAAAGGAAAACATGTTATTAGCTTGAGTATTGAATCGATATTTAAAAGCAGAAAAAACAGTATGAAGTTGACCACCAAATGTATCCTGGAAATAGATATATTTTACTGGTTGTTTTGAAACAAGTGATTTTTTCTTCAAAATAAGCAAACCGCCCCGAAACAAATCACCTTCATCAACATTATTTCTTAATTATATTCTTATGTTTTTCGAATCAATTTACTTTTCTTCCAAACAAGCAACAACAAATCCATATCAAACGATTGATTTTGGTCTTGAATCGAAATTTGTAAGTAAAGGAATCAGATTGAATTTGATCACATTCTAAATTTATTTTGTAAATCTCTTTCTCTATTTTTTCGAAACAAGCGATTTGCTCTTAAAATCAACCAATAAGAAACGCTTGGCTTCGGTTTTGATTCGAGACTTTAAAGTGGAGCCAATATGAAATTCCATCACCCATTTCTCTTGAAAAGACTCTTTATGTTTTTCGAAACAGACTATTCTTTTTCAAAATAATTAGTAGCATACGCATATCAAACAATTGATTTTGATTTTCAATCAAAATTTTAAGTGGAGGAACAAGGGTAAATTTGGCCATATACCAACTTTATTTTGTAAACATCTCTTTATGTTTTAAGAAAGATACGATTTTTACTATTTTTCTTCAAAAAAGTCAATAACGAACGAAAAACAAACGATTGGCTTCCGATTTCAATTCGAAATTTGAAAGGAGGCAACTTAACATAGGTGCATTGCTTCGCTTAAAAAAAAAATCCAAACGCAAATTCTAAGCCTATAGTTTTAAAATTGCAGTTACATGTACATACTTCAACTTAGTATACATAAAAAATTACAGCATTATAAAAATATCAGACAAATAATATTATTTATTCGGTATTGAAAACCTCGAATCAACTATTGGAGTTATTTAGCGTATTATTTTTAATATCACAAAATTAAAGGTGTATTTATTACGGCATGGATATATTACGCACAATATTTTTATACAATTTGTATATATATATACATAATTTTTTTTAAAAATAGACCATTTAGAATTATTTATCCTTACAATTTTTTATATCCACAAATTCAAGGTGAGGGATATGCGATATTGATATTTTCAGAAAGTGTTGACCACCCTACAGAGTGTCGATCCTGTGCCGTGTCGATCCTGTGCCGTGTCGATCCTATGCCGTTTCGGTCCTGTGCCGTGTCGATCCTGTGCCGTTTCGGTCCTATGCCGTGTCGGCCCTGTGCCGTGTCGATCCTATGCCGTGTCGATCCTACGCCGTTTCGTTCCTATGCCGTTTCGATCGTATGACGGTTCTCTCCTATATATCTTTGAGAAAATAATTGTTACTTAATATTGCGTAATTATAAAATAATGTATTTTTTACTATTTCGATCGTATGAAAGTTCTGCTGTCGATCCTATGCCGTGTCGATCCTGTGCCGTTTCGGTTCTGTGCCGTGTCGATCCTATGCCGTGTCGATCCTACGCCGTGTCGATCCTATGCCGTGTCGATCCTACGCCGTGTCGATCCTATGCCGTGTCGATCCTATGCCGTGTCGGTCCTGTGCATGTAACCCAAGCAACTAGGCCGAATCACATCGATGGATGTGTTCAATTATTTCAACCACAGAAAATAGAACGTCTTTCAATTCAGTTGCCAGTCTTTTAGTCGCCTTCGATCAACAAGCGATTAAGTTGAAGTCCAGTTTACACGGTCGATTAAGTTGAAAGTGACGTCAATTCAACTGAATCGAACGCAAATCGACTAAGTGTAAACGCCCTATTAGGCAGAGTCAGATTTTGTAAAGGAATCGACTTTTTAATAATAATAATAATAATAATAATAATAATAATAATAATAATAATAATATAACAATGGGGTTTACAACTAGGGGCCCATCTGTTTATCTTGCATGGGAGGGCCGCAAGTCTGCTACGCCACTGGTGTCCTCTATTCTGTGTTTGTCTCTTTTTCGTTTCGTTTAGCTATTTCTTTTTGTGCTGTGAGACTTTTATATGAAACCTTCATATTATATAACTTTTCTTTTTATGAGTTTCTTTTTTGGGTGGGGTGGGGGAAAGAGAGAAATGCTTTCTTCTTATATCTGTTTCTTACCATTCATCCTGTTTGGACTGCTTAAGTAAGTCATTTTGTAACTTTTGATGTCATCCAACTCCGTCACAATAATAAAATTGTCATTCTTAATAATTTGTTTTATTCTCTTATTTGCAGTTTGGCACACTGATATATTTCTGACAAAATTGAGGTTTGGTCCAACGCCTTTCGAATTTGCAACCAACCCAATCGCTGAGCTTTTTGGGTTGCCTGCTATTGCAGGAAAAGGAGAATTGCAGGTGGTAATGCACTTTTGGAGTCGTGTATACAAAGAAACACTAAGAACTTCGTAGCATTCGAGTAAAGCTCGTCTCACACGGATCTGAACTAATGCCTCAACCCAGGCTACAACTTAACAGTGTTGCTTAACTCAAACTTCTATACAATTTCTTTCATCCTGAGGTAATGTAGGGGTCTCAGACGATCCTTAAAACTAAGTAGGTTTTACCAGCAGAGCCTCTCGTGGTCGCTGTATTAAAACAAACGAAAAACGTGTTACGCAAATCGTAAATATTATTGTTTTTCTATTTCACGATATGAATTCATCTGAAGAGGATGAAATAGCCATAGCAGCAATATCTGCTCTGTTGCTGACACAAAATCCGCCCCCCCCCCCCAAAAAAAAACGAGAGACAGAGAGAGAGAGAGAGAGAAAGAAAGCGTAAAGAGGAGCTGGTGGACCAGGGAGTGAATTCTTCGCCGCAATAATGCACAGGAAAGCACTGTATTTTCAATGGTGAATAATGAATTACTTACAAATCCTCGTTCCTACAAAAAAAGAAGAAGAAGAAGAAGAACTGCAGAATGGATTATACAGTTCCATACGCTATTGAAATTAGTAACTCCGAAAATTCAGCAGCAAGATACGAACATGAGGGAGTCTGTATCAGCTGAAAAATGGCCTGTAGATCCTTGGATCCACCAGATTGTAAAACTGAAAATCAAATGGCTTGTCCAAATATGTAAATGAGGGCAGTTATCAGGCGCGGAAAGCTAAAATAAAGAAGAAAGAGCAATTTTCTAGTATAGGTTCAGGTGCATCCTATCAGCTCAGCACCCACAAAAATGCCCACATAGCCTATAAAGTAAAGTTATACCCACCGGAACCCATCTCATGCACTACACCTGGAATTTTTGTATTGTGCCAGCATTGTAGAACTGTTCCCTAAAATTTCACAAAAGCCACATAATACTGATGACAATTAACTCTCATTGTTTCTGTGTTTGGCGCTGGTTTACTTTTGGTGCATCACATCTGAATTTTATGTTTACAAGTGTAGGATTACTAGTCTAAAATTATTACAAGTGTTTTACGACGGATAAAATAAATGAGTTGGTATGAAAGATGCCTGTATAGAAACTATTTTCCACCGGCGATGAATTTCTGCACAGTTTATAGAAATTATATTTTGTTTACAAGTTGAATGCTACTAGTATGAAACCATGACAAATGCTATTGAAACTCGTATCATTGTCAAAACCCACTCGTTTTCACTACCTTCGCTTATGCGGATACCCCAGGCCCGTGCTGGCCTCCGAAACATCACAGTATAAATAAAGTTACAAGTTTTTAGTAATAAATTCTTATAGTTTTATTGGTAAAGAACCCGTGAAAGGTGCAGTGTGCCCTTTACATTAGGCGCCCTTGCGAGTCCACATCAAAGATGAACGATTTTAGTTACTCGTCTATATACCACAGCTCTGTGCAATAAATACATACAGTTACTATCTGTAAAGACCCCGTGAAAGGTACAGTGCACCTTTTACATAAGGCGCCCTACGAAACATCACATTATAGATAAGTGGTTTTAGTTATCCTGTGTACCATCTTTATATAATAAATTCAAATAATGATTGTTAATATAGAAGCTGTGAAGAATACAAGGCGCCCTTTACAATTCATACAGTTGCTATTGGTAGAGAACAAGTAAAGTGTATAATCACTTACAAAAATATTATAAAGTTATATAGCTATAAAACGAAACAACGTGATACATCAAGAATAGTTCTGATAGTCAAACGTACGATGCATTCATGAAATACTACACTGACACTAGTCTCTAATTTACGATTTTTACGGCATCAAAGTTTTCACAGTCTTAATATGCGTCCATATATCCGAGCATATTTATTGTTCCTGTGTGTTTTAAATCAGTGTTCGGATAATCAGTACCTATTGTAATTCTAAAATATAGTTATATTAATTTCCGTAAAATGTGGTCTTCCTGTCACCACGGCACGTTCTCATGTTGTGGATCGAGGTGAAGGCCTCTCGGATATAGAGGTTAGCTGCGAATATACAGAATAAGCAGTCGCGGACAGACAAGGGCTGATCCTCCAGCTTGGGGATTTGGTGTGGGGCTAACAACTCATCCTGTTAAAAAAAAAAAAAAAAAAAAAAAAGGCTTGTTCAGATATATTCCCAGATTCCTCGGATCAGAACTGATAACTTGGTACGAACTCAGCAAAGTAAAATCGACATGAGAATTGGAACATGGAAGATAAGAAGTCTCTATAGGGCAGGCGCGTTAAAATGTGTAACGAATGAGTTTAGAAATAGAAGATGGAACTAGTGGGATATCAGGAAGTTAGATGAGAAGGAAATGGAGGAGTCAAGTCGGGAAATGTTACGTTCTTTTACGAGGAACGAATTAAAAATTACCAACTAGGATGAGGGCTTTTCGTTCACAAACGAATGCGTAATATCAGCAATTACATGGGTTGAATTTGTTAATGTTGGTTTTTGTTTTACTTCTCTTAAGGGTCGGTGGTGTAATATTATTGTTTTAAATATACATGCCCCAACAGAAAATAAGGATGACAATAAAAAAAAAAGTTTCTACGAAATGAAATGAAATCTTTAAGTTTTACGTCCCACGGTTATGCCGGTTAGGCTAAAGGAGACGGTGATTATGAGAGATGAGTGAAATGGTGGAATGAAGAAAGTGGGAGGAAACGGGAGAACCCCGAGAAAACCCACGAGCACGGTGTTTGTCCACCACAAAGTTCACTTGGCGGGGGCTGGGATCGAACCCGGGACCTCAAGCACCAGAGGTGAACGCTCTACCACTGAGCCACCGCGCCCCCAAGCTTCTACGAAAGACTAGAACGGGTATTTGATCATCTCCTGCAATACCATATGAAAATTCTGTTAGGCGGTTTCAATGCGAAAGTAGGACGAGAGGGTATTTTCAAACCGATTATAGGGAATAAATGTCTGCATAAGGAAGTTTGTGACAACGGTGTTAGACTCGTAAACTTTGCAACATCCAGAAACCTTATCGTGATGATTATAAAATTCCCACATCGCGAAGTTCATAAATATACTTGGACCTCACCAGAGGGAAAAAAACACATAACCTAATCGATCACGTTTTAGTAGACAGAAGAAAACAGTCTAGCACAACTGATGTTCGGTCGTTCAGAGGAGTTGATTATGATAATAAGAGAGAGACTATCGTTGAATAAAGTAAATGTTCAATATCTGGAAACGGAGCGGTTAGATAGCATTCGTGCTTTTTAGTGGCGACCTAGCGCAGGTTGTTTTGTGCTTTTTGGGCTGTAGTTTTTATGCATGCATCCGGACGCTGTATTTATACGCAAATCGTAAAAGAATTATAATTTTTCAACAATTGCTTATGATAATCTCTTAAATTTTATCTATGCCATGTGGATATTTTCATGTCGCCCAGCATAAATCATTTAGAAAACAATAAGAAGGTAATTAGTGAAAGAATTCTAATTTTTGAACAATTATTTCGAGTGGTGCGCCAAAAGAAAACCTGCACGCTTTTTTTAACATGTTACTTTTTTTGGTATACAAATTGCACAATAATCACCTATTTTTATTCTTTTAAAAGATGTGATTACATTTGTTCACATTTGTAGTGTTCGGGCGGATACCTTCACTGCATACATCCTCTAAGATCTTTATTCTTGCATTTTTTTAAATAATATAAATCGTGCTACAAAAAAATCATATTTTTCGTATGACTCTATTAATACTATTTGTGCTTTTTTTGTCCAGACAGCATTGTTTAGAAATTACAGCGAGAAATAAAGTTGAATGTCGTCAGGCGCTACTCTTTTCTGATTGGTAGTTGTATGCAATTCCAGATGAAAATAGAAACTGCTTCTATTTTTTCCAAGTCAGGGTCCAAATAAGGACAGCAGAAAATTTCAACCTGAACTAGGGGCAAGTTTCTTCTCATACGATCGTTAAGTAAGGTAGTGAATTTTAGATCGTGAATCGCAGCCTTACTTCAGTCCCGTCTGAGACAGGCTTAAGGAATTCCTACTTCTATTAACAAAACCTCGAAGTTCATCTTTGTGAATCAAAGTAATACTTTGCAACTGCGCTTTCATTCTTAAAGCAAGTTCTATTGTGTAGTTTTGAGATAAGACGTATTAGAAATTGCGACCAAGTTGGACAATGTGATCTCCGATTGGTTGTCTCAGAAGTGTCTTGAGTAACAAAATTCTTTTGCATTGAGATTATTTTTGGATGTGGTGCAAAAGTTCGGTCAGAGAGAAACTGATAACCTTTGACCGCCAAACTCCTAACCACCTCCGAAGGAGACTTGGATCCGCCCCTGATTGAGATGGTAAAGATAACTTTCTCTGATGTGTAACCTGCTTTTGTAATTTAAAAAATCCAGTATTTCTGCCATATTTTGAAAACTTTATTATTTAGAAGAAATATACCCAATGTTACATTGAGGGCGGTAGGGAAGTGAGTAAGGTTTAAAGTGGGGTGCCTGACAATTGAAGGTTACTTATAACTCCAGTGAAATTCAGATAAAAATGAATTACGTATTAAAAAATAAAACATACAAAACACATTTTCAGGCTAAGTTACAGGCATTATGTTATTATAAAATAAATGCTACTTCTGAATCTGATTTATGTATTTGAATAACAAAACCACTTGTATAAGTTTTTCAAAGTATGAAGTTTGAGAAGAACGAAATTTGTCTCCCACTGTTATCTCATTGTTCAAAGATATCGGTAGTGAAACAATTGGCAGAAAATCACGCAGCCGCTTCTTACATCAATTCATGCAGAAGAAAATGAGTGCCAATGTTAGGTACCTAAGTTCAATATTACCAAAAAAAAAAACATCTTGTAACCATACGTAGCACATTTTAATACTTAGACTTGAAACAAAAATACTGCTGCTTAAAGACGATTGCCTTTATCTTTGAATTTCATTTCATGTGGATAACAATACAGGGCTTTTCAGAAAGAGGAGGGTGTGTGGCACGGTTTATTAAACAAGACTGTACATATGATAGGTTTGAACCATAGGTAATTTGTGCGTAAGGGCTAAACTCAGTCCTCTGAAGTAAATCGACAAATGATTATATATTACAGACACAAAATTATATTGTGTTTGAAAACAATAGATTTAATTCTTTGTCACCTGAGTTCTAGAATCTGAAAGAAATTCAGAGGGAGTTCAAGGTGAATTTCTCTACTCATAAATAAAAGTTGTGAATTTATTATGTGTTGAAGCAAAGATACTTACGCTTACATTACCCATACGCTGATGTTTTATCAATAATTTTATTCCACATTTATCAAAAATCTGGATTTCGATAATAATCCTAAAAGAAAGATGAACTGTAATCAGATTTTACAAATCAATCCCGAAAGGCAAGCTATGCAATTCCATAGGCCTTTAAAGAAAATGAAGGAAAAATTCTTCTTCACCTTCCTTTCCCCCAATGGATTCACATTCATCGAGAAAATGAAATGAAATTTCTTTAGTTTAACGTCCCATGATTATGCTCTTTATGCTAGAGGAGACGTAAAATTAATTTTTGGGCTCTCATTGCGATTTCAACCCAGAACGACGTACAGATGCGCTAGCCAATAGGCCAACAGAGAGAACTTCCACAGTTCTCGAGTGGAAACGTATCGGAATTCTTCCTTGGCTAAAACTCGAGAAAATAATTTATTTGTCAACCGATAAACATACACTTAAAACAAACACAAGCATCGTGAGCCTTAACTTGATTTACACTTACAGCTACAAGGTATTGTGAAGTATCTAAGCTATCAACTCTAAATTAATCCTTTAGCTATTGACATCTCATTCCTGCGTTTAACAGGTTGCTCCTGTTTTATAATGGAATCGAATAAAAGTAATCAATTTTATACAATCTGCTTAATACACGGTAGAAACCCACGTGCTGTGTTGTTCTTAAATTGTTAATTTCTATACGTATGTCATTATCCACAATACATCTGCTTACTTAGAAACTGATGTAAACACAACAGCAGCGCCATCCGCCAAAAACCGCACTAATATCCTACCCAGGCCCGTGCTGGCCCACCGGGACACTGGGACATGTCCCGGTGCGCCCTTGCGATCTTTACACAAGACGCCCTTGCAAAACCACATCAAAGATAAACGGTTTTATTTATTCTTCTGTATGGCACAGTCCTGTACAATGAATACATAATTACTGTTACTGTTGGTAAACAACCTATGAAGGATACAATGCGCCTTTGCATAAGGCGACCTTGCGAAATCACATCAAAGATAAACGGTTTTATTTTTCTGTTTGGCACAGTCCTGTACAATGAATACATACTGTTGGTAAGGAACCCGTGAAGGGTACAGTGCGTTCTTTGCATAAGGCGCCCTTGGAAAACCACATCAAAGATAAACGGTTTTATTCTTCTTTATCGCACAGTTCTGTACAATGAATACATAATGTTACTCTTGGTAAACAACCTATGAAGGATACAATGCGCCTTTGCATAAGGCGACCTTGCGAAATCACATCAAAGATAAACGGTTTTATTTTTCTGTTTGGCACAGTCCTGTACAATGAATACATACTGTTGGTAAGGAACCCGTGAAGGGTACAGTGCGCCCTTTGCATAAGGCACCCTTGTGAAACCTCATCAAAGATAAACGGTTTTATTCTTCTGTATGACACAGTTCTGTACAATGAATACATACTGTTACTGTTGTTTAAAAAAAAAAAAAAACGTGAAGGGTACAGTGCACCCTTTGCATAAGGCACCCTTGCGAAACTACATCAAATAGAAACGGCTTTATTTTTCTGTATGGCACAGTTGTGTACAATGAATACATACTGTTACTATTGGTAAAGAACCCGTGAAGGATACAGTACGCCCTTTACGCAAGGCACCCTTGTCCTGTGAATATTCCTGTGTGTTTTAGAACAATGTTGGAATAATCAGTGTCCATTGTATTTCTAAAATATAGCTATATTGATTTATTAGTATATATTTAGCTTCATTTTGTTTGACAAAAAATTCTTAGAAGAACTAAAATTGTTTCTCTAGCAAAGTAATTTTTATATTTTAGCTATTGACGTTATTAAACAAATCCTGGATTTTAATACATAAAATAGCGCCCGTATATATACAGGGTGCAACTTAATTAGCATATCAAACTTCAGGAGGTGACTCCTGACACGGATATAAAACGAAAAGTATACACCAACCTGAGTGACAAAAATGCCTTTTTTCGACGCCTTGATCACACCAAAATTTGTCTGAAAGAAAGTAAAAACAGCCATAACAGAACACCGGATCGAAGTAGGGTAAAAGATAATGCCAATTATTTTTAGTCGTAGATCCCATCAGTGTACAATCGGATATAGTGCAGTGGCGACGCAAGGGTGACTCCAAAAGAAACTAAAGTAATCCTTTGAGTATTTTATCAAATATTGAATAAGAAAAACGAACAACAATCAAGTGCAAGATTTCAACAATCAAAAATAATAGTACATCTTTAAGTTAGAACACTTCAAATTCGAAAGACAGAGGAATATACATGTGTGGTTGATTTATTTTGTCTCAGCACAGAATAAACTCTCGGGAGAAGAATTTAAATGAAGTCTTTAACGAATGACAGTTATATCTGCTAGGCTAATGGTAATGGAAGTAAAATGAACGGCTTTGTGTTCAAGTTACGAGTGTGTGAAAATGGAAACAATAACTTTGACCCAAATTAGGTTTAAAACGATTGTGTATTGGACAGTCAGGCGGCATGTAAAGAAACAGCATGTAGTACCCAAAAATGTAAAGATCATATGTGATGAACGAGTTTACAAGAGATTCTCCATATGACACAGAAATTCCCATATATTGCGTGAATAGGCCTACATATCGGGCAAAAATAAGCTGCATTAAAATGTTTCCTCCTCGTAATATGCTATTTTGTGGAATTTGATACTTCTGTGCACAGAAGCTACAAAAATGGGCGAAACACGAGATGTATATGTTGCATAACGATACAAAGAAATGCACTGGGACAGCATGCTTAATTTAACCGTTAGGTAAATCTTCTTCCAGGGGTACTTTCGAGGGACTTTTCCCTTCTCTTGGAGTTGACAAACCGCCCCTTAATCCTGAGCTACGAAAAACTACATTCGTGTTGTGAATATACCAAAATAGTGTCGTTTTGTAGCCCACTTATATGTTTTGATCTTTTCACTGCTGGAAAAAAAATTCTAGAAGAAAACACATGCAACAAATGGTGGAAAATCTTTTTCGAAGTTTTCTATGTACTTTGGAGCTGGATGATCTACACGGAGGAAAGAAAATGTGGCACTTTGCTTAGACGTAGTAGCACTTACGGAATTATCGTCCCTTGTCTGCTACTTGCGAGTGGCTCGCAAAAGGCTGTATAGCAGTTTTGATGTGGAAGACATAAATTAGCGTGGCCGTGTTGTAGTGGGAATCTGACGCAACTTGTGAGTGATATACAGGGTCAGATGCTTTGGTATTATGTGTGGAATGCCTGTATAACAGGATAGAAAGTGTTGCCTACAACGGTACAGTGTTTATGTCCAGGTATTCAAGGTCGTGTAAAACTATAGACGTTGGTGTTTAAGTAAAATTGATTATATTAATCTGTACGTGCACAGGACCGGATTTAGCATTTTGGCGCCCCTAGGTCCAATAATTTTTTCCGCCCCCTAGTCTGGTTAAAGTTACTTTCCTAAAAACCTTTATTAAAAAAATATATCAGGCCTATATGTTAATTGTTTAAACACCACTCCACGATGCAATTTTATCGTTGCAACTTTTTTGAGGAATTTACTTGGTTCTGGGCTTAACAAAATACCGTTAATGTATTAACAAAAGATTGGTAAACTTTACCAACCATTATTTGTTCCAATGAACTTCAAAATCAGAATGCTTTATTAGCCTGATTTTTTTAATCAACTCAAAAAATATGTTAAGTTATGGCTATTTAGTTTTATTTCTAGATATTTTAATTTTTTTTCTCTCGGCCGTGCGCCCCCTGGGAGCTTGCGCCCATAGGCCCGGGCCTACCGGGCCTATTGGGAAATCCGGCCCTGTACGTGCATGCGCAATGATAGATTATTCTGTCCACGAGAAGGCAGATATACACTTAATTTATGGAGATGCAAGGGGAAATAGCCCAGAGGCAAGGTGTTTATATCGTGGCCGTCGCCCTCAAAAGAGAGTAACTGCCCTTCTATTTTTTTCTACGCCTCCATATTCGCCTTCGGGAGATAGGGTCTCTTCAATTTCCCCTACTTGAAATCGGAGGAAATTGCACTATATGGACAGTTGAATTTGAAGACAGCGTACTGGGAATGATCAGAAACCGTTGTGAAACTAGCAGTAGCCATGTATAGGGCGTAAAAATCCTCTAGTGAACGATCAGCAGAGAGATTTAGTGTGAACGCGCGGTGTGGTATGGTGGATAATTTTGTGGCAGGACCTTATTTATTACCGGCCGGCCTGTGCAGGAGTACGTATCTTTTATTGTTAAGTAATGTTCTCCCAGAATGGTTAGAACATGTACCCTTAAACTTGAGACAGCAGCATGACAGTGCACCTGCACATTTTAACAGGAATATGCAGACCTAGCTACATGAAACATTCCCAGATAGTTGGACTTTGAGAGATTGACCTGTGTTATGACCACCTCATTCACCCTACCTCACCCCCCTTGATTTCATGTTTGGGGGGATTATGAAACGCCTTTTGTATGCAACACCAGCTACGACAGCCGAAGAATTTGTAGCTCGAGTTAATATAGCTGCGGCAATCATCTCCGAAATTTCAGGTGTGTTTGACCGCACGCGGAAAAATTTGCTTCACCGATGTCATCTTTGCAATGCGGTGAACGGTTGACAATATCAGAGAGTGAACTGTTATTCTTCACAACTGTCTCGTGTACACATACTGCATTGCACAAATACTGTACAAGATACTTCTGAGTTTTTCACAGTTATCCTGCTTAGTACGAAACAATAAATAGGTGGTTCTGTATTTATTTGTATAATTGGGCAACGCGCGCAACAGCTTGTGTTTCGGCGAGTTTCATTGCTTCTGTGCTCGAAATTATAATCTTCCACGGAATTACGTATTACGAGGAGGAAATCTTTTAATGCAGCTTACTTTTGCCCAAATTGTATTCACAAAATTTGTGGAAATCACTGAATGTCAAGAATCACTTGTACTCTCTTTCATCATACATGATCTTTGCCGTCTGACTGTCGTTATAAACCTAATGTGGTTCAAAGTTATTTTTCCCATTTTCACACACTCGTAACTTGAACAGAAAGCCGTTCATTTGACATCCATTACGGTTAGCCTAGCAGATATAACTGATACGTTAAAGACTTTATTTAAAATCTTCTCCCGAGAGTTTATTCTGTGCTGAGACAAAATAGATCAATCACACATGTGTATCTCTCTTTCAAATTCGAAGTATTCTTCTACCTTGAACGATGTACTACTACTTCTGATTGTTGAAATCTTGTACTTGATTATTGTTCGTTTTGCTTATTCAACATTTGATAAAATACTCAAAAGAATACTCCAGTTTCTTTGGGAGTCACTCTTGCACCGCCATTGCACTACATCTGATTGTACACTGATGATTCTACGACTAAAAATAATGGACATTCCCTTTTGCACAATTTCGATCCGACATTTTGTGCTCGAGCATGGCTGCTGCTGCATTTTCTCAAAAATTTTCGGCTGGTCATAGCTCAGAGACATTTCTACACCAGGGTGGTCTATACTTTTTGTTTTATCTCGGTACCAGGAATCACCTTCGCATATTAAGTTACTATATATATATATATATATATATATATATATATATATATATATATACGTATTCACCTTTCTATAGGCGCCCTTTTGGTAGACTTGTCCACCGCCCTCCTTTGTATCCCAGCACGGGCCTGATCCTACCTCAGGTAAGTAGACAGAAACAAATGTAAAAGGAAGGGAAATGGAAGTCTTGAAAGTAAAACGCAGACAAATTCACTAGTCTTCAGAAGGTACTGTCTATAATGCAGTGAGCAGAGTGGATCGGTAGGTCAGAGTGAGTCGGTGGGTCTCAGTGGGTCATGGTGCGTGATGGGTCGCAGTGGGTCATGGTGGGTAGTGGGTCGCAGTGGGTCACATACGTTTGACCCACCACCCACTGACCCACTCAGAAAACTTGGCCCACTGATCCACTCCATCTCTGGTGCGGACATAGACTGTAACTATCACTTGCCACCCATGCAATTTCTTTCTCAGAAGTACATAAGGGACATACTGGACACATTAAGATGTATCTGAGGGAACATGATACTTGCTGCTTGCTTCCTGTGTAATTGTGCTGTTATGGCAGGGACAATTGTAACAAATTTTACATTTTACTTTTTTTCTCACATATTTATGCTCCTATATTATACACATATTTATTGTGTTGCTAAATGGACAAGAAAGTTTCATTTTCGTTTTATGTTCTTATTTACTGCTCTTTTGACATGAAATTTTCCACATACATGTCCTTGCTGATTATACACATACTAACATTATAAGAAATATCGGGAGAATTCGTTATCAAATTATATTCCTACAAAAAACATATTTATAGACATACGACAATCATTTTGGACATGAGTGTACAATGTTTTATTAATAACATCAATTGTATCATCTTCAGTCATATCTAGTTTATTTTCATAATGGCTCAGTACGACTTTGTCTGGGACGATTGTAACGTGTTACAATCGTCCCCGATCGCCATGTTACATTTGTACCCGTTCAACGGTTAGTGATAAATACCATGATTTCTCATAATTACATTGAGTCAAAGCATCAAATACAATATCCATGTTGTCAAGGAAAGAACATAGATTACACGCTCACAGGGTATTTGTTTACAGTAAACGCATATCTATCAAGAGAAAATAAAAAGATGTCAGTTAAAAATTTACTTGCCTCTGTCAAAAACATGTTTCTCCTTGTCCAGTCTTCAAGACTTTACTAAGGACCCTCTTTTTCTTGCCAGATACACCTTGCATGAGTGGCTCTAATGACATGTACAAACGATATTTCGAAACTAGCTTCTACAAGTAATGGCCAATGTCACAATTAACCCGCGTTACAATTGTCTCCGGTCTCCCCTACCTACATAGATGTAGTGTCTTATTGTATTAGACCCCTCCTCAAACTTTGGACTTACCTAACAAAATTTTCTGATTGCACGTCGGGTAAGTACGCCTAATATTATATCACTATTCGCATGATCTTTTCTATTAAGGCCTATAATAATCTTGCAGAAAAAGAAGGTACAGTGGAGTCCCGCTAATCCGAACTAATTGGGAAAGAACTCTATTCGGATTACGTGATTGTTCGGATTAGCCGGAATAACAGTAAAATCGCGGTTTAAAGCGGGTGAACGGGTCTATTGTGTTGTAATACATAACGTATAGTATTTCAAAACACGTTTTCTGTCTACAGTATGTGCGCTGTACTGAATAAACGTTTAAAATGTTGGAAAAACTTGATGACTTAATATTTTTTTCACGTACAGTAATTGTCGTAATGTGGCTTAAGGCCTAAATACAGGTATTAAAGAAACAAAAACTGTATTTAACGAAAGTTTACTTTGTTTTCTACAAAAACATGTGCTCATTTTCATCCTTTGTGACAGTTGCTATTGCGACCCAATTAATTAGTAAATCATTTATTAGTATATTCTTTAGTGCATATTTTGAAACATCATTTTTCTTTTAAAATGAAGAATCTGTATTTCTATTTTCCTTCAAACGCGTATTTTTTTTTATTTGGTTTCCAACGGTATCCAGCCTTTCAGCGGTAAATGAGACACCTGAGCAACGGAAGTCTTTAAAAGTCTTTATTCACCACGACCACCCACAGCCAGTAGACACACTCAAGTTCTATTGTAAGGCTAGACAGTTTGTCTAGAAAGAGAATCTTTACAATAGCTATCGTAGAAATGAGGTATATTCGCAAGCGCATGGTAAAACCGAAGGAACCACACCGGCACGATATTGCAAGCTAGAAGTCCATTAGCACATTTTAACATTTTAGGAAGAAAGAAAGAACAACGCACAAATAACAACCTATTTTGGCAATTTTAAAATTTTAAAACTGGAATTGGGAGAACATACGTTATTTTTTTTAAAATAGAAAGACGGTTGCAAGATACTAAAAGAAAGGGCAGTTAAGTTTGAGAAGTGACACCGACAACACGTATACAGAGCTCACACACACACACACACACACACACACTTTATTAATTATTTTTATTGTGTTGAGCAACTATAGACAATGAAGTGCTAACACACCCAATAGTGCCGCAACGAGTTCACTCATAAAAACACTGATACAGTTAAATCAAATTCCAAACGTTCTCCCAACTATATTCTATTTTGCATTTATATCGACTTATAACAGAGTGCAACTAAAGTTTGATTTGTGACGGTGACCAATTGTGATAATTGTGATCAACATCTATACGGATACATTATTTGTTAATCAGTTTACGGATACATTATTTGTTAATCAGTTTACGGATACATAATTTGTTAATCAGTGTATCAGTTGGATTCACCAATATTGGACTTCTATAATCACTTTGACCGAGACAACTTAGGAAGAGACGCCGAGACGCCTAGATATGAGGAGGAATTTGGATGCTACAGTCCGATGATGACGTCCTAAACATCCAGAGAGAGCCAAAGGCCTAAGGAGGAGAGAGTCAGAGATCGGCGGGTGACCATACACATCTCGGGAGTCGAACGGGATGCTGCAGTCACATGAACACAGGAACTTGAGTGTTGTAAGTGGTCGACCAGAGGTGAATAAAAGTTGTAGCTTCAACATGGGAATCGACGGGAAGGTAGGACAAAACCTTTATATTAAATTTTCAATTTGGAATTTGTTGCCACATTACTGTGGGCGAGCGCATCCTCTTACCTTGGCCAAATTCACTAATGTATCGAAACGAGAATTGAATCGTGGTAATCCGGCCTTGACGGACTGAACAGTTATCTTTTATTATTTTTTTTTAAAAAAGAAACTATAACTGAAATCGATATTTTAAAATTTATTTGTGCTTAACTTTTGTCATTTTAACCATTGATATTCACACAGCTAATTAGTGTTAGATTCTGAAAATTATCTCCTTATATTCTAAATGTTAGCGTTGTTTGCTCATTTAAAGATATTATATGTAGAAAATTGTGTGACATAAAAAGTTAGGTTATTACACGACGAGATTAATGTGTCAGAAAAGCATTACTATTCAAGTATTAATTGGATGAATGATCTTTATGTTTTCATGTATTTCTATCAAAAGATTTTTTTTACATACCCAGAAAGCTCGTAATTGTCAGTTAGAAGACGAGTGTAATCTGTTTGCTAGATATAGATATTTTCATTTGTATTGACAGGGTGTACCTAAATTGAAAGGCATAGAGTATCATTCTTGCCCTAAGCATGTAAATAGAGAAAAATTTCATTAGGACAAAATTAACTCGTAAATAAGCAACTAAACATAAAAAAAGACATCTGTCTGCGCAAACGCCGCACAGACAGATCTTCATAATTATGAAGTAAAATATTGCGCAAAGTAAAATAAACAAATATAAGGTACCGACGTTTAGAAAGAAATATTGGCCAAGTTAAGTATAAACTCTGATATGTATATATGTGTTCTAGTAATCATTGTGTATATAACGTGTGACTATTTAGTATATGTGTCCAAGTATATATGATTGTTTGTTTCTATGTTACGAGGTATTTTATTATTATTATTGGATATTATTATCTTAGATCTATATCCATGTGTAGAGAATTTTCAATTTAAAGTAGACAGTTAAAGTCAAATCAGTGCACTGCTCAAATCAAGGCTTTCACTATCTTTTCATCTTTAATTAATCTAAATAATAGTCATCTTGCTAGCATTCAAAATCATCTAATTTTCCCACCTTCGTCAATTATCTATTTCTCAAGCATACTTTTTTTTATTACTTTCTCCTTCTGTGCTTGATGAATAAAATATTGTCTTCTGGACTAAATAAATCACACACAAAAGGTTATATCAGAAAGATGAAACAATGATGCCATGTACATTTAATTTTTTTTGGAATATCTAGAATATTCATCTTTAAAAAGTGGAAACAATTTATATAATAAGCAGTTATAAAAGAAAGGTAAACTTCTCACTAAATTCAAACTTTTGTTATTTGAAAGTATTGCCAAAGATTTATTTTTAGACAACAACAACAAAAATAAGAATCCTTCAGATTCTTCAGTCAAGGTATTCCATATGTCATTTTTTTTATTATTTTAGTGACTTTGTCTCAATTTATTTCAACTTAAAATGATCATGTCATTTCATTTTTTTAAATTGTTGTTCAATTTAAATTTTATTGCAAGTTTGGATAATTAAAAATTTATCACTGTTACTTAAATTTTGTTAAATTGTCATTTCAAAAACAATTCAGATTTCCCAACCTATTCTAGGCCAATTAGAGAATTTTCTTACATTATTTCGAAACAATTGGGAACCTAGCTGAGCTGACCCTCACAGATACAGTTATTAGTATTTATAGTAAATTTTTTCCATTCTACATTTACATAAATTATTTTAGTCTGAGAACTAAATTAATTTATGCAACAATTTTAATTGCTTAGCGAAGTGACGGCCAGTACAGTTGTTTCCCAATAAAACTACAGTAGTGATTTTATTTCAGCTATGCAGCACGTGACTATCTTTTGAAATATGTTCTAATTAACTACGCACCTATTTTCCTAGCACTCTGGAGTACCGTATGGGGAAAATAGGATTATAAAAATGGAGCCTCGTGCGATGTAAATCAGGCTTTCATGGATCAACGCACGTACCTTCAGCTTTCTGTTTATTAGGCATGTTATAACTTACCAGGGCGGCGAGTAAATATGCAAAAACAATTTGCATATTCATAAATAGTATTTGGCGAACCCGAACACAATTTTAACGTAATTCAAATTAATTTACAGAACCAAGACTGGAAATCAAACTTATCTTGTTATAAATTTGATTCTCCCAGTATAACAAATTCCGCCCCCGAACTAGGACTCGAACACCGTTACAAACAAATGGCGCGCATCGAACAGGAACCCGAAGCGTAGTTAATTAGTTCCGAACAATTAACTGATAAATTAATAGAAATCACGATTGAATATCCGTTATTATTTTTGGTAATCGGTATTTAAAAAAAAAAGATAGGACCCAATATAGAACGAGACACGTTCTATTCCCCCTCTCCAATTTACTTTCTTTTTCAGGGTGTACGACAGAAAGATTACATCTATAGTAGTGTAGCAAGAAAGGAAGTTACAAAGCGTAGAATAGAGTAAATATTCCGAGAGGATAGAACAAAATAATTGACAGACATATTCGGCGACGATGAATGTCACCTAAAAAAAAATCTTGAAAAGCGAAACAGTTCAAGTTAAAGCGCTTCACTATTCAGAAACTTTCGTGAGAAATGATGATTGTTAAAAAAAAAATCTTTTGACGTTTCTGTCAATTCATAACCAGGAGAAATAAAATTTGGTACGTTTTCTTAATTAAAAAGAAGAAGAAGAAAATGTGAATGGTTCATTTGTTCATTGTGTGAAATGAAAGTGAGAAGAAATAGATGGCGATTAAATCACAGGTAAGAACAGTAAAGCCAAAAAGGTAAATTAGATAAAGTAAGTATATATTTTTCTTGTACTCGCATATATGTATATTGTATTTTTTTCTTTGTTTTAGCATAGTGATATTCAATCTTAGTTAATAGGATATTAATATTTTAATTCGTAATTATATTCAGTGATTTATGTGACTTGATATTAAGCAGATTTATTTTAATTTCCCGAGTAAAGTAAATAAGTGCGTTATACATATATCTATACATGTTTATAATTGTTATTATTAGTATTAATATAGTGAGCATAAGGAACGAGATTGAATTGGATTAGTGTTTGAATGAGTGACTCCGAGCTAGGCACTATACTTTTAATGAAAGAATAAATAAACAAACAAGTGTGTGTAAGTTGAGTTTCAAAGTTGTCTTGTGGATCAAAGTAATTTTATGCATGTTGGCGTAATAGACTGTGTTAGAATTAGAATCGGATGCTTTATATTCATTTCTTTTCCAATTGAAAGGGATATAATCTATCACAATAGCTGACTTTTTAAGTTTCAGATGCCGAAACTGCGCTCCGCATCGAAAGAAGAGCGAAGAAAACTGATGCTAGGAGAACAGCATTGTTCTGAATGTCAGCGTGATTTGTGGGAAGAGGATTCAGAGGCCACTGAACAAAGTTTTGGATGCGTTATTTGTGGCGATATAAGAAAACGACGAAGTCAAAGAAAATCGCCAACAGAAGAAAATTCGGCAGTCCTGGTCAGAGATCAAAGAAGGAACGCAATGGATACAGGGAACATGTCCGAAGAAGGTGTCACGCCAACCAACAGTGTAGACAGCAGCACGGAACCGCCAATATGGTTCCGATTGTACGTAGAGCGGCAACAGAAAAAGGAAGAAGAAGAACGAGAACAGCGAAAGAAAGAACGTGAGGAGCAACAGAAAAAGGAAGAAGAAGAACGAGAACAGCGAAAGAAAGAACGTGAGGAGCAACAGAAAAAGGAAGAAGAGCGGCAGAAAAAGGAAGAAGAGCGGGAGAAAAAGGAAGAAGAAGAACGAGAACAGCGAAAGAAAGAACGTGAGGAGCAACAGAAAGAATTACAAAGACTGTTTAAAGAACAACAAAAAGAACAAAATGAAATGTTGGAAAAAAAAGCTGAAAGAGCTAGAAGATGGATTGACCAAGAAAGCTAGAGAAATGGAAGAAAGTGTAGTGCAGCAAATTGAAAGAAAACAAGAACAGTTGTTGCAAGATGTACGGCAAATCTGTGCGAACCTAGAGGCGCAGACCAAGACTGACAAATTAGAACTACAGACTCGAATGGAGAACTTAGAGGAGTCTATGCGACAGGGACAGGTGGAAATAACAGGACAAGTAACCGCTCAATTGAACAGAATAGAAAACTTTGAAGACCCCGTGCGGCAATCGCATGAACAACTTGTGGAACAAATGACCTCACAATCAAACCTAATTGATGCACTGCGATTACGTCAGCAAGAAGATCGGGAGAAAACTGAGGCCATTCAAGATCAAGTGGATCAGTTGGCTACTTCGCTGACAACACAATTAAGTCAGTTAGTGGAACAGAGAGTGACAGATACAGAGAGAACAGCGCCTTCCACTTCTCAAGTAGCAACCGAACCGCCACGTAGGACGCCAACGCCTCTTCCATCCAACCCATTCTTGCAGGGTTTAGGTCAGGAGAAGCAAACGTCAAATAGATCTGCTGACTCGAATGTCAGTATGAGAAGTTTCTTGCGAGCCCCTAAGATCGAAGAGTTACCTACGTTCGACCCTGACAGCGACATGGGTCTACCGTCCACATTTCTAGATAGACTGTCAGATGACTGTCGACTATATGGGATTGCACAGGAAGAACTTCTACCCATTCTGCCGCGCATCTTACGAGGCGCAGCCAAGATGTGGGTAGATAATCATTTGAATCAATTCAGATCGTTTGACGATTTCAGAAACGCGTTCCTAAGAAATTTCCAGAGTGAGGCTATAGTCCAGAGAAAACTCACTCGATTGAGGAACACCAGGTATAGGGCAGACTCCAAGAAAACGCTCCGAGAATTCTTCTGGGAGCAGGTGAAGTCGTTCCGTGAACTGAGTCCCAGCATGTCAGAGACGGAAATCCTGTCGAACGTCAAGAACATGTTACCTATCAGAGTACAAAGGCAGCTGATAGGAGTTCATCTAGAGGACACGGAACAGCTCTCTATGATCCTTTGGGATAGTGAAGAGCTGGACCGTATTGAAGTGCAGCAGAGGGACCGGAACGCCCAAAGAAATCAGAGAGGAGGAGCCACCCATGGCCAAAAGAGAGTGCAGCAAGTACAAGGACAGCGCCCCAGGGACCAGGACTTTGCAAACCACCGAGAGAGACGACATAGAAATCATCCTTACAGAAGAGAATGGGGTGAACACACTACACGACAACAGTCGGCAAGTAGTGACGAGGATGATGGTGGTTTGAGGAGACAAGGAACCCTTCCCTCAAGAAGCCAACTGTCGCGACGGTACCAGGGAAGTCCACGAAACAGAGGTAGACGATGTGAGACACAGACCAGACGAGTTAGCCAAGTGAATAATCAGGAAGGGGCTACTCGAAATCAGAGAGGAAATTCGAGACCGCACCGCCGTGGCACACGAGGCAGGCAAAATATGAACAATGATAATATGAATGGTTCCGACAGTGCGACCCAGCCAACTGGTCAGCAGTCGGAAAACTAGAAGTGGACCGCCAACGTCACGGGTTTCGCGTTGACGGTCAGTCTCAGTCTGCTAGAAAGGAACCCAATAAAGTAGTTGACACCGATGTGGAAGGAAATGAAACAGCAGTGAATATAAGAATTAATGCAGAAGGCAGATGTTGCACAGAGACTAATCAAAGAAACGTAGAACAACCACAAAAGAATACTGAGCCTCAGAAGATGAATGTGCATGTCTCTGCCACTTGGCTTACTTCAGACGACAATGAGAATGAACAAGAGGAAGATGAAACACAACGATATCAAACACCCAGAATAGAAGTCGTTATAAACCAACATACCTTCGAGGCAATTTTGGATACGGGCAGTGAAGCTACGTTGATTACGGAGTCCACTTGGAAAAAGATATCGGCAGATGTTCGCAACCCGACATTGCGACAAGCACAGGAGATCAGATTAGTGGATTTTACAGGGAGGTGTCAATCCAGAGCAATCGGTCGTGCAGTTATACCGATTGAGCTCTCGGAGATGGAGATTGCGTTGGAAGTATTGGTAGTTAAACGACTCAACGCACCCATTCTCCTAGGCGTGGACTTTCTGTACCGTGTACGCGCCGAGCTAGATTTCAATCGCTGTGAGCTGCGAACGGATCCAGAACCCGCCAACATAATCCGCAAATTCCTACCTATGTCAAGAATGGAAGAGGAACTTTGCGTCGAGAAAGATCTTCAAGTTTCAAATGTAACCAAAGACGAATTAATGCAAGAGATAGAAGAAAAAGTGCGTGCAGCCAACCTACCCTCGCACATTGAGGCACAACAACTTCAAGATATCCTTCGTAAGCACTGCTTAGTATTTTCTGATCGTCCAGGACGCTGTAGGGTGTATCAACATGATATTGTTGTTGAAACAGAGGAGGCCATAGTTTCCAAGATATATCCGGTTGCATTAGCAGACAGAGATGAAGTGCGCACGCAACTTAAGCAAATGCTTGAATGGGATATTATTAGGCCTTCAAAATCCTGTCATTTGAATCCACTGCTGGTTGTACCTAAAAGTGATAAAACTCTACGTCTATGTGTTGATTTTCGCTTATTAAATAAGCATACCAAGGTGCTGCAGACGCGACCTTTAGACATTCAGGAAATACTTCAAAGGTTCCATGGTGTCAAATATTTCGGACGAGTCGACATGAACAGCAGTTTCTGGCAGCTGGAATTGACTGAACGCTCGAAACCCTACACTGCCTTTCCTTTTGAAAATAAACTATACGAATTTCAGGTAATGCCATTTGGCCTATGTAATGGAACCCAGTCGTTCACAAATGCTATGAACGTCGTCTTGGGAGATTCTGTGCAAGAGTTTGTGATATGCTATGTAGATGACCTCTTAATTTTTTCAAGGTCGTTGGAAGAACACCTACAGCAAATTGACCATATTCTGTCATTAATTCGAAAAGCAGGGATGACAGTGAAGTTAAAGAAATCAGAATTTGGATTGCAGAAGATATCATTTTTAGGGCATATAATTTCACCAACTAGCATTGTAAAAGATAGAGGAAAGGTAGAAGCAATTCTGGATCTGCAGGAGCCGCGCACCATCAAGCAAGTGAGACGTTTTCTCGGAATACTTGGCTATCATAGGTCGTACATTCAGAACTTCGCTACGATAGCAAAACCCCTCTTTGAATTGTTACAGAAAAATCGGAGGTGGAAATGGACAGAAGAACATCAGAGGAGCTTTGAGGAACTAAAGCAGGCAGTCGCCAAAGATGTAATGCTTTATCATCCAAACTTCGAGGAACCATTTTTCATACAGTGCGACGCATGTCTGTCTGGAATCGGTGGTTGTCTATATCAAAAGCAGAGAGACCAAAAACGAGTTATTCAATATGCCAGCAGAAGCCTGCGAGGAGCAGAAAAGAACTATGCAATAAACGAACTGGAGTGCCTTGCCATACTGTGGTGCATTCAAAAGTTTCGTATTTATCTTCTCGGCAGAAAATTCACGGTCATTACGGACCATAAAAATTTGCAATGGCTGCATCGAAGCAAAAATTGGAATAGTCGACTAACTCGCTGGAGCGTGCAATTACAAGACTATACGTTTGAAGTACAACACTGCAAGGGAAAAGAGAACACCGTTGCAGATAGCCTGTCAAGATATTATGAAGAGGGCCCTGCCAATACCATCAGTGTAAATATGGTGACAAAACAAACTGAGATATTAGACATCACGAAGCAAGAACTAGCTAGATTGCAGATAGAGGATCAGCAATGGCAGCCGATCATAGATTTTCTTAAGCGAGGCACTACTGAAGATGAAAATCCTAGAAGTCGCAACTGGAACCAGAGTTACCAACTAGTGGATGAGATTCTTTGTCTCAGAAATTTCCACAATCCAGTGGTTCTGACTATCTGTCTTCCGAAGAAACTTCGGAATAAGGCCTTACAAGACGTACACGATGCAAGTGGACATTTCGGCTTCTACAAATCATGGAAGACCCTAAGTAGCTTATATTACTGGAAAGAAATGAGACAAGAATTAAAGAAATGGATAGCAAATTGCGAAATATGTGTTAGGTCCAAGGTGGATCGCCATCCTCCACAAAACACGTTAACCTCCTACATCGCAAGCAGGCCACGAGACATATATTATCTCGACTTAGTAGGTCCGTTACCACGTGCACCCACAGGGGAGAAATACATCATGACTGTGATGGACGGATGCACCAGGTACTTGATTGCTATTGCATTGAGGAACAGCTCGTCGAGTTTGGTTCTCAAGTATCTAAATAGGTATGTTCTTTCTATAATTGGACTACCAAATGCGATTCTCACGGATCAAGGGCCGCAGTTCGTATCTCAAAAATGGAAGAACGAGATGGAAAATCATGGGATTAAGGTGTTGTATTCACCCCCATACCACCCGAAATCAAACTTGGTGGAACGCACACATGCTGAACTACATCGCCTATTCCGAGTGTTCTGTGCAAAGAATCACACGACTTGGGCTACCTACTTACCCAGCATTGTGATATTGTTGAATCACACAGTGACAGAAACACTGTCGTATTCACCTGCAGAACTATTTTTAGGTACGATAAGGAGAAATCCGATACTGGAACATTTTGAAATACCGCAAGAGGAGCGTGAATCTTGGGAAGACAAACTTTTTTGTGCATCTCGTCGAAACATCACTCTCAAGCGAAAAAGGAATGAAAAGAGGAGCAAAAGGGGACCGCTTGTGCAGCCTGGGGAGTTGGTGTTTCTAAAGGCGCACAGACTAAGTGCTGCTGCTGATAAGACGGTACGGAAATTCTTTGATCTATATCAAGGTCCGTACTACGTGAAGAGTAAGGTAGGAGCTAATACTTACAGTCTCATTGAATGTAGCACAGGAAAAGAATTAGTCCCACAGCACGTAGAGAACCTGCGAATGTGGAGTTGTTCAGCAGACAGGAAACACCACTGGATACAATTAATGAACAAACGCCTCACACCGGAAGCATCCACTAGCCAAACTTCAAGTTAGCATTTTCATGTATTTTTTTGTGAACTTCAAAGTTTTTATTCAAGGTTAGAATTTTTATGTAATGTTATTTTTGTACTTAGAATTTGTAACACAATGCGCAACGTCACTTACATACTTTCTCTTAGGATGGAGATCTGCTTCAACTACGTTGCATCATCTGCTCCATCTTAGGAGGGGGGTAATTGTGACAGTTGCTATTGCGACCCAATTAATTAGTAAATCATTTATTAGTATATTCTTTAGTGCATATTTTGAAACATCATGTTTCTTTTAAAATGAAGAATCTGTATTTCTATTTTCCTTCAAACGCGTATTTTTTATTTGGTTTCCAACGGTATCCAGCCTTTCAGCGGTAAATGAGACACCTGAGCAACGGAAGTCTTTAAAAGTCTTTATTCACCACGACCACCCACAGCCAGTAGACACACTCAAGTTCTATTGTAAGGCTAGACAGTTTGTCTAGAAAGAGAATCTTTACAATAGCTATCGTAGAAAAGAGGTATATTCGCAAGCGCATGGTAAAACCGAAGGAACCACACCGGCACGATATTGCAAGCTAGAAGTCCATTAGCACATTTTAACATTTTAGGAAGAAAGAAAGAACAACGCACAAATAACAACCTATTTTGGCAATTTTAAAATTTTAAAACTGGAATTGGGAGAACATACGTTATTTTTTTTAAAATAGAAAGACGGTTGCAAGATACTAAAAGAAAGGGCAGTTAAGTTTGAGAAGTGACACCGACAACACGTATACAGAGCTCACACACACACACACACACACACACACACTTTATTAATTATTTTTATTGTGTTGAGCAACTATAGACAATGAAGTGCTAACACACCCAATAGTGCCGCAACGAGTTCACTCATAAAAACACTGATACAGTTAAATCAAATTCCAAACGTTCTCCCAACTATATTCTATTTTGCATTTATATCGACTTATAACAGAGTGCAACTAAAGTTTGATTTGTGACGGTGACCAATTGTGATAATTGTGATCAACATCTATACGGATACATTATTTGTTAATCAGTTTACGGATACATTATTTGTTAATCAGTTTACGGATACATAATTTGTTAATCAGTGTATCAGTTGGATTCACCAATATTGGACTTCTATAATCACTTTGACCGAGACAACTTAGGAAGAGACGCCGAGACGCCTAGATATGAGGAGGAATTTGGATGCTACAGTCCGATGATGACGTCCTAAACATCCAGAGAGAGCCAAAGGCCTAAGGAGGAGAGAGTCAGAGATCGGCGGGTGACCATACACATCTCGGGAGTCGAACGGGATGCTGCAGTCACATGAACACAGGAACTTGAGTGTTGTAAGTGGTCGACCAGAGGTGAATAAAAGTTGTAGCTTCAACATGGGAATCGACGGGAAGGTAGGACAAAACCTTTATATTAAATTTTCAATTTGGAATTTGTTGCCACATTACTGTGGGCGAGCGCATCCTCTTACCTTGGCCAAATTCACTAATGTATCGAAACGAGAATTGAATCGTGGTAATCCGGCCTTGACGGACTGAACAGTTATCTTTTATTATTTTTTTTTAAAAAAGAAACTATAACTGAAATCGATATTTTAAAATTTATTTGTGCTTAACTTTTGTCATTTTAACCATTGATATTCACACAGCTAATTAGTGTTAGATTCTGAAAATTATCTCCTTATATTCTAAATGTTAGCGTTGTTTGCTCATTTAAAGATATTATATGTAGAAAATTGTGTGACATAAAAAGTTAGGTTATTACACGACGAGATTAATGTGTCAGAAAAGCATTACTATTCAAGTATTAATTGGATGAATGATCTTTATGTTTTCATGTATTTCTATCAAAAGATTTTTTTTACATACCCAGAAAGCTCGTAATTGTCAGTTAGAAGACGAGTGTAATCTGTTTGCTAGATATAGGTATTTTCATTTGTATTGACAGGGTGTACCTAAATTGAAAGGCATAGAGTATCATTCTTGCCCTAAGCATGTAAATAGAGAAAAATTTCATTAGGACAAAATTAACTCGTAAATAAGCAACTAAACATAAAAAAAGACATCTGTCTGCGCAAACGCCGCACAGACAGATCTTCATAATTATGAAGTAAAATATTGCGCAAAGTAAAATAAACAAATATAAGGTACCGACGTTTAGAAAGAAATATTGGCCAAGTTAAGTATAAACTCTGATATGTATATATGTGTTCTAGTAATCATTGTGTATATAACGTGTGACTATTTAGTATATGTGTCCAAGTATATATGATTGTTTGTTTCTATGTTACGAGGTATTTTATTATTATTATTGGATATTATTATCTTAGATCTATATCCATGTGTAGAGAATTTTCAATTTAAAGTAGACAGTTAAAGTCAAATCAGTGCACTGCTCAAATCAAGGCTTTCACTATCTTTTCATCTTTAATTAATCTAAATAATAGTCATCTTGCTAGCATTCAAAATCATCTAATTTTCCCACCTTCGTCAATTATCTATTTCTCAAGCATACTTTTTTTTATTACTTTCTCCTTCTGTGCTTGATGAATAAAATATTGTCTTCTGGACTAAATAAATCACACACAAAAGGTTATATCAGAAAGATGAAACAATGATGCCATGTACATTTAATTTTTTTTGGAATATCTAGAATATTCATCTTTAAAAAGTGGAAACAATTTATATAATAAGCAGTTATAAAAGAAAGGTAAACTTCTCACTAAATTCAAACTTTTGTTATTTGAAAGTATTGCCAAAGATTTATTTTTAGACAACAACAACAAAAATAAGAATCCTTCAGATTCTTCAGTCAAGGTATTCCATATGTCATTTTTTTTATTATTTTAGTGACTTTGTCTCAATTTATTTCAACTTAAAATGATCATGTCATTTCATTTTTTTAAATTGTTGTTCAATTTAAATTTTATTGCAAGTTTGGATAATTAAAAATTTATCACTGTTACTTAAATTTTGTTAAATTGTCATTTCAAAAACAATTCAGATTTCCCAACCTATTCTAGGCCAATTAGAGAATTTTCTTACATTATTTCGAAACAATTGGGAACCTAGCTGAGCTGACCCTCACAGATACAGTTATTAGTATTTATAGTAAATTTTTTCCATTCTACATTTACATAAATTCTTTTAGTCTGAGAACTAAATTAATTTATGCAACAATTTTAATTGCTTAGCGAAGTGACGGCCAGTACAGTTGTTTCCCAATAAAACTACAGTAGTGATTTTATTTCAGCTATGCAGCACGTGACTATCTTTTGAAATATGTTCTAATTAACTACGCACCTATTTTCCTAGCACTCTGGAGTACCGTATGGGAAAAATAGGATTATAAAAATCGAGCCTCGTGCGATGTAAATCAGGCTTTCATGGATCAACGCACGTACCTTCAGCTTTCTGTTTATTAGGCATGTTATAACTTACCAGGGCGGCGAGTAAATATGCAAAAACAATTTGCATATTCATAAATAGTATTTGGCGAACCCGAACACAATTTTAACGTAATTCAAATTAATTTACAGAACCAAGACTGGAAATCAAATTTATCTTGTTATAAATTTGATTCTCCCAGTATAACAAATTCCGCCCCCGAACTAGGACTCGAACACCGTTACACCTTTTAGTAATTATTTTTTTAAAACTCGTATTTTCGTCTCAAATAAATAAATAAAATTTCCCTCTCGGACCTGTTCGGATTATCGATGCTCCACTGTATCATGATTGATTGATTGGGGTGTTTGAACATGCTGTATGTCTCCACTAGGAGTCCGAAGATTCTAGTAGCTCTCGTAATTTGCGTGTTTTGGTTGACTTCACGAAGTGTCCTGCCTTCTCATTTGTTCTTATACTAGTGTATGTCTGGTGGACAAGCCCCTGATTCAATTCCAGATGACAACATCAAACACATTGCAGTAATCTCCTTTTTAGACTGTAAATCTCGTCTTATCTAGCTTAACCTCTAACAGAGAACGTAAATACAAAATGAACAGTCGTCACGAAGCGTCTTGAGGCAACAATGCAAGAGTACATGGACAAAGCGTTCGTTATTAAAATGTGCCTTTGCAACTGTCATAATAATTTGATACACTGCATGTTTCGTGTGCACTGTTAATAGTTCACAAAACACCATACCTGGGAATTCAAGTATACGAGATAGCAGACATTTGGAGCCTAATGCAGATGCCATTAGTATATCGTCGTGAAATTGATGGTGAGTTCATAGAAAGAAAATGGCATACAACAAAATTCGTGAAAATCATAGTAAATACTCCAGCGTCGACTTCAGAAGCTGAAAGTTGTTTTACCATATTATGGAACATAAAATCACTTAAAGGAATGCCGTACTTCAAAATAGTCTCAGTGCATTAGCAATAGTATCAATAGAGGAAAATGTAAAAACTAAACTTCGGAAGGGTTATTGACACGTTGATTGCCCAGAACATTCAAAAATGATTTCGTATACAAATGAAATGGGACATACGTTTACGAATGTGTATTTCTTACTATGTGTAAATATCTATACTGTATACCGGTATGGTGGTTTTTATCATGTTGCCTTATTTACAATACTGAAAGAATTCTAAAAGAGTTTTCTAACGGCTGTAAACTACTTAAAATTATGTCACGAGACGCCACTGAAAGCAATGTCACATTTCTTGGAGAAATATTCGAAGGAAACAGTATGGCAGTCATGAAAAACATTTTCGCATCTCGATAAAGGATTCCGTCCTTTCAATCGCGAAGGTAGAAGTTCAAACTGTCGCTTAATCAAATTTAAATAACGAACAACATCGTTGAGATACTCTTGAGTCAAAATGTGTGGGGGTCTTTGATTCACCGAACACTTCAAATGTAGGGTCGGTATGGCTAGCTCCTTCGAATCATCTTTATGCTCGTTACCGGATACATCTTCACTCATTGTCCAATTTTTTGGAGACACTGGAACCGGCAATTTCTCACTGTGGCATGCAAGCCCCATACCAAATGGTACATTAGGATATTGACGCTCTTCGTTTTCCACATGATTCCACCTATTTTTGTTAGACAAAAATAACGGTGATTTGTGTGATCCATTAGTTTTCTCCAAATCAGGGAACAGCAAACGCATATGTTGTGAATAGTCAGAAGTTTCACGAGTCTGTCAGAAGTTTAACACGTCAAACGGCATATATGACAATTGACTCCCCTTGAAAAAAAGTCCTACGAACTTTATTTCGGGTATAAAATTGACGAACACGATAAGAAATGGTCCCCACAACTGGCGTCTCTAGCATGTAAAATTGGGGGGGGGGGACATCAAAGAAAGTTATTTAAATGGTAGTACCTAGTCCAACCTGTTTATTATCTTCGATTTCATTTGTTACCTTTCAGCTTACCTTCACAGACCCCCTGAGACATATGAAAAACTCTGTTATAATCGTTTCACAGCCTGAATATTTATAATAATTACTAGCAGCGTTCACCCCGCTTCGCTGCGGTCACCCCGGAACGCAATAAACTTTGTTACTTAGATAATTTTTACTTTTTCGCTTTCAAGTGATATGATAAAAACCATAGAAGATTGCATTAAATGTTAACATTATATCGCCTGTCATTTATGTTAACCCGCCCCGCTTCGCTGCGGTCACCCCGGAAGTTTTCGCTTTCAAGTGATATGATAAAAACCATAGTAGATTGCAGTAAATGTTAACATTATATCGCCTGTCATTTATGTTAACCCGCCGAGTGACACGGTCATGCGGGTTGCATATAAATACGTTTATTTTTACCTATGATGAACTAACAAAGGATTTGTACGTTATGGACACTTGAATGGTCAATTATCTCAAGACACTGGTAATTAAAAATTAAAGTGATATGATAAAAACCATCTAGGGTCCAAATCCTAATAACCCCCCAAAAATAAAAGAAATTGGTTCAGCCGTATTAGCGTGATGAGGTAACAAAGGATTTGTGCGTTCTCTTTTATATATATAGATTATTTATATGTTATTCTACAGGTATTGTTAGTAAATAAATTAAATTAGAATAGAATATTGAATATTTTGTACTTCAAAATACTGGGGGGACTCGTTCTCCTCGTCCCCCGCCAGAGACGCCCGTGGTCCCCACTATATATGCCATCAAGTCCATCGAGTCTCCGAAACAATTCGGAATAATTAAAAAAAAAAAAAACGAAAATTTGCGTGTTTTCAAATCAGATTTTTACGGTGGTAAACCTAAGAGGTGGAAGAAGGCTTACAAGATTTTCTGCCATCCATCCAATCTCCAAAACTGTTATACGTACAAACTTCAACCTTTTTCCATAAATATTCTCATTGAATCGTAGGCCGATAATAGGATGATTATAAATGATTCATCGTGTCTGAAAGGGCTGTGTTAAAGAATGTATTATACATATAATAACGAATGATACATGAAAATATGCTGAAACTGTCTAAATTTAAAACATAATGTTAAAAATCTTCACCCTAGCTTCCATTCGTCACGCGGCACACATCTTTGCGGCAGCCTATAGTACTCGCGTCGAGTCGTGAAGCTTGGGCTCTAAACCAATCATTCCTTGAGCTCTGACACATCGGAAAACTTCGGTATAATTCGTGGAGCCGCTTCCCGAGCGCACACTTGGGGAAACGTCAAACAGCTGAAATTCACCAACAATGTTGACAAACTTTGAAGACATAGTAAATGAGTATATAAAGAAGCATTTAAAATTTACCAATAATAACACTGCACAACAATAACTACTGTAACAACTATTCTAAAATGGTACCAATAGCACAAAAAGTAACAATGAAAACAACGCAACAAACAAGAATTAAAAAAACGGAACTTGACGTCAATCCAACAACATCGTACTTTCGGGAGATGTTTCCCGTGTAGCGCGAGAGAAGACACTGACAAAATTTAATGGGTGGGGGTTGACGACCCGTATTCTATTGGGTGGCGAAATCGGTAGATCCAGGTCAAGCTTCACGACTCGGCGCGAGTACTTTAGTGTCCCACACGTGCTGTCGCGTATCCCTATTAATGATCGTAAAGCAGCTGCAATGCGATCCTAGAGCTGACCCAAAGTTGTTGGTAGTAAAGGCACATACAAGTCTTTCACATGCCCTCAAAGGAAAGAAGTCACAAACTATGAGATCGAGTGATCTAGGAAACCGTGGAAGAAGCGCCAAGTCATCAGCACATCGCCCAATCCAACGGCGTGGGAACTCTTCGTTCCGGTAGGACTAATGCTCTCAACGGGTCAGGTCGGGTCGGGTTGAAGACCGACCCGACCCGACCCGTGACCCGAATTGACTGACCCGACCCGAACCGTGATCCAATCTGATTGACCTGACCCGATAACCCGACCCAGTTGACCCGACCCGACAGCCCGACCCGACAACCCGACCCGAGCTGACCCGATTGACCCGATCTGACAACCCGACCCGAGTAGCCTGACCCGACAACCCGACCCGGACTGACCCGACTAACCCGACCCGTTTGAGAGCACTATGGTCACGACACTGAGTGAACGCCAAAATGCACTCACATTGGGAATTAAACCCGGACCACGTGTACCGAAGTCTTACACGTTAACCACTAGCTAGATCAAGCGGGGGATTTGTATATGCACCTTAATGAATATTTGGCACTTTTGAGGTTTGGTTACTTCTTTTTATAACTGATACCAATGTCCGACGTGGGAGAATTTTTTTTCTTGCTTTAGTTCTATGTGACGAAATTTTTCTTCAAGGTCAATGTTCTCACCTGCTCGGACGGCAGGGGGTCTTCTCGGAAGGCAGTAGCATGAGTATCTTGGCGGAGACAAAAGGAAATCGTTTAACTACAATGATAGGGGTTGAGGAAACGGGAGAACAACTGTGTTTTTTTCCAACCCTTCAACTTTCATTCCAAAATAGGTTCCTATGATTCCGGGACCGGTGCCACTTTGATTTTTCTTTCTCGGTAATTAAAACGTATTTTACAGTATATATAGTTGCACGTAAGAAGAAACATAATATGAATTTTGTAATTTAAAATTTAAAAATACAGTATGATAATTAATTATAAAGCATTAATTATCATAAGTAAGATGAAGTTTAATTTCATCACTTTCAGCCCAACAAATGAAATTCATACAATTCGCTCCCTGGGTCTTGGTCATCAATACTGCGTCTTATCCTTTGTCTTGTAGTCAAGTCTTGGTCCTGCATTTCGTAGTCTTGGTTATTTTTCATGCTATACAAGAGCCAAGAATGCTCGCCTCATTGGTACAAATGAAGACGAAGTGATTTTGATTATAGTCTTTCATTCTATACAGAAAGCAAGAAAATACGCTCATCGCTACTTGGTGATCACCAAAACAAGGCCAAGAGCAAGATTACTATGCACTTCGTCTTGCATATCCAATCTTTATCTTGTCCTTGTATCGGTGTCCTTGGGCTTGGTGAAATAAAATGAAATATTCAGTTTAAGGTCCCTCGATTCTGCACCGAGGCTAAAGGATATGGTGACTATGAGAAATGAATGAAATGGTGGAATGAAGAAAGTGGGAGGAAATAGGAGAACCCCGAGAAAACCCACTACACGGCGTTTTTCCACCACAAAGCCCACTTATCACAAGCTGGGATCGAACCATGGACACCATCAGTGGTGGAGCCAAGGGGGGCCAGGCCCCCTTGCTCAAATTCTTGGCCTCCTAGTGCCCCCCTTGCTCAAATTCTTGGCCCCCTAGTGCCCCCCCTTACACAAATGATGCTATTATAGGTCGATAAACGGTGAGTTGCCAGTGGCTACAAGTGAAACTACTTCCAAAACATCTCTCGACAACAAAGTTACGAACTGCAGAATACCGTTGCGTTCTGAATAAAATAGCTCCACTCGTTTTAGTTTGTAGTACGGGAAGATCTAATTCACGGGAATCTGTGGGATGCTTGCATTGACCTCGCCACCTGGACATTCATTTTAACCTCTTTCCATTATCTAGTTATCTCTTTTGTTTTTGACAAACAACCAGAAAAATAGAAAATCAGTCGGCATTCTCATTCGCTTCAATGTTGAAAGTCATATTAAAATATGATATGCATACTTACAAATAACATGCACTGCAGTAAAACATTACACTTGTGTTGGACGAAAAAAGTCTTCGCACACTAAGTAATTGATTTCCATTGATTATGGCAACATAGAAGAAATGCATAGCATCCATTAAATGATTTGGTATTATTATTATTATTATTATTATTATTATTATTATTATTATTATTATTATTATTATTATTATTATTATTATGAGTTTATCTACCAAACAACTATTTATTGATTAATAAAAATGATTAATCAATTATATTTAGTTACGTATGGTAGATGAATTCAGATTATATTATTTACTGACCGACAGTATCCCACGCTGTCGTATCTGTGCATAAGAGGTAAGTTCTAATCTTTTCTTTGTAGAAGTTAAGTAAAAGAACCTGTTTTACCTCGAAATGCTTAATTACAATTTTATTTACACAAAGACAATTCTAACATACAAGATGATGTATGCTATTTGCATATACGATGCTATTTGCATATACGAGTTACTTGTCACAAAAACTAATTACGCTAGGAAACTAAAGCTATGCTCAGATTGTCTTTCCAAGCTAACTTTTACAAGTGGTAGCAATTGAAACTCACATGAATATATGGTAACCTCTCACCCGAAGTCCAAGGTTAATCTCTTTGCACATGGCTAAAAAAAAGGAAGAAGAAGAAAGAACGTCTCTGTTGCCTCCGTTTTCACTCTCCCCTGTGCCAGCCTAAATCCCCATTATATTACCAAATGTTATCAATCTTTAATTTCAAATTAAGTGCTTTATGATTTTTTTTTTTTGGAATTATAAAATCTCATTAGTTTCTATCACCGTTATCCCTTAGGACAAGTTATTATAACAAAGGAGAAACATATTAATGGTTCCTCTTGATTACTTTTCAAGGCTTTTTCTTATAATTCACTTAAGCACTATCACTTTTTTTTTTTTTACAAATTATCATATCAATTTATTCCTTTTTTTTCATAAAATCTGTTTTCAACACATTATATTATCATGCGGTATTAAAACAAATCTGGAACTTCTGATATTTATTTACCTCCATCACTCCATCCGGAAAATTAGTGTGATCTGTATACGAGGGAATGTTTTCGGGCTGCTAAAATTAAGATTACTGGTGCCATGCTATAACTTTGAGTTTCGCCTTATCTCAAGTAGATGCAGACATGTCAGGTTTGATCCTTGTAGATACACTAGTTCAAACGCTGTCCAAGATGAGGTCTGGTAAATATGACTCTCAACGAACAATATTCGAACAAATTTATCAAGAATGTTTGGAGATGTGCAAAGAAAATGGCCTCGAATTCCAGAGCCGGAAACAAATAGAATATAAGGGTTCCTCGTGGAAACGAACTAGACATCCGCCATCGAAATATCACAAATTTATTTGGATGAATCTTTTCCTTGATTAGATGCAGAAAACGAATTTTCTAAAGATAATATATCTATCAAGAGACATTTTTATCCCTACTATTGATAGACAATAACTGATATGGAAAACCGCTTTGTATCATGTTGCAAAATCATCAGATCATCACCACTCTACATCCAAAAAGTAAAAACTTTTTTAAATTACAACATTGCCGAGCCTATAGCCCAGCATTTTGGAGTGATCTGCAAACATTAAAGAGAGAACTGAAAATCCTCCCAAACACAATTAATAGAGCAACCCAAAAGCATAAAAAGCATATAAAGCATAACAGCAATTTACACCAAGGTGACCAGAACTTTTACTTTCAAAAACGGGACGCATACGAATCGGTGACGGGGGGGTGACTTCCACATTGCATTTTGGGACTCAGCAGTGTTTTCAATTTACAAAATACACAAGTAACAATGATAACACAGCGTTTCTAACTTAAGTACTACCCAACAATACTTTTAACTACTTCAACACTCAGAATTCCCACTCAATTCCCCCTTGAACCACAGAACACTCAATTCTCATTTGAATATTCAGAAGTTCTAGGCACGACCGAACTTTCCCAATGAGTGTTAGAACGGAAGAGTGTAGAATTAGCATTGGCCATTTATATTTTGAATAATAATTACGAGACACCTGGGTCAAGTTTGCTTAAAAACGGGACATTTAGGCGTCCCGTTTGAGAATCAGAAAAAACGGGACAACGGTTGAAAATAAGGGACTGTCCCGGCTAAAACGGGACGTCTGGTCACCTTGATTTACACATATGGTTGGTACCTTGAACATGATTGTGATTGTCTAAGAGTCCAGAAGAAACTAGTTTTAAAAGCATAATTTTAGAAAATAAAGCATAAAGCATAATTTAAAATATATAGCACAATTCTTGGAAAATTCTCTTTAACTGAAAGTTTAACATACTGTGTTAATATTTTTTTAAAACCAATATTTACAATGCAAAATCAGTAAGAACATAACAATGCAACAATGAAAAGCTTATTTTCATTTCTGTAAACTTTTCGGTATAATCCTTTGATGTGGAGAAAACAAAAAAGTAAAAGAAGAAATTTTTTCGCCAACAATGAATAGTATGCAAGAACTCCATACTACAGTGAAACCTGTCTTCAGCGGAATCGAGCGGGACTCGCAAAAATTTCCGTTAAAGACAGGTTTCCGCTTAATGGAAATAGACCTTTCCGTTAAATATATATATATATATGCTTATAACAGACATAATGAGAAAATATATTGATGTACGCAACTTATTCAATTACAGCACCTTTTCCTTCTACGGATTAATACCCCCCCCAAAAAACTTTAAATAAACACAAATATGCTGTGCACACTTTCCTTTATTTTCCCCAATAGTCAAGCAGGATTTTTTGCATACATTGCTACTACTTGGCTGCGATATACTTCAGGAACAGAAAAGCTTTCTCTGGAATTTTGAAAGTCCTCTGAACTCTTTCTTCCTTGTTTTCACGACACGTGATGGAGATATATAACTTCTGCTTTACCTCAATTCCTTTTTTCCAGAACTTTGTTTTGTCAGTTTTCTTCTCATTTTTGTTGGCTGTCGCTAGTTGCTACACAAGCGGAACAGAAGTACGCCTACAAAGAAGACTGACAGCTGACATGCTACGTAGGACTAGCGAAAAATTGTGGGAGCTGAATATGAGTAGTGATTGACGAAGGTCAACACTGCCCATAAAGATTTAACAAAAGAACGAAGTATTTATTGCAGACAGTATATGTTTACCCTCTCACAGGATGTTTAAAATTTTTCTAAACGATGTAGTCTGAAACTCAGAATTTTCCGTTAAAAGTTTATTTTGCTTTCCGTTGTCCGCATAACACAGTTTGCGCTTAATGAAGGGACTTTTACATGTCTTTTACTCCAAAATCCATGGGACCATGAAATATTTCCCTTTAAGACAGTTTTCCGTTTAATAAAGGGTCCGTTGAAGGCAGGTTTTACTGTATATTGTTATGTTTACTTTTTGAACTTAAGCGCTTTCTGTACTTTTTGGTGGCATCTTTTACTTTCCCTTTCTGTATATATGTACCTCTAAGGCGCACACAAATAATAGAAAAAAATTATTCGAGCAAAGCACATCTCTTTACAATGAATTGAGTAGAAAGTTCATTAAATATGAGATAAACTAGTTGCAAAAAAAATCAATAAATAGATTAAGATATTTAGAATATTTAATGTATAATAAATATTATACATTATACACGATTAATGTAAAATAATCATTGAAATTAACAATAAAGCATAATTAAACAAGAAATAAAGCATAATGTGGGTTGCTCTAACAATTAAGTTGTATGAAGACGAGAAGAAAACCAAAGCTGATTCCTTAACGAATTTCGTTGATCTTTGTGTCTACAAAAATGCATTCCTAGAAATCTACAAGCTAAGTATCATCTCTGTGATTATATCAGTTTCTAGTGCTACATGTGAAAGGTCATTCTATTCTTTGAAAAGATTAAAGACTTGTATACGCAATTCAATGACTCATGATAAGTTGAAAAACTTAGTGTTACTTTATATTGAGAAGAAAATTGCTAAATCGTTAGATCTTTAACAAGTTGTGGATATGTTTGCTGCTGCCCACATGAATAGAAAGATCCTCTTCAGGTAGAGGCTACCTGTAAAAGTGTGTTTGCTTCCACTTAAGTTAACCAGCTACACATATTTTAAAGGCCATGATTAAATAACTATTTACTTCTATTAGAAACCAAATGCATTAATGAATCCTAGTTGTTTGAGGTACTAAATTCTTATATTTTCACTGTTTTCCAAAGAGTAAAATCATGAACAACAAAGATGGAAACATTCACTTTGAATACACACACAGACACACACAGACACACACACACACATATATATATATATATATATTGGAGATGGCCCCCTCAAAATCCTCTTGGGCTCTTCATTGCCCCCCCCCCCTGAATAAAACTCTAGCTACGCTACTGGAACCATGCACCAGAGATGAATTCTGTACCACTGAGCCACCGCAGCCCTGCTTGGGCTTGGTCATCTATGTCCAATATCTCTTTTGGTGTTGCTTAAACAACTTCTAGTTTTGTTCTAAATCCAGACTCCATATTGGCGTAGATATTAATATTACAGTCGATTGGTAAAATCAATCTTCCACATTTAAAAATTAAAGTACACACAAGTACAAAAATAAGCATTTACCATAAAAACACTAGCTGCAAGTGTTCAAAATAGATTTATGGTTTCTATAAAATCAATTGAAAATTGTTATTTTTAATTAGGCAGCTAGTGAAAAACAGCAGCTTTCGACTCCAGCCGAGTTTAAACTCAACCTAAACACAGTTGACCAAAGGAACTGACCCGACTCACCCGACACGACAACCCGACCCGATTGACCCGACCCGACAACCCGACCCGAAAAACCCGACCCGACAACCCGACCCGAGCTGACCCGACCCGACAACCCGATCCGAGTAGCCTGACCCGACAACCCGACCCGAGCTCACCCGACTGATCCGACCCGACAACCCGACCCGAGTTGACCTGATCCGACCCGTTTGAGAGCACTAGGTAGGACATAGATATATGCCCTGAAAGGACGAAAGGAAGGATGTACGAAAGGAAGTCACATCGAATATTTAAATCTATATATCTGAAGCGTAAACAATTTCTGTATATTTTATCTATCATTCGTTATTGTAAGTATTATACGGTACATTTTTTTTTTTTTAATATAGCCCTTTCAAACTCAATGAATCATCCATAGTCACCTCGTAAACTGGGAAAAAAGAACGTACAACTTTCCCCTTACCCTTCACCAGATCTCCAAAACTACTGGATGTAGGAACTTGAAATTTTGCACAATTTTGCTAATTAAATTCTGTCTTCAGGTTACGGAGAAGTTTTGTGAAATTCAGTTTCTAAGGAAGGAAAATATGTTTGGGCTACTTTTTTTTTCCGATCAATAGATCTCCGAAACATTTGGATATAGGTAATTGAAAATTCGCACAAATATTCTTTTCAGACACTAAACTATGGTTTTTTGACGGAATTTTCAGAATGTCAACATCTAGTAGAAAAGAGCTAAACGTTTTGTTGCTCTATCAAGTTGAAATTTCTACAAATATTCTGTATATTTTCGTGAACTATGTGTAAGACGGAGTTTTAAGCAATTCCACTCGGAGTGGTACGTAGGCTGGTTAAAAGGTTTTCTATTATTACTAACAATTTCTTTTGAAATGCTCAGCATAACAGCCAGAAGTTTGCATATTACCTAGGTATATATATATGAACACGGAATATGAAACTAGTTCATGCAAGCAGTCCGTGGTTAAGATTTGAGACTGAGGAAGACAGTTTAAGGATGGTTTTTGGAAAATTCATTTTGATCTACATGAATTTTGAATACAATTTTCACAAAACGGGGAAAATCTTCCGATTTTGAGTGTAATATAGTGATTTAACTTATTATCTATTAAACATACTTATGAGCGTCTTTAAAATAAAGGATTTTGACGACTAAATAGTCACTGACAATGATAAATGGTTCCCATAAGTAGCTTTAAAAATAGCTCAGTTCCCACAAATAAGCGACTCCGCGAGCAAAACAATACCTCATCCTCGAAAAATCATATGTGAATGATGAGACTGGGAAGGCATAACTCATTGTAACTGAAGAAACTGTGTAAGCACAACCAAACATTCAATGCGAATCTCTACGTTCAACAACTATACCAACTCAACGAATCAATTCAGCAAAACAGACTGAATAGGGAAAGTACCGTTCTTCTGCTACACAATAACGTCCGTCCTTACATCCCCATTAAGATCAAGATTCAAGAACTCGAATAGGAAGTGCTACAAAGTGTTCCTTATTTTATTTTTTATTAAGTCTCTTTCGAATGCTTTGTGTGATGTGTCATCCAATAATGATGTGGACTTGAGGGTTTGATTCGACGAATTCTTTGAGTCAAGATTGGGAGAATTCTATCGTCGAGGTATCAAAAAGCTTATTGAACGAAGGAAGTCGTAAACAACAACGGAAAGTATATTATTGGTTAATTTGTTTTAGTTTGATTGTTTAAAATAAATTTTAAGAAAGCGCTGATGAATTATTCCTCAACCAGTGATTATGTGAGTGTTTACTTCATTCCACTAAAATCGAACTTGAATCAACAAATTCTGGGAAATCAGAAAAAGTTTATGTATTTTTAAATATCTTCTATAAACCTTATTGTTCTCGTGCGAAGAACGGACATTCTGCTATTATGTAGTAAATATATTAACTAGCAGATTTTATTATTGAAATTTGTCTTCTCGTAACGATGATACAGTGGTGTAGGCAGGGGGCTGACCTGGCTCAAGCAACCCGTAGCACAGATGGAGAGGGTGGGTGGGGGTGGGTCAGTGGTTCGTGGTCAACATGATGCGACCCACTGCGACCCACCACCCACCGTGACCCACTCCGATCCACTAACCCACTCTGACTCACCGACCCACCACGAACCACTTTGACCTACCGACTCACCCTGCTCAGTGCATTGTAGACAGCATCTTCTGAACACTGGTGAATTTGTCTACGTTTTACTTTCAAGGTCTCCATTTCTCTTCTATTCCTTTTTCATTTGTGTCTGTTTACTTACCTGAGATGAGTATATCTAAGTGAAAAAAGAACTTCAGTCACTTTTGATATTGGTATTTGTAATTGTAATAACAGCAATAGGACTTACTACTTGATTTTCGAGACACACAGCCTGTGAGTTTTTAGAGAAGCTAACTACTGGGAAAAAATCATTTTTGAATCACCTGTAATATATGAATTACTATACAGTATGGCGCTAAATTCGTTGTACAAAAGCAGAGGAGTGATTCCTGAGAGTAAAACAAACAAAAGAGTTCCAATAAACATAGGGCGAAAACTCCATCGTTTACGTGTTATAGGCTGCCGAAATCATGAAAAAATGAATTTGAAAGGTTCATAGCTCCAAAACTATGGGACCTACCTTGGTCGGGTCAAGACTTCACTTAGGAACTAGTATATGCCCTATCCAAAAATGCGTGTTTCAGAATCCTGAGATGATTCCACAACAATTTTTATAAAGGGAGTTTGACTACGGGCCTATGATATGAAGTACTCTCCTACTACCTCCATAAAAATTGTTGCGTGAGTACCTTAGGATTCTAAAACATGTATTTTTGCATAGAGCATTTACTAGTTCCTAAGTGAATTCTTGAGCCGACTATAGTAGATCCCATAGTTTTGGAGCTATGGACCTTTAGAATTCATTTTTTTCATGTTTTGGGCAGCCTATAACACGTAAACGATGGGGTTTTTGCCCTATGTTTATAGGAACTTTTTTTATTTGTTTTACTCTCAGGAATCATTTCTCTGCTTTTGTACAATGAATTTAGCGCCATACTGTATAAAAAATTGAATGTAACTATGTGTGCCTGATCATCACGGGCAATTTGCAAAGTCAAATGAAATTACTTTTGGTATATAGTTAGGTCTTAATCCAAACTGGGATGTTATCATACCGCTTTCATTAGAATACATATCCTAACGGGGTAGTGGGGATCCGAATTTTTGAGAAAAATTGAATATCTCACAAGCCGAATTTAGGGAGCTGAATTTCAGAATATTAACTGTTTATTAAAAATAAGCAGAATATGTCCTAGCATTTTTCTAGATTCTCTGTTATGAGGGGAGAGGGATTTTATACATATGGGAAATTGGTAGTGGGTTCATTTGTAAAGGTAATCGAAAATGATGTATATTAGTTGAGAAACAAATTCAGTAGCAATTATTGATTGAGAAACAAAGCTTGTGTTTATTATATGAGACGCTCAGAGCATAAGGCAAGCAAGCCATTAAGTTATAAGAAAAATGGACGTAAAATTTGTACTGAAAGCTTATTACATGGAAATTATTCTTAATTATATGAAAAATGTTACACTTTTTTCCTTTACGTTGGTCTACTTACCTTGATTTGGGACTTTCAAGTTTCATCTTTTTTTCACTGAAAAGTATCGGTAATTAAAGAAGGAAATAATTATGTCACTATAATTTAATTAAAATTCATCGTAATTTGACCCATGACAAACATTTTACCATTTTACATCCTAAAGGTCAGGTCTACCGTTATGGTAATAGAGCGGTGCTTGAGCGATTGACCGTAGAAATTCAAACTCCGATTAGTGAGAATTTCAAAATCTTGTTTAGTTACAAGTGTAATCTTTTTAGTCAATAGTTGATGACGATGGATTTTGGTAGGTAGGAGTGGGTCACAGTGGGTGAAAGTGGTTCATGGTGTGTGGTGAGTCGGATTAGGTCATGGTGGGTGATGGGTCACAGTGGATCACAGTGGTTCAGTGGGTCGTGAGTCAAGTTTTCATTGACCCACGCCATCTCTTCCCTGTAGTACAGCATTGGTGAAAATGGATTCTCCTTACTTGTAGTATATTCCATTCATTGAGTTGAGTTGATTTTGAGTTTAACGTCCCGTTCAGCAGCGAGGCTATATGAGACGTGGACCTACTGAATAACGTGGAATCCGAACCACATTAGCTCCCGCTGGGAATCGAACCCGGGTCTCCCGCGCCAAAGGCGCGTACGCTAACAGCTTAGCCACGGAGGAGCTCTATATTATATTCCATTCATGTCCGTGTTATATATATATTATAAAATAGCGTCGTACAGTTTGTTTAAAAACTTACTTCCGAGAAATTCTGTCTTTAATTTATCCATATATTAGATTGAAGCAAATAAGTTAGCTGCTATATATTACATTCTTGAACTATTTGGACTCTTTGTCGTTAGCCAGTATATGAATGAAAATTTATCATCTGCGGGTGTGAATACAGAGTATTAAAAGAGAAAGCAATGTTCAAGAATTGTTAATTCGCCGCCTTCGCATCAACAACTTGAACGTGTGCTACTTAGCGAGCCATAGCCCTCAACGGGCTGTATTGCCAGAGAGTTTAGTTTAGTACTTTCTTCTACCTGTTAAACTTATTTCATTAGTATATACGTGTATGCTCGTAATCTTTCACTTGCTGTTAATTGTCTGTACCAATTGGATCGTCCTGTAATCCACTTCTCATGGAAGCAAGTGAGTATAGTGGGGGATGGCTTCTACTCTGAGGATTATCTTGCGTGATAATCTATGCACTATTCTGATTCAAAGTCTGGAAGATAATAGGTTTTGTCCTTTACAACCTAGGTGTTGCATAAGGGCCTTAAAAACAAAATCTTTAACTCGTAAACCTTTGGCCACGTTCTTGAAATTTTACGTAAACTTTTTTCTTACATCCATTCACCATAAATCCTATTATTGCTATTTAGTATAATCGTTTTAGAGAATATGTATATATATATATATATATATATATATATATATATATATATATATATATAAATGTTTCATAATTATCAAGCGAGCGTCGGTAAATAATTATCTTTTTTATTTTGTTTTGTTTTTGATTTGCAATCATTAATTTGAAAACCCGTTCGGCCGGATAAACTGTATAGTTTTCTATAGATTTTCAGTCGCAGCTAGTGTTGCTCACCAGAAAAAAAATTACGAGTCTCGTGGGAGACCTTAGTTTATCCAAGTCTTGGGTCTCAAACACTGTTACAGTATTACATAATTAATAATGTAAAATCTATAAATTGATAAAATGATTGTACGAACACAATGAAGAGCATTTATCAACGTTTAAAGATACGCAAGCCATTACACAATAGTAGTACGTCAATAACAAATATGGTTTAAATGTTGTTATATAACATTCTTTTGGGACCTCTCGTGACACAAAAAGATTCTGATAAGTTATTGAGGAAATTAGGAAGTAACCAGAGCATGAGTTTTGTACATGTAGAAAACGAAACTAGACGAGTTAAGCTTTCTGAGAATCAAGACGAGACGAGACGAAAACAACTTTTTTCTCGACTCGTCTCGTGTCATGAGCAACTAATCGCTGGTGCTGAATGTTACTATGATATGTTTAATGTACCTACCCTGGTCGAATTTCATTCAAAATTCCTTCCTAACCCAGACGGCAATTTAAATTTGCTGCAATATTGCGGCACACTTGTCGCGTTGCAGGTCAATTGGGTTGCCGCAAGCTATACTATGCAAGCCAATTTGTGTGCTGCAAGATTGTGGAAACTAGTTAGTTACATCAGGGCAAGGTTTGCGGTAAGCTTGTCTTCATAAGTGAAACACAAGTCAAATAACCTCAAACGCAAGCCAAGTAACTCATCAATGGCAAGCCTTATTAAGCTTCTTGCAAGTAAATTTAGATAAAACATAAAACAGTAAGAAATCCATGCTACAAACCTTAAGCAAATCAAAAACACCTATGACATAAATTTTCCATGAAGCAAATGCACAGCCGTGAAGACATCCACGACTCCGATCTGCTTCTACAAAAAATCAAAATAATCATAATCATAACGGTTTTGTTGTATTAAGCAACACAACGTTGCTTCTTATCAATGTCCAGTATCTTGTTATATTAGCCGCGAGTACTTGAAATTTCTACCTTTTTATATAAAAACGCAGACACAGTATTCAGATAAAGTTTATACTATAAGTTAAACTTTAAGTTCATATTAAAACATTTGCAACAGTTTTGTATTCTTTCGCGAAATAAGTAGGCTCAACTCTGCTGCCATCTATGTTCACATTTATGTTTTATACGTAAATACCACAATTCGTTATGTCTCAAGGCACGCAGGTAGCCAAGGGGGGTCCAGATCCCCCTTCAAAACCAGAAATGAAAATAAAAATATGGAAGGATGAAACAAAAAGAAACGAGAAAAAGAAGAATCAGCGTTAAAAATAAAAAAGCTACAGTTAGCTTTTGGTTACTCTTTCTTGTGAGGAGATTTGTATCTTGCAATACATGGTGGCGAATGAGCAAGATATCCTGGAAAAGTCAGGGAATTTGAAATTTCTAGAAAAGTTGCGGAATTCTCAGAATTTTTGCTACTAGTCAGGGAAACTTCAAGCTTTCGCAAGCACAGTGCCGTTCTGTAACAGTATGGACATTCTTTTGTAATTTGTTTAGAGCTCCCTCGTGGCTAAGCGGTTAACGTACGCGTCTTTGGTGTGGGAGACCCGGGTTCGATTCCCGGCGGGAGCTCATGTGGTTTGGATTCCACGTTAATCATTAATTCGACGTCTCATATAGCCTAGTTGCTGAAAGGGACGCTAAACTGAAATCAACTCAATTCTTTTGTAATTTTTGTCACCGCTTCTCTGCAGTATCGAACATATTTCAGAAAAGTTTTCTACTGCTCCTTTAACCTGTCATTAAGAACAGACAGTAATTGACGGTAATGAAAACAAAAAGGTTATGTGGAAAGAAAGTTCTGTTAACATTTGATTCAACAGAGAAAGGAACGCAGATGTTGTAAAATCTTTTTCAATGCCTTTTTTATATTCTTTTATTCGAAATTTCTTCATAGTTTGTTATTAAAATATGTACTAACATATCCTCATTTTATTGTCCTAACAAACCAATATATGTTGCTAGTAAAGTAGTTTAGATTGATCGACGTCCTGGGCCTTCAGTATTTCATGTCTCGTCCCCCCCCCCCTTCGTTCATTACGAAATCCTGGCTAAACGAACCAACATCTATTCCAGTAAGATAGTTTAGAATGCTCGAGCCTCTGATGTGATTACCACAGTATTTCATGTCACGGACCCCTCCCCTTTCTCAAATCCTGAATACGTGCCTTCTTATGGTTACCGAAATATGAGGAAATAAAGAGCGACATTATAGGTAAGTGGGACTAGAGTACTAGAGTACTAGACGGCAAAATTAAAAAAAAAAAAAAATAATTAAGTTTTGTCCTTTATTCAAGGTGAATGCTAAAAAGACGCTAAAAGCGCGAACACTACCTTGCCGCCGAAAGTTAAGAGGTTAGAGTCACGTAGTTTTTGAGAACAACTGAAAATCGAACGCGCGCTGTTTTTTTTTTTTTTTACTTCAATTTAAATAAAAGCGTCTCGCAAGTGAACCTTCGGTTGCCCTCACTAAAGTTGCGCTAAGCAAAAATAAGCTTTTGTGTATAAGCGAAAGCGAAATAAAATCAAGTAAAAGCGACAGGCAAGCTTGCGGCAAGCAAGCATGCTCTCTGAGAAGATTTACCCTTAATCACTGCAGCGGAGAAAGACCTCGTTATTCTAACTGGAAATATTTCCATTAGTTCATAAATAACTTCAGACAGACGACAGATCAGTTTGATACAGCAATAGAAACCACAGGTTAATTATAGATGGAAGAAAATAAATGGGTATAAAATATATATTTTCTCTCAATCATGTAATTGATTATTATTATGATTAAGACATTTAAAAATATCAGAAAGGAAACAATTCTCTGGTCAGAAAGGAAGCAATAGTGGTTTTTACTTCTCGATCGTGAGATTATTTTTTTTCTTACTTTTTTTTCGAATGTGTGTAATTAGGCGGAATGGTGTTTGGATGCCATTGTAATGGTGAAGTTACAAAACCATGAAAATAGCCTTTCTGTTCTTCTGTTTTTCCATCATCGCCACCGCAAAAGGTTATGCTAATATATTTACCCGTCCAAACGTATGTCTTCTTTTATGGTATTGATGTAAATAGAACCCATCGTGTCCACGATTTGTCCGGGTGACGAATGGTATACCGCTGTGAGTAGGGGGCTCTCTATCTTCCCCCCAACGTCTGTTCACGTTTCAAGTACCTCGTTTTGTAGAACGACACCCTGCAGTGAATGTATCTCGCTGCAGTTCGCTTCTTTTTTGCAGCGCTGTCAGCCGCACGCTCCGCTCGTTGTTGCGGTCACAGAGATCTGCAGCTGAACCCCCTAGCGAGAACATCTGATTGGCCACGTGCTCATCTCCTTGTCGCAGAAGTGGGAGTGGTGTAGTTAAAAGGGCTGGTGGTGTGTACTGACGATTTACGGGGAAATATTTAGCCGGAGCACTTGCTTTCTTCATGACACGCGGACTAACATTACGCTCGTCACGTGAGCCAACTTCAACTTGTCACAATCGTCTGCGAGCATTGATGTTGATTCCTCGATAAATTGAAATGAACTTTTTTCACCTCCAACTCCTGAGGCTACACAACTATGAAAGCACTAAGCCAAATCTACGAGAGCGAGCTATAAGCGTGTCTTATTTTGTTCTCGGTTGAGTTTTAAAATTATTGTCTTATTGTTTATCCCGCGCGATTCAAAGTTGAATGCAATAGCGAGGACAAAGTAGGCAATTCATCGTAGATCCCAGAGCAAATACAATGTTTGGAATTGTGGCTAGAATCCCATGAAGAGCAGACAACGGAACAAATCAATTGGGAACGAGGAAACCGCACTCCATGCATTTCATAGCTGCAACAATATATGAATAATCAAGATTTGACTTCCAAATAATAGAGCTTCTTATGTGTAAAGGCGTTGACAGTTATTTTCTCCCTCCATTCTTTCTCAGATGTGTTAAGAATTTTGAGAAAGTTCCGGGTTCAGTTTCCGGAATGAACCATTCTGATCCTTGGAAAGAGTACTGGTATGGTAGCTTGGATTAAGAAAAAGTCGTTATGAAGTTTCTCATGTAACATATATATAACGATAAAACAATGAAGATCCCCGTACCCAATAACAAAGAAAGAAAGAAAAAGGAAAATTGAAAATGTTCTCTTGACTAATGTTTACTGTTCTCTTGTCTAATGGTTTACATTAATCTAAAATCTTTTGGTTTTACGTCCCACGATTATGCCGGTTAGGTTAAAAAAAACGGTGATGATGAGAAATGTATGCAATTGTGGAATGAATAAAATGGAAGGAAACGGGAGAACTCAGAGAAAACCCACAAAAACGGTGTTTGTCCACCTCAAAGTTCACTTGCAGCGAGCTGAGATCGTACCAGGGACCGCACGCACCAGGGGTGAACGCTCTACCACTGAGCCACCGCGATCCTCCTTTACTTTAAACGATTGAAATACACAGGAATGCCATGTATAACACGGTAAATTAGTTACACAATATGCAAAACTCTGTTGTTCGAGGAAGTAAAGATTTCAGATTTCTTGCTGGAAGGGGGAGGGATTTCAACAAATAGGAAATTAAATTAGTAATGCGATATACTACTAAGCCTCCTTGAGCGTGGTCGGAGAAATCCTCCGGGGGAATTTCCCCGGGCCACCATTAAAATCATCACTCGTTGGAGACCCCCTATTTACAATGGTTTTAATTTAATTTGTTCATAATAAAAATGTAGGATAACAATCAATAACAGCGGTAACGGGTTCGATTCCCAGTGGATTTTTTTTTAGACCAACCATCCTGAGTGAGGTTTCCCTGGGTTTTCCTCATTCATACGAGACAAATGCCGGGATGTACCTAGCGTCGTAACTTAGATTTTTTCTAAGGGGGGCAAGCATTAATACGCTTATTTGGGCCCCCTAGAAAAAATTGTTTTTCTAATTCTTGGGCCTCCTCTTTCCATCTATCTCTTACTCTTTATCCCGCCGGAGTCTGTGGGCCCACCCGCACGGCAAGATCTGCGGGGCCGTTAGTTACGTCTCTGGGTCCCTTTCATACATGACAAATTAATTAAGAGAAAAATATTGACAAATCTCAAAGCCATAGAATAAATATTATTTCTAGGGCCCTAATAATAGACATTTTCTTACTGAAATGGGCACCATGACTTATTTTTGTTTTATTTACCTTTCGTGTGATGTTTTGTTTATGTAATGTAGTGAACCTGTTTGATACTTCATTTATAACTTCATGTCCGTATCGTATATGTAGTAAATTTTTTTTTCTTAAAGTGAGCCTTCCTCGAACGGCGGGGAGCTTTCCTTGGGGGGGGGAGCAGTTGCCCCTCCTGCCCCCCTAGTTACGGCTCTGGATGTAATAAAAACACAATGATCTCAGGCCGCTTCCTTTCTTTCTTTCCAATTCCCCGGGTATTATGACCGGCTAACATGTCCATACATCCCGAAAGCTCAGAAATCTAATTCCCAACCTTAGTAATCAATACTTTAGGATTAAGCACTAGAAGTTTGAATTTCAGCCGAGAGATGTCAACCACTAGAGGACGTTTGCTGTCCTGTAAGGGTAAGATATGTAACTTCTACTGCTTTTGCAAGAAAAACAAAAATTGTTTTCGTTCAAGACTTATCGTGAGGAGTAATAAATGTGTGGACATAAGCTCCACTTTCGTGATTCTAATTAAGCTTTGGTTACTTTTAAAAACTTGAATTGGCAAATCTATGCCACTTTGAAAGTATGAGTAATAGTACAAATTATGTTAGAGCAAAACCTGGTGGTAGAAAACAGTGGTCATAGTTAAAATAAATGGCTGAATTCAGAGCTTAGGTTAAAAGCTTTCAGAGCCTAAAAGATTTATTCCTATATATTGTAAATACTCTTATGCTGTAAAGAACAGTGTAACTTTTCCATGTATATACATAAGCATATTGTAAATCTTTATGCCTTTTTCTCACATCTATGAGATCAAGTGTATTATATGGTTAGCATACGGGTTCGATTCCATGTGGGAGCTAATGTGATTCGGTTTCCATGTTAAACTATGGATCCAAGTCTCATATAGCCTGTCTGCTGAAATGGACGTTAAACTCAAGTCTAAGCGTATTTTCTTACGGCTTTGGTAAATGCCTTGGATTCTCTTGTACTCTGAATGCCTCTTTTATAACAGAACATTTGCCCTCAATCAGAAAATACATGGAGCAGCTCAGCACTTTTGTGTAGAGGAGCCAAGTGGCTTACTGGTAGAGCGCTCAAATCTGATATTAGGGGTCTTTGGCTTGATCCTAGGCAACAGTGAGTTTGTGGTTTACAACATCCAGTCTGTGGGTTTTCTCGGGGTTCTCTCTTTTCAACTGGAAACTCAGACTGTCAAATCTCAAGTGTAACGTCAACATTGAATTTCAGGAGTATTGCTGGTATACTTCCTAATACTGTATAACAGTCTTTTGTCAGTTCACCATTTTTAAAGGTAACCAAGAAAGTTCTGTCGCTTTTTGTGCAGGTTTGTGTTCAATTGGCCGTTACACCGTGAGTTTAATGCGAATGGAGATAAGGCGAAGGTCAGTTGTTGGTGTAGATATCAGTGACGACTCCAGAGGGAGCAAGAGCCCCCTATTAGCCACTTCTGCCCCCCTGACTGCCACCTAGACTGCCCCCTCCAGCCTCCTACAATCTTTAAACATGTTACATGTAGTATTTTATATGAATATCATAACCATCTCATTGTCAAATTGTAGCCTACTTTCCATGCATTTACTATGTGGCAGATTATCCTCAAGCTTTCTTCTTTGAACGTCTTGGTATGCACGCATATTTCTGTTTTCTAATTTAGCGCCTTTTGAGGTAAATTTTAGTTATACTTCTTTCTTATGATTTTTAATTATTGTGCCTAGCGAACAATAGTAGATTTGGTAAACTCATTTTCTTCTCATTGGATCAACTTCGATTGGAAACAAAATAAAGGTAAAACCAGTTACGTAACTTGTTTGTATTTATCCAGGTTTGAAGTTTTCAGTTTCATATTTTGTTTTATTTAAAACTTCTTTTTTCTGAAACATTATTCTCGGTTTTCAATACTCAGAGGATGTGCTTATAACAGCTTACTTTGCAACTACCAGGGCTTATTTTTTTGAAGGGGATAAAAAGAGTTGTGTTTTCCCTTCTTGCAAATGATAATAATAAATTTATGGAATTAAATTGATTCCCAATAAAACGTATTGTCAGAGTGCTGATCTTTCGTTAGTAATTGGTATATACTAGTGCTCCCTTACTTATTTTGTTTCAAAGTACTGACGTGACGTCTGCCATATTGACTAGGAACTGCTGAAAAATTCGTAGCCCAACCCAGAAAGAGTGCACGTGGAATTGTGAAGTTTTACTTCTTCTACACTTCTCCCGAGAGTCAATATACTACCTTGTACAGTGCTCCAGTTTTTGCAGAAAAGTTAAAAAATCTGAAGATTTCCTTGAAGGAGCTAAATCTGCGGAATAAGAGTGATTATCTAGACATTGAAATCCTAGATTATGTCATTAGGGTCAAATTGGAAGAAGACTTCTCTTAATGCCGTCACTCTTTTATTCCCCTGACAGATATTTTGGGAACCCATTATGCTGAGAACTTGCGCATACCAAAGCCATTCTGAATTATGCTACCGACGAGTTCCAAAGAAATGCCCAGAACTGAGAAAGCGGGGTGCAGCCAGGCCAATAACTATATCGTGAGTTTTCTATACACTTTAAAAACTATATAAATAATAGCTTAAATTATTTTTGTCACTCAAAAACTGGGATGGCCTAGGCCCTCCGGCCCAGAGCTATACCCACCACTGGCTGAAATGCTGTAATTTTCAAGAATGTCACAAATTACATCCATGACTTCGGGAAGAGTCATTGCTTTTAATCATCCTGGATGTAAAGCATAATTTGTTGAGAAATCGCCACGTTTATACTAAGCCACTTACTTCTTCACCACTGTATATGACGGAGGAGAGTCCCGTGGTGTTTCACTGATTTCCTAATTAATTTACTTTGGTGACTTTCCTTGGTGGAACAAAAATATTATAACAGTTAGGATCTGGATGTTCGTGAAATTCGCTATTTGGGTACACATAATCACTTCAGAAGCCTGAGAAACAATAAGAATTTCATTATTAATATGAAAATTTGTATTTGTACTAGTACATACAGAGATATGTTTTTCTAAACTACGGTTTCATTTTTCTATCTAGTACCTACACTCCTTCTGGATTGGACTACGACATTTTCAGCAGCCCCTCGAAAATTCTCTCTCTCTCTCTCTATATATATATATATATATATATATATATATATATATATATATATATATATATATATATATATAGAGAGAGAGAGAGAGAGAGAGAGAGAGAGAGAGAGAGAGAGAGAGAGAGAAATATAGATATATACGTAGCATATAGTACTAGACGAATGTGTTACTTGTAGCATGTGCGAAAGTAATTCAATTTATGTTTAGGTTCAAAAGTTTCATTGAAAAATATATCATGTGCAGACAAAGTCTTCTGCTTCTTAGTTACAAATTTTACTTGAAATAACTTTAAGTTATAATCATATAGGTGTAATATAAAAACAGCAACGAAATAGAAAATGTAATGTAAAATAAGTCAAACGTAATTAATATGTCATTTCTGGTATGGCAAATAGCCGCCTCCCCGAAAATGTATCTGCTCCTCATTTGCCCCTCTAAGAATTTAAAGCTGGCGTCGTCACTGGTGGTATGTCCAACATACTACCTGCTTGTGGCAGTTCACTTACATTGTGAACTTGCGTAAGGACACGGTGAACATGGGACCTCCACAGAGAATCATAAGGACGTGAATTCTGTACGAGTTCCAACTGGGGTCAAATGCCGCTGCTGCGGGGCAGAAGATATGCCAGGCCTTTGGTAAGGGTATCGTGACTACATAGACAGTGCACCGGTGGTTTAACAAGTTTAAGGACGGTGACGAAACACTCGAAGACACACCACGTGCCGAAAGAAAAACACATGTACAAGATGAAGATCTTCAGGCATCAATTGAGGCGAACAGTGACCAGACATGTGAGACACTGGGACTACAGTTCCGTGTAAGTGGAGAAACCATTCGATAGCACCTTCATCAACTTGGAAATTACTACAAGTTGGGTCGATGGGTCCCACATGATATGACTCCGGGCCAGAAGGCAACGCGAGCAGACATCTGTGTTTCTTTGCTATCTCGTCCGAAGAAGGAGTCATTTGTGGGCAGGGTGTTGACATATAATGAGAAGTGGGTTCTGAACAAAGCTCCATGGCAGCGTCATCATTGGTTAGCATCCCATAAACCGGTTCCAAAACAGTCGAAACCAGCACTGTACCAGAAGAGGGTCCTCCTGTGTGTTTGGTAGACTGCTCGCGGCACCATGCATCGGGAACTGCTACCAGCTGGTCAGAGCATTAATGCAACTGTGTACTGTCGTTAAGAAAGACTTAAAACTCTGGAGTCAGCACTTCTGAGTCGCAAAGAGATCCTCATGTTACAGGACAACGCTAAGTCCCACATGGATAAGATGACCCGAGATACCATTCTACGCCTTGGATGGGAAACACCATTGCATCCGCCATACTCTCCGGACATTGCACCGTCCGATTATCATCTGTTCCATTCCTGGACAATCAGCTTAGAGGACGCCAGTTCAAATCCCTAGTAGAGGTGCAAAATTCATTTAATACTTTCTTCGCTTCATGGCCCACCAAGTTCTAACGCGATGGAATCCATGGCCTTCCAGAACATTGGCAGGAGGTTGTCGATGCTGATGGGGACTATTGTTGATCTTCCAGGTAGTCTTAGGTGACATATCGATGTTCGAAGGTGGTGGATGAGAAAGTGACAGAACTTTCTTGATTAGCTTTAGAAAAGATGTATTACTGTAAAAATTTGATAAGGTTTTACCTGGATATTTCCCCCTTGTCTTTCTATAATCAAGATGCGCAGTACTTCGTAGTATTGAGATATGTTGTAACCAGTTATATAAATATTTTATGTATTAGAATCTACCCACTTCGAAAAAAAATGCAATTGTAACATAAGTGCATCATATTTGTTTCTTTTCATTACATTGGAGCCTTTCTTATCCGAACATTGGGGCCGTATCTTGCTCGGATTATCGAAATTATTGCTGTTAATACTAATATGTATAATCTTTGACATGCAATGTGCTCTATATCAGGGGTGCCCACAAGGGGGGGCTATGACGCAAAGTGCGTCATTGAAATATTTGGGGGGTTAAAAATCTGTATAAATATGTTTGACGGAGTGTAAAAATTAATCGAAAAGAAGATTTTTTTATGGAAGAACACCTACGGGTAGACAATTGGGGGGGGGGCGGTGCGTCATGGACATAAGGGGTGGGTGGGCACCACTGTCTATATTGTAGAAAATTATTTTGCTAAAAATTATTTTTAAGTACAAAACACTTTAGTTAAAGTAAGTAATTAGAAATAGTATCTAAAAACGTTAGAATGTAAGTCGAAAATGTTTCCACAAATAACTACGAAATATATATATATATAACTGTCTGAAAACAGTTATATTTTTCGCTTCTTTGAATTTCTTCAAAGTGACTCATTTTGGGTTTATTGCACGTAGGGATGCATTCGAGTCGAGTCGAGTCGAGATTTAAGCCTGTCTCGACTCGTCTCGAGAAAATGTTGTCTCGACTCGTGTCTCGACTCGAAAATATGTTTCTGTCTCGACTCGTGTCTCGACTCGACTCGAATTCGAGTCGAGACGTCTCGAAATTCGAGTCGAGACAAAATGTACGAGTTAAAATATACGCACACATCAGCCAGACCATCATGACTACCTACCTAATTGTCAGTATGTCGACTTTTGGCATGGATAAAAACGGCGACACGTCTTGGCATACACGCAATGATCCTTGATAGGTCGCTGGAGAGAGCTGGCACCACATGTGCTCACTCAGTCACCTAATTCCCGTAAATTCCGGGAAGGGGGGCGATGTGTTCTGACGTCACGTTCAATCACATCCCACAAGGGACATCACTCAAATGTCCGGCTCCAATTTCAATGAAACTTTTTTTTGCTGATAGAAGGCATGTATGCATCATTACTTGTGATGACAAATTTTTGCCATGGTGCATGTTTTCTATTGTTTTTAATAACTTTTAAGAGTTGTGATGTGGTTATTAGAGATTACCACAGAAGTCCCTTACTACCCTTTGTAAACGGAGCGTTAATGAAGAAAAGTGAAGAAAAACTATGTGGATACATATAAGTCCTGGGGGGAAGTCGTATGGTAGATATGACCTTGATGGCAGCCATCTTGAAATCCGCCATTTTGAATTAAGGTCAAGTTTTCAAAATGGGAATAGGGTAATATGATACATAATTTCGGGCTAGAATTTAATTAGAAAAATAATGGTGAGATTAGTTTTAAGATACACCCATTTGGAGGAAAGTTACCGGCATATTAATTGTTTTTACTTACTGTGTGCGTAAGACCCTTCTTACTTTCGTCTCAAGACCTGTAAATCGATCGCAACGGCAGAGCCCGGTTTCGCACTAGTGTTTAGAAATCTTTAAACTCACTTGAGGCAATATTTGTGGATTATTGTATTGTATTTTGCCTTTAATTAAATTTGAACCCACTTCATGATCTTGTGTAAAGTATCACTAAAAGAGAATTTCTGTTTTTTATGGAGAACGTAAGCATAGCAATTATAAAAGGTGAGTAAGGTGCGTATGTATTTATAAGAAAGTTTATTTTACGAGTCTTTTGTGGTTCCGCCAACCTATTCTTTAGTTGTTTCTTTTTTTTTTTTTTCAAAATACTCATATCTCATAAATAAAAGAGCTATTATAAAATCTCTTACCACTATTCTTTAATACTTATAAAATTTTATTTATTGTAAAAGCACTGGCGAGATATTTCTTATCGCCCACTAAAATTATGGTGGAGCTCATTCGTGGCTAACGGTTAGCATACTTGCCTTTGGCGTGGGAAACCTGGGCTTGATTCCCGGTGGGAGTTCATGAGGTTCGGATTCCACATTAATCAGTAGGTCCACGTCTCACATAGCCTCGCTGCTGAACGGGACGTTAAAATCAGAATCAATTCAACTCAAAATTAGGGTTTTGACTTTATTATGATGTCATTAGTTTAAACGCCCAACTGCCCAGTAATTATAAACATTGACTACATTATAAAATTGTAATTTGTGACGACTAAAGTATCAGAAATTAAAGATTATTCTTTGGGTTTTGGAACATTTTGAAAAACGTGAAAAACTGGTACTGCACCGATACAACACACCTTTTGGATTTGTCATTGTGTAAAGTGATACAAACTAAAGAAGAATTACAACTTTATGAAATTGTATTAGGACTTATTATTTAGAAATAAACATCAAATAAGTGTAATAGTTCATATCCGTATCAAATACCAAGTTTATGATGAATCAACTACACAAAGTAGGATCCAAAAACGCTCATTGCAATTTGTTCCATCCTTCAGTCGAACCAGGAACTGAAACATAAAGAGTGACATTTTCTTTTTAAAGATACTTTGTCCAGCTAAGTATTGTGAAGGTTTATGTCAGTAGAAGGAATTGCATTCCATTATACAAGCGCAATTTCACAACTTTATGTACACATTACTAAATATCGAACACCCTTGTCCATATGATTAGCGTACGCGTCTTTGGTGCGGGAGACCTAGGTTCGATTTCCGATGGGAACTCCTGTGGTTCTGAACCCACGTTAATTTGTAAGTTCATGTCTCATATAGCCTTGATGCTGAAAGGGACACTAAACTCTAATCTAATACTAAATACAAATATTTAAAGAAAAATGATGACGCACCAAGATGACGTGAATTTGGTTATCAAATCCATTTTGTGTTTTCAGTTATTTTCTAGTAGTATTTTTTCTAGGCATCCTTTCAAAAGACAGTGATGCAAATTTCGTAACTGCGAATTCCTGTTACAAGCCATGAAATTATCCGATTAGATGCAAAATTTCCCGTCCACTAAAATAGATACCGTAAATTTACAATATCTAACAATAAATAATTTTGAAAGATATCGCTTTCGAGGGAAAAATGAAGTGAAATCTTTGAGTTTTACGTCCCACGGTTATGTCGGTTAGGCTAAAGGAGAGGGGTGATGATGAAAAATTAGTGAAATCGTGGAATGAAGAAAGTGGGAGGAACGGAAGAACCCCGAGGAAACCCACGCACACGGTGTTTGTCCACCACAAAGTTCACTTGGTACGAGCTGGGATCGAACCAGGGTCCCCAAGCAGCAGAGGTGAACGATCTACCAGTGAGCCACCGCGGCCCCGCTTTAGAGGGGCCATGACGTATAGTTGAACTCATTCTCGTAGTATGAAAGGCATTATTTATAATTATGCATGATAGGATCACAAACAAAATTTTAAAATATTATGTGCACTTTCTTTTAACAAACATTATATTGTCTTTTATGGTGTGGAAGGGAATGTTATGTTCGAAAAAAAAGTCCTTAACACGATTCTTGTTGCTACACACTGCATGTTTCTAGCCACAGAAAAGATGCAGCGATAGGTAGGCTATTTTTCAATTGCTTTACATTAGCTTGATGTTTCAAGTCTTTTGTGTGTTTCTGAAGTTCACTTTTACCACAAAAGAGCTCAATATTAACATGTCTTACATAGCTTTGGTTCGATTCTCAACACGGACTGCAACTACCCGTTAAATTGTGCATCCGAATGGCACTCTTTGTTAAACCTCGCTTATCACCTCTCAACTTCACCTCGAAGCAAATGTTGCATTTCTCTCTTTCATCCTAACACAAAACAAAACTAACCACAGCTGTGACACGAAGGAGCTATTTCAAAAAGAAACAAGCTGTGCTTCTTAGAGATGTGTACCAAATGATAGAAGTATAAAGTATTGTTTTCTTTCCTGTTTATTGATATCAGTTGGTGTTCTTAATGAGTTTACTCATTAGTTTAGAAAGAGTATATATGGAATTTGGACATATGTTGTACGTATTCTCCTGAGAAATTGATGAGACCAGAAAAATTATAAGGACAGATGGAATAGGTTTAAGCGCATCTACGTGACTTTATCAAATATTTATTCTCCATAATGGTACCACGCGGAAAACTTGGTATAGGCCTACTTTTATCTTTGCCTCCCTCTGTTAGCTGTTTTGTATAATATATATCGGATGGTTTTGATATTTCTTCTGATCATTAAAACAACAATGGTACCTGTGTGCGTGCAGAAATGCAAAAGCACAAGGTAACTTCCTATTTGTTTTGGAAACAACAAAACCCATTTCACGTGTGCGAGAGAAATTGAGCACAGCGAGATCGGGTGTTTACTCACGGTCAGTTCGCAGCAGGAGTCCATGGTAAAAATTTGGCTATCTCGAAAACACTCGCAAAACCTTACAAATACAAAAGACTGCGTTTCAAAGAAAGTTTAGACACAGATGTTTCAATTTTCTTTTGGCATCGTTCTTCAGCAAAAGAGTCGGTTCATTGTATTCGAAAAAGAGAAGGGAGAAAGGGTGAATTTATATTTTATGTGGGAGGTAACGTTGTAAGTAGTATAAACAATACATACCGCTTCCGACTCTGTATGCATACACTAGCCGCGGAGTTCACACACACACACAGAATCAGAGTCCTCACACACCAAGGGTGAGAGCTGTGCCACTGAGTCACAGCGGCCACGGGGCTAGGTCGAGTCCACTTTACGTTCATAGTTTCTTAGTACATAAATGTTACGATTATGAAATAGATTTTCCTTAATGAGCTGCATAAAAACAAAAGCTTTCGAAATGCATTAAACAATTAGCTCGATTTAAGTGTGAACTTAAAGTTATATCAGAGTGTAAATACGGATATGCACCAAAGCTCGAAAACTTAATACACTATTTCTCCTATATAGTCAGCATGTATCAAGCAATCATTCAGCTTTCATTTGAGAGGATGGAAATCGAAGGCCCCTGAACAACTATGTTACTAATGTGCGGAATGTATTTATCTTACAGTGAACTGCTTTGATGCCAAGTGGCCTAACTCCAAAATTGAAATTTTCCAGGAGTGAAAGTTGAAGTTCAATATCTCATGAACAATCCATATTTCTTTTATGTTGGGAACCAAAACCATAACTACTGTATGTAGTTCATTGTTTTATAACTTAGTGTTTACAAAAATCCTTTTAAAAAATACCAATTCATAGAAGTGGATGGTACTTATCTGTACTAGTTCTTGGCATCCAAGCAGTCCATTTATTGTAATACTAGCTTAATATACCCATTCTTCGCATGGGGGCTGTATTTGGAAGTCAACACCTGTGGAAGTATCACCATTCATTTCAGTGACCGCGAAAACTATGGATTTGACACTAGTATCAATCAATATGGGCTATTTATACGTGTCTCGGTATTCCTCACCCGCTGACACCCGGCCCGCATACAGTAGTAGCTGAATTTGAAAGTCATCGCTGATGGAAGTGTCACCATTGATCTCAGCGACCGTGAAAACTATGGATTTGACACTAATGTCGATCAATTTGGATCACTTTTACTACATGTCTCGCTAAACGCCCCCCTGAGACCCCCTGGTTCCAATTTTGACAGAAACGCTTCGCCTTAGACTGGGACCTGGACCAAGGTATCCGTGACCAAAATTTGGTAACTCTCGGTCAACTTGTCTGGTCCCCAGGTCGGTCCCAGTAAACGTCCCCCCCGAGACCCCTCTGGTTCGAAATTAAAAAAAAACGCTTCGTCTTGATCTGGGGCCTGGACTAAGGTACCCGTGACCAAATTTTGGGAACTCTCGGTCCACTCGTCTGGTCCCCAGGTCGCACAGACAGACAGACAAACACACAAACTCTTTATTTTATTTATATTAGATAAGATATACTATGTAAAATAGTCTCGTATCATAATATGTGATGTACAACAAATGTTACATTATATATTATCCGTAGCTCGTGATATGCTGCAACATATTAAAGTCTCAGAATAGTTGGGCAAGCGAATAATCCAGAAGTTACGTAACCCTATTGCGTTCATGGGAACGAAAACACAATAATTATAACTATGCTAAATTACTATAGACTACCAACTGCTCATTCAGAGAATTTATGAAGTTCACTCTATCGCAATAGTTTTATACAAACTAGATTTAGACTACGGATAATAGTTTTATACAAACTAGATAATCAATTATTATTATTATTATCATTATATTTACAGTACAACCAAATACAACGACATTAACTATTAGTTCTAATTAACTGAATTGAGCTGAAAATTAAATCTTGATCTTTAAAGATTAACTATTAATTTTATGCGTTCTGTACCTTTCTAAAGGAATAAAAGCTGGAATTGGTTTCAAGGCTGTTTCTGAGTGAATACTTTCTTCAAAATAATATAAAAAATTATAGAAAGATTTTCGAGACATTCGAGTCGAGTCGAGATTTTTAAGAGCCGTCTCGACTCGACTCGTGTCTCGACTCGAAAATTCGAGTCGAGAAATACGTTTGTCTCGACTCGTCTCGAATTTTACAAAGTGTGTCTCGACTCGAATCTCGACTCGAATTCGAGTCGAGTCGAGTCGAGATTCGAGACATGTCTCGACTCGAGCGCATCCCTAATTGCACGCAACAAGTGACCTGCTGTGTATGTATTGTACGTTTTCAGTGTTTTAATAATAAACACGAAAATGTGTAAACAGCACCTTTCGAATAAAACCCAATGTAGAACAACAACAAATAGTGCCATATACGAATGTATTGCTTGATTTATATACTGTACTCACAAAAGATACATCTTCTACATTCTTAATTTACAGAGGTTATTCAAAATTTCTGGTTAGCATTACCAGAATTCTAGAGAGTACTGCAGTGTTGACAAAGGCATTCTGTTTCGTAGTTGTGATTGAATAATATTTTTAAAGAAAATATTGTAGTTAAAAGAATCTCATAATATGAATTCCCGTTTCTATTAGTCGAGGAGTCGATTATATTGCGATTATTGTTACTACGAAAAGAAAAGCCATAACAGTGACAGGGGGCATGGTGGCTCAGTAATAGAACGCTTACCTCTGGTTCATGGGGCTTCTGGTAGAATCTCCGGTCAAGTAAGTTGTGGTTGACGCAGGGGCGTATCCAGGGGGGCGATCGGGGCAATTGCTCCCCCCCCAGAAGCGGAAACTTTCTTCTTTTATATATATAAATAAAACCCATCTCAAAGTTTGGAGCCCTTAAAAGTAGCAGTATGACAACCCACCGCCCTCCCCAGAAGTCGGTCGTGGATCCGCCCCCTGGGTTTATGGCATCTTGTCCGTGGGTTTTCCGGGGTACTCCGTTTCCCTTCCACTTTCTCATTCCACCAATTTTTGCTTTAATTATCGTCTCCCTTAGCCTAAAGGGCATAATTGTGGGACGTTAAACTGAAAGATTTTCATTTCCATGACAGTGACAACACCAGCCTGACATTCTCTGCCCCAGTAGTACAGCAATAACTGTAATAAACACATTGACTGTATATTTGCATATTATATTTTTCCGTAACGCATCAATCAAGAGTCGTTCCCGCATTTACTAGAAATGCGGGAAGAATTTCGTTTACAGTTCCAAGTTCTTCTAGACGACGATAAAGGAAACAATGAACACTCTTTTATCACACTGCACGGTAGCGGTAGAGTAAATAAAACCGTGACTAACTGGATTTTTAAACAATACCTATAGCTATACCAGGCCGGTAGCCACCCCAAAAATATAGGGAGGCCAGTAGAAGTTGGAGGGGGAGGCGATCCAACATATTATACTTCATCACTATATTACATTTCATTTGCAAGCCTACCATGAAAATTTTAGTTGGACCAGAAAAAATTTAGAGGGGCCGACCCCCTAAACCCCCGTGGATACGGGCCTGAGCTATACTATTGAACTACCTTGCAAATAAACAGAGAATTACTGTGCAATTCAGAACATCAATGACACTGATTTGAAATAAAACGTTTATGCATGCATTGTCTGCACATTAAACACATATATGTAAAGGAAACAAATTCAATCCATATAGTGAATAATATACTACACACATGAATTTACATACGTAAAGATATATGTGGAATATCGATTCACGTGTATCAAACCATATCATAATCTATTACAGCGGTTGCTGTCATGTAGGAAAGCATTCATCTTCAAAAGGAACAGGAAAAAACATTCATTTTCAAAAGAAGCAGATAAGTATTAATTTACTCGACTCAAACATGACATACTATTCAGACTTTTAAATGTAGACCATATAATGGTTTTGTCCGGAACATCAGCATCAATTGACAGTTACCCATTGTGAAGTAGGTTAACTCATATATATATCTTCAACATTAGCAAAGACTGACAATTCAGTAAAGGCAAATACTTATTATAACTTACAAGCCTTACGGGTACATACAATTTTTCTTTCTTGAATAAAAAATTATGTAGAGTTGTCTGGTGATTTTTCTTCCTTCGTTTTTCTTCGTGTAAAACTAGGTAGCAACGGACAGAACTTTCAATTTACTGACCAACTTTCAATTTCACTTATACTGCTGCTCGTCGGATGAAAACAAAGTGCTACAAGAGCGCTACCTGGAGAGTGGAAGCTTGAACTAACTGTAATTCTGGTTGCATATGTAGTGCACTACATTTTAAAGTCACGATATTCGAATTTTGGAATGCAACCATTAAAATTTTGGTATCAAATTATAAACCGCAATACGATCGCGATAATCTAAGTATTCCTGTAAGCTAGTTATTTCACGAAAGTGAGCAAAAGTTTATTCTACCTAAATTTAAATAAGTTCAGCTAATTACCAAATCTCTGATCTTGAGCTGAGGTATTTCAAATTTACGTCTACTCAGTCTAATAGCAGAAATATGCAATATCTAAATTAAATGGGCTTACCTTCTCTTTGTAGTTGACTAGAATGGTCCAGCTGTTTAGTGATGGAATGTGTCATGAATTTCGTGACCCATGACCCTGATGATCCAGAGGCAGTCAGACCCAGTGAATCGAACAGATCCATGGCTCAGATTGACCCGGTCTGACTCGGATAGACCCAAGACACGAAGTGGCCCGGTCAGACCCCTAATGCAGAGTAACCCAAATAGACTCATGACCCGGATAGACCATGATCTAGTGACCGGTATGGCTCAAACATCTCGAAACATTATCATAGATATGTGGGACTCCCAATGGTACTTTTAACAAACACGGTTCTCTTCTCTCTATATATATCTTTTCACCAAATCTATAACCTCTCTTTCTCACTTGTTGTTTGTGTTTGTATGTGTCAAAACATTGCACTGAAAGATAAGTACAAGGTTTATTATTTATCTATCGACGAAATGTAATGCACCGCTCAAAGCGTGTCATTACAATTGTCTAAAAGTTACCAGTTTCTTTTACAACTTGTTTTTCGATACCAATTTTGTTGTTACTCTTTTATTTATTTTCATATATATTTCAAAAATGTTTATTTTCGTTTATAATGTTAATTTGTGTTGTTTTAATTATTATGTTTTAGAATCATTAAGAAAAATGCATACGAATGGTTTATTGTAAAATTGGCAATACTGTTATAAAATTCTACACCTTTAATATGAAAAGAAAAGAAAGAAGGAAATAATTACAGCAAAAGATAAACATTTTTTTTTTTTTTTTTTAAAAAGTTACAAGCAGGACCGGATTTAGGGGGATGCACCGGAGTAAATTTTAGCAATACTCTCCTAAAATGTCATGTCATGTTTCCGTTTCGGGCTTAAAAGAAAGCGGTTTTGCTAAACACAATATTTTAAGTCATTCCTCATACACATCACAGATACCTAAAGGCATTTTAAAAAAAATAAATTTGATTCAAATGTACTGATAGTTATTGGTGCACCCCCCTCAGAAAATCCTGGATCCGGTCGTGGTTACAAGTTTTGTCAAATAATAGGGAAAAAAAGCAAATGGGGATCAAGATGGCGACCAGACAAATAAGTACTTGAGTGCATGTCTTCCTGTTTTGCCGATTCCTGTTTCGCCAAATGCCTTTGTCTACTAAATTATCGCACGCCTGGACAGGCCGCCATGTTCGGTGAATCAGGATTTCCTGTTTGGCCTAAAACTAGGGTTTTTTCAGCAAAGTTTAAACTTTTTTGAAGTTCGATTTGTGCGGTGTTGCCAATTTTCATTGAAGGTTGGGTTAAGTATGGAACAAAACACTCCACTTAGTGTTAAATGCAGAATTTTTTTTTTCTACAAAACTTCTAAATTAAAGGTAATAACTTTTGTTTCATTGTTACCTCTCATTAACTGTATTTAAGACTGCGAGAGAAGAGAGAAATCAATAATAGCTTTATTATTCGATATAATTTCGGTATTTCCTTGATTGATCGGTATTGATGAAAGATAAAGAAATTGTGTGGTTAAAAAATTCTTATGATTGCCAAATACGAGAATTAAGCTTTCAAGATTCTGCATAATCCACTACATCATTCCACACGTTGCCAATATGCATAAAAATAATTTGACAATTCAATATAATAATTATTCACACAAAACAATTTGAAACACGGTCTGTCGATAACCTTAAGCAGCTATATCAGGCAAATAAAATCAGGTGCAAGTTATGAGAAAAAGCCCTCATTATTACAATTGTCGAAAGACTGGCATCTGAATCGAAAAAAAAAAATCTGTAATTATTGTATGTAATTGAGCTTATTGTGTGTAACTTGCGATATTTTACCCGAGAAATCCCATGCTAATTTTACCCTTAAAGGCCCAAGGGATGCCTCTGAGATTCCCTGCTGCATATACAAGCTACCTGAACCCACCGCAACCATTTGTATTTTCCATCATTAATAGGAAAGGCTAGTCACTATTTTGCTATGAAATGAATTTGTCAATGGTAATTAAAAAAATAAACAGTATCAAATAATTAGAAACGTGCATACTTCAATAGGAGCCTCAGAGGCATCCCTTGGGCCTTTACGTTAGTATAAAAAAAACCTATTTTTTCTGAGGTTAAATTTAAAAAAAAGCTTAGGAAACGCAATCAGAGGGTGTATTTCAAAGAGATAGGAGAATTCTAGAGCGCAGGATACGGCACGAAATACCTATTAAGAATAATGACATTAAAAGTTGACCAGAGTGCCTTCGAGGCACCCTATGTGCTGTCTCGGGTTAAATTACTAAACAAAATCAAACTCCAAGTGTAAGAATAGGCCATAAGATTGGCGACTGTGTCTTCTAAACTAAAAACAAACAATGTTCTACATCTAGGCCCACACTACCTAGGCAGCCTATATGTAAATAAGCATTATCAAATAAAATCAAATTTTCAAAATATGATATTTGCAAACTAAGATAGGAAAATAAAATAGAGGCTTAGTGGTTATTCTCCAAAATGGTGACTGCGCGAACTTGAATTTCGTGGACTTTCCTCGAAAGAAGAATATTGTCGTGGCTTTTCCCCTAAAAGAACTGATTTCTGCTCAGAGGCACAAAATTAATCACAGTACAATGAAGCGGATACTTTTTCTAATGCATAATACTCATTATGATGGCATAGCCAGAAAAATATAATCATTATTGATAATTTTTAATTTAATCTTGTTTTCAATAACAATTTAATACAATAGAAATATATAATAAATCTTTCTTCCCAGTGACTGAAATGTAAACTCAAATATAAGGATCATTCATAGAAAAAGTAGAAGGGCAGTAAGATGCATGGCAGACACACACATGAGAAACAAACAAATGCTTGTTTGTGACTAGCCAAAACTGGCAAATGTAATCAAATCCTTATCTCTGATTGGTCGAACGCCTGTCTACGATATTTAGCTATATAATAAATTCGGTCTCATGATTTTCGGGGAATGACCACCATTAGAAAATCATTTCGGAGAATAAAACACTACGGAGAAGCTGCACGTTGCTCAAAAATCATGCAACGAAAATATACTCTATGTGATAACAAAAGTAGATTTTATGTAATCCTCCAAAATATGCAATATGAATATTAACAGAAAGTGTCAAATTAAATGGACAGCTAAGAAGCCGATTTTCATGGAATGCCATGCAAACCGTTGAGCGGTATGTCGAGACAGGCTGCAGACGACGCAAAATACTGTGTCAGGACTGCCGATCATACATGCAGCTTTAGACCCGTTCTCCCCAAAGATGATGCTGTCACGTTATCCCTTTCACTGGTCTGCCCTTTCCAAGTTCCACAAAAAGAACTTTTCTCAAACCGTTGTCGTAATAACACATTAAGTCATTTGAGAAACGTGATGGAGATGCGTAAACAGTCACTTGAGAGAAATAATCAGATGCGGCTTCGAAATGAAGCCTTGTCCGCTCAGTAGTCAATAAGCGTGCCATATAAATTTAAAAAAAAAAAAAAAAAAAGTTCTACAGCCATGAACACACTACACGTATATATAAATAAAATTTAGTTTAAATTAACAAAATGAAATTTTAAAATAAAAAGTGCGACTTCGAAAAAGGAACCTTCTCCGTTACAATAGTCAGGAAATCGTATCATATAAACCAAAAGAAACCGAAAGTTCTACAACTATGAACAAGTTGCATAGAAATAAATGATTTTTAAATTAACAAATACAATCAAAATCAAGACATCAAAATAAATGTGCACATATGCAGAGTAAATTGAGGAAAGTAAAATTGTTTATGATAATAGTTACTAATCATCTAATCCTCTAAATGAACGCACTGTGCCACAGCATCAATATAGTGGTTTATGTCAGTGTAACCATTACGAAGTCTAATCTTGAGTACTTCAAGGCGTTCGTTTATACGATTCCGTTTATTTTTCGTAGATTACAATAATATCCAACTTCCAACATGGATGTTAATGTTTTATTTTCTGCTTGTTTCTGTTGCATCAAGGTAATAAATCTGAATATATTTGAATGATCAGTAATTTACTTTCTCTTCATTTTCGAATGTCGTCCTTCCAAATTATTAATTGCACATTTAATTTAGAAGTTTCCTGGAAGGGAAAAGACATTCTGTACCTAACAACATCTAAGTGGGGAATAAGGCTCGACAACGGTACGCATGGTTTTACATGAAAATTGACAACATTGCACAAATTAACCGTAAGAAAATGAACGGTTAGGTGGGAAATAGGGATGCACGCGAGACGCGAGAAGTCTCGTCTCGTCTCGCGTCTCGTCTCGCATTTGCGAGACGAGACACGAGACGAGACTGATAATTTTATGCGAGACGCGAGACGAGACTAATCCATGCGAGACGAGACGCGAGACGAGACTCGGTTAAGTCTCGCACGAGAAGTCTCGCGAGACTTCTCGCAGTCTCGCAACATTTATGAATTACAGGTAATTATACATTTAATGATTTTACATTTATTGAATATTGTAAGTTGAGCGTTAATGCCTCCAGGAACAAAAAAGTGATTGGGGCAATAGACATTTTATGAGATTTATTATTATTGAAGGTTGATTTTCAGAATGAAAGCCTTCTTTAGTTTCTAAACATCATTAAAAAAAGAAAAGCTTTGTAAATTGGAAATTTATTACAACAACATGGATTTAGGACTTTATTTTGCGACACAAACACATACACGCGGGCGCGCACGAATACATGAACATCTGTTTTTGGTCTGAAAAGCGAATAAGACTCCCTATTGCTGCAAAATGTGATATTTCTGTTGTTTCTGTCTTTTTTCACATTACTACTAGCAATTTATGTTGGGGGATGGCGGGGAAGTCCCCTCTCGTCAAAGTTTATCCCGGGTCCGGCTCGCAGAAATAACATGATATTTTTACATGGATTAAGTATTTTCTTTCTATATATTTATCAAAAACATCCCCCTCTAGTTCGGAAGTTTAATTCAAACACTGGTTTGGTAGTATTGCCCTATAGGTTTGATGCGAGATGGTAGGAATGGCCCTATATCTGTCAGTAATTTTATTTTCTAGATCTGGCAACACTATATAATTTGAAAGCGAAAGTTGATAAAATGCGATAATGCAACATTGCTTTGCTACAAGCGCGAACGAACCAAAAGAATTGGGTCGTATTGTGTTGTGAGGAGTTCTTTTGTTGTCTACAAGCGCTTTTGGTGGTATAAAAACATCTTTATAATGGAAAATCACCCTTCAATGAAACGACCAAAACGTGTAAGTGTTGATAGTGGCGACGATATTTTAGAAGAGCCAAATATTGCTGGAGACCTCTAAGCTGGAAAACAATGTTGGATCCAGCAACAATTTATGCTGGTTTTGCTGTAAATTATGCTATTAACCCTTTGGGAATCCCATGGTACAATCTGTACCATACGGGGTGTTTCATGGTACATTGCGTTATAACTCTCCTATTTGAGCTTTTTCGTCGTTTTTTTTTTCAAGTCCAGAGGCATTGTAGAAGACCTTACGTATGGTTTCACACCTTCCTGCGTCGAGACATAGGAAGTGATGACGTCATAATTCTAAAATATATATTTTCTTTTAAAATTGCGGGGCCGGTCTATGTTCATTATTTTTTGGCGGGCTTATTTTTACACGTAGAAGATTGAAATTTTGCACAAACATGCAGTCCACCGAGTAGTATTTACCAGATTTTTTTTTCAAATTTCTGCGTTAAAACAGGGGGGATCCAGAGGGTCAAAATTTGAAAAAGGGATATTTTTACCCAAAAATCCCGTTTATCCTCATTTTCCCGCCTTAGATACATGATGGAGACAAGTGAATGGCCGCCTGAAAGGCAGTTCTATACTGAAGAGAATGATGTGCGACACATGACCCTAGGGTAATTAGGGAAATGTCAGGGAATTTTTATGAAAATATACTTCTGTATAGGGGAATTTTGGACATTTTGGGTATTATTTTTTGCGGGCTTATTTTTGCACCTAGAAGATTGAAATTGGGCACAAACATTCAGTCCACCGAGGAGTATTTACGAGAGTTTTTCGTAATTCTGTGTTATAACATGGGTGTACAAAGGGGCTAAACGTTGAAAAAGGGAATTTTTTACCAAAAAATCACTTTCACGGGATTTTCTCGCCTTAGATACATGATGGAGACAACTGAATGGTACCGCCTGAAAGGCAGTTCTATTCTGAAGAGAATGATGTCCAAACCATGATCCTAGGGTAATTAGGGATGTCTCAGGGAATGTTTAAAAATTTCCCTCTGTATACGGGAATATGGGACATTGTCGGTATATATTTTTTTTGGCGGGCTTACTTTTCACCTGGAAAATTGGAATTGTGCATAAACATTCAGCCCACCTAGTAGTATTTATCAGATTTTTTCAGATCTCTGCGTTAAAACATGGGGGTCCAGAGGGGCTAAAAGTTGAAAAAAAGGATATTTAGACCCAAAAATCCCTTTTTTCGGGATTTTCCCGCCTTAGATACATGATGGAAACATGTGAGTCATACCGCCTGAAAGGCAGTTCTAAGCTGAAGAGAATGATGGGCGAAACATGACCCTAGGGTAATTAGGGATGTCTCAGGATATTTTTTACCTGAGATCATGGAGTTTTACGGTAATTTGGGGCATGGTGGGGATTCCTGATAAAATTTCTTCAAGATAGAAACTTGAAATTTGGCACAGACATTTAGTATACCAAGTACTATTTATCAGATTTTTTTTAGATGGGTACGTTCACACAGATGGGTACGTTCCCTCCGTAATTTTCCCTTTTACATCATTTTTCCCACTACTGGTATATGGTATGAGCATGCAAGTGGTACCATTTGAAAGCCAGAATCAAATTCCAGCATAACTTTTCTTTTAATTTCGAGCGGAGGAGACACAAGTTCGGATACCATGTTGAACTTTAGGTTCCGTCTCCTTAGGATGTTATGAACATTCATCCCATGGAAAGCAATCACAAACCACCAAGGATTCAGCTTGCCAAGGCACTTTTAGGTCAAATACCTGCCTTCGGACAGAATATCACATCATCATTCATTAACAGCCATAGAATAACACATTGCAAAATTTTGACCAGAATATATGCGAGACTGCGAGACCATGCGAGAAAGTCTCGCGCGAGACGCGAGACGAGACTCAAAATTTTATGCGAGACGCGAGACGATACTTCACATTTGCGAGACGAGACGAGACGCGAGACGAGACCAACATTTGAGGCTGCGAGACGAGACGAGACTTTTCCATTTCTCGTCTCGTCTCGTCTCGCGTGCATCCCTAGTGGGAAATATCCCTTTCTGTACGTAAATTCCCTTTTAACTCGTTTCCTGGAAAACAGGATTCGGCGAAACGGGAATTCCTGTTTTATCGAACATGGCCGTCTGCCCATGTATGCGATAATTTCGTAGCTTAAGACATTGGGCGAAACAAGCAGGAACCCTTGCGTGCCATGCCTTTACTTTATTTCTATGTCTGACGCCACTACCCCGTACTTCTTTACTACTTTTTAATGTTAACAGTTTTATTATAACCGGTTATTCGTTCTCATTAACGGGCCATTTTGCTTACAGTCGCACTGTATCTTGTAAATCAATTTCAATATTGAAACAAGTTTAGTAATAGTTTAGTGATAACATGGCTTCATAGTTGCGACTATAACGATAAACACCTGCAAAGTTAGAATAGAACAAAAACAAAATCGAGTCAATAAATGATTTATCCATTTAAATCCATCTCAAATCACCCAATTTTAAACAAAATTGTTGCTTAACATTTTTTATTTTCCTGATTTTTTTTTTAAATCATCAGTTCCCTAGGTAGATAGTCACAAAACACTGTTTGAAAAAAATGATATACCAAAGTTTTTTCTGGCAGCCATTTTTTAAAATTGCGATTGGGCAAATTTTAATAAAAAAGAAACATGGTTTCCGGAAAGTTTAATTGCCAAGCCATTTTTAAAGATATCAGAATAATTAAAAAAACAATGTGTTCAGCATGAAATGAACTTCAAGTATACATTATTTTAATTTTTCTACCATACAAGAGAGTTAGTCAAACTCTTTATTGTAAATATTCGGAAAAATGTATCAATCGTTAATGTTGAAGACCATTAGTTTCATGAAGGAAAGGAGACTCACTAATGATATATTATTTCTGTGTTGAATATTTATATGCTACCTGCAGTATAAGTTTTAATGCTGAGCATGCACTCCTTTTTCTTTTAGAGCTTTTCCAAATGGCCGAAAACCTTCTAACGTCAATTTTGCCAGGTCAATATCTAAAAAGGGACTGAATGAAAACAACTGAAAATTTTACAGAATATTCTTTATACATATACGAATATATCACAAAAAATTGTGGCTGGAACTCAACTACATTTAGAGTATTAGAGCAGTGAATTTCACTGAAAACACTACATAGAGAAACTATAGGAACTTACAACACTACATAGAGAAACATTATTGTGTGTATAATGTACGAAAGTGTAGTACAGTAAAATAAATCGGTAAGTTATGTTTAAGAATTAGAACTCTCACCTATTGTTAGCACTGCCCATTGTTATTTAAAAGTAGGAATATTTGATCATTTATTGCCTGTAATGATTTAAACATCATTCGACCTATGTCAATTGTATAATTTCAAGCCCTAATTTGCTACTTTGGCACTGCACGAGCGTGTAGACGGGTAGCGCTTCCAGTGAAATTCACTGCTCTAGTACTCTAAATGTAGTTGAGTCTCAGCCATAACTTTTTTGTAAGATATTTCTATTTGTATAAAGAACATTCTGTAAAATTTTCAGTTGTTTTCATTCAGTCCCTTTTTAGATATTGACCTGACAAAATTGACGTTAAAAGACTTTCGGCCATTTTAGAAAAGCTCTAGAAGAAAAGGGAGTGCATTCTCAGGACTAAAACTTATTCTGCAGGTAGTTATATAAGTATTCAACACAGAAATAACATATCATTAGTGAGTCTTCTTTCTTTCATAAACTAATGGTCTTCAAAATTAACGATTGATACATGTTTTTCGAGTGTTTACACCAAAGAGTTTGATTGACTCTCTTGCATGATTGAAAAATTAAAATAACGTATAACTGAAGTTCATTTCATGCTGAACATACTGTTTTTGAAAATTATTCTGTTATCTTCAAAAATAGCTTTTAAATTAAACTTTCCGGAAGCCACGTTTTTTAAAATTAAAATTTGCCTAACCGCCATTTTTAAAATGACTGCCAGAAAATAACTATGACTTTTTTTTTTTCAAACCGTGTTTTGTGACTATCTACCTATAGGGAACTCATGATTAAAAAATCAGGGAAAAGAATGTCGGCAACAGTGCCTGGGTAAATTGGATGCCTCGCAGAGAACATAAGCTACATATTTTTCTTATGAGGAATCATAAAAGTTTAATTGAGCGAACCCGTAAAACTTGTTTTGAATATAAAAGATGGCACTGAGCCCAAACGGTATTTTGTTAAATCTTTTTGTATGCTCAAGTAGCACCTCATTTTTCAGGATGGGAAGATGAATGAACATAGAAATTTACATTTACATTAGAAATTTGCATTTGAAATATTCAAAACATGGTACCTTGGTTAAGAAATGTCTAACCAGGAATCTTGATTTGACTTTTCTTAGATTAGCGTCACTTTCAGCAGTAAGGCTATACGAGACATGGACCTACTGGTTAACGTGGAATCCGAACCATCAGAGCTCCTACAGTGAATTAATTAATTAATTATAAAATTCTGCAGTAATGCTGAAGAGATGATATTTCGGCTGCTTCAGGGTCGCCGGATCTGTTCGAGTCACTCGGTCTGTTCGAGTTATTGCGCTTGTCCGAGTCAACAGGTCTGTTCGAGTCACTGGATCTATCCGAGTCACTGGGTCTGTTCGAGTTATTGGGTCAACCTGAGTTACCGGGGCTATCTGGTTCTGGCCTATCCACGTCAGATCAGATCTGAGAAGCAAGACTCAGACCCCGACGACCCGGACAAAAGTCGTGACTCAAGTTAACTCATGACCCATTTCATCACTGTAAAATCACTGTACTTTACCGTAAAATGCATCAGATTTGGAACGTTTTTTTTTTCACAATACTGAATTTATACAAATGGCCAACCTAAAATTATGATAGTTCATTTCTATATCCAAAATGATTGCAGAGATCAAATTAAGCAGCTGGTCACCTTAATAGGTTTTGATTTATTTTATTTTATTTTATTTTATTTTATTCATCTAGCCTCATTTTATGTTATAGGGAGTATAACAGAGAGCAATTGCTCAAATGATACTGATAAATACGCAAATCTTTCAATAATAGGATATGAAACATTAATGTATATTTTAATAATCTGTGTACGAGTATTTTAATTGTTAGCGTAATTATACATTAAAAAAAGATTACTGTCTTGTCTTCTTGTCTTGTCTGTTTGAATGTACTTCCTTAGGTACTAATATATTACCTAACAGAGGTAGGGGAAGCGAAATAGGGTACAGATGTGAAACGCCAGTTTCTTTCTTGTCGTGGTTCAAAAAGACAAATTTGTATATGCATCCTTCATTCTAAAGGGTGAAAAGAAGAAATATCGGTTTGGTATTGGCGAATTCCGTACGTTCCAACATTAAATCTGTACTGACTAATATCCGTAATTTTATTAGAAAAAAGCAGAGGAATAGTAACACAGTATTGTAATATTTGTCAAGCACACTATCGAATTTGACAATGTGAAATACCTAGTACACTGTAAATATACACTACAATACAGTAAAATCACCATATTTGGTTTAAAATCAGGACTTTCAAACTAAAACGGATGCTCCGGATTTTGTCAGTTGCTTTGATTTCCATTGACGAGAGTTCCGTAAGATAAAGAGTGAGTGTACCGAAAACAGAAAAGTTGGAATGAATGGATAAAATAAGAATTAAGATAAGGAACAGCATATAAAGAAAAACCGTATAAATGCCTTCAATACATACATTTTTACTTGTACATATTAATTTATGTCCCTTCCTTATACGACACCCGGTTCTTCTTAAAGTGTCCCAAACCAAAGTATTTGAATAAAATACTCAGGGAACAGGAGGTAATAAAATACCATTATATCTTGTTGCTTTCCTGGATAGACGGTCTAGTTTACAGCAGTATGGCTGCTTCCAGACAGCCGGAGACGCAATCAATACAACAGATAAAAGCGACCAATCAGATAAACGTTTCCTCCTGGAGAAAATTGTTCCATACCTAGAGGGTTTACATTGATTTCCAAGATATTCCAGTACCTTAACCACCCTACAAGTATAAAAATATGGAGTCAGCATTAATTGGTCTTGAAATTCAAATGATATTAAAATGTATAAATAAGGTGATTATTATAATTTAATCAATCCCTATTTGCTGTACAAAACGATACAGCCAATCAAATTAGAATTATATTTTAAAATGTCGATTTTGTGTTAGCTAATTGCGTGACAGCCAGAGATTTGCTAAAATTATTTTTTTTTCTGAGTTTAACCTCCCACGATCATGTACCGAGGCTAAAGGAGAAAGTACTAAAATTAGGAAAAAAATATTTATGTCTTTAATAGAACAGAAGTACTGTGTACGTTACCAAAGTTAAAAAGAATTTCAATTCGTTGGACTCTGGTATTATGCCCAGCTCATTAACACTTAAGTCAAATAAATAGGTTTCCCATTCCAGCAGAACGACGTGCAACTTGCATTTTGATTGCAATGAAAAACAAAATACATTTCCAAATCGTTCACTACATGTGAACTCCTAGAGTTGTTATGAAATTCTCGACATCGCGTAGAGTCTGGCGTGAATATTTGAAGAAAAGAACCATTTTATATAGTAATTAGCAAAGATAGAATGTTACATCATTTGCCAAAGATTCATTGCAATTTTGAGGGCTACTGTTCTTGTCCATACATACCTTAGTATATTAATTATTATAAGTATATTGGTATATTATTGTTTAATTAATTTAGTATCTATTCAATACATTTTGTCTGCATCACATATTTTAGTGAATTTCGATAATTTTGAATTATTGCTACATTTTATGTTTAAATTGATAAATTTCCAGTTAATTGTGTAATTTATTCTGTTGTTGACAACATTGAAGATGAGTCGATTTATCTATGATCATTTAATCTTTTCGTTGTCTTTTTTTTCTGACTGCCCTTCAGAGGGCTCTTTCGGAGGAGCAAGTTATACGTATTACGCCTGATTGTCGTTTGAGGCAGAAACTTCATTTTTCTGTCCGTAAGTGTCTATAACCGGTAGAATCTATCACCAATTGCTTGTATGGCCAACCTTGAACTTTCTGCCTGACGTGACTGCTAATATATATATATATATATATATATATATATATATACATATATAGAGAGATAGATAGATAGATAGATAGATAGATATAGATAGATAGATAGATAGATATAGATAGATAGATAGATATAGATAGATAGATAGATAGATAGATAGATAGATAGATAGATATCTTGAACAGGTTTCTTGGTCCCCATTTTGGGACGTATCGACCTCTTGCAATTTTCTCCAGAAAGCACAAGCGGTCACTTTGTCCCCGTAAGGTCTCTCCGTCCCCAAAAAAAGGTCTCTTCCTCCCCAAATGGATATCCAAACAGGTCGTTTTGAAGCTTCGAGGTCTCTTCATCCCAATCAGGCTTACCAACTAACTTTTGTATGGAAATTGTTGACTTAAGATTTTTAAGCACAGAATTCACTGTTCAATATTTTATAGATGTGTATACTCTTCTACACATCAGCAATAACATATTGATTAAAATTTTCAAATTATATCCTATTTTCGAGATCAGGAATTTATTTGGGTATATCAATAACAAAGAAAGGAGATAGAGAAAAGAAAATATATGATAATATTCATTTCAACAGTTAATATTTCAAATTTGAAACATGTGCAATGATCTCGCACTATTAAGGCAGTTATTTAAACTAATTCTATCTTTAAAGTAAAAATTTAAAAAATAAAATCTTTCATTTTAACGTCCCACGATTATGACCATAGACTAAGGCAGTCGATGATTAAGACAAGTTAATGATAATGGAGGAATTAATTGAATGAGAATGTTAGATGAAAAGAGAGTACCCCGAGAAAATCCATGAAAATATTGTCCACCACAAACTTATGTGGCCGGGGATCGAGTCAGGGACTAGATGCTTCAGGGGTAAGCACCTTACTACTGAGACACCGTGCCCCCTTTCTTTAGAATTTTCGTTGCACGAGTATTACATGAACAATATTCTAATGGTTTTCAATAATATGCTAGTAACACAAGTAATTGAGTGACTGACATGGTAACAAAAATGTTTACGTACATATCGTTTAAATATAAAATTCGACTATACGTAGGAGTTCTAATACCACTATCTCTGGTGTAGTCGGAAATATTATATGAGGGATATGAAATAAATCTAATAACACTAATAATCTATTTTATAAGATATAGTTAAATTCTTTTTGACACATTATCCCTCTCCTCATTCATGTTTAGACTCCAAGTACAATATCATTCCGAATTCCTATCATTCGTTTATTTATGGCTCATTCGATTCTAGTTTATATTCTTTGTGTAACAACAATAACATATCCTCCCGAGCTCGTCCGTGGCTAAGCGGTTAGCGTACGCACCTTTGGCGTGGGAGGCCCGAGTTTGATTCCCGACGGGAGCTCATGTGTTTCGAATTCCACGTTAATCAGTAGGTCCACGTCTCATATAGCCTCGCTGCTGAACGGGACGTTAAACTCAAAATCAAGTCATCTCAAAATATTTTCCCCACCACACACACACACTAAACAGGTATTTAAAGGAGTTTGAGACAAAAGAACCTCCCTCTGGGCAATCCGCGAAATGTATGTATTAAATTCAAGAACTCACCCGTGTCTTCCGAATATGTAAATCAATTATAGTGCAGTGCATCAAGAATCATTTATATATTTTTTCAAGCTGAACATGGAAACGACATATGACATACAAAGGACATACGACTATCTTCAATATTAAGTACCAAATCTTTTAGTCCCCTTGCCTTCCGTAAAGAGGCATATACTCAAGCCCAGTGTGTTGCAAACTGTAGTCCGTGAATCAAAAGTGATACTCGAGATCTACCCTTCTGATGCTCTTAGAAATGAACATTGGTCCAAAAACGAGAGAGAAGACAAAATTGAAACAAATCAGATATGAAAATTAAACACTACAGCTAAGAATCTCAAACATAATTTGAAAATTACATACGCAACCATAGTTTACTTTCTCCTCCAGGACTGACATTTTATAAACTTTGTGACTCTAGTGTATAAGACATTCTTCTTCGTTTTCAATTACAAAACTGACAAACCCGCACGCAGGACACCATTGTTGTCTGAATGATTGAATATAATAGAAAATTTAAAATATTTATGGCTAGCAAAGTAGCTTTAATAACAGGGATGAATTCAGGGGGTAGTCCGGGAGGGAATCCCAACCGCAGAAAATTCATTCCCCCCCCCCCCCCCCGGAGAAACTCCCAAAATTTCAGTCACAAAATGTAGAAATTATTTCACCCAATTATTTGCTTTTCTTTCCGTGCACGTGCAGACGAAATCCGATCTCTCAATATACATATAAATGACGCAGAATTTTCTATAGAAAATATAAATATTAAACATGTAACATCTAAGATAGAATACCAAATATTCAATAAAACCTGTATTTCTTAATTCTATGACCGAGTTTAGCGGAACATGAAATTGTCAACTATTGAAGAAAGGTTTGTACTATACTCTCGCCCTATATTGTATATTAGTAGGTAGCACTAGCACAGATTGAGATAGGAAAGGAAAGATAGGGAAGATCTTTCGATCATTCCATATGATCTCTGATGTCAGCAGACTTCAGTTCTTGAAAATGTACAGTTCTTGCATTATTTGAAATAGAGCGCCTAAATCCCATTTCTCGCATCGGAAGTAACAGACGTAAATGTGTTTTACGACTGTTAAAGTAAACACACCTTTCTTTAACTAAAAATAAGTCAGTTAAAGGGTGAGATTCAGAGGAGCGTCATTTAGAGGGATCAGGGAGGAACAGTTATCCCTCCTGGGTTAGAGATTTATATAGAATTTATCAATATAATAGTAGTATATAAGTGAAAGATTGCTATTGAAGGTGACAAAGATCCTGCTCAGTGCCGTGCCTTGGGGAGGGACAAGCGGGGCAACAGCCCCGGGCGCCGAAGTAAGGGGCGCAAAATTCGGGAGGGAAAAAGAAAAAAGAAGGAAAGTAAAAAGAGAGGAATGAAACACATGTGCACATGTGGGCATGTGCACATATATAAAGTGACAGGAAAAAAGTAATAAAAAGTGCTCAAAATCAAGGAAAAGCATGGTTTACTTTTTTAAAATTTTCTCAACTTTCGCAGCTGGTCTGTCGACCTCACAGGGGTGCCGTCGTATACTCTCGTCCCAAGTGCTGATTTTCCACGACACGGCACTAATCTACTGAAGGTTTCGTAAACTAAACTATTGATGTGTATGCAGCGAAGAAATTAAGGCTAATATACTTGATTTAGAATCAGAAGTGTGAGAAAGAAAGATTACTTTTTGTTAAGATACTCCTATGTATGTTTGTTTTAGGACAAGAAATATTTGAGTTAATTTAAATCTTTTTAAAAACTTCTACATCAGTAACAAACAGTAACTACTGAATATAGGAAAAAACACCTACTGTAAATAGCAATTAAAGTTTAGTCTAAAATATTTTTGCCACTCTTTATTTAATGTTTTAGATAAAATTAAACGATTGTTTTTTTTTCATTATAATCTCACATTGAATATTTATCAGCGATTATTCTTAATATTAGGTAAGATGTGCATGTGAATGGAATTGTTAAATATGCTGCTTTCTTGCAAAAATACAGAAAAACAACCCTCCCCCCCCGAGGAGTTCACATTCCCCCCCGGGTGAAAATGTCTGAATTCAACACTGTTTAATAACACGTTAATAACATCTTTAATTAAGAATTTCTCGATAATTACTCGAATTTAAGACGTCCTCGAATCCAAGACGCACCCCAATTTCGCTGGGTTAAATTAAGAAAATAGTATTATGTTTCATTTTTACTATTAATAAAGAGTTCTTTGATATTGGTCATTTTCGGTGATTTTTATATAACCCTCTCCCCTTCCCATGTTGGGGGGAATGGCATGATAAAAATTATCCCAGTCCCGAATGTCATGTATGTTGAAAATTTGTTCGAGATCGGTCGGGTAGTCGGTTCAAGAGTTACTAAGTCTTATTTATTTTTCTATATCTCTCCCCTCCTCTCCTCCTACCCTAAGTTCTATCGTCAAAGGGATATGATGAAAACCACCTCAGATCCGAACCTCACCTATGTTGATAATTTGATTAAGATCGGTTCGGTGGTTTAAGCGTGATGAAGTCATAGAAACACTTACTTTATATTTCTTCTATTCTATTTTATTTTTTTCTTACGTATACGTCCCCCTTAACCTCCTCTACATTGTGCCGTCAAAGTAAAATGATGAAAACATTCCAGGCACGGACCTTATCTATGTTAAAAATTTGATCGAGATCGGCCGGGTGATTCAAGAGTTATTAAGTTTTATTCATTTTCATATATTTGCCCTCCTCCCCTCCCCTCCCCTAAGTTCTAACATCAAAATGAAATAATAAAAAAGTCTCAGGTTCGAACTTCACCTATACTGAAAATTTGATTGAGATCGATCGGGTGGTTCAAGAGTTATTAACTCACAAACCTGAGCACTTTTATTTTTATGTTTATTGATTTTTGTATATCTGCCCCTCCTCCCCATTGCCAACTTTGTTCCATCAAGGTGAAATGGTAAAATCCATCCCAGGCACGAACGCCATCTATGTGAAAATTTGATCGAGATTGGTCGTTCGATTCAAGTATTATTAAGGTTTATTTATTTTTGTATAATTCCTCCTCCTCCCCCTCCCCTAAGCTCTAACATCAAAGTGAATAGTTAAGAACACTCCTAAGCCAGAACTGCATCTACGTCAAAATTTGATCGAGATCATTTGGGTGGTTTAAGAAATTAAGGGTCACAATCATAGCCACTTTCAATTTGGAACTAAAGTTTTTTTGTTCACAGACACCGCTATTAATATATAGATGAAATGAAATATTTAAGTTTTACGTCCCACGATTATGCCGGCTAGACTAAAGGAAATTCTTATGATGAGAAATAAATGAAATGGTGGAATGAAGAATGTGGTAGGAAAGGGGAGAACCACGTGAAAACCTACGCACACGGTTGAATTATTAAATGAAAGCAATATGTATTTATTTACACAAAAACAAAATAAGGGAACCTTAATTGATATTCGAAAATTATTATTTTTTTTGTAAAAATGAACATACTGTATATTGTTATTAATGTATGCAGATATGGTCAAATGTTGACGATAAATTAGTTTTTCAAAGTGTAAAGAGTATTGTGGTCCACAAAACATTCTAAATAGTGAAAATAGTTCTGACTTTAAAAATGTTTGGGAAATGCCGTTCTACCATTTTGAGGTGATGTGATGTAAGTATAAATTAATCTTTCCCGACACACAAGGAGATAGTTCCAGTTCCAACGTATAAAATTTAATAATAATAATAATAATAATAATAATAATAATAATAATAATAATAATAATAATAATAATAATAATAATAAAAGAATAACAAGTGAGTTTCGTTTCAGTGTGAAACACTAGGGTAGACTTCCAAACTGCGAATTCAGTACTCAACCTAGAAGTATGCATCTCTAACCACTGGTTGCAACAGAGGAATAAGATCAAAGATTGATTCTGTTCCTCGGACACTGAATCAATTACAAAGAGTCATTACTCGATATTTCTTATTGTTTTACGAAGATTAATATTGAAACTGTAATTGCTAATTGATATCAGTTCTGAAAAAGAGGAATAAAATCAGAGGTGAAACATATTGTTCAGGATTGTATCCCATACACAAAAAAAAGGGTTATCGTTATCTATTTCCATTTTATCAATTATGTGATCAGTGTTGTAACTAAAAAATCGTAGATTTTTACCATTTCCAAGTTGAACAAGTAGATGAAAGTCGAAATAAAACACCATTTTTAATCAACGAAACCAAGTTTTGAAACCAGAAGTACTAGTAAATTTCAACCACTTACGGTTTTGGTAAAATTGCTGAGTATGGTGATGGTATATTCTATTGGGACGCTGAATCGATTGACAGAAACCGCTTGTCGCTATCTATTACCATTTTTCTTCTATGGCTATGAACGTAGCTTTCTATGGCGGAAATGGTTGACTTCTACCCCTTCCGATTTAAATAGAGGGTTAAAGAAAGAAATGGAGTCTATTCGTCGAACAATGAGTAGACCGAAAAAAAAAACTTTCTTGAGTCATCATTTTTGTGTTATGAAAATCAATATTGAAACCTGAAACACTAGTAAATTTCAACCATTTCTGGTATTAGTAGACTGTTGCAGGTAGTGATGATGTATTCTCTTGAGACATTGAATCGATTTCAGAAACACGTTTGTTGTTTTGTGTACACATGATACTAATGTTGAAACTGGAAATGCTTTATCTGAGAAGCTTCCGTTGTGAATAGAGAGTTAACAGAGGAGATAGAATCCATTCTTGCGACGCTAAATTGACTGAAAAATAATCGCTTGCGTATCTTAAAGTTTTCGCTCTGGTATATGTTGACAGACGGACTGACGGACACGAACGTTCACACTTTTCCACACTTATGGACAGCACAGTTTGGAAATCTAAAAAAAAAAAAAAATAGTCCTGGGGGGTCATGGGCGTCCCAAGTTTGCTTGGGCTCCCCAGAATCTAAGTGTATGTGTTGGATATATGACAATTTAACACACACACATTACCGGGACCAACAAATTTAATAAATATCAGCATCACTGGTGCAGGGATATATCGCCAACTACATTAGTGGTTAGTTAGTTGCACGTTCGCAACTTAGAAGAATCAGGTGCCCTCCAAAAATTCTCGGACCTCTGAACCTATGAAATATTATTATTGCATTTTATTAAAAGAAAAAAATCTTGTTATTTAATTTGACAGGAGAAAACTAATGAAAACATAGGTATTCCTTGTATATTAATTTGTGTGAAGAGAAATGACAAGATATCCTATATTTGCACTGTTTTAGTTGCTTACTACATCCCCCAATAACTATTAGCATTTTCTTAAATGTGTCTGTGCTTAAGTGGTGTAGCACTTACGGTCCAACATTTCTAAACTGATATTAGAAGTAAATTTAAATAATTCTGTTGACAGATAAAAATATTTTAAGAGGGAACATTATAGGTAGTACGAAATGCTTTAAAGTTAAAAAAATAAAACTGCATTGTTATATCTAACTCACTTTTTTCATATACAACACTTTAGTTATATTTGTAATTTCTTTCCATATATATATATTTTTTTTAAATACAGGAAACTACCATTATGCACAACCTCTGAATCCCTTTATATAGCGAAGGAACATCGGTGAAGTTGTAGTTGGTCAGTATTCACGACATAAATATACTCGTAGTGAACTAATGGCGATCTACGATAATTAATTTAATTTCAGGGATGCTGAAATAGTAGATGAAAATTAAGGGGCCCTGAAAGCAACTGCAATTGTAGAGAAAATAATTACTATTACATTTTTCCGGGGCCAAAATGTACATTTTGTGAATGTTAGGCAGAACTGGAATTCTGTTCTGGTTAAAGATAAAATAAGATACAAAATGTGCCACAAAGTGCTGGAGAGTCATTAGGTAGAGCACGAAGATACCGATGAGAATGTAAGAAATGCAACTTTGCTCTCATTTCGAAGGAGAGAAGATATCATAGCCGGCAATGGGTTGGCACTTAAATGTATATACAATATAGAGTATTCTTGTAAAAGGCTGCTGCACCGGGCAACCCGTGATTTCCTTGACTGACTTTTGAGTTTTACGTCCCGTTCAGCACCGAGGCTATATGAGACGTGGACCTACTGATTAACGTGGAATCCGAACCACATGAGCTCCCGCCGGGAATCGAACCCGGGACTCCCACGCCAAAGGCCGTGATTTCCTTGATATATGTATATACAAAAAGAAAAAATATATATACATATTCGAATGCCTTGCAATTAAAAAAGATCCCACCTTCCCATCCTTCTTGCAGACCTACTGCGAGTTCGCAAGATGAACAATTTCGAATTGTCTCTCGACAAACAATATGGATTTGGATGAAATAAACAATAATATTTTTGTAGGCTGTAACGACACGTCGATATGAAATTTCATTAGAGAACATTAACACGAAAGTATGAAAATATAATAAACTATTAAAAGAAAACACTGTAACATGAAATAATGTTTATAGGGAATAAGAAAATTAATGTTACCATGCAGAGCAGAAGAAAAAAATATGAAAGAAATTTCGTTCACTATACCCATTTAATGACCCTACAAAATCTCTCTTGTTCTAAATTAAAGCAGTAGAAAAAACGTTACTTTCAAAGGTTCGGATAGTCCTTGAAAATAAAGTTGTGGTTATCTTTGACCTTTACAGAGGTTAACTTCCATATTACGTCCCCGTTCATCTTTAATAGTAATGAAGTAAAAGCTTTTGTGTATCAACTACGTGTCACAACATATTGAACTTCTTTATTTTATTTATTTATTTATTTTACATAGGGTCTACTGACAAATTATATTTAACATAAATAATTCGTAAGTATATTTGTAAAGTTTTGTACACATTCCAATTCCAAGCAGGGCCGATGGGGGTGCATTAATAACTACCAGTACATTTGAATTAAATTTGATTTTTTAAAATGTCTTTAGGCACCTGTGGTGTGAATTAAGGATTGCCCTGGAAGTTCTAAGAGTCTGCTCTCGGTGAATCCTTTTCATTCAACCTTCAAAAAATTGACTTAAACTATTGATTTTTGAAAACTTCACTTTCTTTTAAACCCAAATGGAAACATGACAGCAGAAGTTTTCAGAAAATGTTGCTACTTTCACTGCTACACTGTAAAAAAATCGTTGTGTTATTTCAACAGCATGCCTATATGTTAACACGATTGTGTTAAAATATAACACAAACAAGTGGTTAGAACAACTCCCTCTCCATTTGGAGTTGTGTGTCAAATGCCGGTAGTTGAAATGACACACAGCCTGTGTGTTAAATCAGCACAAGTGTAGAATCTTCGGTGTTGTTTTCTGCGTGATTGTCAAATATGTTGGGCATCTAATTATAAAGGCTTGCGAATTGAAGCTACAGACAAACAGAGTAGAAAGAAATATTTAAACAAATCCAGGTATACGCAAAATTTCATCTCCCATATTTGATGCATTTATTGCTTCTTTTTCTAAGCGATTGCATACTAGAAGCAACAAACGCATCAACTTTATTAGATGGAACTGGCGCCGATTATTTGAAAGTGTATATGAAAGAACTATAAAATAAAGTAAATAGACAGTCGTCATTTGTTATAAAATTAGGTCTACATGGCGAGCAGATTTTATCTTATCCCGAACGGTTATCGTCGAATATACGTTGCTTAAAGGAGCACTCTGATTAGCCAAATTCAAAAGACCTCAACGTTTTATCCCTCTATAAGCGACGTTTTCTTCATCGCCCCCGTGGCCAAGTCGGAAGAGCACGCTGCTAGTAATTGAAAGGTTGGTGGTTCTTGCCCCTTCACCTCCCCCCCGCCACTGGAGTACATTTTGTTTTACTTGTTTAAAGTGTTTTTTTAGACTCAGCATAATGTAAACACATTACACATATAGGCGATTTAACATATTTTGGGGGAGTAATTTTGTGGTTCATTAACGCTTACGGCACGGCTCAACACCGGTTAAACGTCAACACCGCGGGGTATGTGTTGAACTAACACCGCATCGTGGTAGTCACGCTGGAACGGATAGGTGCTGATTGCCACGGGTGCTGACTGCCATAGCCAATTATTGGTGCTGACTGCCACGACTGTCGCTGATTGCAAATATGAAGGTGCTGACTGACACGACGGCGTGCTGACTGCCACGTGCCTGGGAGAAACTATATTTGGAAAGAGAGGAATTAACCCCTCATACTAAATTTATGATTATTAATTAATTTAGTAGGGATTAATTTAGTAGTAATCACAGCAAATCTATGTGGCATCCTATAACTTACAAAGTTGCTCACTAAGTGGAACGACATACACTTGGATATTTATAAAGGGATTGTCTTTTCTGTTATAAGGTACAATTTGCACATTTCATTGTTTATATTAATTGTTTTATTGTATTATTTAATGGATATAATGGTCTGAACCCAGCTGACAAGGGAAGTTTGGGAGAAGCACTCGCCTACAGAGAAATAAGCACGTCATTTGAAGGACCAATTCATGCTGATTACAATAGGTAATAAAACTCCTGTACGTTGAGAAGTGTTCGAGATATTCAACTTGGAAATTTATATGAGAAAATGAGTGGATGCACGTTTCAATGCGTTAAGTATAATCACCCATGGCGAAGCCTGATGGTTTGAACTTGCTATTGCTTGATCACTAGGGTCCATTCGCAGACAAATTGTCCATTACAAGTTGCATGACGGATGGCAAACTAATGGTTGAGAAGATACCAAAGAATTGCACACGATTTATGCAATCATTTGATGTGTTTTGATTCCGATCAATCAAATATTATGGCAGGAGATTTGTATATAGTATGAATCTTCTTCATCTGGACGTTATAATGTACCAACGAAACAATCAAATAAAGTTCGTGTCCGTACGAATCACTTCCGATCACCGCGATACATTAGATTGTTTCAGTTTGCGTTCTGCAAGGCAGGTTACGAACAAATTATAGGCCTATAACTTTTGAATCACTTGTCGAATTTGCTTTTTGCTTTGGTTCTGCGAACTGTTCCCTTGACGGATGCAACACAATTGCACATATAAAATGTTCATGGTGCAAGGGAGTATTTTGCCTGCGTCATTTCTTCATAAAACAGAAGAACAACAGTGATCAATTTTCATCTCTAACCTATGATTATTGTGAACAATGTAATGATTATTGTGAACAAAACTTTTTTTCCAAAGTATACACTATTCAGCCTTTCATTACTACACTAGCATGAGGACATTCCACCCTCTCCTTAATAAGATATAACAAGCTAAATGTCCTAAAATTACGATTACCTTTTAAATTTTAAACACATTTCAATTAACCATTTCAGAGTTACACGCATTTCTATATGGAAGGTATAAAGTTGAAACACTTTGCACCTTTTAGATCAAAATACCATATTATTATTATTATTATTATTATTATTATTATTATTATTATTATTATTATTATTATTATTATTGAAAATGTTAAACTTTAAGTGAAATATTCAAATAAATATTTAGTCAAATTTCAACATTGTAGTTGTAATAAGGTATCCTCATGAAGCGAGATCGTGAATTCTTATCTTCTGAAAAGCAAGAAGTAGATTGTTTAGTCACTATTTCATTATCTCCGCTGGCACTGTCAATATTGCTAAGTTTCGGCTTCTTACTAAAATATTCCAACAAAGTTTCTTTCTTTTTTTGGGGGGGGGGAGCACTGGATATTAGTCACAACAACTTCCTGTGAAACTTGAGAAATCTTTAAATACCCTAGATAAAATATAAAAAATGAAACCACTATACACCGATACACGTGAAGGCTATATATACAGAAAAAAAACCTTCAAACTAACTGCTCACTGCCAAGGGCGCCGATTTCTCTGTAACTCGGGGGGGGGGGAATTCAGACGTGGATTTGTGTATTCATAAAAAAATACATATAACAATACAAAATGCATATAAATATACATATTCAAAAAATACATGGGGGCCCATATGAGCTTTGGGGGGCCCGGCCCCCTAGAATCGGCGCCCTTGCTCACTGCAAACACAAACTTCAGAATAAATCAAGTGTATTATTTTTGGTTTGGGTGCCAGGGTGGCTATTAGTAAAAATAACTCGTTGTTTTAACCTTACAATTCTCCCTTTCCACTTTACAACAATAGATGTTGCTATTTTTGTGACACAGGGAAAGGATGAAAATATCTTTTGTATTTAGGACCACAAGATTTCCGACAAAGAGCCGAGTTCTGTATGTATCTGCTTATCCTTATAAAACTCACCCTGTATCCCAGACAACAGACCGAACTGTTCTTCCTTTGAGCATCAACGTACACCGCATTCCCTTTCTCCAGCACACTCAAAGTTCACTAATCTTTATTAAGATGGATGTGGCAAAACATTTATTGCAAGACATTACCAGATATGATTAAAATCAGAGTTCCATTCCCGTTGTTATTCTAGAACAATTTTCAGACTTAAAGACAGTTTACAGTCGAATATTTTATAATAATATCAAGCATAGATACCGTAAGACAAAATTTTTAATAACTGTCCCTTGCCTAGGAAACAGCCAGAATCAGTAAGAGAGAAGGTATATGAACATCTCTGAACATGAGAAATTTCTTTTAAATATATATTCAATCACAATTTTACACTGCCTCTGTGATCCTCCACCCTTCCCCCCCCCCCAAATGTTCTGAATAAGTCCTATATTTATTCAAATTACAAGCATTTATGATATAACAGAAAAATAAAGAAATCATGACAGTACAGTTTATAAATTATTATTACTGTCGTAAAGGAACATGTAATGTCTAAAAACGAAAAAAGCAATAAAGTGAGGTTTGAATCAATTCAGAACACATGCATCAAAAGTGAGTGACAATTACCAAGCTAGTAGTAGAGAGGCAGTGTCAAGGCTTAAACTGAGCCGGAACGCTCGGCACAAAGTTTTGGCAAATCAGCCTGTTGTCAGAATTTAGTTCGTGTGCAACAACAGTCACTTTACAAACATTGTGCATTAATTTTTAACAATTTTTTTGGTTCTGTCTATGAAACGACTAGCAATATGATCTATCAAACCAGATCTGGATCAGGGATTATTTACTTTCATTGTTGACTGCGTTCTCGCAAATTACTGTGGATAAGCATTCTGGTGAGGTGGCTATTCACTGAAACCACTTTAAGCCCTGGGCAGTGTGTATGCCTAACGAGCAGCATTTTAAAGGTGGAGCATGGCCACGAACTCTGTTCTCACCGGCCATCCTGACTGAGTGACTGAGGTTTTATTTGTTACCTTTTGTCAGGCCAGGGTCGCTGTTTTCTCACTTCCTTGCCCCTCCTTTCTCTTTGCCTCGTTATTCGCCTAAAGACCTTAATATTGTGTAACAAAAATATAAAATTAAGCAAAATTGTGTTGTATTCGCTTCAGCTCAGTTCATAGATAACACTGGATGACTATCCTAATAAACTTCAGAAATGTGGGGGGCAGTTGCCCCTTGCCCCCTAAGTTACGCCTATGCATGGGTGCTCACTTGAATTAGTTTCAAGACTGTTTCTGAGTAAGTACTTTCTTCAAAATAATATTAAAAACTATAGAAAGATTTTCGAGACATTCGAGTCGGGTCGAGATTTTTACGAACAGTCTCGACTCGACTCGTGTCTCGACTCGAAAATTCGAGTCGAGAAATACGTCTGTCTTGATTCATCTCGAATTTTACAGAGTGTGTCTCAACTCGAATCTCGACTCTAATTCGAGTCGAGTCGAGTCGAGACTCGAGATTTGTCTCGACTCGTGCGCATCCCTAAGACAACAGTGAACACTGGTGAATTTCTACGTATGTTTTACTTTAAAGGTCTCCATTTTCCTTCCTTTTCCATTTGTTTCTGTTTACTTATCTAAGAGGAGTGTATACATGTATATTTAAGTGAAAAAAAAAACTTCAAGTATAGGTAATAATTGTAATAATAGCAACAGGACTTACAACCTGGCTTTCCAGATACAGCCTGTGAGTTTTTAGAGGTGTTAACTACTGGAAAAATATATTTTTGAATCAGCTGTACTATATGAATTATTACTTAAAAATGACTGTAACTATCTGCACGTGATGATCACGACCAAATGGCAAAACCAAATGAAATGAATATAGTTAGGCCCCAGTCTCAACTGAAGTGTTTTATCAATTTCATTATAATACATATACAATGGGGGAAGTGGGGAGTCCGAACTTTTGCAAAAAATTGTGTACCTCACAAGTTGTTCAACTGACGGAGCTGAAAGTCAGGATATTAAGTTTTTATTAAAAATAAACAGAACGTGTTCTAGCATTTTTAAAAATCTCTTTCTATATATGGGAAACTGGTCGTGGGTTGATTTTAAAAGTAAGCGGAAATGATCGATATTAGTTGAAAAACAAATTGAGAAATAATTTTAATTGAGAAACAAGAAATACAGTGCTTCGCATTATATATCCACTGCTTTCTACTATAATAATTGCTGAATCGTATGTTTATTATATGGAGCGTTCAGAGCACAAGGCAATTAAGCCATAAAATTGTGAGAATAAAATAGATAAAATTGATATTGTAAGCTTAGTTAATGGAAATTTAAGTTTGTACGGTATGCTTAATTATATGGAAAACTACACCATTTTTACTCCTTTACGTTGGTCTACTATACCTTGATTGGAGACTCAAATTTCATTCAATTTTCCACTGAAAAGTATCTGTAATTCAGCAAGAAAATACTTCTATATATGATGATTAAATTGAAGTTTATCGTAATTTGGCCCATGACAAACACTTTACCATTTTATATCGCAAACGTTAGATCCACCGTTTTTGTAACAGAGCGGTACTTGCGCAATTCACCCCAGAAGTTCAAACGTCGATTACTGATAATTTCACAACCTTGTTTTATTACAAGTGTAAACTCTTTAGTCAGTAGAGAAGAAGGCGTGAATCACTGGGCAGAGTAGATGATGATGGGTTTTGGTGGGTCGGAGTGAATCCCAGTGGTTCATGGTGGGTGGTGGCTCGGAGTAGTCATGGTGGGTAGTGGTTCAGAGTGGGTCACGGTGGGTCAGTGGTTCATGGATCACGATGGGTTGTGAGTCAGTGGGTCGTGGGTCAAGTTTTCATTGATCCACACCATCTCTGTATCATACTCCGTACTGTCATCTTGCTTGTGTCATAATGAAGAGATTGAAAGGACATATTTCAGTATTACTTTCATCTTAATACGTAGCATGATTTGTATACGATATTAATTCTTAATTTTTTTCTTTTATTTTCTCGAAAATTATATGTGATCTTTTACACTCCAGCATACCATTTTGTCCATCTCATTTAGATTTATCATTTGGTATCTCATCGTTGGAGAAACTTTTTTTCTCATTGAAAACTAACAATATTGTAGAGTTTTGAAGAACGACTCTATCGTATTATGTTTCCTTAACAGAGGCGAACACCACACAAACTTGGGAGCTGCACACGCTTGCAAGATTGTTGCATATACAAATAATAAACCTAAGAAAGAAAGTTTGAATTTAGCAAATAAACTAAACAAACCGTTTGCTCACAGTTGCGGAATTTTCAATTTTTTAAAATCGCGACTCTCAAATTTAAACAAATTAATACAGTATTTACACATTATTGCAATATAATATAAAGTAGTGATACCCATGATGCTATAATCTTTTGCGCAACAGATAGTTGGATGTCAGCGTCTAGCCTAAAACTCATAGGAAACCATATGATACATAATTCTACATATTGAGATGAAATCTAAATTTTGTGAGATCTCACAACAGAGCAAAATTTTTATCAGTCAACCACAATAACATCCTAGTTAGTACATATTATTTAATTGTTTTTTTATCTTATGCGTCATTTCTTCTTAGAGAATATAGTGTACTTTTTTTTAAAAAAATAAATAACTACGAGTCTCACATTTATAAATGAGAATATTAGTTGAGTTGAATTGGGTTTTAGCGTTGTGTTCAGCAGCAAGGTTATATGAGACGTGGGTCTACAGATTAACATGCATCCGAAAAAGACGAAATCCCACCATTAATCGAACCCGGCTATCCCGTGCCAAAGACGCGTATGTTAACCATACAGCCATGAGGGAGCTCATATATGAGAATATGACAGACTATGGTTCTGCCTATGTTCAGGAGAATCCCAAAAGAAATGGCATTCGGGGCCACGGTAGCTCAGTGGCAAATCGCTCGCCTCTGAACAGTGAGATACCGCTTTCCATTAGAGTTCCCACCAAGTGGGTTTTGTGGTGGACAAATACCGTCTGCGTGGGTCTTCTTCTCCCGTTTCCTCCTACTTTCAAGATTGCACCAATATCGTTCGTCTAGGGAGCAGGAAAATTCGGTGTAGGAAATCTCGGTGTAGCAAAATTTGGTGTAGGAAAACTTGGTGTAAGAAAATTCGGTGCACGGAAAATTTGGTGTACGGAAAATTCGGTGTGAGGAATGCTAGGTGGAAAGGAAGATTTGTTGTAGTAGACCGCAGAATCCATTAGAAACTTAAGTTTGAAGATAAACGAGCGTATTAGTTTTAATTTGAAACTTTGTGTAGAACGTACTTTTACTGTCTACTATAAGGAATTTAAAAAATTGTGTTCCTGAAATAATTTGAATTCTACATTTCGACGGATTTGAACATTTAATGGCCCTTACATGACGATAAATTTGTTTTTCATTGTCCGTTCGTGTGATTTAGCGAAGCGACCATCACCAGCAAACGACATTTAATTTAAAACTTAAGTTTTTATGCTGTTTTAGAGGGTGTATTCTAGAATTTTCTACTTCCAAAAATAAAACTAGCGAAGCAAAGTCTCAATCCTACCAGGCAAATGCCGGAATGGTACCTACTAAAACAGGCCCTGGCCGATACATTCCCAAATCCTTTCCATTGCTGTTTATTGTTATTGTTAGATATCCAGTATAAAATGGCCTCAGAGCTGTATCTGGTAATTGTTAAATAAATAAATAAATGTAGGTTACTAGACGGGTAAAGTTGAAAATTGCAGTTTTTCCAAAAATGTTCTAATGATTTTATGTCTATTTTATAAATAAATATTTAAATCTAAAGTTTTCAAAAACGACATAGTTTATTTGTGTTACTGAAATGTGTAAAAATAAATGCCTCAACTAAAGTATTTACGCCTGATTGGAGGTGAAGTCAATAAGGAGTAAATTGGGTTGCAGTACTTGTTTGCCTTAACTTAAGGCAAAAAAACTGAAGTATCTGATTGGAGGAGAAGTCAACTATTTGTACAACTATTATCTGATAAATCCATCCTGCTTTATATTTCCCGTTCCACTAAGACTTTTTGATCAATATATTTTTGCATCTTACATATGTGCATATACAGAGTGATTCTTTTAATACTCACGGATTCCATTTGGCTCTAGAATTTCTAACTGAAGTCCGATTTTCATTCGGTTTATTACAAATGATCAAGGAAGGATGGGAGATTTATGGGACTATGTTTGCTGGTTTAAATTCATCCGGGGTAATATCGAGCAGCACGCAAGAAAAACAGCAAGTATTCTCCAGTGTACCTTATAGTTCGAATGAGATATTGAATATTTGAAGGGAAATTGAAGAATACAAATTAAGTGTTAGTGGTAATACACATAAATCACATGTTGAATAGCTATAGCCGGTTTCTCACTACAAACGACAGAGAGATTTCTTGAGCGACTTAAAGAGTCGGTAACTGACATCTTCCACAACACCCGCCAGCGCGGTCCGATGCTTCCCTATCTCACTCAGAAGCGGTCCTGTTTCTTGCAATTTATTCACTAACGACCATATTATGTTTCTGTCTGGGGCAGAACGTGAAGCAAAAGTGCTTGTAAATGCCCTTTGCATAGCAACAACAGATTCCGTTCTCCAAAAACTTCTTAACGATAAAATCACGTTGCTCCAAAGAGTACATTATTGTAACTGTGTCTTGATCACATTGATACAGTAGCAGAGCATAATTCTCAATACAACGGCCAGTTTCCTGTTTCTTATTCATCGTCGCGAGGTTGCCATCTAACGAAGAAACTCAAATCTCCACACCGCACCTCACCTAATTCCAATTGTAAGGTACACTGGCGAATATTTGCTGTTTTTCTAAAGGCGTGGCCGATATTATCCCAAATTAATTTAAACCAGTAAACACAATTCCATAAATTTCCCATCCTTCCTTGATCATTTGCCAAAAACCGCATGAAAATCGGACTTCAGTTAGAAATTCTAGACCCAAATGAAATTCGTGAGTTTTAAAAAAAAAAATCACCCCGTATGATGTACTATATGAAAGGTGTCTTTAGTTGTTTCTATAACTATCCTCTGAACTTATAGCTGTAATTGCTTCAATTGTGACAAAAAATGTCAGCTTTATTGTGTGATGAAAAGTAATTTATAGTAACACCCCGCAAAAGACATGCAAGAGGTATTGGACTCAAGGCAAAAAAAAAAAAAAAAAGAAGAAGAAAAAGAAAAAAGAAAAGAAAAGCTTTTCTTGAAATAGGTAACATTTTATTCGTTACATTTTATGGTTTTCGTTTTCACAATATGAAGTTTCGTAAGTTACCGTAAGTGGTAATATTCAATATGTTTTACACCGAATCTACCTTACACCTAAATTTCCCCACATTGGGTTTTCCGTACACCGAATTTTTCTACACCGAGTTTTCTTACACCGAAATTTCCTACACAGAATTTTCCTAGACCCGTTCGTCTTATCATCACCGTCTCCCATAGCCTCGATGCATAATCATGGGTCGTTAAACTAGAAAGAAAAAAAGTTTTTTTTTCCTTTACCCCATTTTGAATCGGAACATATATATTTGTTCGCATCATATGTTAAATGTGGCTTTCGTGTTGCGTAAAGCTTAAGATTTAAGAGAAAAAAAAAACTCTAACTGATCAAGTCAGCTTTGCATTTTTTCCTAGCTCTACCTTACTCGCATAATATAAATAGAGGGTGTCCAATATACAATGCAACCTGGAGTTTGGGATAGTAGAATTTTTGATTCTGAAGCGATACACAATTAACGGTTATACCATAAAGAAGCCTTGTTCATGTATATATTTTTAAACTAGGAAGCAACGACTGAAGTACGCTAGGAACCACGCAGTGTCGCTAGATGTAAATAAAGTGTTTTTTTTTTTTCAAAACATGTAAATTGACAGATGATTCATACGTATGGATGTTCTGTCATTAATTTTCAGTTTGTTTAGTTGGAGTAGCTTGGAAACCATGGAGCAGAAAAAAGAATTTTTCATATACACCGATAACTAATCGGATGAGGTCTCTGTAAGGGGCTACTAAGGAAAACGTGGTTTTCATAAATTAACATTCTGAATTATCAACTCTGCTGATGTTTCAGTGCATTAAAAGGTGTGTTTAAGGGTCTATCTACATCATACACTTCCTGAAAAGAATGGAAAAGAAGTGTCAATTATGAAATGAAAATGACAAAATGGAAAAACGCAGGATATGGAAAATCATTGTATTTTATTTTACTTTAGTATAAAATCTATCACGTATAGTGTCGAGAAGAACATTCGTATTTCATTATTCACTGGGATAATGAACATTTGGTGTGTTATCACGAAAATTTGAATTATATTTTCAGAAATAGGACAAAGTATCATGCCGTCAATATAGGCGATAGCTATTGTGACTGGATTCTAAGTTTCGGCCTCGATGGTAACCCGTAACTATTGACTATAATAATCTTCTGAACAATCTTCTACGACAAATTCAGTTTTTATTTAAATAAATTAATTTTAAATTTTATTCCTCTGTTAGGTAGAAATTCCTAAGTTTAGACTTACTTAAATCATTATGCACATAGAACACAGTCAATGGATTTGTTTAAACAAAATACCAGAAACGCGTATTGTGATTAGTACCTATATAGGCCTGTAATAAATCAAATATATAGGAAGCTACTTACAATTCAATAAATACATAGCTATTATTATGAACAATTCCTCTACTGTTCTGAATTATACATCATATATGAGTTATATAGTAATTAAGAAGTTATAAATTCGTACAATAATAATAATATTGTTTTTTGGTGAGTATGACCATGGTTAGAAATGAATCACGTAGCCTCCGGCGGAAAATAGACCAAAATACACTACTCGAGGCCTTCAAACTTCCTCAGAGGGACGGAATAAGAATATATGAAAGTCAACTTTACCAGAAAAAAAAAATACCTTCACGTACCACATTTTTATTTTTTAAACTTAAGAATGCTTAGTTCAATTTCAGTACAATTTCCTGAAGCAAGGTATCTACTTGATGAATTATTTTATACTACCTGAAATACCCGTTCTTTGCATGGAGAAGATAAGATTTATACAATATATCATATTTAAAGGTAAAGAAATCAATGAAATAAATAAATAAAGCAATATATAAGCATAATATAAGTGCAATATAGAAATGCCGAAGAGCAACGCCGACCAGCTGGCGTGTTCGTTCTTGCCTAAACTTGGATTTGAGTGCCATTAGGACTGTCACAGGACGCCTGTGGCGTGGAAGACACGGCTTCGACTGCCGGCGGGAACTCATGTGGTTCGGATTCCACATTAAGTTGTAGAACCACGTTTCATATAGCCTCGCTGCTGAAAGGGGCGCTAAACTAAGAATCGAATTCAATTTTAATCCTAATTCTCAACCAGTTTCTCTACTCCAGCATATAAATGCCAGTTTGTAATTTCCCATTTGGAACCACAGAGGAATGAAATTGACCACCCTACTACTACCTAACTAGTTTAGAATAATAAGTGACCTAAACTCTGCCTTCGACACCAGCAAATTTTGCTAAATGGGGGCAAGATTATTCGCTCACATAATAATTTATTTTTTTATTATTTATTATTATACAATTGATTAATATGTATTTCTCAAACTCAGAGGAACAATTGCTCTCCTATCTTCCTCAAACGATGACCCTGCTTCAGATAGATAACTCAGACATACTGACTAACAACTATATTCGTATTACGTACTGGAATCTAGGAAAAAATAGTAATAGCAAAAAAAAAAAAAAAAAGCCCAATAGGCCTATCAAAGTCAGTGTATAATGTTGCTTCCAGAAGATTTTGGGAGGTCGATTCCCATCATGCATCCAATCTGCTGACTTCGGCTAAAATTTAATTGATCTTTAAATCCGTACGTACCACACAAAATAAATGCACAAGATTGAGCCTTATACCTTATCCATAACTTTGTGTTTAACCACTGTATCCTGAAGAAAATTTTGTAAACCAAACTAAAACTCATGCGTAACAACTTTTCTTTTTTTATCGTTGTGAGTTTCCAAATTTCATTTTAATTATTGCAAAAAGTCGATTTCTTCCGCCTATACCCATCACAGTCACGACGTCAGAGGGGTCGAACACTTTCCTGATGGTCACGCGTCCCCCCCCCCACCTCAGACATTTAACCACCATTTCACTACATATATTTTAAAGCATGCAAAAAGAATCCAGTGCTACCAAACCAAATTTGCTGCTCTTTGCTTGGGTCCCTTACAAGAAGTTATATTCATATATATAAACAGAAATCCTGTTAAAACTGGACTATGACATTTGGCTTCAAAATCCGAAGTGGTAATAATAATAAATAAGTAAGCTATTTCAAATATTTTTAAGATACCACTACAATGTTAGAGTTGTATCACGCAGGAAAAGGATGAATTGGGGCTCAGTTCAGATGTTCAAGTGTTAATCAAGATCTTTGTCTGCTCATAGTAGCTCTATATTCCTTCTTTCATGTTCATTTGATTCCAACTGAAAAAAAAAAAAAAAAAAAGTCATTACCATATCAATTAATGCTTCACGTACCTTTCTGAGTGGTGGCACTGCATTTTCTCTTATTCACATATAGTTTGACAACGCTCGCGTATGGTATGAACATAAGGGGCACTATGAAGAGTCGTTTTGACGTATGATTAGCGTCATACTAAAGGCCTGAGTACTGCAGGAAACATATTAGTCGAAATCCTTAGTATGGCACTGATCACGCGTCACAACGACTCTGCATAAGGCCCAAGATCTTTTACCAAGCTACTGACTGGACCCATTTTTAAAAATGAGCAACTATGAGCAAACAGTTTCTATAATTTTGAACTCTATACTCTTGTATAACTGATCAATCAAAATCGAACCTATCACAAATATGTTTTAAATGATATATGCCATTGTTAAAATCGGTTTGGAAATATTAATTATTACAAATATTACTTTCTTTTATTCTAGTCGTATGCTATGTTCTTACTCTTACAAAACCTCATTGTGCTTCGTGTTTATGCTCTTCAGTTTCCTCCAATAACTTTCTCTTTACTTTTTTTCTTTTTAACTTAGATTCGCGGTTTAGTTACCTCTAACAAGAGAGTATGATGATATTTTCGATATATATACAAATTATACTATATATAAGGATTGGAATAGGATATAATGGCTAAAACGAAAAAGTGCATAATCTACGGAATGAAGGAAGAGGAAGGAAACGAAAAAAAGAAAAAACGAGAAAATCCACGCACACGGTGTTCGCCCACCACAAGATTCACTTGGCGGGAGTGGGATTGAACCCGGGTCCCCGTACACCAGAGGTGAGCGCTCTGCCACTGAACCAACGCAGTCCTCCCAAGCTGCTTGGACAGATCATTGCAACTACCAAAGCGATCATTATGTATTCTTTCATAACTAAGAGTTGTTGTTAAATTTGACAAAACTTCTTTAAATCCATTTGGAGAACAGTAATAGAAATTTACAAATTGTAATTTTATTTTGTATATGACCACACAAATAGCATTTTAAATTTAAATTATTTTATGACTATATATATATATATATATATATATATATATATATATATATGTGTGTGTGTGTGTGTGTGTGTGAGTGTGTGTGTGTGTGTGTGTGTGTGTGTGTTGAAACGTAACGGGAATTCAGGAGTCTTCTTTGTGAATTTCTCAAAATTGATAATTGGAGCTGAATACTATATTTAAAATCCATAATATAGTTTGGCTACTGCATATGTTTGAAATTGCAGTAATTACTTAATTTCTTAATAAGTGAAAGTCCTGGATTTAAGGTTACTTATTATCAATTAACATATTAAAAATACACTAACACAATATATACATATAGGAGTTTGACAAAATATCTAAAACGTTTGCACAAGTGTGAAAATCGTATCTAGTATCGTGTGGGACCTCTTTTTGTGTCCAAGACAGCTTGGATCCGACGTGGAATATACGTATACAGCTCCTGAAATGTAATGTGTAGAATTTTGTACCATTGTTCCTCCAAAACACGCTCCAGTTCTTTAAGGGATGCTGGTGGAGGGTAATGAGACCGAACACGGCTTTGTAACTCAGACCACAATGGCTCAATGATGTCAGATCTGGTGATTGCGGGACCCAGGGGAGGTGTGATAGCTTCTGGTCATGCTCCTCAAACCATGATTTCACCGTTTTTTCAGTGTGACAGGGTGCCAAATCATCTTGGTAGATGCTATCACCATCAGAGAACAAAATTTGAGCCATGGGAGAACCTGGTCCTCCCAAATGGCCTCATACACCTTAGCATTCATCATTCCATGCAAGGCTATGATGGGACCTGCAGAAAACCACAATATCACTGCCCATACTGCAACAGAACCACCCCCATGCTTTACATTTGGTATCAGACAGTCTGTATCATAGGCCTGCGACGGTGTTCTCCATACATAAACACGACCGGTTGTTGGAAACAAGGTGAAGGTCGATTCATAGGGCCATATTACGTGTTTCCACTGATCACGAGTCCACTGATCACGATTGTGGTCCTTGCACCACTGGATACGCCTCTTCGCATTTACTGCTGTGACCAGGGGCGTCGCCATGAATTTTCATTTTATGAAGTCCCGTCGCACTGTTTTCGATAAAACCGGGTTTTGTAGGCCGGAATTGAGTTCAGACGTAATTTTCATTGCAGTGGTATTCTTTTTAGCTGCTACAATCCGTTTTAATGCCCTCTGGTCCCTATCTGACAGGACTGTTTATCGACCACTGTTGTGCTTTGCAGACGTCGTTTGCCAATTAATTGTGTATGCCCTCGTGACATTGGACACAGTGCCTTTCGATAACCCCACAATGTTCGCCACTGTTGCCTCTAAAGCTCCAACCAGACGGGCACCAAGGATCATGCCTCATTGGAAGTCTGTCAGGTCGCCCATTGTACAGCACCATTTTCACACCACGACAGTCACAGGTGAACTGGTTACTGCTGATGGAAGAGGAAGTTCCACATAACACATTGAAAACAAAAAACGATCAATTCGTGTTGTACAGTGGAGGGCCAAACTTACGTGTCCTGTATGAAGTGTTTTTAGATTTTTTGTCTATCCCCTATAGACAAAATTGTGTAGATATATATTACCTGGCGGTACACGAAGTCCTTCAAATTGGAAGCATTTCATATGTTAATGGACCAAAAGCAAATACTGGTAGTGATCAGTCTTTGAAATAGACGAAATTCGTTCGGTTAAGTTCTGACCCCTTAAGCCTCTATTCTACAACTGCTTCAGGTTAAAAAACGTTATTATTTCCCTTCTTTACCTTCATTTTTAACATTCCCTCGTAAATAGCAGGTTGTGTGTGTTTCTTCACCCGCCTTATTTTTCATACTTTCATTCTGACTGCCGTGATTAATCCGATTGGGTAGAAAAGTGTGATTAACAAACCAAACTCATCATCATTAAAACGCCTAACACGTATTTGAAACTTTCACCGTTTCCAATTTTGAAAACGCTCCTGCATACACTATAAATCATTACTCGGCAGCTTGTATATCACATAATCATTAAGGAATCATACTTAGGTACAGGGCCGTGCCGTGGAAAATCAGCGCCCGGGGCGAGAGTATACGATGGCGCTCCCATACATATATTCCAAACAATTTTTCGTATCTTTTTTCCTTTTTTCTCCCGAATTTTTCGCCCTCTTACTTCGGCGCCCGGGGCCGTCGTCCCGCTCTCTTCCCCTACGGTACGGCCCTGCTTAGGTATATAATGACTTTCTTAACTATTACTGACAAATAATAAGTGAAACCCTGTTCTGACCCCTATTAAGAAGTTTGGATTGCGAGCGGAGCTTAGAAGAAAACTTTTAACAATCTATTTCTTTGCAAACTGACAACAATATGGCTTTAACAGAGCGCTAATACTGTTTAGGGAATGTTTACTCATTTCCAACACTTTCTCCTTCTTGCTCGTTAGACGCCTCTTGCAATCAGCGCCCGAGGAGACGTTTCCACTAGTCCCTCCCCTTTCTGCAAATACCCATTGAGGTCTCAATTGTGCTTAACAATGTGACTAAGTGTTAAGCAGAATCAATTCCGAAAATGTACCATTTAACATAGTTCTTATTCGTGTTTTGTGAGTGTCATAACAAAAAAGCTCCTTTCACAACTAGCTGAGATCACAGGCAGTCCAATAGCATTTTTCCCCTCTTCTATACTTTAGAGCAGCGTTTCCCAACCTTTTTCAACTTGCGGCACACTACGGGTGTAACTTGGATTCTCGCGGCACACTTATAGATATTATTATTTGTAAATATAAAATACCGTGGTATTTTTCTGTGATTACTGATCTCCTTCTCACTGAGAAGAAAGCTCGATCACTGGTTTTCTATCATGGTAAATCACTATGCTTATTTTTCATTCTAATTTAAAAATAGAAAACAATTGCAATGAAAAATTGAACTCAGGTTTTTAAAACTATGCTTCCTTTTCCGAAAACTGTATCCAACCTTTCACTAAGAAGGAAGATCACTTAATAATGAATGAACAAACAAATCTCTTTTAGTTTTAAAACACAAATGTAGATAATTTGTATGCATGTTTGCTTTGTCGAAAGGATTGAATGATATTTTAAAATTTCAAGTTACGAAATAGTCTGCAGCAATAAAGAAGCAATAATAGTCATAACAATAAAAACAAATACTTTTTTCAACATTAAAAATGTACAGAAAAGGAACACGGTATGAAACTTAAACTTGTAGATTCATAGTAGAGGTTCATACTAATGTGAAATACAATTATACATTTTTCTTTTGTCTTGCGATTAGATTGCTATAAAATTAATAATTTGTTTCGATTTCCTCGCGGCTGGGAAACGCTGCTTTAGAGTTTCATGATTTGCTTCAAGGCTATGACGGCGGTGACAATGATCATGAACGAAGTGGAATGAAGAACGTAGAAGAAATCGGGAGAACCCACGCAAAAAGCGTTTATCCACCACAAATTCTATTTGGTAGAACTTAGGTCGAACCATAGACCCTTCGCACCAGAGGTGAGCGCTTTGCAGCTGAGCCACCGCGGCCTGCCTTATATACAGCATATGGGCAGTGTTGCACTTACGATTAGATAAGTCTGTTGAGCTTCTTCTAAATGGTAGCCCTGACTTTTTATTATTATTATTATTATTATTATTATTATTATTATTATTATTATTATTATTATTATTATTATTATTAAAGATAGTGTTGCTATTTTCCATGTTGGAGTGTTGTTCCATGTTTGAAGCCGTACAAAGCTTTCTTCTCTTAGCTTATTGTTGAAGGTGGAAATTATTGAACAAAAGAGGACAGAAAGGTAAAAAAGAAGGTTGATTATTTTATGTTGTTTTCCAAAAGGGTAGTTGCTAATCTGTATAAAATTTAGTTTCACGAATCTTTCTCTTCTTTTTTTATGATATGACTAGCAGAATACCCGTTCTTTGCATAGGGAGAATGCGTTTCAATTCGGACCTCCTTCGTGGCTAAGCGTATGCGCCCGTGGCGTGGGAGACCAAGGTTCGATTCCCGGTGGGAGCTCATGAGGTTCGGATTCCACGTCAATCAGTAGGTCCACGTCTCATATAGCCACGCTGCTGAACGGGACGTAAAACTCAAAATCAACTCAACGTTTCAATTCGGATATAAAGGGCAATAAAACTGTCACCAATCAACTTAGAGATCCCAAAAGCTAGGAATTTTCAACCCTGTAGGAATAGGAATAGTCTACGGGGTTAAACATATGATCTCTCAAAACAAGGTATAACCGTTTATTTCTTAATCTCAAAAGCTCAGGTATCAAGAATGAGAACTGGGATCACATGAGTGTCGTGGTGAGGGTAATTTATATATGAAACGCATACGTATCATTATCAATAATAAATTGTTGGTCCATTGCTCGATTAAGATCTTCCCAACATTTTTTGAGAACCATCTATCTTGGCTAATTCGTCTCCAAGGTATTCGCAGTGCTACCTAGCCTAATTTCGTCACACTACATTGTATTAGGATGCTATGTAGGTCTGTACATGTCACTTGCGGTATCCAATAAATATTTTGGTTTTGTCTACCTTGTATAGTTTGTTTCCTAAGAGAGTTATATATATCCTTATACTATATATATATGAGAGAGAGAGATAGAGAAAACCGGTTGTTAAGAAATTAGAATAGCACCACTATATATATATATATATATATATATATATATATATATATATACCCATCCCCTGCTCCAAGTTGCACCTTCAAAGTGAAAAGATGCCAGGCTCAACATTATTTATGATGAAAATGAATTGAGATTGGTCGGGTGGTTCAAAAGTTATTAAGTTACGAAAATTGTTACTTTCAATTTTATAGGTCTATATATAGACAAAACAGTGTTTAAGAAGTAACTATTTGGCTTGAATAGTTGGTATTAAATAGATATCTCAGTAAAGCAAAAGTGAAATGTGCTAATGTAGATACTTTAATTGGTAAAAGTGCAATTTTTGATATTATAATTTCATTGGTATTGTTGGAAAGAAATACAGATTTGAAGTTAATATATGTTTTATGCGTTTGTAAAATTTTAGTTACAAGACTTGTAATAATAAAATTTAAATATTTACTGATGCGACTTCCCTCAGGAGCCGCTACTGCTCCCAATTTGTTACTCTTATTTGACTAACTGAATGCACTCACTAGCGAATTTATTACTGAATTTTCCTCTAATATTTCCTCGATCTTAATATCTATGTTAATACAAGTCAAATAAGTGGACTTCGATGAACAATTTTTGTTTCCTTATAAACTTACATATCTACAGTCTATTTTTTTTTACATAGTCTCAGGACCCATATTTTAATAAAGTAGAGAATAAATAATAAATATGAAACAAACTTGGTCTGCTTTTAGTGTAAAATGTTTACCTCTTCTAAAAGAAGTCCTGCTCACATAGGAAAAAAAAAAAAAAGCTGGCTATACTGGTGCGTATGTTTCAGAGCAGAAGATAAAGAGAAAAATACCTTTACTAACAAATGCTTATATTATCCTTTAAAAATGTGATTTTAATGAAAAATAATCAACACATTGAAACAACTTCCAAGAAAGGTGTTTACAAAGAAAACTATTTTGTACTCAATGAAGCGCGAAGGGTTGAATTGATTTATTTCACTGACAACATGGTTCTCTTTCTCTTTCTCTCTCTCTCACACACACTCACTCACTCCCTTCCTCTCTCTCTCTCTCTCTCGCACGCGAACATTATGTATGCTAGACAACCCCTCCCCTGCATGGAGCTACCGTAAGATTCGATTCCCGCTTCGCTTCTTTATTGTCTTTGCACAATTGCGCCCTCTACTTCTATGACCTTCAACTGTATCGTCTCTCCTTATGCAAAATCAGTATCCCGCCAAGGATTTTCATTCGCTAGTGTCAAAAGAATATATTCTTAAAATGTTGGTAGCTCTGAGAGTAGTTACTATTTTTAAACACAATTTCAAAATTGCCATATAGAAATTTAGAAGTTGTTAAACGCTCTTTCGTCGCACAACCAAATAGAATTATTTGATTGGTTGAGAACATGTGGGGTAATATCCAGCAATTGGAAACACTTCAAAGTCGAGAGGCGACCGGTTTCAAAAATAAGAAAACATCATTTTCAATTAATTAATTTTCGATGTAGATAATAAAACAAACTTTAGTGATATTAAAAGCAAGTTCAGATAGCCAACATATTCAAACCTAGATGCACTAAAGACAACAGTTTTAAAAATATAAGCTTTTTTCTGATTTTAGGGGATTCAGCGACCTTGATTTTTTGAAAAGTATATATATATATTTTTTAAATTATCTTACGTTATTATTAACGGAATGGAGCGCAATTTTTTTCTAAGATTTTTTGTGTAAAACCCTAGCATATTCTTCAAATCCGGTTAAAAAATAACAAATAGTTTGCCCGCTGTAAATTTTTAAAGTTGATTTTTACCATTTTTGACTTAGTGCGAGAAGCCCATGTAAGATATACAAACCAACATAGACTTCACTTCTGAAAAAAAAGTCAACTTTTTTATTTGTGAATCGATACTATAGTAGATAAATCTCAGTACAATAATAACACCCTAAAATGAAGTTTCCGCAACAAAACATTCAAATTAATTAACTAATTAATTAGTATTTTGCGGAAAAAAGGTCAATGGAAGATTGAGGTACATTTCACGAACAAACTCACAGTTTTCCATACATGTTACTGAAACATTTTCTTTGACATCAAGGAAAACAATTTGTTAAGCTAGGACATGAGAAAAGTTGACGAAAATATATTTTTTTTTATCTACTACTCGGGGACGAAGCGACCGGTTGAAGCTATAGATAGATAGATAGATAGATAGATAGATAGATAGATAGATAGATAGATATAGCAACTGTAACCAAACATGAAGTAGCTTGAATGACCTATTTCTCTGATAGCTGTGGTATTACGTTATCGATTTATTGAAATAATAAAATAAAACTTACAGTATGGTTCAAAGCGAAATATTAAAAGCTAGAAATTCAGAAGTTGGAGTAAAGAGACAGGATGAAAATTAAGCATAGCTTGAATATATGCTTAAGAACTAGGTAATTGTAGTTTCATTACGTAGATATTCACCTCCATATATCTATCAACATTTCTATGATTTGATAGAGTAAGCCAAACCTTTAACAGAGACAAACATTAACGTATCTCAAGAAGTGTAAATGAAAAATCGATGCACTATCTCTTGTGCACTATTTTTAAATGTAATATAGGTATGCTTTTAAGCATCTATGATATAAAAATGCACTTAAAAGCGAAAAATAAAAACATTTTCTTAAAAAAAGGCACTAAAGGGCCAAAAATAATATACGCTCGAAAAAGGAGGCAATAAAGCCTTTAAAAGCAGAAAATGATTTATTACTATTGCCTATAAAAATATTTTGAAGTTGTGCCAAGTCGAACAAATTCATACCTATTATAAAATTATTTCGATAATGATTTTGTGAGAAATTCATATGTTTGGCTTGGCATAACTTCAAAAAGTGTTTATAGGTAATAGTAATAAATCACTTACCGTTTTTAAGGGCTTTATTGCCTGCTGTTTAGCGCTTATATTATTTTTTGCCTTTTAATCCCTTTTTCGAAGTCGGCTCATATCTTCTAGAAAAAAAATGTTTTCTAGTAAATTTTTTAAGTCAATTGTTTTCCTTCTAAAAAGTTTTTATTTTCTCTTTTTTAATGCGTTTTTGAAGTCAGTTATTTTTCTTCTAAGTTTTTTTTTAAATTTTCCTGTTTTCCATTACCCAGTAATTTACTTAAATACCTAAACTAAAGGCAGAACACTAACTCTCTATAAAATAGCTCTGCCTACTAGAGCTCCTCCGTGGCTAAGCGGTTAGCATACGCGCCTTTGGCGTGGGAGACCCGGTTCGATTCCCGGCGGGAGCTCATGTGGTTCGGATTATACGTTAATCAGGAGGTCCACGTCTCATATAGCCTCGCTGCTGAAAGGGACGCTAAACTAAAATCAACTCAACAAGCTCTGCCTACTAAATATGCATAATAATTAATAACAAAATTATTGAAATACTTTTTTCTTAATTATAAGTAACAGCCTCCCTTGAGAAGCTTATTGCATTAGTGAATACGCAACAAAATATCACAAAGTCTAAGATGTAGTTAGCTTCTTAAGAAATAGATGGCGTTAGTGTCCCAAATCGCAAGATATATCAGTTGCAGCAGGTAAAGTCCAACGTCATTTGACAGTTAATACACAAGTGTCGAAAACTTAAGCATAATGACCGTTCGAGTACATAGGGCATGAAAAGCGTAAAGAAGTCACACCAAATGGAACCACCTTACCAACATATCACACGTAAAAGCCACACTAACACTGAATAAACCAAATATAAGAAAACACGGTAGAAGGGGTCACACAACACAAACTCAAAACTTGGTACTTAAGTACACATGCCACAAAAACACTGTGAGACGCACTGGCGGTATCGAAAACAGGTTAATATGGGATATAGTCGCCCCGAACAGCCATACATGTCTGGCAACAATGTTCCATGCTCAAGATCAGATTGTTGAAGAGCTCTTGGAGTAGCTGATTTCACTCCTCGTGAAGAGCAGTACATAGCTTCTTGTGTATCCTGGGGTCTACAGGAGGGTTTCAACACTACTTCCTAATGCGCACCAAGCATGTTCAATCAGGTTTAGGTCAGGAGATCGAACTGGCACTCGATACGTTGGATGTCTTCCGTCTGTAGGTGTTCTAACATCAGTTTGACTCGATGGGGATGGGCATTGTCATCCATGAGCAGAAGCTGTACGGTAGGTCAACTGTGCCTCTGAAAAGCCGCATATGGGTATGCATAATCTCGTCTCTACCTCTGGCAATTGATGGACACAGCATCGAAGATGGGCCAGTCAGTACGACCATTCATCATAATGCCTGCCCACACCAGTACGTCACTACTACCATACCGATTCCTTTCCACAACGTTCTTGGGATGTAGGGAGGTTCCCTGTTCGCACCAGATCAGAGTGCGATGGGGATCGTTCTGGGAACTGTATCGGGATGCATCCGTGAATAGTACGCTTCTCCATTCGTTGGTGGTCCACTGGTGATGTTTTCGACACCACTGTAAACGGGCCCTTTTGTGTGCCTGAGTCAGTGGAACGCATGTTGCTAGTCGTTCGGCATACGGATCACTGGCTTTCAAGAGTCCTGTACACAGTCTGGCGTAACACTCTCACCTCTGAGGTGGCTGTAAGCTCCGCTGACAGTTGTCTTGCAGTTATAGTCCGGTTCCGACGCGCAGTTACGGATAAGTATCGGCCCTGTTATGGAGGTGTCACTCGTGGACGTCCTCCACAGGGCCTACGGCTGATGTCTCCGGTGTCAATAAACTGTTTCCACAACCTAGACATGACACTTTGTGGCACATTGATGGCTTGTGCTACTCTTGTCTGTGTGTTACCTTTTTCCAAGCGCCTGATGATCCGGCATTGGATAAACGCATCCAAATGATGTCTTTGCATTATATTCCACCAATCTATTGCCACATTCAAGTCAGCAGTACCCTCCACTCACTGCACACACGGAATGCGCTTATTTATAATCCAAAGAGTAGTGTTCGATTTCTTTTCATAGAGGGCCAGGTGGACGTTTGTCGTAACCGGTTGAATGCTCCTCACAAGCAATACACGCCATCTACCACAATTCCTGTGCTCGCGGTGCCCTTCCTGGACGTTGCATGTAACTTCTTGCAATATGCTTAAGTTTTGAACACTTGTGTAGTTGAGGCTAGTAGGTGTGCAAAAATTGTTGAAATTCTTGGAATCAAATGTTAGGTGTTGTACCATGAAAATGAGTGAACTTTCTGCAAAACTGCACTACATTTTACATTTTTTTTTTTTTTTTTTTTTTTTTTTTTACGATAAATATCTAACTTGTCTAAAGCAGTCTTCGTCACCTTTTTGCTGCTGTGACGTAACATACTCCTTCCATTCAGAGAGAAATTTGGCTGGGCTCATTTACTTACAAACTACTGAAAGAAATTAGTATTTCTTCACAGATTAATTGCCTTTCTTTCTCAGTAGGTGCATGCATATGCTCATATAATTCTTGAGTACTTTTGCTGTATATTGTATTTATTTTGGCTATTTCATGCGCCTAGTATAACTTCTTGTTTAACTAATTTTTCTGTCTATGTTTTCTCTCTGAAGTGCCTAAATATTCGCTGCTTACTAACAACAAACCTATATGAAGTCACGATTAAACATTGGTATTACGGTTACATCTGGTATTAAGAGTCAGTGATTTGATTCCATACCTTGGTGAATTTGCGGTGGATGATATTGAGAGAAAGAGAGAGTGAGAGAGATTGAAATATGATGACAGAGAGGGATGCATTCACATACGCAAGGTTAGAATGGGGGAAACAAATGATCGGACAGCATCCATATTCTGAGGATAATTGTAATTTGGTGAAGAATGAGAATTAAACTTTCTCAATCGAACACATGGTAGAAGATAGAGAAATGATTTTTTTTAGTTTTACTTTCCACGATTTTATTCCTTATATGCTAAAGGAGACCGGTGCTTAATAAAAGTAAATGATTATAAAACTGATTCTTTTTTTTACCTGCTATCAGGAATCGAACCTAGGACCATGTGCACCAAAGATACAACTACTAGCTACCTTAAGAAGATACTTTATTGTACTTTCATCAGCCAATTACATCAAGAAGAATAAGAGAAATCATTACATACAATAGGCTCATTAACAAATATACCAGAGAGATTGCATGACAATTGACAAAGTTTGTCATTGGGTGATGTCGTTCAATACGTGGAACATAAACAGTGTTGAAGTAGACTAAATTATACAAAAGCTTAACAGAAATATCTTCAAGGTGACTTCGTGATATAAATGAATAGCTAGTATCAATAAATACATCCTGGAGATATGGCGCAATGCAAGAATAAGGCTGTCTATCTAAGAGATACCCGATGTAGAAGAGTGGTATATTGGAAAACATTTGGAAACGTGTTAACTTATATTTAGTAAGGCGTTTATATACCGAGTTCGTTAGTTTGAATTTGATTATATATATAATTAATGATGTAAATTTAGACCTCATATGTTTTAGAAAAGTTTATGAATGCAAGGCGAAACATACATATGGAGTCTATATTTAGAAAGTGTATTATTAAAAGTTCATATTTTTCATGTTTTGGACTTGTGATTTTCGTATTTTCTTATTTTCTCTTCTTTATGCTTTGCCTCTCTCTAGTCCTGAACATTGCCAATGATCGAAAGTGTAAATCACCAGTGTTAAATCATTTGCAGAAAGCGGCCTAAGATTGCTCTCATCCCTTGGTAGGCAACCCGCCTTGATTTGTTAAATTTCTGGTTGCAGCATATTTTATGACAAATTTTTCCACAAACTGAAGATTGTTAATTTAGAAAATACCTGTATATACAGTGTATATTGCCTCTTTGCTAATTGGTCTGCTAAATCAGTATTGGTTTTATTAAAGAAAAGGATATATTCGGGTGGTTTCATCATACCACATGTATGTTTGATTGTACAAATATACATATATAAAATTCTTAGAAATAAACTTAACTGTGATTTATTCCTTAGGAGTCATGTGTATTAGAAAGCAAAATTTATTTCAACTTAGTAAAGAAAATAAAAATAAAATAAACGCAAAACGTTTGTTCAAATCTGTGTCAATCTTTATTTACAAGCTGATACCTTTTCTTTTCAATACATAAATTACCTGTTATTTCATGAAATAACATCTGTCCAACTTTTTACATAAACAAGTCTTTGATCCTGAATTCTGTCTTTGTCCCTTTGTATATTTAAAACGAATGTTGTGGGAGGAAAAGAAATTTGTTGACATGAAAAAGGAACAATGGACGAACGTATCTGAGGAGAGAAAAGTGACACTTTAATGGAACATTGATTCACGTGGAAGTACTATTAGTGTCAAGTGTTTGAGACGTACATATATCCTTTTCTTGTTATGTATAACGAGGTGTTCTAATTTTGCAATGCTCAAATTGTTTGTAGTTTCTTGTATTTCAAATATTTGCTATGTTTCCATTTTCTTGAACAAAAACAATCTTCGTTGTTTGTAAACTTATAGTGATTAAGGAACGCAAGCGTGTCATGCTTGCTCTTCTATTCATGATTAAGAAAATATTATATATATTTTTTTAGATACTTCCAAGATAAAGAAGGGAACAACACTGCCATCTGAAGTACAAATTCAATGAGAACGGAGTGTGTATCTATATGTCTACCTGTAGGAAATATACATATATTCTGTTGATACTGTAGATGCTGAAGAAGTGAAGGTAAGGTCAAGAATTGTTGGTCAAAAGCAGATATTTATAAATCCAGGAATTATTTTGAACAAAAAAAAAAAAAAAAATGCTAATACCCAAATAGCACAACACGAAAAAGATTGTTATTTTGTTTTAAGATTGTTATTTTGTAGCTTAAAATAATACCATTTTTTTTTCAGAAAATTATATAATTGTTTGATAGTCTAAAAATAATTTTTGGTCAACATCGTATCAGTAGTCTTTCTTGCGGTTCTTCTCATTCTCATTCCAGCCCTATACTGAAAACTTGGAATATAATTTGCAAAATTCATTTTTTTTAAAACTTCCTCAGTGCAAGTGAGAACACACTGTACTTTTTTTTCTAAGGCACTATTGGAGTGACGAACACAATGCTCAAATATTATCTTTGAAATGTAATAGGATATGTTTAATTTGTCTTTGTATGTCTCCAAGACAAGGACGTCAAGTTATGAAGAATAAAATTTGAAAATAAATATTTATTTCGGGGATTTTGCAAAATTTCTCTGTGATTCCCCTTTCGTTTGAAGTATTCAAATTAATGCCGAAAAAAGATTTATCTATTTTTAATTCAAATTCAATTGCAATATAACTTGCAACAATCTCCACTTTAATTAGAGGTTGCGTTATATGTATCTTAATGTCTATGATTTTGCCGCAAATCTTAGCAAGAGTGAAAAGGATTAAATGCACTTTTCTGTGAAACCAAATGCAATTGAGTTGCTAAATTTTACATGAGTACTTATTTTGACATGTTGAATACAAAGATTTTTTTCTTGCTCTGTAAGAATGTAAGCCGGGAAAACTTCAAACGGAAACAGAGGCGTTTTTTCATTGCTTTCTATAATAAGGAAGGAAAAAAAGCAATTCTATGGGCGTAATAAGAATATAAAAAAGTAATATTAAAATATCTAAGAAATTTATTTGACCCATTCTATTTACATATCCGCCCAACTCGGACACATTTATAAAGAATATAATGGAGTCGAATTGAACCTAACAGTTCTAGCCGGCCGAAAATGACGACACCAATCTGTTTATAGATAAGAAGAAAATCCCACCATTGATAGTGATAACATATTAAACATGAGTTTTCTCATTGGCCACAAAACCTTCCCCGCTAGCCTAGTAGCTAGCGCGCGTATTCGTTGGACAAGATACTAGATTCGTTTCCCGGTGGGAGAGACTTGAAATTTGAACGCATTACGAGGGTTCAGATTTCACCTTGAACTGTGAAATCACGTCTCGTATAGCCTTTATGCTGAGAAGGGATGTTAAACTCTAAGCATCCGTCGAATCATTGGCTGAAAAAAGGCACAGAACCATACAATCTTAGTGCAGACACGCAGCTACAGAGATGCGTAGCCCTATTTAAATTTTATTTATCTCCTAAAGTGTTAAATAATTAGTGAAAATAAATAGAAAATATTATGCATTAGGACAAAGAAAATAATTTGGTCTCCCTTCTCTTAAAATCTACTGCTCTTATGTAGATATAACTTAATGATTATTAATGTACTAGCGTTTTATTGGGAGAATTTCTAGTAAGTTACCAGTGTGTCTTTCAGGAAACGGAAAATTTGAGGTAGGGTCATTAAACCAGAATATACTTAGCAATATTGCTTATGATTTTAAGCGAGAAGAGTATTGAATTCGTAAAAAGAATCTTAAAGGAAAAGCAGAGGAACTATCTATGTACTAATATTCAGGTAGCCTAATTTCGAATTTGAAATCTTCTTTATCTACTCATCCACAATTCAAGAAATTACTAATAGAAAGCAAGCAACTCACAACCATTTAAGCTTGATGAGTTATTAGAGTTAAATATGAAGTACATACGAATAATGACATATAAAATGATGTAATATCTCTAACAGAAAAATGAAAACAGAAATTATTTTTTTAGAAATATTTTATTACTGTTATTTTCAGATTTTGTTTGAACAAATATATATCTTTGAGATTAACTAGATACAATCCGACTAACGTTTGATTCTTGAACAGAGTTTAGAGCAAAACGATTCACGTTTCCTTGGTTTCTATAGCCGGAAGGGGTATTCCACTTAGCTCATTTACTGAAATGGGGAAATTATTAAGCATCTGCGAAAAACACAACACCTGCACTGGATTTCAAAATCATTTATCTTGTTGCAATTCGAAGTTGAACTACAACTAATATAATTTGTATAATTTGTTTTAGATGATTGAATAGAGAAATGTAGAATATTTCACTATTAATATGTGTGTAGTATCAAACAATTACACTGAGAGGTAAGTCAACCTAAGATACTGTACATATAAGATAGGTGTGCGCAATTTCGCCATGTCTTCTATTTCGCCGTCCGTGACTACTGCCAAAGTTTGATAAATGATGACTCATCATTTAGTCAGTCAGTACACGTTAACTGTATTGAAGCATGACTAGAAGAAAAATAAGCAGAAATGAATGGTAGCCATTTGTTTGTTCTTTTATGACGCTGATCTAATATTGTGAGTTGGAATATTTTCCAATTGTGGTATATGTTGTAAGTTTGTCTGTAAGGTAACTAACGTATAGTCAAAGGTTTAGACCCCCTTCTGCACACAATACTCTAAACAATTATATAGGTCCGCATTTGATTCTAGCGTTTTCACCCGATGCTAATGAAATAATGCAATTTATATGGAATTTCGCAATGGCGAAAACATTGGGCTTTAATGTTATGTTTTCGTTGTTGTCGTTATTCTGTTTTCAAAGGCTATGGTTTTATAATTAAAGGATCCACCTGGAATTATATAAAATTGTTTCAATCCTTTGAACAGTTGTAACTGAGATAACCCAAGAGAATAGTTTGAATCCCGGGGTAAAAATTAGGAGGAACGCAGGAGGACGACGTTACCCCACTTCCAAAAATATCTATGGCATCCTCCCAATTTATAAAAATATTACAATGAGTAAAGATAGGCACGGAGGACGGGATGACTTCATCCGTTCTCCTACCTTTTCAGATCCACTTTTACCCCTGTTTGAACCAATATTTAAATGAATTTCATATAATAATCAAAGAGTGTATAAACATTGATAGTTTGTAGATATTTACTAAGAAATGCTCAAATGGTACGAGTTTTGAAATTGGGTTTTTCAACTTTCAAGTAAGTTTTCTCTATTTCAACTATGATTTAGAATGTCATAGTTTTTCTCCTCGAATCTACAATTACCTCAAGCTATTTGATATTTACGTTCTCATTTTTAGTACTTGTGTTTCCTTTCAGAAGCCATTGCAATAACCTAGGCATATTTTCGTTGTAAAGAGTCCAAAATAATATAAAAGATGACATGGTTACTAATGCAATAATCGATACACATATTGTTTTAAAAATAGGTTGAAATAATTTCTTCTTTCATTATTCATCTGTAACATTGAGTGAAAACTGCCAAGTTCATATATAGATACTGAGTGAAGTATAAAGTAATTTTGCAAGAAGCTTTATTCTCCTTTGTTAATTGAATCCTTTGAAGTAGGGTGTGGCATATAAACACAACCAATCGTTCCGATGAGGATAGGTGTGGTATATAAGCACATCTGAATGCAGAGAAAGAATTTAGCTTTTATAAGCCTCAAATAAGTCATCCAATACCCAATTATAGGCTTGAATTGTGCCATTTTTTCAAAAACATTTACGTTCCTAAAGAAAGACTGATAGCCATTCCTAAGTGAATAAATAATCCGCTAGATAATATTATAGTGAATTGACAAAATTGCTCTATTCTGTCGGGCAATTTTCAGTGGCGGATCTAGAAAGTGAAAACTGGGGAGCAGATGAACCCCAGACTATGGTACGTAAATCATGAGTTTACTATAAACTTTCAAGAATATATAAATAATAGCTTCAATTATTTTTGTCACTCAAAAAGCTTGGGTGAGGGCTAGGACCCCCCCCCAACCCCGGGCTATATCCACCACTGGCAATTTTGCCACTTGCAAAATTTTTGTTTCTCATGTTTGAAAAGCATTAGTTGTCGGTCTAAGGAACAAATATTTTTATCATCGATAACAGAAATATCAAGCTATCTAATTATATTTACGATATCAATGTTCAGGATTTTGCAGTGTTCTTTCAAATCTTTAGCGTGACAAAATTGAGCATATCTACCTTATTTAAAATAGGTTTTAGTACCACTGATTTCACTTGTTTAACAATATCATTATATTTCTCTTCTTTTTATTTTCAGGAAAGCAGCTTTTACAATGATCCAGATTACATTCTTAATTTTCACTGCAATATTTCATACTGTATCGTCATTACTTAATCCTGACAGAGAAATATATAAGAACTTAATGGACAGCACCTATAACATAGTTGAACGTTATTTTAAAAATTCCACAGTAATAATTTTCACTGACGTTAACCTACCAATCGACATAACAGCTATTTCGAGCACACATGTCGTAGTAGTACTAAATATTCAAAGTAATGTATTACATCAATATCTGCATGTTCTAAATAGATTGACGTCACTTTTGTATTCAAAAATTGGAATTGCCAACTACATTTTTGTGTTAAGAAAACCTTCAAGTATGAGTCGTTATCTGAAAATATTTTTTGCTTTAAGATACTGGAATCATCCTTCAAAGTGCCTTATAGTCATATCTGAATCTCAGTACACCATTGCAGACCTTGAAAGACTTTTTAATGTTATGCCATGGGAAAATATATTTGACCTGATCTTACTTGCTCCTTCAAATGCAATGAATGACATTAGTGTATTAGTATTAACATATTTTCTTGTTCCTGATTCTCATTTCAACATATTGAAGAACCAAGCAGTTTTAATAGATCGTTGGCAGTCAAATGATTTTGTGATTAAATCTGAATTATATCTCAGTAAAGTTAAGAATTTTCATAAATGCCCAATACGCATTGTATCTTCCTTTGGGTATCCTGACGTATATGAAGTAATACTTGAGAGTGGAGAAATTGAATTAGGTGGAATTGTTGGCAGTTGGCTTACTTCGTTTGCTAAGAAATTAAACTTTACGTTAATAAAAAATGATATTTATAGATCAATTAATTACATAGGTGCAATAATGGAAAACGGTACCTTAACTGGAGATCTGAATGATATATACTGGGGCAAATATGAAGCTGGGTTTAAGTCCACAGCTCCATCAGCTCTATCCTTCACTTACTTTGACAGTGTACTATCCAGGAACTTCATCTACTTTGTTTGGATCAGCCCTCTTCCAAAAGAATATCCTTACTGGATGAACATATTTTTCCCATTTCAATTCCTTCCTTGGATACTTGTGTTGTTATCATTCGTATCCGTAATATTACTGATTGAAGGTAACAATCAAGTTTTGACGCCAGCATATAATTTTCTAAGTCTCCATCCCATACTGTACAATCTATGTATTCTATTAGGTATGTCAGTACCTGCTCCGCCATCATCACAAACACTTCTGCGAGCAGTGATCATTCTTTGGGTTCTTATGTCTTTAATCATCAACACCGCCTACCAAACAGCTTTGTATAGTTTCGTAACAAAGCCCAAGAACTACCCACTTCTTCATACAACGGAGGATATTGTTAGTTCTGGATTACCTTTTGGAGGACATCCCGATTTTAGAGCATTCTTCGGGGGGAAACTGGATAGAATATCAAAAGCGGTGTACGAGAAATGGACAAATGACCCAAATTACTATGCTGCATTTAAGAGAGTAGTCGAAAAGAAAGACTACGCTTTCGTAACTCTCAGGATGACCGCAGATTTTCTTGGACTTGTGTATTACGATGTATATGGACAACCATTGTTTCATGTAAACTCCGATCCCATTTACTGGGCACCAACATGTTATTACCTGCGTCGAGGCTCGCCTTTGACAAAACCTTTGAGACATACCAATGATCTTTGCTTTGAAGCTGGCTTGTTCCACAAATGGAAAGATGATGCGTTTTATCATTATCGACAATCGAACGATATACTTCTAAGATATGCTGAGAAAGAGTCTAAGGTTGCAATTCCTTTAGGAAATCTTATGGGTGCTTTTGTACTTCTTATAATGGGATTGGTTTCTGGGATATTTGTTTTGTTTCTTGAAGTTATTCTGAACTTAAAGATTAGTAGAAGAGTTGTTATGAATCCTTTCTAAAGTAGTACATTCTTTCCATGATTATACGAGTATGTTGACAAAATCAATGTATCAGATATTTGGAATTAAGTAAAATTCAAAACATGTCTAAATTAATTGACAGAGATATTTATACGTATATTTCATGTGGTAAATTTTATTTTGTAGGTGGATCAATGCTTGATAATTAGTAATAAATATAATTTAATTCTAAGAAACACTTTCTTGGTTTCCAAATACTATTCTTCTTCATGTAGAACTGGTAACTGAAAGAACAACTCCTATACAGAATCAAATTTGACACTAGAAACAAACTAATAAAAAGTGCACAGTTTCCTATAAGATACAACTTATTATAGTTTAGTATAGGTTTTACTAAGTGTTTCTATAGCAGTGCTTCTAAAGTAATCTTTCCACAATTTAGTTGTTGATAATTTTATAATTTATTATAGAATTACCTTTCTTTTTCCTGAGCAGATGTTTCATTCGAGTTAAACATTATTCAAGCAACATACCTAGAGAAATTCAGGAAAATTATTGGATAATTATCAGACAAAGGGTTTGCTTTAAAAGGAAAAATGTTTCTCCTTTGCATCATCAAATAAACAAAGGTTGCTCCAAAACAATTGTCAGTGGCGCTCATATTTCAAAACAACACCACAAAGCCTACCGACGACAATGTGGGCATGTGTAGTTCAACTTGTTATGTAACAATTACAATACATTAAAAATATTCACTCAGCGCTCTTCAGCCCTACGAGAAATTTGTGTTGCTCTTTAAACTTCATGATTTTCAAGTTGTAAGAATTCATATGAAAACGTAGGTCATCGCATTGGATGACCTTACAAATGAAATTCGGAGTGTCACCAAGCATCTTGAGCTATTATTTTAAATTTCTACTCGATTATCCATGTTCTGTCGTTAGCATGTGAGGAAGCCACGTTGAACAAACTCATCTTCAAGTGTTTCGTATGTCCGGATGAGACCAAATCAGAAAATCAAGACCCAGACTCGAGTGATTGGATAAAATTGTGACCGAAGTGGCCAACCCAAGTTGCAGTAATAACAAATAATTCACCATGAATTAAGAGTGTACGATATAAATTAGGGATGGCCAAAAATTTTCGGATCCGAATATCCCGGACCCAATGAGATCCGGATCCGGACCTAGATCCGGATCTCGGATCCGAATCTCAGATACGGATCTCGGATCTGGATCCGAAATTCGAATCTCAGATCTTGATTCGTATCCAACCCTACATCTGAAATTGTGATGATAAAATTGAATATCTAAAATTTGTCAAAACTTTTTTCGGATTCACTAATACAGGTGCTTTTAAATGTTTCCATAATACGTTTGTGCTATCTTTGCTCTTTATTTTATTTTAACCTGGCGGCTTTCCAGACTGGAGTCCGCTACCCCTTACTTAATATAACTCCCCAATTGTCCTCACGATGCTGGGTCAACATCGAAATTGTTGAGTGCCTCTCCGGAAATTAAACCCATGACCACGGGCATCGAAGGCACGTACTAACCACTGTTATATATATATATATATATATATATATATATATATATATATATATATATATATATATATATATATATATAAAGGTAACAGCTTTTTATCAAATTATTCAACCTGCTGAAAGTTTTGCACGGATTACACTGTAACCATTACGATACCACACAGACATAGAAGTAAACGAGGAACGTTAAAAACACCTATGCTCGAAGCGGGATTTGAATCCAAGACATTCACAGCAAACAATCCACAGTCTAATGCAGGCAGACCATTCGACTATGGCTGTCGGGTTTGCTCGACTAAACCGTAGCACATTTAAGGTAACTGATTATATTAAAAGTTGCTCCTAAATACTAACAATCTAAGTCTTATGTATCAAATATTTCCTGTGATAATACCATACACTCTCCGTCTTCTATAGACGAAAAGCTATAGTTACCCACATTATCTAGTACAGAAATAAGTTCTGATTCTCTAATAACTGCTGATGGTGATAGTCAAGGTTCACCGAAGCATGATCCCCAAATCCAAACTGAGATATTGATGTCACTGGAACGCCTGAAAAGTTATTGTGGGTAAGTGAATTGCCCACTTGTCAGGAAGAAGGGCGATGGTGATGTGAAATGCGGGGCTGTCAGAGGTATTACCTATAATAATTGGATTTATAACTTTCTAGGTTGCCGTAAACCCTCTTCAAGAAGATAACTGTTAATCTTAGCTTTGAAAATGTTACATAAGGAGTTTTGTTGCTATCATTAGGTTGCACATAAATCACTTCATTCCGGAAGTATCGGGTTTATTTTAACGCTTAACTTTCACATCTCTTCTGATTTACGAATATTTAAATCGCGATTATCCACTTAAGGTCAATTAGTGATATTTTAACTCATTTCGAACCAACTATATACATGGTTAGCCTTGTTATATGGGAATAATTGAGACCAGAAGCAGTCTACAGGCTAAGTTCAAAAGAATCTTGGCCGACCTCCTGATAAACCACATCTTTCAGCAAGATGAATTCTGCCAATCCAATACCCACATGAGGAAATCTTCGGTTCAGTGTGAAAGTTTCCATTAGAACCAGCACTCTAATCAGTGGAATGTGCTTTGCTAATTTTTCCCCAATGTGAAAATGCCTAACTTTATTGTTAAAAATGAAAAGGCCTTTATTTCAAACAAGTCGCCATTACAGTTTTCGTATTTGAACACAACACTAATGAAAAGTCATGTTAAAGTGCGACTTGCCCCTAAAAAAGAATATTTATCTTTTTTTAAGTTTCTCGTGTTCCCCAAAGTACATGCGGAATTAGTGCAAGTGCCTTCCGCTCGCATTACAACGGCTACGATCTTGATACTAGTACATGTTTCGGTTTCCAGATCTCAAATATTTATCTTTCAGCCTGATTCTATGTATGAATCCGAAATTTCAAATCTAGATAAGGGTCACCAAAATTCATAGTTTACTCTCGGTGCTCATATTGTGATTTACTAAATAATTATTATATCTAATTGTAAGGTATACATTTGATATTTTGAGCAGACTGAGCAAGATAAATATACGTAAAAACTAGTCGATACTTGTCTTAACTGTTTATGTTTTCTTAACTGTCAATGAAATGGGTATCTTAAGGAATTTTAAATGTTCGAGTTTTGTATTTCGCTTTCAAATATATATGTCTGTATTTCATCTCAGTCCTGCAACCGTTCGGACCTAGATTCGACATTCGAACTCTCATCCGGATCAAATCAGATTTTTTTAAGTAAGGTAAGCATTTGATCTTTAGAGTACAATGAAGGAGATAAATAGACTTGTCAATATTTGTCTTAATTTTCTGTTTTCTTCTTCACTGTCAAGACTTCGTGAGATTACTTTCGGCGAATTTTAGATATTCAAGTTTATTACAATTTGGGTGGGATGTGGTTTGGATAAGAATCAAGATCTGAGATCCGAATTTCGAATCCAGATCCGAGATTCGAGATCCGGATCCAAAGGATCCGGACCCAATCAGATGTGGATCTTCGGATCCGGCCCTAATATAAATAGCAAAGAAATTTTTGTAAGCTATTTGAACCTGGTACTGTGTATATTCGGTTCCGTGCATGTAGCGCCCGTAGACTTAGCGCCCAGTGTTTCTGGCTCACAGAAGGAATTTTATATTGATTTTATCTCACAATCAGGGATGTCCAGTTCATTTTACCACTCTTTCCACAGGTCGTTAATTCCTGTTATTTTCTTACATCCATGTTCCGTGTACTTAGCGTCTACTAAGTAAAACTGTTATGAAGAGGGAGAGAGAGAGACAGAGAGACCAGCCAATAGCACTGATTATGACGCTTCAATGAATCATAACCTCCGGGGAAAAGGGTGAAAAGCAGAAACGTAGTTATATATATATATATATATATATATATATATATATATATATATATATATATATATATATATATATATATATATATATATATATACCCTCCATTCCAAAAGAAACCGAACTTTTGAAAACAAATAGTACCACTAGTGCCATCTGTTGTAATATTTTACCGGTAGATGGCGTAGTCCCTCATTGACAACTGGTATAAATGTCATGACATTTGGATGCACGGCAACAAAGTTATTGCGTTTCAACTGTCAGTGTGTTGTGTACATCGGTCGGAAAATGAGTTTCAAACAACGAGCTGCAATTGAGTTTTGTGTTAAACTGGGTAAAACTTTTAGTGAAATGCACCAAATGCTACAAAATGCAAATGGTGATGAGTGTCTATCCCGTACGCAAGTTTACGAGTGGTTCAGGCGATTCAAATCGAGTAGAGAGACGCTGGATGATGACGAAAGATCAGGCCGTCCCAGAACCGGATTATCGGAAGAAAACATCGAAAAAGTGCGTGAATTCATCAAACATAACAAAAAATCGTCGGTGAAAGTTATTGAAATGGAATTAGGCATTCCTCAAACAACCGCATACCGCATTTTGACCGAAGTTTTGGGCCTTAAGAAGGTTAATTCGCGGTTTGTACCACACAAACTCACCCTAGACCAAAAAGTTGATCGAATTGCGCATTGCAAAGACATCGTTAAAAGTGCTCGGCAGGATCGAAACTTCTTGAAATCGATTGTAACTGGTGACGAGACGTGGTGTTTTGAATATGAGCCCGAAACAAAGCGGCAAAGTGCTGAATGGAGAGTGCCGGATGAAGGAACACCCAAAAAAGTCGCTTGGTGAAGTCAAAAGTTAAGGTGATGCTGATTTGTTTTTACGATTCAAAAGGAATTATCCACAAAGAATTTGTACAGCCCGGCCAGACAGTCACTGAAGAGTTTTACTTGGGCGTCATGAAGCGTTTGGTGGCAAGAATTCGTCATATTTGGCCCGAATATCGCGAAATCGGCAGTTGGACTCTTTTGGACGATAATGCACCATCACATCGTTCGCGACTTGTAACTGAATTTTTGGTCAAAAATCACATTATTCGGTTGCATCATCCGCCGTATTCACCAGATCTCGCTCCGTGCGATTTCTATCTGTTCCCGAAACTGCATTTGGCGATGAAAGGAAAGTGGCACGCATCGATTGATGCCATTGAGAAGGCGACGACCGCCGTCCTAAAGACCATTCCAACAAAGGACATGGAGAAGTCGTTTGACAACTTGTTGGAGCGTGCAAATATGTGTATCGATGCAGAAGGGGAATACATTGATTAATAAAAATGATTTGTTCCAAAATGTACATTGCTTTTTTGTTTTTTTAAAACGTTCGGTTTCTTTTGGAATGGAGGATGTATATATATATATATATATATATATATATATATATATATATATATATATATATATGTAAGTATGTATGCATGTATGTAACTGTACTCCGTGGTATGTAATGCTCTACAATATTTAAATGTACTATAAACTAAGGTTACATATTTAGCTTTTAATGTGAAAACTATGTAAAACAGACGTAATCTAGAATACCGCAATGAGGATAAGGCATACAAAAAACGGTGAACATATTATCACGACTGAGAACCGGGACAAAATGTAAACTGGCGAAACACCGGGATAAGAGTCTTCATGGAGGTCACGGTGGTTCAGTGGTAGAAACACTCACATCTGGTTCATGGGATCCCTAGTTTTATCCCATCTTGAGTCAAATGGGCTTTGTGGTTGTCAGACGCTGCGTGCATGGATAAACTCGGAGTTCTCTCGTTTTCTCTCACTTTCTTCATTTTACCATTTCATTCATTCTCACAATCACCGTCTTCTCTATCCTACTCCTATCTCCTTAATCGTGGGATGTAAAATTCAAAGATTTCATTTCATTTCAAGAGCTTTCAAACCGGGACTGTCCCGGTAAAAACCTGACATATGGTAACTCTGACTATATAACAACATCGGTTTCGATACCAAACAAGAAAAAGTCAAATTATCATATGGTATTACACAGTTTCAAAAAAAAAAAAAAAAAAAAAATCTAACAAGCTAGCCGCATTAAGTCTGATACATATTTCACAACTTTATGCGTAATATAAATGTATATAGTTATGCAATTGATATCATACACTACGAGCACTGAAAAACAACGTAACGTTCTCTAATAAAAAGAACGTTACTTTACGAACCAATAAGTTAATCGCTCTACGAACCTTATTGTACACATTATACCCTAAAGTTACAGCCTTATGCAGTAATCAATTCCAATCAGATATTGAACGAGTATGGTGTTTCCTTGAGAATAATCCATCACTAAGTTGAACAAGCGCCTTTGAAGGTTAATCGTCTTCCATTTTACCCTCTTCTTCGGTAATTCATCTCGCTACTCTTGTTCGATGCAGTTGAAACCATGGCCTCATCCTTTTGCAATGTCCATCCACAAGGGATGATGAACAGGTTCAACCTTTTGGAATTTAAAATTCGAAGCTTCTGTCAATTTACTCGTTCGTGTCTCTTTCTGTAATTTTGCTATATGCACGGGTATGTTGCGAGGAAACAAAAGAGGCTAGCAAAGAAATCGAATCGTAAGATCACCATAAGATGAAAGTCGCATACTCCAGAGACTACCTGATACGTAATGTTGATCAACATAAATTAGGAATTCTTCAGTTTCTTCTGGTACGATTTGCTGTAAGTAATCTATCCCTTCTGACCCTTGTCAGAGAGAAGGAAAACAAATCCGTCCACCATTCCATAGAAATCGGACTTTCTCATTCTCCCTGTAAAAATTCGCCAATCCCAACTGCTGCAGTATGTACTTCGTGTTCGAGTGACTTGTCTGGAACGCTTTGGCTTACGACTTCCCTCACTAGCCACGTCTGGTTGTGAATTTAATTTACATATTCCAATATTTGTTTGTTTTATCCCTCCCCGCTCGTAAAAGTGGCAAGCACGCAAGCCTTTGGCGTATGAGGTTCAAGGTTCGATTCCTGGTGGGAGAGCATTGAGTAACCAAAGTGGTTCGGGTTCCACTATAATCAGTAAATTCAAGTCTTCCTTAGCCGACCCGGCAAAACCATGGAACGTAAAACTAAATACAAACCTTTTCTTTTTTCGCAAAAGGAACGCTTTATTATGAAGTAAAACACTATTCAGAAATATAATATTAAAATTTGCAAGAAGGAAATTCATTTCTGCGTAACAAAATTTAAAAATTAATTATTCACAGGTAATTGTTTTATTGGATTGTAACGAGTTACAGTATAATTTCCCAAAGACTCTTCTCATACAATTCTGCTGTTCTCACATGTAACACTTCCCAAGTGTAACACTCCGATTTTGATAAAATTTAGCAGGTAGATATTACACATGAAATAAACGAATGCATGTTTTTTTTCTTTTCAGCAGAAAAACAGTTTTTGGGGTGCAAAATCCCCCACCCAAAATTTTGAAATTTGAGTCCCGAAAGGCAAGAAGTGAACCGAAGTGAATAATATTGTGCACAGATGCTATAAACGTAAAACGAAGGAATAGAGGTTTCGTATTTTCCTGGGAAAAACGGTTGGACATAATTGCAACGATAGCTTGTGTAGGAACAGTACGCAAAAATAAATAAAGAAAGAAAGAAAAGAAAAGAAAAGAAATGATTATGTGGTTTTGATTTTGTGCAGAAAAACAAAAGTGTGACAAAGGGCCCCCCTCTTAAAAATACGAAATTCAACTCCACGAGCCCAGAAAGAAATATAGTCCACAAATATTGTAGACGTAAAATGAAAGAATACGTGTCGTATTTTCCTATGGAAACTACCTGCGCTTCTGCGGTAATAATTACTTTTTTTTCGGAGGGACTTTAGTCACACCACAGTTTTTCCGCAGAAACTAAAAACACGTATTCGTATATTTTTTTGCGTATTGTCTCTAAACACAGTTTCGTTACAATTCTCCATGTCCTTTTAGGTACTTTTCACTATACTAATGAACATTTTCATAAATCGTGATTAAATGTTTGAAGGGGTCTGTACCCCACCCAACCATCTTTTCAAGAAAAATGCGACACAATATTCTGTCATTTTACGTCTACAATATATGCACACAATTTCGTTCATTCCGGTCTACTTCTTCATGCCTTTCGGTCGTCAATTTCAAAATTTTCGGTGGAGACTTTTGCCCCTAAAAATATTTTTTCTGCAGGAAATAAGAAAGAAGTGTTCATTTATTTTTTCTATATTGTCTCTACCCAAAATTTCCTTACAATTCTCCATGTCCTTTAGGCGTGTTTAACGTACTGTTATTAGCGCTTTTGATATTTCGAGATCAAGGGGTCTGTGCCCCACCCAACCAATTTTCCCGGGAAAGTACGAAACACATATTCCATCATTTAACGTTTATAATATCTGTGAACAATTTCATTCACTTCGACTAACTTCTTCTTGTCTTTCCGGCCTCAAATTTCTCCAAATTTTGGGTGCGGGCTTTTACCCCTTAAAACAGTTTTCCCCAGAAAAGAAAAAAAACACGTATGTTTATTTCATGTGTAATATCTACCTGCCAAATTTTATCAAAATCGGAATGTTACACTTGGAAAACATTACATGTCAGTACATTCATATAGCTTGCATTTGCGGCAGAAAGTTCTTCTTTTGTGCTCCCTCTTTGCTGGAGAGACTTTTTTTTTAAGCTGTTCCTCTTCAGTATACTGGGAAGCTTCTATTCTCCGTGATTTCTTCTCAACGTTGGCGAACTGCTAACCAGACGAAATGAAGAATTTACGGCATTTCAAACTTTTTAATGTTTGTTTCTCGTTTGAAATTACGCTTTGATGACACAATACCATAAGTGTTGAGTCCACTTACATCAGTTATGTAAAATACTGTCATAGGCCATTTTGTTCATTGTTTTGTGGTGTAAGGGCGAACCATATGATTGTTAGTGTGAACGTCTGATTTTGTTGTGTTGTAATATATGATAACTTTGAGTATTTTCCTCCGCTCTAGAAGTGACCACTTCAGGATATAGTTGTGCATTGTGTTTTGCAATTGTAAAATGGCTTATCTTAATGGGTATATATTGTCAAAAGAGACAGCGCACCCAAAAAATGAGAAGTTGTTCGTCTACAGTCATATTATATATAAGAATAAAATTATATTGCAGAGTGTGTGAAGAATCTGCAACTTCACGAATTAGGAACAATTCGTCATCAGGTATTCTAATAGCGCCGATGTTGGCATCAAAACATAAGGCAGCCCTTGTAGGATCGCTTTTCTCCGGAGTTTTGCCTTTTGCATTAGCTATAGGTGCTACGCTTCAAACTTCTAACCAATCCTCTGGTTAAGAAAACTACTCAACGTCTCATTTCAATATCGGTACCTGAACAAGAAACTTCAGTTGCATTTGTATATAAGTCTGCTAATATCTTATCGTCTGTCGGGAATCAATTTCTTCATCGTTTATTGATTTACCAAAAATATTCCTCCTCTACCATCAACAGTGACATGTATTGTTACTGATCTGTTAATATACCACGTGCAATAGTCAAAACACACTAATAATAAACAAAACTTTACATACAATCAGTGGCAAAGCCACGATTTCTATTCAGGGGGGGGGGGTCAGTGTCCTACTCCGGATTTTTTTTTTTCAATATGGAGACTGAAAGCGCAAATTTAGGTTTTATTCTAGCAACTTTTGAAAATGTTGGGGCTTGGGAGTCCAGATCCCCGGAAACTGCCACTGAATACGCAACTGCATACAATGGAAAATTAATACAGTTTGATAGACAAAAGCAACAATTATGCTTCTGACAAGAGACTTATATAAGTGAATAAATAAAGAAAAGCTGCTACTAAAATAAGCAAAATTGCAAATAATTAAATCAATCAAACTACATAATAACATATAAAGTTGCAATGTGTTATATCTGACTTCATTAGAACAGTTAGAAGATTATCAGAACGTTAACTCCGCTACGAGCCACAACCTCAATCTATACTGAATCCATCCTCATATTTCTGCATTAAGGCTGGAGTTTAACGGACCCACTCGGTACCCAATGCTATAAATTTTAAAAACTATCACTTGACTCACGGAAATGAAAAAAAAAAATACTTAAATAACACAACACAAGAACACAACCAGGGGAATTTCATAGAATCTCAATACTTACTAAGCCTTAGTAATTATTAAAGAAAGTATGCGTACGAGTGCAATGGACCCACCTGGTAGTCCTAGGGTTAAAAGTGTATCCTTGTATGGATATTTAGATAGAGGAAATACTAGTTCTTGCCGGATTTCTTTAACTATGTTCCATTATTTTCAAACTAGGGTTTAAAATGTAATTGATTGCGTTTAGGGCGGCTTATAACACTGAAAGGAGTCGTTTTATGACACATGTTTATTAGAACGTTTTATTTTCATTTGATATAAAGAATTACCCACCAAATTTTGGCAGTTGAATTTTGCCCCCTGACACCCTGTATTTACGATAGGAAATGAAGTTATGTAATGTGCATAAATAATTGCTGTTTTTGATGCAGTACTCGTAGTATTTGCATTAAGGTGCGTGTAATTATTATTATTTAAAACTATATAAATTTTAAAATAACACTAGCACATGAATTCACATCCACATATGAAAATCTCATAGGTGATATGGTAATGCTCTTAAGTCGTAATTAAATTGTACGTAATTACAGATGTACATGAAAAGTCAGAGTGTTAGAGCTGACGGTGGTGAACAGGAGAGGAAGAAAAGAACACATTTCTTTCAACTTGCCTAAGGGGTTTTAAAAGTGACATGACAATTGTGCAGCAAGAATAGCAGGATCTTTCAAGTGGAAACTCCTTGTTCTTTAGTCGTGAAAAGAGAGTGGATGGGGATAGATATGAGTACGAAATTACATTTATACATATAAACTAGTTCTCTCTTTGGTCAACCCTAGCACACTGATAAGCATCAAATATTTTCTGGGCGCTAAGTACACGATATTATATGTGGGCGCTAAATCTACGGGCGCAAAGTATACTCCACGGTATATTCAGTTTATTTTATTTTACTTATTTATTTATATTTTATCCGAAGCACTTTTCTAAATTATGGCTAATGGTAAATTATTACATGTACAATTGTCAGTACTAAAAAGGTTGAGGAAAATATTAAACTAATTATGAGAAAGTTAAGAAAAAGATATAGAAAAGGTTTTAAAGATAATGCATGCAAAAGGTCTGCTGTCAGTGTTTTTAAGTTATTGATAAAAACAGTGACTGGGGAAGAAAGAAAATCTCTTGAGAGATGAAACTGAACAATGTTTCAGCTTTCAAGCTTAAATTGCTACTAGTGTAATAGATTATGTTCAACGAAAGATAAATCTCACAGACAAATTCAGTTTGCCTGTGGATAACATGGAAAATGTTGTTATGTATTGTTCGCCACATTAAACATAACAACTCATTTCTTATATCAAGAAGTAACTTATGCATATAGGACTGCACCAATACTATTAACCTACATCTATGTTACATACAAATGAATAGACGTTGTCTATCATAAAAACTATTTCAAGTGAAATTTTGAACACAGTTAATGCCTACCGCAAATTGGGTTGTGGTCATGTTTTCATTATTCAAATACATATTTTAAGGAAGGAAAGAGGATTCCAAATGTTATGTTAAGGAGATGAAACGTGGTATATAATTTCCTTTTCAAAAATTATTATGAATTTTAAAAAGCGAGATTCCGCTCTTAAGGGGGGAAGGTGGTTAATTCCCATAACTTTTTTCTCAATACTTAGGAATGACATCGAGGTTGTATGTCTAGTCATCACCGCGTCAGCACGTTTGAAGTGAGTTTTTAACAGTGTATTTAGCATTTGGCTCCAACCAGTTTTTATCATGTTACATTCACTGACATATGTATACTAATAAGGGTAGAAGGGTTTAAAAGGTATAGCATTTCATGAGCCCCTTATATTTGAAAGTTGAAACTTACGTTAGTATATAAACACGTTATTTTAAAAAATACGAGAGCGCATGCTCCATTGTCTTCAAAAATTCCATTTTTAAGGGAAAGGGGGAAAAGTTCCCAATATTTGATCAATATATAAAAGTAACATCAAGTCTGATCATCATGGGAAAATGGGTGAACCTTTTGAAATGAATTTTTGAACATATTTAATACTTAGGCCTAGTAGGTAATGGTCAGCTGGCGCCCGTTGGGAATTTGACCAAACTTAGATAAAATTTTAGAGGCTAGTCAACTATACCTAAATGTAAAATTTCAAGTGGAAATACACACGGAGAAAGAAGAAATGATTATTTGAAATTTACCATTGGAAGTCAATGAGAAACAGAATTTGATGTGCAAGAAAAAAATCTTATCATTTTACAAGGTTTGAACACATGATCAAAAGATTGTTCATCCAAACCGCTCGGCTATTTTTAAAGTGCTCAGCTGCGCTGTAACTGTTGCTGACCGATTATGGCTGCCTCAAAATATGTATATTATTGACTTTCAATGTTAAACTTCACTTTAAACCCCCATAACGCGCGAGGTAATACCCTTTTTGCATTCTCGCCCTGTAGCGTTCAGTTGTGACTCACTGAAGAAGTAGTTGTTTGCTACTAAAGGAAAAAACACTGAGTCAACAGTTTCACACTTAATCCTTTCGGACCCGGGTGGTCAAAGTGGCACACTAATTAAGATATAAGGATAATATTTTTTAGCCAAATATGATTGGAGCATAGTTTATCATATTAGTTTATTTTTCTTTCGAATTTTCTTTTTTCTTTTTTTTCTTATAGCTTCCTTCGTTGCAGAGATCTCCTTAAGACTTGTCAGGTAGATACCTCGAATAGATACCTATTGTGTGTTTCAGATGTAAAGCATCACTGGGAGTAGCCAATGGTGCACGATATTCTGCGCGGTGTTGCCGGATTTCGGACTCACTTTTCCCTTCTCGCTCTTCCTCCAGTTGAGATTATGACACATACATTGGCAACATTATTCACAATATAAATGTACTATTCCAGTAAACTCAAGAATTTTGACTGTGCATCCTAGAAGAATATATAGCAACTAAATTACTTACATGTTAACTTTTCCAGTGGAAATGCTAAACACTCGTCTTTAACACTACTTTCACTATCATCTACGAGTATGTCAGTTAATATTTCGTCATTGTCTGAATCTGAGTCTCGTAAATTTATTATTACGGGTTCCAAAAACTGTAAACACAGAAAATAATTCTTCGAGCTTGACTTCGTAGCACTTAAAAAATAAATAAATAAATAAATAAATAAATAAATAAAAATAAAATGAAACAAAATAAAACTCCGCACTTATACTCGGTTTGCTTAAAGACATTGTCAACTATAATTTTGGAGAACAAACGAACTACCACGAGAGAAAGCAACCGAGACATTCATGAATTCTCTTTATACTAGAAGAAAAGTTACGTTACTACATAACTAGCCCCATTTTTTTCTTATCCGTTTTCATAACAAATAACATGTTTGGGCTTGGTGTCAGTGTTGCCACACTTGGTACAATTGTACCAAATTCAGCCCTTTTTGTTATTCATCGGCCCGTTGGTACCACGCTGACATTTTCAGCCCCTTTTGTGAAAAAGTTGGTACAATTCTGCCTAATTCAGCACCATTTAAACAAATACTTGTTACATTTTCCAGTGCCCCCCCCCTTATGTCCATGACGCACCCCCCCAATTGTCTACCCGTAGGTGTTCTTCCATGAAAAAAAATCTTCTTTTCGATTAATTCTTACACTCCCTCAAACATATTTATACAGATTTTAACCCCCCCCCAAATATTTCGATGACGCACTTTGCGTCGTAGCCCCCCCTGTGGGCACCCCTGCATTTTCAAAAATGTCAGTAGGCTTTTCCTACATGGGTTGATCTCTTAAAATATGCTGTTGAACATTCATTTCTGTGACGTTGCACCGCATAACGCTACGAACGTTGTGTAGAAAATTCGTAATTCGAACTATACCGGGAAACAAATGACGTTAATGGGCGCATCCGCGCCGCGCATGAAGAAGACGAGAAAGAAGCAGTGTGGTAGAAATTTTAGTCGTCCTATTTGGATGTTTTTTTTTTTTTTTATTTAAAAAGAGCACTTTCGTGATTCGAACTCTTGGAAAAGGGAAGAGTGTTATAGAACTTTACCTCTTATAGTTTCATGTTATAGAGCCATCTATTATACTCAGGGGTAAAAATGAATCTGAAAAGGTAGGGGGACGCATGACGTCACACTGTCCTCCGTGCCTATCTTTGCGCATTGTAATTTTTTTAGAAGTGGGGGATGCTATAGATATTTTCTGGAAATGGGGAGACGGCGTCCCCCCGCGTTCCACTACACTTTTACTCCTGATAGTATAACAAAATAAATTCAGCCCCTTTTGTTTCAATTTGGTACTATTTTTCAGCCCACTCCAAAGCTAGGACTGTGGCAACACTGCTTGGTGTAGTTGTCACGAAAGCAACCGTCTGATTCCTAAGCAACTCGATATGCTCGCGTTTGTTTTGGGTTACGATAATTTATGACACCATTCAGACGTTTGATGCTTTTGAATCTCTTCTAGAGGAGAAAAGAGGGTGTTAAAGGTCGCACATAATAAGGCAGTGGGACGTGAAAAAAATAAAGAAAACACTATGTTTCTTTTGTTGAATAAAAAAGAGTCTATCTTGAGGTAATTTCAAAACAAATTACGAACTTCCCATGCTTTATTCTTACGATGTTAGGCCTATATATATAATATGAATCAGATTGCAAAGGTGTGTACAACGGGGGAAAAGGAGGCCCTGTCTTTCCAAACTATTTCCAGCTTCAAAATGAGGTTCGTCTGGTATATGTTTAACAAACTTATTTAACAGTTAATGAAAATGAGAGACGTTTATAATAAAGTATGAAAATATTAAAAAAGTCAAACATCATCAATACGGTTTCTATACCTAATTAAAACAACTAAAATTAATCATATTCTTTATATTCTCATTTTCCTAACTGGGTGCACTGTGAACTCTTACTATATTATTGCATAATAATATCTGAGTTGATATTTTTTTTCCCCTTTAGTATTTTAACCTACATAAGCACAAAGTCAGATAAACAGACTGCTATAAACAGCATTCGTTTTCTTATGAATAGCTTATTGATTCATCTCATACAATCCGGTTTTCAACTTCAGTACTCTCAAGATCCGTCTTTGGATAAGGTACCATCGTGAAAACACAATATGTGTTTAGTATACATGGGGAGTTAAAATGCTTTCATGTTCTGAAAGAGGTCATTTGTTCTGTTTTTAATGTGTGAAAAGTTGTTCCATTTCCAAATCGAAGAAAAATCCGCTGAAAATTAGACGCGGGACTCAACGCTCGTTTCACTAATTGTTTTATATGGAAACTTTAAAAGTGTGTATTATGACAACAAGTTATCATAAAAATATGTAGTTTTCACGTATGTGTTCGTAATTCATTTATCTACTTCTTAAAGTGAGCAGTTAATGTGCTAATATAATATTCCTAATAAGCGCCTCTGGTATTGTCAAGATTCGCAGTAGCGCGAGAAGTCAGCGTGCAAAACTGCTTGTCTCGAATTGTCAACACCGCTCAAAGCCAATTGGACGCCGCGTGAAGCCAACTCAAGGTCATGCCGCTTATCATTTGAAACACACAATAATTGTTGACATGAATTGGACTTGCCCGCGCAGTGTTGCCAAATAGGGAAATTAAAATTTCCCTAAATTTGGGCAAAAATTCGAAATTTTTGTTTATAAATCCGTACCTATACGTCCAGTGAAAGTCAACTTACGGCAGTCGAACATTGATCCTTACTGAATAAAAGTGGGTACAGATCGTAACAATGGAGTAATTAGGGGGCGCACGAAAAAGTCTTATTTGGGTTCTATCCCATGAATTTTCTAGTTTTTCCCTACTTTTCTGTTTACCGTAATCTATTTTTTGTAATTAGAAGCTTATGAACCTCTGAGGTAGAATGAGATTTTTTAAAATTTTTTGCTTACATTGTTAGATATCGCCATGATACTTGTAGAATATATTAGTGGGGTACCAAAGTTTATTTTCAGATAGCTTGCGTCTGCTTTGTGGCAGTGTTTCCAGCCCAAAAAAGTTAATTCCCGATCTTAGGTGAAAAATTCGGAAAATTTTCCTTTTTCTTCCTTATTATTCCCTCTTGCTGGATACGCTGGAACACACGATATACTATTTGAAAGCCTCCTCTTTGGCCTCCTACAGAACGCACCATGAAAAGTTTCAATAGGATAATTAGGGAAGCTATAGCTCCGGTATATTTGTTGATTTTTGCTTCTGAGGCGTAAAAAGTGTCAAAATTTCATGTGTATGATGACAGAATTTTTTTCTTTCTCTCTTTGTATGGCCGCCAGCAACTTCAGGTTTTCGCTGTACCTTGTCAAGACACCAAAGAATTCTTTTAGATGACTTAGACCCATGTACTAACAGTGGTTCCAGCTATAAAAAATCTTGAAATTCGGTTAGGGATTTTTTATAAATTTTACCCTTACATTTCCCTTAATAATTTCCCTCCCGTTGGCAACACTGCAATGTAACACACCAAAAAATAGCCACATCGCTCTTCTTAAAAAACAAGGCCTTAACCATATCAATTGGTTAATTAGTTTTTTAGCAATAAGTCACTAACTGAAAATCTAGAAAAACTCCAAAAATGACCTGGGTCCAGGCCCGTATCTAGAGGGGGTCTAGGGGGACCGGGCCTCCCCTAAAATTTGGCTGGTCCCCTCTAAAATTTTCAGATAGGCTTGCAAATTAACTATAATATGGTTGGATCGCCCCCCCTAACTTCAGCCGGGCTCCCCCTACATTTTTGGCTGGCTACAGGCTACAGGCCTGCCTGGGTCCGAAAGGGTTAAAAATCTCATTTTTCATATTCTTTTTTAAAAAAGAGAAAAATATAATTACATTTATATACGTGAGTTGAATCTTGTTTATTTACAAAAATAAAATTAATAGCATCCACAATAATGAAATATGATTTAATAAATAAATCAATATGATATCTTTTCTGATCCTTAACACACACCTTAGCATTCACTCATAAAGTGAAATATTTATTTTGTGATTGAATTAGTGTCAACAAAGGTACCTAGAACTACGTAGATGCTCTTTTAAGGTTACCAGAATTTTAACTTTCAAAAAGAGGAAACATATAAATCGGAGAGGGATCTATCAAACCTCTAATTCCCAGATTGTATTGGGCGCCAGCTATGTTTTCCAGTTACAAAATATATAAATAACTTATTTCATAACTTCCAAGCACTCAAGAGAATCAAAAAGTTTCAGGCATTGCCTAAAATAAAATGAAATGAAACTTAGTTTACGGTTATGTCCTATAGGCTAAAGGGAGCGGATAATTTGTGAAAGAGAATGATTGTAAAATTAACTTTTGTGCTCTCGCCCGGGAACACGTACACCAAAGGTATACACGTTAGCCAATAGAACAATGGGGAGAGGTGCATAACCTAAAAATTCCCAATCAGTGTTGGAGCGAGACAGCTCTATACAGAGTCGTTTTAACGAAAGAGTGTAAAATTTGCTCTGATCATTTATATTTTAAATAACACTTGCAGGATACTTTATTCATTTTAGATTAAAAAATGGGTCTTTTTAAAGCCCTGTTTGAGAATAGAAAAGGGACAACGGCTAAAACGAGGCGTCTGGTCATCTTAGGCTCTTTAGATTCGACCGCCGCTCAAAAAGGCGAATTTTTTTGATCGTGCTACTAACAGCGAGAAGTTGTCTTACATTGTTAGAGATTTTGGTTGTGATCCTAGAACTGTGAGAAACTGGCTAGATCAGGGAGACAAAGAATAGACTAGGTTAAAACTCAGGAGTGGAATATCGCAGGCAAAATCAGCGGCCCAAGATCAAGCTCTGTTGATGAAGTACGTAACCATTCTTTGTGTCATCTATCTGTCTTCAAAGACAAAGCACTTGAATTACACGTTGGATGTTCACATTAGACGGGAAGTCTACGGCTTATTGCGGCTGAACTCCATCACCCACGACAAGCCACGAGACGTCCAATCCAGATATACTACGAAAATCTAATTATTTTTGTGGAAGCTGACGTGTGTTTTCTACATCGCAGGACGGGAGTTAAATTCCTTAATTCATCCTCAACTGATTCTATATCCAAGTGTTGGGGATGGTTGAAAAGTTTCAGATACATACAGAGTCTTCCAAAAGTCCTGCAAAAAAGTAAAAAGCTGTAACTTTGTAACCAGTTATTGTATTTGTACAAAACTTTTAGTAGACTTATAAGAAAGTCTGAAATTTTGTTTCCAAGCATTTTTTTCAACGCCAAATCTCCAGCTGAGCACCATTTACGTCCAAACATTGCTGAAGTTTTTTTGGGAATCCAAGAATGGTATTTCGACGTGCATCATCCGTATTACTCCCAATCACATCACGTATCCTTTTCCGGAAGTCCTGAACATCTTTCGGTTTTTGCTTGTAAACTTCTGTATCATTTTCTTACGAACGATATTGTGTAGCGTTGTCATTGGCACTTGCAGCTCCAAGGATCTGCGTTTCAACGATTTCTTTGGACTTCGCAACACGCTTTCCTGCATGGACTGAATCACATCAACACTGGTTGTTGGCCTTCCGCTACGAGGCAAGTTCAAGACACTTCCGGTAGCTAGGAACTTATCGTATCATCTCTTGATACTTGAACCTGCAGGTGGTTGTTTCTGATATTTTTTGCGGAATTTTCTTCTCACCAAAACACTAGATTTTAACTCATAAAACCACGCCACACAGTGCGCTTTCTCTTGAGTAGACGCCATCTTTGTCACGTGATTTGTGGTTATGACGTCTACGTTTACATCCGCTCATTGTTGCAAACAAAATTTTAACATTTCCACTAAACATTACAAACAAAATACAAAATTGTAAGTAGTACTTTCTATGTTACAGCTTTTTACTTTTTTGCAGGACTTTTGGAAGACTGTATATCCAGGCGCGGATCCAAGGGGAGGGCTATATCCCCCCTTGACGATCAGGTACACACTGGATAAAATGGGCTTCAATCCTACTCTCCTCACACTGGATAAAGCGGCATACTATGGTTTAGCCGCTTCCTTGATCATATCCTGTATCCGCATATATCTATCCCAGGGATGCAAATAAGCAACAAACTTTAGTCGCCCAAGGAAAAAGCTACTAGCCCACATCACAGTCTTTACAGTTTGAAACAAATAATATTGACTCGCCGGGCGAGTGGGCGAGTGGTTATTTGCATCCCTGATCTATCCTATATTCCACAAAAACCAAATATTTGTTTACGAAACTTATCGTTGAGCATGTTTGTTTTTGATCGGCACGGTAAATTCGTTCCTAATTTCTTACTGACTTTAACTGCATCCATTGAAAACCTCAAAAGATATACATATACATAGATATATACAGAGAGAGAGAGAGAGAGAGAGAGAGAGAGAGAGAGAGAGAGAGAGAGATTAACTTGACGAAAAATGTCCTGGAACACAATTACTTTTTCATTAGGATTAATCCTTAAATTCTTGACACGAAGTCTGATTTACATGCGGTTTGTGGCAAATGATCGAGGAAGGATGGGAGATTTATGAGACTATGTTTACTTGTTTAAATTCATCCGGAATAAAATCGATCACGCCTCAAGAAAACCAGCAAATTTTCGCCAGTGTGCCTTACAATTAAAATGAGGTTTTGGATTTTTGAAGAGAAACTGGAGAAAACAAATTGAGTATTAGTTAGAATACAAGCTAAGGGTTAGTGGTAACACCCATAAATCACATGTTGAATAATCATAGCCGGTTTCTTGTCACAAACGACGGAGAGATTTCTTGGGTGACCTAAGGAGTCGATAACTGGCATCTTTCACAACACCCGCCTGCGGGGTCCGATGCATCCCTGTCTCACTCAGAAGCGATCCTGTTTCTCCCAATTTATTCACTAGCGATCGAATTATGTTCCTACCTGGGGAAGAATGTTAGGCAAATTTGTTTCTGAATGCCCTTTGCATAGCAACAACAGATTCCATTCTCCAAAGTTTTAACGATAAACTCATGTTGTTCCAAAGAGTACACTATTCTCACTGTGCGCTGATCATACTCACACAGTAGAACAGAACTGTACAGCACAATTCCCAATACAGCCGGCCCAGTTTTCTGTTTTTGGCGAGGTTGCCATCTAACGAAGAAAACTCAAATCTCCACACGCACCGCACTTCATTCCAATTGTAAGGTACACTGGCAAAAATTTGCTCTTTTTCTTGAGCCGTAATTGATATTATCCCGGATGAATTTAAACCAGTAAACATAGTCCCATAAATCTCCCATTCTTCCTTGATCATTTGCCAGAAACCGCATGAAAATCGGACTTCAGTCAGAAATTCTAGATCCAAATGAAATTCGTGAGTTTTAAAAAAAATCACCCTGTATTTTATTAATGGAGTAAAATCTAGAACACTCAGGAGTAAAAGTGCGGGGAACGCGGGGAGACGCCGTACCCCTACCTCTAAAAAATATGTACGGCGTCCAGCCAGTTCCTGAAAAAATATGAGCAAATATAGGCGAGGGGATGGCGTGACGTCATGCCACTATCTACCGTCCCCTACCTTTCCAGACCCACTTTTACCTCTGAGAACACTCTTACTTTTGGTCTACAATAGACTCATAGTTGTTTCCTTATATTATTATCTTCACAAAAAAATAAATAAATACATAAATAAAAAATAAAAATAAAAAATAAGAAATAATCGAACAGGGTGAAACCAGATCTAAAACTGAATACTACATTTTATAGCTATTCCATTGGGAAAAAAAATGTTATGGATGGACAGTGGCGTATTTAGGATTTTGTTTCGGGAGGGGCTATGCACAACACGTGAATAAGCACTTATATTTTTCCTTTTGGGTACCGACAAAATTGAGCATATAACAAATTTATTTGAGGGGGCTTGAGCTCGATAGCCACCCCTAAATATGCCCTGTTGATGGAGGTTCGAAGATGGACCAATTGACTGAGAGGTAAAAACAATACTCACTACGCCAGATATTCACTTGGATGACGCTTGAGATAAACTTTAGTCAATAAAGTGATTTTTATATTTTTATTGTCTGGAACTTAACATACAACAGTTTTTCTATGTTCCTTTCTAGTTACAATATTTGTGTTATGTATTCAGTTATTTTACCAAGATTCACAAGGAACAAATTATACTATCCGGCGAAAAATATGCATTTTTTAATGCGACAGATAAATAGGTAAATTATAATGATGAAGAGGAAAGAAGATTCATATTCATATTAGTATGATGCAAGGCCGTGCCGTGGAAAATCAGCGCCCGGGGCGAGAGTATATGACGGCGCTTCTATACACATATTCCAAGCAATTTTTCCTATCTTTTTTCCTTTTTTCTCCCGAATTTTTCGCCCCCTTACTTCGACGCCCGGGACCGTCGCCCCGCTCCCCCCCCACAGCACGTCCGGGGTGGTATGATGTACTGTGTAGACAGAGCAGTTTTAGATAATAATAATAATAATAATAATAATAATAATAATAATAATAATAATAATAATAATAATAATAATAATAATAATAATAATGAATGTCCAAGAAATGTTACTAAGAGACAAATGTCGCACTGGAACTGAGTTCCGATAGGACAGTGATGTACTGGAACGAAGTCCCGGTGCCTCCGGATCCTATTTTAAGCCTTGCTCTTGTAACCGGTTTCACGTTGAAGTAAACTGCCAATAATTTCTATGTTCTTTACGTCCTATTATTCAATTGGAAACCTCCAGAAAATGTCCCGATTTCACTCCCTGAAAATATGGTAGGCTTGGGTTAATGATCTCCTCTAATCCTGTTGTAGTAACAATCTGATTTAGGGCTACTATGAATTTAGATAGGCTTGTATCAGTCACTCTTCGAATGAGAATATATGACAGCCCTCTGTTGGAGATTGTGAAACTACGGAGCATTCTGAAATTCTGCTGTTGCTGCCATCTGTTGACAATCTTTGGTACTTTTATCTGTAACATTAGAAATGATATTAAAGAAAGTATTCCAATAACATTTTCATATAATGTAATTTTTATTGGTAATGAAATAGCTAACAAACGAATCAGCAGTTGAACATAAAGTTTTTTTTCTTTGTTGTTTATTATGGATTGGGATGTCCTCGGAGCGTTACGGAGCGTTACAAGCATGCATTTCAAATTTCAAGCCTATATCATAAAGCAGTATGTTTTCGGCAGAAACCTTCAATTTTACATGATGCTGACAACCGAAAACTTAAAATTTGACTTGCACAAACAAGTTTATATCATAAATTCACGCATTACCAATACAAAATTAATAATTTTATTTAATATTTTTTTTCTTGGTGGAAAGCACTGATTCAGTTACAATAATGTGTTTTATCCATATCATGTATAATGTCAATGTGTGTCAGTCCATCTTGTATCATTATGGTGCAAATAACTATACTGTATAACACATAGGTAGCTCACAGTCATCATACTATGTTCAGAATAAGTTATTATAAAAATGAGTGTCGCTAATTAGTAAATAAAAGAAAGCGAAAGTTCGGGAAAAGTTGCTTATGAAAAGTTCGGAAATGAACTTTCGAAAATGAAAGTTCGCCTGAAAAGTTCGCTCATTTACATCTCTAGGCACGCTTCACATGTTGCTGCATGGCCTCATCTGTTGGTGGCAGTGCCTTAAGGTTGGTTCAAGCATCCTTTATAGTGGTAAAGATATGTTGTCGCAGTTGATGCATAGATTCGCAAGTTTTTGCTCCGTACAAGACGGCGAAGAATTTATTGCCAGCTTTAAAAATCTCCTTGTGATGTATACTGATCTCTCCAAATTACGCTAACCCAAGGCTTTCGCGTTTCAGTAAGAGTTTCTATGCAATAGCTTTACCTTTACGACATTGATAAGAGACTGAATTATATGCTGTAAGAATGTGTAAAGCTAGTACTTCCTTGCATTTGTTACCCAAATGAATGACATTCCTATTGGATCAATTATCTTACAATTGAACTTTCTCATGGAGAAAAGAGCATCTGGCTTGAACTTCCAGTAAAAATGTAACATTAGAACAAACACATCCGTATAATCACTGAGAAGCTTCACACATTTCTTTCCATTTTGTAAAATCATCTGTCTCGTTCGTGAGACTTTATAAAGGAAGTCTTATAACTGTCGAAGATTACGTACATATCATGGTCATGAGAGATTGTCTTTAACATGTTGGAATAAAGATCTAACATTCTACCCCTAACTGGCCACTGCACATGGTATAATAAAGCATTTCCATCTACTAGCAGCACATCTGGTCTTGAGTCTGTTGAAATCATGATAGCAAGTTCATTTGTCAGAATTGCTTTGTTACCCTTTCGAATGTTACCATACTTATCAAACAGAGAGAACGGTATGAAAGAAAGTTCAGATTGAAAAAGAGTATTAAGATCTTATTCTTATGTTGAAAGTATATTCTTATGTTGAGAGATAACCAATAGTCGAGCATACAACTTTCTACATTACATAACTCAATTTTTTCCGACTCGGAGAGTTTTCTTCATTAACGCCATGGTGGTTACTTCTTTACGGATGTTGAGCTCCTCCGTGGCTAAGCGGTTAGCGTACGCGCCTTTGGCGTGAGAGGCCCGGGTTCGATTCTCGGCGGGAGCTCATGTGGTTCGGATTCCACGTTAATCAGTAGGCCCACGTCTCCTATCGGAGGCTGCTGAACGGGACGTTAAACTCAAAATCAACTCAACTCATTCTTTACGGATGTTGTCATAGGATCCATCTGGGAGTTTGTTTTTAAAAGCAGTGTCCATTCTGTGGCCAATTACTAATGCATCATGCACATTGACTTTTTCATCAGCTTTCTGCCCACTGATGATGTTTATTACAGTTTCTTTTTGAACCAAAAGCGGTTGTATGTACTAAAAAAGACCTAGCTTTATTTTCTTCTGGTCATTAGCATCTGAGTCTTGCCTGCGTTGTCTGACTTCTTTATGTGTACCACACTCCACATCATGAGATGAAGTTTCGAACATCGTATCCATTAATATAGACAATGTGTTGTCGCTAAAGGACAACTGCTACTTGATCAACAGACAGGCTCAACCCAACAAGGCCACCTTTTTCTTTGCCATACCGATGTAAGTTTGCTCTCCAAACTGGTCAAGTGGCACAGCATTCCAGGAATCTGATCTGTGCATACAGACATGCTGTCTCTTCTCTACAAAAGGTTTTCACATTACTACGTAAGGCATTTTTCATCTCTAGTACGTGCCACGTGATATATCTTGCATAGTTCCAGTGTTCTGCTGCAAAGAAATGCGGTATCATGCGCTTTATTTCGAGCAATCAATCTCCTTCTCTCTGGGATAGTAAGAATAAGTGACGAGAATAATGAGCATGTCTACCTACTATCTACCATTGGGGTTCTGTCGAATTTTCTCAAGTTCCATCTAAAGAGCATTCACGTCCCCAATTCCACTTTTGATTAAGTTCTCGAGAAGTGCCGTCACTACAATACACAGACCTCTGATTGCTTTTGACCATGCCTTTCCAGACATCATATTGGCATCTCCACCGTACGCTGCATGCAATAGATTTTCCTAAACAGTTCCTTGCATAAGATGACCAATGCAACCAGTGAAAGACATCAAGATAAGCATCATGCCGGGTCTTGCTACTATATGTTTCCAACGACTGGGATCTGACCATTTAATCTTCATTATTACTTTGTATGGCTGCATATCCGCACATTATGTGAATAAATTATTGTCCATGCTCTCTTCTCCTGACCTTTCCCCCAACTCTTCTTTGTTTGTGCTAATACTTCGAAGCCGCTGCCACATAACAAATCAAAAATCGCTAAAAGGTAATTCTATGGAATTTTCCGACTAAAATTTCCTCTTTTATTTTCCTTTTATAGTATTACTCTTATTCGCGTTACATCATTTGAAAATGTTTTCTATTGCAAATCAACTAATATATAATTTATACCACTGTGACATTTACAGACTTAAGTAGTTATTTTTAAATAAAACTTTTACACTCCGGATGAAATTCCGGAAATCTAAAAGGGTTACGAGAATTGCCCACGAGTGCCAGGGTGGCACCCGTCATAATATGAAGGTGAAGGTGAAGTCATAAAATGCAAAGGGAAAAAAATATACTAAATGTTACTGTGTCACAAATTTTTACATGGGTCACCTCCAGACAAATAAGTTTAATAACAAATTTAAGTTATAAAATATCTCCACGATACTGTATTTAAATAGTTTTTTATGGTAATGTGAATCAACAATTGTCAATACAAAATTTGAATGTCAGAACAGACTTTTCACCCCAGTATTTCAGTCAATATTGTAACAATTATTGGGCTTCCAATAACATCTATAAAAGATATGGGATATCGTACTAACTTTCCCGTTCACTTTTTTAAAAAATTATATATACAATAAAACTTGCGTGACATAAAGTTATTGATAAAATATTTATATATAAAACCGCTGAAAGCCGCACAAGGAAAAAAGTATGGAAAGTATTTGAACCCTCTTCCCTTTTAAGATACGAATTTCAATGAAATGTGATGATGAATTTGTAAGTATACTTTTCCACCTCCACCCTTCATCTTTTCTCATTCCCATGCCGATGAGGGACGAATTTGAACTGCACAAAGAGTATCATATTCATCTCAATGATATGGATCAGGCACTAATATGAGTCACTTTCGACTATTTTTACATGTTACCTCCTCCTGCCTCTAAAGATGTTAGGGGTGTCTTACTCGCACTTTACAGCATCGAGAGTGTCACTATTCATCTTAGCAACCCCAAAAACAAAGATTAGACAGTAATATCGGTCGTTTTTTATTATTTTTATATGCCATCTACTTTCGACCCTACCTCTCACCTTCATACTGATGGGGGCTTAATTTGGACTTAAACGACACCGGGAGTGAATTATTCATCTTAATGACCCCGAAAACTATAGATTTGGGCACTAATAGTGGTCATTTTAGACTGTTCTTGCATGTCAACACCTCCCAGCTCCTAGGGAATCTAGGAGTGTCATATCCTCACAGTACAGGACTAGGAGTGTAACTATTCATCTCAGCGATCCTGAAAACTGCCATGAAGAAAACACACTGAGGAAAAAACGTATGTTGAGTACCTAAAAACGTAGGCTACATGTGTAAATCCTGTAGTTTTTCGACTTACCGTACAGCAAACGTATAACTGAAAAAGTATATTTTATCCGTACTTTCCGTATAAGTGTTTCTAATAAACGTACTTTCTGTACGAACGAAAGAACTATATATAGGTGGTCAGAATCTCACATACAGATAGATGTATATAACATATAGCTGACGTGTGTAACATGCGTATACGTATGTAATATCCGGAAGACTGTTAGATGTCAGATATCATGCAATGGCATGATGTAACATCTAAGGACAATGCTATGTAGCATATGGATAACGTGTGCTCCGTGCTGATTTCTGTAGTAAACATAAGGATTCCGTATATTTGTACACTATACCGCTGTCCAGATAACGAATTTTTCTCAGGGCAACGGTCTACAAATGGGTCTTACGATTTTTGGAAAGGAAAGAACAAATTACTGATGACGAGTGGTTGGGGCGGCCTGTAAGGTGTAGAATAGAAGAAAACATTGTCAAAGTTAACACATTGTAAGTGGAAATCTGCGACTGACTATGTGATTCATACCAGATGAAGTAAACATTGATAGAGAAATTGTGCTGAATATTTTAACTGAAGAGCTTGGCATGCGCAAACTATGTGCAAAAATAGTCTCAAAAGACGTCGTCGATGAACAAAACCTATGGAAGGTGGAAGTTTACACTGACCTGTTAGATAGGCAGGACGAAATTTTGAGACGAATAATCACAAGTGATGAAACCCTGACACAAAGCGTCACCTGACACCTCATATCAAACCTTTGACCTTAACTCAAACATTTGACCCCTCACCGAAATAGTTCCGGCAATCAAAATCACAAAATAAAATGATGTTGAAAACATTTTTTGATATATGTGAGGTCGTAGTGCTTCAAAAATTGCGTGAAAAGATTAAACTCAAACGGCCAGAACTTTACTGGTGAAAATCTTGATTTTTCCATCATAACAATGCACCTGCCTACATGGCAGGTTTTTTTGACAAGAAAACAAATAACTGTGTTAGACTATCCGTCGTACTCGCCTGATTTCACCCGAATGACTTCTTTTCTTTACTCAAACATAAAAACAGTGTTAAGAGGAGGGGATTATGATGACTTAAGGCTAATACGACGACAGCTCTAAAGTTCATTCCAGAAATAGAATTCTAAAAAGAATCGAAGGGTGAGTAGGCACTGGCATCAGTGTATAGCTTCCCAACGGGAGGACTTTGAAAGTAATCACTTCAGTATGCAGCAGTAAGGTATGTAGCAATTTTATGTAACGAGTTCTCAAACTTAATTAGCATAACTCGTATGTAATCGAATTGGTGTTTGTCTGTTCATCAGCTTGACCGATTTAAATCATTTCTGGCCTAAACTTCGGCCTAAGATTGATTATATGTATTGGTTTTCACGCAGAGCCAAGAACTATGTGTCACACGATCCCTTTCCCGTATATCTTCTTGCGCTAATTTCAACATGGCGGCTTTACAGATGCCCCTATGATTCACATTACACCTATTCAGTGGAGTTCTACGTGCATTACTCATATCAAACATTTGACCTTAACTCATTTCAAACTTAACATGGCATTTCTAAACATTTTCTACGTTCTATCTTCACACTTTGCCCTCACTTATCTCCCACCCTGTATACCGTCTGCCACTAAACACTCTTTTTCTCTATTTCTTTTGGTGCTGAATCCAGAGCTGGCAATCATTTTCTTCAATTGATTTACCAAATCGGAATGTTCCCTTGTCAGATTATGATTATTAACCTTTAGGACACGAAGTAACTATATTTAGTTACCTAAAAATAAGGCTTGGGATACGAAGTAACTATTTATAGATACCTTGCAGTTTGCCCACTAAACCTAATTGTTTTTTAACTTTCTGAGTATCAAATATATGCACTTGCATGTTTTATTCAGGAGACATACTAGGCAACTGCTGAATACAGAAATTATGTTGTTATTGTTTTTTTAAAGTGAACGAACGTGACTGTTTGTATTTGTCATACAAGCTCTTTAAAACGCATTTAAATTTTTAAAGTGCGCAGTTTTGTTCTCAGAGGTTAAACACAACAATAAGTTAATTGTTGTGAAACAAAATATAAATAATCAGTCAGGAGACATTTCCCTTCCAATCTTGGTGCCAGGGACGTAATTGGGAATAGAGGGTGTGAAGGGAGAAGTCTTGACCTGGCTGAGAAAGAAAGATTTATTTCTGCACGTGGTAAAAACATAGAGTGATAAGAGAGTTTGTTTGGGTTTCTAGGCTTCTACAGCCCTTGTAAGACGTAGAGATCGCTGTTCCTCTTTTCATTTGTGTGTTCTTAGTCTGAACTGAGTGTTGTGAGCGCGTCCTTTCCTGCATACGAATTTTAATGAAAAAAATTGAAAATTTGTTACTGTTGGTTTTACTTGTGAGACTTTGGTGTTTGGTGTATTAGTAGAAATGACATCGAAAGATGTTTTCGGTTCAGAAGACATTCGAGACGAGTTGGAAGCAATGGACACAGATTCGGAGTGGGATGAAGAACAAATTGAATTTCCTTCCTCAGACGAATTTATTTTGATGACTTTGATGATGATTTCCTCCCCCCTAATCCTTGATTATAGTGATTGCGCGGGAACCATACTAATTATTAAACTTCCATGTATTCTCCGTAAAATGCTTCAACTTTCGCGAGTCTACTGCTATTAGAGCATGAGCTACGATCATTTGATAATAACTCTCATTTTTGTCCTAATCAGTGGCGTAGTTACATTATAATTTCGAGGAATTTCCTAATTATGCTGTATGTATCTTATGTTAACAATGCTGTTGTATATTATTGAGAATATATCAAACAACATTTTGATGTAAATTTTATCTTCTTCGTCAACTTCTAAGGTAGCGGTGGGGGCCCGAACCCAAAATATTTATAAGAAAAATTGTAAAAAAAATTATCCCCTAATCCTTGGTTACAGTGGTTGGGCAAAAACTATATTAATTATAAAACTTTCATGTATTATCCGTAAAATGCTTCAACTTTTATGAGTCTACTGCTATTAGAGCTTGAGCTACGATCATTTGAAAATAACTCTCATTTTTGTCCTAATCAGTGGCGTAGCTACATTATAATTTTGAGGAATTTCCTAATTATGCTGTATGTATCTTATGATAACACTGCTGTTATATGATATTGAGAATATATCAAAGAACATTTTGATGTACATTTTATACGCATCGTCAATTTCTAGAGCGGCAGAGGGGGGACGGAACTCAAAATTTTTGTTAGAAAAGTTGTAAAAATTATGTTTTCCCCCACCCCGTAATCCTAGATTAGAGTGGTCCGGGGGTAAACCATACTAATTATGAAACTTTCATGTATTTTCTGTAAAATGCTTCAACTTTCGTGAGGTTACGACTATTAGGGCATGATCCACAGCCATTTGAAAATAGCCCTACATTTTGTTCAAAATTGGCGCCGTATCAAAGGCTTTATTTTTTTTAAAAAGGTTCCGTAATTAAAAGGTTAAATGCTAAACTAATGGATGTAAAATATGGGGATGAAAACTGATGTCCTACATGGAACTTAACTGTAAAGGGTCATGTTGAATATAAATAAAATTCAAATGTTTCAATTTTATATATAAAAAAGTGACTAGTTAGAAAGAAGAGGTGAAGAGAGAAAGGTTTAGGTTATAAAACAAAGGAAGATCACCAGTCTGAATGATCCCTGGTGACTGGCGTTGTCCTCATTATCTGGAATGATAAATGTATCTTTCCGGTGTCTTCTCTGTGGAAGAAACTGGAGAAATGGGAGCTAGCTGACAACTGGAATCTAATAATGTCAAGCTGCTAGGGGTGTTAAATCACATCTTCATGCTGCTAGGGCCATGAATGTAGTTCTTCATCTCTGCTCAATGAATTAGGTGTTTTGCCAAAGAGTTTCTGCGGCGATGAACCTTCAGTATGGTATCCAAAAGAACATGGAGCTAAACGTCTCTAATGGAATGGTCTCCTCTTCATTCGATGAAATCCTTTTCAATTCTTCATGGTGAATACCTCTTGTGTACGTGTCCTCCGTGGTTTTGTTAAACAGAAAGCGATTACTCTTGCGAGCAGTGAACTAGGAAGCATCAGGCTGGGCGGAAGGGAATGCACGAAAGCAGGAAGGGAAACTAGTCTTATGTTTGTTAGTAACCTTTGTAATGAGGAAATACATGCTTGTTTAAACTGCCTGTGAATGTACATCATGGGCAAAAGTTTTGTCTTGATTGAATTGAAGATTTCGATAATTCTATTAAAATTTAGTTGCAGAAAGAAAATAATCTAATTAAATAATCAAGATTGAATTTAACAAATTATGACAGAAGAGCACATGACTATAAGTTACTGCACAACAGTAGTAAATTTGACTCAGAAGATGCTGAAGAAGAAGCTTGCTTTAGATGGATAACAAATTGATGATGAATAAGAAGATAACATGGAAGCAACTGTAAAGCTCTAGATTAAATGAGGTTTTATTAAGCCATACAGGTGTTTACAGCAACTCTCTGGATTTAAAAAATAAATAAATAAATAAATGAGCTCTACAGAATTCTGCTTTCATTCTGTGTAACAAGCTGCTCAGCTAAGAGAACCATGAATCGGATCAAAATCGTTAAAAAAAAAAAAAAAAAATCACCTCAGCACAAGCATGGAGACACTTGGTTAAATTACTTACTAATTTTAAGTAGCAAGATTGAAATTTTAAACGAATTATCATACGAGGACATTATTGATTAGTTTTCCTTGATCAGTAAACAAAGACAAAGGTTATTGACGTCAGATTCATTAAGTTTAATGTTTTTGTTATTCACTTTTACTTGTGTAACTTGATATAATTTTTACACCTTACAATTTCTGGAATAATGCATTTTTTCTGTATCTTTAAGAAAATGTGTCTTACTTTTAGTTAATGGTTGTCAAAATAAATATAACAATATGCCTAAATAAAGGCTAATTTTTAGCATAAACCTACGTTTAAAAAACTAATCAGTAAAATACTGATTATAAATGAATATCGAGGGGTATAATGAATTTTAGATCAGTTAAAAAGTAAAATAAAAACAATTTTTAATGAAGTGTACCTGAGAAAGAGGAATTGCTCTGATAAAAGAAATAAAGTCAGGGGCGAATAACAAAAATTCTTGTTGAGGACAGTCGAGCATCACAGAAAAGTCGTCACCAAGCGAACAAAAGAAGGAATTGCATCATTCGAAATTAAGTAATATAACACATGTTTTGCCTATCATACTACCTATTAATCTTAGTGCCTAGTTTTAGTGTTATTTTAAGTTTGTCATGTCTAGTTTTTAAAATAAAGGTTAACTAACATTGAAAAATCATATTTTTGCCTACTTTTTACAAAACAAATCAAAGTGGATCTAATCCTATCGCTACCTCTAAATCAGGGGTAAAAGTGGATCTGAAAAAGTAGGGTGACGGTAGGCAGCGGCATGACATCCCGCCGTCCCTCTGACTATCTTTGCCCAATTTAACTTTTTTTTTTTTTTAGGGACTGGGTAGACGCCTTTTTTACTTTTCGGAGGTTTGGGGGACGTTCCCCCACACTTTTAGCCCTGCTCTAAATATTATTCAATCTTCTTGAAATTTGTTCCAGTAGACATATCTTTAACATCACTGAGACTCGGGGCATAAGCAAAGTCTGCCAACATTTTACATTTTATTTTTTGGGACAAAATTAAACATCCTAAAATGTACAAAGATGAATTATGAACAATGCTTACTACAATGTTGAATTATTTCCCCCCAAATATACCCATATGTTCACTAATGTTACGCCCAACCAGGTAATCTATTCTTAGGTCAATTTACTATTTCATCCCAGAGAGGAGTACAACAAGGTGATCCCTGAGCCCAGCACTTTTTGCAATAACTATACATTCCTTAATAAATTCAATTAACACTGAACTAAACATCTGGTACTTGGATGATGGGACTATTACTGATAAACCCGAAGCAGTTCTTTCAACGTTAACACATATAAATGAGAAGGCATCTACTCTAGTCTTCCATTTGAAATTTTCAAAATGCGAAGTTGGTTTTCTTAGAACAGATGAAGCCACATTCGACCAATTATTCAGAAGATTTGAAGAAGCTGCCCCAGGAATACGTCTCCTAACTAAACAGGATGCTTGTCTTCTAGATGCAGCCCTCACAAAGGAAGCATTTACAAATGTGCTGTTAAACAAAATATCCAAATTAGAATTTTTTTGTCTCGTCTTGACTCGATCTCAGCACATGCAGCTTTTTTTTTTCTACGTGCTTCATTGTCAATCACACTTTTAAACTGAGCTCTCTCGTGACTAAGCGGTCAACGTACGCGCCTTTGGCGCGGGAGACCCGGGTTCGATTCCCGGCGAGAGCTCATGTGGTTCGGATTCCACGTTTAGTAGGTCCACGTCTCATATAGCCTCGCTCCTGAACAGGACGCTAAACTAAAATCAAATCAATCAAAACCCCACTTTTAAACTACTTTTTAAGGGTGCTTTCCATCTAAGATTGAGACTCCACTGCTGAAGAAATATAATCATATCCTCAAAATGGGTCTGGAATTAATTTTGAACTGTTCCTTAAGTGACGACTTCTGGATGCAAGCATCATTACCTGCTGGATTAGGGGGTCTTGGCAATCGACGAACCGTTGATATGGCGATTCCTACTTTTGTAGCGTCCTACCACGGATCTCTTCGTTTAGTGGAGGCTCTCCTTCCACAAGGTTACCGCCTGGACCCCGATGGAACTGTTCAAGAAAGCTCTAGCAAATGGATAAATATAACAGATACGGACCTTCCAGAAATCAGCAAAAGATGTTTTCAGGCATCTTTGTACGCACCAATTGTACATTTCCATGAACTTCTTTTACAATCAGTTGCTGGCTGCTGTTCCAAAGGATAAAACCAGGCTTCTTGCTGCTTCATCTCCCATGCTGGGGCATGGTTGAATACACTACTTTACCCCCCATTAGGTCTTCACATGTCTAATGAAACCTTTCGAATTGCAGTAGCTTTAAGACTAGGTTCAACTGTTTGTGTGCCTCAACGCTGTCCAGCTAGCAGGGATCAAGTTACCCAATTCGTTGAATTTTATCAGAGACGCAGATGCATTTATATCGTTTCTAAAGATGTTTGTTCAGCATCTTTCTTAATCCAACAAATATTTATGGCGGTCCAACGTGGCAACATTTCGTCGGTTCTTGGCAACTTGCCCCCCGGAAGGGAGCTGGAGGAGGTGCTTCTTCTATAGTACAACATAAACAACTGAACAATATCATAATAACAAATGTTAATTGCATTTTTAATAATATAGAAGTGATTTCATAAAATGTTAAATGTAAATTAAAAGTTTACAAGCTTATTCATGGTATAAAATACGAATATGGGGTCAAAAACTACACTTAAATTTAAAGTTTGTGTGATTTTTTTTTTCAATGTGAGTCTTGATTCCTTTTTTTTTTTTTTTAACCAATGATCTCATGTGATACGAAGATGTGTAAAATTAAATGTGAGGGGGATACTTTGTTAATTTGGGGGGATGGCGTCACAGCCTTTGAAGTGGGGATAGCTCACCCCTGCTCCTATTTGTTTTGCTTACAGAATGTTTGTCATTAAGCTTCGTGTCTTACTCATAGTTAGAATACTGCACTTTATATATTTAATAAAGACAATCTTTACAATATCAAACACATTCAAGCTACATATTAAAAATACAGTCCATTATAATGCTGTAGATCAATTACGTTAACCCTTTAGGATTTCCACTTTTTCAGGTAAATTTTAGACTTTCACTCAAACAGCTACTGATTCCTTACAATTTATCGTAGGATCATGGTTCATACCTTTTTTTTTTTTTTTTTTTTTTTTTTTTTTTTTTTTTTTTAAGGATAGATCATACTTTCCAACGGTAGCACTCGCTGGTCCGTATTATACACCAGAAACGAAAAAAATCGGATAGGCTAGACAGGTTTTCAAAAAAAAAAAAAAAAAAAATCGAAACTTTTGTGAACCTCTGACCCGGGCCTGGTTTCGCGTAGGGATCTGATTTTTTTTTTTTAAATAAGTTGTTGTGTACATAATACGTGTGCCGGAGAAATTTTTGAAAATCTGAAGGTGACCCATTTTTTTCATATCTATATCTATCTATCTATATACGATATATATATATATATATATATATATATATATATATATATATTTCAAAAATGTACTGCGTCATTCCTATTTGACCTAGAGTCATGGGTCAAACGCCATTTTCTTCAGTATAATGATCCCCTTCCAACAGTATCACTTACATGTAAGTATCATACGCTTGAACCGGAAAATTAGGGAAAAACCCGAAAGTTTTTTTAAAAATCCCACCAAAACACTTTGCCGCTCTGTCCCAGGCCTGGATTGACGTAGGGATCTGATTTTTTCCCCCCAAAATACATTGTTATGTGTATAATACGTATTCAAAGTTTCAATCTTGTATCTTGAAAACATAAGGTGGAAGAAATTGTTGAAATCTGAATTTAGGCTCTCTCTATACAGGGTGGCCCATTTTAATCTTTCCACTGAAATATCTCGAAAACGGTTGAACATAAATGAACTGAACAAAACTGAAATAGAAAATACCATGGGACAAATCGAATGGTGATGTAGCGGTGCCCCCGGGACCGCTCTTCAAGGAGGCCCGGGGCCCAACTTTAAAATTTTAAATAGAAACATGTGGCGACTGACACCTCGTTCGATAGATCTTTAAAAACTAAAAAGCGATGTGGTAAAAGATTTTTCATATCGGTCACCGTATTCGAAGTGAACATAAATGAACCAAACCAAAACTCAAATAGGAAAGCCATGAGACAAATCGAATGATGTTGTCGCGGTGCCCCCCAGGGCTCCCTTTCATGGGAATCAGGCCCAACTTAGAAATTTTAAACGAAAATATGTATCAAGTGATACCTCGTTCGATAGATCTTCATACACTAAACAGCATTGTGGCAAAAGATTGTTCATATGAGTCACCGTTTTCAAAATGGCCGCCAAGACATGGTGCCTGTACAAGATAAAACGTCCAGTACCACTGATATGAAAGCGGTTGAAGATAATAACGGATGAACAGAATAAAACTCCTATAGGAAATCACAGAGAGTATTTATCATTTCACGGCTCAAAAATGTTGCAACAGAAGAGAAGATGATTAGAGTAAAAGTGCCATAATGCAAAGAGGAAATCTTCCTAGAAAATCAGGGTTCCAACGTCCTCCATAAGTGGGTGAAGCGGGACGGGAAGGAAAAGTGAAATTGCAAATGAGAACCTTAGCTTTTGCAAATTGTTCTACACAACAAAGTTATCTGAAATGTGTTTCTATAAGAGATAGATTTTTGTATTGGAAAAAAGTAAGTAAAATTCTTGTTAAATGGGACCTTCCATTTTAATTGCAGGCAATGGTTTGTGCAAAAATGAATCAACTGAAATGCGAAACCAATTTGTTGAATAATGCAATTTTAGAACAATGTGTACAAACGTTGGTTTTGCTCAAAATTCGTCTGCACAATATCGGTTCATTACAGTACTAGTCATTTGTACACTGAAGTGCTTCAGACAAACCATACCTATTGCAAGTAGAAGTGGGGTTCTCATTTGAGATTTTAGCATTCATTCCCGCTTCACCCACTTACGGAGGGAAATCGGAAAGATAATTTTCTAAAAATTTGATTTCCTCTTTAGCATTATGTCACTTACACTTTAATAATCTTTTTCTTCGTTGGATTATTCTCGAGGCATGGAATGACAAATACCCTCTGTGATTTCCTGTGCGAGTTTTATCATGATCATTTATCTTCAAACGTTTTCATATTAGTGGTACTGGACGTTTAATCTGATAAAAGCACCATGTCTTGGCGGCCATTTTGAAAACAATGACCCATATGAACAATCTTTTGCCACTACGCTGTTTAGTGTATGAAGATCTATCGAACGAAGTATCACTTGACCCATATATTCGTTTAAAATTTCTAAGTTGGACCTGCGCCCCCATGGAAGGCGGCCATGGGGGCACCGCGACAACATCATTCGATTTGCCCCATGGCTTTCCTATTTGAGTTTTTGTTTGGTTCATTTATGTTCAACCGTTTTCATATTAGTGCTACTGAACGTTTATCTCATACAGGTAACATATTTTGGCGGCCATTTTGAATACGGTGACTGATATGAAAAATCTTTTACCACATCGCTTTTTAGTTTTTAAAGATCTATTGAACGAGGTGTCAGTCGCCACATAATTTCCATTTAAAATTTTAAAGTTGGGTCCCGGGCCCCATTGTATAGCAACCACAGGGGCACCGAGACATTACCATTCGATTTGCCCCATGATATTTCCTAATTGAGTTCTTGTTCAGTTCATTTATGTTCAACCGTTTTCGAGATATTTCCGTGGAAAAGATTAAAATGGGCCACCCTGTACACACACATACACACACACTATATATATTTGGTCTAGGAATTAATTCGTGCGGTTGGTACGCACACATTGAAGCTGTAGTACAAACACAAAATACATAAATAACTTAAGAAAAATATTGTCCATCGCTAGCCACCACTTTCGCCCATCTGTCAGCCAATGTACGGATTCCGTGGCGAAAGAAGTCCTCATCCTTGGAAGCGATCCAGTCAGAGACCCATGTTTCGATATCTTCTGAAGAAGTAAACCCCTGTCCAATCAAATCGTTGTCCATGCAATCGAACAAGTAGTAGTCCGAAGGAGCAACGTCTGGTGAATACGGCGGGTGGGGTAAAACTTCCCATCCGACATTTTCTAAACAGGTTTTGACCGGTTTTGCGACATGTGGGCGAGCGTTATCATGTTGAACAATAAGTTTATCATGTCTGTTCTCCCATTCTGGTCGTGTTCTGGCCAGAGCTCGCTTCAAACACATTAATTGTCGTCGATAACGTTCTCCATTCATAGTTTCACCCGGTTGCAGCAGCTCATAGTACACCACACCTTTCATATCCCACCATATGCACAGCATAACCTTTGCACAGTGAATATCTCGTTTTGGATGTGATGGACCTGGTTCACCTGGTTTCACCCAGGCCTTTTTTCGTTTAGGGTTCTCGTAATGGATCCACTTCTCATCACCCGTAATAATTCGATGCAGAAACCCCTTTCTGCTCTGTCGTTGAAGCAGCAATTCGCAAATGGTTTTTCGTCTTTCAACGTCTCTGTCTTTCAATTCATGTGGAACCCAATGTGACATCTTTTGAATCATTCCCATGGCTTTCAAGCGTTTGGAGACTGTTGTTTGATCAACGCCTAATGCTGCTGCAAGTTGTTCCTGCGTTTGACACGAATCCTGCTCGAGCAATGCTGTCAATTCTTCGTCTTGAATTTTTTTTTGGCTGTCCAGCTCGCTCTTGGTCTGCCAAGCCGAAATCACCACTTCTAAACCGTGCAAACCACTTCTGACACGTTCGCTCAGCTAGAGCATGGTCACCATACACTTCCACCAAAATACGATGACTTTCAGTCGCACTTTTCTGCATGTTAAAGTAATGCAGCAGGACACCCCGCAAAAACACTTTATCAGGCACAAATTGCGCCATGTTCACTTAACTACAAACTGGTTTGTTGACGCTTTAATCCACTGCCCTATACTACGAACGATACGCGATGACAGGGGTTTGCAACACATGTGTGGATACACGGAACTGTGGGACGCTCCGTTCGTTGCGCCATCTCTTGTCCACCCGCACGAATTAATTCCTAGACCAAATATATATATATATATATATATATATATATATATATATATATATATATATATATATATATATATATATATATATATATATATATATATTATTATTATTATTATTAAAAAATACTGCGTCATTACTACTTTGCCTAGAGTCATGGTTCAAACGTTATTTTTTTCAGTAAAACAAACCCTTTCTAACGGTATTACTTACGTGTCCATATCGTATACCTGAACCTGCAAAATCGGGAAAAACCGGATTTTTTTCTGAAAAAATCATCCCCCCGGAACACTTGCTCCCCTCGTGTCCGAACCTGGTTTCACATAAAGATCTCAGAAAAATTTGAGAAATATCCGAAGGTACACACAATCAGTATGCAAAATTCCAACCTGATATCCTGACAACTATAGGCGTGAAAAAGTTTTGTAATTTACCGTAAGAAAAAATGAAAAAGCCAACTTGACCATCCCGTTCCAAAACACATCTAGGGTGTTCTTTGGTCCATCCTTGTCTTGACAGAAAAAAAAGGCTTTAATACCTGTTATAGAACCTAAATAATTGGTCAAAGACGATACTGCGCCACGGTAACAAAAGTTACCAAAAATTCTAAATAAAATTCAATAAAATCCAAGTAGACATAAATTACAAAATATGTGGAAAAACTAGACAATAATGTTGCCCTTGTGACGAGAAATAAGGTTTCCTGACCTCGTCTCGGAAAGTTTTTTTTTTTTAGAAATGTCTTGATTCTCAAAGAATTCTCGTCTCGTCTCGATTCTTGAAAGCTTTTCTCGTCTTGTCTCGATTCCAAATTTATGTACAAAATTTATCATATCATTTTTTAAAATTTCATCTAGAATTTATTAGAACGTTCCCGGGTTACGAGAGCTCCACGAAGGGTGTGCTGTAACAGCATTAATCCATATTTATTATGTAATGACTGTGTTGTATAATATGACTTAATACTTGTGTTGCGTAATGACTGTGTTGAGTAACTTTGATAAATGTTTTTCATTATGTTAGTAAATCATTTTATTAATTAATACTTTTTGTGTTATGAATTCTGTAACACTAAAACACTGTTAATGCCGTAAGACTTTGTAAACTAGAGAAATTTCTCGTCTCCTCTTGAAAATGACACGAGAATTGTCATGTGTCTCGTCTCGTCTCGAATGTGAAATGTGCTGCTCATTTCGTTTTTGAGACGAGATGAGAAATTTCTTGTGTCTGTCAATTTCAAAGTGTGTGTCAATTTCGGAGCACATCGTTAAATCTTATTTTCTCATCACTTATAACTGATGATGAAATAAGGTATGTGTGTCTTTGTTCAGAGCACAAAGATGAAACGAAGATTTCAAAGGACACTCAGAAAGAAAAAATGTAAGCTGTTTTACATAAACTTGAATAAAATCAAGTTATATTAGTTGCGGATATTACCTCATTTGTACTTAAAATAAATTGAGAGCATATATTGACCTAACATATTAGAGGCCTAATATATTGATCAAGAAAAAAACTTTGACTCGACACGTTGAAATAATAATTTACAAAATAAGTTATTTTCCCGTCAGTGGGGGCGCGACCCACCACTGGGATACGAAAGATTTATATTACTTCAGTCTTTCGTAAAAGAATGTAAGATTTAAAGGGGTCGCAAAATATTGCCTATTGTAACACTTCGGGGAAGTAGGTAGTGTGTTTTAACAATAGAGCGGGAGCAGATTGTCGGGCTAATATATTAATCGAAAAAGTAGCTTTGTTATCTCGTCTCGTTGAAATAACACAAAAGGAGTTATATTTTCCCTTCAGGGGAGGCGCACGCTCCCCTTCTTGACCCGCCACTGATTGAACTATTATAGCTATAACTTATTTTCAATTAAATTATTTGATTTGATTTGGTTTTGAGTTTAACGTCCCTTTCAGCAGCGAGGCTATATGAGACAGGACCTACTGATTAACGGGGAATCCGAACTACATGAGCTTCAGCCGGGAATGGAACTCGGGTCTCCCACGCCAAAGGCAAGTACTCTAACCGCTTAGCCACGAAAAATCTCTCAATTAAATTATATATACTTCCAAACTATTTGTATAACATAAACATACCAATTGAGAGCACTCTCCTTCTTACAAGTAGCATAGACATAGTTTCTCAAATTTCTCTATGTTGTTAACTGCAATATGCCTCAAACATTGCATATGACGTTTTGCGTGTAGGTTTACATATTACGAATAAAATGTTTACAATCAATGAAGAAGGAAAATAAGCTTTGGGCTTACCAGCCGTCAATTTGCATTTTATCGGTTTCTTTCTCTCCAGTGATATTCCGAAGCCCAAGTACAGAGGTTCGGCGTTAGGCGCGCGCGAAACCTAGTGCCAATAATGAGCTCATGGGGCCAGAGTACTGGTAACAATCGACGAGCGCCGACGTGTGTATGTGCGATTGTACCTATTTCTTGGACGCCCTTAGCGCGGGGCCTGGGGCAGTTGCCCCTTTGGCCGCCCCCAAACTCCGCTTCTGCCCAAGTGTTTAGGGCCTTCACACCTTAGAAACATTCCTAGCTAAAATAAGTAAATAAAATAAAATAAATAAATCTCTGGCCGCTGTTCCAAATGCAGGGCATTTTTTTAAAACAGCGTTCAAATGGAAGAAAATTAATTTTTAATTAGCTCGTTTTAATATTATCCTTGCAAGTTACATACCGTATGTTATTGATAATGATCAAATCTAGTTGAATTTTGAAATCTGGATGATAAAACTTTCGAAAGAAATTGTCATCTTATTACATAGGGAAGTTCTATCGCTTCTCTGTTAGACACAGTTTAACAATTGAATAGGAATGAATTAAAAGAAGTTCATTTTTTGGTTCTTATTGAATGAAGATTCAACATTTTGGTGATTTTTGCAGAAGTACCTAATAATTTATAGAAAAAAGATTAACAACACTGATAATCTCTGCTGTCGATGTCAGCACCAGTCAGTGTGTGCACTTGATCATACCACCGTTTATGCGAAATACGTTGGGACAGCTGTAAAACCAGAAAGATCTGTTATTTTGAATCGGAGCTTCAATCTTGTGTATCCTCGAAATCGTTCAGTTGATTCATTTATGATTCAATATAGTAATGTTTATTAATTTATCAATAACTATTAGTTGATTTAATTTGAACATCTGAAATTCTATATTACATTATTCTATTTGTAATTCAATTGTGTACTATTGAATTCCTAAAGAGTAGATGTTCAGAACTATTTTGAGGTTTTGACTCAGCATACTATTATGACAAAGTTTCGATTCGTTATCACTGTCAAATATCACATCTGTTCCAGCAGACGTTAACTATTTGTTAATTGACTGGGTGCCGGAATCATCTTTATGATGTTTCGCATAAGCAGAAATCTACGATAAACAATTTACTGTTGAGTTGGTGGCTATGCGTAAGTTGAAAATTGCAGTGGATATAAAGAACTACATTATATTTGAGGTATATTTTAAGTACGATGGAAGGCAGTGAATTGCACAGAAGAGTGCTGTGACCTTTGCGAGCTATCGTCAGGAATTTGGACGCAATAGTTGGTAAAGTCCCAAACTATAAGTACTATGTTGATTAACGTAATGTACTTTTCATTCATTAATGGAAAAAAGTTTGAGAAACATCTATAGAAGTAAGGGCTAAATTTCTAATGTATATAATAACCGTAGCTCTATGTAGATTACCGGGTGTGGGAATTCAGACCACTGAATTATTATTTACATAACTTGTGACAGACTACATGAGATCGGATCTGCTGCTTAAAGTGGATACTCTGGTGCAGCTGACTTCCGAGCAAGTTCGCCAGTGGGTGTACTTGTCTTTGATGCTTAGTGGTTCTGACCACTTTAAACAGTACGTCCCGTCTCGGCATTTATTCCATTAACAGCTTTTCAACATTACAATAATGACTATGAATGGGTAGGTAGTTCAGTTTAGCCACATTAAGTTAGATTTCATTCACTTAGTACACTGGTTTCGCGTGGCAGGGCTTATAGGAACTTTAGCTCCCGTCCCAGGCGCTGTGCTAAACTCGGGCGTTACAGTAAGCTTAAAACAAAATCCGTGCTATCCTGTTTTACTGATCCATACATGATTTCATGATTTATATCCTTTCATCAGGGAATGCATAATAGTACTGTGTGAACTATTTATTGTGGGTATAAATACAGCCTTTGAACATGTTATAAAAACTACAGTGCAAAATACGAACCAATTTGTGCTAGGTTGTCACTGAAAACTAAAAGTAAAACTGGGTTCACATTATTATAATGTGTGAAAATGATGTAGTGTAACCTCAAAATGATTATGTAGTTATTTCATCACGAAATTCACTTGTAGTGCCTTATAAATTGTTTCTTATAGTAGGAGTTACATTCATGGGTGTGGTTTTTCCTTTGCGGATGTAAGTACGCGTCTAAGTTCACTATACGAGTATAAATGCGCGTCCAAACATATAGCATAAAACGACTGGAAGAAACGCCAACTTGTGCTTGATGGCCACTAAAAGGGAGAATGTTAAATAATCGAGTCAAAGTAGGAGCGAAGCAGAGGATCTCCCATGGGGGTGCGTTCGCAGGCAGCATGCGCGTCAGCGGAGGGTGTGCGTATATATGATGCTAGTGCAAAAGCACAAACTAGCTTGTGATTGATAGCTACTAAAATCGAAACTGCTGTCTAACCGAGTCAGGACCGAAGCGCAGCAGAGGGTCCCGCGCGGGAGTTCGTCCACAGAAATAGACTCATCAGCAACGGGGGGTATGCACATATACGAGAATAGTGCAAAAATACTTGATATTGCATAAAATCACATAGGTTAGAGCACTTGTAATAGAATTGTAAACGTAAAATTTAGATTTCCCACATTGTACAGGAATGCTCCGTCAATGGAAATTTATATCTTACACAGTCGTCTTTGATATGCCCTCATTCATTTTAACCCAAGTATAACTCTTGTAATGTTTTCCCACATGTAAGATAATAAGGCTACATTATGAATATGAATACGAAATACTGGTTTCCGACATTAAGTAGGATTCTTCCCATAGCCCTATGCATCCTCTTTCATATGCACTCACTCATTTTAATTGTAAAGTTACTATTTTTCTGGCCCGGTCTATTCTTAATTAGTACTGATTCAGAGTAAAGTGAAGATGGTGGTCCCGCGCGGGTACGATTCCGTAGAGAGAAGACCCGTCAGCAATGGTGAGCATGCGCGTAAGTGAGGATAGTGGAAAAACGCGTGTTTGCTACATGTCTTACCGTAGGAGAGCTTTATCGTTACGGATTGTGGGTTAACACGTTACATTAACATAGGAATTCAGTTCAACATGGCTTCCTTATAAATTATTACATTCTTACATACAAGCGCACATTTTGGATTTTTTTTTTTTTTTTAACATTATTAGTAATGTCAAGAGTAAACTCTCCATATATTTTGATTGCTTGTGTATTCGTCTTTTGAAACGGCATTAGATGTTCCTTCTGTACATTTTACAAATTATGGATACGTAAACTAAGTTGGCACCGAAGATCATTTGCATTAGTATGTTGCGAATGAGTGAACCTCTTCAGGGACTTCGTAATGAGTCATGGATGTGTCAATTTTCAATTAATGTGGGAGCTCTGTCGTAATTAAGTCATACGCAGCGCAGCGCGACAAGACCGGGTTCAAACTTAAGTTTTTCGAATCCAATTTGAACTATAGTTTCACATCCTTGCTACATTAAATTATGTGGTAAAACCTTAAATTTCAGACCAGCCATTTAATTATGAATTTGCTCATATTGGCATCTCCCGCTTTTCTTTGATAAGAAAGCATAATTATCAAGAATGAATTTAACAAAAGGTTTCCTTAAAAAAAGAGAGAGACTGGATGTGGGAAGGAGGTTAGGAAGAAAGGAATACCTTCATTTCGACGTCTGGACTCTGATGCTGGTATCCACGGGCTCTGCTCCTCTGGCTCTCACGATGGCTCTGATCTCACAACGTCGGCGAGGTCCTCTCCTAAGTCAGGCTCCAGTCAGCTAGTAGGAGTCCAACAGCAACCTCTTCTTCTTGGATCGCGACTCCCCATTCCATGGTCATTTCATTACGTCTGTTATTTAATATGCGTGGTTTGCTATTACCACATTTTCGTTCGTGAGCCAAGGAGGGCTGGGTCCAACCCTGCCGCCCCCCTTCGGGCGGCCATGGCCAGGATAGCAGACCCGTCATTTGAATCTGAAACGAGACAGAGGTTTCGATTCAGAAAAAAATGCTATGGAATAAACCCACAAAACACTCACTTTGTCATTATTTTCTCCTACTTTCTGCTTAAAAACAATTAGTTCTGTAGTTAATAAATAGTTTTATCGTTTTCGACTTCGCTTAAATCGGGGCGCAAAATTTCAAAGTCAGACGCACTCTCCAATCCAAAAGTGATGGTCGCCAACCTCTCTCACGTACAAATTATGAGATCTCCCCCCACCCCCACCCCCCCCCCACACACAAACACACGGCTTTTGCTTTGACAAAGAAAGAGATTACATCAGGGCATAAAATTTTAAAAACAGACAATTCAATTCAGGATAATCAATTTGAATTGGACAACTCATATACATGTTAAAAAATATCTTACCGTAAGACTTCATCGGATCAGAGTCCTTAAGTGAAGGACCACTGATGGAAATTGTGACCAAATCATCCAGTGTGTCAGTCTTCAGTGGATTTCTGTAGGCAGTCTTAACTCTGTTGAGACTACTGAAGCCTCTCACATGAAACAGTACTCACAGGTAAAACTGCACAAAATGTAGTAATTTCAATTGAAGGTGGGAAAAAAGGGGCGAATTACAACGTTGTGAAGACTTTGCTTTCTATGTCCGTTATAAAGACTTCACACTCCGGGTTTTCTCTCACTCAGTGACAATTATTTTTGTGCGAAACATAAACTGCGCAGCCCTATGAGTTTAGGCAGAAATCATTCCTACCGAACCTGGTTTCAGCTCTTTTTTGTTTTGTTTTGTTTTGTTTAAACCAGATTTTTTTGTTTAAATAATTTGCTGTATGTATTTATATTACATATGGACAGAAATAAGTTTGTTTCGCCTTGCTGTTATTATGCAACGACAGGGTTATGCTGGAAGGAGTTTTATAAGCTTAAAGCGGGATCCAAACAGCTTCCCGGCTTACATCCGAGAGAAATTGTCCTCCATTTGGACTCGAAACCGGGACTAATTGGCCACAAATGCAATGAGTCTGCCGACTCACTCACGAAGGACTCCTGATAAAAATACGTTGTACTGATCTTTACATACTTGTTAATATAATTTTCAAGAGTAATCTCAGGACAAAAAGATAAATAGTTGCACAAGTGAAACCATTATACAGAATTATATATAAATCGGGAAACTCCCGCGTTATCCATTGGGAAAATCCTGTTATTACTTTAAATGCAAAGCAAATCCTGTTATTGCTTTGCATGTAAAATCTAAGGTCAACGTATCATAATCAGTACGCTGAAACTAAGGTATTAAATTCCAAATTTAGTATGTAGATATAATTCAATAAAATTAAAACGAAGCCCAATCCAAGCTAATGTTGGAAGCTACGTAGCAGGGTTGGTTGGTTTAACCAATGTGATTTAAACCAGCTGTTTTTTTTTTTTTTCAAAAAAAAAAAAAAAAAAACACAACTGGTTTAAACCAAAAAACGAAAAATGTTCGTAAAAGTGTAACTATTCGTAAAATCTTGATGAACACACATTTGTGGGTTATCACGTTTCACTCCCATATATTATTCGTACTATATTCAGACCTAAATTCTCCATTCTTTACTCAAAGGGATCATATTACAAAAGCAACTTTTTATGTAACTTTATGGATGTTTCTTTTGTGATTTTTTTTATAGTTTGTTATTATCGTTATGCAACCAAAGGAACATTCTAAACATTGTTTCGTTTTAATAATGTTTACTATTGATAAAATACATCGAAGTGCCGTACTTTTTGGGGAGGGGGTCATACAAACCCCACGAGAGGCAATTATTGAAATAACAAGAATCTTTGGTAACTATTTATGTATAAATGGGTCAGAGCCAAGATGGAGTCAAACAATTCATATCTTTATTAACATTTCTTACTGATATGCAAGGTAAGTCGTTATATTTCTCTAACTTGGACTAATAAAAGTCGTAGTGAACTGACCTGGACTAAATTAGTTCTTCTGTGATCTGTAGTACTTCGAAATTGTGCATATGTAATTCTCTATAATGCTTCCACTTGTGCAATTGTTTATCTTTTTGTCCTTCTGTCCTAATGACTCTTGACGATTATATTAACAAATATGCAAAGATCAATCAACGTATTTTTATCAGGAGTCCTTCGTGAGTAAGTCGGCAGACGTATCGCATTTGTGGCCAATTAGTCCTGGTTTCTAGTTCAAATGGAGGACAATTTCTCTTGGATGTAAGCCGAGAAGCGGTTTGGATTCCGCTTTAAGCTTATGTGATCCCTTCCAGCATAACCCGGTTGTTGCATACTAACACCAAGGCGAAACAAGCTTATTTCTATCCATATGTGATATAAATACATAGAGCAAATTATTTAAACCAAAAAAAAAAAAAAACTAGTTTAAACAAAAAAAACGGGTTTAAACCAAAAAACCAGGTTTTTTTGTTTTTTCAATAAAAACCATGGTTTTTGCCAACCCTGCTACGTAGGCAGTCGATAAATTTTGCCAATGTCTATCAATACATTTAGGCAACCTTTGCTTCTTGATAAAGCAACAAGCACTCAGGCAAGCAAAAACATACAATTTGGCTTCGTTTCGTATGTTTAGGCTTAACATCTTTATGTAATACCGAGGTTATGAAGAACACTTTCGCTTTAAAGTGACATCCTAGCCGCTACTTGGTTTACACATGAAAGAAGGGTTACGGTTCGACCGAGAATTGAACATGGGACACCTTCATTAAAAGGTGAAAAGGAGATAAAACTAATGCAGATGGTTTGATATGTGGAAACGTCACCATGAAGTTCGCACGATTTAAAGTATTTTTCTTTTCTTTTCTTTTTCTTTCTTTTTTTTTTGTTTCTTTTTGGTTTAAACCAGTTGTTTTTTTAAAAAACCAGCTGGTTTAAACCAGCCAACCCTGCCACTCATAATTCTTTAAACAATAAAAATTTGTAACGGCTGTATCCGTTTGCATTATATGTATGTACGGGCGGTGATTAAGAGGGCAGGAGGGGGCAGTTGCCCAATACTTTTTTGAAGTGACCCCGTAATGTATATAGTTTCATATGGAAATATGATGTTTTTGTATGTAGGCTATTACTGGTTCATAGAAAAAAATGGTGCCATATAGGCCTAATATTTGCCGTGGCGTGAGTACGTAGACCCTATTAGTATTTGTCTTCCCGTGGAGTTAAGAAAGCCACATGAATTGCGTTTTAATTGAGACGGAAAATGGCCCAAAAATTAACCTTTTGGAGGACAATAAAGTCTTTCACAAGTTATTCTTTAATTTCGAAGAAATCGACAGTTCCTAAAATAGACTATAATTTCGTCTTTCTAATAGTAAGGAATATTGATTAAAAAGAGAGTAATAAGAATCAACTTCTACATTTTTCATTGTTTTGCCTACAGTATTTATATTCCGCAATTACAAGTTGGTGATGAAAGAAAAAAATGTTTCTTTTTTTACTAGCAGACACAACAATGCTCTTTTCGCAGAAGCAGCAAAGCCCCTTTTTTTTTCTTTCAACAGAAAAGAAGAAAGAAATAGTTGAGAATGCTCGAAGGGCATTGCCAGAATGAACTTAAAAAGAATTATTTTTTTCGAAATTTATATGAAATTGTATATTAAATGTATTTGATTAAATTCAATAGATAATACATTTATATATTTGGAACCTGCGTATTAGGGGATCTGTTGAATTAGCTATATTGAGCTGTCACGTTTTATCACCATATATATATATATATATATATATATATATATATATATATATATATATATATATATATATATAGTTATTGCAATAACCAGTGGCCACCGGTTACTATTTGTTAACAAAATGTTCACCATCCTCTTAGGTATTGATCAACACCAATATCATCTCTCTATGACTTACGGTTCCCAACATATGACTCCTTAAATTTCCCGAAATCGGAAATTTTCGGTCCAATATCTTGAGAACAGTAAGTCATAGAGAGATTATATTGGTGTTCATCAATACTTAAGAGGATGGTGAACATTTTGGTACCAAACAGTGACCGGTTGCCATTGGCCAAATCACACAATTTTCCAGACAGAATTTTAAGGATGTTCATGAGCAAGGAATCAAATCTCCTAGTTAGATTTTCGTTGTTCAAGAGTACAAAGGGCTAGTACTAACATACGTTGCTCTTGTCAATTTACTTAATAAAATATGAAATACAATATCCGGTATTTTAGATAGTATCCTATTAATTATACAACCTTTCGTCAAACAAAGTGTTAGAAACCATTCGGAAATCTAACATTTATATACAAATATTCAGATCATATCTTGCTCACCCGCCCCACTTTTAACGTCCAATTGCTGCCACTGTATGCATGTAATAGAGACTAGTAAATGCAGTATAACTATCAAAGTACATTATCACTCTAAATATCAATCACTGACTCTTAGAATTAAGTTTAAACTATATAAGTATTTGCTTTTTTTTTTTTTTTTTTCGTTTTATATGAACTGGATTAAATTTAGAGGAAACATATTTTTTTGTGTGGAACCTAATATGAAATTCTGCTCTTTTGTCTTTGTATGTCAGATTTTGACAATATATCTAATATACCCTATTACAATGTTGATCATTTCAATATGCTGAAAATTTCTGATAATACATAAGAAATGTGTTCAAAAGTATCGGTATCGGCAGTATCGGCCTCTTCAGTATCGGGTATCGGTACATCCCTACTAACTATGTCTAATACATAATTTCAGGTGGAATCATAAACGGGGTAGGGTTGTGGAGATTTGAAGTTTAGCAATGAAAGTCAGTGAGAAACGGATTTTGATGCGCGCGATCATCTTTATCCGAGAACGCTATCTATGTTTGCATACTGATAAACAGATGGCGCCCTGTCATTTCTAGCAATGGTCTAACGTCACAATCACCTGATTTAAGTAGTCGCACTCAAACAGTTATGGGTTATTCCATTATAAATGTTCGAACACTCCCCAGTCGACCATCTGGGATTTTGATGAAATTTAACACATAGGTACCTACATCCCTCGTAAGAAAGCCTGTAATTTTTATTTTATTTTCTGTCTCTACCAGTTCTTGAGAAATTGACTTAGAAGTGAGGCAGTCTGCATCGTGACTTGCTGAATACGCTGATTATTTAAGTTTTCAGTGAGCAAGAACTCGGTTACTAATTATGTTACATGAGTCAAACTTTTTCTGCAATAAATATATGCATCGTTGTAATGAAGTGATGCATATATTTATTGCAGAAAAAGTTTGACTCATATAACATAATTAGTAACTGAGTTCTTGCTCATTGAAAACTTAAATAATCAGTGGCATGACCATTTTATGTTCGGAGATATAAAATGTCAAAGTCGGTCCTTTTTTTTACATCACCGTTTATAAAGCTCATTTTTTAACGTGTCAAATTTTCTAGATAAAACAACAAATACCGGTACCTGTGTTTGTGTGCAGTCATTTACACTGATTCTGCACTTGAAAACATATATTGTAAGACTGTAAGAAGAAACAACCTGCCATAGAAAGAAATTAATTGTTACAAAATAGTACATCTCTGTGGGTCAAAATTACAGTTCAGTATTAGTAATAAGAAATTGAGCGTTCAAATAAGTAAAGAAAAGACATGCAGACAAAGTGAAAAGAAACATAATAAATCTGTGGAACAGGTTACGTAAGCAAATAATACGTGCATGTTGTGAAACACAAATGATTTGAAATTGTGGAAACTTATATGAATTAACACTTTGCAAAACAACATACCTTTCTTTACTTTTTAAGACATGCTAGTACTTTTTGGTAACTATTATAATCCAGTCTGTATGTTCGTCCACTGCTACCTTGTAATAAAGGTACTTCTAGGGTATAGATAACATCATGGAATGGTATCCAGACTTCATCCTTCTGCAGTGGCCATGACTCAGAGGACTCAGCTAATAGCATGAAATTCACACGTACATCTTTATTTTCACATGACACTTCGTTGACCATACCAGCGTACCACGTACTGTCATAGATGCATGCAACGTACTCACCACTATGAAGCTTATGTTGCCATTCTTCTCTTGCTTCCACCAGATACACTGTGGTATCAAACTCGTCTGCAGAAGTTATCTTCATGAGGACTGTGTTTGCCTTAGTTGGTATAAATGCATGGTGAGAGCGAGTTCCAGGAATGATCTTCAAGTTTGTATGTCTTTTCTATGCATTCACTTTCGAGTTATCTTCAGCAGACACACAAAAATAGTGTATACCTTTAATGTTGCTGTCAGCCCATTCTCACATTCCTTGTGCAGTAACAATTGGTCTTGTAGGTGACTGAAGACTGGTTCTGGCTGTCAATCTTTTTGTAGTTGCTCCTACACCATCACGTGGGCTTTTGCCGTGGGATGTTGCAAAATAGTGCCATTGTGCTTTGATTTCGAAGACAGTTTCATGCTGACATGGATTGTAAATGTTCTTGTAATTTTTATATTGTGATCCAGCACCATCACTGAAGTAAATTATCTTATCAATCTGCCTATCTTGAAGGATTTGTGTCAGGTGTGTCATGAAATGCCTTAGGAATTTACAGACAGTAGTAACATTATGCTGCAAACTATCTGACATGCAACAGAAATTGAAACATTGCAGGGCTCCATTATCATTACAGTACACCACGAAAGGATGCACAGTTGCCTGGGATTTCTGCCAATGATGCCCCTGAACCTCGACCTGTATAACGAAGGTGTAATTTTCGGCAAAGTCCAGTAAAACAATTAGCTCTGCTTTCTGAAGTGAAGTTTTTATGTTACTCAGGTATGCAGCTCGAGCCTTGGTTATGTAATAATGCTCTCTAAGACTATCAATTCCCTGAGCCAATGTGTCACAGAACTTATTCACCGAGAGCTGTAGGGTTTGTAATGTCAACCGGTCTGTGTGAACCTAGTTTTTAAATTTAACACAGTCATCACCTTCAAGTAAGTGATCATCAAAACGGTTTATTAGATAATCTTGCACAGCCTCCTTCCTTCCACAATTGCCAAAGTAATGTAACATACACTGCACCTTCAATATCTTTCAGTTTCTTCAATTCTGATTTTCTGCGGAATAATAATTTGTGGCACTTTTCACCATTCCCAACACCGAAACTACAAGGTTCCATTTTTCTGATGTGGTTCACAAATGCAAAATGCTACTTCTGTGATAATCATATACTAATTCCATCTAGTGGCCAGGTATAAGAAATATGTGATAAATCAGGCTCCAGTAATACCATCTGTTGAGAATCTCTGTAATTACTTCCATTCTCCATATCCGTTCTAAACCTGAAAGACTACCGACACCTGTTGACAAAGGCGATAATTTACAATGGAAGGAAATACATCAGGCTTTTGAAATTCATACAAGTTGTTTGTTACATAAGTAGCAATGTTCATCCAAAATATCACACTCATATTCAACTGTCAACATAGTTACATAGGGCTCTGAAAGTAACATTTTTTTTTATTATTTATTTATTTATTTATTTATACAATGATATCAACTTTAACCTCCCATAAACCCTGTAAATAAAGTTTAAACATCTCTGCATTACTGGTGCATATAGTTTACTACCCTGTGAGGTACTGCACACAAACACAGGCATTTGTTGTTTTATCTAGAAAATCTGTGACACGTTAAAAATTGAACTTTATAAACTATGATGTTAAAAAAAAAAAAAAAAAAAAAAAAAAAAAAAAAGTGCTGACTTTGACATTATATATATCTCCGGACATAAAATGGTCATGCCACTTTCAACATATTACCGGTACTTCATTACAACGATATGTATATATATTTATTGCAGAAAAAGTTTGACCCATGTAACATAATTAGTAACCGAGTTCTTGCTCGTTGAAAACTTAAATAATCAGTGTGTTGAGCAGGTTACAATGCGGCCTGCTTGACTTCTAAGTCAGTTTCTCAAGAACTGGTAGAGACAGAAAATAAAATTACAGGCTTTCTTACGAGGGATGTAGGTACCTGTGTGTCAAATTTCATCAAAATCCCAGATGGTCGACTGGGGATTTTTTCTAATTTCGGTGATTATATACGGACTGACCCTTATAGTAAACTGGACTGTCAGCGTTATTTAGGCTACATCACGAATTAGTATTGCCTTGTAGAGTATACGGTGTTTGTGTCTTAACTGGTCAGCTGCGCTGTATCATTAATGCTGATGGCGCGTGGCGAACCAAACATGTTTTTCATTTAGTTAGTGCTAAGCTTCAAATCTCTATAACCTCTCTTCCATCTGCACCGCCTGAAATTTTATATTTAGGCTTAGTTAACCATCGTCTATGTTTGTTCAAATTCCCAGCGGACGTAGGCTAACCTCTTCTTAATCAGACAAAAAGAAGCCACTAAACAACCGAACTTCTTGTTCCAAAGATGATTACCCGAACAATGATCGCATTTAGAGGAGAAAATAAAAAGCACAAATATTGTACTTTGCCTAATTTACCGTAACATCAGAGAAACAAAAAATATATACACATGATTAAAATAGCTTACGGTTTACGGGCATCTTTTTATAAAATGTCATGTAGAGTAAGAATAGGGTTATCCATGGATAATTACTACAAATGCAATACTTTTCATGAAGTAAGTCGGTAGTACAATCAAAAGAAAAATTGTACGGTGTGCGACGTTACATTCCGGCTTAAAGATTTACTTCATGAGAGCAAGAAAATGGTTATAAATACAGTCTTCTACGTAAAATTCGTCTCGTATTGCCTTTAAAAGAAACTTACCCACCTATCCAACATATCCATATATTACAGCTTTTTTTTTTTTTTTTTTTTGACTCATCGAGAGGTGTGGAACCAAGCTTTAGCAAGTAAAATCACGTGACTGTACCCAAAGATAAACTAGCTTCAGTTGCGTATGGTTTCTTTATTACGCCTGGATTCCTTATTTCAACGTAATTCATGTTTTTTGTTTCATGTTCTCGCTTTCCACAATGTTTACCGTAAAATAGGTATAGGTCCACTTATATAGTTTTAGTCAGGGTTGGCAAAAACCATGCTTTTATTGAAAAAACCAAACAACCAGGTTTTTTGGTTTAAATAATTTGCTCTATGTATTTATATCACATATGGACAGAAATAAGCTTGTTTCGCCTTGGTGTTAGTATGCAACAACCGGGTTATGCCGGAAGGGGTCACATAAACTTAAAGCGGAATCCAGACCGCTTCTCGGCTTACATCTAAGTGAAATTGTTCTCCATTTGAACTAGAAACCGAGACTAATTGACCACAAATGCGATACGTCTGCCGACTCACTCACGAAGGACTCCTGATAAAAATACGTTGACTGATCTTTGCATATTTGTTAATATAATCGTCAAGGGTCATTATGACAGAAGGACAAAAAGATAAACAATTACACAAGTGGAAGCATTATACAGAATTACGTATGGACAATTTCACAGTACTACAGAGTACAGAAGAACTAATTTAGTCCAAGTCAGTTTACTACGACTTTTATTAGTCCAAGTTAAAGAAATATAACGACTTACTTTGCATATCAGTAAGAAATGTTAATAAAGATACGAATTATTTGAGTCCACTTTCGCTCTGACCCATTTATACATAAATAGTTACCAAAGATTCTTGTTATTTCAGTAATTGCCTCTCGTAGGGTTTGTATGACACCCCTCCCCCAAAAAGTACAGCATTTCGATGTATTTTATCAATAGTAAACATTATTAAAACGAAACAATGTTAAGAATTTCCCTTTGGTTGCATAACAATAACAAAAAAAAAAAAAACAAACAAAAGAAACATCCATCAAATTACATTAAAAAAAAAGTTGCTTTTGTAATATAATCTCTTTGAGTAAAGAATGGGGAATTTAGGTCTAAATATAGTACGAATAATATATGGGACTGAAACGTGATAACCTACAAATGTGTGTTCATCAAGATTTTACGAATAGTTACACTTTTACGAACATTTTTCGTTTTTTGGTTTAAACTTTTTTTTTTTTTTTTTTTTTTGAAAAAAAAAAACTGGTTTAAACCAGCCAACCCTGGTTTTAGTGTTGAAGAAGGATGCTAAACTTCAGGGAACAAACAAAAATTCATAGTTTTTTTTTTTTTCACAATTCTTAACTTTGTCATTATCATTGTTAATTTATAACTCACGTTTAAAGTTTTCCTAAGTAATCCTTCCTCACGTTCTTTAGTATGTTAATCGATTACGTTGCTAATTAAAATTTTAAGTTTTCCCGCACGTACCACCTCTGGCGATGTTCCTGATGATAAAATTTTATGGTGACCTACAAAATAATTAGTCAACTTTTTTTTTCTTTTCTTTCTTCTTCCTATTTTCGTTCGATTGAAAGTTTTATAGAGTAGCCTTAGAACTTGTAGACACCATCCCAGTATTTTGGATAAAAGTAAGATAGCAATATGGGAAGTGTTTTTAGACATTTTCCGTGTCACCATACTCATCTTCATTCGCTATTTGAAACTTTTGGCTCCCCACCTACAACCTTACAATATGGGACTAATCGCTTTACAAAAAAAAAAAAAAAAAAAAAAAAAAAAAAAAAAAAAAAAGTAGTTTACTCTTGGGAATGAGTTTCTTGCTAACGATTTTTTCAAAGATAACTCATGCAATACTTTTCATATTTCATAAATAAATGTTCCATTAAGAAACCTAAAATAGGGTATAAATCACTTTCGATTTAAAAATTCAGAAGGGGTAGTTTATTCTTATGGGTGAGTCTTTTTCAGATAATTTACTCAAAAATTGTTCAGTTGATTTGGTCTTGTTTCATTAATTAATACTTAATTTGCAATTCTATAACATTCATTTTGCATGAAAATGTCAACAGGTGGTAGTTTACTCTTAAAGGCGTTTCTTACAGACACTTTATTCAGGAACAACTGAGATAATTTTTTTCATATTTTATAAATAAGCATCTGTGTAACAGCGCTTCATATGACGTGAATGATTTCTCGTGAAAAAATCCTCAAGGGGTAATTTGCTGTTGGTGGTGTTTTCTTGTACATGGTTTTCTGAAAGCGTCTATTGTAATTTAATTCAATAAACATAATGACTACTGTATGAGATAATTCAAACTAAGAGGTGAGAGCAAGAAAGTTTAGTGCAATGACTCGTACCATTTATTTATATTATATTTTTATAGTTTTAATTATTATTCGTTTATTTCTTCATTAATTTTTGTTTTTCAATTCTTTTTTCGTATATTATATTTTTCTCTTTATTATTTCCTCCTACTTTATTGATCTACAAATCCAATTAGTTTTATCGTTTTTCACTAAACTGAACTTCCACTCTGGTAACATTATCAGATGACTCTGCATTCCAACATGGCGACTACTTAAACGCTTCACAGCTTCCCTCTGTTGTTTATTTATTTATTTTCCGTTATCTGATAAAGTATTTCAGTGAAGAGCGTATGACAACGAACGAAAATTCCGGACACCATTTGAGACCAAATATTTTAATTTGGCGATGACGTTTGACCTGATTGTGGCAAATGACTAACATGCACTCTTGACTTGACCACTTGGCATTTCACGCCTGGAATATCGTACCCTGGCTTGTGGTGTAAGTTTTTAGTGTATGTTATTATTTTACTGGTACTTTGCGATGATGAGTGTGTGTTAATTACCTGGTATCTGATAATTAATTTTCTATTCCCGTTAGCTAAGCCCTGTCTTAACTACAGTGAGTTTAAAGACAGCATTTGTCAAGTTCCTATAGCTCAGCGGATTCAGCTATTTAGTTAAGGACGAGAACACTGTCCATCAACGTCCCTTTCTGCGCAGTTTTTCGAACCGAACCTGTCTTGGCCGCCGTCTAGACTTAGGGAGAAAACTTGTACAAACTTTCAATTGTTTAAACTCACCCATTTAAGGAATTTGGTGATGATAGAATCAGTGTATTTGGTACGTTTTCTCGTTTGCAAATAGACATACGTTTTTAACACCTACATAAGGCGGTCGTACAAGTTTATGTGGTCCCCGAATCATAGTATTACTACTGGGAATCAAAACGCAACGTCTCCCGTACCAAAAACAGGATCACTATTCAGTCATGAAAAAACCGACGTTAGTATTTGAAGAGGAAAGGGAAAGAATAACACATTCCCTTGCTATATAAAATTATTACTTATATTTATTTATCTTTTAAACAGTAAATATTGAGTAAAGTACAGACAATCTTCGACTTAGGTAAATTCACTATTTACAAAAAAGAAATTCCGATGTATCTAAAATTTATGAACGGTACTTACATCTGAATAAGGAGTACATCTCCGACATCACCGGTCCTGTACTTGAAGACTTAAATATTGAAAATCCTTGTAATTAGGTAATTAACTATTGGTGACCTGTTATTAATTAATTTTTAATATAATTATCAGCATTGTAAGAACATTCGGGTCTGTGCTTCATTTGTAAAACATATTAGGTACTAGTAATTGAGTTTTGCAGTTCAGTATTATTAAACAGTAGTTTTTCGTACGTGTTTGCGATAAATCTTAAGTTAATGGTAAAAAATTCGACTTTTGTAAAGAGCCCTGGAACGATTTATTTACGTAAGTCGAGAACTGTCTGTAGTAACAGTTTTAGGTTTTTAAGGCTACACACTCACAACTGCGAGACTCGAAAGCCAAGACATTCAGCATAACTGATCAAATAATAAATAATTAAAACAGGTAAGTTAACGGTATTCACCTCATCTTCTATAATTTGAACATCAATTTTTATTTAAATTATTTGTTTCTCAGAATGTTTCTTCACATATCTGAAACTTTAAGTATTCTCTGAATAAGTTACTTCTTTGAAACGGAATTTTTCAATATTGGTAAGAAAGATAATGTAATGTACAGTGGCTAGTAAAACCGTTTCAACTGTCAGTATCAATGATTGTTCTAGGTAATAATCAAGACCAATTAGTCTGTAATCATGTGTAATTTTATTTGAGTCTATGTCTTACACTTAAATTGTTTGAGACTTTAAGAAAAGCGATTGAAATATTGATATTATAATATGTGATAGTGTTTTAGAACTATTTATATATTTTTTTAAATGCAAAGGTATTTAATACTACTTGTGGAATTTGAAGTGCAAAAAATATGTGGTACGGTCCATGTAGTCTGAACGGGTGGAGGACCGAAATGAAGGATGAAAATGTGTGACAGTTCGGAAAATGGACTGGATAACGTAGTAGTTAGCACACCGACAATAAGCTGGAATCCCAAATTCAACTTCTGGTCCAATCTTACATATTTTACTCTTTTAAGTTCATTGAATTCGCATTTGTGGAGAATGTGTTATAAAAAAGAAAAAATCGTTCGTTTTCTACATTTATCATATCTGTAATGTTTGCTTTCTTTCAGATTAAGGAATGAATAATGGGAACAGGTAGCAGTAGTCTTAGTGATTTAGCGTCAAACGAGTATCTGCAGAAGTTTGGTGGAAATGTGACCATCTCTCCAAACGACCCATTCTGGAATCGATTCCTTTCGTTCTCGTTCGTGCCACCTGCAACAAGGTACGTATAAGATATAATGCCTGTTCTTCATACGGAAAGAATAGTTCATGGAGAGAAAATGTATATTTGAGCGCTCTTTTCCCCCCTTAGAATGCGTATTTAAATTGAAGTAAAGTATTAAACACTTACTCTAAACAAGTTCAAAAGTTCATTTCGAACAGTGCAGCCAGGTCGACCCATATACTATTTTAAAATTCGTTTTAAACGGCTCGACCGTTCTTTATTTCTGCAGTTTTTGAATACGAAATGAGAAAATAAATTACTTTTCCCTTTGAAACAGGATTTGAAAACACTTTTTTTTTTTTTTTTTTTTTTTTTTTTTTTGAAATATTTCAATGTCTTTGAGTTCAAATGTTAAAATGTGACTTATGTGATTGTCATTATAACAATTTGCACATTTTTCTGTTCATTGTTTGAAAAAATGGTTGCCATTTTGAAATTTTATATTCGATCGCCGAGAAAATCTATACAGCAAATTTAGAATGTCTCGTGCTTCTAATGTCAAAATTTCAACTTAAAAGTCTGAAAATTGCATTCTGTGGCATGAATACCAGCTATTTTTAAACTTTACGCTGTATCGGCGTCAAAATAGACATAGCAAATTTAGAGTCTCATGCTTCTTCCCTGGAAATTTCACCTTAAAATACCGAAAATTGCGCTTTGTAACGTCATGGATACCATTTATTTAAAAAGAAAAATGGCCGCCAGTTTGAAAATTTGTGTTGGATCGCTGCAAAAATATATGCAGCAAATTTAGTGTGTCTCGTGCTTCTACTCTGAAAATTTCGACTTAAAAGATCGAAAATTGCACCCTGTAGTGTGTGTGGTACAGGCAAACGAATGATCACATGTAGATTGAGTCATCCCTGGAGCCTCACCTCGTGACGTTCCCCAAATAAGAATACCAAATATATATTAATTTAAAACAAAGATATAATTCATGTTTTATAACATAAATGTTTCAAAATGTCTTATATGAAATAAATATCTTCCAGCGTAAATTAATGGTTTTATTGTTGGAAGTTCACTTCCGATACTTTGTGCGTTCAATTACGGGAATTTCCCGAGCGCTTTCAGATTGATATGGAATAAGATTAGAAACAGGCTTAGGGTAGAAATAGCTGTGAAATTGGTTAAGGTGTCTAGAGTTTTAAGGTCAGGAAGTAAGGAAGATACGGAGTGGTGATTGTCTCACACCGTGCAACACTGAACTTAGTTACTGTGGAAAATATTTACTATCAGAAAGTAAGGAAGATTGTACGGAGTGGTGATCCTTTCACATTGTGCAACATTGAACTTAGTAACTGTAGACTAGAAAATCATTTCAAACTAAATTAGAAAATATCTTTCCCGTTTTAGTTTTTCAGTGTTTTTTCATCAATGACATTGGTTGGACTGAAAGACCTAGCCATATTTCATACTAATTTTTATATTCTAAGTCACTATGTTCTTATGTTTTACAGTATTTTCTAAAATATAAAATTGCATTTTTTTTTACCTCTAATAAGCTATAAGCATAATTCATACATTAATTTGTTCTATAATTATCTCAAGCTAAGGTAGTTTTTTTTTTTTTTTTTTTTTTTTTTTTTTTTTTTTATTCAGTGCATTCAAGTCTTAGAAAAGACTTTATTATATGTTGAGTGTTGTTGTATAACTTAACGTGAAAGCATCTAATTCGCCTAAGGAAAGTCCAAAATCTGGTAAAAATCACTTTCAGTGTCAGTATCTTAGTAGTACCAATAATATACTAATAAAAACCTCAAAAACCCATGTGGGTTCAACCAGAAAAAAAAACAGTGGGTTTTTTTCGGGCTGGGCCCACTTGGGCCAACCCTGCTTTGAAAACACTGGGACTTGCACTTGACATTGTCTTCCATTTTTATTTATTATTTTTAATTATTATTATTTGTTATGTTTTGTTAATTTCTTTATTTTCATACCTTATTCATAATTCTTTTTCCCCGTATAGTAGAAACTTAATTTGTTATTCCTTTGTTATCCTATCCTTAAGGAATATTTATTTTATTATTTCGCTGTTATTTTTCGGAACAACGAATAAAAGACAGAGCACAGAGGAAAAGAAGAATTATACAAAAGTTATATTGATACAACAAGTACTGAATATTATTCTTGTGTATTAATATTTCAGCGATGGTTATCGAGTATTGGACGAGAGTGTACAAGCTGTGTGCCAGAATTTGCTACTGAACAACCTTAAAACAGGAAATGTCGGAGCACTGCTATATGTCTTCCTTACAAGAGCAGCAGAACTCAGAGTTTCTGCACAAACTGAGAAGTAAGTAGTGGTATTATTGTTATGATGTTACGTAATTTCTATTAGTGTAAGAAAACAGATGACTGGTGGAGTTCGTAGTTTCAGTTAAATAATAATAATAATAATAATAATAATAATAATAATAATAATAATAATGGAAGAAGATAGAATATCACACGTCCTATACTTTCGACCACAGTGAAGTAAATTTTGATTGTTTAATAGTTTTTCGTAATGTCGTAACGATAATTTAGGTGACGATAGAGAGCTATTATCCAATAAAACAATTTTTATACCTGTTAGATGTAAAATAATAATAATAATAATAATAATAAATTAAGTAAGTAAAGTCTCGCTGTGAGCAGTGCCGCATTTAGAAGCTCGGCGCCTCTAAGCACTTTGCTGTTGGCGCCCTCGATAATTACGTTTCACCATCTCCTCATCCTGAAATTAAAAATAAAACTAGATTATGCTTAATTAGTGAATTAACAATTTATTACAGTTAAATGCCACTAACAAGATGCTGCAGCTACAACTACGTAACAAAAAATAATAAATTGGACATATGTTCTGAATTATTTTTAGATTTTTTACGCTATCATTAATCATATTAGAATAGTAGAAAAAAGGATTGTTTATGAAATAGTGTATTTGCTTTTCATTTTTTAACTTTTTCACACGAAAAACTTTTAAAATATTACTTAATTTTTAAGTTGTGCGCTCTAGGCACGGGCCTAGTTGGCCGAATGGAAAATGCGGCGCTGGTTGTGAGGGAGAAAAACATAATGTCTGTTTGTGAAGTTCGAGTATGTTAAGACGGATGAGATAATAAATTCCTTAGCAGTCGTAACTAAATATTATTTGTGTTTATTATTTTATAAAGTTATTTCCTAAATATAGTAAATAAATTCTTTTTGTAGAATACATGAAAATACGAATCACATAATATCTTTAATATTTGGAAGTAACTGTAAAACTTGCACAGGAAACCAGCCTATAATTAATAATTCTCGTGTGAAATGAATGAAAAAAGAAAAATGAAACCCTTAATTTAATGTCACGTGCTTATGTCCTTTAGACTAAAGGTTACGGATTATTAATGAAAGTGAATTAGTATAAGAACGTACTTTGTCCACCACAAATTCACATAGCCTGGGATCGAACCTACAACCCCCGTGCACCCGAAGTTAAGGCTCTTCCACCATGCCTCCTGCACGTAAAATGGAAAGTATTCAATAAATGAAAGCAATGGAATTTGAATTTTAGGTATAGTAATTGCTACTAGATTCAATAGGATGCAAAATTAAATAGCATTAAGATTGTACTTAAAAACACCCTTACGGTCTAAGGTGGTAAAGACGCGGGTCTAAATTTTTTTTAGTTAATTAAATAAAGGTTTTCAGTGCAAAGTTCAAGTTATTCTCAGACTAAATTGTTGTCCAATGAGGTAAAGCACATATTTTAAATTTGTAGGTCATATGATACCAAGATTATCTTGGTAAAACTTAAATTTCGGCCATTTTCTTCGACCTATTGTGTTTGTTAGTTAAGTGAAATTAAATACAGAGGACAAAACTGTGAGAATTTCAAAGAAAGGTTTTCATTAACTTGATCCAACGCCAGCTGTACAAGATACCTTTAAGTGCAAAGAAAGAAAAATCTTAAAGTTGAAGGAGAATTTAGTTGAAAAACTACTGGATGTGTGTAAGTTACGGATACAGGAAATGATAATCAACGATTATGTTCGTCAAGTAATACTTTTCTGAAAGAATGTACGTATGTTGTAAAAGATAATAACCATTTGCCGAAATGTGCACAGTCAAATAAGTAAAAGGGAGTTTTTGAGTAAGTACAGTTTTGATAAGTGTCTAAGAGTATCGTCTAAGAATAGTAGACGCGATATTACGAGTCTACCGTATATTCGTAATTTGCCATGATGGTAGAAGAAGCTTGGTTACACGGTCAGTGACAGTCATATACGAAGCATCTTCGAGGATAAGAATGTGTTTGTTTACTACGTAATCAGTGTTTTACAAAGATAATATTTATTCACACCCTATTACAATAAATCCAATTAATATATTTTTCTGTTACTTTCAGCAATATGTTCAGCTGGCAAACCTACAATGCTCTCTTTATATTGCGAACGGTTACAAAATATTTTGTAGAAAACATTAAAGAAGATGATGTAACACGACAATTCGAAGCAAGATCAGCAGCAGGTAATAATAATAATATTCCTTAATATTTAAAATATACGGAAAACCATTAAATTAGGTAACTAATTCAGCATCGAGGGTATATGGGACTTGGATCTACAGTTTAAGATGGAGTTCAAACCACCGTAATGCGTTCAAATTTCAAGGTTATCCCATGTGGAAATGAACCCGGGAGTCTGTGCACCAGCCATTAGATCTCCGGGTAGTGCTTACCAACTTTCGCGCACGCGTGTATATATATATATATATATATATATATATATATATATATATATATATATATATATATATATATATATATATATATATATTCCCCTGTCTGCTGTGTTAGAGAACAGGTTCTTTGATACAATTTAATCTTTTATAGCAGACTCATGTTAAAATTTATAAACGAGTAGTATGTAACAATAAGATTACTTTGAACTTTCAAACTATGCTATGTGTAAATGTCGGAAGTCTTATAGAATGACTATGTCTGTCTGCCTGTCTGTGGACGGGGTATCAGAGCAAAAACGATAAGATATATCGAGAAGCGGTTTTCTGCAGTCGATTCGATGTTCCAAGAATAGGTTCCATCTCTGTTAACTCTGTATTCAAACCGAAAGTACCATTTCCTTTTTCAATGTTTTTCGCCACAGAACTTGGATAAAAATAATAAGAACCCTGTTGTTGACTACTCTTAATTCAGAACATCGATTAAAAGAGAGGAAAAGAAGCCCTTACTCGATTTCCCGGTATTTATCATGTGTTGTTATACTGTATAAGCCCGCTCAATCATGAGGTAATGGGTGTAGCATATATACAAGGCGTTATCAGAAACCGCGAGAAATGTGCATACATTTTTAATCCCCTAAATCTGACCACCTAGATCCGAAAATCATAAAAGGTTTCGTAAAGGAGTAGATCTGTTGAACGTTTATCTGCGTACAAAATTTGGAAGTTCTATGTCACTCTTTTCTATTCGAAAAACTGATGACAGATAGACAGACAGATACACACATTATTTTGTTATATTAATGTAGATGCTACATGCTTTTCCACTTTCATAAGAATAGTCAGAAAAAATAAATCCTGTTCAAGAACCTGAAATAAACGTTACATAATAATCTTGAAAAGAACACACAAAGAAAGAGTAAAATTGTCATCGGGTAGCAATAAAATTATTTAAATAAGCAAATAAATAAAGCAGAAATAAGAATCAGAATTGTACAGAGAAATGTCAATTGAATATAAGCACCATGTTTGATATAATTCAAAACTTGTTTTAAAAATTTCGTCTCTCTCTCTTTGTTCAATTGTGTATGCATAAAATCCGTTTCATTGTTGTTTGTTTCTTCTTTTCTAGGGAGACAGGATGACGACCAAGGCAATAGACTAGAGTTATTTCTGAACTCTTTGATTGAGCTTCTAGTTGATGTTCCTGTCAAGTAAGTTCAACATAGTAAATACATACATTTTCCCCGCTTTTATCCGTAATTGTGATTACAAAAATCTCTTGAAATGAAATCTTCCAGTTTAACTTCCCATGAGGATGCCTGTTAGGCTAAGGGAAACGATGATTAAGACAAGTGAATGATGATGGAATGATTGGTGGAATGAAGATGTGGGAGGAAACAGGAGTACCCCGAAAAACCCACGGACACGATGTTGTCCACCACAAACTTACTTGACCAGGGATCGAACCAGGGATCCCATGCACCAGAAATAACCTCTCTACCACTGAGCCACCGTGCCCCCAATTGTAATTACAGTGCAGCATGTAAGTTACTGTATAAAAAATAAATGGATTTTCTAGATAAGCCAATGTCTCGTATGTCACAGGTAGTTTTATGTAGATTCATGCTTTAAAAAAAAATCGGAATTATTTACATTAGGCAATCACCTCGTCTATTATTGAATAAATTCTTTCACGAAAACTAACACAGAGGTATCAATCAATGTTGTGAAGACCATTCTGAATATAATCAGTTTTATATTTTACAGAATATCTTTATAGAGTAATATTTTAAGAAAGGTTCAGTTTGCCTTTAGAAATAATAATAGTAGTAATACCATATAGCACTGTAGTCAATGAAGGATTCTGGCCAAGATAGCACACTTCAACTCGATGATGCGTAGTCAGCGAATAGAATCTCAACGCCACTACTTCTGACTTAGCTCAGTGGACAGCTGGTTTCCCACACTCTGAGTCAGCACCAAACCACGAATCGAACTCGAGATACTAATAAACAATTGAAGCGTTCGACTCACCCGCTATTTGTATGTGTCCGTTCTATGATAAACTTTTGTAAAATTTATCAGATTTTAGTTGCTTTCAAAATATACATCAAGAATAAAGCGGTAAAAGGGAAGTAAAATCCACTCCGTATTGCATGTTTGCACATATATATACAATAATGCAGTAACAAAACAATTTTCCAGTAACTCTACGTAACGGTTATTCTAGTTTCAAACTGTTTAGTATATATTTTCTTTAGGATTTCCCGACCAGTCCCATTGCTTGTGGTTGAAATCAATTAAAGAATAATGAGGTAAGTTTTCTCCAATTTATGCGCTTCTTTATTTAAATAATAATAGAAAAAATTGTCCTCAATCATTTTCGTCAAAATTATTATATTTTAATGCTATGTAGTGCGTACCATAGTATATTCGTGCCTTCCCAATGATTTTTTAGTTTGAAATTGAAATCTATGAAAAATTACAGGTTCAAATTATACTCACCCAACTCGTTCTAAAAAAATATATATATGTATATATATTCCATGATAAATATTAAATAAATAAAACGTAGATTTTTGATTAATATAGTACATATTTCCGTGCCGCCTCAATCATGGTCAGTGCATAGGGCTAAAATCAGTCAAGAGTGAATACTGAATTTATCTCCTGTGAGAAGTGAAAGCTTCTACCCTTCCCAATTGAAAAAAGAAATGTTCCGTTAAAAATGTATTCGATTTAGCTGCAATATGACATATTTTTTCTCAGATTTTCAAATCTTCCCAATACGTTGAGTTAAAATCAGACAGTAAGGAAAGACTGAATTTAGTTCTGAAACATTGTCGCTTTTGAGTTTAACGTCCCGTTCTGCAGCGAGGCTATATGAGACGTGGACTTACTGATTAACGTGGAATCCGAACCACATGAGCTTCCGCCGGGAATCGAACCCGGGTCTCCCACGCCAAAGGCGCGTACGCTTCTGAAACATTGTGTGTTTCGCCTGTAATTAGAAACTGTTCCGGTTGTTTGAGGTTGAAAATGGTCAAAGTGAAAAGAGCAATTCACTCCATCTTATGAAAGCATGTTAATCATAAATTTCCTTAAAAATTATTTAATTGTCATGAAATACTTACATCCTTATAGGCTTCCCAATAGGGTCTGTTGCTCTTAGTTGGCATCGTTTAAGCCGGAAAGAATATCCAGTCAGAACAAAGCTTTCACTCGCTTCTACAATGTGCAGCGTCACTAGTTTATACTTGAAGGCAACCGGTATCCAATCATATATATATATATATATAAAAAAAAAAAAAAAAAAAAAAAAAAAAGGTAATACTAAGAAAATTAGAACAGTTTAGTTATATATATATTGTATATTGGTCTTTTTCTGTTTCATTGCAGAGACTTCACATATCCGCTTCATTTGGAGGCTGTCAACTGCCTGCTCGTCTTGCTCTCAGTCCAGATGTATTCACAGAAGCCAGCATCGAAATCGCCTATATACAGGTAATGAAATATATTTGAACAGTAAATACTAATTACTGGGTGTTTACCCTCCAGAAAGAAGCGGGAAATATAAAACGGTCGGAAAAAAGCGGGAATTAGTGGGGAATTTTCTGATTACACAAGAAAATCAGGGAAAATGGTTAATGTTAATGATTTGTACAAGAATTGTTATCAGTTTTGCTGTCTTACAAAATATTTTACAATTAAAGGACTTTTACAACATTCAATAATCGGCCACGGGAATGCTACATATCGTCTGCTTTTAAAATGGCTGCCGTGTGTACGTCAGGTTCGATATGTGAGATGAGCTATGAGCTTCACACTTTGGTTGCATAGTGGGGCTACTCAAGGCCAGGTGGTTTTACCGGATTTGTGCTTTTGTGATCCATTAATGACGTACTCGATAGAAGGCAAATATTTCCCCATGATACATTTTGGAAGCACCTGGACATAAGGATCTTCGGGCCGCCTTAAAAAAACAAAATGGCGACCACCAGTTCAAACAGACCATGGAGGCTCCTCATTTGAACAAATGAATAACAAACAATCGATTGTGGGACACGGGCCTACTTTCGTCTCATACGATTACCCCTGACACCTCTTATCTTTGAGTGCTTCTACGACGATCAGGAGATACTGCAGTGCTGAAGCGAATAAATTGTTTCTTTCTCCTACATAGGGGCTTATCCATAGATGTGTAAATGACACACCATACGTAAACGTAGTCAATCTTGTCCTTCGACCTTATCTGGACATTGCTGGACATCGTCATCCAGTAGGGTAACAGTCTTTTCCCTATAGCACTGGTTCATCCGAGGGTACTCTACCCTTCGTATACTTGCTTCCGTCTACTAGATCTCTGGCACTACTCTCTGTCAAGCATGAAAAGACGGCACCTCACTTCCAGTTGAGTTCTGGCAACCACCATTACCCAGTCAGCCAGATGTTTAAGTATCAGTATGACAGACTATTTGACCGCACAGCTGCTTGAATGACCGCTCAGGATGTCCCACGAATGCCATATGAAGATCACTGCCTCGTATCATCATCAATGTGTACCAATTTTCGTCAATATTCCTGACTTTATTACTGGTTGTTCTCAAATATATTTCCACCAGTGTATTTTTGTTTTATGAATGCGTTCTTAGTTGCCCTATTTTTTTTTTTTTTAATAGAAATTGTACGATTATTTAAGCTGATCTCTCGGATTTTAAAGTTGAATATTGATCTAAAATTTCTACTACACAGGTGTCTGATGCAAGGGAGATGTTCCATCCATGCGTGTCTTTTGATGAAGACCCTTCTTCATCATTTTATTAAACAGGAAAAGGCTCCACCTTCCTTACAGAAAAATTCTGTTGGTAGTAGCATTGTACTAGGATTAGCATGTGAGTATTTGTAGTAGCATTTTAAAGAAAGATATCTTTATATATTTTGTTTATGATTTCATCGATTTCACTTTTTTTTAAATTAATTTTAATTTTATCAATTCTGATTGAAGATATTGTAATGAACCCCACAACAGTTTCTAATTTCATGTATTTTGTCCTCGTTAATGTGATACAATGTCTAGTTTGCAATGTCCTGAAAGATAGTAGACAATTTGGCTTCAGGTCTGAGCCACATCTAAATTAATCATCTGAAAAGAAGAAGAAAAATAATAAGAAAAAAGAAATACGTTGACATAATAAATAACTAGAAATGTGGATAAATAGTCAAGGTTATATATTTGTTAAAAAATAGTTAAAACATATTAAGAAGATATATGTTAAGTAAAAATTTTAAGTGTGGGGAAAGAATTCTTGTCATATATGTTCGTGAAAATTGGTGTTAAAATAGTAAGGTTAAGTATATAATCTAAAATTACCATCGGAATTCGTTTCGAAAAAGTAGCATAGTCACTAACGTTCCCGCCTTCGGTGCGAGCGGTTTCGGGTTCGATTCCCGATGGGGTCACTCGGTCGAAAAAGTATAAAAAACTTTTTCAGCCAGCAATCCTGAATGAGGTTTTCCTGGGTTTTCCTCCAGACAAATGCCGGAATGATACCTAACTTATAGGTCACAGGCTGCTTCATTCCTTCCCCACTCCTTTCTTTCCGCCCTTTTCCGGACAGTGTGCTGACCGAGGAACGTCATCCCTCATATGTGACAGGCTAAATGGCCATAGATGCCGAAAGCCCAGAAATCTTAATCGTAACAATCCTAATCTTGTCAAAAAGTATTGTGTGATTTGGTGTTTCAATGCGATGATTTTCAACACCGACAAGAGTTACTAAACACATAATTCGGGCCCATTTGGGTCCTCAGCCTTTTTACTTTCCGATTTTCCTCAACATGTGAAATTTCAAAATCACCTTTATATATATGTCAGAAAAATTCTTGTTTATTTCGGAATATCTTATATAGATGTTTACCCTGGTTTACCTTTAGAATGTACCATTCGCGGCTTTGAAATAAAACGTTTGAGTCCAAATTACCAACACACTCTTGCGCCGTATGTTTATACATTCAGAAACACACCTCTCGATCGACTAGGTAATTCTGGTGTTCAATCCAACTCGCCCTCCCCCTCCTCATAACCTCTCCTTGTCTAAAGCAGTCTGTGCGACGTAAATACTCTTTCCATTCAGACGAGAAAAAAACATGTTCACAAGCTTTATAGCTCTAAAACGTCTCTTTCATTCGTTTGTCTGGAAAGCGCTTTTAGAGCCTGAATGAAAATTATCACAAAATGTTTGCATAGCTTAAAAACGCCTTTGTTTGCATTCTTTTCCTTCTTGAAAGACTTCATATCACATCAAGCTAAGTAGATGCTCCTTGTAAAATCTATGAAAATTATCAGTCACCTCATTTGGTTTTGTACTTTCCAAAGTCTGTACTTTCCAAGCGCAGAGCTCTCAAAACTACTGACAGAAATGAGTGTTTTCAATGATTAATTTCATTTTTTTCGGTAATTGTAAGCAAATGTTCCAGGGGCGTCATTTAGGTAGGATAGGAATGTGTAATTCTCTCCCCCCCCCCCCCTCATGAGTTTGATAAATACACATTGTTTGATCAAATGTGTAGTAATTGACTAGTAGAAAAAAAGTGAAATTCTCATGTCGGCTGAGAATCTCCGCCTAACTCCTGGGCAAAATGTAAAATGACGCTGCTTTTAACAACAAATGTATAGAGTTACGATAGCACACTGCTAAAGCGCTTACATTTAGTTTCAAGAGTCGAAGGTTTGATTTCAATCTATATGAGTTCATAGCGGACGACATTGAGAGAGAGAGAGATTCAAATATGGAGAGAGAAATGATTTACTTGTGCAAGTTGACATTGCAGAAAAAGTGATCGGACAGCATCCGTATTATAGCGAAAATTGTGATTTTTTTGAAACAGAAAAATGAAAGTTTCCGAACTGCGAGGATCACAGTCACTTGTCGAATTAAGTTGGAAAACTCTTTTTAGAGTGCTAGACGATTGCGAAAGGAGAGAAAGATCTTAAGATGTTGGAATTAAGGAATTTAAAAAATCTTCAGGTTCCGAGACGGGTTTCGAACTACGAACCTATTAGCAATCGAACCATAACTTTATCCATTCAACCACGGAGAACTCTACGCAGTCATTCGTGTATTTTTCCGTAAGCTGCCTTGAGAAAATAATAGAATGGAATATTCCAAAAGTTCACTCGGTGCTGCATCACTTACATTGGACATATATCTCTTGTAGCTTAGTTACAGGGTGCATAATGAATTTCCCCTTGTTCAGGAACACTTTTTAAGGCAATCAAAGTTTGTTACTACTGTATTAATTAAGTTACATTTGATAGAACCGTCTGTTAAAAAATTAAATGAAATGAAATCTTTGAGTTTTACGTCCCACGTTTATGCCGGCTAGGCTAAAGGAGACGATGATGATGAGTAATGAATGAATGGTGGAATGAAGAAAGTGGGAGGAAACGGGAGAACGCCGAGAAAATCCACGCACACGGTGTTTGACCACCATAAAGTTCACTTGGCGCGGGCTGGAACCCGGGACCCCAAGCACCAGAGGTGAACGCTCTACCACTGAGCCATCGTGGCCCCAACCGTTTGATAAAGTAGTGCCAAATACTCATATATAAATCACCTTTTGCGAAACTCGAGTGGAAAATGAAACAAATCGTCGTAAACATGTTAGATTTTTTTTAAAAAAAGTTTTTTTTTTTAAAAAAAGCAATGGAAATGGACACAAGATTGTCACTTGGATGCGAACCTGTCACTTTAAAAAATAGCGTCTTTACGTCATTGCCTGTTAGATGAATGGTTAGTGTAAGGGACTCTTACGTGAATGGTCCTAGCTTTGACTCCCGACCGTTCTTGTTTTTTGCTTTAGCTACGCTCATACTGTGCATTCCAGAAGTTCAATTCTGAATTAAATGTAGTCGCAGCTTGTTTAAGACGAAATTATTTTAAAATATGAGATTTGTTATTACATGCTGCTCTTTAACTTGCGATGTCTCAACTTTGATATTAAATCGCACAACCTTTATTTAACTCATTTCCCTGCGTCATATCATGATAAATTTTTGCTCAACAACAGTCGGGTGGTAATACAATATTCCATTGTTACTGTGATTTATTTATATATCTTTAAAAATTTTGTTCTCAGGAGTTGAAAAAAAAAAAAATCTTTACCTAGCTTTAGTGAGGAAATTTTTCGAAAGGTTGATTGTTAATGGGTGTTTTTGGTGAAACAAAGTAAGGTACATTGAAATCAAATTTTACGGTCTACAGGGTGTCTACTGGTCATGAAAGTCATGAAAGTCATGAAAAAGTCATATATTTTGCGTAGTGGTCATGAAAGCCATGAAAAAGTCCTTTATTTACCCAACTGGTCATGAAAATCTGAAATCTCAGAGTATATTTTTATACTTCATACTTTTATACCTCATACTGCATGTACTGAAACAGTTGTATCACGTCAGTAATTGTGAGAATTTCCCCCACCAGTTAGTGCTGGCTAACTGGTACTTTACTGTCTTCCTAGCTGCTCCCAATTTCATCTTCTAGTCTCTGTAATATAGTAACAACTTTTTACTGTCCAACTTTTTGATCTGCTATTTCTTTACTTCTAAGAAATGTAAATTGTGTATTTTTGAGCCTTTAAACTTATGCAAATAATATTATTCGTTTGAGTTTGCAGATTTTAAATTTGATGATCTATTTTTTTAAAACTAATTTCTTTTATAATTTGTTGTCTTTGGGCAGTTCTCTGAGTGCTTAATTTCAGACAAATTTCTGCTAGATGGATAATTATACTCAGAATTAAAACTTCAAATACAGTATAGAGTGATTCACTGGTAAGAGCAGGCCCGTATTTAGGTAAGTGCTATTCTGTGCTCGAGCACAAGGCGGCAGAATTTTAGATTCTTTCTTTAAGATTCACAATAAGTGATATTTAAGACTAGCGACCCGCATAGTTCCGTGCAAGCACGAGAAAATATGTTAATGTTTTTAATTCGCTCTAATTACAGTAGTTACTAATTAGCTATCTTATCTGAAAAAGTCATCCTCTCCTACCCCCACCCCAAGGGGTGACGATGAACTTGAACATCATGAAAACTGATATCGTTAAACTCAGAGACCTCGAAAACTATGAATTTAACACTAATATCGGTCGTTTTTGATTACTTTTAAAATCTCGCTCCCCTCCCAACCTCACTCCTAGAGAGTGGAGTATGACCTTGAAGTTGAATTAGATTAAAATGTCACTATTTATCTCAGCGACCCCTAAAATTATGAATACTTTGGAAAGAGCTTAAAAGTATATGACTAGCTTAAAAGTATGTGAAAGTATCCAGACTCTATGTAAACTAATATAATTTTTTACATATAAAGCTTTATGAAATGTTTTTTTACTAAACTCACTATGTTCTTTAATTATGTGATAAGTTCAAAATAAACAATGTCGATAACACTGACTGTTTGTTTCTTTTTTTTTAAATTCCATATTTTACTATTACAATGATAAGAGTAAATATTTAAGAAATTCAAATGGCATAACGATTGATTAAGAATTAATAGTGTGCATTTCATAGTCATGAAAATTTGAACAAAAAGGTCATGAAAAGTCATGAAAAAGTCATGAGTTTACTTTCTGGTATTCCAGTAGACACCCTGGTCTAAGAAATAATAACACTAGCCAACAAAATTTTACCTTTTTTCTTTAACTGGTATGAGAACAGCTAATCTTTATGTTTTCGTGGGTGCTGATAAGGAAAATGTTAATGAAAATGCAAGATTAGCTCTCGTTTTGAAGTTATGATAATTTTACGTTATTGCCTATATAAGCTTATCCGTGTATTTATCTTGTTGTTATCCCTCAAAGGAAGGTGCAACCGCTTTGCCTAGCGTTTGTAGTTTTCTGCTGGTAATTCCCTGATTAGTGTCCAACAATAATCGGCCAACATTGATGCATTCCACTTTCCCTGGTATCTCATTTCCATGTCCGAAATTTGCTGGTGGAAGCGTTCCACATGCTCGTCGCTTACAGCACCACAGTTGTCAGGAAAGAAGTCCAAGTAGGAATTTAAGAAATGTAACTTTAAGGACATGTTACACCCCAGTCTATCGTAGCAGTGCAGAAGATTTGCCACAAGATCCTTATAGTTTTCTGACCTCTTATTTCCTAAAAAGTTTGTTGATACTTGAACAAAGGCATCCCAAGATAACCTTTCATCAACTGTCAGGATGGTGTTGAAATGCTCATCTTTGTACAGTGTACGTATCTGGGGACCCACAAAAATCCCCTCTTTTATTTTCGCCTCACTAAGACATGGAAATTTATCGCGCAAATAGAAAAATGCTTCCCCAGTTTTGTCCATGACCTTAACAAAGTTTTTCATTAAACACAGTTTTATATGAAGAGCAGGGAAAATTATGTTCTTGGATTCGATAAGTGCTTTGTGCATAACATTGTGAGGTCCTGGTTCAAATGATTGACGCATAGGCCAGTCTTTCTTTTTATAATGAAGTGCTTTGGCGCGGCTATCCCAGAGGCACAGGAAGCAACAGTATTTGGTGTAGCCTGTTGTAGCCCAAGTAATATGCCTATGACTTTCAGATCCTCGGAAATCTGCCATTTAAACTTGTCATAGTTCAATCGCAATAACAATTGTTTCATGTTATCATATGTTTCTTTCATGCAAGGTGCAGACCCAATCGGAATCGATGGTAGCACGTTGCTATTATGCAGGAGGACACATTTGAGACTTATTTTGGAGGAGTCGATGAATAACCCCACTCATCACTTTTATAGTCAATGCCCATAGCTGCCATTAGTCCCTCTACGTCACTACAAAATACCAAGTTCTTTTCACTTTCGAAAAATGGAAGGAATGACATATGGCGGATACAGAATGCAATCATATTTACCGTCTTATCAAGGCAATTCCACTGTTGTAGTCTTGACGCCAACAGTTCAGCTTTATCTTTCGGCAATTCCAGATCTCTCACTAGGTCATTAAGTTCACACTGTGTTATTTTGTGATTCTCTGTACACTTATCGTTACACACGAAATCAGGATCTTTCGAAGAACTGGGTTTTGAAGGTGATGGTACAGCACTAGTTTCACTACCGCCTTCGTCACTATCACAATCAGGTGGAACAGGAACAGGCAGTCCATCTCCGTGAGGCACTGGTCGCATGGCCGACGGTATGTTAGGATATATCAATGAAGACTTTTTCTTCTTGGAAATACCATGTGTTAGCGGAGTTGTCATACAAAAGTAACAATCATCCACATGATTTGATGGTTCTCACCAGATCATGGGTATAGCAAAGCCCATGGAAGATCTTTTACGGTTTAAGCACGAATGAAGACTCGAGACACAAGATATGCAACATCCATGAGGAGCCCAGGGCTTGTCCTGGTCCCCGATTTCACATCCAAAGTACAGTCTGTACGCCTTCCTAATATATGGCGTTATTGAACTCCTTCGCGATTCCAATGTAGCCTGTCCGCAAATGTAACAAAAATAGTCAGCACTGTTTACGCATTTGCGAGGCATATTGAATCACAGGAATTACAATGACCACACGCACTAACTATACTTCAATAACACGTTCTTCCAGCACAAGAACACAACACAGCTTGTAACAGACAGAAACTCGCTTAAACGAAACATGCTTCACCCCTTCCTTCCCTTCCCCTTTCCCTCCCCGTTGTTGCTATGAGCCCGGGCTAAAAATAGCGACAAAATACACACAGCTATTGTTACCTGCAGGAAACTTAATCACTTTGTCTGCAATCAGCGGGATTTGAAGCCTATATGGGAAGGGATTGACAATGAATGCTAATAAACTATAATAAATATAATTAAATGCATTCCCCCCCTTTAACTTGGAAACGAGAGCTAATTCCAGTTTTTCACGGCCGTTTTCGTTATCAGCGTAGTCGATATAGTTAACAAACATATATTTCGTTCCAGTTACATTTTCACTGTTGGCTGGTGTAATAGGCCAAAAGAGAAACTGTCCGTGCAGAGCAACGGAACAGGTTATGACAAATAATAATAATAATAATAATAATAATAATAATAATAATAATAATAATAATAATAATAATAAACCTTAATTAAAATACTTAGGAGTATTTTAATGGAAATAATCAGAGCGTTAGGGAACAGAAAAATGAGGTGGATATACATATAAGGCCAGAAATGAACGAACAGAGGTCCTTGAGATATGATCGAGGTATTAGCTAGAAATCAGAATAAAAAGTGTTGTCGAAGCAGGAGGATAATCAAAACAAATTAGATAATAATATGGAGACAGAAACCACTGATGGGGTTATGATAATTATTAAAGCAAAGCTCTGTTCTTTCTCGAAAAGTGCATTTCAGTTTTTCGTCGTCTTCTAAGTTTTCGACTGATCTCCACCAGATTTTTAATGGTGAATGTGAGGGAAATCTTGAAAATTGAAATAGCTTCTTTGCTCCAACTTTTGCTTTTGAAAATCCGGAAACTAGATGATCTAAAATGGATAGATAAGAATTAGAACACCTGCTCTGGATTCTTGTATGTTAAACAGATTTAGGATTTAGATTTCTGGGCTTTCGGCATGTAAGGACATTTAGCCCTTCACGATTTGAGGGGTGACGTCCCGCGGCGAGCACACAATCCAGGGAAATAGAAGGAAGAAAGGATTGGGGAAGGAAGGAAGCGGCCTGGGACCTATAAGTTAGGTACTACCCCGGCATTTGCCTGGTGTGAATGAGAAAAACCCAGGAAAACCTCATTCAGGGTGGCTAATCTGAAAAACCGTGTTATAATTTTTCGACAGAATGACCCCACCGGGAATCGAACCCGGGACGTTTGTTAAACAGTTCAAGTGAACTTTGTGGAACTGAAAAATTGTGTTGAAGATAGTGGTCCATATTTTGCATTAAGCTAACTAGAGTTTGCGCCGAAACCTTCGACGCGCTGTATACTATAGATTAATATCATGCTTTAAATTAAAAGCTCTCGATTTTACCTTAATTCTTTTCATGAGTTTGTTCACTAACCACCTCAAACTTCATACCATTGTTTATGTAGTTATTGAAGATTTTCTTATATACAAAAATCCCACAGGTAGCGATACCTATTAGCGCAACTACTTAATATTGGAAACGCGTGACGAACTGAGACGTTTGTAGTTTATTATAAGGATTATCTTTTTTTTTTTTTTTTTTTTTTTTTTTTTTTTTTTTTTTTACAGGCAACATTACTTGAGACCGAATGTTTAGGCATTAAAAACCTGGAAAGTAGGCACTTAAAATTTAAAAAATAGGCACTAAAATGTAACTCGAAATAATGAATACAATTAAAAAATAAATTCAAGTCATAGATAATATTCAACAAATATAGAAACTTACCTGTACGTTAATATCTTCTTTTACTGTATATATAAAAACGAAGCTTGACATGTATTCCCTGTACATTTTATAAATACATTCTATACCGCACTTCATCATTACACATAACAGTCCAAATTTTATACACTTTAACAGTACACACAATAGTTTAAGGTTCTACAGCACTTTATCAGTGCATATACCAGTCCAAAGTTTACATCTTACCACTACAAACAACACTTATTTTTCTCGGAAGAAGCATAATTCTTTCTTGAAATACTAAAATATATATATTTTTCCCCAATAAAGTCTTATTTTGAAGAAAATTCATAGAATAGGCAACATTAGGCACTAAAGCAATTGTATAGGCAGGAAAGGGCGAAATAGGCAAAGTAAAATTGGCTTAAATTAAAACTATAACTCCCCATATAAACTTTAAAACGTTATTTTTGATCATATCTTTAATATTAAAGAATAGTCATTTTGCCTAGTATCCAGTCTCTAAACATTACAAATCCCGTAAGCAAGGGTGTATTATTTTGAGAATAGCGTGACGTATAGATTGTGATGTTTGCCTTTTATAGTTAGGGTCTGTTGTTCATTTGTTCTTTCATTGATGTCAGTCTTCATAGCCACTTTGTATATAATTTTGTAAATAAAACATAAGATCTGCAGACACACAAAAATCAATTTAGTTATACAATATAATAAGTGAGTAAATCGCTGCGGTAACAAAAGGAATTAAGCTAGCATAATGATCATCACATATTCTGTATGTTAATTATGTATGCCATGTATCTTATTCGTCTGTTATATTATTTATACGTAATGTTCCAACTATTTATTTTTGTATGTTAACCTTCTAATCGTCTCTTCCTTTAAACAGCGGAACTCTGGAATATATTAACGTTGGGGATGAGTCGTAGCACTGAAGGTGAAGACCAACGGCCAACCGTTCCATTGGCCAACCAATCATTGTTGTTAATTTTAGTCTTGGCCAATCATTGCACATCGGATAAAAGTGTTCACAACCCATATCGTCAGGCATTATTTTCGTGCACAAATTTTCAAGGTAAGCTTGCATAGGAATTTAAAGTACTTCCAAAGGTAAATATTTAAAACACTAAGAGTATAGGTTGAAGCCAATTTAATTCTTATATTTGTTATTTCCTGTGTAGTATTCACCTACCAGTTTCAGTTGTATGATTTCTTGTTTCTGCATCATTTTAGTGCAGTGTTTTTCGTAACGTATTCAGTCAATGAGTGAAGATGAAATTTGTAAATGAGAGTATATTAAATTAAACTACAGAACAGCTTGTGATAATATGGAAATATATTGTGCTTTTTATGGTTCCGACTACTGTTTTGTTGCTATGTTCTGCAAATATTTTACTTTAAAATAGTTCCAATTAGATACTTGTGATCTTTCTGTATCCACATATATTTATTTTATGTAAGTATATGCTCACAAATTAAGTATCAAAGATTCCGTGAAATTGTGCACGACACCCGTTGTTTCACTAAGAACACGCATTCACACGTTAAACCGACATCTTTTCCGTGTTAACTTCTCCGGCAAACATGGGGTGGCACTTGCAGCGCCAAACAGGCTTGTGTCGGAAGCAGAGTTCTGGAAATCACACAACATAGTACATGCTGCGTACTGTAGTGTCTACGATTAGAATATCTCCATCAATCGACCTGGAACATTTTCAGATAGAACACGTCATCAACTTACTTAACGGGGATTAAACCAGGGTTGGAAAAACTACACCTTTCTTTAAAAAAGAACAAAACATGTGTTTAAAACATGAAAAAGGTGTTCAAAATGTTTTAAACAAGTTTTAAAACACACACGAAAAGAAACATGTTTTAAACATTTTGAACAATTTAAAACATGATTTTAAACAAATTTCAAAATCATGTAATAACGTATTTATTAAGATCTTATTTGCTTTTGCAACCGATCTTTTCATTTATTTTATTCTCGTTAAGACTACACTGTGTTGGGTTCAGAATATTTCAGTACAGATTAGTAATTCTCAACTTATTTCATATCACGACCCCCTTTTACTACACCCTCTTGCCATGACTCTCGTAAGTACTTTGTTGGCTGTAACAAGTTTTTTAGGTAAATTTTAAAATCTACCTACTATAGAGATTTCACACAATCTACCAATATACATGGCAAAACAAAAGTCCTCACCATCCTTGTATGTTGAGAACGGGTTGAGGGGAACGATGAAACTTGTAAGTAGTCTGACACATCAGATGGTGCTATCAAGCATCATGGGGGGACATCTTTGGTTGGTATTCGAAATTTCAAATGCAAAGGGAGTCATGTTTTCAGGCTAGAATTTTACTAGAAATACGGTTGTGCGGTTATTTTAGCCCTAAAGCAAGTCATTTCGGAGTTACCACTTCTGAAAGTTTTCTAGTTATGCATTTAGGGGCTAAGCTCGCGTTTTGTGGAGGCGGTTGAGATTTTTGTTGTAAAATTTGATTACTATTTCAGAACACTGATGCTAATAAAAATATTTTAAAATAATACATTTTCGAAAAATAATGTTCGAAGAATCTTCTGCAAGCCTATATAATTGGTTGTTTTTGAGTCAATCATTTATTGAAGAGAGGTAATATTTAGAGCGTTCAGAGCACAGTGGATCTAAATCCATTTTCAATAAAGTTCAGTTTTGCTCAGCAAATGAATTCTATTTCAAAACGTAAAATCTTCGCAGTTAAGAGTCCAAAACAAATGTAACTAAAACCACGCGAAAGGGCGTGGGATAGTTTCATATGACAGTTACTAGACAGGAGCGTCAGTGGAACAGTAGGGCAACCGCACCCTGAATTTCAGATTTTGGGGGCAGTAAGGCAGTTTTAGAAATCTTTTGATAAGCAAAGTCCAACAGAACAAGCTTGAGGTCCTTATACCGAATAAATACGGAGAACATACAGATGATTAAAACTGGGAAGTTGCTTAGGCCCAATTTCCAGAATTTTAAGCAGGCCCGAAACTCGAAAGTAGAACCACCTTTGGAATCCTTGGGCCAAAAAATATACAAGAGAGCAATATAGGCCTATAGCTCCTTACGGCCAATGGAAATTAGTTATAACTAAGGCCCGGATTTGTATGTAAAAACGTATTTTTTTTTTCAAACAACTACATGCCCAAACAAAGTTTAGTGTCCCAATTGAGAGTCTGCAAGTGTAAATTACAAATTTTATTTCACATAAAAATACATGTTTTCTAAAAAAATGTTATGTAAATAAATATTTTGGACATTTTTGTAATAAATACATATTTTTAATAATTTTCCGTTATTTTATTCTAAATTTCACAACGATTTTTTTCTTTCTCTAGAAAAAAAAATAACATAGAGAAAAGAATAGGTTAGATAAATCTATCCATCGTATTTACAAGCAATTTCCTCCTGTAGAAACAGCGTCGTTATAAATTCTACTTACCAGCGCTGGGTTAACTTGTTCCAAACAAAGGGCTTCTAAAAAAGCGCTTTATACTCTGAAGCCAAAACTGAGGGGAGGACGAGTGACCGTAGGTGAAGGGGAGGTAATCGTAGGTACAGTACTGCTAGTCTTTAAAGAACTTTCAGTAACGAATCACTTCGACAATTGCCAGGCTGTCGATGAATCTGTGCACATTTTGTGGCCGAATGGTGTGAAATATGACAATGTTTTACTTTTTCTGACTGATGGTGCTCCTTACGTAGGAAAGCTGATGAAGCTCTTTCCGTATGCTACCCTAACATGATCAACGTGACATGTGTCCTATATCAATTTCGTGAAAGGATCCGAACCCTTTATCCTAAAGTGGGCAAGTTAGTGTCAACTGGGGAAAAAATTTGTAAAATCGCAAACTTGAATTGAACTTTTCAAAGAAACAAATCCCTATCTTTCACTTCCTCCAACATCCGTAATCACACGGTAGGATACCTGGCTTAATGCCGTAGTATATTATGCAGATCATTTTGAAGCATTTGTATCTGTAATAACTAAGCTAAACCCAGACGTTGTTTCATCCTTTTATAAGTGACAGGGCTTGAAACGTGACTTGGCTTTCATATCTGCCAATTTCGCTTTCTTGACTTACTCTATAAGGAAACTAGAAACTACTGAAGATTTATTGAGTACTTCTGGTAAAGAAGTACAGTGCGTTGAAAGAAAGCTTATGTTCTTTCTGCTTCGAAATCGGAAGTCGTAAGAAAAAGAATTTAAGGATTTGTTTGAGAAAAACATTGGCTATAAAACTCTGAGTATAATATCGGAAGTATTGGAAGGCCAAAACATAAATGAAGTTGATGATCTAAATATTCGTGATATACCCCTTTTCAAATACGCTAGGTTAACATCGTGTGATGTAAAACGTTTCTTTTCTGAATATAAGGCACTATTTCGTGACAGTAGGCATGACTTTACTATGGACAATTTGGAAAAGACGTTAGTTATTCACTGCAATGCCCATGGAATTTCGACATCTGATGAATAGGAGCTATTGGTGACCACCAGTATTTATATTCTTATGCTGGTGTTTTCCCATACTTCTCTTTATTTTTTTGTTAAATATTTTTTAATTTTTAACAAATATTTTTTTCATTTTTTAGCACATAAACAATAAATATTTTACAGTTTTTAGCACATAAAAATCCGGGCCCTAAAATTATAACTGATCAAAATCCGTATTTATTCGGTGTAAGGGCTTCAAATTTTTTATGTTGGACTTCCTCGGCAAAAGGTTTCTAAATCTGCATTACTGCCCCAAAATCTGAAATACAGGGTAGAGGGCGGATGACCTCTAAATGAACGCCCCTCTCTAACGGCAGTCATATATAATTCTAAATTGCATCTTGTCATGGAGTTTTTCCTTCCTTCATCTCGGATTTGTGGTTGTGAAAATATGACGTTTTCCGTAGGTGTATTCTTTTGGGCATACCCTGCATTTATTTAACGTAATTATGCATCTTGACTATGGCATTCGGAGCTTGACTTGTTAATCATTCCGACACTGCAGCGTACACAATATAATGTTAATATCTTAAATTTATGAGCAAGAAGGAGGAAATTAGCCCTCCCCCTATTCCATCAACGCCATTGTCTAGCGGTTGTCCTATGAAACTCTAATCCACACCCTTTCACGTAGTTTTTGTTTCATTTATTTCGTACCCTTGGCTAGAATGACTATGTTTGCTGAGCAAAAGTGAACCTTTCCGAAAATGGACTTGCATCTCTTGTGCTCTGAACGCCCCATATCTGAAAATACGAGGATTGGAACTTAAATAGTGGTAACACTGCTGTGGAGACATTATGCAATGAAATGTACTAGTGGCGCTGATAGCGCACGTTGTTGACATACCTAGCTAACCTCTGAACAAATAGACTCGCTCGTCGCACGTCACCAGCAGGCGCACAAACGAGGGAAGCACAGTCCATTGTTGATTGTTTTCAGTAGTCAACTTAATGTGTAATATTACTTTACTGTTTGCTACTAAAAAATACGACCACGCTAACCATTCTATAATTTGTAAATATAAAGATTATATATATATATTTTTTCTAGATACATCAGAGACTGCTCCTACCAATGCGACTGCTACCTTTAAACTCGACTTCTCACAGTTATACTTCACATTATGTAAAGTGCTTACTAATGACCAAACAACGTTACTACTATATTTATTGCTTCATAGAAACCAAAATGTTAAAACTTTCATTATGTCGAGATCGGATATCGAGCAATTGGTAAGTTTATGTTAAGTTAACAAGTTTGAGAGATTTCATAAGGTTCTATTTTCTCATCAGAAATGATTAAACTACTTAGCCAATTCACATAAAAATCTTAATATGGTAAGCTCTCGAAATCAAATTATCAATATTAATAAAAGTTATGGCCCACTGTACTAAACTTTCTTGCTCCAATTCCTTAAACTCAATCATATTATGCTGCAGTTATTAATGAACCATTTTCTTGCAGAATTTATATGTTTCGGTGATTAGTGAAGTATTTGTGTATAAAGTGACAAAAGCAGATGAGTGTAATTTTACAAAACTGGGGGGAAAAAACATTTTAAGAGTAAACTACCGCTCGTGAATATTCTCATGGAAGTGATTTATGTGCAGAATTATAGAAATAATAATATTTCTGAAATATAGACAAAATCGCCTGAGTCGTTTTTGGGATAGTAGTCTGAAAAGAAACTCCCCCAAGGGAGCAAACTACTCTTCGTGAGTTTTCTCGTAAAGAATAATTTCCACAACTAGGTTTTTTTTTAGGCGAGAGTTTGTCTCCGGACGATTTTCTCAAAAAGAACAGGTGATTCTGTTCATATTTCATTCATAAATACTCCATTAGTAACTTTGACAAACAGAATTGAATGTGTACAAAAATGTTTTATTAGGTTGTTATGTTTTAAAATGAAAATGAACTATTACTCTAGTCCTACGATCACTGCAATAACAGTTGCGGTTTATGGGAACTTACAAACAGAAGAAAAGTCTTTTGTAAGGTTTTCATAAAAAAGAAAACAAAAGTACTTAAAAATATATATTATAATGAATATTGTTTACGTAACATTGGCTTCAAAGTTCCAACCATAGTATAAGCAGTAGTACCATTTTAGTCCCACTATACAGGAAATGTGGAATTTTAAGAAGGTAGGAGAGAAGCTTTGTTAAAAGTGCAGATAAAAGTTTCTTTTAAACGAATATATAATTTATAAAATGTTCTAAAAGCATATATTGAGGATGCTATTTATATTGATTTTTCATCTTAGAATTTTGTGGTCTAGCAATTTTAATCTAATGAGGAAAGTTAGAGAAAATGTTCGTAAAAATTAACAGATTAAATAAACAATGTTAATCATTGGGAGAGAGAAAAAAAAAATATTCTTATTTTGCATCCAGGACATAAGAATCACAATATAAGGTTTTAAGACTTACGATACTTTGATAAAGGGACCAGAGAAATCCCGAAACTGTATGTTGTGATTCTTATATCTTGCATCCTAGTATATTTTCCAATATAATATAATGTATCCAGTAGCTTCCGTAAGTATGGTAATTTACATTTACTTGACTATAGATGATAGGGTACAACGATATTACGGAATTAAAAGTGCAAAATTAACGAAAACCCTGAATAGTAGGATAAACTTCATTAATAATGTATATCATAGCATTATGGTTACAAAAACTTATTTTACTGTGGAATTTTAAACTTAGGTATACTTAAAAATTTCTTTCAGGTTATACCGATATTGAAGACTCTGTACCATGCTCCAGATAGTAATTCCCATCATATATACATGTCGCTTATTATTTTGTTGATTCTAAGTGAAGATGACCTCTTTAATAAAACTATCCATGAGACGGTAAGCAAATTTAATATTTTACATTGTTAAATTCAGTGACGTGCAATCACCCAAGCAAACCATGCTGGACACTGCTTGATTCAAGGAAGTTAAATAATATCATCTTGAAAGTATCATTTTTTTTTTTTTTATTTTTATATTTATAGAAAATCACGATTATAAATCCATGCTTAAATTTTTTTGTTTAATAGTGAGATCCTAAATTATTTCTCAGTCTGCTTTGCACCATTAGATCGTACACTCATGTCCAAATGATTCTTGCATATCTATAAACGTCTTCTTAAAGAATATAATTTGGTAATGATTTTGCAGGGTACTTTTAATACTGATACTATGTATATGATCGGGAAATGTATATTTGTGGTAAATTTCACAGGAAAAGAATTATAAATACGAAAATTAGAATGAGTAAAACAAAATGTTGCTAAGTAGGCAAGAAAGTTTTATTTTCGTTTTATTGTTCTTATTTACTGCTCTTTTGACATGAAATTTGCCACATATGTGTCTTTGCCGATTTTACACATACTAACATTATAAGAAATACTGTGCGAATTCGTTATCAAATTATATTCCTACAACAACATATTTATAGACATGCGACAATAATTTTGGACATGAGTGTACATCTCTGCGCGGTAACAAGCCATAACCAGCAATACAGACAATGGCGAAGAGTGATACTTGCAACAGGGTAGGCCCAATTTTCAACAACAACTACAACAACAACAACTACAACTACTACTACTATTACTACTACTACTACTACTACTACTACTACTACTACTACTACTACTACTACTACTACTACTACTACTACTACAACAACAACAACAACAACAACAACAACAACAACAACAACAACAACAACAACAACAACAACAACAACAACAACAACAACAACAACAACAACAACAACAACAACAACAACAACAACAACAACAACAACAACAACAACAACAACAACAACAACAACAACAACAACAACAACAACAACAACAACTACTACTACTACTACTACTACAACAACTACTACTACAACTACTACTACTACTACTACTACTACTACTAATAATAATAATAATAATAATAATAATAATAATAATAATAATAATAAAATGAAACAGATTAAACAGATATTTTACTACAGAAACACAAGAAGACAAATTCACATAAATTTAATGTAATTGTAGTTCGTCGACAGCACTTATTCGATCCGAATATCAATTTTCATAATGAAATTCACGTATGTGACTCATAGCTGATCTTAATTCGCCATAATACGGTTTAATTTTTTTAATCGTGCGTGATCGGGTGGGGAAGATGGATTATCACATTAACTGCGCTTTACAAGAAACTTATGCTGTTTAAGTCTACTTGTACTGAAACAAACTCTGCTTGTAAAATTTCGTCTTTATTTATATTGTTCAAAACACATGACAAGCATTCAATCAAGTCATTTTGTGTGTCACTTAATTCCTTTTTAAAAGTAGGATCATACTTAAATATTTTTTCATACGCTGCTCTTTATATGTCAACAACTCCAAATAATTGTTTGTACCAAGGCATACAGAACTCTCTTGTCCTCTGTTTGTTCTATTTTCAACACAACATAGTTAGTCTTCGTTCCTTAATAACATTAATTTTCAAAAGACCAGTGACATAGATTCTTTAGTAGGAATTATATTATCTTCATATTCTCCACTTACTGACATTTTCTCTCATTCACTTTTGCAAATGTAAGAAAATAAATGTCACTTATAATATCTCAAAAACATACAGGGCCTTATGCAGAGTCGTTTTCACATGTGTTTAGGGTCATACTAAAGGCCTGTCTACTGTAGGAAACATGCGTTAGTCGAACTCTTCAGTATGGCAGTAATCGTGCGTCAGAACGATTCTGCATCGTGTCCACACTCTCCACTCAATTCTAATGAACTCAACGAGTCTTGATTTCGTACAGGTTTACGCCAACGTAACGGAATAAAGGGGCATTAGTTTGTGATAATAGGCGTAGCACCTTTAGAATTGCTTGTTCCAGCTTTTGCGTTGCGTTAGAGTCCGCAAAATTGGTACGGAATGGGGCCCTACGTTCGTTTGCACTTTATTTGTTTGACATATCGAATCGAAATCGAACGTCGCGAGAGAAACGCTTTATGTAGAAACAAAAGTCGATAAGCGCTGAGGCCGGTCTCTTTGGCTGGTTATTACCAACACCTTCTCTCGCGTGATTTTCTGAGTAGCTTGGCGGTAGCTCTACCACCGCCTGAGACACTGTTCGGTGAGCCTCCCAGCAGTGGTGCCAACCACTATTTCTTTAATAAACAATATTTTTTTTTCAACTTAGAAAACTATCCTACATACTGTGCAAGGAAAGTAAATTAATTATAAATTATAATTTCTGAAAGTAAATGGGTAGGCTGGGCCTCAGGGCCTCTTACAACCCTTCTCCACTGAATACAGAACATAGATTACTTACTCGGAGATAGTTATACATACAAGCAGCAAGCCAGGCTTTTCTGTACCAAGACTGCATGCAGTGCTAACTAGTCGCCATGACAACCCATTTCAACATAATGTAGTTTTCAACTAATAAGAGAAGCCTCGAGGAAGGGGCACGGAAAGCCTGAGGTATCCTTTCTCCATGAGAAAAAGTCTGTAACCAAGCATCCAGTTGCATGAATGGGTTTTCCCTGCCTTATTGTTCCCGGCCGTACTGTTTTTTCCTTTCTCTCTCTCTCGTGTATATATATAATATATACAGGGTGACTGGTAATTCGATGTATTCCTTGCAAGAGAATATTCTACAAGTACTTTAAAACATTTTCACTTATATGAGCCGGGGTCGCAAATCAATAGTTTCTAAGTAATTTGCACATGTGCGATTTCTTTGAAATTTGAAGGCTAACGAGAGTTGTCTGAGAAAATTTCACCCTGACCCACTTCTACATATCGTAGAGCGATGACGTTTTACATGTATGATCCTCCGTATCTATGTAGGTGATGTGGTAATGTACAGCACGTAACTTTGCACCGTTGCTGAGTTACAGGTTCGAACGTGAAGTAAGGTGTAATGGTTCAAAATCCATTGCTGCACCTCAGAAAGCAGTGTGGCAATATCACAGAAGTGCTTGTCCTTAGGAAATGACTACATGGTTGGGAAGAGGTGGAATGAAGGTAGTGTGTGGTTAAGAGAAAGCGCGAACTATGACGGATTTCATACCCAGGATCGTGCATCTGTCTGGCCAACATTGGAGCAGTAAATGGGTGCGTTGCTTTCGAAGAGGCGAACACCTTTCGTCAGCATGCCACGCTCTGTTTCTATTTTCTACAAGCTTTTGATAGTGCTACAGTGCTAAATGTATTATTGTGGTATGACTTTCCACGCTTTACATTTTTACCTTTGTAGAGCTTATAACATTAGATTGTCATTGTAGCAATTGGTACTGCAGTGGTTGTAATTTTGTTTTGTGTTATTAAAGCGATGTATTCGATTACTATTTCTTTATATATGTATTTATGGATTAAAGAAAAGGAATGAATCAAGGAAGGTTTCGAGAGGAAGGAACTGGCCCTGGCTTTCTAGAAAGTACCATCACTGCCTTCGCCTAGTAGGAGTGAAAAGAACCAGGGAAAATCTAGTCAAACCAATGACAGCGTGGCGACGTACCACCACCAAAGGAAGACCATGTCCAACTTTTGAGTGACCAAAATGATGATCATTTTATTTGGGATCAACATGGGGTATTACTACTTGCTTTCCAGGCAAAGGGTACAACAATTACCAGGATATAGTATGCCTCAGTGCTGCATGCCTTGCTGGATTCTGTGAAATCCGAGAGTGTACCATGCTAACAAAAGGTGTCCGCCTTCTGGAAAACAATGCACCCCTTCATTGCTCGAATGTTGAAAAACATATGCACGATCCTGGGTATGAAATCCTTCATTGTTCGCGTTTTATTTTGACCGCACACCATCTTTGTTCCGCTTCTTCCCAAACATGCAGTCATTTCCTAGGGACAAACACTTCTGCAATGTTGCCACGCTGCTTTCTGAGGAGCAGTAATGAATTTTGGACCACTATACCTTATTTCACGTCGGACCTATAACACAGCAACGGTGCAGAGCTACAAGCTATACATTACCACATGACCTACACAGGTATGCAGGATTACATATGTAAAATTTCATCGTTCTACGACATGTAGAAGTGGGTCAGGGTAAAACTTTCCCTCGCACCTCTCGTTAGGCGGCAAATTTCAAAGAAATCACACATGTTCAAATTACTCAGAAACTATTGATTTTCGACCCCCGGTTCATATAGGTGAAAATGTTCCAAAGTACTTGTAGAATATCCCCTTGCAAGGAATGCATCGAATTACCAGTCACCCTGCATATATACATATATATATATATATATATATATATATATATATATATATATATATATATATATATATATAGGCTTTACATGGCATATTCATTGTTTTTTAAGAAACATATTAGATATAGATTAACACCTTTATTTCAATATTAAAAGCTTACGATTAACAATTGGCGTTGCTAATATATACTGTACCTTAGGGGTGCACCCACACGGGGAGTCCACCGGACCTAGATCCCTCCATAAAAAAAATAAAAAATAAAATAAAAAATAAACGTTTGTACATCTTAATAAAAGTATACTTGTTTAGCAAAGAAATAATCGATGTAATAAAAATTTGTTCTTACATTTCATGTGTATTTATTTTTTTGCTGAAAATGTAGGTGGCAGCTCTTAGCAAGTACTTATACTCTTTTCAGGTCTATGTAGAATAATACAGGTTCACTACTGCATAGACGTAGAGTCTTGTAGTGTTATAACTTCCCAAACTTTAGACCCCTCGCGAGTCAAAAATTATAATTATCATTAGATATTGCTTCTGTAGAAGAAAGATAACAGAATACTGTGAAATCTTTTAGAAACCGTTGTCAAGAACTGTATGAAGAAACAGTTTTCGATGTTCGATCCAGGGAAAACGAAACAGACATCTTTGTCAATATTTTGTTAAAATATTGGTAGAATAGTCTATTATAAATAGCATCATCTCAGATTTTTCTAGGGGTGACATGATGTCCATTGCCATAAAAGTTGAGCGCTTTTAGTTTGTATATTAGTATACAATTTATTAAAAGCCTGTGATTCTCTGCCTCAGGGGCCAGTTGCGTCCGTATCCTCCCTAAATTACGCCCCTGCATCAAATATAAGTGGTGAAAAAAAAAAAACTTGACTATACTGCTGCTTGGATAATTTGCTGAGTCACTGCACGTCATGTTATGATTAAAGAGGAGAATACAGCGCTAGTCGAAGAAACTCACTTGTATTTAGTGATAGTGCCAACATATAATTTTATTATTTATAATTTTGAGTTGGGAAGACATGACGGCTCATTGATAGAGCTACAATCTTCTGTTGCAAAGGAGTACCTGTTTGGACTATGAGTTTGTAGTGGATAAGTTGGATTTTTTTTTTTTTTTTTTCATTTCATTTTAGCTTACAAATTATAAACGCGTGACGTTAAACTAAATATTCTTTTAATTTAAATTATCAAATAAACACTGCCTAAACTCAGTTCAGACTAATAAAAACAGGCTATGCCGATTGCAAAGCTATATTAGCAAAATAAATTTTAAAAAATTCAAGTAGTATTATCCACACTAACAGACAAACATATATATATATAATCGTCGTTATATACGTATATGTATTTAGCAAATTAATTTTAAAGGTTTCCATAAATGTCTTTTGCAACAAATTATACTGGATATAGGATAACATTTCTTCCATTTTTATAGTGGTGTTACTAGTCACGGAACACAATTAATCGTTCTGTCGCTCCTAAAGAGGATTACAAGTGAACGTTTTCAAAGTGGAATTTTTCATATCATTTTACAGCTGTGGGCATTTTGATTTCTTGAAATAAAACATATTAAACCAATAATGTTGCTCCTAGACGTGACCAAGTGACAGACGCAGTGGACCAACCTTCGATCTCCTAGATAAAAGCCCGAGTAATGGTACAAATCCCACTTTAAGCAGTAATCCCGTCTCATATTGAGGGACGTGAAATTTCAATCAGTCATTAAGAAAAATGTGTAGCAAATTAACTCAAACGACTATCTCTTCGAAAAGTCGCAATATAGCACCACAGTTCGATTAATTTATTTATTTCAAAGATTTTATCGTTGTACACACTTATATAAATACTTGTTATTTAATACGATTATAATTCAAATGATCAAACACTATTTTAATCACTTATGAGCACTATATTTCTAAATAATTGCTTCTCAGTAATTCCATACGCTTCCATATTATATGGCTTCCTCTTCAATTATATTGATACTTATTTGTAAACAAAACCTTGGTAATCAAAACTATTAACCATAGCAACCGGATTACGACGAATCAACAAACATTATTTTACCTCTAGCAGCAGCAGCATGAATCAATTACAAATCAACGTTATTCATGACATTTTAATAACATTTCTTCTTCTTCTAATTTGCAGCTATTGCCAAATAAGATAGCATTCTTGCCCAACCTATTAAATAAAATAAAACTAGTAAATACAGGTTATCGTTGTAGTAATAACGATATATAAGAAGACCTTTTCAGTGTTTTTTATTGGCTTACTTATATGTTTGTTAAGGTCATCGTGCAACTTGAATCTTACATACTTCCTCTTACATTTTACTTTGACATTTTGTATAGATACTTAAACCCGATGACTACAATATTTTAACATAGTTTTTGCTCTGGCGTATCGTTTCACCGTGAAATTAATAAATTTAATTTTTTAGAAATAATATTGAGAGCCTGCTAGGTATATCAAACCTTCGTGAAAGTTCAGCTGGTTGCAGACAAGACTTTCTATGAACTTCATATTAAAAGTTTTGGCCTTTTTTTTTTCCTTTCATAAAAAGAGAAAAGATTATTGTCTTTCATAGCGTACTTAAGAATATTTGATAAAGACTAAAAGGGCAGAAACATTTTTTTTTAAAAAAAAGATTAAAACAATGTTTTTATAAAGTTGTTTGTGGGGTAAAATAAAGAAATGAGATATAGACTGAAAGCATTGGGCGCGAACAAACCAGTAACCACCTGCTTTGAAACCAACTTTAGGCAGAGCGTCCAGTGCTGCTTTCAGTCTTAGTCCCGTTTCTCATTTTATCCCACCAAAAACTTAATTTTATCCTCTTTAGTGCATTTTTAAAAAAAACTTCTTAATAATAAGCAATAACACCCAATTACCTCACCAAAAAATGTTCCTCCTGTTTAGTGCATCTTATAAAAAGCATTGTTTAGTATTATTATTATTTATTATTTATTATTATATCGTCGTCGGCAGTTCAAAACCTGCTATGTGCATTTTTATAAATTTTTCAGGAAAAACCAAAAACAGTATCCTGGTTAGATTTTTCGCTTTATAAAAGTGATGTTATAAGTAATATTTGATGCTGCAAGTAAGAATATTTGATGCTGCTTTCAAGTAATAATAAATTAGAGAGTCTAAAAGAGTCTAAAAGATGCACCAGATAATACTATTATCTCGAAACGGCCGAAAATGTCACATAGCAGGTTTTGAATTGCCGACGACGATATGTCATTGTATGGAAGTGCTATATTTAAGATGATTGCAGATTTAACGAAAAGTAAACTTTTTTTTTTTTTTTTTTTTTGTTTTGTTTAAAGGGTTTGAAGGGAGTTGTTTGGTACACTGAGAGATCAATTTCAGAAATCTCACTAGGAGGACTTCTAGTTCTAGTGGTCATTCGAACGATACAGTACAATATGCTTAAAATGAGGGTAAGTATTATTATTATATCTTTAGTATATATGTTAATTTTACCGAAAGTTGTACTCTTGCCATTTATAAAACGAAGATCCTGTATTCAGGTATTAAATCTTTTTTCTTTTATAATGAATAGAAAAAAAGAAATACTTTTAATGTAATAAAGGAAACTGTCAAGGAATCTATGTACAAAAGAATTAGCTACGATGTTAATATCCGCCACAAACAGAAACAATGAATTGTAGTAGAATTTATCTAATACTATATACAGGATGTATCATTTATCTTGATATGCCCTTATAACTGATGGACAAAACGGGCTGAAATGTTGTACCATGCAAATACGGACAGGAGAATATTGTTTAACGTACTCTGTGATACTGCAGGTTAACAGTATTGCCAAATCTACATGAAGTTATACATTTTTAAGTGGCATTTCATCAGGTTATTACATATTCAAATCTACATATCAAACGAAAACTTACAATATCACATTTCTTATTCAATGTAGCACACAAGGATGCAAGAGTAAAACAAACATCCAAATTTTAGAGACCTCTATAGCAGTGATAACGCTAGTGAGACGGGTGGGGCATCCAAAGTACTTTAATGCCTAATATTATGTTCATAATATGACTAGTTTCGAATGAATATAAACAGTTGCAAGGGATTAATATTTTTTTCGAAGGGAGTTATTTCGAAGAAAGAAAGAAAAATAACGTAGACAAGCACCTCATCCAATCACATAGGTGGTTTTCAATAGATATAAAGATCACAATGCCGTTTACAGCAATTTGAGATCTCAAACCTTTCTGGAGATATGATAAACAGTGATAAGGTTTGCAACTTTGCTTAAAATTTTGTAACTCTGAGAACTTGTTGTAAGTACACTTACCAAAAACCTATTGTTGTAACACTATAGAAGGAAAGTAAATCAGCAATTGTTTAAAAGTATCCACAAATACGTCATTTTAAACAACATATCAACTTTTACTTTTTTTTTTTTTTTTTTTTTTTTTTTTTTTTTTTTTTGTACAGCAAAGATATCAAACTGTTGCGAACAGCATTATGATCTTTATGTCTGTTGAAAACTGTCTACGTGATTCAATCTGACACTTATTTAAACACTTTTTCGAAATAAAGTTCTTTGAAAAAAAGTTCAATTTCCAATTCGTTGTAACTTTGCTCCTGTTTGTTAGAAGTATGCCATATGATAACCGTAGTATTCGACACTAAGGTACTTTGGATATATATTGTCCTGTCAGTCTCACTTCCGTTATTACTCTTGCAGAACCCTCCAAAATTTCGGTGTATTTCGTTGTTTGTTATACTGTAGCGTCCTTAGTTTGCAACGCTGAATAACAAACGTGCTATTGTCAGTTTTGTTAAACATATATACTTGAAATATATAATATCCTGGCGTACTGCCATTAGAAAAAAAAAACTGTGATTGGCAACATTGTTAACCTGACTATATTGCAGAGTATGTCAAACAACGTTCCTGTCGATATTTTCATGGTACAAAACGATCAAATTTTGCATATATTAGTTTAAAAGTTACAAGAGTATATCAGGATAAATTGTACACCCTGTATATATTTGAAGTAATTATGATAATAATCAAACTTGTAGTAATTGACAACTTAAAAGAATAAGTGGTAATATAATATGAACAATTACTTAGTTCGAAAAAAAATTTGGTGATTTCAGTGCTTAAAACAACGGAACGATACACACACAGTTAAAAACGGAATACAGGAGTCTATAAAGTCGCTTAACATTTTCTATTTATATAAACTGTATTGACGTAAGGACAAGCATACCGAAAGGTACATTCGCAATGAATATAAATCAGTACTTTTTAGCAAAGCTGCCATTAACAAAGGCCTATTTATTGATTTTAGAAAGGCCTACGACTCGGTTAGAATAGAAACATTATACAACGTTCTTACAGAACTTGGAATACCGAGAAAGCTAATTAGATTAATTAAGATATGTTTAAGTCAATCCCAAAGTAAAGTCCGGGTAGGAAAATCTTTGTCCACGAGCTTACACGTCGAAAATGGCCTGAAACAAGGAGATGCGTTGTCGCCATTATTATTCAACTTTGTTCTGGAATACCCTATAAGGAAAATCAAAGATAGCAACCAGGGCCTAGAGTTGAGCGGTATTCACCAGGTTATGGCATATGCTGATGATGTGAATTTAATAGAGGACGATAGGAGAACAATAGAAATAAATGCAGCGATCTTATTAAACGCTTGCAGGGACATGTGTTTAGAAGTAAATGCAGAGAAAACTAAATACATGGAAGTGCGTCGGGACCGTAATACGGCAAGTTATGGATGCGTTAAAATATTAAATAATAATTTTGGTAAAGTGGATACTTTCAAATATCTAGGATCAATATTAACAGACGAAAATCATATTCACGAAGAAATTAAATGTCGACTAAAAGCAGGGAATTCGTGTTACTATTCGGTTCAAAATCTTTTGTCGTCTGGAATTTTGCCAAGGAATTTGAAGCTTAAAATATATAAAACGATAATCATGCTTGTTGTTCTGTATGGTTGCGAAACATGGTCGCTTAGTCTGAGGGAAGAACATAGACTAAAAGTATTTGAGAACAAGATCCTAAGACGAATATTCAGACCCAAGGGGAACGGGAATGGGGAATGGCAGAAACTTCATAACGAGGAACTACATAATTTATACGGTTTACCAAACATTGTTAGGGTCGTCGAGTCTAGGAGGCTTAGATGGGCAGGTCATGTAGCTAGAATAGAAGAAAGTAGAAACGCTTTCAAAGTCTTTACTGGAAGACCAATCGGAAAACGACCATTGGGAAGACCTAGGCGCAGATGGGAGGACAATATTAAGATGGATCTCGCAGAGATAGGAAAATAAAGTAGAAACTGGATCCAATTGGCTAATGATAGAAGTCAGTGGAGAGCTTTTGTGAACGCGGCATTGAACCTCCGGGTTCCGTAGGCCATAGAGTTAGTTAGTTAGCCGTTAACAAACTTTCACTCATACAGACATTTCCACGTACTTTTTAACAAAGCTGTCTGATAGCTGAAACTTTAACTCACACATACAGACATGCGTACGTAAAGAAATCAGCAAATTTGTTTCTCTTCTGTTGGTCGAAACTCTCGTCTGAACATAGTTGGTGCAATCTGTGCTGCAGCTGTGTAGATGCGTTTCTTTAACTGTTCCACCCTGGTGACTTTTATCTGATACACATGGAACTTAACCAAGTTCCAAAGGTATAACTCCATTGAAGTCAAATTGGGAGACCGTGGAGTCCAAGCCCTTGGTGCTGCATGACCAATCCATCTTCCCCAAAAAAAGTAATAATGAGAAATTCCGTTTACTTACATCAAAATAGAGCGGTGTTTCATCCTGCTGGAAAACAACAGGACCCAACAACTGAGGCACCAGGTAGTTTTGTAGTATATCTAGGTAAGATGTCTCCCGTTACTTTTCGCTCTATAAACCTGAATGATCCCTACACTTTACTTTGGGTAATATCCATCAACACATTAATCTTTGATGTGCTCTGTTCCCATTCTACAGTTTTGTCTGTTGACTTACCCGCACGTGTGGAACGTGGCTTCATCACTAAACAGAACATTTTTCCATTAATTTTTCAAATCAGAACACATCACTGCTCTCGCTTCGTAGTCCTATGCCTCCATTTTATGCAGAATTTGCATGTAATAGGATTTTTTGTGTGAAGCGTAATATTTTACAAACAACGCATTCAAGAATGCCAAGCTGCAAGCTGAGTCTTGCTGTCGATGCGCGTGGTCTGCGGATCAAGCGTTAATGCGATGGTCTCCTGTGTAACATATGGCCTGTCAGATCGCTTTTCATGATGCACGCTGCCAGTTCTCTCGAATTTCTTGGTAGTGTTCTTAATAGTTTATCTTTTTGAAGGAGATTTTTCGAACTTACGGGTGAAATCTTGTACGTGTTCATATGTCGTACCATGGCTAATCGCTCTTCAGTAAAGAACATTTTCACAGATCAGATCAGTCCACCTGCAAGGAAGACGAGGAATGTTAAGTGACTTTATAGACACCCTGTATATAAATTAAAATATGCAAAAATACTCAAGAATTTTTGCTGATAAAACAGTTAACAAAAGCTCATCTATACACATTAAAATATTCATCTATATATGTAGGAGAGTAGAAGAATGCCTAAAGAAGAATTTCAATGTCCATAGTTAAATCACATAGCTGAGTGACTGCGCACTAGAGATGCAAGAGCTCGAAAAAAAAAACTGCTTTTTTGAATTGGAAAATGTTGGTCTTTTTTCAAAATTCTGCTTTAAATTGATAAAGCAGACTTTGTTTCGCTTCTCTATAACACTAAAAGTCATTTAATTAGTGGTCGATGCTGGTAATAATATAAAACCTCGAAAATACGTAAACCATGAATTTCGAAAAGATATTTCAAACAATTTTATTTCAACATATTTACATTATGAATTCCAAAGGATTAACCAGTGTACATAATAAGAATTTTTTAACCTTCTATATACAAAAGCAAGCAGGGTTGGCAAGAACCATGGTTGTTTTTGAAAATGTCAAAAACCCTATTTTTGGGGCGTTTAAATCAGTTTTGTTCGTTCGTTTGTTTGTTTGTTTTAACGAGGGTTTTTGGTTTTAGATATTTTGCTTTTTGTATTTATATTACATATTCACAGAAATAAGTTTGTTTCGCCTTGGTGTTATTATGTAACAACGGGGTTATGCTGGAAGAGGTCCCATAATCTTAAAGAAGTCCGGTCAGTAATTTTTTGTTAAATTGAGAAACTCCCGCCCTATCCATTGGGAAAATCCCGTCATTACTTTAAATGTAAAACAATAACGGGAAAATCCTGTTATTGCTTTGCATATAAAATTTAAAGGTCAACGTATCATAATCAGTACGCTAAAACTGAGGTATTAAATTACAAATTTAGTACCGGTACGTAGATATCATTGAAAGTCCAATCCAAGCTAATGTTGGAAGCTACGTAGGCAATCGATAAATTTTTCCAATTTCTATCAATATATTTAAGCAACCTTGGTTTCTTTATAAAACAACAGGCATTCAGGCATGCAGAAATATACAATTTGGTTTCGTTTCGTATGTTTAGGCTTGACGCCCTTACGTAATACCGAGGTTATCAAGAAGACTTTCGCTTAAAGTGACATCCGAACCCCTACTTGGTTTACGCATGAAAGAAGGGTTGTGGTTCGACCGAGAATTGAACATGTGACACCTTGATTAAAAGGTGAAATGAAATAAAACTAATGCAGATGGTTTGATATGTGAAAACGTCACCATAAAGTTCACACGACTCGCATTTTTCGTTTTTCTTATTATTTTTGGTTTAAACCAGTTATAAAAAAAGAAAAAAGAAAAAAGCTAGTGTAAACCAGCCAATCCGAAAAGTAAACACTTCTTTAAAAAAATATACAAATAACTAGCAAAATTGTATGTAGTATTTTTACTTCAGAATATACCATATCCTCTTTTTGAAACAAAATAAAATGAAAATAAAACATAAGAGAAATACTTAGATTTATATGATACAGGGTTTGTCCGGGAAGTAATAGGACTGATTTTATTCCGCCATGACTGTACTTCGGAGCGTGCGCGCACCGACTGGATCCGGTAGGGGGCGTTCCTAGCTAACGAACGAGCGGCTGGTGTTATCTCCAGGCACACGGAGAGCCAGGACAGGCTTTTTCGCGCGACGTGTTTCTGTAAGTGGTGCAAGCCGAAAATGCAGCGTTCGTTAGAGCAGAGGTACACGATTAAATTCTGTGTTAAACTCGGCAAATCTGCGACAGAGACGTTTGATATGATCAAGCAGGCTTACCCAGATGATGCTTTAGCAAGAAGTGGTGTGTTTCGGTGGCACAAGGCCTTTTTGGAGGGCCGGGAAGAGGTCGCCGATGAAGACCATGCTGGAAGACCTTCGACTTCGACAAACACCGACAATGTGACTCGTGTGCGCGAAGTTTTGAACTCAGACCGTCGACTAAGTATTCGTTTAATTGCCCAGATGTTAAATTTACCAAAAACTGTGGTTCATGAAATTGTGACGGAGCATTTGAACATGCGCAAGGCGTGCGCGAAGATTGTCCCAAAAGTGCTCACTGACGACCAGAAATTGCGGCGAGTGGAATTGTGCCAAGAAAATTTGAACATGTGTCAAAGTGACCCCCAATTTTTGAATAACGTAATCACAGGTGACGAATCATGGATCTTTGAGTATGATCCCGAGACAAAGAGGCAATCTTCCGAGTGGCACACGCCGGCGTCTTCTCGCCCAAAAAAGGGAAGAATGAGCAAGTCCAAAGTGAAAACGATACTCATTGTCTTTTTTGACATCAAAGGCATCGTCCACCATGAATTTGTTCCTCCTGGACAAACCGTCAAAGTCAAGTTTTGCGTGGAAGTGCTCAAGAGACTCAAACGAATGGTCAGTCGGGTCCGACCAGACATCGGAGCCGAATGGAAGCTGCACCACGACAACGCCCCGGCTCACACCGCCTTTCTTGTGAACAGCTACCTGACCAAGGCCGGCATCCCAACGCTTCCGCAGCCGCCCTACAGCCCAGATGTGCCCCCCCCCCCCCGGACTTCTTTTTGTTTCCTCGCCTGAAACGCCCGATGAAAGGCAAGCATTTTGAGACGACAGAGGGGATCCAAGCAGCTTGCACCGCGGCTCTCAAGGCTATTCCGGAGAATGACTTCCGTGACGCCTTCAATGCTTGGGAATCGACGTAGAAGGAGCCTATTTTGAAAGTTTTTAAAGAATTGTAACGATTGGCTCAATAATTTTTTTTTAAAAATCGACTCAGTCCTATTACTTTCCGGATAAACCCTGTACACTTAAAGGCTGCACATCTAGAGCTTTGGTTCTGTATATTCTTGGAATTCTACAGTTAAGTTTTATATAACCACCATCACGGTTTATCCAATTCTAAAGTTTTCTGAATTTTTAACAAGACGGATTCAACAAATTATTACGGAACTCCCCCTTCCTCCAAGGAAAGGACTACGGAATATATTTAAGTTAAGCTAAATACAACTGAACAACAAACATGACTGAGTGATTAGCTTTTGCGCTTCTATCGGGAAGTCCGGGAATCAACCCAGTATTCGACCATTCTGACAAAGCTTTTCTTCATTCCATCTGCGAATGTAGAAATAGTGCGTGTACTGTGAGTTGGCCGACTTCCTTTCTTATTGTTTTTAAATCATTATTATTACTAATTACCAGCAGTGACGGTTTTGCGAAGGTTAGGGGGTCTTTCGGACTGAAGCCTGTTTCCCAAATTACGGAGTGTCTAAAACAAACGAAATATCTATTAGTGTATGAGTTAGCCTTTACTCATAAACTTTAAGCTCCCGTCAAATAAAAATTACGAATGTTTAGAAAAACTAAACATTAGTAAGAAAAAAACCCTCCCAAAATACTTTTCTAAATCCGCCATTGATTCTCAGTATAAAATGATCTTCAAGGTTGTATCCGGAAGATTATTGCTAAACATATAAACGAAACGAAATATTAGTTATGCCTGTACTCATAAACTTCAAGCACCTACCAATTAAAATTAGGACATTTTAGAAAACGAAACAATCAGAGAAACCCCTCTCAAAGTACTTTTCTAAATCCGCTACTGATTATTTGTATAAATTAGTATTCAAGGTTGTATCCGGAAAATTATTGTTAAATCATTGCACAGCTACACTATAACAGAAATGTGGAAGTATAACAGTATACGGTTTGACGGATATATTGAAAAACGTACGCTTTGACAGATATATAGAAAAACATAAGTTTAACTTTTGCGCTAGAAGTTAAATTACTAAGCTCTTAGAAATGAAACACGGATGACACACTAAAATGATCTAGAGAAGAAGAAAAAAATGTCGATAACTCAAAAGTTAAAATAAAGTTAAGTAGCCTCTAAAATTACCCTCAAATACTACATTCTTCATGTTAGCTTTAATTCGTAAAACATGTGCTCCATCCATCTTGATGGTGAATTTCAGAGCGAAATATCGCATTTAGGTCATGGAATTCTTATCTAACTATAGAATATACTATAAGAAAGCTATTTAGATAGAAAAATCATGAAAATGAAAAAAGCCAAAATTTCCAAAATTCTCGTTTTTTTTCAAAAAGCCGGCTTTTTTGCATCTCTACTGCGCACTGACCGTAATTTCAAAATATGTAGCTAATCAGAAAGTGGACTGAGTAATGTGAGGTTAGTGTACCCAGCACGGTAAGCTGGAGACCCGTTTTTGGTCATCAGACCAGACGCTCGTGTTTCATTCTTCAAATTTCTCTAGATCATATTGATTTATTGTATTTGGGTTAGTATACGATTTGAAATGCTCAGATCATAAAAGATTTCTTCAGTTATTTTTGGATGTTGTTTGGATTTTGGTCTACGTGGATACATTTAAAGAGAAATGTGTACTGAAGACTATAAGCTACTTTTGTAGAGGTGTAGGAAGAGTGGACAAGAGGCACATTGGTTACAAATTACATAGTATGAGATAGCTACCGTCTTTAAAAATAACATTTTATATTTTAAAACAAAGTTACCCATGTTATCTAATTTATAGTCAATCTAAAGACTGAAAATTAGTTTGCACATTCCGTACCAGTAAAGCTTATTCGACTGTAGTGCCATCACCATTCCTTACTTGTGTAACCCGATGAACTATTTCTATTTCGTTTTCGCTTTCAGGACAAATATCTACACACAAATTGCTTGGCTGCTTTAGCAAATATGTCCAGCCAGTTCCGCTCCCTCCATCCATATGTATGCCAAAGACTGGTGAGTTTATTCGAAACATTAGCACGTAAACATTCGCGGCTCGTAGAGCAAATACGACAATCTGGCCAGATGGAGAACTCCGTGGAGGAAGATATGTCCTCAGATATGGTAAGTGGACACTTTATATTACGTAACCTATTGATATAGAATACGCGTAGCATGTAAAATTAAGGAATTTATCAGTAAATATAATGACTTCTCACATAAGAAAGATTTAATTAAGATTGGAAATAGCTGCAAGTATAAAAAGAAAAGAAAATTTGGTCCACAAGGTGGGATATAATAAATACGTAGAAATAATAAAATACAAGCAAAATCACTAAGATATGACTACACTGCAATTAAACACATCTACTAGAGTGTCGTGATGAGTCAGTAGTGTTCACCTGACCTGTTTTTTTTTTTTTTTTTTTTTTTTTTTTTTTTTTTTTTTTTTTTTTTTTTAAGTGGTAACCTCAGCAAATTAACACCAGCTTTTCTATTATTTTTTATTTTGTATTATCTTACTCAGACATTGAAGGTTTCATGAAATTCATCTCGTTCGGATGATTTAGTGTTATAGTAGTTCTGTATTGATAACTAGAGCTGATAATAAATTTTATGCGTATACTTTAGAAAAAATATAGTTGAATTAGCTACTATGAAAATGTATTTTTTTTAACGGATTAGTGAGTTCGAATTATATATATATTTGTATTTACCACCAGACATACTGCTTGAAGTGCATGAATGGCTAGGCATACTAGTGTATAAGAAGTTCCTGGCTATAAATATTTTAAACACCACAGACAGAGAAATACATTTCATTATGGTTTCTTCTCAAAAATAACTTTACTGGTCCTTTTTATAATTACTGATTCAATTAAATTTTCGCTACATTAAAGTTCTATAAGCAAATAATTGCAAAGATAGCAATGTACGACAGATATTCTTACATTTTCATTTCTTGGATATTTTATTTATTTTATGTAAATACAAATATTGGAAATGGTACTGATATTTCTATATACATTGCATTTCAGGTACAGGATTTGACTGTATTGGAAGAGGTGCTTCGCATGGTTTTAGAAATCCTTAATTCGTGTCTAAGTAATCAATTAGCTCATAATCATAACCTAGTGTACACGTTACTGTATAAAAAGGAGGTATTTGAACCTTTCCATGGGCACCCAGCTTTCCAGGATGTTGTACAGAATATAGAAGCCGTGAGTACTTTCCTTGTATATGGTTTTAATTGATAAAAAAAAAAACACTTCGTTCAATTCACTATTATTTTTTTCCCTTAAATGTTTATTTTTGTTTCATAGTCTCCACAGCTGCTTCTGTATATCCTGTCTCCACAGTTGTACCGAAATAACACCATCTTAATGTAAACTCCCACTATATATTGTGGAAAATATATGTAAGATAAAACTATTCAGCTCCCATTCTGTTCTCTGTTCTGATAAGTCTTTGATACTTCTATTCCAGCCTATTCTTTAGCAGTCCTATCAAAATTTTCCCTTGTACTTGGTCAAAATACTTCGATAACTTAACAAACACGACACATAGGACTGCCCTTTTTCTTGTCCTTAAGCCGCTCTAAATCGAAATTGCCTAAATGGTTCTTTAAGGCATAAAAGTAATTCTGGGTGAAGTATCTGGCAAACTCTCGCGCACAGTTTCAAATCACTCCTCACCATCCCGCGATCCGAGGATGGACTGAAGAATGCTCCGAAATTGTACACAAGAGTTTGCTTGTACAGAAGGTTCAGAAAGAAGAATTCTGTTTAAGGTTTAATAGATCCTTTAGTATCTATAAATAATTACCAAATTATTCCTCTTCAACTTGCTAATTTATCTTTTCTTTAGTAGTAAAAGTTTAATTTTTGTTTCATGTATGTGTATGAAACTATGGGTCTCAGTTCTATTTCCTACCATAGTTGTGTCCCCTCCCTCTTTCTGTACCTTAGATACTCAACTGGAATATCTTCTGTCACTTGGGTTTCCATTTTTCATTTTGCTAGGAGCTTTCTTCAGTTTCCTTCTCTGTATCAAAGGCCTTATCATCCACATTACTTCACTTTTTTGTTCAACATCCTTACTACACTGTCGATTATTTTTTCTTTCGTATATAAGTTCCCAATATATTTGTTTTCTTTTCTTAATACTTTGACCCACTCTCAACTGTATGGCAGTATCAGCAACAGATCCTTCCTTCCAGTAACTTTTTCCTGAATCGTATTTTTGTGGAATCAAGAAAATAGTTCAGCTAGGTTTGGGAAAATTATTTACTAATTAGTTTGGAAAAATTAATTTCTTGAAAGCCAGCGATTTCGATGGAGAGGGGCTAATATATTATTTCCGAGTTCGAAAGGTCAATTTGGATAGATCTCCACGTTGAGAAATGTTATTTAGGGACGATATTTTAAGGAACGCCGGCAAATTCAAACTTACGACAAGAATATAATGAAATCCATAGTTTGTACATATTTTAAATTTTTTACAGTAATATTGCTTAATCCCATGTGAAAGAGGACTAGTTGACTTACATTACACTCCTAAAATGAATTTAATATTTTTGAAGTAAAATCAAATGCCAATGTTCTATATTGATTCAATTGAATACTAAAATTGGGAGCTTCTGGAGGAGCAAGTAGTTATTAATAAATTTGAAAGAGAAAAGTCGTGAGTGATAACCAGGCATGCTGGTGACCGACATACCAAATAATGTTTAATGGTCCATTCTTTTGTAGCACCGTAACATATATTGAACAAGTTTGTGTCCCCAGTTTACCAATCTGGTTTGCATCTAACTTTGTCCATTGCAACTCTGGAATCTATTAGACAACACTTTTTGATCAGAGCAATAAACTTATTTAATGAAACTAAAATAATGTGTCATAGTTTCAGCAAATTATCGTTGTCTTCCTCGGACGTCTTAGGAACATACATACATATGTTATGTCTTATGCCTTATATATATAAACTAAAAGTGAAAGGCGTAACGCTCCCTTGTTTGTCTGGAAAACCACCTGTTGTATTTCTAACAGAGTCCAGGCAAATGGCCTGCGTCAGCCCAAGAAAGAAAGCAACAGGTGATTTTCCAGACAAACAAGAGGACGTTAGATTTCACTTTTAGTTATGTTTCCCATTGAGTGTCTGACGAATACAATTGTAAGTTTTTGAAACTGTAACACGTTATGTTAGTTTTAATAAATAAGGGTCATTCCATGTGAAATCAACAAAGCCCACAAACCGACCATCTTAGATTTTTACCAAATTTTAGTATTTTGTAGGGATTATCGAGATATGGAATTGTGCAAAGTTGTAGCTTCCTATGTGACGAAGTTTCTGAATTATGGGAGCTCAAAAATACGAAAAAATCGTCCACTTTGGTACATACACGAAAATTTCGGACAACACTGCTCTTGATCCAATTGGCGTAGAGAGCTGATTCTTGTTTTGTTTGAAAGAGCATAAAATAAGCTTTCCAACGATATTTCGCATGCCTAGTTTGGGAAGAATATCTATTTAAGGTCACCCGGTATGACCTTTTGACCTTGAACTTTTGAGAATGCATATCTTCGATTTTTCTAAAACTCGCATATAATTTACACACATGCTTACTCTATAACATAATGGAAATAGAAGTTGGGACATTAATGGAAACTTTCAATAAAATTGTTCTTTTTGTAACAATTTGTTTGTATCAGACAGAGTTTTAATGTGTAAAGCAGTAAGTCTCTTTCAAGTTTCCCGAGTCCATCACACGTACTTTTTCCATGTGCAGCGGAAAAAAAAAAAAAAAAAAAAAAAAAATTCAACAGGTACGGAAAAATAGCTTTAAAGTATCTAATATTTATGAAGTTCTTGTGATTTTTGTAATGAGCTGCTAATCCATCGGAGAAATAGAATAATTTTGTTAAATCTTCAAAACCGAATTTATCTCTCAGAAAGGTAATAAGTATTTTCTGCAATAGGTGCACTAAAATTGTATCATGTTTGAGACAGCTGACGATCACATTGTCAGTTATAACTAGACGTCTGAGGATTTCTGGAGTATAAGCAAAATAGTTGCTTGACCGTTATTCCGGAGGAAACCTTGTGACGCTTCTAGGAAAACGAACGAATAATTTTTTGTAAAATCGGAAAGAACAATACACTGTTTATCAAGAAGTTTTTCTTTCAGATCCTTAAGATATGAAGATTTTTGATGAGTAAGTTCTTTTACTTTACGAGCCATAGTTAGTGCAGTGGAATTCTTACTGGTGTTTTCTGACAGGACAACTTTTTGAAAGTACAGTTAGCAATTTTACTTGCACACTTCTATCCGCTGTTCGAATTTTTTCTTTCTGCTGCATTTTGCTTCCCATACTCTGTAGAAATGTCTAATAATTTTGTGATCTTTTGGGCTGCGGTTCAGAAATTCTAACGCACTTTCTTTGACGCACTGCTCAATATCACTATTTCCAGCATCGGTGCTGCTAATCATCACACTCTCTGTTATTACAGGAGTCGTAATCGCATCACAAGGTGTTGCTACATTCTTACGACAGGAATCACAAATTTTAAATCCATCTTTTAGCGATGAACACTTTGGAATCATCCACGGCAACATATTTCTCAAATTTCTTTTGACATTCCCATGACATTCTATATTAAATGCATTGCAGCAAACTGTCTTCTTGAATCTTCACGATGACATTATTCTGATATAATAATTCGTTAAATAAAACTGACCATTGGAACACTGACTTAACAGACACCACAATCGTACATTTGACGTGTGGACTCAGTCCCCTATTAACACATTCCTCTAACTAACGTATCCACACCCCTCAATCTTCCAAATCTTTCTGTAGCAGACGACTGCGCAATCTATCATGCTGTTGTGCAATGCTACAGTGTTGCAAAATGCTTTACACATTTAAACTCTGTCTGGTACAAACAAATTGTTACTAAAAAAACAATTTTATTGAAACTTCCCGTTACTGCCCCAACTTCTATTTCCGTTATGGTATAGAGTAAACTTGTGTGTAAATTATATGCGAATTTTAGAAAAATCGAAGATATGCATTCTCAAAAGTTCAAGGTCAAAAGGTCACACTGGGTGACCTTAAGTAGATTTTCTTCCAAAATTAGGCATGCGATATATCGTTGGAAAGCTTATTTTATGTTTTTTCAAACAAAACAAGAATCAGCTCTCTACGCCAATTAGATCAAGATCAGTGTTGTCCGAAAGTTCCGTGTATGTACCAAAGTGGGCGATTTTTTCGTATTTTTGAGCCCCCATAATTCAGAAACCTCAACACACAGGAAGCTACAACTTTGCACAATTCCATATCTTGACCATCCCTACGAAATATTAAAATTTGGTAAAAATCTAAGATGGTCGGGTCAGAAATCCCTGTTTAATTTGTTGATTTCACATGGAATGACCCATAGATATATTATTCTGGTCAGAAAATGTTCAGTATTTGCCTGGTTTGCGTATTTACTAATAGACTATATCATACAGGCAAATGCAATACAGTCCTAAGTTATAAGAAGTAAACTCTTTTAATATTAGAAACAAATTTGCCTTGTCTAGAATGCCAGTGCATTGAATGTACTTTAGGTCTGACATATTGTGCTGTGATTGGTTGAAATAATGTTCTCTATAATAAACATATTTCAGTTAAATATTCAGTGTTTTTTTTTTTTTTTTTTTTAACTCCGTCTTTTGTTTGTTTGTTTTGGAGTTTAGTACTTTATTATGATTATTGCAGAATCGTAGTGAATAAGTTTTGTAATGTGTCAAAATCAGAATAGACATAGAGCATCAACATTTAGCAATTATTAATTGCAGGTAATTGTGTACTTCTCAAGCAAGTTAGAACAAGTTCAGAAAGATCTCAGTGTCAACGAAGTTCTTGCTACGATTCAGCATGGAGCATTGCAGTGGCCCAAAGAGAGGCTTAAAGTAAGTTATTGATTGGACCAGTGTTTATTATGACTCAGTTTTATGAAATTTTACTATGATGCTTATGGACGATATTTAACATGGAATTTTATACTTTATACTGGTATTGGATACAACTGTAATTTATAACATTGTATATTACCGTACTATACTTGGCTAACGCTGTTTTTAGCACTTTCAATTCTAATTAAATTAAATTATTATTATTAATGTTTTAATTTATCTTATCTTTTATTATTGGTTTGCTGATGTACTTCACAAAATGCAGCCAGAGAAAGGAAAAATTGACGGCGGATCGCCATTCTGATGCAGTTCCGTGACAATTGAAGCAACGAAACATATTAGCCATTTACGATTCCCATATGGGCCATTCTATCTCAAATCGACCAAAGTATAAGCATTTTAAAATTTCGTGGTCTCAGATTTTGATAATTTTTGTACATTGAAAGACATATTTGAGAATAGTTATTTCCCAAAATAAAACTTTTCCAGCCCTCGTAGGTAACTAGTAATTAATTACGCAATTGGCTTCAAGGTCACGACTCAAACACAGCTGTTTTTGCATTTTATTGTTTATTTCAATAACCATAAGTGTTATGAAGTTAAAATTTTTCATCCGCATGTAATTTTTCCTGTAGATTTCAAATCTGCAATCAAAACTAATGAATATTGTATAGGTGTAGAGTTATAGCAGCATTTAGGTCCCAAGTTCAGGCCTCGGAATGAGCATGTGGTGAAAGTTGTACAATCGACGGCAAAAAACCTGCAACATGAGCATTTAAGTTTATTGTGAAATGACGAAGTCTTTTGCTCCAAAATAAGTGTGCACAGGAGGAGGTGGCGTGATTCGTTCCACTTAGACGTTATGTTCATTCCCTGTGCTGTTAGGCGTAGTTTCACAATAAACTTACATCCTCATGTTGCAGGTTTTTTTGCCGCGGATTGTACATGTGTGAAATTTTAGCACAAGGTGAAGAAATACCTATATTTTATGTGAACCAAATTTGGTTTTGGGTATTTGACCCTAAGGCCCCCAAAAATCTGAATGTGTCTTGAGCCTCTTAACGAGCTTCTGAAGTAATGATATAGGCTATTTGATACTGTATAACTTTTATTACAACTATTCCACACAGTAGCTTTCAATCATTGGCACCCGAAGGGGGGGAAGGGAGGCAGTGCCCCCTGGCTCACGAAAATGTATATGTAGTATAGCAAACTACATATATTAAATACCGGTACCAGACGCAATATAGCAATCATGGAATTGTCCCCCCTAGAAAATTTTCTTTGAGCGCCCCTGCCTGCAATTATAGCAAAAAATGAGTTGCCTTATCTACTAAAATCAGTATTGTGCAATGTATCAATGTTTACTGAAATTCTTGAATAAATCGTTAATTTTATTAACAGTCTCATGTGACACACTATGTGATCTTCCACTAGCCGTGATAGAAATGTGATCTATTGCATCAATAAGGAAGAATGTGACCAGTTGGCATCCATACGATATCGTCGGTTCGAGACCAGTGAAAAGTAGAATCGGGCCCTGCAGGGTGTAACAACTTTGTGTTGTAGTCCTGATATCTCTCAGAATATTCCAGCACCATCCCAATCCACCATTTGCAGTGATAGACACACGCTATAAATTTTCCTGGATCCAAGACTTTTACTTCTGATGTCTTCTGTTTGTGCTTTTGTATCTACCCAAACTCTATGTATTGATGTAGAGGAAATTAGTCCAATTTTTAAACTTATTACACTATCAGGAATGAAAGCATAATTATTTCTTGTCACAGGTATTGTTTTCACAGAGATAAACCTATTTCTTGATTCGTGCGATGCTGCTGAACATAGTCATTCGATTAAAAAAAGAATCTAATGGATGTGATGTTGTCCACAGCCCCTTTATGAAATTGCTGTGCATATAATATTTAGTTCGCAGTTGTACTCTGTAAACTCGCACGAGTAACTAATCGCTTTGTCGTTGCACTTATGCCATCGCAAACATTTTTACCATGTGAATTGGCAAAGAAATACCACTTACATATAAGACCAAAATCTGATTTATGCATACAAATGTTCTTGAAATTTTTACAATTTTCTTATTGAGTCCCAGAGCCATCACTGAAATATATGACATGTTTAAGAAATGATAGCTCCGTTTTTGTTTGCCAAGAACACTGCTAAGAATTCATGTACAGCCACACTGTCATATTTCAAATGGTCACTAATTATGCGATCACCTTCCAAGGCTCTTCTGGGTGGTTTCCGTGGTTCATTAATCTGAAATAGCCATTTGAAGAATGTATTAATCCCTTGCAGATTCATTACTACTGAAAATTTTACTACATATTAAAAATTTTATTTTGGCCCTTAGGTTCAAATACGCAAAACCAAATTTGGTTCACACAAAATATAGGTATTTCTTCACCTTGTGCTAAAATTTCACACATGTACAAATTTCACCACATGCTCATTCCCGGGTCTGAACTTGGGACCTAACTGCTGCTATAACTCTACACCTATACAATATTCATTAGTTTTAATTGCATATTTGAAATCTACAGGCAAAATTACATGCGGATGAAAATTTTTAGCTTCATAGCTCTTATGGTTATTGAAATAAACAATAAAATGTAAAAACAGCCGTGTTTAAGTCGTGACCTTGAAGCTTCTTGCGTAATTAATTACCAATTAACTATAAGGGCTGGAAAAGTTTTATTTTGGGAAATAACTATTCTCAAACATGTCTTTCAATATACAAAAAAATATCAAAATCTGAGATCATGAATTTTCATCATTGGTTGATTTGAAATAGAATGACTCATATAGTGACGGAGTGAGAGTGGAATTATTGTAATAGTCTGAAAGTGCTCGCAGGGACAAGGTTTGTGTCTCATATCACCCTAATTTACCGAAGTGAACTTTCACTATCGAAGAAATTTCTCCCGCAGTATAAATAAATCGCCATTTTGTGCTTGGCGAGCATGAAAGCTGTAGCCAATGTATGGTCTGAAGAATGCCTTGCTTTAAGGAATACGTTATTGTTGACGAAATTTGCAGTTAAGATAGGGAACGAACACGTCTTGAATCTTCATAAGAGGCGAGTATGTTGGTGCCTACTTAGTCGCGTTTAGTTTCTGCATTGATATAGAATATAGGAAAAGCACAATATTGTCTGCTTTCTGGTTGCTTTCACTTACTATATTACATATAACTGTTTCAGTAAGAATTTCGATAAACATAAAATGAACTTTCTAAACAAAATCCTAATCTAAACATACGCGCACAAATAAGTAAAGGTATAAACTAATAGTTTTTCTAATTTGTACAGATACAGCACTACTACATATAAGAGAATTTGTACTTGCACAGGTTTTATGTTCTGCTGTTTTATTTATCTACTTCTCAAGTGCTGTGCGTGGGTCGTACTAATAATCTTGAAAACTGAAAAAGGGGAAGATGAGAAGAGAAAAAGCAAGTTTTCTAACAACAAATTTTCTGCTTTGTTTTTGACTGAAAAATGTAAGCCTGCGATAAATGAAGAATCCTTGAAGGCACTAAACTTAGACAAAGTTACCTGAAGATGACTAGTGTAACTGGGCTTTACTTATTTATGCGAGTTTAACTGGCGTAGCTTGCAAATGTGATATATCAGCTGAATCTCACAAAGTACTCCACTTCCCACATGATTGTTTAAATTCTTTGGTAATAAATTATTTACGAGATTGTTAAAATACTAAAGTGAAGCAAATGTTCTTCAGTTAACAGTATCGCTACAGTTATTTAACCTCTTCACGGATATGACATCAAATGATGCCATATATATACAGTAGAGCGTCGATTATCCGAAGTAATTGGGGGACATGGGTGTTCGGAAAACTGGTTTGTTCGGATAATCGAACTGTACATGCTTGTTTGCCAAAAAGAAGTACTGTACAGTAAATTTATTCATAAAAAGAAGTGTGCTGATTGTTGAAACACAACGACTGGCGGCTTGACCGGTCAGCAGCGCCTTATGAAGGCCCCATTAGAAGCAATGTTCCGCCAGCGGTGGCTCAGTGCGGCGACTACTGTGGGAAACTTGGTTTGGGAGTGAGGGGGATGATGGATGGTAGGGTGGGAGAGTAACAGGTGCGAGCGAGTACACAGTTCGGTTAAGCGGTCGTTCGGTTGACCGACGTTCGGATAATCGACGCTCTACTGTATCGGCATTTTTTTTAAACGGAGAAGAGTGCGAACTGAAGGTAAGTAAAAACAAGTGCTTCAGAATATTATTTTTACTTACCTTCAGTTCGCACTCTTCTTCGCGAAAAAAATTCGGATTATTTTCCAGATAAATATGTGGCATCATTTGATGCCATATCCGTGAAGAGGTTAGTTTATATTATCTTATTTTGTTTGTACTTATTTATGATATTTATTTTGGTAGAAATTCCCTGATTTGAAGTTCAAGTATGTGGAAGAGGATCAACCGGAAGACTTCTTCATTCCGTATGTGTGGTCGTTGATTTGCCAGTCGTCGGGCTTGTACTGGAATCCCTTGAAGATCAAGTTATTTGTGCCTGAGAAGATGGACGGATGAAAGTGTGACGAATTTGCTCCTACCAGGAAGAAGACAATAAAGCGCTTATGTAACATTTGTTCTTGGATGAATGGAAATGGAATATGTTAATAGTAGAAACATAGAAAAAAACTGTTGTGTACAATATTCAGCAATACAAAGTTGCGAGATAATCTAGTGATACCATGAGAAGATGTCGTCCTTTGATGTAAACGACATTATTGAGGATTTTACTTAACCTTTTAGCTTCCTTTTGAAATGTATGAGGAAGAAATCTTAATTTTCTTCCATTCGCCCAGATTATGATTATGTGTTAAGTTTTATATAAAGCTCCTTATGTAAAATAACGGATTTTTCTTTTGTATTTATTATTAGAAATCTAATGTAATGAACATCATTCATTCTAGTTGGTTGCTTTCTTTCTGTCAACTGTTTGTTTCCATAGTGACCAAAGAAGTATCCTGTCCATTTGTATTTCTAGGAATCATTTGTACAGAAATTGGTATTATTAAAATACAAATATTTTTACATATGAAGTTGCGATTATGTTTTATTTTAATATTATATATATGTATAGGGGGTCGACAAAAAAATCTAAAAACACTTCATACAGGACACGTAAGTTTGGCCCTCCACTGCACAACACGTGTTGCGGTTGACGATAGTTTTTTTTTCTTCAATGTATCATGTGGACCTTCCTCTTCCGTCAGCAGTAACCAGTTCACCTGTGAGGGTCGTGGTGTGAAAGTGGTGCGGTGAAATGGGCGACCTGACAGACTTCCAAAGCGGCATGATCGTTGGTGCCCGTCTGGTTGGAGCTTCAGTGGCAACAGTGGCGAACATTGTGGGGGTATTGAAAGGCAGTGTCCAATGTCACGAGGGCATACACAATGTATGGGTAAACTACGTCTCCAAAGCACAACAGTGTTCGAAAGACAATCCTGTCAGACAGGGACCGGAGGCATTAAAATGGATTGTAGCAGCTAAAAAGACCACTGCAATGAAAATTACGTCTGAACTCAATTCCGGCCTACAGAACCCGGTTTCATCGAAAACAGTGCGACGGTAACTTCATAAAATGAAAATTCATTGCAGGGCCGCTATCGCCAAACCCCTGGTCACAGCAGTAAATGCGAAGAGGCGTATCCAGTGGTGCGTGGACTCATGAGCAGTGGAAACACGTCATGTGGTCCCATGAATCGACCTTCACATTGTTTCCAACAACCGCTCGTGTTTACGTATGGAGAACAACGTCGCAGGCCTATGATACAGACTGACTGTTCTCAACTGTAAAGCATCGGGGTGGTACTTTTACAGTATGGGCAGTGATATCGTGGTTTTCTGCAGGTCCCATCATAGCCCTGCATGGAATGATGAATGGTAAGGCGTATGAGGCGATTTTGGGGGACCAGGTCCAAATATTGTTCCCTGATGGTGATGACATCTACCAAGATGATTTAGCACCCTGTCACGCTGCAAAAACGGTGAAATCATGGTTTGAGGAGCATGACCAGGAGCTATTACAGCTCACCTGGGCCCCACAATCACCAGATTTGAAGATCATTGAGCCATTGTGGTCTGATTTAGAAAGAAGTGTTCGGTCTCATTACCCTCCACCAGCATCCCTTAAGGAACTGGAGCATGTTTTGGAGGAATAATGGTACAAAATTCCACACACCACGATTCAGGAGCTGTATACGACAATTCCACGCCGGATCCAAGCTGTTTTGGACGCAAAAGGAGGCCCCACACCATACTAGGTATCATTTTCACACTTTTGCAAACGTTTTAGATTTTTTTGTCATATATATATAGGCCCGTATTAGGTAAGTGCTATTCTGTGCTCGAGCACAGGGCGGCAGAATTTTGGATTTTTTAAAGATTCACAATAAAGTAATATTTGAATTACGTAATTTATGATTGTAAGTAAAAATTTCATAAAACTGAGCACAGGAATAGTAAAATCTAACAGCAAGCTCCATCTTGCGTACTCATCTTAAAACCCATCAAGTTTTTCTCTAATATGTCAGGTTTATAGATAAGAGAATACATAAGTACAGGAAACAGTATCTTATGTTGTAGCTGACGCATAACTCTTATTTTATAGTGCAAAACTTGTATGTGTCATTTTGTTACGCATTGGTTAAGGCAATGAACTAATGCTTATACTGACTTCCGGGTGGTGATCCACCTTAAACGTGTCCAGCAACGTGAAATGCAAATTACAATGTAATATTAGTCAAAAATAAAACAAAAATGGCTAATTTTGAACATATAAAACCTCTACAAAACTTCGAAAAGCAAAACCCCAATACATCTTTTTGAATATCCATGCCTAATTGGAGGAGATAAGACAACTTCGATTATATATATATACCGACAAACTCTGAGGTGATTTATCACATCAAAATAAGAGAAAAAGTCCATATGGACCTATGGCGAAAAGTGAATAGTTTCAGAGCTAGGGCTGTCCAAAATCGCGAAAAAGTCAAATTTCAACCTGCTTTATTTCGAATTCCAGAAACTGTGGATGGTGGTCCTTATCAGCGTAAAGGAAGCCACGCATACACAATCCAAAAGTGCATATTTCGTCAATTTTCAATAGGTATACAGAGTATTTCCTACAGGGTTTAATCCTCAAATATGCTCTCAATAGCGTTTTCAGGTACTCTGATTTCAAGGAGAGTTCAAAGTAGGCAGAAGGTAAGCCTTGGCAACAATGGACATCCAATGCTTCGGAGGAAAGTCGGAGGTGTTGGGAACCGGCAGCTTCATGTCTTTCTGTGTTCTGAATAATGTGAGATGCGATGTATTTCAAGGTAAATTTCACGTTTTTTCGCTTATAAGCGTGAAAGAAAACATTGCAGCATGTGTTTTTCCGAGTACGAAAAACCGTGCTGCTGACGATCCTTAACACTTCCAACATTGCGCCAAAGAATTCTGTGTTCACTGCTATCAAGGCTTATCGTTTGCCTATTTTGGATCAATCATAAAATCAGAGCATATCTCAAAATTCGGTTGATGGCATATCTGGGAATTTCACCCTGCATGGAATACTCTGTACACCCACTGAAAATAATGAAATATGCATTTTTGGATTGCGTATGCGTGACTTCCTTTACGCTGCCCACAGTTTCTCAAATTAGAAATAGGGCCTGTTGAAATTTTTTTCGCGAGTTTGGACAGCCCTAGCTCTGAAACTATGCACTTTTCGCCATAGGCCCATATGAAATTTTTCCCTTATTTTGAGGTAAGGAATCACATCTTACAGTTTGTCGGTTATAGTTCATTAATACTCTGTATATATACAACCTCCATTCCAAAAGAAACCGAACGTTTTAAAAAAAACAAAAAAGCAATGTACATTTTGGAACAAATCATTTTTAATAATCAATGTATTCCCCTTCTGCATCGATACACATATTTGCACGCTCCAAGTTGTCAAACGACTTCTCCATGTCCTTTATTGGAATGGTCTTTAGGACGGCGGTTGTCGCCTTCTCAATGGCATCAATCGATGCGTGCCACTTTCCTTTCATCGCCAAATGCAGTTTCGGGAACAGATAGAAATCGCACGGAGCGAGATCTGGTGAATAGGGCGGATAATGCAACCGAATAATGTGATTTTTGACCAAAAATTCAGTTACAAGTCGCGAACGATGTGATGGTGCATTATCGTCCAAAAGAGTCCAACTGCCGATTTCGCGATATTCGGGCCAAATACGACGAATTCTTGCCACCAAACGCTTCATGACGCCCAAGTAAAACTCTCCAGTGACTTTCTGGCCGGGCTGAACAAATTCTTTGTGGATAATTCTTTTTGAATCGTAAAAACAAATCAGCATCACCTTAACTTTTGACTTCACCAAGCGACTTTTTTGGGGTGTTCCTTCATCCGGCGCTCTCCATTCAGCACTTTGCCGCTTTGTTTCGGGCTCATATTCAAAACACCACGTCTCGTCACCAGTTACAATCGATTTCAAGAAGTTTCGATCCTGCCGAGCACTTTTAACGATGTCTTTGCAATGCGCAATTCGATCAACTTTTTGGTCTTCGGTGAGTTTGTGTGGTACAAACCGCGAATTAACCTTCTTAAGGCCCAAAACTTCGGTCAAAATGCGGCATGCGGTTGTTTGAGGAATGCCTAATTCCATTTCAATAACTTTCACCGACGATGTTTTGTTATGTTTGATGAATTCACGCACTTTTTCGATGTTTTCTTCCGATAATCCGGTTCTGGGACGGCCTGATCTTTCGTCATCATCCAGCGTCTCTCTACCCGATTTGAATCGCCTGAACCACTCGTAAACTTGCGTACGGGATAGACACTCATCACCATATGCATTTTGTAGCATTTGGTGCGTTTCGCTAAAAGTTTTACCCAGTTTAACACAAAACTCAATTGCAGCTCGTTGTATGAAACTCATTTTCCGACCGATGTACACAACACACTGACAGTTGAAACGCAATAACTTTGTTGCCGTGCATCCAAATGTCATGACATTTATACCAGTTGTCAATGAGGGACTACGCCATCCATCGCTAAAATATTACAACAGATGGCACTAGTGGTACTATTTGTTTTCAAAAGTTCTGTTTTCTTTTGGAATGGAGGGTATATATATATATATATATATATATATATATATATATATAGAGAGAGAGAGAGAGAGAGAGAGAGAGAGTGAGAGAGAGAGAGAGAGAGAGAGAGAGAGAGAGATGGATGGATAGATAGATTTTAAGGGATAGGTAACCTAATCATATTTAGTACAGTTCAAACTGTCTTTCTAAATTTGAAGTCAATTGATCAATTAGGAGAGGACTCATTAACATACACGCCAAATATGTTTTCTCTTTTATAGATTTTTAATTACAACTGTACACCTTTTGATTATCAAATCATCTTGTATTGCCAAACTAATTTCTTTTGTAACAGGCTTCTGATGAAGTTTATTCGTTGGACTAGGTCATCTTTCCCATAAGAAGGGGCCTGGGATTCAGTTCCAACTCTCAAATTGCCTGGATTTGTAATTCAACTCTATTGCATAATAGCTGAGCACTTGCAACTACACCAGATTAGAGTCCTGCCGTGGTATGTTTTTATAACTACTGTAAGTAGTAAATACCGTCTTTCATACACTTGATGTGGAATAAGAACGAAAATAAAAATTCTGTGTTCTCTCAGAAACCATGGAAGTCGCAGATTTTGTGGTATGCTGTATCTTCCCATCGGTACTTTCTAATTTGTCCCTTACTACTTTGACAATTATCATTGCCTCTTTCAGCTTACTTCATTTATAGAAGTGAGAGCAAACAAAATACTAAAATTGTAGACTATACTCGTTGAAGATCTGGAGTTTCTAAATATTACTTCTTAGGTATTTTTTTTTTTAAAAAAAGCAAAACTATTATCCCATACTGTTGATCAAAATCTTGAAATACAAAAGCTTGTTCGTTTTATATTGTGCTAATTTTGATGAATCTTACGAGAAATCTTGCCATTACCACCGATGTTGATCTATTGGATGCTAGGATTGAACTATCTCCCGACATCAATGGGGTAAACTCTGATTCAGTCTCTCTGCTCCTAGCAACCTTTCCAGACACAAGCAAGGGTTCACGGACGCCGATGTTGGAGACGTCTGTTTCAATAGACCAAATCCGCAAAAATCCATTGGCCTTCTCAGATTCTTCACACGAATAACATGAATTTCTTATTTCCGTTCCCTTTCCTGATAAGAATGCAAGATGATCATGTGCTACGACTTGAAGCTTTGTTCATAAAGATCATTACATGGCTGGTATCTGTACCATACAGTTGTAGGATATCGATCCGATAGATGTTATAATGGATTCCTAGAAGTACCTTGCATCCACTTTTTTTTTTTTTCACTCGAACATACCAGCAAGTCGTCCCCTGCGATACTGAATCCTCTAACAATCATGAACTCACGGTGAAAACTCACCCAGAAGTTACGAACAAAATTGAGAGGCCCTTGGTAACGCGGTCATGGCATGTGAGCGCACGAATATGACTACTAGCAAGAAATGCGTGTATTATTCACCCATTGTGACAACTGTTTGCCAATCGGACCTTGATAGTCGCATTCAACAGTTTTCTGCAGATCGATTTTCGTTCTGCAATGTGCTGCGAAATCTTTATGAACATATCTTTGCATGAGCTTTCGCACTTCAAGATTGAATTGCTGGCCCATTGCCCGTTGGGTTGGTCGATTTTCCACGCTAATTGGTGAATCCCATGCAGCACTACGAGTGTCATTTTCCTTAGAGCGCTTTTTCTTACACTTTCTTGGAGGTGTTTTACTTAGAGATGCAAAAAAGCCGGCTTTTTTGAATCGATGTTTTTTTTTGCACATAAAAAGCCGGCTTTTTTGGGAAAAAAAACGAGAATTTTGGATATTTTGGCTTTTTTCATTTTCATTATTTATTTTTTAAATAGCTTTCTTATAGTATACTCTAAAGTTAAATAAGATTTCATGACCTGAATGCCATATTTCGCTCTGGAATTCACCATCATGATGGATGGAGTGCATGGTTTATGAATTAAAGTAAACATAAAGTATGTAGTATTTGAGGGCAATTTTAGAAGCTGTTTAACCTTATTTTAACTTCTGAATCATCCACATTTTTTTCTTTTCTAGATCATTTCCTTTTAGTCATCCGTGTTTCATATCTTGGAGCTTAGAACCCTAGCTTCTAGCACATAATTAAACTTATGTTTTTCAATATATCCATCAGAGCGTACTTCCACATTTCCGTTATACTGTAGCTGTGCAATGATTTAATAATAATCTTCCGGACACAACCTTGAATACCATTTGATAGAAATAATCGGTATCGGATTTAGAAAAATATTTGGGAGGGTTTTTTTGAATAATGTTTTTTTTTTTTTTTTTTCTAAAAATTCCTAACTTTTATTTAAGAGGAGCTCAAGTTTATGAGTACAGGCATAACAAATAATTCGTTTCGTTTCTATATTCAGCTATAATCTTTCAGATACAACCTTGAAGACCATTTTATACTGATAATCAGTGGCGGATTTAGAAAAGTATTTTGGGAGGGGCTTTTTTTTTATTAATGCTTAGTTTTTCTAAAAATTCTTTTTTTTTTTTTTTTTTTTTTTTTAATTTGAGGACAGCTTGAAGTTTATGAGTAAAGGCAAAACTAATATTTAGTTTGTTTTAGAAATTCCGTAATTTCAGGATAGAGGCTTCAATCCGAAAGACATCCCCACCCCTAACCCTCTTTGCAAATCCATCACTACTGGTAATTAGTAATAACAAAGATTTAAAAACCATTAGAAAGGAAATCGGCCAGAACACACAGTACACGCACTATCTCTACATTCACAGATGGGATTAAGAAAACGTTTGTCAAAATGGTCGAATGCGGGGTTGAATCCCGGACTTCACGATAGAAGCGCGAAAGCTAACCACTCACTCATGTTTGTTGTGCTTAACTTAAATGTATTCTCTCTCTCTCTTTCTCTATGACCACAAAAGCTCTCCATTGATTTCTGTCCTTATCCAATTCAATCCAGTTTCTACTCTGTATTCCTATTTCTGCTAAATCCATCTTAATATTGTCCTCCCATCTGGGACTAGGTTTTCCTAATGGACGTTTCCCGATTCGATTTCCAGTTAAAACTTGGAAAGCGTTCCTACTTTCTTCCATTCTGACTACATGACCTGCCCACCTGAGCCTCCTAGACTTGATGACTCTAACGATATTTGGTAAACCGTATAAATTATGTAGTTCCTCCTTATGAAGTTTCCGCCATTCCCGTTCCTCTTGGGTCCAAATATTCGTCTCAGAATTTTATTCTCAAATAATTTCAGTCTGCGTTCTTCCCTCAGCGTAAACGATTATGTTTCACAACCATAAGGCATGATTATCATTTTATATATTTTAAGCTTTAAATTCCTTGACAGAATTCGCGACAACAAAATGTTTTGAACTGAATAATAACAAGAATTTCCTGATTTCAGTCGACCTTTAATTTCTTTGTGGGTATGATTTGGTTTGGTAATACTGATTCAAGATATTTGAAAGTATCCACTGTGTCGAAAGAATTAATTGATATTTTAACGCACTCACAATTTGCCATATTACGATCCTTGTGAACTTCCTTGTATTTAGATTTCTCTGCATTTACTCATATCCCTGCAAGCGTTTAATAAATCCTCTGCATTTCTTTCGATTGTTCTCCTATTAGATTTACATCATCAGCATACACCATAACCTGGTGAACACCATTCAAGTCTAGGTCCTGGTTTCTATCTTTGATTTTTCTTATAGGATACTCCGGAACAAAGCTGAATAATAACGGCAATAACGCATATCCTTGTTTCAGGCCAATCTCGACGTGGAAGCTCGCATTTTTCTACTTGGACTTTACTCTGGGATTCATTTAAACACTTAGTAAACCTAGCTTTTTCGGTATTCCAAATTCTGTAAGAATGTTGTACAATGTTTCCCCCTAACCGAGTTGTAAGCCTTTCTAAAATCAATAAACAGTCAATATACTGGGTAATATATTCCCATTTCTTTTCAAGTATTTGTTGAATGGTAAATATCTGATCGATTTCGACTAAATACACACTGATAATCTCCAATAATTTCATCTGCATATGGGGTCAATCTTATTAATAAAATGTTGAGAAATGCCTCGATAATTATTACAATCAATTTTGTCTCCTTTCTTGTGAATTGGAACAGTGATTAATTCTTCCACTCTTTTTAAGTGTATTCCATAGTTTTTCTTTTCCGTAAAAAAAAAAAAAAAAAAAAAAAAATCGTAACGATATGTTGAATTTTCTTGTTAAAAATTCAGAAACCTTCAGGACTGGGTAAACGTGATGGTTGTTATATATTCTACAGCCTAGGAAACCATATTCGCAGATGAACCGTCTATTACGTATATGATCCATGAACAGAAAATTCGGTACTTTCCCGATTCTGAACAAGCTTAAGGAACAGTCAGTGCATTACAGAATTTGGAGCCTTTACCGATTTTGCAGATCCGAAGCACCTGATAGGTCGTAACAGATTATTACGTTTGTGATCAATCAGTGAAAAATTTGTTCGAAATATTCATACAATGTATATAAAAGTTAAAACTTAAAAATTTCAAGAATGTACAGAGCTACCCGAAACGAAGCTCTTGATGTGCATATTTCTCTCATGTTTTTTCTTTATTTTGCTTCAAAAAGAGGGTGTGTGATATTTTGAAGTAAAAATACTACATACAATTTTGCTAGTTATTTATGTATAATCTTTTAAGTACTTATTGTATATAAGAGGCTAAAATATTATTACATATATTGGTTAATCCTTTGGAATTCATAATGTAAAAATGTTAAGAATTAAAAAAAAAACTTTTTGAAATTCATGGTTTATTTTCGAGGTTTCATATTATTATCTGCATCAACCACTAATTAAATGCCTTTTTGTGTTATAGAGATGCGAAACAAAGTCTGCATTATCAGTTTAAAGCAAAATTTTTAAAAAAGCCCAAAATTTCCCAAGCAAAAAAGCGAAACAGAAAAAAAAAGTTTTTTTTTTTTTTCAAAAAAGCCGGTTTTTTCCGAGCCCTTGCATCTCTAGTTTTACTACAAGCCAGCCCAAATAGCCTCCGCAGTAGTCGCCCCGAGAGTGAACTCACTCTCCCGACACTGTTTCCCTACTATGCGTATGTAGGAAAACAAAAAAGCGCCATGACATACCTTCTAAGTTTGATTAGGTGCCATTTGACAACACTCAACCACCTACAACTTAAGACAAAAAGGGGCGCGGTGGCTCAGTGGTAGAGCGTTCACCTCTGGTGCTTGTGGTCCCGGGTTCGATCCCAGCCCCCGCCAAGTGAACCTTGTGGTGGACAAGCACCGTGCTCGTGGGTTTTCTCGGGGTTCCCCGTTTCCTCCCACTTTCTTCATTCCACCATATCTCTCATCATCACCGTCTTCTTTAGCCTAACCGGCATAACTGTGGGACGTAAAACTCAAAGATTTCATTTCATTTTTCAACTTAAGACAATACTCTTCACAACAGCAAACATGTCATTCTAGTGTCATTCCCCAGATGGCAACAGAGTTCTTAATTCGGTCCGATGTAAATTGATCGTATTCTGCCTCTGTATTGCGAACTCAGAGGAAAAAATGAAATCTTTGAGTTTTACGTCCAACGGTTATGCCGGTTAGGCTAAAGGAGACGGTGATAATGAGAGATGAGTGAAATGGTGGAAGGAAGAAAGTGGGAGGAAACGGGAGTACCCCGAGAAAACCCACGAGCACGGTGTTTGTCTACCACAAAGTTCACTTGGCGGGGGCTGGGATCGAACCCGAGACCCCAAGCACCAGAGGTGAACGCTCTACCACTGAGCCACCGCGCCCCCCGCGAACTCAGAGGAGTCAGTAGCAGAATAGTGAATATGTAATTCGACGAATTCAGGGTGCATTGACATTTCGCAGAAATTCATCTGGAATGGTGCCATCTTTCCTATCTATCATGATATAATTCATTGCAAGAACTTCTTTTCTAATGAATTCACTTGTTATTCATTATTCATAATATATTCAACTTTCATGATCTTCATATGATAAGTTGGTTATACTATTGAAGCCAAATCATTAGTGTCCCATACTAGACAGACGGACGATAAAAAGTGGAAGGGACTGGAAGAACTCTGAGAAAATCGATAAACTATCGTAATAGACATCTACCAACAATAACTCGGTTGTTCAGAATCAGAGCTTTACCACTGTATCACTGTGCCCATTCTATTTATATTGCTACATAGTTTCCATTAACATCCAAACTGATTTGAGAGTGACATAACCGCACGCCTATCTCTAGTGTTTCTTTCTTCTCTAGCTGCACACACCGTTTGCGATAAGAGGCACGAAAACAGAGACAGAACTAACTTCATTATCTTGATACCTCACCTTTGTTCAACATTTTAACTGCCATGTGCATAATTAATGATATAGGCCCTACTTGCTGATGGTACCATGCGTACTACTACTGGTACATAACAGCTCTCATATGTTTATTAAAAGAAACTTCATACAAAAATGACATTGGATTGTTACTGACAGTGAATGTGTTAAACCATCACGCCATATTCCTTTCTGAAAACAACAAAAGCGAGTCAATATAATATGTATTGGCTTGCTATTAAAAAAATAATCTATACATACTTTAAAAACTGCAAACCATCAGCCTTCAACACTTTTGAGCATGATCTACACCCTGTTTCAAAAAGAATATACCTATTACGAAGAATTATTTTGCCCAAACTATCGATCGCTGCGCCTCGGCTCGGCTATTGGAGAAACGAATACATAGTCTAATTTATATTAATAGCCGCTAGATGTCATTTGTCTTCTGTTTTGCTTGGTAACCGTCATATGTTTAAAATGTGCGATCATTTTTGTGTTCTCGATTTTGCGAAGTGCAATTCCGTGATTACAGTGCACAGGTTAAGGTACTAAATTGATCTTCCGAATGGGTGGAACATTCGTAGATGGTATCGACAGTTTGTAGATACAGGATGTGTATGTAAAGGAAAGGGTCATGGCCGCCCTCGTGTTCCTGAAGAAAAATTGCACGAATTCAAACTGCTTTCCAACGTAGTCCTTCAAAATCAACTCGTCGTGCCTGTCAGGAGTTACAAGTGCCGACAACAATAATTTGGCGTTTTGAGACGTCGGTTGGTTATGAAGCTGGTTCATCATTTTTCAACAAGACGGGGCACCCCCTCACTGGAGTCGCCAAGTGCATATATCTGAATGAAACTGTACCGAACCGTCGGATTGGTCGTCAAGGAGCTGGCGACTTAGCATGTCTCAGCTGGCCTCCATGGTCACCGGACTTGAAACCCTGTGACTTCTTCCTGTGGGGTTTCGTTAAAGACAACGTTTATGTACCACCACTCCCACAGAACCTGGAAGAGTTGAAGAACCGGATCCGTACTGCCATAACATCAATGACACAGGACATGCTTGCCTAAGTATAGGAGGAATTTGAGTATCGATGTGATATTGTTCGTGTCGCTGATGGAGGACATATTGAACATCTGTAATTTGAACTTTGAACTGTAATTTGGACTTGCGAGGTTCGTAAATATGTGTGTAAAATTTCATATTCGTATGTCTTAAAGTTTAATAAATAAATGCATTCGAAACACGTATATTCTTTTTGAAACAGGGTGTACATTCCTGATGACACTTTCCACGGTAGCCCCAAAAGATTACTTTACAAGCCATTTCAATATAATAGCTAGTAACTGTGGCTTCTTACTGCATATTAAGTTCTTGACGATCTTCTACAAATAAAATTTTACAAAGTTAAATCTTGCGAATGCAGGGAGTGCTCAATTGGGTACATTCGTCTTATCCAACATCTCGATACAGTATCAGTCAGATAGACGAGCGCATCTGCATGAAAGTGCGGCGTGGCGCCACTTTCTTGAAAAAGAAACGAATCTTTACCAAAGTATTAATGCATAGTAAAATTAATATGGCCAGCATCTCCAAATAACCTTTGCCAGTAACAGTACTTCGGAGAAAGTGTAGTCCAATTTGTCTTCTTGATGATAGCCCACAACAAACATTGGTTCTGAAGAACTGACCGTTTGCCCGACATGAACATGTGAATTTTCGGGGTCCAGTACACAGTTTGTATAGCTAAATCATGCTACTTAATTTATTCTGTCTCTCACCACACTACACCACTTTGCAAATCAAACTAATTCATTTCGACTTGCGCAAGAAACTATTCAAAAAAAACTGAACTGTCTGGGTCGTTCTCATTCGATGTATATAGTAGTTGTGAAATGTAAGTTTTCCATTTTGCTTTGGGCAAAATACATCTTATGTCTGTCCTACTAACTCCTGTTTCTAGTGAACATTGTTGTGCTGATTTCTGTGGCGAACGTGTGAATGCATCTAACATCTGAACAGACGACACTTCACTTGTAACTGTGCTGGCCTAACCTTCCCTTATCCATATTCATCACTATTCCTTCCCTTTCAAATTTGTCACGCAAGTGAGCAATACTTAGGTGTGCTGGCGGTTCAATTCCATATTCCTGACTCCATTATCGTTTCATTTCACGGACATTCTCGAACTTCCAATACCATTTTTGATTTTTTCCCCCTCTCGAACGACAGCTGTATTTGTGCCACCTATGAATCTGCTCACTTAAACTATGATTTAAATTAGGGGCAAGGTGTGAAGGGGAATGTGTCATGTGAGAGTTACAGCGTTTTCTTTGAAAGTGGTACGTGCTACCATTGACGCATGGCTAACATATTTACAAGCCTGTGTGATTGGCCGCGATTGACATTTTGAATAACCTTAACCTGTCGCTTGTGCGCGCGACTACAACCAATAAATTTCTGTCTATAGAACGTACCAATATTCAGTGATTATTTCAGGGGGTAAGTAAGGAGAGGGGGAATCCTCCAGAGCTACGAAATTGCCGCCCAGGCCATATCTTTGATTGTACTCAATGGGATTACCAGTATTTACAGTAACATGTTTCACCCCTATATATAATTGAAGTTTCTCCCGGAGGAACTTTTCGAAATTACCACTGCTCATGCTCATACTTGCTTTTTTCATTCGACTTTTAATATCTCACGATCAAGCACCAAGGTTACGGAAGATGTTTATGATGTTAATGATTAAAATGGTGGAATGAAGAAAGTGGGAGAACCTCGAAGCAACCTACGCATACGATGTTTAACAAACACAAACTCCACTTGGCACGAATTGGATCGAACCAGGGACCACATGTACCCAAGGTGAGCACTCGTCCACTGAGTTATTACTCTTGATACTTGCTTATGTGTACCACCTATGGGTGTGTATATCAAAATTTTTGTCTAGATTAGGTAGTTAATTGTTTTCATGGAAACAGAGTTTATTAACAGGAAAATGTTGTCAGCTGATTATCTCTAACCAACAAATATTCGAAAATTCGAAATATTGGAAAACGTAGTGATCAACTATTGCACACTACCCCATGCCATGTCAAATGCGATGTTACTCGTAGTAAGTCGTATAAAATGTCATATAGAAAAAAAACCCTTTCGGCTATTGAGTTTTTCACATTACACTTAGACTTGTTTATCCAACCATGATACAATTAATGGTACCAGAAACAAGTTGGCGTTATATACACATGTTTATTTATTTATACATAATTCTTGACATCACCAGCATCCATGGCCTTAAGCCCGTAACGTATGAGCGATGATACCCCTCAGCAAGCACATTATCTGAAGAGGAAATGAAGCGGTCTGAGACCTGTATGTTAGGTATATTTTGCCTAGTGTGAATGAGGAAAACCTCACACATGACTGACCTGAAAAAGCTGTTACACCTTTTCGACCGAGTGTCCCAATTAGGAATCGAACCCGGGACAGCAACTACGCTACGCGGGGGCCACTTATATGAATACGTAATGAGATCATATATATCACAGGTATAGTACTAGTAACGAGAGGGAAAACATAAAACTTAAAAAAGGAAAGAAAAGAAAGACTTCCTGGGTGAGTTAGATGGATACGCTTGTTTCTCCCAATGGTTTTCAAAGACTAATATTCTGTATTTCCCGTTGTAATACTTTCATGATGTTAACTCTTATTTTGCATATGCAGTTTCTCTCGTGTATTTAAAATGATACGTACAGTTTATACCACTTATTTTTCAACTTACTCCTGTACAATTACCAACGAATTATTTACTTTTAATCTGGATTTATTTAAGACTATAGAAGTCAATATAAACACATCATCCCAGTTAGGCTTTGTGAAACAATCTGGTAACATAATCATACAAACAGGAAAAATGACACTGACATGCAATTATCACATATCATATTTCAATTAGTCGAAAAAAGTGGGACATAAATACAACTTCATATAAATAAATATTATTAATGAAAAAATATCATCTATGAGACCATGTTGAGATTAATGTATCCACAGCATAGAAAGAGGAACAAAAAAACATTCTGCTGGCCTTAGCATCTGAACAAGCTTATATATTTATATTTTGTATATATATATATTCTTTCGCTACAAGGTGTAGTCATACAAGCAGTCAACATTCAACGACGTGCTTTGGACACCAACCAATAAAAAATACTTTAAAAACACATTCTCTGCTGCACTTTGCTCTTGAATTGACAACAATCAACTTTACAAAGTGACATTTATTTATTTATTTATTTAATGTTTTGCATACATTAATGAAGCATGGCTCTCATAAAAGGGGGAGGCATCATTTTATCACTTTGCAAAGTTAAAATAAACTATTTCTTTTTAGTAAGATCAATCGTGAAAACACGATAAACAAGATAGTAGTTCTTTGCCTATAAGTTTTTTTTTTTTTTTTACTATCTTGTTTAATTAGTTTATTGCCATTTACGATACTATGTTTTTTCTTAATTTCCAACAATTCTAGGGATGATTTTCTTTTTAATGCTTCTTTATAGAGGTGTACCAATAACACAATACACATTTTGACATTTTCATTCAGATGTCATTCGTACAGTATATATTATAATATTCATAATCATTATCTTTAACTTGGGATGTAGTGATACCCATTCATTCGAAAAAACTTCTTACTTTATAACCCCCTACCTCCAAAAAAAAAAAAAAGTTAAAATAATTGGTTCACCCCTATAAAGGATTGTTCAATTTGACCTTAAAATTATCACAGGCATGGGCGAATTTCTTTGTAATATTTTATATAATCATATATATATATATATATACTCTTTCTTTTTTTTAACTGTAAAAAAATTAGTACATCTACGAAATATAACTATCAGAAAAATTAATTTCTTTCTTGTTCTCTTCATTCTTTTTGATAATTGTGATTATTAATTAAGTCTCACTCTCTCTCTCTCGCTCGCTGTCCACGTTTTCTCTTAGATAAGTTAAAGCATCAATCGTTCATTTAAAAAAAAAAAAAAAAAAAAAAAAGTTTCACAAGATTCAATGTTTTGTTTAATACACAATGAATATCAATTTTCGTTACTTAAAAAATAAGTCTCTTCACACAACATATGTCACTCTCTTCTCAATACACATATTTTTAATACTTCAGCGAAGTCAATACCTCTTTGTGAGGGGTACACATTCTTAGGACAATTTATCATTGATTAATTGATTGATTGATCTTTAAAGAACGAACAAACAAAAAAACAAATAATAATTGAGAAAGCGAGTATATAAATAAGCACATGCTTTTTTTCTTGTTTAAATTGTTCTTTGTCAGATCACATCATATCTATTCTCTCTCACGTACTCATTTCATGATTCATTCACACAGTTATATATACACACACACATATTCAATCACACGCTCTGTTGTTGTTGCTGCTGCTTTAATTGTATGATTATACACTGACAATAACACGAAGGAAGACACAAACAATCAGAAGAAAGCACTTGAAGAAGAAAACTGAAATAAATATGGCTGCAAAAGCTTAATAATGGAAGGTTCGCTTTTGAAAGGAAAAAGAGAACTCACTTTTAAATTTTTCTTCTGCTGAACACGAGTGCATTTATAAAACATCACAACCGTATGGACTGATTGAATAAAAATATAATTCACACTGTTTCTCTGATTAGAACATTTTTCTAAACACACAAATAAATTTTTAGTTTTCCTTAAAATGGTCAATCTGTCAACAATGCAACTTTCTCTTTCTGTCTAAATTATACAATTTCTTGTCAATGTTTTGATATCGATTACTGACTGACTGATCACATATCGTTCCGTATCTTGCAATACGCCGTATATTAAAATTTGGGTATTTTTAGTTAACACCAGTATGGATCTGAGGGCACTTGTTTCATCACCTGGCAAAGTATCGTATGTATCCGGATAATAAAGCAGAGTTATAAAAAAGAATGCAAAAAGTTGTATATCTCATCCTATTTCAAAACTAAAATGCAAAACAGTTTTTTCGCTCTCCTGTAAAGTTGTAATTTTCAACATACAACCTATTGCAAGATACAGAACGATATATTTCAATTAAATATACAGAAATTAAAAAATAAGTAAATAAAAAATAAAGAAAATGTTTCAACAAACGTACACTTTGTATAATGAAACTTTCGATAGACAAAATTAAAATATGAGTCATGTAATACAAAAAATTATATTCGCTCAAACAATACTTTTTTTTTTTCTACGTTTGATAGAACTACTGCCAATCTTCCATATTGATTAATAAATAATATGATATTCGTATGCTTAAAAAATGTTGTCTTTTAAGACAGAGCAAATTGGCGTAGGAAGGGTCCCATGCCGAAAAGAACCAACTACATTTTGAACGAAATCGAGATAGAGTGGCATTTCTTTCGAGAACTGAAAATTGTATCACTCACCACAACTTACTCCACCTATTAGGTAACTAAAGAAGTTAGAGGCTTGGTTCATTCTGGCATGATAAAACTCTCAGTTCACAAAATGTCCTCTATCAGAATTTCGTCAAGAATGTAGCTAGTCCGTTTTGGCATGGAACTCCCCAATTGTGGTCCACTAATTCCAATATTACTCGCACTACCACTAATTTGTCAAAGAAAATGCACATTTCTGAGTCAGTCATTTAATACATCACTTGAAAGACTATCCCCGAGTTTAAAAACTACTGCAAAAAACTGATTATCTAGTTCTTGCACTTTATATGTATATAAAGCACATGTCATGGTATTAAGATTACAAAACGAAAGTTAACATTATCTTGTGCTTACTTTGTAATCGGCGAAGTAAAATACTAAATAAATCTGATACATGAAGAAACAACACTGTCTTGTGAACAAAATTCATAGGCTACTCTGAAATGCCAATATCAATTAAATAATAAATTACTGGATTAGAAAAAATATATATGGCATCTTGTTAAGTAACAATTTAAAATTAATATTTACGTATGTACCTGTATCTCCTACAAAATATATCAGACTTCAGTACTTGAGTTACATTTCATTATGATAGTACACAGAAAATTCGAAATATTTGAGAGAGGCTAAGTAACAAGCACTGCTTCGTTTTAATATACATCTTGCTTCTTTGGAGACACATGATATCTTAACATATATTCTTTCCTTTCTGCATCCTACTTCACTTCTCAGGTTCGGCAATTTTGAACCTTGCAGGCAATGAGTCGTTTTACCATTACCATCAACACAATTTCTTTTTGGTTAAAGATAACAGTTTTCTCACTGAATCTGAATCTAACAAGAAAACTCAGTATCACAGAAAAGTAAACTAAGTAATCAGAGAAACGTAAAGAAAATTGAGACTTTGTTCCCAAAGACTGAAATTGAAGAAAACATTTTATTTTACTGCAATCACAACGCAAATGAAGCAAAAAAAAAAAAAAAAAAAAAAAAATCTAGCTTAAAGCTGGCATTAAAAAAAGAAAACGCTACAAAGCAGTTTCCTTTGTAGATATAAAAGAATTACGATATACTTATTTACTATATGAACCTTCATTTCTTACTAATTTTTAATTTACTTCTTCGGACGTTACATCTTCAGAAGTTACTGCATATTGAATAGATGGATCCTTCCTACATTCTCACACTACCTACACCAGAAACTGTTTTTAATAATAATGATTTGCGAATTTCAAATACGAAACCATCATAACAAAAAAAGGAGAAAAATGAAATCTTCAAACAACAGAACAGAAAGACTAAATAACAGATCAGTTGACAAATCTGCAAGTATGAGTAAAGTTTATATAATCCTACTTTAAAAGAAAAGAAAAGGCACCTTTGTAAATGTTAGTAAAAATTGTAAGAATCTCAATTTCACTAATCGGGAAACTCACAATTATTATTTTACGGCACGTTGACTGATTGACCATTTACACTGCTTACACGTATTTTCTACTTTCTTTTTAATGTAAATAAAACGACTACATAAATCTTACAAGTTAGCAATTGGCAGAAGACACAAATGTGAAATTCCTTTCTTTTTCATATCCACTGGAAATCATATTCCAAATGTTATCATCGAAAAAACGAATTCCGGATGAGTATTAATAATTGGTAAGTAACGATGAGAGTAATAATAATAAAAAAAAATCACACACTTCTTGCATACAACAATACTGTGGCATTGACACCTTTGATTTCCTCTTATAAAAGAAACAGTTAAAGAAAAATTCCAAGCGTTTTCTAGATCAATGAAGAACCGTCTCTCCCTCTCTCTCTCTTTACACGTTGCCTCCAAGGGGCAAAATAATTCCTGAATTATAATATTTTTGGTAACAGCGTCATTCACTTGCTCATTTGTTGCAACACACTTTCAACCAACCGCTCGAAGGCTGGCCAGCAAAAGATATGTCTGTCTACGCAGTCTATCACCAAAAAAAGAGACAGCGTAATTTTAACTTTCTACTCTCGTTTATCCCAAAGACACATGAGGCCATCTGCTGAAAATGTTTCGGTTGTCTGGAGTCAATTCTTCAGTCAAACACGGCTTCATTTAAAGCACAGAGATACCACCACACCCACGCAGCACAGCGTGCAATTGTTACCATGACCACAAAGAATACTCGTTCGACCCCCTTCATCAGTTGCTGTCCAATCCACTTCATCAGTCTTCATAAAATTACACAACAGCGGCAATAGCGGGGCCTCGAACCGCCTGCTGATGGCGGTGGAGTCACAGGAGCGAAGTAAGCATGCACTTTGATGTTCGGCAGATGGTTCTGTGAAGAAGAATGAAATCAATGAGTACCAGGATAATCACAAGATAATTGTATAAATAACTGTGTTACAACCATGAGAAATCAACACTTCTGTTGGCTCGCATTGGAATTTGAAGTATTGAAGTCCTCAACGTTATATTAACTGATAAAAAATTACTTTCTCTACACTGTCACTAAAGGGCACACGTCTAAAATTAAGAACTAACTTTGTACTTAAAAGTTCTTAATATGTACTCTATAGTATCTATTAGTATGCATATCCAGTGGCAATTTCTTTATGTTACCGCCGGTAAACAAACAACTAAAGCACAATTTATTCAAATACTCCTCAAAATACAAATTACAAACCCATTTGCTTTCACAATGTCCTTTGTACTTTAGTCCTAGACACAAAACACCAGCACTTTCTAGCGCATAAAACGATCATTCAAGTATATCGCTATAGCGGGGTGAGCAACTATACTATACGTATCAACCCACGAAGCGCAGAAGAGCGTTGAGATGTAACACATCCCATATGACTGATAAGCTGACCGCTAAGCATCTGAAAGAACACCCAAACTCTCTGTTCAATCGCACAGAGGGGAAAGCTTCCATTCCTGCACAGGAAGTCGCAGGAGAGGTTTTGGTAGTCTCCTGGAAAACATTTGAGGCCCCATTTCGTTAACAGTTTGCGTCAAAGTTACGACGTAAAATCTATTGCTTCCGTCAACAGAAAATTTATTGTATTTAGTATATTTTATTAGATTCAGTAGTTAAATCTTCCAGTCTCTGTTTCCAAAAACGTAAAGAAAAGATTATAATAATTAAATTGCAATACTTTACGTTTTTACTTGTTGTCCTAATACTACTTTGGTCCGTTTTTGGATTTTAGTCCGTTTTACCTTCCAAAATAGAACAGATGTACAGTGAGGCGCAATAAAACAAATGATTGATTTGCCTTTATATCCTCCAACAACAAAAACGTATATGAGACGAGACCTATGTTTAAAATAGGACCTGACCACTGTAGTGCGTTCGATTTAAGATCCGATGAGCCAACAGTACGCACTTCATGGCCAAATGACTAAGAAACTAAAAAAGTACGGGAGAATTTGTGGCTAAGACTTTTGTTGTTGTTGATTGTGAATTGTGGTTTTACAGCCAGTTTTCATTAGTATATTCTTCAAAATGTAACGTTAATTCTAGTATGATATTCACAAGATGGAAGAAAATGGCCTATCTAGGGAGGGTGTTGCGAGAGGTGCCCTACAAAAAATATCTCAAATTTACACTGTATAAAACTTAATTCTAAATCAGTTTATATATATGATACATCGCTTCGCAGTTTATTTTCTGAGTCGGCCTCAATAGCTTTAAGTAAAATACTTAACTGCTTAACTTACAGCTCATAATAGGTATATGATTACTGAGACGACACTATTTATGCATGCGTTATAAAATTTAAAATATAATATCGAGAAATGCTGTTATATAGTAAACATCTTATCCTATATAATCTGCGGTAAACACGCTAAGATACGCCTAACTTTAGAAGCCTATTTTACCAGCAATAATGTATATGATGACGGGCACGAGTCTGAACAATCGCTCTGCTTTCCAATGTGTGACGGGGAGTATTTTGTCATATCTACTTACACACACACACACACACTTAGCAAGAACAGTAGGTAAGTTTGAAAATGTTGACAGATTTTTCCCTATTTAAGGTGCCATGCCTACAGGAATCAGGGCGATCAATCAGAAACATATCAAAAGAGGATACCGTTAACAGGGTGTCTACTGGTCATGAAAGTCATGAAAGTCATGAAAAAGTCATATATTTTGCTTAGTGGTCATGAAAGCCATGAAAAAGTCCTTTATTTACCCAACTGGTCATGAAAATCTGAAATCTCAGAGTATATTTTTATACTTCATACTTTTATACCTCATACTGCATGTACTGAAACAGTTGTATCAGGTCAGTAATTGTGAGAATTTCCCCCACCAGTTAGTGCTGGCTAACTGGTACTTTACTGTCTTCCTAGCTGCTCCCCATTTCATCTTCTAGTCTCTGTAATATAGTAACAACTTTTTACTGTCCAACTTTCTGATCTGCTATTTCTTTACTTCTAAGAAATGTAAATTGTGTATTTTTGGGCCTTTAGACTTATGCAAATAATGTTATTCGTTTGAGTTTGCAGATTTTAAATTTGATGATTTATTTATTTAAAACGAATTTCTTTTATAATTTGTTTTGTCTTTGGGCAGTTCTCTGAATGCTTAATTTGAGACAAATTTCTGCTAGATGGATAATTATACTCAGAATTAAAACTTCAACTACAGTATAGTGTGATTCACTGGTAAGAACAGGCCCATATTTAGGTAAGTGCTATTCTGCTCGAGCACAAGGCGGCAGAATTTTAGATTCTTTCTTTAAGATTCACAATAAGTGATATTTAAGACTAGCAACCCGCATAGTTCTGATGCACCGCTGATGGTAGGGGTTTATTATTACTAATGGTAAATTTTTATCGCCATGGTCATGAAAATTTGAACAAAAAGGTCATGAAAAGTCATGAATTTACTTTCTGGTATTCCAGTAGACACCCTGGTTAATTCCCGTACAGTGCTAAAGTAGACTTGATGGTACAGTTGAACACGGTTCCTATGGATAGGATTACAAGACGTGTTCATGAATGTTCTTTCGGTAGAAAACTGCACGTAACTTTTTATCATCTAAATACACCTACGTCCTGTCATTGTCACTTATCATCTTTGCATACATTTAGTGTTTATGGAGTATCTGGACTAACGATATACCGTTAACATATGGTTATATGGGCGGGTTTTCCTTGCATATTTCTACCCTTAAGGAGCATACAATATTCAATGCAAATTTGGGGCCGCTATCGCTCGAATGTGACACTCCCGAAGCAACCATTAAAACATCGACAGATTATGAAGTCCACACCAGCTCTAATGATATGAAATACTGCGCTTTTGACTACGGTTGCTGCATCGTTCGTCTTTACAGTTGAACGCCCACCTAATGAAATCCCAAATTACTGATGAGAGATGCACAGTTTCAGATCGTACGTCTATTGCCACAGATCTTCAAGTCCTCCATTTTTTTCTTTCTCTCTCTCTCGAAAAAAATAGTCTAATTTTTAACTGTTCCCATAAGCATTGTTCTACCAACTGCGACTTCTATTCTCCAAAGTCATTATGGCAGGTGTGTGTCATCTAGAAACAAAGGAGCCAATTATATTTGATTCTGTGAGAAACAGGATTTGAAGTTATTTGCAGTTGCATCACAGAACAGACGAAGATTGTGACGTTACATTGGTCATGTGACCATGCTTGACCAATATGAACTGTTTTTGCAGCTTTCAATCTAAGATGTAGATGCGCTTTTGTTCGAAGTGCAGCGCAGTAGGCTTCAGGACTCAAAAGTCCCTACTTTGTAACTAGCGCTCCGGCGTATCTTTTGAATATGTGAACATACATGAATTTTAATATTACATTCAAGTTACTGTTAGTATCCAGCCATTAGTATTTCATTTCATTCAAAGTATTCCAGCCATTTTGTAGTAAAATAAGAGGAACTTCATTTTTGCATAATTAACCAGTTTGCTGAGTTTGATACTGAAGCAACTCCTTCATCAAAGAAGGAAAACTAATACTTCACGGTAAGCAGAGTGGCCACTCAAGCTGCAAGATAAAATTCACCCATATTTGCAGTTTTTCCAGCATCATAATATTTTTTGTATAGAAATTATTTCATAAATTACACATTACTCAAGAGTCTGAACAGATTTCATATTATATATATATATATATATATATATATATTAGGGATGGCCAATTCCGGAATTCGGAAAAATTCCGGATTTCAGAAAAATTCCGGAATTTGGAAAAATTCCGGATTTCGGAAAATTCCGGAATTCGGAAAAAATCCGGAATTCAGAAAAATTCCGGATTTCGGAAAAAATCCGGAATTCAGAAAAATTCCGGATTTCGGAAAAAATCCGGAATTCAGAAAAATTCCGGAATTCGGAAAAAATCCGGAATTCAGAAAAATTCCGGAATTTGGAATAAATCCGGAATTCGTAAAAATTATTTTTTCTTTTTGTAATCCTAAGAATTTTGTTCAAATGCAAACGAACAAATTTCCTTTTTTTAATCCTAAGAATGTATGATGCAAGTTAAGCTGAAACTTACATCCTGAAGTATACACTACTCAATCTTCCCATGGTTAATGAGATGTAGTCCAAAAGTACGATGTACTCCTAATATTTAATTTTTGTTTTACTGTGATATTGTCCAGAGGTAAGACATTTATATCACACTGAGATAAACAACTTGACATAATGAAGATGTTATCATACGTAGTTTTCCAGAAAATCGTGAGAAATGATTTTTTATGAAGTTAAAATATGCGTCGCTTGTTGCCAGTGTGATGCAATTGATAACTTTTATGCTGGAATAGTCTTATTATTATTATTATTATTATTAATCGTTTATGTACTGTAAAAGAAAAATATGAACCGTTAAGTAGTAGATTTTATCTGTTGTTTTTTGATATCTTCTAACAGTAATAACAAACTGCTTGTAAATACGCAATGATTATCAAGAACAATGGCATATTAATGTAAGGCCTACTCTGCAGGCTAGCAATAAACAATAAACAATAACAGATAAACAATAGTCCCCCCCCCCCAAAAAGTAACTAACTTGGGCACGTCAGAATGTTCGCGAGAATATAGGGACGCATTGAGACTAGCAAAAAACGTGGTGTTATTATTACTCAAAGGGCCGTACGATGGAGGCATTAACGTTACTTGGCACGGAGGCAATGAGCACTTACTTGCTCTAACGGTTAACCTCATTTTTGAGATGATTCTTAGAAGTGAGCGTGTTGGCATGCAGTTGGAGTACTAACGATTTGCGTCACTATCGAACACTAACGTAGCACTAGCGACGTTTAAAGTCGAAATTGGAGTCTGACATAAGTGGCTTGTCAACTTCACGGACATTATATTTTCCTTGAATGCGAGAATTTTGCGCCCGGGAAATTTGCGCCCTACCACAAAAATAGGAAAAAATTCGCTCGCAATATATTTGCACTGGGATGTTTGCGCCCTACCCCAAAAAGAGGGGAAAATGCGCCGGCTATATATTTGCACTGGGATGTTAGCGCCCTACAATTCAACTTATTATTGTATTCTGTAAAGTAACTTCCACTCGCACTTGAACTAGGCTTGCCTCTCATCGTCTCAGTGAGTTACTCCATCCGTTATAATATTCCGAACAAATGAAAAAAATACAATTTTAGTTCACTAAAGGGCAATCCATACAAATACAATTTTTCATTATACTACAAAATTTACAATAAACGTATAAATGACTGATATATAATTGTTTATTAATATAATCAAAGAGTATAATTTAATCTACAAAAGGCTGTTTGGCTCTACCCAGATATCTCTGTTCACAATCCTTGCGAGTTGTTTGGCTTTTCAGGACACAAAATATAGAAAAGAAAATGTAAAGTGAATGTAAAATCAGTTCAGTAATATTATCAAGAAAACTATGTACAGTGTGTTTACTTGCTGGAATTACACTTCAAACACACAATTGCGTTCAGTCGTTCTTTCAGGAAAAATGTTCCGGGGGGCATATTTAGTATTCCGGAGGGGGGTCACTGCTGGTACAATTCTATTTATTATTATATTATAGACGTATTATTTTGGTCTCCTCCGAGGGGGCACTCTGAGAGCTCTGGGGAGGCCAGTGTTCCCCCAAAATCATCTCTGGAAGAAGCAGTGGTTGCGTTGATCCGTTGTGTTCTTTTGGCTTATATTGAAGTTTATTCTCCCCTTATATAGCCACAATGAAAATAAATCACAAATGGCATGGTTGTGGGGGGAGGATTGTTTATGCTGTAATGTCAGCCCCTCCGAGGAAATGCGTAAGCTCCAATAGGTTCTTTTATTTCGCAGGGCTCAAACTTCCCGGTGGAGGTACATCGCAGGCGCAATTTTCCCTGTTCTTGAGGTAGGGCGCAAATTTCCCAGACGCAAAATTCTCGACACCATTCGAATGACCTCGGAAGACTATATCTTTTTCAATACTTTTTTGTATTATTTTACTCGAGATTTCTTCATAGCTTCTTATTAAAATACTTACTAATATATCCTCATTTTATTGTCCTAACCAATCAATATGGGTATGTTGTCAGTAAAATATTTAGATTGATCGAGCCTCTGGTGTGTAACCACAGTATTTCATATCATGCCCCCATTATAAATCTTGGCTAAACGAACCAATATATGTTGCCAATAAAATAGTTTAGAATGATTGAGCCCCTGGTAAATAACCACAGTATTTCGTGACAGCCCCCCCCCCCTTCCTATTACCATATTCTAGCTACGTGCCTGACTCAGCTAATTCTCTACATTCTTTACCAAGCACACATTTTCTAAAGCGGAAAATGCTCTCTAAATACCTAAGCTCATTATTTTCAGCAGATGCACAAACTGGGTAACATTCTATCTACATGAAGGTTATATATGTCGATTACTGGAAACCGCTTCTCGCTATCTATTACCATATTTACTATATAATGATTAACGTTAAAACCGGAAATGGTTGATTTGTACCGCTTCCGGTTTGAATATTACATTCATCAGGGAACTCGATTCTTAACTATTGACTCTGTACATCATGGCCAAAATTGATTGGTAATCCATCAGATAGTTCTTGAGACTGTTTGTTTCACTGACGGACAGAATGAATATATGGCTATAGAGTTTTGATAAACTAAATTCGTTAATGAGTGATGATGGAACAAATATAAGAAAGGGAACCAAGAGTACCACCGGGAAAATTTTCGAACACAAAATTAGCCATCGAAAACCCACATGACCTGGGTTAGAATACCATAGATGAAAACTCTATCACTGAGTCATCAATCACCCGCTTATTAGTTTTGTTAATTATTCTATTAATATAAATTAATGAAAGCCTGCTTATGTTAATTATTGAACAATTACATTGTATACTTCGTAAAGTCAAAAATTATAAATTTGTATTTACTGTACATACAGTGAGTGCAGAAAAGTGTTCGTACACCTATGCTATTGAAACGAGAATGCCTGCGAAAAAGAAACAGAAAATTTAAGAAGTGTAATAACACACACAATATGAATAATGAAAACTAAGCTTTATGAATATATCAATAAAGAACCACAAAGACAAGTTTAATGGTCAGAAAGTAAATAAATTCCGTAGAAAATGTATAGAGTAGACGCAAAAAGTGATCGTACACCTGACGTACGAATACGAAACAAAGATACCACAACTAGGGTTCACTAGTATTCACCTGAGTATACACCTCTGTATAGCATGACGAGTAACAGAATGAGTTTAATTGTGAATAGGAGTGAAAAAACTGCACGGTGGGCTGTCGAAATGGGAAGCAACCGAACAGAAACAAATGAGGAGACAAGAAAAGTAATTATTAAAGTGCATAAGAAGGATAAGTCTTTGAGAAAGATAGCAAACCTCAGGGGCAGATCCAGAGGGGGGCGATCGGGGCCATCGCCCCCCCCCCCACAAGAGGAAACTTTCTTATTTTATATATAAATAAAACCATCCATAAAAGTTTGGAGCTCTTAAAAGTAGCAGTATTACTGCCGACCGCCCCTTCCCCAGAAGTCCGTCCTGAATCCGCCCCTGTATAGAGTAGCTACAATCGAGTATTTTCCGCTGTATGTTTGGAGTCGTTGTCTTGCTGAACAATAAATTGTTTTCAAGAACCATCTTCTGCGCACTAGTATGGAGATATTCCTTTAATATGTTAATATACACTTTGTGGATCATCACTCCATCGATAAGGTGGAGACGACCCACTCCTGAGGCACTCATACAACCCCAGACGAGCACGGACCCTCCTCCGTGTCTTACTTTAGGGACGAGATTTTGAGGATTCATCTCTGTATTCACCTTGCGCCATACCATACGCCTCCCATTGGACTCGATAACATTAAATTTACTTTCGTCCGAAAATATGACCCTATTCCAGAAAGAAGCCTGATCCCTTATCTTTATACTCTTTTTCAAACTTTAGTCTCTTTATACGATTTGTCTTGTTCACCCAGAACATTTTCCTGGCTATCCGACCATGATACCCTGCAAATATTCCGCACTGTACTGGCTGATACTTTAACACCGCGTGTTTCCAGATCCGTTGCCAATTGCACAGCATTACTTTTTGGAACCTTTTTTCTTTCCCTAATAATGTAACGTTTAACTTGTTCACTCAACACTCTTGGTCTTCCAGTTCTTTATTATAATTATTATTATTTTATTGTTTTTTTATGGTTTCGCACAGTGATAGAAACATTATACATCGCAATTATTGTGTGTACTGTTGAACGAGGCCTGTCTGCAAGGTTTGCCAGGGGCGGATCCAGGACGGACTTCTGGGGGGGGGGGCGGTCGGCGGTAATACTGCTACTTTTAAGAGCTCCAAACTTGTTATGGATGGGTTTATTTATATATAAAATAAGAGTTTCCTCTTGTGGGGGGGGGGGACGATCGCCCCCTCTGGATCCGCCCCTGACTCTATAATACCTTGAAACAGCTTCGCACACCTCCCCAATCCCCAGACATGAACCCCATAGAACATCTATGATCTGTTCTGGAGACAAGAATCAGAAGGCACAGCTTGTCTACTAAAGAAGGCCTAAGAAAAGCTATTCAAGAAGAATGGGACATAATCAGTCCCGAAGCTACAGAACTACGAACTACTACAGGTGAAATCAATGCCACGAAGACTACAGACAATCATTAACGCACAGGGTAATCCCACAAAATATTAAATAACGTAATATACTTTATAAGCATTAATTCAAGCATAAGTGTACGGTGACTTTTTGAGTTTACAAAAAAGGAATTCTCTCTTTTCTTCTGAACAAAACAGTGATTGTGTTTGTTTGGCCTTTCTCTTGTATATAGAAATAAAATGTATGAATGTGTAGTCTTAATTCTGGTTATATATATATTTTCCACCTCCCGTTCTTATGCTAGCTGTTTTCAATATAAAGTATGCACGGTGTACGAACACTTTCTGCGCTCACTGTAGGTATGTTGACAATAAGCGAATGTTATTAGAATATTTGTTGAGATTTATTTTCCTTCACTGCCTTTCGCCTGGTTAAAAAGTAGTTTGCAGTGCTTTGGAGCAGCTGCAGGTGGGAACGCGATAATGTTTGAGACATACCGGCGACTTTTTTGTGTGTGAAAATAAGACCTTTCTCATAAAGTAGTAAATAACTGCAGTAGCAATTGTCTACGTAAATGATAAAGACATATCCAACTACAAGAAATTAATACAGTATATATAGCCTATTCATTATTGTGTTTCTCTTTCAACAGCTACTAGCTAAGGATGGCCAATTCCAGAATTTTTACTTTCCGGAATCCGGAAAGTAAAATCGGAAAAATTCCGATTTTTTCTAAATTCCGGATTTTTCCGAATGTCGGATTTTTTCCGAAATCCGGAATTTTTCTGAATTCCGGAACTTTTCCGAAATCCGGAATTTTTCCGAATTCCGGAATTTTTCCGAAATCCGGAATTTTTCTGAATTCCGAAATTTTTCCGAATTCCGGAAAGTAAATTTTCCGATTCCGGAAAACAAAATTTCCGGAATCCGGATTCCGGAAAATTTTGGCCATCCCTAATATATATATATTACATCAAATGAATATGCAGAGATTCCACAAATCAAGTAACTACTAGAATTTTATGTTCACACATACACTTAAAAAAATAACACTATTCTCGTAATAAAGGGAAGAACCGCAGAAAATTATAAATGTCACTGAAGCGTCTTTGATCCATACACCAAAAACTCATTATGTAAGTTTTGAATAGGCCTTTTCAAGTTCACTGTCAATATGATTTTTAGCTTTCTTTGCGTCTTCTTCTATCTTAGCATTTTCACTTTCTAGCTCTTTGATTAACAACTTCGTTTTTTTTTTTTCTGTTCATGTCTTTTTCTCCTTGACATTCTTTCCTCATCCAGAGCAGCTTGATAATTCTGTCTAGCAGAACGGACACTATTCAGAAGACTTTGAGAATTTTACGTTGCTGACTTCCCCATTGTATCTGATAGTGTCATACACAGTTCTCTGTGCAACCAAAGTCTCTTCTGTCACGTTCTCAACAATGCGCTACTTATTTACGGAAAAGCCGCTTTCCACATTTGCATTTCCGTAAGAGAGTATTAATGTACAATCGTGAACCTTCATCAAAGCATCTGTCTTACCTTTGTGGCCAGAAATGCATTAGACCACAATTTGTCAAGTCTGTGACACTTTTCATCAAAAGATTAAAGATGCGTTATGGTATTTGGATCACTGATTACACAACAATACTGCCGAGAAGCGACATCAGCTGTGTGGTCTTCAAACCAACTGCTTTCAACCAATGTAGTTAAAAGTTCCTTGAAGCGGACCATCCCTTGATCACATGCAGCAACCTCTGGATTCCTGCAGGTTACGGCTTTTGTCAACTTAAATTTCAGTGGTAACTGTCCCTGCATTTTTATGACCATTTTCTGCAGTATTCTTCAACAATTCCTGTAGAATCTGGCTAGTTCTATATCCTTAACATTTTCCCATCTCTATTTCCTTTTTTGTGGCCAATTCTACATTAACATTTGCTGAATTCAACAAGTTTTCTTCTTTCTGTGCATCAATCTAAATTCAACATGTTCTGGTTTCAGGAATCTTTGCACAAACTCCTGGGCAGCTCTGACAGTGAGTACAGGATGGAAGCTTAAGGGCTGTCACTCTGAAAATCTGTGAGAAATTGTTTAATGTCACTAGATGTGATTTTAAAGAAAGCTAGTTTGGAGCCTAACATTGGATCCTCAAGGCAGTATTTTACTATTTCATAACTGCTACAAGACTGTTAGCTACCATCTTTCAAAGATGATACCTGTTTCACAAATTCTCTGAGAAGCATATCAAGAGCTCGCTGTGCTACTTTTCCATTTAATAACCAACGGACAGAGCAATATTTGTATGGGAACATATATATCTTAGTACGGCCCAGTTGCATTTTTGCTCCTATTTCACTGTCTGGAAATAAGGGAAATAATTGTCTTATCTCCGCAGAACGGAAGGATTTGTGTGTGTCAATTAGTTGTACACACTATTTTAATTTCTGCACTAGTAACATCATTTAACGGATACTTCTTGAAGGTACTGAGTAAAGATCAGAAGATCCAATATTATTACTATTGCCGTTAGATTTATCACAGACAACGCCTGACGAGGAAGGTGAACAAGAAACAGCGCTGGTTTCTGGGTTTTTCACACCTAACGAGGAAGCTGAACACAAAACGTTCTCGGCTTTTCACTCCTGGTGAAGAAGCTGAACTTGGTGTTTGTGATCTTAGAAATGTGTGAAGGTTGGACGAATCACAGATTTTCTTCTTCTCTGTGTTTCTTTCCCTGCATATGGTTATTTAATGCTTGGCCTCCCATACTGGCAACTGAAATAATTGCCTGAAGGCAAAATCGGTAACTTGTACTATAAATATCTCTTTCGCGTTTGACTTGCCAATCTCGAAAGAGTAGGTCCTGGAGCCAACCTTCTTTAAACGAAGTCTTACCATGGCATTGCGAACCCTTTGATGTTCTTCCTGACATCATGAGCCTGGAAAGAGTACAATAACCAAGTTCTTGTTATAGACACCTAGTACACAATCAATTTACAGACCAATAAAGACCTGTGTTTTATATTTTATATTATATATATATATATATCGAAAATGGGAGACGATTCTAAATACTTGCCCTTGTACCTAATGTATCTAACAAGGAAATTTACCTCAACGGGAAATGCAGTGTCTGTAAAAAATATTCTAAAATATCAATAAATGTTAATAAAACCTCAAATTTGTCCCTTAGTTTGTTCTTTAAAAATACAAGGATCTATAGATTAATTCACGCGTAATTCCCACATTTTCCGGAATTTCTTCGATTATGAGAGTTATTGTAACGTGAGAGAGCGTAAATCTTGAAAAACAAATAGTTGTGATAAGAAAGTAAATGAGAGCATTTGTTTAACTACTGGGCCAAAAATATGTATTAAAACATTCGAATTCTATTTTGGTGTATCCTGCCAGCTATTAGTAATATTTTGATATATGTCGCATAGCCTACTGTAATGAATATGTACTTGATTTGGGTCTGAAAATATGAGTTTGAAAATACTGTATGTCTGAAAATATGTTTTTTGATTTAGTTGCCTTTGATAACTTTCTTTACTGTTAGAAGTGCGGTATCGATGTGTCGTAATCAAACTGTAGTGGGATAGTTGCATTTTAAATAATGTTCCGTTATGTTGCAACGTAATTGCACGCATACTACTACCCTTGACGTACTTCAATCAAAGTGTGTTATAAACATGATATGGGACTAACACAGCTTCATGGCCCATGGTCACTGCACATATGGGCTAACCTTAGAGTTGAGTGGCCCGCTGGGTAAAAATTATTTTTAAAGAAATATTAATTTTGATAATTACTTAAGAATGAAAATGAATTTTGTAGCGATTATGAAGCCCTCAACACCACGATGTAACTATTATACATACTAACAGTAGGATATATCTATAGCCTGTAGCTAGCACTACTCACAAGCATTAGCTGTATCCGTATATTGCGTGACTGAAGTTCGCAGCTGGAACGACCTTCTGTACACATAGTGTGTATGACCATGTAGCTTATAACAATTCGTGATTCAACTCCTCGCCTACTCAGTCTTGGACTACATTCTTTAATCTTTCTTTCATTTTCTATGATCTGTATATTCTCTCTTATACGCGACCCATGTTTCTTAAAAATCCAAAAATCTGAGAATTGGTGGTCCTCAGAGATCGCATTATCGGAAAGGAAACTATATATCTCTAGTGGAAGTAAAACATTTACAGTTTGCTGTGGCAACTAAATCCAAAATCTATTTTTGTAAATAATATAATAATACAAATGATTTAGAAATATGCAAAATTACCAAATTATTTGTTACAAAAACTGCCGTCTAAAGCACTTACTCTCAGTCTCCGGATACCAGCTCGAGTGATTAGCTGGCAGTCGTACAATTCGATACGCTGAAGATTATGACAAGAAACTAGATGTTCCAAAGAAGCATCTGTAATAAGTGGGCAATTGTCCAGTTCCAACACAGTTAAGTTTTCCGCAGAACACGGAGACATCCCTAGCTGCCGAATACCTTCATCTGTTATCAATTCACAGTGAGATAAACTCTGTAAGGAAAGGAAGGGAAAAATCAAGTACATAAGTATAAGTAATAAATTCCTAATATATCTACATGGAAAATCATTCTATACAATTAAAAAATACGTCCTGTACGGTACAGGTACATATTTTCAGTTTCTATTCTATAAACATTTGTAATAGAGGACGAGCATCAACCAAAAGGAAATTTTACGCAAAAATATAAAATTTGGATACTACAAAAATTTTGTCTAATTTCACAATTCGAGAATCGTACGTAACTTTTATTAAAGCTATCAATCAAGTTAAAATAGAGAAATGAAACCTGGATATGAAATAGGATGCTATTATTACTAATTACATAATTTAACAAAGAAACTATTACAATTACACTGTTTATTTATGATTATATTCTGAATGCTTTATTACAAAAAGTATAATATGCATAATACCTATATCATTATACATTACCACTGCCATAAAAGAAAAGTTCTACTTCTGAACTGGCTACTTAGATATTAGAAATTGTAACCAGAGAAAAAAAAAAAAGCAAATTACGAATCATGTACTTGTGCACGGTCGTTATTTGTTTAAGTGATAGATTTAATTCAATGAAACTTTAAAGTGGATTTTAATGGAATTTTGCACAATTGTTTTCTATGTGTATAAATGTCTGTATGTAGTTAGATGCGCAGAAGACAGTATCTGCAGGTTTGGCCAAAACTGAGCTAGTAACAACAGACAAATCATATGATCATTAGACATTAACTGACAAAAGCAAAAACCTGTATCTATAATATTTAGTAACATTAGTATTTATAATATTTAGAATAATATTTAGATATAAGTCTTACCGTATTCGCATGCTTGTGGGTTTTAGCTAAGCAGAAATTCGTAATTTTCTCAAAACCAGTTTTATAGCATACACGGCTTTTTGCCTTTGAATGGCAGTGTTATACAATTTCTGTGGGTGCATAGTACAAATTGCATATATTCATGGAATGGCAGCAGCATAAATCTTAGATTTTCAATCACTTTTCTTGTTTTGAATTTGAAACGCTGACAGCAGCTGGTTCTCTTTTTTCCGCTACTCTTTCTCCTAATTCGCTGTTCACTTCGTTAATGATCTTCTATCTGCAAAATCTATCTTCCTATGTATTACCACTGTTCTGCAGCATTCCATTCGTTTCTAGACGTTCATTCCATATACACATTTACGTATAATAATAATAATAATAATAATAATAATAATAATAATAATAATAATAATAATAATAGAAGAAGAAGAAGAAGCAGGGGAGGTAGATAGAAGATATGAAGAAGTAGCATAATATGCAAAATACCTATATCATTATAACAGTCGACTATTCCACTCCAGACTTTACTTGTGTTACTCAAATGAAGCACAAGCAATAATCAACCTACACAAATGGATATGATACATGCAACCATGAAATTCCCTTAACATTCCCAGATTTTTTTTCTCCTATACCGGAATTATTTGTAATTCTATGACGGAACAGTGCTGAATTCTTAAAAGAATACCATACTTACTTCCTGAAATCTACTCTACAAATCCTTTTGCTCTCCGATAATCATTGCCGTACATATGCTCGAAATATACTATAATCCATAGAATTTGTAAGCATTATACTGTTCAACAATTATTTTCTTAGATATTCATTAAAATATGAAAAATAACTTATTGTACACATCTGTTCCTTCCAATAACATTTAAACAATTCAGGATTCTTTCTCTATTATATAAAATTTACAAGTTTGTAACACGGAACTTAAAAATTTTAGATCTTGCGTCACTGAAATACTCCAATTGTTTTCAAAATCCATATATATATAGCCACATGGTTACACTGGTCGACATGGGTTTAGATCAGGGTTTGAAAAAACCCAGGCTTTTTTGAAAAAGCCCAACCCACCTGGGCCCATATGGGTTTTTTCGGGTTTAATCGGTTTTTTTCGAAATATTTCAATGTCTTTGGGGTAAAAGTGTTAAAATGTGATTTATATTTCAAGATTGTCATTGTCACAACTTGCAACAATAATCTACTTACTGCTGTTTTGAAAAAAAAATGGCCGCCATTTTGAAATTTTACATTCGATCGACGAGAAATTCTCTACAGCAAATTTAGCATATCTCGTGCTTCCACCGTCAAAAATTCAACTTAAAAGACTGAAAATTGTGCTTCGTAGCGTGGATATTCGCTGTTTTGAAAAAAAAATACCGTCATTTTGAAATTTTACGTTGGTATGCCGCCAAAACTGTACAGGAAATTTAGAGTGTTTCGTGCTTGTTCTCTGACAATTTTAACTTAAAAGGCCGAAAGTTGTAACCTGTAGTGTGTGTGGTAGAGGCAGACAAACGAGTTAAGTTGATTTTGTGTTTAACGCCCCTTTCAGCAGCGAGGCTATACGAGACGGGACCTGGTGATTAACGTGGAGTCCGAACCACATGAGCTCCCTCCGGGAAGCAAACCCGGGTCCCACGCCGAAGACGCGTACACTAACCGCATAGCCATGAAGAAGCTCGGCAGACAAACGAACAAATGTAGATCAAGTCATCCAGAAGCCTGACTGACGTTCGCCAAATATGAATACCAAAAGGGGTCTATTAATTTAAAACAAAGATACAATTCATGCTGTATGAAATAAATAAATGTTTTAAAATGTCTTATATGAAATAAACATCTTCCAGCGTAAATAAACCTGTCATATTTTCTCCATGAGAATACGGGACACCTCAGATCCCCCCCCTCCTCAACTTTCCAACACAATGCAATGAACTGTAGACTGTTATAAACAAAAGTATAATAGGCCGCAGTGGTTCAGTGGTAGAGCGTTCACCTCTAGACTCTAGTGCACGGGGTTCGATCCCAGCTCGCGCCAAGTGAGCTTTGTAATGGACAAACACCTTGTACGTGGGTTTTCTCGGGATTCTCACGTTTCCTCCCACTTTCTTCATTCCACCATTTCATTCATTTCTCATCATCACCGTCACCTTGAGCACAGCAGGCATAACCGCGAGACTAAAACTAAAAGATTTATTTTATTTTATTTTTTCAAGAATATAATAGGCAAAAGTTCACTAAGCAGCAGCTGCTTTACTCTGTTCGTACCCTGCAATTAATTGTATAGACTGAAGATGCCTAAAAAGTTAAGATGTGCTATAAAAATGCTTTACAGGAAAACAATATGCAAATTATTTAAATCAGTGGTACAATCTATCTACAATATTCTTCGCGCGTTTAGCAATACTTATTTATATGGCTATATTTGCCAAAATTACGTTCGTCAGTTTAATCTCCTGAAAAGCGGATTTTTTCTTCTTGTGTCGTGTGAAATTGTGAGGGCCAGATTTACATTTTTCTAAGACTTGGAAAAAAGCACAATTCTGTGCCCCTAGCATCTGAAAAAGATTATAATTCTTAACTTACCTAATGTGTTGCTGGAGAAAAGGTTAGTCATCTTCCCTGTGTTTGTAAATGTGGAAACACTCAAATCTTTTTTAATATATAATGTTTCGAAGAGTATCCGAGTTTCCATCAAGTGCAATGGAAAAAGTAGCATTGCAAATTTCGCTTGCTATCAAGTCGAACAGGGTGGTGTAATAACTTCCTCGAAACTGTTACATGCAACAGCGTACTGTTCATTCACTAATTACAGGATTCCCAGCCAATGTCAGAATTTTTTGTTTTTCACTTTTCGAATAAGCTGATAATGGTAGCAGAAATGGAATGGAGTTAAAATACGGGACATTTCTCTGTCCCGACTAAATTTACGGGGACGCGAGACTTTTCCGTATTGTACGGGACGGATGGCAGGCTTAAGCGTAAAATAAAATTTTATTGTTGAGGTATTCATTTCCGACCCTTCTGCGTTTAATTCGGGAATTTCCCGAGCAATTCTTTCACGGCGTGTACATCAAAACTTCCATAGTACCGAAATTTGAATTCAGCACTTGAAATAGTAAGCGTTACATAGTCTTCGGAACTCCGAGCATTAAGCTTCTTAAATTTGACAAGAATTTTTATACTATTGCTGGTGTTGATTCTACAGAATGCTCATTTGAAGAGTAGCAACAAATGACTGAACTAAACCGTTATTGTTGGAAAACCAAATTTTAGTTGAAGAAACTTGTGTTTTACATCAAAGGTAAGAAATAATACTAATAGTTTTACTAATGTATTTACATATGTACTATTACTACCGACACCTATGACCTTAAACCCGTCAAACGTATGAGTGATAATGTCCCTCGGTGTCGCCAAGTCGACGAGCACACTATTTACGGAAAATATTTTCTAAAGTACAAAATTGCTTATTCTACTCCAAATAGGCTATAAGCATAATCCATACATTAATTTGTTCTATAACTATCTCAAGCTAAGTTTTTATTTTTTTAAAAAATTCATTTAGTGCATTCAGAACTTTATAAAGGTCTTATGTTGAATGTTGTTGTATACCTTAACGTCAAAGCCTCTAATTTGCCCACGGAAAGTCTAAAATCTGATAAAAATCACTTACAATGTGATCACCTTAGTTGTACCAATAATATACGAACAAATAGGTCAAAAACCCAGGTGGGTTTTAAAGTGGGTTTTTTCAGGTGGGTCCAACCCGATTTCTTTTGTTCCCATCACCCACAGTTTTTCTAATTTTACCCGGTAGATGGCAGGGCGCATAATATTACAATAATGGATAATTTAGACGTTCAAAGTTTTGTTGTAAATTCTTAAAAGTAACCGAAAGAAATACGTAATTTTTTGCTGTTATAGCTAGCCTCATTAACTGATGTAATAAAGTGCAATTTTTTCATGTATCATATTACTTAATGTAAGAAATCACGGTAAGTGTTACGTAAACAATTTAGGTATACACAGCTCTAGGATACGCTGTTTTGGTCAAGTTTCTCTGCGGTTTGTTGCTTTGAAACAGTGAAACAATGTCATCTAGAGAGTGTGTGAATTCTCCAGACATTTTTTGTTACATTTGCGGATGTTATGTAGTGAAGAGACAGAGACAACGTGTAACAAAATTTGTGAAGGATGCATACAATGCATATTTTGGAATGAAATTAGGTGACCAGGACAAAAAGTGGGCCCCACATACAGTTTGCAAGACTTGTGTGGAGGCTTTGCGATTATGGACATGCGGCAAGAAGAAAGCCCTGTCGTTTGGAATCCCAATGGTATGGCGTGAACCAAAAAATCATGTTGAAGACTGCTATTTCTGTGCTGTTAACGTTAGTGGTTTTAGTGCTAAGAACAAAAGTAAGGTGAACCATCCAAACAACATACAATCAGCTATCAGATCTATAACTCATGGGCCTGATATACCTGTACCGTACCATGTGTACCTACTATTGTCAAAAGTTGTTCTAGTAACAGTGAAGTTGAGGTAGAATTAGAACAGCGTGATGATGATGCATTGTATCCTAGTACGAGTACTAGTCTTCCAAAGCCACTTACACAACATGAACTTAATGATCTTATGAGAGATTTAAATTTACCAAAAGAGAGTGCCCAACTTCTTGGTTCCCGGTTGAAGAAAAATTGTCTCTCGTCTCCTGAAACACATTTTTCATGGTACAGGCACCGAGAGAAAGAACTTCTACCATACTTCACTGAAGAAGAAAATTTAGTGTATTGCAACAACATAAGAAAAGTGATAGAATTCTATGGTATTGCATACAATGCAACAGAATGGAGATTCTTTATTGATGCATCGAAGGCCAGCTTGAAAGGTGTTTTGTTGAGCGACGGTAATGTATTACCATCGATTCCCATAGCATATTCTGTGTTCTTGAAGGAAACGTATGAAACGTTGAGACTTATTCTCGTAAAAGTGAAATATGAAGAACATGGTTGGTCAGTATGTGGCGATTTTAAAGTGATAGCATTGTTGTTAGGTCTCCAATCCGGGAACACAAAATTTCCCTGTTTTTTGTGTGAATGGGACAGTCGGGACAGGGAGAATCATTGGAAAGTGAAAATGTGACCACGTAGAAACTCTCTCTTTCCAGAAAAGAAGAATGTGACACAACAGCAATTGGTGCCATCGTCTAAAATACTACTCCCTCCATTGCACATTAAGTTAGGAATCATGAAACAGTTCGTTAAAGCATTAAACTCGGATGGGGAATGTTTTAAATACATTGCAAGTAAATTTCCAGCAATCAGTGATGGGAAACTGAAGGAAGACATTTTTGTTGGCCGTCAAATAAGAAAGTTGATGCTTGACTGTGAATTTGAGCAAATAATGACAGAAACTGAAAGGGAGGCCTGGGTTAGTTTCAAACTGGTAGTTGCCCATTTTCTGGGAAATGAAAAACATAAGAACTATGAACATTACGTGAAAAACCTTTTGGAAAATTTATGTAAACTTGAACGCAAAATGAGCCTAAAGTTACATTTCCTCAACTCCCATCTTGATTTCTTTCCACGCAATCTCGGAGACTACAGTGAGGAGCATGGGGAGAGATTTCATAAAGACATAGCAGAGATGGAAAGGAGATACCAGGGGAGATGGAATGTTAACATGACGGCAGATTATTGCTAGATGTTGAAAAGGGATGTTCCCGTGTCGAGCGTCAGCGATGTTAGGAAATCGAAGCGAATGAAGTTAGATGCTAAGTGACGTAATGTATTTGTGATTTTGTATGTGGGTGTAAATGAAAATGTACATTTACATTAACATTAATTTTACAATCTTGTGGCATGTCGCATACATTTAAGAACTACAAAAATTGTGAGAAATGCCTGAACTTAATATGTAATACGTTTCGTTAAGTCCCTTATAGGCTTAGTAATAAAACAATACACCTGCTGATGCTAATATGTTTTAACGATTTGTGAAAAATGTGACGTGATAGAGAGAAACAGATTTTATTTTTGAAATCAGCATTAAAAATCCATTCGAAGTTACCTATTCATTTCAAAACATCGCTCAACTTTTGAAAAAATGTCGACCAGTGATGGAAACACCTGCCGGTGTGTGACCATTCATTATACAATGAATCAGTGTCTGCAGAGCAGCTCTGATTCATCGTGGAATGGAAGAACGAAAGACAGGAATACTTTCCAGAGGACTTGTGTACCGTTCCTGCGCTCAGTTCCGTCAGCGACGATGGAGAACTGAACTGACAACAGGTGTCCAACAAGTGATGATGACTGGTAACTGAGCGGGATCAGATGAACTCGTGTAGTTCATCCTGATTTTCATGAAAACAAGCCTCGACAGCTGGAGCAGGGTGAAGTGCCAACTGATTTATCTTGGAAAATTGACTCATTGACCGGAAATATCTGGACAACTAAAATATCCACAATTACTGACAGTAATGTGGCCTGTAAGCGTAATCACAGGACTAAAGAAGTACCAGGAAATTGCGGCTCACAGCATCACAGAGTGAGTCGCTTCCATGTTTCACGCTGGGAAAGAGACAATTCACAGTATAAGCTCCTTGGGCATACACAAATACAACCTGTTGTTCGAAATAAAGTGAAGAGGATTCATCGGACCACATTATGCATATCCTTCCGCTGCACATTTTGCATGTCCTTGGCAACTGAAACTTCTTTTCCATTCACTATCACTCTTCGTCAGTGTTTTGTCATGATGTCTGATAAGACTGTCGCCACCTAGGAGACTGTTCATCGCGGCACTTCTTACATACCTTTGCATCAATTAATTATGCACCCACAATTTGGTCTATAAAACTCATAGACGTCTCGCATTTTGCATCACCACAGTCTGCCCGCTTCAACACCTCTCCGTTCTAGTCTGTCTAACGCACTACAGACGATCACCTAACACCATTAACAACGGCCAGGTGTCATATACGAATCCTTAGTGTTGAAATGAAAAGAAATTTTTCACTTTTATGACATCCTCAAGGTTATCAATTCGCATCTTAGTGTGTTGCAAACTATAGGCGTTTCCCTTATTTTCATAAGCATCTGTATACACATGAACAATGTTTTACTTAATTAAATTCTCTAGCGCATAAAAAAGTATAATAAGATTCTTTTATATTCGTGTTTTCTAGGGTAAACAATTTTGAAACTACTACTCACAAGTTTCTCCAGTCTGGGACAACCCATTGCCAGATGAATAAGCGTTGTATCCGTTATCAATACACATTCTTCTAAGTCCATTTTCTCTAGTAAATGGCAGCTCTGTACAAATAAGAGGGAAAAATTAACAATAAATAAGTTATTTTCACAACTTTAAAACATCGAAAACTAAAGATAGTTATAAGTTATATGCAAAATCTGAGTCTATCTATAACTTTCCAATAAATAAATAAATAAATAAATGCACGAAATAACTTACGTACTTCACACTACTGCTTTGAACAGTTAAAAGGAAATGCAACGCTCGGAATTCATGAAAATATGATATGGTAGAATAACTGTATTACGTATTTAAGAAGGGGACGATATTTTCCCTTTCAACTACTTTGTACTCCAAATCATGACGATAAAACTGATTAAGTACGCTCATAAACGTCTGGCGTAAGTCTTTACTGAAAGAACTGATTATAAACTCCAAGTTTTCTTCCTTTATTTAATATTTCTCGGAAATTGTTTCGTATCTTCCGACACCGTGTCTTCTATGACATTTAGGTAGCTTTAGGTAAGTTACTATTTGTTTTTTAATGTTTGTTTTCAACATGAAGGCTCTATGAGTAATGCGCCAATAGCTGCACATACACTTCGAATGTGTACTCCCAGCGAGAATCCAGTCTTTTGCACCAAATGCACCACAAACCTTCAGTTATAACGTAACTCCCACTATTACCAACACGCAATATAAACTCTCACTACTGTCAATATTATATATATAATGTAAAATGACGAGTCTTTCTCGGAATTTGCGATCTAACTCTTGTTACGCCCCTGTAACGTTTAAAACTAGTAGATACAAAATGTTCAAATTTTGTATCATCCAAATATTAGCAGGGGGACATTGTTTGGCACACTCTGTGATACCATAAGCATAAGGCTAACAATGTTTTCTGTCCATTAGTTTAAACCAGTACTATTCAACCTTTTTTTCTCGCGTACCCCTAGAAACAGTTCGCCATCCAAGTACCCCTGAAACTGTTTAAAACAAATTAAATCGAAATTAACTTATTAAACGTAATACACATGCTCTGTTGTTTAAAGGGAGTGGGCAGATAAAGATCCAACAAATAGACAGTCAGTGTGGCAGGGGGATAAAGTATACATCCGAAAAAATTAACTTGGGAAATTTCAAAACATATGGGAGACATCCAGTTCTACTCAGGAGGATTTTCCCCCTATCCTCCCTGATAATTCATACACCGAGGACAATGTTAAAATTCAAAAACTAGAAGTAACTTTAGAACTAACCTGTTAATGAGATGACTGAGCTTGGTCGAATCTTCGAGAGTGCGAGAATCAGAGCTGCTTCTGGATTCAAGCAACATCTGTGCTTCGTTTTTATTGATGTTAATGTGGAGAATCCCTATTCACACAAATATGTTGATGGAAATGGAAGAAGTTGTGAAATAGCACTGTCACTAATTTCATTGTAGTCTTTTCGAGCATAAATACAAAAGTCACAAATTGACAAGTTATCAAATTTCATTTTCAGTGAACTGTCAACAAACATTGCCAGCAGACCTCCAGAAGCAGCATTACGTGCCCCCGGTTGAATAGCACTGGTTTAAACGTTACAAGGCCGTATCAAGACAAATGATCCATCCTGTACTTAGAGACGTCGGAAAGTATACAAATGTATCCCTCCCAAACGGCCGTTATTTTCGATGTGATGTGACCATTTATACAACAACCGTCTTCCTTGCAAGTCGACACTTAGAATTTTCGAACTACCCGCAATATCTTATTGAACATGTTCCCGTGTGCATACTATCTAGCAAACAAATTCGTAACCATATACCTGAAACGATCTCCTGTATTTCCAGTTTTCTAGGCAGAAGTTTTGTAACTCTTAACTAAGACTTCTTTAATTGCTTCGCGGTGCTGGCGAAGAAAATTGTCTATACCCGGAATCAAACTAGAAGTGCGTACAGCAAAAGCACGCGTGATAATTATTTGATAACACCTACACTATTTATATGAATTACTTATGCGACAGAATTCGCTTAGTATAGTGTGATAAATTGACTTATATAGACTGGGGTTTAGAAGGAGGAAAAATTTAAACCTAAAATAATGTTTAATGTAATATTCTTCTTAATGATACAAATGAAATGTACGTACCCTGGCCAACGCCTGGAAGCCTGTATCTGTAAATTGCGAGCATCCTGCTACCTCCAGTGTGCTCAACTGATGACAATGTTGAGCAAGTACAATAAGCGAAGTATCTGTGAGATGCGAACAACTAGACAAACACAAATAATGGATTTTTGGACAGTTTTCTGCAAGGTGTTGCACTGCTTCGTCAGTAATATTCTGAAACAGAAGTACGATATATGTAAATATCCACATACAACTGAACTACAATAGAACCATTTTTATAAAGAAGCTCAATCAGAAAAGAACATCTTAACACATACGCTTCCCTAAGGATATGGTAAGAAACAAATATACACAAGCACAAACAACTCTTTAAAGAAAAACTGACGCAGGTAATTATCAAATTAATCGACTTATTATGATTAGATTGTAAGGTTCCTTTTATCGCCGAGGTTATCTGAGACGGTATCCGAAGATTTCTTAAAGTGTGATTTGAAGTTAAAAAGACATACTATTAAATTCTCAATATCCTTTTAACTGCATTGTATCTGAATTCTACCCTCTTCCCTTATTTCCGTTTTCTTCTACCATTAGAGAACAGAACAGAAATACATGGTAAAACTAAACATGAATGATGTTAATATCTTTAAAAAAAATGTTCGCCTTCCAATCTTCAATTTTACTCGCAGATTTTAATACAGATTCAGTACATATTCTCAAGTATAAATAGTAAAAGAAGAGATTAAAAAAAAATGAACCGACATAATACACAACATTTAAAAATGATCCAGAGGGGAAGTGAAAGTATACATTATTACCCTCCATCCCTTAATCAGATATTAAGAATGGTAATAATGTATACTGTATTAACCTCTTACCCTTCTTTACACAACGTATTTTTTGATGCTATGTTTGCTGTGAGAAAACCACCTACTATCGAGAACCCTACTGTTAACACTTAATTATGTCTTTCAATATGTTTTAAAACCTTTCATTTGAATATCGATCTTGGGTTTCATTTATTGACCTTCCATCATTTACTGTATAACGAATGTCCCTCATATGCCTTAACAAAATACACCGGGGATTAATTTTTCTTCGAATCCCTAATATGCTTATCAAATGATGTATATATGCGTTCTGATGTATATATTGCGTTCCGTCCTACCTACATACTTTTCTTCACGTTTGCAACGCACTTCATACACGTTCAAATGGACCTCCGAGTGTTTAATACATGTTATATTTGATCAATTTTTTTCTCCACAATGCTTGGAGATCAAAAAGCCGATTTATTAATTAAACGATGAAAAACCATTCCTCTATTTGAAGCCTCAAAAAGCAGAAGGTAACCACATTGTGTAATGTTTTATAATAAGAAATTTCATCTATACTGATGATAACGGAGGTTTACCGTTGAAATCATGTGGTCTATATCACGCATGTGCAAGTTAGAACACTAGGTGGGCCAATCACAGAGGACTTACTGCGGTCGAGGGCGGTATGAGATAATGAATACATTTTCACAAGAACTGAATAGCCATATTCAATGGAGAAACTCGTTCATCGTACACTAACATCACAGAAACACAAAAACTGTTATAAAGGACAACCAAAATATTTAGTAAGGAAAAAGCAGAAAATTTATAATATTTACTAAAGAAAAGCAGAAAACAATTTATAATATTTACTAAAGAAAAGCAGAAAACAATTAATAATATTTACTAAAGAAAAGCAGAAAACAACTATTTATAATCTCTTGATGTTCGGTGATGTATTGGATGTCCCAACGTGGAGGATATTTTCAAAGTGGGCATTAGCTATTCAGGAAAAAATTTCAATTCAGTTTAAGAAATTACATAAATAAATTCTCGATAACGGGCCAGATGAAAGAGGCCAATGGGTGTGAAAGGCCCGAAGCGTAGCCATCGATATATACAAGGCCTAAGAACCATGACGTCACGAGGTTTATGTGTCATAACCAATAAGGCCACCTAATTCCCGAGACTGCATACATTTTTTTAAAAGCCCTCCACTCATCCTTGCCAGCGTTTGCTTAACGACCTAAGACAGTCGCTTTTGCTTCAGACAATTTCAATGGAATCTCTCCCTACAGAGATGGCACTCTTTGTTAATGACTAATAAATTTTCTTCATTTATGAAATTTTCTCCTCTTGAGTCTAAAACATTACTATTCTAGGTCGAAAGCTTTGCGTTTGCGTCAATAAAAATTATCATTTTTTGTTTTCTATAATTCTGATATATAGTTCTTAGTTTATGAATATATGGTTCTCTTGATGTCTGCATTGAAAATAAGAATTCATCAACATGAAGTTACCGGCTGTTGATATGATCTCGGCACACACTATCCATCTACCAGAAAAACATGAAATTTTAACTTTATATGTTAAAATTCTACCTAAATTTAACTATTTTTCTTAAAAATGAAATGAAATAAATATTTCAGTTTAACGTTCCACGATTACATCGTTTTAGGCTAAGGGAGACAGATGATTAAGGCAAGTGAATGTGATGGAAGAATTGGTGGAATGAAATGTGGAAGGAAACGGGAGTCCTCCAAGAAAACCCACGGATAATATTTTGCTGACCACAAACTTGGCCGGAAATCGAACCAGGGATCCCACGCACCGGAACTAAGTGCTCTACCACTGGCCACCGTGTCCCCATTATTTTCAAGTTAAAATTTTAGCGTTCCTATAATAAAAATGCTTAAAATACCGTTAAGCTTTTTTTTTTTTTTTTTTTAAGTTGAGACTAAGGTAAATTACCTCCTTGTATTCAAAAAGATAGTTTTACAAAATATGTCTGTGATCGTAATAGTTGTTTTTTTAAGTTAAAATTTTGGCGCCCAGAAACCTTGCTAAACGAGTTTCTCGGAAGATCACGCAAAATTGATTTCTCGCAACCAGGAAGTTCTCATAAAATTTCATGTAAATCGTTACACCCGGTTTCAAAATAATGAGTTTTGAATCTTTCTTCCATTTTAATATGAAAGCCCTACCAATGATGTCAATTTCGTTCTCAGGCCCGGGGGCGTTTGCTGCACATGGCTTATCTATATAGAATTAGTGGTGCTTAATTAAATAAATTTCTTCAAATATGCGTCCATTCATCTCTTGCAAGATAAATTAATGCATATTTTTGTAGATTTCTCCGCATCCTTTTTCAATGTTTTGTTTTGTGTACTGTATCCAGCATTTGTGCTACTTTAGAGTTTACCGAATATGAACAAAAATGTACAGTGAAACTGAAGATGCAATGGCGAACTTGGTAAATACATTATATATTAACTGGAATGCCCAGTTGCGCATAACTAAAACTGTGAATGTTGTTCCTGCGTAATCGTATTTCACTATATACAGAGTGGAGCAGAGAAACGGAAAATTTTGACGTAACGTAATTTGCAGGAATAAATACACGGAAAATATCTTTTATTGAGGGAAGTGCATGTATACTGTATGCCATTTATGTTTTCATTACAAAATGTCACGACTCTGTCTCTTTACTTCTTAAAGATGACGTCGGAAAGATATGCTCCCTTTCGGCGTTCATATTCTAATAGTCTGTTTTGGAAATTTCGAAATGCTCGCTGTAGCATGTCTCAGAGAATGGCAGTAACTTCATCTTCAAAGTTCTATTTCAGCTCATGGATAGTTGCAGGACATGTAGGGCACACCCTGCCTTTAAGATATCCCGACAGGAAGATATCGGACACACTAATATCAAGGTATCTCGCAGACCATGGAATGTCACCGTTACGTGAAATGACGTGCCTTCCAAATAACTGGCAAAGGCTTTCATCGACTGTCGAGCAGTATGTTACATGGCTCCGTCCTGCTGAAGCCACATGTTTTCGATGTTAAGGTTGCGATCGTGGAGTCTTGGTGTAAATAACGTTTCAAGTATATCAGCATACCGAGCGGATGTTACTGTTGTTGCAATGCCATCCTTACGTTCAAACTAGTAAGGGCCAATGACACCATGATATGAGACAGCACACCATACTGTAACCTTGGCACTATGTAATGGACGCTCGTGAAGCTCACAAGGATCTTCCTGTGCCCGGTAACGGAAATTTTGTTTGTTAACGTATCCGTTAAAGGGAAGGAGCTTCATCTGGCATCCATATGTTGTTCAAGAAATTGGTGTACTCGTTGATTTTAGCATCACTGAACTCCCCTACGTGATATAGTGTCTCGTGAATGTAATTTTTGTACAATCTGCAACTTATAGGGGTGGAATTCGTGCATTACTCTTTCTACGTTTTGTCGTCTAATCTCAAGCGCAGATGCAAGGTGTCTAACGGAATGGCGAGGGCTCATCTCGATGGAAACTCAAACAACTACAATATTCTCTTGGGTACCATCCGAACGCCACCTGAAAGCTTCTTATTCAAGGCTGAACTAGTGTCTTCAAAATCACGTACCTACGTTGTAACCGCATGAGCAGATGGAACACGTCCATGACGTCCTAATTGGTAATGCTGTCGAAATACCCTTTGCACAGTAGTCACACTATCGCCCTGCTTGTAAAATAGCACGTTCCGCACCACTCCAATGTTGTATGATTACTAAATAGCAACGCGTTCACAACAACCAGGCATCGGTTCCGAATAACTGCCGGCACTACAGTGTTGCCAACTCTAGCGTTCAAAATTTCCCATTTCCTAGCGCCATCTTGTACACTGACAACCTGAAAACTAAAAATGCTTGTAGAACTCTCTCTTGGATATGTGGTTAGTGTAATCGCCTTTGGCACGAAAGAGCCGGGTTCGATTTTCAGTTGGAGCTCATGTAGTTCGGATACTAGTAGATACATGCCTCATATTGCCTTGTGTTGAAAGGGGTGCTAAATTCGAATCCAACAAACCAAAAAATTTATATGGATAATACTACTTAAAAAAGTTTTTTTATACCCTTCATATCAACAAACACATAATTAATCAATAGTAATGTACTAATATGCCTATAGTAATAACAAGAATATAAAAGCAAGAAACACATTTTATAAACAACACGTATCATCATCATCAATATATGTATGAAGGTCTACTGGAAACAATTAACTAAAGACAATCTCTATAAACATTTCATATGAAGTAGAAAAATAATAACAAAAATATATATATATATTACCACAATACAAGAACTTTAGATCTATCACATTTATTTAGAAAGTAAACACATAACAGACAAAATAGCGATATTTCGTAATGCAAAAATACAGACAATTATTTTTAAAGCTTTCCAAATACTCACAAAAGAAAATCCACAATAAAATTTGGGCCAAGTCAATCTTAATCAATCAATATTAACACAAACAGGATTATACTAATAAAAACAACAAAATAAAAACTTACCATTCACAATTACTTTCTACTTCCCCCTTTCAGAAAAATAAAGACATATATGTGTAAGTTTAGCAACAGACACAATTCTAGATAAATTGTCTCTGGTTAAGAGCAGATAGTGGAAAACTGATCATTAGAAGAAAGAATGCTTCAATATTACTTCTCTAATATTTAGATGACGTTTAGAGTCTTACCCCCCTCCCTTTAAAAAAAGAAAGGAAAGAAAATACTATCGTTGACCTCGCGCTTCAAAGTTTATCCCACCGAAGAAGACTGTATGACAAGTAAAGTTCGAGAAAGAAAACTCTCCTTGCCGTTGATTCGAGTTTTATTTATTTATTTAGTATAAAACATACTCTGCGCGCGAAATTCGCAACATCGGAATGTTTTGCCCAATCCATTGGGCTTAATCAGGCATGTGAAGAACGAAGGTCTTCCAATCTGCTTCCATTTTTTTATTTTCCTTCGCAGATTCTCAACATCTGTTATTTCTTGTTCACATTGCATACGAAATTACAACTATTTTAATTCTTAAATTAAATAATTAGCACCCTATCTATACTCTATACAAACTGTATTTTATATCTCTATCTACCTATCTCTATATATAATTCTACTTCAGTTTTCATACCTACGCAATGAAGCCCAATGAAATTGGCAACATACTGTGAATAAATTAGAGACTACTAACCTTGCTCTTTGTTGTGGTATGAATTTATTAAATAATCATAACAGTGGAATTTTCGCTGCCTTTCCTGGCAGTACTTTCTTGCCTACGATAAGAAGAACGGTTAGTGGGAATGGCAAAAATGAAATTAGATGGGTATTAAATATGGACACTATAAAATATAAACATTAACATACTGTAGCCTCCCTCCCATTTTGTTATCTCCAGCAACTTTTCTTTCCTGTATTGAAAATGCTACAACAAAGGGCAGCGAAAATTCTATTATTTAAAACTGTTCCGTTAATTTGGAATACAGCAGAGAAGAGGAAGGTTAGTGAGTAATTTTGCAGTTACTTATAAATAACACAAAGCTTCAAGCGGATTATACTAACGAAACTTATGAGTTCTGTTTAAGAAATTCGTTCAAGTAAGCCCATAGTATTTTATATTAAACAGAGCGAAGTTTGGAAGTAAATTAGTTTCATGGAGAGATTATAAAACTAAGAACCTGACAGCACTGAAAAGCACGATTACGAAGCTACCCACTATCGAGAGGACTTCCAAATATTCAAAATTCTTATAAAGAAGATAAAAATAACAGAACACTCACTGTGCAGCCATGTAAATTTATAATTTCTAATTGTGGACAGAAACGTGCTAAGTTGCTCACAGCTTTGTCATTCACTTGAGGACATCCTTTAGAAATGAATGATCGAAGCTTTTCACATCCTCTAGCTAAAGCTTCAACGCCTGAAATTACGAAAGTTCAAAATAAATATGAATTTTACCATACTTTTAATCTAAATGCAGTACATTTTAATTATATTTATACGAACATTACATAGAACAAGTATATAATGTGCTCCTAGTTGTATCTTAGTACGACATTTCTTATCTAATAGGAAAACGTAGTTTCAGCTTCCACAGTACTTTAGTACTGCTTTAGGAACCAATTTTACTGCAAGATTACAATCTACTTACTCTAAAATTACATAATTAAGTGTCTAAAAATTCAATGTCATGAGTGTAATCTAGTTTTTTTGAGTGTTCTGAAATATATTGTAAATATGACACACTATATGTTACTTATATTTACAAATAACACTATAAACAACAACAGTTACATTTGACTAAATTTTTCCTTTAAATAATTATTCAAATATATCAGATTGTTTTCGGAAGCACATTGGTCCAGTGGTAGAATAATCAATAGTGCGACGGCTCGTTGGTTCGATTATGGCATGTACATTTGCGATGGATCTTTTCCTACCCGTGGATTCCTAGTACTCTTATTTTGTTTCACAATAATTTTCTGCAATTTATCCATCAGTTTTCTTTTGCCCACAGGTATATCTGGAATTACCTATATTTTTCATACTTTTTTAAAATTTTGTTGGTTGTCTGGCAGGGTGATTTAAATCATTTGAATTTTTAAATATAAATCATTGATTTAAATCAGATTCCGAAATAAAGTGAAAATAAGTGTAGTCCCGTTTCCGTTATTATTTCGATTATGGATGGTAATAATCATAATACAATGAGAGACTAATGTATGTATAGCACAATATGAAAACGAGTGTCATGCAGAGGATTATTAGGGAAAATCCGTTTGGAACGGGTAACGGGGGAATTCAGCTTTCTTCCCTTCGTAACTTACGGTTTGTAAATTGTTAACTATTCCACCGAGAAAATCACAATTGACATTTAAGACGAAAATTCTTTTGTGTGCACATCTGTTTGTTCGTTCCCAGATAATAGGAACGTATTTAGGGGGCTCCGATCCCCTCTCCGAAACTTAAGCGTCTTCACTACAGCGAAATTAACTACCGCTAATTTTACAGCTTTTCTATAATATCTTCAAAACAAATTAAAATATTCGAAAAGCAGAAACGTAGTGAACTAGACAATACGATTTTGCATGTGATACCGTTATCACAACTCATCTATTTGCTTTCAATTTGCAACTGAAGATAGATTTAGCGTTTTTTGCGGGTTCTGTAAATAGCAGCATATCAAAAGCAGATGGATGAATTGTGATAACGGTATCACATGCAAAATCGTATTGTCTAGCTCACTACGTTTCTGCTTTTAGAATATTTTTATTTGTTTTGAAGATATTACAGAAAAACTAAAATTAGCGGTAGTTTAATTTCGGTGTAGTGAAGGCCTTTTTGTTTTATTTTATAACTTCCGGCGAAATGTATGTATTTTATATGTATTTCGTGCCGAAAGCTAGTTCCGACTTTTTAAAAAATATCCCCCAGCCAAATATCAGTAACTTTTGTAAAATAAATAAATAAATAAATAAATAAATAAAAATAAAAAATAAAAATGAAAATAAAATAGTGTCATGCTGATAAACTTTGCTGTACGTTTTCCTTAATGTTTAAGAAACCCTGTTTAGGATTGAAATTGGTTAACGACTAGGGATTAATACAAAATTCAACTCCAATGCTTTCACTTAAATGGCATAATTAACATTTAATACTAATTCTTAAGGTTTTTTCTTCAGTACGCAACTTGTATTATACGAGGAGAAAGATTTAAATTTTAAAAAAAAACGATCTAAATAAAAAACAAAAAATATTTTTTTTTTAAAAATTGTTTTCCACCTGTTGGCTAGAAATTTGGATTACTTTTAGCACCGAGGCTATATTATTCATGAACCTACAATTTAAGGTGGAATCCGAACACAGAATACGTTCAAATTTCAAGGCTCTTCCACCGGGAATCGAATCTAGGAGTACGTATACCAAAAGTTCGTATGTTAGTTATTAGACAAGCGGGCAGAGCAACTTATGTTTACGATTTCACGTACGCTTCAAACTAAGATTTTTTTAAAGAAAAAAATAATTAACGTGGTTTTCTCATGTAACTTGAAGTACACGTCCGCGCTGTAAGTTGGCCATCATTATTGATAGCATTACTTACATACCCTAAAAGTTGTTTCTTTCTGCATTTGGTTTTATGTTATGAGGTAGAAATGTCTACAACATATTACATATCGCTTGAAAAGTTGTCGATTTCTTGTTATTATATTGGTATTTAGGATCTTGCCGTAAGTTAAAGATCTGACCATTACTTGAGAAGTATATTTTAGTGGTTGTAATTGAGAGTATAACGCTCCATAATGCATTACGCAAGCGTTTCGATGCATATTATTAGCAAGTTATCAAGTTTGGTTGTGTATAGATCGCATGTTTGTATCTTATATTACGGCTATTGCGAAAGTTTGAAGATACATTCAACTCACTTTTACTGAATAAAAATTGAATCTATCAGTTCGGTTGCCATCTGAAATTATTATTACTATTTCAATTTAAAGTCCCACAATTATGCGATTATGCCCTTTAGGCAAAAGGAAACTTATTATTAATGAAAGTGAATGATTGGGTAGTTATTGTTTTGTGTTCTCCGACCGGAAATGGAACCACGTGCACCAAAGGCACATGCGCTAGATGAGTGGGGAAGACCGGTTGCTATTTACTTACCCGAGAAGGAGCTCACGTGCTCTTTCCTGAGTTGACAGTATTTCCATGCAATTCTATCCATCACGACTCTGGAACTCACTAAAGAAATAATAAACACTTCTGACCAGAGTATATACACTTGTTTATTAAAAACTAAATTACAGTGTAACGGTTTTGACAACTTAACGTTGTCTTCATCAGACACTAACTGAAAGAGATATCTTAGAGCGTAGATATTTATACTTAAAGTATAAATATCTACGCTCTAAGATATCTCTTTCAGTTAGTGTCTGATGAAGACAACGTTAAGTTTTCGAAACCGTTACACTGTAATTTAGTTTTTAATAAACAAGTGTATATACTCTGGTCAGAAGTGTTTATTATTTCTTTAGCACTTCCATGGTATACTAGTAGGTATTAGGGAAGTAATGTGTTGTGTAAATTCTGTTTTATGTAAACGTTTGAAATTTCATGTAGTCTTTTAAAAAACTGTTAATACTATAATTATTATTTATGTCTTTTTTTTTTTTTTTTTTTTTTTTTTTTTTTGTTTGTTTGTTTGTTTGTTCAGACCGCAGTAACGTACACTACGGAGTTCGAAAGTAAAGATAGCATGTGAGACTTAGTGAAGGAGTAACAATTCTCAGGGTATACTGACAATAATAATTATGACAATTCATAGGTAACAAGAAAGACTTGAGGGATTTTCTTACCATTTTCAGTGATGTGATCACACCATGAAATATTGATGTGAGTAAGTGACGAACAACCATCTGCTAACGCTTTTAACGATAAATCCGTGATAGCGGAACAGGAACCTAAATCTAAACGCTGAAGTTTTGAGCAGTATTTACTCAGAGATTGGGAAGTACTGAGGAAACAAGAAAAAAAAATAAATTTTAAAATACACTCTTCATAAAGTTACAAAGCTCAAATTGAAGCAAAAAGAATATTAACATACATATCTAACTTGTAACATAATACACTTAAAAAATCGATTGAAAAATATGCATAACAACATCTAATATTGCTTAACATCTTTGAAGCATTGTATATTTGACTAATAAAATTGAATATTTTTCACCAGTGATAATTCAATTAATACTTATTAACACAAATGTAATTAAGCCTCTTTTCACGACTAATGCGCAAAACTTTAGAATTAAAATGAAAAGAGCTTACTATTTCACTCTCTCCGATCAAGCTAGTTGTTTTACTTCCTTTAATTCGTGTGTCATGGACATGATCTCAGAGACTGAAAGTTTGTAGGCGGAAAGAAAAAATGTAAAGAGTTTAAATGATAGGTTCTTTTCATTACATAAAATTTAACTCTGAACATCAGAAATAGCGTTTTCTATTAATATGCACCTCAAGCTCTTCAAACGAACACAAAATTGATGTCATTATTGTTTTCGACGGTACAAATAAACAAATATAGAGTCTCCGAAAAAGAATGGTGAGATTTGGGAAGGATATTACCAAAGACACAGGGACATCGTAAGTGGGTGAATTACAAGCAATAACTCATAACACTAATGAAACAAATATTTTTACCTTTAGTATCCGGTCCAACGAATTACTATTAAACCATTTCAACATACTATACTGTCTTCTTCACGAACTCATATAACCTAGTCGCATCAGAAATCTAGAAGGTGGACTTGCAAAATACAATTCTTCTGAATTAGTGTGCCTCCAGTGCCAACAACTTTTAAAGAAACAAGTGTTTTAAGTGCAGAGAGTGATCATTAGTTTTTCTGAAATTCTATTTTTTTTCCAATGATTTACACTGCGCTAATTCTTTTACAGTTATCCCACATAAAGAAGATCCTTCTAGGAATCTGGGGTAAGTTCTAGATTATAGACATATATAGTAGTTGAAATGATTTAATAAAATTTGTTGAACCGCATACAAAAGGTAAGAATATTATACTGATTTATTTAATACAAGGTGCACACCAAAGTACGTGCCGTTGTATTCTGAAGTTCACATTTTTTTTGTCATTTTAGGAAAGCAATTGCGGCATCGGAAACTTCTATCCTTCGTCTCTAAACAGTGCAGGCTTTGTTTACTAGGTGGCAGCAGTTGTCACAGTGCCTTAACTAGTAAGACGTGCTTCTGATACTTTTCGAGAACATGCAATTTTCTGTTGAATACCAACGGATAATTGTGAAATTCCTCACCGCAGCTGGATGTTGTGCAATCGATATTCATTGCCAATTGGAGGGTATGTGTGGTGATATTGCTCTTGCAGAAAACACTATTAGGAAGTAAGCGTGTGAGTTCAAAGTACGGCGAACGACCATGAAAGATGAGCAGAGGTCTGGACGTACAAAAACAGCATCAATTGGCGCTAACATTGCCAGTGTTAAAAAATTTATCATGCAAGATAGGCGTGTTACCATGCAAGAGATTTGTGATACACTGGGGCTAATAATGTAAACGGTAGAACCAAGAATTACAAATGAACTGAACTGAAAGTTTGTTATCGTTGGATTCCACGAATGCTTAATGACGATCACTGATACGTTTCGGAAAGGAGAGAGGGAATTTCTTGGAATGTGTTGTGACAGTGGATGAATCACTGATTCCTTTATTCAACCAAGAAACAAAACGGCAGTCGATACAGTGGAAACACACAGATTCGCTACTCTTAAGAAATTTTGTCGGGTGGCATACAATGAGAAGGTGTTGTACGTTATCTCTTGGGATTCCTAGGGAGTCCAACCCTGTTCCGAAAGGTCATATGGTCACGGGAGAGTATTCTTGTACACTTTTGGGTACAGAATTTTTGCCGAGTTGACAGAAATTACCAGAAGTGGAAATTTCATCCTCCACATGGACAATGCACCGCCATACCGTGCTAATTTGTGACATCACTCTTGGCTGACCATACTGTTAAATTTTTGCCACAACCACTCCACTCACCAGGTTTAGTCCTGAGTGACTTCTGGTTGTTCCCAAGCCTCAAGAATTCTCTTCATGGACGCCAGTGTGCCAGTAGATCATCCCTACTAATTCCTATTTTCCAGTAACTGAAACATACCCCAAAGACGGACGGAGCGATGGCAACTGATTATCAATAGAGAGAGAGAGAGTTTGTTGAGAAACAGACACAGGTTAGCCGATTGTACTTCCTTGTTCTTGGAAATTAGTACGAAATGACACGTACTTTTGGTGTGCACCTTATATGTATCCTATACCATTAAGTAAATATCCAAAACTTTTGGCCTATGTGATGCAGAATACTCGCCGTCTGGAACCCACGGCAGCATGCAAGGAAATTACGTGGAAAAGAATGGACTGCGGTACGCAGACAGCGCCACGAGTCAGCGAAATAAGTGAACATTGTATATGACGTCATACGAAAGCGGTTACAATTTCATTCTTTCAAAATTTAGCTTTTGCATGAAATCAAGTCAAATGACAAGACTCAACGGGTTAAATTTTGCAAATATGCTAGGCCGCTTAGACGATGACTCTGATTTTTTTCGACTGATTTCTGTTCTCCGATGAAGCAACATTCACTATAAACAGTCCTATACATCATACCTGCCATATTTGCATGTCCGAACAATCACATGTGATACAAGAACATAGATGCCAGAAAACTCTGTAATACTTCAGGTCGACGAACTGAGGAATTACACGTATTGCGTAATATTTAATCAAAGGCTCTCTTACTTTACAACTTTACAGCTGATGTGACGTATATTGCGTCATGTCTCTGAGATATTGCTTAGAACAACAGGAACTATTGCTTGGTCACCAGTGGCTTCTTCCCGTGGGGTCATGTGAAGAACATTATGCACAGTAAAAATATATTACTAAAGAAGTTCTTGCTAGAATATCATGGAAGGTGATTATCATTATAATGTGTGTGGTGCTGTGAATAGAGTACATATCGAAATCTATGAGGTAAGTTATTATCAGGTTATCTAAACAGTATTCAGCCTCTGGACCTAAAATTGAGAGTTTATTTATTGTGATTTGATAATAACATTGAGAAACCACATAAGCACCATTCTGTTCGGCGACCTTCTGCCACTTTTCCGGCAACACAATATATGTCGCTACAGAATTTTACACGTTTTTTTTTTTTTTTTTTTTTTTTTTTTAATTAACTTAATACTATCTAGGGAGTTCTGCAGAGACCGGAAACAAATAATAGTCTGACGGTCCCTGGTCCGAGCTATACGGTTGATAGATTAACCTCCCCCCCCAACCAAATTCTCTGAATTTCTGACGAGTCATTAAAAATGTATGCGCTCTGATGTTGACCAGCTCCGACCGTTTCTTTTAAATTTCTAAGTGTCCTAGCGCTAATTGTTGACAGTAATGGTCTGAGCCTATCGTTTTGCTCGGGGACAGCAGCTGCTGATGCACGATCTCCTTCCAATCCCACCAAACAGCACACCATAATCTTGTTAGGTGTCAGTACGCGCTTTCCAAGACTATAGCGCATACTATAGACTTTCTTCTCACTTCGACTATGATCATTTTCGTACATTGTTATGGTAGGTTATCCACTTTTCATCACTCGAGATCAAGCGCTTCAGAAATGGCTCAAGTTCGTTACGTTTCAGTAGGGATTCGAAGGCAGAAATTCGATCGAGTAAATGTTTTTGAATCAAATAATGATTTTATAGCCAGCCAAATGGCCTAGCATTGCTTGGTGATGATGTTTAAGTCACTGGCAATGTCATTACTGCCTCTATGCTAGTCTTGTTCGTCCTTTAATAGAGTATTATCTATTTTTGTTGTGATTTGTTGTCACAGTGAGGAGCATCTTGGACATCGAAATTTCCACAACGAAAACGACTGAATCATCAGTTAGCTACTCCTTTTTATAACATAATTTGCCCATAAGTAGCACAAATTTCTTCAGAGGCCTGCTCAGCATTTCTGCCTTTATCGAAATGAAATTGTAAAATGTAGCGCAGTTTTGTAGAAAGCTGACTCATCTTAAAGGCGCAATACCTCGCGTTTGAAAAAAATGAAACGAAATCTTTGAGTTTTACGCCCCACGCTTATGCCGGTTAGGCTAAAGGAGACGGTGATGATGAGTAATGAATGAAATGGTAAAATGAAGAAAGTGGGAGGAAACGGGAGAACCCCGAGAAATCCCACGCACACGGTCTTTGTCCACCACAAAGTTCACTTGGCGGGAGCTGGGATCGAATCCGGGACCCCAACCACCAGAGGTGAACGCTCTACCACTGAGCCACCGCGGCCCCTACCTCGCGTTTGATTACAAGAATTCAAACACTTTTTGCGCATCTACTAGCTTCAACTATCAGCTGTAGTATGACGTTAGGCCTGACCCGCTGCTCACTACTTTTTAAACTACCCGATACTATTATTTTTGACTTAGTTCATGCCAGCAGTTAACGTCGTTTTATCATAGAAAATGATTTGAGTTGCTGAATGCAACAAAATCTCCCTTACTTTTCATCATGTAATGTATGATTCACAAATACTCACTTTAATTCCACTATTCTTTTTTCGGAGACCCTGTAGGATAATGGAGCTAAGAAATAATTCAGAAATGGTATAATATAGGTCAAGAGACATTAGTTAGATGTACACAGTGGAATTTATATGTTTAAACTGATATTCTTAATGCAATATATATCCACATTAAGAACAGATATTACTATTAGCTGTTTGTGAAATGTACAATCCAGTTCTCCTTTATGTGTGGGTGCTCTATCACCATTTATCAGACAACTCCTACGAAAATCCTAAGATATATCATTAACATACCTATCTGTTATCCTTTTGCATCCATTCAAATTTAAGTCTTCGATGTTATTGCATTGTTGTGCAAATAATTTCATTGAACAATCTCCTACAGATTGGCACCCTCGAAGACTCAGTTTCTTTAGGAAGCCACCACATCTTCTAGAAATGTTTTCAACTACAGCGCCCTACAATCAAACAACAGAATTTAATACTATTCTGACATTTTAACTTCTTGTACAGACAGCATACGTTTTCCCTTCAACTTTTCATTTAAAAATTATTAAAAAGAAAAAAGAACGAAGGAAAGAAAAGAAAATGCTCAATATGCCATGTATACTACTACTAATCAATACAATTATTTCGTTTATATTAACCACGAAACTGATTCTAATTATTTTTATTTCTATTATTATTATTATTATTATTATTATTATTATTATTATTATTATTATTATATAGCCAAACGTATCTTATGCTATACTAGACACAAAACATATTTGCAATTGAAGAAATATCTAAAAGTTAGTGAAAAACATTATTTTCCTCACCAAATATACTTCCTTTCCAAACTAGACTGAAATTTCATACGACAGGCAATCCCTAGCAGTACAAGTTGATACTCACCAATAACAAGTTGAAACAATATTAAAAAAGAGAAAGAAACAGTATTATAGAATTTCGATTGATTTCGATCAATACCTTCACATTATCATCATCTCTTGAAAGTAATGTAAACATGTAACGGGAACACTTACAAAACTATTAAGAAATAATATAGTAAGACTGACTATCCATAGCTTTGGATTGATTATTTTAACAAAAGAAACACTTGACCAAAGCTTAAAACACACTTTATTTTAAATTATAATAACAGTTTCGGATATCTAACATATCCTTCATCAGACAATATCGAAAATAAATGAAAATACAAACATATATATAGTCATTGTTATGACAAAGCGAAGAATTTAAACTTTGTCATAACAATGACTATATATATGTCTGTATTTTCATTTATTTTCGATATTGTCTGAAGAAGGATATGTTAGATATCCGAAACAGTTATTATAATTTAAAATAAAGTGTGTTTTAAGCTTTGGTCAGCGTTTCTTTTGTTAAAGAAATAATATGTTACAGTTTTTCATAGATATCTTAGAGGAGATACTGTCAATATATCCACTGCTTTACAGTAGGAGGAAATATACTTGTCAGCAAAGAGAAATACAAATCAACAACGAGTACGTTTAAAACTGTAATGCTATAGTCTCCTTGCACTCCAGTACCAGACAAGCTGTCTAACTATCCAACATAATGTCGTGTTCATCTATTTTATACATTTTTTCCCCTCCAAGACCGCGACTCTGATCACCCATAACTTTCAACTACATTTACCTCAACGTCTGTCTGGAAATCAAATAAGTCTATCCTCTGCCAGTTACTCCCATCAAGAGCAAGAACATTCCACGCTTTGGACACCTGAGCACATCGACAGAGGGAGACTACATCCAGATAAGAGAAGATTCTGGGAACAACAGAATGGATAATTAACAAGAATATATATACGCAAATATGTACAGAAACAAGAACTTCGTTACACATATTTCTATTCACTATTTTTTTTTTTTTAACTTAGCATAGGTAGTGACCTATTTATTTACTTTTAAAGTATGCCTGAACAACAGGTCACAATGCATTAGCATTAAACTGAATTGCAAAAATATTTCCTAGATGTCTGATCACTGACATATCAAACGAGAAAATATATTTAATGTATAAAGTGCTAAATTCCAAAGAAGAAACACATACTAAATGGTCAAACAAGGTAATGGTATCAGTAAGAGAGAAAAAGTATAGGAAGTGTGTCACAAGTTCTAATGAAAGAAAAGATCGGGGGAAAGTAATTTAATCACCAAAAAGGAAAATCAAGGTAGCATTTTCAGTTGACAGTTATATGTCAGATTAATAAAAAATACAGTACTACTCTCGGAATCTGAAAGAAAAATTCGAGCCAATTTTATCCCAGAATACGCATGCTGCTTTGGAATCCGAATGCTCAGCCAGTTTTCGGTGTTTTCCCTGTGCTTGGACCACCGACACGCTTTACCATTTGATTTGTTGTCGGAAATTGCAGTGAAAGCATCTCTTATGATTTTCACTGCAATTTTATGCATATAACAATTTATTGTATTCGCCACGGGTTGAAAGAGCATTTTTTTTTAAAGTATTGTCATCGTTATTTGTTCATATTTTACCTTAAAATCCAGGTATTTACTATTAAAATCATTTTGAAACTTCGGGTGCGAGACCTAGAAACGATTAATCCATTTACTATTATTTTACAGGAAAACAATTGTCTTGAAAGTTGAACAGGATTCTGGAACGGACTGAGTTCGTATTGCAGGCTATCACTATATTTGAATATACGATTGCAGACTTACTAACTCAATAATTTCGTTCTTATATTTACAGTTTCTCATTCATTACACCTTACAAAGGTAATGAGTGACATCACGGAAGTTAGTTTCAAATTGTTATTTCTTGTTTAATGAATTTAAAATCCGTAATTCTGATACAAGGCACGTCCAAAAAGTAAGTTTCTTTACGGCAGTAAATACAAATCAGACAGTGATTATGGAACATTTCTTGCTACAGATACAGCACAGGTAACACTTTTCAACATCACCGGAATTCGCACTTGTCATACAGTCGGATCAACTGTCTTTTGATGTAAAAGTCGGCTGCCTGGGAGTAGAACCAGTGTATGAGCGCCGTCTGCAATTGTTGATCACTACCAAAATGCTTACCAGACAGAAATTTCTTGAGGTACAAGAATACATGATAATCGCTTGGAGCAAGATCCGGGATATATACCGATCTTCTGCAACTGGGACATGTTGGACAACCCAACATATAACTCGGATTCTTATTGAAATTATGTTCATGTCTTCTTACACCTCAAGGAATTTCTGTCCGGTAGGAAGTTTGATACCGATAAACAATTTCGGACGGCTCCCATACATGGAACCATTCAAACGCAGCATCGGGGTACAAAAGTTGACCCACGGTATGAAAAGTGTCTGAATTCTGGTGGTGAATATGTTGAAAAGTAGTGTCACCTGTGTTGCATTCGCAGCAATCAATGTGTCGAGGTCACTGTGTCTTCTTTGTGTTTACCTCCTTAGGCAAACTTACTTTCTGGAAAGCCTCATAGTTCCACTTTTCCCTAAACCTCTGTCCACAGCATGCTGGGCTCTGAACCGGAGATATAACACTACATATTTCGCTTTCTTCCAATCACATCCCTGCATTTCTTACAGACGCTCGTCTGTCATGCCCCACCTTTTCTTTCTTTCAATGTACTGCAGATACGAAATATTAATAGTAAAATTTCTCTCCGCAATTCTGAGTAGGTACAAACTATGATTAAGTAAATTACCCGATGTTTTATCGTTGAGTAAGGGGTTAATGGATTCGTCATTATTGCGGCCACGTGTCGCCGTCACAATAAAGACTACTGATTCCCAACGCTGCAGATACGGAATAAAGCGGGACACAAAGGTACGCATAAAATTTATAATAGTAATAGACAAAACAATAAAACGAAATAAAAAATACAATTAGCAGTAAATAAATAAATACGAAAGGAATGAAGAGGCTCAGAGAAAGTTTGCTAAGTCAGCAGCCAAAGAAAAGCAATAACTCGTGCAACAGAAATTAAGGTCATCCCCAAATGCACGCCTAAGAGTACTGGGCAGTCTGATACATTCACTGTTATCTGAGTATTCAAGACATTCTATAAAAACATGGCAAATACTCAAAGGGATAATACATTTCTCGCAATACGGCGGCGAACACCGCGAAATAAATAAGAAGTATGAGACGAGTGTATCCGATATGTAAACGCGCCAGGAGCACTTTCTCTTGGCTACTACTACTTGAGATGGTCTTCATTTTTGATCAGTTATGTCGCCTAAATCTATGATCTAATTTCTTTAAAACCATATTCTTTTGACAATGAGAAACACAGCACAATACAAATCATTTCACTTAAATAGTATTGTCTAGTTACCAAATAATTACATGGAGAAATTTGTTATTCTGAGTGCCTCAATATTTGAATAAAAGAAAAAAAAATGAAGAAAAACTGATAAACGCTAAGCCATTAGTCAGGTTCCCTAAGGTTCAGGTTGTATAAGGTCAAACAGCTCTCCCTAAAAACGAGAAAATATGAAAATCAAAACTATATATTAAAAAAATATGAAATTCCAATGATATACTTTCAAAAAGATAAACTATATATGTACACATCATATTACCTCTGTATCATGTATTCATTAATCTTTTTAAAATATTTCAGACAGATTTAGATCATCGTTCCAGCAATAAAAGCTTACGAGTAGCAAGTGGCGTTGTTAACTGTACCTTAAAGAATACAGTAACATATAATAAGAATTAAACAAAGGGATACAAGCCTGGAAATGTTCAACTAGCATCTCAATCTCCTAATTCTCCCCGCAGTTTTACATTAGTGGTCATATAGCTCCGTTCATCGTAGGATATAGTTGGTGAGTGGGGGGAGTTCTAAGTTAAGTATATTGCGATACAAATAAATCCTATGATGTCACACTTTTTCTTTCTGATAAGGTACGGTGAGTCAAATGTGAAGAGAGATACTCCCAGAGAAGGAGAGGGTGGTCTCCAACTCCCGAATTGGCGGATGGCACAAGCGTTCGTTTCGGCACTGCAAGTGACTCGTCAGCCCTAATTTTAGGTAGGTTAAGATTGGGATTGTAGCTCCATTCTGGTTTCCAGGGAGTTCCCAGTTCGTGGATTGGACTTTGCCGGGTTGCGTCATACCATGGAATTCGGTACTTTGCACTTTGCAATATCGGGACGCCTCCAGGCACCAACACTGGAAATACTCCACTCCCACTAGTTCCGTTTATCAGTAGGTATAACTGGGAGATGGGCTTTGGTTCATTGCTGTTGATTTGATTTTTAAAAAATCCCCTTCTATTGGGGGAGGAAGTGCGCTCAACCTTAAACATGATAGAAAAGCACTGGGTTCGAGCAAGTTCGAGATTTAGTCTAGGCATACGACACACACAGTACGGAGAAATACCACGATTTTTTACTAAATATAAAAATTTTATCAAAATATAATTTAAAAAAAATAAATTAAAAGCATCTTAAAAGTGACGTAATTATACAAAGCTATGGTAATAGAAACTCTCCTAAAACGAACGCTGTCGTTACCGTTCCAATATCTAATGATGATCAAACTGAGACGAAAACTAACTGCATAAAATAGAATATCTTACGAACAGGTATCTGCATGCAAAGAGAGTAATTCTCACACAATAGCTCATCGCCATCGTGTACAGATTCTTAATTATTATAAGTTGCAAGCTGAATGCACGATGATTTTTTTCTTTCTTTATGCAATATTGGAAGTCTTCTTTACAAAATTCAATAGCTTTCAAAGTATCTCATTATTACTCTTTCCAGGACGACTTTACTGAATGTATAGTATATGCGTAAAGTTAAAAGTTTAAAAGAGAAATAGACATGTTTCACTACTGTAACTGTATAGTGTTAATAAAATTTCTAAAACTGGGAACGACTGGCGGAAGCACTTCATCCAATCACAAATGTTATATCCGCTTACGGTTCGTTGTAAGGAGCTAAGAAAATGAGAAAACAGTTACTAAAAATACACAATACTTCTCATATAGTTATTTATAGTTACTTTTTAAAATACTACGAAAAATACGATAGCAGTAAAATATTACTACGTAACTAGTTAGAATTTTTTTAAATAATTGAAAGTAACAAGTATGTTTTCAAGACATTTCTCGGTTCATTGTGAAGTCGTATACTTCATTACATGCTGCTTTACAATGACGAACTCGAAAATACTGGCCATTTCAGATGATAACGTTTTAAAAGTACTAGAAGTACGTCAAAAAACAGCTTCACCGTATATTCCATTAGATAATATTTCTACATATTCTAGAAGATATGAAAGTTACGTCTACAATTACTACACCACTTTTAAGGAGAGATTTCTGATATTCTGATTTCTTGCAACTTTAACCATTTGATACACTAAAGCCTGATTTCAGCGACATACTTCAAGTAAAACCAGCGTCAAAATAATGATTTAACAGAGTAGTTTATTTGCCTTGATAGTAAATGTCTATGAAAGTCAACTGAGAAATGACTATTCACATTAGAGGATATATATATGTACAATTTCACACGTTCTTTCCTCAATAATTGAGGGTCCATTTGAGTAAGTTTTCTTCAATATAGAGAAAATTCAGTTTTCTATTTTCTGAATTTTCTGTTACTGTAAATCCTTTACACAATAACCTATATATGCAGAAGTTTTGACGCAAGACCACATTTGAGGTGGATACGGGACTGTATCAGAAATGTATGGTACTAGAAAAACAAGTAGTATATAATACGTTCAGAAACTTATCATAAAATGTAATGACAGAGTACTCACCTCAGTAAAAGTTCCTTCGGTAACTTCTTGTTTATTAAAGCTTCGTCGTCCGAAAATACTCGTGTTAACTGCAAGAAAGAAAATATGAAATACTAATAATAGATTTAGAAAATATATGTATAAACAAAATTTGCTGTACATAGATGAGCTACAAAGTACTAATGAATAACGTGAGAAAGATTTAGTCCATCAATTCGAGCACTTCACAGTATGGTATTCACATGAATTTAAGACTACAGTGTTGTGTAACAACGAACACTGTTAAAAAACACCATCTCAACCTACTTTCTGTTACTTGATATCTGTGAATATACATTTACACTGAATTGCTGGATCTATATGATAAAGTAACCATATTACAACTGTGAGTACCTACAAGAAATGATACCTTATATCGTTAGCTAAGAAATTAAGATTCAACTTTTATTTTCTTCCGCATTAAAAAATACAGTATTATTAAAAGCACGACATTTAATGTATATTTTCTTACTCTTATGAGAAAAAAAAACATTCACTAAAACAGTTTATCTCAATAACATCCTGCGATTAGTACGAAACATTTCATAGTTTATGGTAGCTTTATGTTGTTAAAAAATTAGGTTCAATATACACGTGTTTAATTCGCATGTTTCTTCTACATTACCATATAAATATTATGGCAACGATGGTGACTTCATTTTAGATTGACGAACAGAAGAAATTCAACTGCGTTTTACTATCCCCACCCACTAGAAGTTTCACAGCAGCACACGGTCCTATGTTCTATAAGCAAAAATATATATTATCACGCTAAATTATCGCTATTACTCAGAATTTTCAAAATACAGAGTTAAAAAATAACACATATGGGAGGCAAGAAGAGACATTTCTTAACACTGTAACGCAATATATAAAATGTGCAAGGGAATTCCATGTTAATGAAATGTTGGATGGACAACAGAGAACAACTTCAGTTTCTCTCTCTCTTCTAACGGACGAATTGTGTCAGTAATGGAACAATATACACAGTAGATAAAATCACATTTTCTCAAGCAAATTATACGAACTCAAATCTGAAAGGGTTGGGGAATAGGGGCAAATAAGTATAGCGAATGCAAGGAAAGGCAAAGTTCTCCTAGCCACCGACCATATTGCGTGAACTTGATATCCCGTTCTGACATTCAGAACATCTCATTCACCTGCATGGATGCTGAAAATTCCATCCCAAAGCGGAGGGGATCGATTTAAATTCCCCTTAAGCACTAAGACTACACGGTACAGACCAACCATTTAAAGTACGATCCATCTCAAATTGGGTTTGTGTCCGTGGCAAGGCCCCCTACTGGAAAAAGAAGTGTCCACAGTGAAATACTGATCTCCCTGAGTACGTAGTCGCTTTCTTCAGTACGACTGCTATAAAAAATTTTAAGAGCGGAGCTCAAATCAAAACTAGGATCTTTACATAATTAACTCTACAGTGTGTTCTTTTAAAAGCAGAAGAAATAAATTAACAGTAATTTCGTACAGTTTAAACATACAGGCTCTCATTCCTCAGCTTGAACCCCCCAAAAAAGGAGATAATACGAGTGAAGAAGAAAAGAAAATTAGGATCATTACTTTTTTTAAAAAATATTATTACTATGTACGTTCAGAGTAAGAAGACAGCTTTGATAATCATTAATTCTATAGTGCGGCAATGTTACCGGTAATGTGATTCTTCACGCAATGTAAAATCCCTTAAAGAAGCTCCTCTATTGTAGTGGAAAGCTAACAGGCCTTTCACTTAAACGACTATGGTGAAGATTTAATAATAATAATGAATAAGTGAATTAAGTGAGTATAAGAATTTAGTAAATTTCCACAAGTCACTCGCAAACTACATAAATTATCAATAGTTGGGACTGTTTATACCAATCAAATGTTACAATTTTACAGAACCGATGGAAAAACATGGAAACAATACAAACGTACGTTACGACGTTACATGCGTAATATTTAATTCTGTTTCTACCTGTTACCCAGACAAAAGGCAGAACTCATAAAAAGTATGCTCTTGAGATTGAAATAATAGCCAAACTACTACTACACGTTTTCTAACAATCAGATTATTTCACACAATCTTTATCTTACACAATGAAGAGCCCTGCATCCCTACTTATGAATTCGGATTATTTCTCAGATAAAACCTAAATCAATAACATGCAACGGAACATCCGTATTTTCTGATGCTTTTAGATCCATTAATTCGAACATTTGTTGTAATATTAATCCACGTGGCAAGAAAATTTAATGGCCGTACTAAATAAAGTTTTTGTCTTCCAGTCACGAACTACAAACTTAGTTCCTTATTTTTGTAAGTACTCACCTGCGTGTCTATTCAAGTATCAAATATAAAAATTCAGAAATTGTGCACAGAACGTATCAAGAATCATAATATTCTTGTGTTTATTGCACTATATCTATCTACTTTACATCAAAAAGTTGCCTACACAAGGTTTGGTGTTATTAATATTTGTATTGGTACGTCTTTAAGAAATAACTCACATATTAAGAGCTTTTCTAACTTTCTTATGATCACGAAATGACTGCATCTCCATAATAGTGGGGAGGAAAGTAACAATGAATACAACAAATGTTACTGAGATCTAAAATTTGCTATTTTTATGAAAATAAATAAAATCTGAACATTTTAAATAGAAATAATACACAAGCATGAGTGAAAAAAATATATGGTATACTAATAAAAATGATGTTATAATAAAGTAGAATTTTCTGAGTTAATTACATACTCTTGAGTTCGTAACACTTACTGGGTTAAGTGATTTATATATAGTATTTATCTAGCTTAAATACAGCGCAAGACTCACTTAATATTTTAAGCTGTAAACTAGGACTTGCTATTTTCAACTGACATACAATAGCCTCACTTGCGTCAAATATGGAAAACTGCATTAAGGAACGGAAAGAAAAAGGATCTGACATGTTAAAACAATAATTCAAGCGAAATAAATAAAATCGATAACCAAAGCCCTACAAAGGCGATAAAAAGAATCTTTTAGCGTCATCCTGCTTTTGTATTATATATATCGGGTGTTCTAAAAATAGTTACATCGACTCTTTCCTGATTGTAATTAGTCAATAGACGCTAGAATCATCTATTAGCGTAGCAATCGATGTAACTGCCTGATGGATTCGTACAGCACTGCTAATGGCTCCAAGTTAATCTGTGACTTTACCACATCGTGAAATTTTGATTCACCATAGCGGCTGTAGGAGGCCCTGAAGGGTATACCATTGTATAACATTTCCGCTTTATTTTGACCTGAAGAATAGTGCTCTCTTGTCTGTGAGTGCTATTTTTAAAACGCCTGACACATATGTCGAAGAATACGGAAGTTTTTAATATTTTTTTTTCCAAAGTTTCAATCATCAATAAAATATTAAAATGTTTTCTGAACAATGATACCGAATATTTATATTATTAAGCTTTCCCATTTCAAACTTACGTTAATTCTACAAACTGGGGGGTGCCTGATATTTCAACATGAGGCGGTTGTAAAATAGAGCAAAAAATTGTAACACACTTCATTAAAAAAAATAATAATTAATAGTTGGCAATATTGTTCCCAGCATCATTCTTTCGCTCCTAGAGAAAAAGCTTTCATGCCTTTCGAAACGTTCTCTAATGAATGACAAAGAAACACTTATTTGCATGGACAGCATACAGTTAACAATCTCCCAAGATATTAAAATTCAAAGTAATAATTATAAAAATTGATACTGCCAAATTATTTTAAGGGGTAGCAAATAAAATGGCGTAAGTTAATTTTCCAAATCCTTGAAATATTATTGATACAGATAATTTAGTATGCGTTTAAACATTCTATTTTGAATTAAAAAAGCCAAATAAAATTATAATATTAGTAAATACGCGAAGAACAAAAAGCTCAATTTTCTTACCTATTTGCTTATGTAACTCTCTAATGGTGTTTCTGTACAGAATATCAAACAAATCTTTTTGCAGCTTCTTATTTTAACCTAAACCGTACCTAATACACTTGGATGAAAAGTCTCGTAGTGAAATCACACAATTCAGTGAAGAAACACCACTACAGAAATTCATAAGTACGTAGGTAAAAATATTAATGAAAATCATACATTGCTCTTGTAAGAACACGATTGGTCACGAACTTGGTACGGTTGAAAACACCTGCTATGAACGTTAAATATAACTAGATGTAGTATGTAAAACTGGGAGAATAAACAATTCATTGCTTGGCCTTGCTATTCTTTTCATCAGCTGTTAGCACCACATTATCTCTTATTTATCAAGTTAGAAAGGTCAGTATCAAAATTTTACTGCGAGGCTGAAATCTTAAAAAAGGATAAATTTAGATGCACATTTCAAGAGTTATAGTGCGAACAATTCTCATCCCTACTCATCAAAATTGGAAGACATGCACAATAAAGCAGCTCTTAACTACCAACATAAGGGAAAATCATTGGATTAACTCCTCTCACATAGGATAACACAAAATACTACTACTCTGATGCCTGGTACCAATGTTTATGATCAGTATGGCAAATGTGCAGAATTTGCATATATTTTGTTAGGATGGGTGTTTGTACCTGCATGTAGCTTTGCTTCATAGTACACACGGAAAATTTTGGCTCTTTTCTTCTGCCAAGACTAGGCACCCACCATGGTCTGACCTACGGTAAATATAAAGCACAGCAGCACCTCATTAAATATACATGCAAAAAATATCAAAAACTTGTTATAATAAAACAAAGCAACTAATTCTGAAGAAAAGTAAGTAAATTAAATAGAATATGAAATAAATAAAAAGTACAGTAAAAAAAACTCAAACAAATTACCCAAGAAGAATTTTAATGAGATTAATTTAATGAGGTTCCACTGCATGAAAACCATCGCATTTTATCATCACTTAGTACTAACAGCTCCTATGTTGTGTTCCGCAATTCTTCAATGCCCTAGCTTTTCAGGATAGTTCCATCTCTATATATTATCACAACGTACTAGCTCAGCTTTAAATTATTGTCTGATTTTACATATTAACGTACTCTTTAAAAAGTACCCATTCTTTACCAGAAAATAATAATATATAAAATATGGGAACTACAATCTATAAAAATGACAAGAGTTGTATTACCTCTAAATTAACTACCAAACCATTATTACAATCTCAGCTAATAAGAAAACCATTCTAACAGAGAGAGCTCGATTTTTATGGAAGCACTTGTGTATATCAAGTTTACATCGGTAAGAAACGTAGTAATAAGGTTCAAGTTGCTTGAATGTTATTCACGAGATCGAATGCTTAAAATACTAACAGATTCCATTGTGTATTTAACATGCTTTTAAATGATTCGATGAATATTTCAACCTCAAATATAACCGCGAATACTCCACACAAATTGTACATAAGTGTCTCAGAACAACAACCTATCTGTTGTTTAAGTATCAATTTCAATTATGCTCTCCTCTGCACGATAAACGCGTGGCGAAAGTGAGATACAGCTTTTAGCGTGAGACTGCACAATATTTGGAGAAATAAGCATTGCATTAAAAAATGCTCGAAATAAAATATTAAAATTTTGAAAAGGGAAATTTGTTTGTGATAAAAGTAGCTTCCCTGGAGATAGCATGGAGCTAACTTTTAAAAAACTTAATTGGTGATTTGGCTCAGTGGGTGAGCGTTCATCTCTGGTACATGGGGTCCTTGGTTTTATCCCAGCTCGCGCCAAGTGAGCTTTGTGATGGACAAACACCGTGTACATGGGTTTTCTCAGGGTTCTCCAGTTTCCTATTTTTTTCATTCCTTCGTTTCTCATCATCACTGGCTCCTTTAGCCTAGCGGCATAAACGTGGGACGTAAAACTTAGATTTCATTTCATCTTGCATGATCACGAGACATTGAACTAAACTTAGAAATAACAAAAGAGAAAGAAAATAATGACGCACAAGGAATCCGTGAAGTCCCATACGCGTTTCGTGGGACATACTTTGCACCACTGACACTCGCCTTATATTTCGATTAGTACCTTAAGTTCAACAGTAGAGATAAACAATGGCTTTATTGAATGGCGGTTGTTTTGTTAAAAGAAATAAAAAGCCTTTTTTTAAGAACTGAAATGTTGGAAATTGATTTTTTCTCATTTTCAGTTGTCAATTTGGTTTCTTACAATAGATTATATGATTAAAGGTGTTTATCTGTTTATAGCGCAAGTATTAACAAAAACAAAAGAAATGTAGCATAGTTACTTTTGATTCCATACTAGCTGATATGCTCGTTTTTTGTATGGGAAGAATTAGGTTCAAGGAAAAGGTTCGAGCCTCCTCTCTCCTTACGATCCGCATATCAATGAGGCATGAATTCTTAACCCCTTTCTCCCTTAGAATATGTCCTTTAAGGGAAGTTACACAATAATATTCCAGCTTGAGATAAGTACCAACTATGTTCTAAAACTCATTTCAAACTGTTCAACCATTTCCTGTGACGCGATCACGAACAACATAGCTTTCAATGGAAACAAAGGAATTATGGAAAATCAATCTTTCTTAAAACCAAACTTTTCAAAAACATTGCAACACATGCCAACTTGAGATCCTCCGTGGCTAAGCGGTTAGCATATGCGCCTTTGGCATGGGAGAGCCGGGTTCGATTCCCGGCGAGAGCTCATGTGGTTCGCATTCCACGTTAATCAGTAGGTCCCGTCTTATATAGCCTCGCTCTGAAATACAAACTCAAAATTAACTCAACACGCCAACTTATTTTTAATGAGGATTTTATACCAGGTTTCATCTTCCTAGCTTGGCAGATTCGTGACGCACTTTTTTTTTTTAACATGAATTTTGAACATCCTCTACTCCTTCTCTTCTCCTAGGATGCGTCCTTGAATCAAAGTAATATAAAAATCCCAACTCAGGATAGGTACTAACTATTGAATGTTCAAAAAATAATTTCGAACTGCTTAACGATTTCCCCTTGTGATGTGATCAGAAACAACAGGCAACATCGCTTTTAAATTATAGAAAATGATCCCCTTCTCCACTTAAAAAGGAAACTCAAAACACTGGGACACGGATCCACTTACATTAATGGGAAGTTTACATTAAAAATGTCATCTTTCAAACTTGACAGAACTGACATACTAAGATTTTCGCATAGATTTTGACCGTCCGCTTCCCCAATAGAGCACGTATTTTAATCAAAGTAACCTGATCAGAAACCTAGTTGGAGGTACATGATAACTGCATACAAAAATTCATTCCAGATGGTTTAACCTTTTCCCGTGTTGCGCTCACAAATAAGATTCATATCATAGATTACAGTTGAATGTGGGTTTTACAGTGAATTTGATCCAGCGCAAACAAAATTCATTATGAATGATTCCCAAATCTGTTTTTGTTTTCAATGGTATTCTGTTCTGGTGGCAAAAACATATTTTAAGCCGATTTTGAAACTAGGCATACATTAAGAAGTACGATTAAAGAAAGTAATTATAATCATACTAAGCTTATTATTTCAATTCAAGTTTTGAAGCATATTTCTTTAGGTGGGCTTTTTTTGAGTTTTATTGTGGTTCAACCCCCCCCCCCAAAAAAAAAGCACTGGTGAATTTTGGGCTGGGGAAAATTCCAACAACCCTGGTGACGAATGACAACTATTAAATTTTAACTGAGCTAATGCGTCTAACATTTATTAATACCGAAACTTTCAACGGGAACCCTCACCTTCGGATACAAACATATGCAGTTTTAATCACACTCATTGCTTCCACTATATAGTGTGAAAACATTGTTCGTATGGTTAGGGTTAGAATCTTTTGGTAAGTCTAAAGCAGGCTACACTCATCGAGGATGTGCACATCATCGGTTCCTCATACCCAAATCTGTATATGGAACAATTTATTAAGAGCAACAGAACGAAATATATATATTTCTTCATGTCATATGAATATATGAATTAAAATTACAATGGAAATTAAAAACAAAATACACACGAAACAGAAGTCCTAGTATCAATCTGTTGGAGTTTAGTTGAACAGAAAGTATACTCCATTAACCGGTAAGCTTTTGGGTAATTTGGCGTCCCTTGCAGAGTAATTCGGGATACTGAAAAATAGCTTAAAACCTGGTGGCTTAACTGCCGCAAATGGCGGCCCCAAAATGTAAAATTTACAAAGAAATAAACAGAATCAGACGAAATGTTATTAGAGTAACAAAAAAGGTAATAAAGGTCATCAGTGTAGGTTGATTAATAAGGGAGAAAACCGAAGTTAAATACTGGACTACACGGAAAGGAAATGAAATCTTTCAGTTTTACGTCCCACGTTCATGCTGGCTACGCCAAAGAAGACTGTGATGACACGAAATGAATTAATAAAGTGAGAGAATCCCATGAAAACCCACAAATACGGTGTTTGTCCACCACTTGGCGCAAGCTGGGATGGAATCAGGGACCCCACGCCCCAGAGCTGAACGCTCTACCACAGCCATCGTACCCCATTTGGACTATATGAGTTCGCGGATTGATGCGATATGAGATGAACAAACAGTAAAGCATAATACGATAGTGTTTCAAATCCACTATCTTACCTAGGATGTCTATGCTGCTGCAACAGAGGGAAAAACATAAATCGAGAGCGAAAACTAGTAAGAGAGGAGTTGCATCTGAGAGAAATGCACTGAAATGGAGCAAAATTTTGGGTGATATCCCATATTATATCATAAAATTTGTAAAATCCATGGAAGAAATTGTATAACCATGGCGAACTTTCAATAGGATTGTGAAATAAATAAAAAAAATATACACCGGGATCTTACACACTTAATGCATAATACGGTAGAAGTAAGAAATGAAAAGAATGCTCAGAACATAGTAATCAGTAACAAAGATGTGCTAAGCTATGTCAAAGCAGTGTGCAAAGTGATAATGCAAGTACCGGTACCGCAAAGCTTTGCGACATACAATGCATACGTCTTAACCATATTAAGTGTTTTTCCACTACCCTAATTTAGTATTATATACCCACCGTCGTCGACGCGCCTGTTCCCTGCGGACACACCCCGTCGCTACTGCTCGTCCCCCCCCCCCCCGAAATTCTTCTGCCCTGACTTGGTTACACAGAATTCGTGCTTTTTAGTGACCACATACCACACGTTGGTATGTGCTTAACGCACTGTACTTTTTATGCTTTACATCCACACACTGTATTTACACACTGAACCCTCGCGAAGTCAAACCTGCACGTATTAATGGAGCTCCTCCTTTAAGAAATACTTTCTAACACAGTAAGAGTACATGTGAAGCAGAAAGAAATTTACCTTTCATGAATGTAAGTATTCCCCCATTGAATGGTTACCACTCTGGAAAGAAGTGTTTTCATATGGGATCCGTAACCTTTAATGTCTTTGATAGGGGACTGCACCCTATAATAACCATGAAACACGCGACAACGAAAGATATCATTCACGAATTTTTGGTAGCGGTTTCGAAGCTATATCCTACATCGCAGTGAGAAGGTACGGATTCATTGCTTTGGTAATTTCTGAGTGGTGCATAGTTTGCAACATTTAACAGTTCGCAGGTACCGTACTAATTTTGCACACTAATATATACACATACATACGGATGTAGGAAAGAGAAAAGGAAGGACGAAAATATTAAATATTTGTGACTAACGGTTAATGAAACAGGGGTAACTGAGGTAAGGTATATGAAAGTAAGAACAGACAAGTAGTAATACCGTTGAAAACAAGTTCATGTGAATCTTATGCAGGGCCATCATCTATGGCAGTTTAGCCAATTCGGTATGTCACGCCCAATTTGGAGCCGGTGGTAACCTTAGGTATGGTAAAGCTTACTTGTAACATTTTGAAAATACATATATATATAGCCCTATATAAATTACACAATGTTGGATAGGCCTAGCTTCAAGTTCCTGTTCCAATCAGTTATTGCGGCTTCAGTAAGAGTGCACTTTGAGCAGAACAAGTGATCTTGGGTATCTTAGTTTCTCCCCCAATCTTGCAAATAAGATCTCCAGTGTCACTTATTTTACAAAACATAACCGAGCGAGCAAAGGAGATTAGAAGCCCCCGCAGCGCTCGTCTTGGTGTTGGTTACTCTGAATGTTCTGCTCAAAGTGCACTCTTGCTGTGACTTCAATTGTATTGTGAAAAATTATTTTGCTTTCAGAATGCTACAGGTATGCTTAACCACACACATAATATTTTTCATTATGCAATGGAAGCCATGAAATGTGATTAAAAAACTGTTTTCATGTACTAAAAAAAATAACAATAATCATCATCATAATAATAACTTTTGACAAATGTGGTGGTTTCTATTGAAATTTTGGCGTCAATAAATATCTAGATGCATTTCTGAGCTTAAGTTAACAGTCTGATATAAATATTCTCCCGCCTTATGAGTATCATCTGAGTTACTTATCTCCTTCGGCTTACAGGGTCTGGTGGTAGAGCGTTAAAGTAAAGATTTAACGTATATTCGCGGATGTTTCGCCAACTGTACAAAACACAGGAATAATACGCTTTGTCAGAAATTCCTACTATACTTCAGTCTTTAACGTGGATTTTCTACCTGGAATAAGAATACAGGTACAATGCGCCCTCGCTATAAAATTGGACATTCTCTTCCAGTTTTTTAAAAAAATCAAATCTGCCTATCATACATTTTCGGCAAACTGTGTCAGAGAGTACTTCCTCAGAAATGAAATATCTGGTTTTACGTTCCATATCTATTCCCTTTAGGCTAAAGGAGACGGGTGATCAACAAAAGTTAAGATTATGGAATAATTGGTGGAATGAGATAGAGTGGAACCCTAAAAAAACCCACGAACATAATGTCCCGAAACTTTCATGGCCTAGAATCGAACCAGAGATCCTTTGAACCACTGTGCACTAAGTATTCGTTAGGCACTTGATTATCGACATATATAGTTCTACGAATTCGATAGAAATATAGGGTTAATTACATTACACCCAACCGCTATGATTTATATCATAGTAAACCAAACAATGTAAACTAACCTAGTCTCAAACTAAACTCAGCCTGTTTTAAAACCTTTTGAAGGTTAGGGGAATTTATGGCGAAATATATTTTAAAGTCATCTATGGTGCAGTAATTTGCTCGATTCCAGTTGCTAACTGTTGTGAAAAATTTTATTACGAGCACCCTACCGCTGTACTAAAATAATTAACTTTATCAGCTTAATATACAAAGTAAATTTTGCGTTATATTTAATTGACGAGTACATGTATAATTTCGAACCTTTATTTTATTAACTCGTGGCAAATACAAAAATAACCATAGCTCGCAAGGTAATGTCAGACAAATGTCAATTTCAGAATTACTTCAAGAAAATGCAATTCCCCATCCACAAGGTTAATTCCATTTGCGTGTTGGAACGTTTTGTTTCAGTCAAAAATAATTTAGATTGTTTACAAACAATCAAATCAAATTCACGAACTACTTCGATTATTGTGACTTGAATACCTCGTAACGAATGGAGACCAAACCAGAGCATTCCGGATATGGAGACATGTTCTTTGTTCTGAACGAAATGTAAACATCCGTAAACGGATATTTTAAAGAAAGTAAGCTTCGTGAACAACTGTTCATGCATAGTGTTTATAAAAAGCCAACAACCGTGGGATTTTATTCAAATAGTTAACGAAATCTATATTTTCAATTTTTATATATACAGGTGAAAACGTTGCGTAGTGACAAACAATATCTAAGAAAATAAATTCACACGCGTGAAAATTAATTTATGCTTTGTTTACTTACTATATACTCCATTTTATTCCACTCCATTACGGCTAATCCGTCTTGCTTGCTTCTGTCTTTCATTCCCACACGTTCTTTCTTGTCTTTTTGAAACAAAGGAATCGGACTATCTTCTGATTAATTAGACAGAGCCGTCTTACTACTCACTGTATTATAGCCTAACCATTAACACCATCAATCAATTTTATACCCATCAAGTAGCATCATAACAAAGAATATATTAAAATAATTTACAGCACAAGCATTTTCAGCATTACATTAATTAGTCCACCATAACAAAGACTACGCACTCATCTCCCAACCTTGGCCCTGGCTATTGACTCTAATGAGAGAACCCTTCTCGAATCAGCTGTTCAACTTCAATGCAATGGCTGACCGCTTCACGCGGAATGCAGTAAATGAATTCACAGTTTCACTTAACACATAATAATATAACCTATTAAATCTCAAGTGAAGCTTACCTCTAGCCTGCTTCTATTTGTATGTATCATTCTGGTATTTCGCTATTTTGTTTTTATTCTGCAGTGTTACTAAAAGCTGAAGTGATAGAAACAAATAACTGCTTGTCTAAAAAAGTCCAAAGCCTAAACTAACAATGGTTCTGGTTGGACGACGAAAACAAAACAATACACCATTCTATATCTTCCATGCTAAAATTTAACATGACAATTTAACCCTCTTTTTTCAATATTTCTTCGTTCAACAACACAGCTTTTACGCCACAAACACAACACTAACTGATAAACACAAGACCTCCTAGCAAAAGTACAATGCGCCTCGCGAGCAATCACGAACTACATCGCCAACCAATCACAGTCACCGACTCTAGTGAACTCAACTAAAAACAAGTGTTCTCCAATGTTTTGATGACGTCATTCGAGGTTCATGGTATAGAAATTTGTTTTGTATACGATATTATTGCGGTTTGAGCCGGCTTATCTTTCGAGGATGATAATGTTTACTTCGAGAGCACATTGTCCTTTGTTATTTCCTGGGAATCATATTGTTTCGTGTCGCTGCTTTTTCACTCTCGTTAAACGCTTTGTTATATTTTCAATTCAGTTGGCTAGATTAATTCTAAACAGCCAGTGACGTATATAAAATAATATTTATTAATTTATATAGCTGTAAAAGCACTTTATAAACGAAATATACGAAAAAAAAAGTTGGCCAGGGTCTATATTTAAAAGCCCATCCCAGCAGTTGTCGATGCTCTTTTCTGCCCAAGTGCATAGGAACTTGCTATCTATGCACTTGATCTAGGTTCGATTCCCGGTGGAAATATTTGCTTCGGATACAAAATCCAAACAATGGTTCGGATCCCAAACAGATATGGATGTTAAATTTCAATCAATTATTCAACCGAACATTTGCCTCGTGGACCTTAAGAAGGCGGAGGAACAGTCAAAATGGAAGGTTTTGAGATTCGAACCCGGAGCATCTTAATTGGGATAAGAGAAAGCTAATTATTCAACTACTCCCGTTTGCAAATTAAGAACAAGTAAGGTTTCACGTTTCTTGCTTCAATTTTCTCGTTTGATCAATGCAAAAAAAAAAAAAAAAAAAACATTTTGTTAATTGATTTAAGGTGCCAGTTTGCTCGGCACCATCACAGCATATATTTTCGGTGAGAAGAAACTAACTCCGGTTATCAATTTGGCGAATCTTTTAATCGTTTCAGAATATAGGAAGTTTCCATTTTTTAAAACATTATTTCCTCCCTTCTCTTCCAAAGCTTCGGCTCGCTATATATCTTATCTTAACTATATATAAAACTACATGAGCGGACATAAATTATTGAGCACTTCCCGTAGGGCTACAATGATGAAATTTGGCATGATTGTAGCTTTCCAGGACTAACCGACAGGAAAATTTCCAAAAATGAATATTTTTAATTTTTTAGGGGTCTAAAGGGGGATGAAGAAATTCCCATGTTATTTAAATGGGCGTTATCTTGGGATACAAAATCTTATCTTTTAGATAGTTGAAATAGGAAAAGAAATGATATATTGTGGGTACAAAAGGTGCGAGGCCGTAGGCGGAGCAAAGACTGTATGTGGGAATGAAGCCCCCGGATGGGCAAATTCAGGAAATATGAAAAGAAAGTTCATGAAATTCACTGCTGATTCAAAGATAGATAGATAAGAAATGCGAGGCCGTGGGCCGAGCCCCCAGCTAGCCAGAGGCTAGTCTTAACTAGCATATATAAAAATACATGAACTGACATAAATTAAAGAGGTACTTCCAGTTTACGTGGAGAGATGAAATTTGGCATAATTTTAGCTTTTCGGAACTAACCCACAGAAAAATTGCCAAAAGTTAATATTTTTAATTTTTAGAGGGTTTAGAGGGAACATGAAGAAATAATTTCGCATGTTATTTAAATGTGTCTTTTTAGACATATTTTCATATTTTAGGTACTTGGAATTGGGATAAAAAAAAAACTTGAAAATCGGTATGCTTGTACGCTTTAATCAGCGTTCCTTAAGTAAATAACTAAAAATAAAAATTTCCAGCTTTAAAGTGGTTTTATGTGGAACTGACAAATGTTCCCTATGTCAGTGCATTTTTTAAGAAATCGCTACTGGGTATCCAGACACAAAGGGGCCCTTTACACACACATAGCAAAATACAAACGCATAGAGATTTTAAAGCGCATTTTTGTATAATGTACACTTTTGAAATAATGATATAGAAAATGACGTATTTGTCAGACTTCTGCTAGCCGTTTCATTTCCGATTTAACACCACATTAATACAGGAGCGGACATGTTCTTTTTTTACATTTTGGCTTAGATCCGCACTCAGGTCGATATTTGAAGATAAAATTATACTGTGCTATTATGGTTGGATTTTTTCCCTCATTTGTTTTATTTTTATATCCATATTTTTTAGTTGGACATAGACAGGACAAGGACAAAGAAACGCAACTAATAATAGAGATGTAGAGGACAAAAAACACACAATACAAGACACAAACCATTCAATGAAGAAATAACAATATGTGATCCTGACTAAACATTTCCCTGACGAAATCATTTTAGGTGTATACGTATGTATTCAATACTAAATATTACTACCAATATTTTATTTTTTAAGAAACAATGTAATCAAAAATTTATCTTTATGGTTTAGATCTCTCCTGTTTTAAAGCGTGTTATTCCACTTGCAACTGGTTAATTTCTAGTATTATTTTCACACTTCAATTGCATTGTTTGGTTTCTTACGTGTTTATAATATAATTGAGTAAGTTTCTCATCTAGTTACCATGGGTTTCACGGAGCCGTTAATATCACTAGCAGTCTTAATACCTGTATTATTGTCACGGAATTTAAACATGATCTACTATCATCGAATAAATGACATTGACTGATTACCAAAGAAAAGGATTTTTTTCTGGCAATATTTAAGAAAACTCGCGCTAAAGAAAAACGGAAAAGTATACAGTGACCCAGTATTATAGATTCTAGTATCTGAGTATACGGGGGAAGGGGGATGGGCACAAAGGTAACAGAGGGATTTATAAAGATATTTTGGTAGGGGCTTCTTCTAGGAATATTTCGTGTATATGAATCCCAAAATTTTGGGAGAAGAGGTTGAAGATTATGAGTAACATTTGATTCGTTTCCTATAGAAATCCTAAAATTTTGGAGCTCAGCCTCCCCGCCACCAGGGCCGGCGCTAGCAGTTTTGCCGCCCTGGGCGGTATTATCACATGCCGCCCCTTATCCACAAACCTTATTTTGACAGAAGACGTTGAAGTGTCACGAAAAAGATGTTCCGTTTAAAAGGATGTATGAAATGGAAAAGTAAACAAAAAATTGAACTACTTCTCTCGAATGCTTACGTAATATTTGAGGGGCCACGGTGGCTCAGTGGAAGAGTGTTCAGCTGTGGTGCATATGATCCGTGGTTCGATCTCAGCTCGCGCCAAGTGAATTTTGTGATGGACAAACACCGTGTGCGTGGGTTTCCTCGGGGTTCTCCCCTTTCCTACCATTTTCTTCATTTCACCATTTTCATAATTTCTCATCATCACTGTCTGCTTTAACCTAGTCAGCATAAACGTGGGACGTAAAACTTATTTTTTTTTTAAATTTTGCTTACATACTCCATACATGACACAATATTCAGTATGCTCGATTTCGCTGTGTACCTGTAATGCATAGCAACGCATGCAGAAAATAAAATAAAAATGCTTTAGGCACGGCTTAGAACTTTAATTTTTAAGCTTATTTTATATCAAAAGGTGTTTCCAACAGAGTATAGAGCATAAAGATAATAGAGTGAATCAGATATTACGGCAAAACTAAGTGATTATACTTTAATTGAAAGAAACTTCGTGCTTTGACACGAGCAGATTCCATTATCACATTCGCGTAGTCCAATGTTTCAGCCAATTCGTGTTCTATTGACATCGCTAGACCACACAAGCGTGTTTTAGACGTGCAAGAACGTAGATAGTTTTTAATAAACTTAAGTTTCGAGAAACTTCTTTCTCCACATGCCACTGTTACCGGTAAAGTTAACAGAATCCTAAGTCAAGGGAGCAAAGTCATGGTCCTTAATTAATTTTAAAGTCTCTTTTTGGTGACCTTTCAGGCTTAATTATAGCGGATAACACTTTCAGTTCGTCTTTCAAATCATTGAGGTTAATATCTTTCGATTAGGAGGTGTGTTAAAATGTTGGCAAGTTTAGTCACTTTTCAGACAAAAGTTCAGGTGGCATATCCTTAAAAATTACTTATATCGTAAAGAAAATCGAAATACTCGCTGTGATGTTGCTCAAACCTTTACCTTAAAGTTAACAAAATCACGTCTAGAACTTTGTAATAAAAATCAATCTTGTATCTTGTGTATGGATCTTCAATAGCTTCATCCTCTGCCTCGTACTGAAACTCTCTTCTTTCGACTTCGAACTTGCACTGTATTACCTATCCTTGGATCATCCATATCTAATACTGATGCCAACTCCATCGCATCAACTAAGATAGATTGAAACTTTGCATCATTTCTGCTCCTCTCAAAGTACTCAAGTACATTTTCAAGTAACCCGACTGCATGCAGCACATGACAATCAATGCTTTGGAGACTTTTGCTTACTATGTTTATGTGGAGTAAAAAGTCATACCAGATAACGAGCGAGAAAAGGAAAGTAGCCACGCAGCTGGTTTGCTATGCACAGAGCATCGTGTGTGACCATTCTATCTGAACAATTATCGTTACTTACTTGAAGTAAGGCATCATAAACCTCCCCTATTTGATATCTAAGTTCAGTAAGAGCATCAATTCGGCTCTCCCACCTTGTGGTGCTTAATGGTTTTAAAATGAGACTGCTAATTTGTTCCTTTAGTATGCCCCAACGTCGAACTATACAGAAACTGAAACGGCGTACTGAGGTCCTATGGCTGCATCGTTAACGACAAGGTTTAATGAATGACTACTGCAAGGAACATAGAAGGCTCGGGAATATATTTCTAAAATTCTCTTCTGAATACCTGAATGTTTGCCTTTCATATTGGAACCATTGTCATATCCTTGGCCCCTCGTGTCTTTGATAGGAATGTTCATTTCCTTTAGATGTTTATTATTAGTACTTCCGTCAGTCCTAGGCCAGCGGTATCTGTTACCGGTACGAAACCAACGAGTTTTCAACCAATTTGTAAATTAGTTAAAAAACTCGCTGCTAGAACCTAAATGTCTCTAGATGCTGTAGGTTAAACGGCCTGTTTCAAGTGGAAGTGTACCTTTTGCATATTTGGAGTGGAGCGTTAGAACATTGCTGAATAGAAAAGATATAAAAGATACCTTGAAAATCTTATCCACCCTAGCTGAAAATCTTCGCTGCTGCAAGGGAAGTATTGAACGAGATACCTGTGGCTAGTAATTCGATAATTGAAAATGAGGGGGAACGCTGTGAATTTCTTGAGAAAGAAATTTCCTGAATGTGAGTGAAGTAAGTTGAATTACATTCTTAGGTGAACACAGTTTTATGTTTCCATTTGTGGGCCTATTACGAAGCATTATATTTTGATAGTATTCTTTTCTTTTTCAAATTTTGCCGCCCATAAGACTTGCCGCCCTGGGCGGTGGCACGGCTCGACCCCCCGTCGCGCCGGCCCTGCCGCCACTGAAGGTAACTGTGCAACAAAGAGGGTCAAAAATTGTTAAAAATAGCGCTTTGTACTTAATGGACAATCTCTTACTGTCTTACAAGTTTGTGCCATCTATTAATTATGTCAAAAAAAAAAATATCTGAACAAATCTCAATTATCGATATTGTCCATAGCAGACATGAAATGTTTGGTTGCCAGAAAATGTTTAGGCCAGGGTACGTTAAAGAGAACAATCTTTGAGAAGACTGGAATTGGACGATAATGAGAATTGGGAATCTCTGGAAAGCGAACCAAGTAATTCAACTAAGAGCCTATCCGGTTTGCCATAAGCACTAGACGATGTCACGTGATCAGGTCAAAAGACACGTTGCGTGCTAAATCGAGTCGGAAGATTCCAAATCAAGATGTGAGATATTTCAAGCACGTAACCTGTGCGTGGGGTGACCTGGGTAATTCGAAGAAGATACATATACTTTATCATTATTATTGATTTTACTCAAACAACTTGACTTTTGACAATGTTCCATTCATATCTACCCTATGTGCTATACATCATTTATAAGCTCTTCACTATGTCTTTGTAATAAGCCACTTTCTATTAACCATTTCTTTATTACAGTTTTTTTTTTTTTTTAAGATATCTGGGCAACTTAATTTTTTTCCAGTGATTTTCCAATGATTTGATTTTTCCATATTTCATCTTCTTTTTTGACTGTTTCATCCACTTTAGAGCAATTTTTTTTTAATGTAGAATCTACTTAGTCTGTTCAATATTTAATCTAATTTTCAGCCATCTCCCTCTTTAGTTTTTTTTTTTTTTTTTTTTTTTTTTTTATAGATAAGTGGAGGAAATATTTGTTTTCCATTGATTTTTTCCTGACATTAATGTTAATGTTTCGTGCTCTTTGACTATTTTCCCTCCATTTTAGGACAAATTGCTTTAGGAATATAGAATCTGCGTAGTCACTTCTACATTTGAGCTTAATTTCAGCCATCTCCCTGTTTTGGTTTTTGAGATATGTGGAGGAATTATTTGTTTTTCGTATATTTTCCATTGACATTAATGTTAATGTTCCGCGCTGTTTTTGAGTATGTTCCATCCATTTTAGGACAATTTGCTTTTCGAATTAGAATCTGCATGGTCTCTTCCACATTTGAACTGAATTTCTGCAATCTCTTTCAAGGTCTGTTTACATCATTGAAACCGGAAAGGCCCTTTAATGTTCAAGTACTCTTCCAGTAATTTAAAGATTTATGGAGTGCACTGGGTATTCAAACTGCTGGGCCTGGGTATTCAAGTGCTGGAACTGGGTATCCATTTGGATACAAAAAGGTAGCTTAAAAAATGCCCTGCCCTATGTTATTTATATAGGACACCTTTTACATCCCCAAATTATTGGGCACTTCATGCAGGATTACAATAGTTAAATTTGGCATGATTATAGCTTTTCGGGACTAACCCACAGGAAAATTGCCAAAAGTGAATATTTTTGATTTCTAGGGATTTGAAGGGTCCCATGTTATTTAAACGGGCCTCCTTTTGGACCCATAATCTCATATTTTAGGTACTTGGAATAAAAACTTGAAATTCGGTATGCTTATACTTTTTCGATACCGTTAACTAAGTAAATTGCAAAAAATTAAAAAAAAAAATCAGCTGGTTTTATGGGGAACTGAAAAATCTTTCCCATGTTATCTATATGAAAAATCTTCTACACCCCAAAATGATTAGGCAGTTCCAGTAAAGCTAAAATGATGAAAATTGGAATGATTGTAGCCTTCCGGAAGTAACTGACAGGAAAATTGCCAAAACTATATATATTTTCACTTTTTAGGTTGTCTAAAGGGAATGAAAATTCTCCATGTTATTTAAATGGGGTTTTCTTGGAATACAAAACCATAAGTAGTTGAAATACAAAAAGAAACTTGAAATTTGGTAGAATCGTGGACTGAAGAGGTGAGAGACCGTAGGCCGAGCAAAGACGGGGTCTGGGGCGGAGCCAAAGGCCAAAGACTACTCTATCTATTAAAATGCTACAAAAGGTATTAAAATGCCTCGCTCGCACATTAACTCACACAAGAGAGGTTAGGCCTCTTGATTCAGTGTGAATTAAGAGCGATTTTTTAAAGGTAAGGGATTAGGTTTAGGAAATTTCTTTAATCATCTATTTTGTTTATTTCAGTATACCTGGTTTCATATCAAACAAACTAATCCCGGCCATTAGAGGGTTACGCCCTCTCTTTGGCATAGAAAAAAACGGCTCAGCTCAGCTTGAAAGTGTGGTTTTGTATCGAGTATCGGACAAAAGTCCCTGACTCGATGACAGCTATAGAAAACAAAATAATTAGACCTTTGGGGGTGAGTCAGAATATGAGATACGACGACGTCATGTGACCTTCAGCTGCAACTGTCGCAGTGAGGGGGAGAGTGTGGGTAAAGAGATATGCTACAACCGTGGCGTCCTGTAAGTTCGTCGGTGTGTATACGCTGTGCCAATGGCTGCTATAGCGGAGTTGACGTGGCGAGGGAGGTTGGCCCAAAAACGAGTATGGTGTTGATGTAATACGTCCCGGATAGGATATATGTTTAAGTCCTCTAAAAGTTGACGATTACGCGTATATCGGTCATGGCCTGTTATGATACGAGCTGCCCTGGTTTGCACACTCTCGACCGTGCGCAAACTGCGACTGAGTGCCGCATGTTGCCATGCTGGACATGCGTAGGTGATTGTGGACAAAATTACCATTTTAAAGACGTGGAGTCTTGTTTCATGACTTAAGGCACTGCAATGCAGAATAGTATAGAGGGCAGACAATTTTCGAAGGGCTCGGTGTTTAATGTCCCTGATATGAAGACCAAAAGTAAGGCCTCGATCTAAGATAACTCCCAAGTATTTTGCATGCAGACGGTGTGGAACTTCAATGTTGTCATAGTATAAACGATGGATGCCTCTGCTGCGTCTTTTGCTATAACAGACTGCAACGCTCTTATCCGCGTTGATTTTTAGGCGCCAGATGGTAGCCCAACGTTGAAAGACATTGAGTTGCCGCTGCATGTAGTGATAGGAAAGACGAAGATTGCTGCTGTTCGTGAAGAAAGCAGTGTCATCGGCGTATGTTGCAGGAAAACAGTGTGGCACAATGGGCAAGTCTGCGGTGTATAAGGTGTAAAGCAGAGGTGAAAGAACCGCGCCTTGAGGTACACCAGCTTGAATTGGTTTGGGAGCAGACTTGGCCTGTCCCACAGAGACATGGAAAAAGCGATGAAAGAGGTATGAAGTGAGGAGTTTGAGATAAGGTAAAGAGAAGCATTGTAAGCGAAGTTTATAAATGAGGCCCGGTAACCACACTTTATCAAACACCTTCGAGATATCGAGGTATACACCCACAACATATTGTCGTCGATTAAAAGAGGTAGTCAGGTGGTCGACTACCCTCAATAATTGGCTTGTTGTGCTGTGGTTAGCACAAAAACCAAATTGATGGTGGGGGAGTATATCCAAAGTGGTGACGTGCTCGTGAAGTCGGGCGAGAAGTACTCGTTCGAAGAGTTTGCTCACATGAGATAACAGGCTAATTGGTCTATAGTTTTCTGGGAGAGTCGGATTTTTACCTGGTTTAGGGAGAAGAATGACTTTCGCTTCTTTCCAAGCACGGGGAAAGTAGCAAACCTGAAGGATGCCTTTAAATAGAGCAGCAAGATAGAGGAGTAGCTTTCGTGTCCCATGTTTCAGTAGTTCCGGGCGGATCTGATCAACTCCAGGCGCTTTGTTGTTGGGCAAGTGACAAATCTGACGCTCAACTTCCCTTCGTGTTACGACCTCAGGCAGGGGAAGTATTGGTTGAAAATGGAGCATGCGCATAGTGGCCCGAACGTCCTGTCGAATGTGAGGAGCGACAGGAGTCGCATTAGGTGTAAACTGGCGCTCTAGAGATGCAACAAATAAGTCTGCTTGCCCTTGGTCGTCATGTATGACTCCATGCGGACCTTGCAGTATTTGAGTTTGACGAGAAGTCTCTCGGCGGTGGAAAAGGCGGGGATACTGCCAAATTTTAGTGTCATTAAGTGTGACCCCACGAAAAAGTGTCTCCCAGTACTGCTCGGTTTGTCATCGTGTGATGGTCTTGATTTTGCGGCTTAAGGTGTTCCATAGCGTTTTGTATAGTGGATGTCTGGTACGCTGCCAAGTACTTCGAGCCCAGCGTTTGAGATGGATATAAAGACAAAGTAATGGAGAGTCACAGTGTGGATCGGACTGCGAGTCAGGAATTATTGATGTGCTGAGGGAGTCAGCCGTACGTAGAGCAACTGTAAGATAGGCAACCGCTTGATCAATTTCCGCAGGAGAATTTGGACAAGCGGCTATGTCGAGCAAAGAGTTTAATTCCTGCTTATAGACATCCCAGTTCGTAGTTCGGGAGATAAGAGCGGGTGCAGGACGGGAGATATGACGATGCGAAATTTTGAAAAGGACCGGATCATGATCTGAGTCCAGTGCTGAGATCACGTAAGGACGTGTAGCTAAGATGGTATCTTTGCTTAGAACTATGTCCAACACATCCGGTTCGCCGCCTGCTTTAGGATGGTGAGTTGGGTCAGGTGGCCCATAGGCGATGAGTGGAGATGTGTGCAAATACCGGTGTAATATTCGTCCGTTTTCGTTGGAACGTCTGGAGTGCCATTCCCCATGTTTTGCATTGAAGTCCCCTGCCAATATGATTTTGGGGCCCAAAGTCGAGATGACGTCGAAATCATTGGGGTCTATGTCATGTGCTGGAGAACGGTAGCCCGTGACCAATATGAGAGGAATCCCGGGGAGGAAGACTTCTATAGCAAGGGCTTCTAGTGTGTGTAACAGGGGTAAAAGGAGTTGTCTAGCCTTGAAACTTCGTTTCAGGGCAATCAGTAATCCTCCTTTCCGTCGTTGAACTCGATCGAGGCGAAATAATTGGTAGTTGGGCAGCCTCCAGTGTGTAACCTGGGCAGTGAAGTGTGTTTCCTGTATAAGTATGATATCCACCTGATGTTCAACTAGAAAACGAATTAGGAGACGCTTCTGGTCGGTAAGACCATCTGCATTCCAGGTTACAACAGTTATAGTATGATGAATGTGTGGTTGGTTAGAAGCAGCCATCAGCAATCATGTCAGCAAATGTCTCTATGACGACAGCGGCCTTGGACGCAGGATCCGTGGCTTCCCGAAGTCTAGTAAATCCTTTCTTGAGATGAGAGATAATGCGGCCCACGTTGAAGGTTTTGATATGAGGAGTGAATGGAGATTAAAGTCATTGGCGGATGGTGTAGACGCACTATCTGGTGTGGTGGACGGAGAGGGAGCATCCTGATTTGGTGGTGGAGGACGATCGCTGCGAGGTGCCTTATCATCCAGTGAAGTTGATACATTAGGACCGGAGCTACGGCCAGAAGGAGTTGATTTCTTGAGAGCATCTGAGTAGGAGCGAAAGACGGGACAACGGCGATAATTGGCTGGATGGTCCCCTCCGCAGTTTGCACAGGTTGCTGGCGTGGATGCATCTGGTTTGGCACAGGCTTTCGTAAAATGACTTTGCCCACACTTGACACACTTAGGTTGAGCTTTGCAAGTGTCTTGTGAATGACCAAGGCGTTGGCAGCGGTAACACTGCAGAACACTCGGCGGTCGATACGGCTCAAATGTAACTTTATAATGAAGCAATGCTGTTATGTTGTAGATCTCCTGTATGTTTGGAGTTTTCTCGAGGGAGATGAGAAAAAGGGGCATGAGAACCCTATCTCCACCAGTGGGACCCCGACGAGACATTTGATGAATCGTGATTGGCTTAAAGCCTAAGGTGAATAATTCAGACTGAAGATCAACGACGTCTGTATCAATTGGTAATTTGCGAACGACAACCTTTAGGGGTCGGTCACTTTTGGCGATGCCTGTAGCATATTCAGTTTTCGTCTGTTCGCAGTAGTTTTTTATAGTTATGAAGTCGTCCCTAGAAGATAACTGAATCATGATACGTTCTTTGTTATGCCGAACCAGAGGCGATTCTCTGAGGGTCTTGGAAAGGCTTTTGGTAAAATTGTAAGTCTTTTGGATGCCGTAAATGTAAATGGGAGGTGGTTTAATCTCTTTGGTGGATTTGGGCCGTGGCTCTATCACAGGAGACCCGTCAGCTGTGAGAGTAGAGAGAGGCTCAAATATGTTGCTCATTGGTAAAGCAGGGAAGTCTGATGAATGTTGTTGGCTCAGTGTGGACTCCAATGACGAGCGACGTCGCTTGGGTGTAGTAACCAGAGTAAAGTCCATGGCATTGTCGTCCTGCGGTGGAACAAGGGATGGAACGTCAGTTGCTGACTAGGGATGGTACCGAGACCGAGACCGAGACGGCCTTTTATATACCGAGACGAGACCGAGATCGAGACGGCCTTTTATCCACCGAGACGAGACCGAGACCGAGACGGGCCTCTATAAATCGAGACGAGACTTAGGTCAGTCTCGAAAGTCTCGGTCTCGTCTCGAATATTGATATAGACAACTATTAAGATTGACCTTTACTGAAAATTTCTTTCGTTGCTGTATTAGGTAATATGGGAACGGTTGACTAATGTTCAGTGGCGTATTTAGGGGATGGCTATCGGAGTGAAGCCCCTCCCGAAATAGATTTGTAATCATTTTTTCGCATTGCACGTACAACACAAATATTTCTTAATCGTTCTCAAGCCTCTCCCGAAACAAAATCCACTGCTGATGTGTATAGTCATCTCTCTCTCTCCCTCTCTCAACACACACACAAACGCACTTATATATATATATATATATATATATATATATATATATATATATATATATATATATATATATATACTAGCGGATCAAGGATATGATCCAGGGAGGGGCTAAACCATAGTTTGACATTTTATCCAGTGTGTATAACCCCTTTAACACTCCCCTTGGATCCTCGCCTGTATAGATATCTAATATAAGTAAAAGAAAGAGTTTGTTTGTCTGTGTGTCTGCGTGCCTGTCTTTCTGATTGCCTGTGTGCGGCCTGGGGACCAGACGAGAGTCCAAGAGTTACGAAATTTGAGTGACAAGTATCATGTCCCAGGCCTCAGACCAAGAAGAAGCGTTTTTTTTTCTTTTTTTTTAATCAGGAGGGTAGAAAATGACCGATATTAATGTCGAATACATAGTTTTCGCAGTCGCTGAGATGAATGATGATACTTCCATTAGCGATGACTTTCAAATTCAGCTACCAGTGCATGCGAGCCGAAGTTCACTTGCGGGGGAGGGGAGTACCGAGACGTAAAAATAATACAAAATGACCGATATTAGTGTCAAATAGTTTTCGCGTTTTCTGAGATCAATGGTGAAACTCCGATCGCATTAAACTCCAAATTCACCGCATTCAGCTGCGGGCCGGAGTTCACAGGAGGGATACCGAGACATGTAAAAGTAATCCAAAATGGCCGATATTAGTGTCAAATACATAGTTTTCGCGGTTGCTGAGATAGTGATACTCCCACAGGCCTTGACTTCCAGGCCTTTGACTGGTCCCATCCGAAAAATGGGTATTTCATCTAGTAATAGTGATGTATATTAAAAATGCTGATTTTTTTTAACATGTTGTGTGAAATATGGAAGGGGAAATTCTTCCAGCTACTCTGCAATACCACTAGATAAACAAGCAATGTTGCCAACGCAACATAAAGTTGTAATTTCTCAAATTGCACTACGTTTGATATTACATATTTCTGTTCAGTTAATTTAGTTTAGTGCGTGAGTTTTCTCGGGGTTCTCCCGTTACCTCCCACTTTCTTCATTCCACCATTTCATTCCTCTCTCATCATCACAGTCTCCCTTAGCCTAACCGGAATAACCGTGGGACGTAAAACTCAAAAATTTCATTTCATTTTTAATTGAGTTTAACGCCTCTTTCAGCAGCGAGGTTATATAAGACTGAACCTACTGATTAACGTTGAATTTAAACCACATAAGCTCCCGCCGGGAATCTAACCCGGGTCTCTCACGCCATAGGCTAACTGCTTAGCCACGAAAGAGCTCTACATATTTCTAATTTAGATGTTAAATTAAACCACAAAAGCACATATATTATTTAGTGTAACAAAGGACAATACATATCACTAACATCAACATTTTGGAGATCTCTAATAACTCAAATGGCAGGAACATTATAACATTAGTGTTCAGTAGTTTTAATTACAACAAGTCGCAGTTACATCATTTTAAGCAGTGTTGCGAACTTAAATAAATTGCTAAATATTATTATAAATATAGTGCAAATAACGTAGCTAAAGTGCAAAATATTTTTAAATTACTCGTAATTTGTTTTATGGTGCAAGAATGTTTTCAAAACACGATGTTTTTCATAGTCTACTTATAATGTTAATGTCAAAGTTTTCGTTCCAGCAATACATGTAAAATCAAATTGTAACTGAAATTAAACGTAACTGACAACTTTTCAGTAGCACTAGTTGTTCTCCCTAAGCCTTAGGCCTGGTGTATTTTTTTAGATTAAAAAACTGATTTATTAAAATTTTAATTACGCCCTAACTGCATTTCATTTGTTATAGTTTGACCACCAACCACCTCAAACTCGATCCATATCATATAGCTATATGCAATTATTCAAAGACTTACAGTTAGTAATACACATTATGTTGATTTTTGTTTTGTTTTGTTTTGTTTAACGTCTCACGATTATGCTAGGGCGGCTAAAGGAGACGTGGAGTTACTGATCATAGTGGAATCCGAAAAACTTCGGTCGTTGAACATTACCGCCACCGGGAATCGAATTCGGGACCATGCGAACCAAAATCAAGCGTACTAGCCATTACAGCAAATGGGGGTTCTTACATTGTGTTGATTTAAATAATTGAGTCCGTGATGCCAGATCCGAAGATCAAAAAGTAGCGTGTCTGTGCTCCAAAAGTAGAGGATATGAACTATTTGTAGCCCAAATATATAGAAATGAATTATTTGGCAACTAATGACTGGTACTAATGAAATAATGTTTAAAATAGATCGGAAAATCTTATGGACATATTGCAAGACGAAATTATGATCGATAGACAAAAACAATTTTAGACTGTATACCACGTGACAAAAACAGCCTAGGAAATGTCCGCATACAAGATATTGTGACAAAATCAGGAACCACTGGGGAGTAACCTGGAAAAGAATTACCCAAGTTAGATAGTTGTAGAGAAAACTTGGGAAGACTTCATCCAGCAGTGGATTGATAATGCTTGATGATGATGATGGTGATGATTTTATATCAAGACCTGAGAGGTAAACTAAACCAAGTCATAATTTCGTAATTTTACAGGAGAAGCGAAAAACCGGTTCCTTAACTAAGATCTATAATACTGTTTTTCAAACTATACTAAGTAGTTACAAAGTAGTAAGGTGGCTTTAGGCTTACATTATATATACTGTATAAATTTACTAGGTAAGGTGGGATAAAATTGGATCCAAAATTTAACGAAAGTCATACAGCGAAAAAAAATATTTTTGACTATTTAATACTTCATGTTGCTGCAAAACTAAGAAAATGAATACAAAAGAAAACTAGAAAGTTAATAATCACTTGTTTTGGCGAGAGAGAAAAAATAGATACACTTAGCTCGAATTACCTATATACTTATATAATATGTATGTTTATGTTTCGCAAGTAATTTTCAATCAATATAAAATTTCAACGTACTGAACGCACAATTGGTTTTCTAGAGTAAAGATCACATGCACCGCTAAGAGCTCAGGAATAAGCTTAATCTATGTTACGGCAGTGGATATACGTATGCGTATGTAATGCATTACAACTTTAGGAACTTGTATAAGAAACAGAATGTACTTAAATTTAGACGCGAATCATGCGAAACATCTGACTTTGAATCAAACTTGTTTCGTGATGCAACCCGAGGCCACACATAGCAAAGATGAGTGCCGTAGCTCCCACCCAAAGTTTAGGAATTTCGTGTTATAAGGTGTCAATTAAACACGTAAATGTGCAACGGTAATAAAGCATTTGATCAATTCTAAACAAAATATATTGTAGTAATAATTTACCCTATTTGTTCAGATAATGAACGTTATGTTATGCTTTTAAAATGACAGTCAAAACAAAATGTATTGGACAATAAATGAGAAATTGTAAAATTTCAATTTCGGTACGATTAAATACATTCATGCTGCTATGTGTTGCGTTATAAGTTAGAATGTATTGAACAATTCTTATTCTAAGGAAAGAAATAAACTACTGTATAGTACTGAAGTTAATTTAATCGAGTTTAATTGTATAGGCAGTACTGAGGCCATATGAGAAAGTCTTTTGCTGAAAGTGAAATATGGGTTACTATTAGAATTTTATCTCAGATATGATATACCCACTGATGATTGAAACTGGAACACACGCATGGAAGGCATCAGCGTTAGCAAATTAGCTCTGAAGAAGTACACCATACTATAATTCTAAGTCAAGAATAAGACCAAAAATAAGAAGCAGAAGTGATAGACTTTACAATAATAATACTTTTACAATTTTAATTTCACCTATTTATTTCGAGACTTTCGAGACGAGACCGAGACGAGACCGAGATTTGGCCCTCGAGACCGAGACCGAGATCGGGACAAGCATTTGTTGACCGAGACGAGACCGAGACCGATACGGCGATTTTTGACTCGAGACGAGACCGAGACCGAGACCGAGACTGTACAAAGTCTCGTCTCGTCTCGTCTCGATACCATCTCTATTGCTGACCGGTTAGTCGAGGATGATCGTGGCTTGGCAGTAGCGCCTGAGGTGGTGGGCCGCCCCAGCGGGATAAGAAAGTCCTCAGGCCGGTATTGAGATCTGCTGACTATCTTCGTTGGTATCTTAGTCTTCTTTTTCGAGATGACTGGGTTGGACGTAGCCATCATAGGAGCTGAAATGAAGAGTGAAGATGATATGCCAAAAATATAAGCTACCCTCCGTAAAGGAGAGTAACTTAGTAAATCGTTTAGCCAAGAGAAATAGCTAGGGTCGTCAACGGATAATATCAATGTGGTGTGTTAACCTCCGTAGAGGTGTAAAAATAATTCAACGGTTGTTTCCTTCACCTCGATGAGGTAAGTAATCCAACCGTATAAGATGTTCGCGACTAAATTCAACCAATGGGGATGGAACGCCTAAGTGACTAGTTTATTTTTCTCCGCCAGCTAAGGATACCCTATTTTTTTTTACCTGGTTAGAGATTCCAGGTGGCCAGTTCAAAAAAAAAACGCTTTTTTTTTGTCCGTCATCCCGGTTAAAGGGTTGTGCCCTTTCTTCGGGTAAGTGCTTCAATTTGATTTATTGATTTGAAGGAAATATAGGTGGTCTAAGAGGTTTCATATTTATTATTTCTTTATTCATTCATTCATTATATTAAGCATGGATTAAGTGAAGTTATTGAAAAAAAAACAAACAAAAAAAAAAAAAAAAAAAAAACGCCTGAACTCCAACCTCTAACTTTGGATTTCAAACCTTTGATTTACGGTTATTTGTGATTTCACGTTTAACAACGACAATATTTTAAAGTATGTGTACTTTAAAAAAATATTTAAATAGATATTTTTTATATAGTTTATGTTTTAAAACTATTGTTCAAAGCCTTTGTATTTTAACAAGCCTTCTCCAAAATCAATGCAATTGAATTGTGCTGCCATCTTTGGAGTTCTTTTAAGGTTAGTGTAAAGAGAAGTTTTGCCGATAGATGTCACTACAGTCTTCGTATCTCTCCCATGTATTTTTACCTTTCACGAAAATTTACGATTTCTTTTACAAATTTCAACCTAGAGACTTCAAATTTTTAGAGAAGGAACTTCGTAACCTATTAAAGGGAACAATCCGTGCCGATTTTTTTTAGTTAGAATTTTCTTCATTGTTGAAACAGTTCGATTGTTAGAGGTTTGGATATCCATTTCAACAATGAAGAAAATTCTGATTAAATTTCGGCACAGATTACGGTATTGCCTTCGATAGATTATGAAGTTCCTTTTCTAAAAATTTGAAGTCTGTAGGTTGAAATTTGTAAGAGAAATCATGAATTTTCGTGAAAGATATTTTCCGAAACGAAAGACATGTACAGATGTGAGGAATAACAAGGAGATTCATGCTCATATGTGAATGATGCGCTGTGTAGAGAGCTCAGGTTCAGCTAGTCCATATATTAAAATGCTAAGTTTATATGTTTGTCTCCAATTTTTTCGACAATGAGATCTCAAAAAGCATAAGTGCTAGAAAGTGCCGTTTTCGCTGGTCAATTCCAAATTTTGTTTAGATTGTCCAGTTCTAATTAAACATTTTTAAAACGTGGCTGTTATTTCTTTATTGCATTTTATTTAAGAATACCCTGGAAATGTTTAAATTTTTAAAAAGTAAATCATCATGTCCTATGAGTTATACATCTCAACACCACATAGTTGTATGCAGGGGTTGCATGTCTCTCAGGCGTTTGTTTCTTGGTCATATGGTAATGAAAAACGAAGGATAACCATGCTAAAATGAATATTTACTGTTTGGAGTGTTTAGCCCCATTAACACCATATATCACTGACATAATTAATTGCGTACCGGTATTTAATGTATTTGCTTATTACATACTGCATGCATGAAGAAAGAAAACACTGATCATACATGAATTTGAAACTCCAGGCGGAAGTAGGATCAAATCTTGCAAACGGTGCGAGATATTGAAAAAAAAAAGTAATCGAAAAACGTCTCCCCTTTATGGTACCCTTTGCCGATTTTTATCAAGACGTCTTTCGCTTATGTCTGTAAAGGGACATGTACAGATGTGATAAATGACAATGAGATTCATGCTCGTATGCGAATGATGCATTGTGTAGAGAGCGCAGGTTCAGCTAGTTATAAGTTAAAATCGTACTTAATTAAAAGTATTGCTTACGAGTAACTTTTTTCTTTAGTTTTTTTAAGTTTGCTCACCAACTAAAGAGCGATTACACAAATATTAATGTTATTTGTTACGGTTATAGAGCCCTTGTGCATCGTTCTGAATCAGCCTTCGCAAATTTTGCCTAGCGTAGGTGCAAATCGTTATGGAATGAGACCCCTTGTGATAATAATTAACAACAAATCGCATTTATGTTCAGTACCATCACTATTTCCAAGTAATTAAATTTAAAGCTACCGTATCTTAGCATTTATACGAACATATCTGCATTTTGACAGAGAAAGAAATTGCCTGCATACATTTTCCGAATTCTCGTGATATGTCAGCATTTTAAGTGTGTTTATTATTGCCAATTCAATATCAGAGTTTACATGCAAAGAATGTTCGGATATTAATATTCAAAGAAAGAATTATTTAAAAACCTGAAAAATATGATTAAACATAGTTGACATAATGTTGTGTAATTATCATCTTCATAGGTATTCTGCCATTAATTCTAGTTTATTTGCCCCCTCCCTCTCTTCCTTACCACCATACTGTCTAGCACGTCCTTTATGATACAGTTCCTTCTTATCCAATGTCCCAGCCAGTTTCTCTTCTTCTTCTCAATAATATATAAAACAGCTCCTTTCTTCCTCACCATATCTAACACCCTCTCATTCGTTTTCCGCTCGATCCAACTAATTTCCAACTAATTCCGCTCGATCCAACTCACACCCACATTCGAAAGCTTCGACTCATTTTCCATCATTTTTGCATAACGTCCATCTTTCTGACCTATATAGTATAATACTCCCCATGAAGTATTTTATAAGTCTTTTTCTCAACTCTTTATTCAAGGTCCCACAAAATAATATTTTCTTCCTCCTAAAGGCTTCCTTCGCCATTCCTATCCTTGCTCTTATTTCACATTCACACTCCATATACTAATAGTACTGCCTAGGTACCGAAAAAATAGTTACCTATCCTATTTTCGCCCCTCCTACTTCTATTTTTGATACCGACCAATTCGTTCCAATCATCATGGCTTTTGTCTTTCTAACATTTATTTTCATGTCATTCTTCACAGCCCTTCCCCAAGTTTTGTACCATATTATTGAATCTGTATAAATACTCTTGTTAATTATTCTTCATCCATTTCAACACACACACACATATATATATATATATATATATATATATATATATATATATATATATATATATATATATATATATATATATATATATATATATATATATATATATATATATACAAATCTATCTATATATATAGATACAAATATTAATGCTGAAATCTAATATGGTTACGGTCTTATCCTATTTTCAAATAATTAAATTGAAACGATGAAGCTTTTAGGTTGCAATTAAATTGTCAGAAAAGGAACTGTATCATGAGAGACGTGCTAGTGGGTGTGGTGGCAGGAAAGAGACGCAGGGGCCGAAAGAGACTACAGTTGATGGAAGCTATCAAAACAGAAAAATCGTACATGCAGATTAAGAGGTTAACGGAAGACCTGGAGCATGGACTCTTCCCAATTGCGGGAAATGACGTGCAAATGATGGCAGAATACATATTATGATGATGATGATGATAGTTTTAAATCCCCAAGCTGTCTGCCTGCCAACAATCTATTGACACTAGACAGGCAATACACATAGCGGAGTGGTGAGTTAGGAATTAGGAATACTCGCAGGCTGAGACGTTCCTTATATATAGTAAGAATTTATTTTTGTTTTAAATTCTTGTAACTTGTTAAATTTCTCAAGTTGACTGAATGGGGTGTCGTGAATAGGTAGAAAAATAAAAATGTTCAATTCCACAGAAAATTAAATTATTCTGAGGAATGTGATAGTATTGCAAAAAAAAAAAAAAAGAAAAAAGAAAAAATGAATAGGAGGATTAAGACAGTGCAGTAGTCAGTCCTAAGGTTGCCAACTCTTGAACTAAAGTTAAAAGAAAATTTAGGACTGGCTGTAAAAAAAAAAAATGTAAGTGTCAGAAACACACGTTACTGTAACAGTAGAGAGAAAAGATAGTAAATTGTGTCTAAGCGTCACAAAATAGAAAATACTATTGCTTAGAAGTACAACGTAGCGTATAACCAAGTATGAAAATGTAACTAAAGCATAAACGTATTTAAAAAATAAGTGCAACAATTTCAAGGTGACACTTACATTATTTTCTACAGAGAGTCTTCGATTATCGACACCCCCTTCACAAATCAAATTTGGAACTTCGAAATTACTGGTAGCTATGTTTTGACCTACACCACACGAGCAACGAAATTACTTGCTTTTAATAAAACAAAACTGACCAAGGCACTAACTAGTCTATCTGTTAATAACATTGGTGTAACAGCTTCGATAAGGTAAGATAGCCTTCATCAGGTACATTATTCTACAACAGATAATGTGTTTGGTGAAGGTGACATAACCAAAACTGTTTATCCAGTGTTTTTGTCAGTTTGCTTTATTAATAGCCCTACTGTCGAATATTATCAAAGCTACAATGAACAAAAATCGAAATTACTACAGGAATACGATAAATATCACACAATTTTCACTATTTGCACAGATATGTGACGTACCAACAAGAGTTGGCAACAATGGGCCGTATGCTGAGTCATTTTGACATACGATTAGCTCAATACTAAGAGTTTGACTAAGGAATGGTTATCAAAAGTGTATTCAGAGTCTCTGATTAGGACGTAGTAGTTGGCGAAATTAATCATATGTGACTGATTAATCTAGAACTGAGGGTACCATTTTAGCCATGGTTTAGCCTGTGCAACACATTTCGGATTTCATGTATTTTCATGTTTAAAGAATACGCATGCGCACATCTTCTTTTCCGTAGTTGCCACATTTATTTTTCTCACCCGTTGCATTGAGATTATATTAGTTAATCATACCCAAATCAAATTTTTAGTTATATTCAAAGTAGATTCTGAATACCAAAAAGTACACATTTTTAGTATAGAGCTAGTATGGCACTAACTAGTCGGTGACTAACAATCGATTAACGAATTGTCCCTGAATACCGCCCAATGTCTTTACAACTCGAACTTTTCTGTGTTAATGCTTAACAGTTAAACTGTATTAAATTTCTTTGTATGTCTACCACACTGCCAATATTCTAATTTTGATAATATGAAATAAAAATTAAAATGCCCATCTTATGTTCAGCCGGTAAGAAGCATATAAGCTGCCACCGCTTTATTCTGAACAGCAATTTTATTTTCGAATTTAGGCCCTGCCGGTAAAATACCTGTCAATTGCCAACTATAGCTTAGTGACCTAGAGCTTGGGGTGGCCTGTAAGCTCTCCTTCCCCCTCCTTTTGTGTGACAAAATAAAGTAATTTATCGTATCGCTTACACACAAGCAAAACCAAATTTGTTGCCTCGAAGGTCAAGAATAAAGATAACTTTATCCTAGGGAAGAACAAGACACTCATCCTTGAGCTTTCTGCTGACAACGGCACCTACTCATTAACAATCCGCAAACAGTTTTTTGATAATATGAAAGGATGGTTTAATTCACTGGCGTCTCTGGCATATAAACTTTATGGGGTACATAAAAAAAAGTGATTGAAATGGTACTACCTAGCCCAACCTTTTATCTTCAATTCCATTTCTTACCTTTCTGCTTACCTTCATGGATCCCCTTATTCCAAATAAATATTATTATTATTATTTATATGTTATTCTGTCGTTATTCCTCCCCGATAAACACCACCTTTACGAAGACACCTATGTGTCGGGTGGGGAGGATTGCGTGCTACAGTGAAATTTAGAATTATGTGCATATGCACAATGGTCTTTCGCAGATCAAAATATAGTTCCGGAGGTAAAATATCCCCCCATTCGGATCTCCTGGAGGGGGATGGCTTGGAAAGACTATTGGACGACAAACTAATAATGGGGGAAGACAGGCAGAAAAAGAAAGGCAGGGAAGAGCAAAAGTTTAGGATAGGGACATGGAACGTACGTACTATGTTACAGGAAGGAAAATTAGAAAATCTTAAAGAAGAAATGAAACAAAATAACCTAGATTTGGTAGGAGTTTGTGAAGTTAGATGGGAAGGTAATGGGATGTTGAACAGCGAAGGATATAGAATGTTTTGCTCAGGTAATGAAAAGGGCGGTCATAATGGCGTAGGAATAATTCTTGGAAAGCGCTTAAAGGAGAAGGTAATGAAAGTACAATTTATTGATCATAGAGTTATGATGTTAAGACTTAAAGGGAAAACGAAGGATCTAGTGGTGATACAGACTGCACCGACGACTTCGCATGCAACAGAAGAAGTAGAGGAAAATTGTGAGAAAACAGAAGAAATTATAGATAGAGAGAAGAGGGGTGCATGCGTAATTGTAATGGAAGATTTGAATGCAGTTGTGGGAGAAAAACAGGAAGGTAGTATCGTAGGCAAGTATGGTTTAGGAGCAAAGAAATAGAAGGGGAGAGAGACTAGTGAGTTTCTGTAGACAGAATTCACTAGTTATTGGGAACACTTGGTTCAATCAGCTCAAGAGAAGAAGATATACATGGATATCACCAATAGACGGTGGAAAATATCAGATAGACTATGTTATAATTTAGGACAGGTACCATAATAGCTTAAAGAACGCGAAGACCCTTCCCGGGGTTGATATTTTCTCTGATCACAATCTTGTGCTGGCCGAAGTAGATATTTAACTGAAAAATGTAAACAGAAGAAAAGTAGGCAACAAAATGTTGAATACTGAGAAGTTAAAAAACGAGGAAATAAGAATTTTTTTCGTTGAAAAATTCGGAGAAAAATATTCAAACGAGGAAAGAATAGGTGTAGGTAGTAACGCACGGTAGGAGCACATTAAACTTTACTTACAACAGGCTTCAGAAGAAGCAGTAGGTCACCGCGAACACAAAACGGCTAAGAAACCATGGGTTACTGAGCAGATATTGCATAAAATGAGGGAAAAGAAGACGTAGAAACATGTTGATACAGAAGAGAGCAGAAAGATGTACAAAAAGTTAAATAATGAATTACGGAGGGAAACAGACACAGCGAGGGAAGAGTTTTACAAAAGAAAATGCGAGATCATAGAAGAATTAGAAAGAGTTGGGAAATATGAGAAAATGTACAAGGAGGTGAAATCTATGGAATTTTGGAGGAAACAAAGGGGTATTATGATGGCAGTAGAAAATAAGAATTGGAAGGTAGTCAGAGAGAGAAATGAGGTCATAGAAAGGTGGAAATAATACGTTGAAGACTTGTATGAGAGTAGGCACAGACCGTGTAGTCTAAATGTTGAAGTAGAAAATGAAGTAGGCGAGGTTGATAAAGGGTTTAGTATTCTTCGGGATGAGTTTGAAAAGGTTATATCCGACCTTAGGAATGGAAAGGCAACCAGGATAGATAATATACCAATCGAATTCATTAAAATTAAAAAAATGGGACTATGTAAGGACATATTTAAAACACGATAATGGCCAAAAGACTTCCTGAAGATGATCATGATACCGATGGCTAAGAAATCAAACCCAAAGAGATGTGAGGATTATAGAACTATTAGTCTTATATGTTATGCAGCTAAAATTTTGCTCCGAATACTGAACAGAAGGTTATACGGAGGAACAAATGAAGAAGTTGAGGAGGAGCAGTTCGGGTTTAGAAGAGGTAAGGAGACAAGAGATGCTATTGGATTATTAGGGCGCTCGGTGAAAGATCTATAGAAAAAGGGAAAGAGATGTATGTTGTATTTATTGATCTAGAAAAGGCTTTTGACCGCGTGAATTGGGAATTGTTGTTGGGAGTTCTAAAGAAGATAATGTTGGAATGGAAAGATCGAAGACTCATAAAAAACTTATACATGAACACAACAAGTAAGTGTTAGGATAGGGGAAGAACTGACGGAAGAGAGTGCAATCGGAAGGGGAGTTCCACAAGGATGTTGCCTCTCGCCAACACTATTTAATGTCTATCTAGAAGAGATAGTGAAAAAGAGTTTACATGATGATGACGGCATTTCGGTAGGAGGTAGAATGATTAGATGTATAAGATTTGCAGAGGATATGGCGCTTGTTGCAGAATCTAAAAAGGAAATCAATAAAATATTAGAAAACCTGAAGGTAGGCTTTGAAGAATATGGATGAAAATAAATGTTAGGAAGACAAAAGCCATGGTGATTGGAACGAAGAGGTCTGTGTCAAATATAAAAGTGGGGGGGGGGGAGAAAATAGAACAAGTGAATAGTTTTTCGATATCTGGATAGTATTCTTAGTAATAACATGAAATGCGAACGTGGTATAAAAGCAAGGATAGGAATGGCGAAAGAAGCCTTTAAAAGAAAGAAAAGTCTGTTTTGTGGGACCTTGAACAAAGAATTGAGAAAAAGACTCATAAAATGCTTCGTGTGGAGTGTTGTACTGTATGGGGCGGGAACGTGCACATTACGTAAAGGTGACGAAAATCGACTGGAAGCCTTCGAAATGTGGGTGTGGAGAAGAATGGAAAAAATTAGTTGGGTCGAGCGGAAAACGAATAAAAGTGTGTTAGAAATGGTGGGGGAGAAAAGAACAATTTTAGATATTATTAAGAAGAGGAAGAGAAACTGATTGGGACATTGCCTAAGAAGAAATTGTATCATGAGGGACGTCATAGAGTGTAAGGTGACGGGAAAGAGAGGGAGGGGGCGAACAAGACTACAATTAATGGATGATATGAAAACAGAAAGATCATACGTAAAGACGAAGAGGTTAGCAGAAGTCCGTGGAGCATGAAAGCTTCTAAGCTGCCGCAAGTGTTCTGCCAGTAAGGACAGAATACCTATGATGATGATGATGATTGTCATTATTAAATAAATTAAATTAGAATAAAATATTGAATATTTTGTACTTCAAAATATTGGGGGGACGCGTCCCCCTCGTCCCCCGCCAGAGACGCCCGTAGTTTAATTTGTAATTGTATTATACTAAGATCACTAGATAGATCCCATGTAAGACTTACTGATATTCCCCCACTTTTTTAAAAGTGATTCTATCCTTTCAAATATAAACATATATTCAACAGTGAGACTTTGTGTAGCTCAACTGAGTGCAAGATTCATTTCTATGACAACTTGGTTGCTGTAAGCCAGTGGTTCCCAACCCTGTTTACTTGATGTCCCAATTCGTGAACACATCATACTTCACACCCCTTTCCTTCTGGCGCTCGTTGGAATAACTCCTTTTGGTCTTTCAGATAACACATTGGATTCTCAAATCTTGAATAATAATAATAATAATAATAATAATAATAATAATAATAATAATAATAATAATAATAATAATAATAATAATAATAATAATAATAATAATAATAGGCACGTAGCCAAAGAGGATGTCCGGACACCCCGTTCGAAACCAAAAATGAAAAATAAATAAGGAAGGATGAAACAAAAGGAATGAGAAAAAGAAGAATAAGCCTTAAAATTAAAAGGGTGTAGCAGTGTTCGAAGTGGGAAGAAAAAAGCAGAGGCAATATGTTTTAACTCAACATGATGGCTATCTAAATGTTGAAATACAGTGACGGTATGTTGCCTAAAAGATTGCATTGCTATTTACATAATGACTGAAAACCACCAGAAAGCTTCTCTTTAGTTAGATGGGACATGGAGACACTTTGATTCTTCAATTATTTTATTTTAAAAAATTAAAATAAAATAAAATAAAATAAAAAATATCCCCTTATGTTGTATTGTAGAGAATTATACACGAAAATGCTTAAAAACAGAGGATTTATATCAACAATTTCTTGCGGGAAAGCTCCCGCACCCCACACTCGACTAAGGGGTATTCCAAACCCCCAGAAGAATCGTCCCCACAGCAGACAAACCCTAAATACGCTCATACTCAAAACACATTTATATGAATTAAGACAAGAAGACACACACATACATACGAAACAAACAATTCAATATTGCACATCAAAATATAAAACTAGATGAACTTGTTTGAAGACATCTCATTTTAAGAACAAAAGGTAGGAAAAAGATAACAAAAATGTTGGTGTTTTCAACTTAGAAATTACTTCTACATAAGAAATAAAATCTCTTTACGTGCAAAGCTATTCTTCAATTACTGTGTATAAAAATGGACTTACTAAAGGTATTTATAGCACGGCCAACAAGAGATGGTCTCTGACGTTTCTTACCACATGCGGTGGGACATTGCAGCCCCTACTTTGATACCAGTGTTACCAACCACGATCACTCTGTCTTATACCATTAATTAAATTGCCACTACAGTTGCACCGAAAAAAACCTTGACACGCGAGTAGTGGCAATGTCACTGCGAGCTGTCAGAGACGTTCTCTTATTGGACGCACTATAGCATCTGTTCTGCAGTGACGGTATGTCTTGATCACTGAAAAACCAGAGGCGGTATGCCTTCATCACTGAGAAACCATAGGCGGTATGGCATATCACCGCATACCGTCTCACTTCGACCACTGGCCTGTAGCAAGCGTTTCGTTACTCTTTCTTATTAGGAGCTTTGTGTGGAGGAAACAGGGGACACTTTTCATCATAATTTTTCGTCATCGCTTCTCTGCAGTATCAAACATGTTATTGCAGAACCAGTTTTCTACTGCTTCTTTAACATTTGGAACAGACAGTAGTTGGCGCAATAATAGAAACAAAAAGTTATATGGAAAGAAAGTCCCATTAATATGTGATTCAACAGAGAAAGGAATGCAGACATCCTAAAATATTCTACAAGACATTATTGAATAAAAACTTTTTATAATACTGGATATGTACTTTCTATAATAGTTGAGGTCATAATGAAAGGAAAATTGTTATATTTGATTGAACAGAGCAAGGAACGTAGATATTGTAAAATCTTCTTCAATATTTTTTAATATTCTTTTACTCGAGATTTCTTCATAGCTTTTAAAATTAAAATACTTACTAACATATCATCATTTTATTGTCCTAACAAATTAATAGATGTTACCAGTAAAATAGTTTAGATCAATGGAGATCAATGGTGAAACTCCGATCGCATTAACTTCCAAATTCACCGTATTCGGCCGCGGGACGGGGATCATCGGCGGGGGGGGTGCGGATCCCGAGACATAAAAGTAATCCAAAATGACCGATATTAGTGTCAAATCCTTAGTTTTCGCGGTCGCTGATATCAATGGTGACATTTTCATTAGCGATGACTGGCAAATTCAGCCTCCATACAAAGAATGGGTATATTCAGCTAGTAGACAATAAGATAGACAGTGTGGAAGAAAACTAGGTAAAAGTTAAGCAGATTATGTTAGATATACTCAACAATGACATTGATAAGATGAAAATTGCACCGAGAAACCCATGGATAACTTAAAGATATGATTAAGAAGATGGAGGAACGCAGAAGGGTGAAAATCACGGACGTCAAAGGATACAGAAGGGTGGATAATGAATAAATTGAGAAAGGAAGTTGACAGAGCCAGAGAGAAGTGCATGTGAGCAATACGTGAAGAAATAATGGAATCTCTATGCCGTAGCAGATGTGACCTGATGTATCAGGAATTTTGTAGAAGAACTAAGAAAAATATACGGCCTACACGTTTTGGAATCAAAGGTCAAGAACGTTACGTATTCATTGACCATCCAAGAATCCTTAGGATCTGAGAAAAGTATATAAAGGATCTATATAGCGGTTCCCATTCTCCCATGGCCCATAACACGCCCCATCCCCATATTTTCCCAATATGTCCTCCTAAATCATGTAGTGGCTACCTTTAAGTTTACTCAACGCTTTTCTCCTCTTTGTTATTATTTCATTTTCACCCGCAGCTCATATTGAATAAGATGCATTCTTATACAGGGTGAGTCATAAGTCTCCATACAAATGATGATAATACTACACTACAGTTATAAAATATGTTCCATATGTTTCCCTTGCATGTCGAGGCAAAATGACAGGCACTCCAACCAATTCCGACGAACATTTGTCAATGTTGCACTTCTTACTTGTTTGCAAGCTGCACTGATTCTTTGTTTAAGATGATCCAAATCCCGAATTTTCTCCTGGCACACAATCGATTTCAGGTGGCCCCACAAATAAAAATCCATGAGAGAGAGGTCTGGTGACCTAGGTGGCCACTCCACCGGACCATGTCGACCGATCCAATGCGCAGGGAACTGCTGGTCCAGCCATCGGCGCACTTCAATGCCGTAGTGGGGTGTTGCTCCATCCTGCTGAAAAAAATGCAGGGAAGTCCCCACTCTCATCTAAGATTGACATGAATATGTCATTTTTCAACGTGTCAAGATACCCTTTGGCTTAAGGTTTCCCTTTTAGACATGGATGAAGACAACGCAAATAAAGAAAATTTGGGTTCATTGAATTCCCATTGAGTATTTTTTTCCTTTCATTCTTTTTATTTCCTTTGGTATTTTGTAAAAACATTTTTATATTATTGTACTATTATTCTACAACATATAATTTAGTTACATTACAACAGAGAACAGAGTTGAGTTGATTTTGAGTTTAACGTCCCTTCCAGCAGCGAGGCTATATGAGACGGGGCCTACTTATTAACGTGGAATCCGAACAACATACAAGTATTTATACAATATATACTTCTGAACAACTGGAACTTCTGATATACTTTTGTAAGTTGTATTATGTTCATGGTTATATTTCTTTTCTTTCAATAATCTGTGTATATAAAAGAAGTCTTGATTACTTACTAATCAATGCCTAGGCCGAAGAGCTTAAGCCAGAAATTTGGGCAAGGTGACGTGAGGATTATAGGATTTTTATAGGATTTGTGACGTAAGGTATCAATAAGGAAGGATTTTTACAAGTCTGACGTGAAAAGGGCCAAAATTGGAGGCTGCAATTGTTATAATAAAATGTCCATATCTCGGAATGCTTGAAGGTAAGAGACATGAAACTTGATATTTAGATTTTTCATTTAAAATAAATAAACACACGCTTCAGTGCTTTTTATTTCATATTTGACTTAAAAAGAGAAGAAAAAGGAAATGGAAGTTGCAATTGTATCTATAAGGGAAGAAAATAAGTGGGCACTTCGCTAAGATATCTGTATCTTGGAAACTCCTTAGAAGAAGTTTGCTATTTAGACTTTTCATTTAAAACTTGGAATTTGTTGGGTTCAACAAAATGAAGTTTGGTGGTAGTAGGTCTGCCTCGTATTTGAAATGAACATGAATAGGAATGGGATAATAATTAGTCTTCTCCTCTAGCTCACGCCCATTCATCTCTCGTCCTTCCTCTATGTGCCTCTAATGCAGAAAATGGCTCATATGTGAGAGTCTAAATGTAGTATTCATTAAACCTTATTCTCCCAAAACAGGAGCTTCTGCTACTGCCACATAAAACTCAATCATGTATAGTATACACATGTACGGAAACAAAGGAGTAATAGGTTTCATCCGATTTTTTTAAGCTTATGGGTTATTGGATTCACGCACGAAATTATAGATTTCTTAACACGTCCAGTTAAAGTCTCCATATATATATATATATATATATATATATATATATATATATATATATATATATATATATATATATATATATATATATATATATATATATATATATATATATATATATATATATATATATATATATATATATCGTGATATCAGCATAGAGACGTTAATGTAATAGGCTGAAACGTAGGAGGCCAAGTACCCCTCAATATTTCTGCATGAAAAGATGAAATTATTGACTTATTAATTCATTTCGTGGTTTCCCAAAGTTGTGAAAAGATTGGTTAATATCATCTTGCGATGGAATAGTTCGTACTATGGCATTCGTGGCTTGTGCCACGCAAACCGAATTTGTCTTTTCCATCAGCAAGCCTAGTCGATAAGCAGCTACAAGTATTGGCTGTCTTTACTTTCTTTTTCTTTCTTTCTTTCTTTTCTTCTGTCTTCCTTGAAATTTAGCATTCATTGCGTGATTTCGTTCCACTAGAAGCGTGTTCACCTTTTTGAACTGTTTCACTTCCTTATGTATATTTTATTATTTTATAAGTTCCTTTGTCGTTATTATGAACCTTTCGGAGACCTTTAATGTAAAACAGTAGCAAAGTGCAACGAATTTCAAATACGACAGGGAACTTCATCGAGAATTTCTTTTAACAAGTTTTCAGACATCTTAAGCGTCAACTATCTCTAAGCTTGAACTTCGTAAATGATCATCAATAATGTTTGAAACGTGTGAGGAAGAGGAAGCATTACCAACTTCGGGTTGCGAAAATACAAATGCTTAAGATCATGTCTAACGTTTTAGCCAAAAGCTTTTCTCCGTATATCTTAACATGGTGAATTTCTTTTGAAAGTACAATGTAAACTATTTATCGTATGCAGTTCAAAATTTTTCCAGGTCTTAACCTACCTCAATACTACATGTTCACTTCTTTTTTTAATTTTTAAACTAGCTTAGTAGTTTATTACTTTAAAATTAATACCGGTACTATTTTTGATAAAGAAATATTGCAGTGCTGGAAAGAACATGCACACATAAATGCAGATAATGTTCACTTTCTTTTATATTACTTTCCCGGTCTAGAACAAGCAGGTACCAATTCTTGACTGATCCTAATAAGGTAGGTGGGGCAGATAGCAAGAAAGGATATAGCCGGATAAGGGGGTTAAAAGTGCCCATACATGGATTGCTGTGATATTTATACCAAAGATACCTTGTAAGTTATGGCGTTACAAAATTATTTGCATTCCTTAAAGAAATTTTCTTATTTAATCTTATTTTTTTAATTCACCCTTGTTTTAATTTATCGCATTTATCTTCAGAACGAATTATTGAGTTAATTTGTTATTTAAACTTATTATTAAAATTGCTCTCATAAGGTTTGTCTGTACGAAAGTTACTATATGCGCGTTTTCGTTATTATTTTTAAAAAGAAAAGATATAAAAAGTTTGTACACAAAAAAGTTTTCCTGTTGTTAGAAAACAAACAGAATGTGACACATCTACAATTACATAATATATTTACATATATAAAGTGGAAATTAGAAAATAACGTTGAATAGGTAAGAAAATGCAGGAATAAGTAAGAGTAACACTGCCTTCGATCTTCCGGATTGAAATTCCATGCAGGTGAAAATGCCTATCAACCTTGCTTACATCTGTTACCTTATTGATATATGTATTAACAAGATATTTAGCCAGATAATTGTATATTTCGAACATGTCAATTAAGTTAATATATATATATATATATATATATATATATATATATATATATATATATATATATATATATATATATATATATATATATATATATATGTTCCGCAGATCTCATGACGTCAGAAATTTGTACGTAATGTGAGGCATGTAAATTTGCATACACTGTTTTGTGAATATGCTGACGGGGAACTGCCACAGGAACACGTATGTGAATTCTGACGCTGCGCTTGTTGTTGTTTCTTTCTATAACGAAATATCAAATTTTGTACTGGATAAATAACATTACTAGGAAAAAAATATAAAGGGAAAATAAAAAAAAATAGATGAAAATTAAGTGTACTATTTTTATTTGTATGCTGATATGTTGCACTTGTGAACAGGAGTATCTTGAAGCAATTACCTTCCACGAGCCGGCAGTCTTCGTTGTTGATTAAGTATTCTATGCTTGAGATACCTGTCCCCTTGTGTCAAACATGCAAGCTCAGGACAGAAGACTCTCCTCAGAAAAGGAGGGTAACAACCTCATATCCGAAGATAACTTTGTTCAGAAAATCAACTTTAAATTCCTTCGAATTTCAAAGTTACTTGTTGAAAATTCAAGAATCAAAAACTTTTCACATCTCGGAAACGACTTGAGTTATGAGAGTGAAACAAAGTAAGAGTATACTTTGCTCGAAAGGCCTTACAGGAAACAGAAAACAAAGTATTTTACCCTTCAAATCTCTAGCGAAACGCAAGTAAAAAAATATTCGATTTTTTTTTTCGTTTGAGTGTCCACCTTCTATTTTCCACCATAGAAGGAGCACCAACCCACCTATAATATATTTTGACCATGGTTTGATACCCTCGGTGCAACTTGGTGTAAAATGATGAAAACCAGTTGGGATGATGTATTTTGCCTGCAAGATAGGCAATCCACGTTACGCCATAAATGTTTTGGACGGCATGAGTATTGTCAGAAGTGAAAGATGGTCGATTTTGAGTTTCAGTCCTGTCATGAATGACTCTACCTATTATCTATTCCAGGCAACCTGATAGGAAACTCCCCTTCCTCCCACCACTCTCCAGTACGGAGGGGAAAGCAAAAACCGTTGACCTTCACAGGGAGGGAAGCTTTTCTAATAAACAGAATCGTGTACACACTAAATTCGTACGTAAATTCGCTCCCACCTGATGGTGAGAACGCGCTGCTGTTTTTACCTGTCAACCCCGAATAACAAACAATTACTGTTTTTATTTTTTGTCTTTAAAAAAAGTATTTTTTACTATTTATGTATTAAAGTTTTGGCTTTAGTCCTATTTATTAAGGGGCGCGGTGGCTCAGTGGTAGAGCGTTCACCTCCGGTGCTTGGGGTCCATGGCTCGACCCCAGCTCGCGCCGTGTGGACTTTGTGGTGGACAAACACCGTGCTCGTGGTTTTTTTGGTGTTATCCCGTTTCCTTCCACTTTCTTCATTCTACCATTTCACTCATTTCTCATTATCACCGTCTCCTTTAGCCTAACCGGCATAATCGTGGGACGGTTAAACTTAAAGATTTCATTTCATTTCATTTTCCTATTTATTAAATTGCATTTCTAGAAATAAAAACTAATTCGTTATATAGTTAATTTCCATCATTGTTTCACTTAAGAATCGGGAGAGAAAGCAAACCAATCCTGTCGACATTCTATCTTTATTTACAATTTCAAGGAAGATAATCTGGCTGTCTGAGTATCGAGCGCGCAGACTATCGACCTGTGCAAATATTGTATGAATTTAGCGTGTGTGGTAACTATATTATATGTAGTGTCGGTGAAATTAGTGCATATTAAATTGTATTTTGTATTCTTTATCTGAAACAAATTTTGGTCCATATTAGATTGTAAATAATTGCGTATTTAGTGCTTTGTGAACTGACAATTCATGATGCTTACACTAATTCTGTTATAAAACACGAGCCCGGGAAAGCGTTATGAAGTAGCGAGAAACGTTGCATTTTGAATATATTCCATGCTTTAAGAGAGCAACACCCTACTTTAACTGTTGAAGAATTCGCCGACATGACTGGGAAACAGATAAGTGTAGGAAAGGCAACTGTTTATAGAAGTAGGTGAGAGACTAAATTTAATGGAAATAAATTAAGTCCCAAAAATACGCGTACAAGTATTTCCCCTCTCGGAAAACTATGACGACTTCACGAAATTGGCAATTCGATCAAAGGTACACCAGGTCTTTTCCCGTAATGAATTGTCAACGTTAAATAAAATTCTGATAGCTATAAATACCGATTATGAAGTGCCCTGCTTTTCTCACTCAACTCTCCCTAAGCTGTTGAAAATAATGAAATTCAAGTATGTATAGCGCAATAAAAGGTATGTTGTAGTTGATAGGGATGCCATAGTATTATGGAGGAGAAAATATCTCCGTTTAATTAAGAAGTACAGAGTAGCGGGTAGGAAAATCTATCTTGATGAGACACGGGTAAATGTTTCTCATACCGTGTCAAGAGTAATGGTAGATGAAACTGAATTCTAGTAAACAAGCCTTTCTTTCTGGACTCTCCACTGGATTTAAGAACCCAAACACTAAAGGTAAAATGTTACCTTGGTTTCAAAACATACTTGCACATCTAGAACCCAAACTGCGTGATAGTCATGGATAACGCATCTTATCACACTGTAAAGGTAGATCGGGTTCCCACCATGTCTTGGGCAAAAAATAAAATAAAAGAATGGCTTCAAAATAAAAGCATTTCTTATGACGATACGTTCGTTAAAACTGAGTTAATTAGTCTTATACCTCTTGCAGTTAAAAGTGAGTGCTACAAATATAAAATGGACCAAATGGCGGTCTCTTCAAGTAGGGAAATTCTCAGAATACCCCCCCCCCTTCTACTGTACACTTAATCCAATTGAACTAATTTGGAGTCCAGTAACATGTGGCACGAAACAATAAACGTTTTACACTTAGTGAAGTGAAGAATCTTTTGGAAGAAGGGTTAGAAATGGTAACAAGTGAAAAGTGGAAAGATTGTGTGCAACATGTAGTGGAGATGGAAGAAACGAAACACTGAAAACTCGACAGGATAACTGACGAAGTTACAGAAAAATCGTTATTAACCTTGGAGACAATAGTGACGACTCTGGCGAGAGTGGCCAAAGTATGAATACAGAACCTCTGGAGAGCAGCAACTAATACTAATACATTTTACTCAGTATTATTTGTCCTTTAGTGTGTATTTATATATGTTGATTTTATAGAGGATTTGAAGTCAATGCAAGTCAGCACCCATTAATTGCATTGACCTCCAGACAAGAGTTCTATGAGAACTAAAAACTTTTGTTGGGGCCGTGGTTGCTCCGTGGTACAGCGTTCACCTCTGGGGCATAAGGCCCTGGTTTGATCCCAGCTCGTGCTTAGTAGGCTCAGTGGTGGACAAGCACTGCTTTTACAGATTTTCTCGGAGTTCTCCTGTTTCCTCCTACATTTTTCTTTGCACTGTTTCATTCATTCTCGTCATCACAGTCTCCTTTAACCTACCCGGCATAACTGCGATACGTAGAACTAAAAGATTTCATTTCATTTCCAAACTTCTGTTACTCTCAATCCCCCACAATGGTCGTCAGCACTATTGACAACTCCGTTTTTATTAAAATAGTCAAGTAACATTGTGAGCTAGTGGTCTACTATGCCACGCTTAATTGCATGCATGGAGAGCAAGCCCGCGACCGTTCGGTCTATTTAATGGACGGGTTCCGCAAGAATGTAATGCACCCCGCCCGTAGTTCCACAATATACGCTATTATTGCTCGTGCACGAAGTGCACCGTCAAGATTTGTCCCTTAACCTTGACACCTAAGTGTGTAATCCCCATTCACTGAGGGAGTGGGATACGCCCACTGCGCGGCCAGACCAAGTCCTGAGTGCCTACCAGTTAACCTACTGGTTGAGGCAGACTGCTAGCGAGTCAGTCCTACCATGCTCTGCAGGCATAGCGCCCGAGCGTTATAAGGCAAGCTCCTCTCCCGCCCGTGTTACCCAGATTCCTGGGATTGTCTCCCACAAGCTACCGAATCCCACGGTATGACCACAGCCCGGCAGAGTCCAACCCAATTCCGGGGCCCCAGGCGATGCCCGAGGGGGCTTGTTCAATCCCGGCCCTGCCTACCTCTATCGTTCAACTGGCAACCGCCTTGTCGTGTAGAGGTACAGATTCCTGGGATTGGCCCCTCCCCCACCGCCGTTTGGTCCCACTGCAGCCAGGAGTCCAACACTCCCCTCCCGGTAGGGTCGTCCGAACAATACGGGACTACCTCTTCTTACGAGAGGTGAACCGTACATTACCAGACCCAATGGCTGATGTAGACTGTCTACCTTTAAAGACAATGGCCATTTGTGAGCGGCGGCTCCCCTGGTAGGGTCGTGGCTCCTGTACCCAGCTCACACTACTGGGACGAAGGAGCGACCCACTTCCTCAGCGCTCCTGAGGTACGAGTATGCGTTAGGATACCAAGTATCCCATCCCGGACCCAAGAGAACGCATTACACTCTCTTTGAGGGCAGTACCTCTCCCTCCCGGTAGGGCGTTGGATCCGCCCACCCAGGGCACACCAACTACCCACTCTTTTTAGCGTGTTCGAGTACCACGCAGCCTTATCTCCCGGACCCAAGGGCACGGCTTAGTTGCCCATTTCGGGGGATACCCGAGGGCTCACCCCCGCCGGTAGGTGCGGCAGTCGAAACTACCTACCCCACTGAGGACGTGATGGGGTCACACGTACTCTCCCAGATCCAATGGCACGAGTTAGTCGCCCATTTCAGAGGATGCCCCCCGAAGGCTCACCTCTGCCGGTAGGTTGTTGACACCGCGTGTTCACCCACTACCATATGGCAGTTAAAGTACCGGTAGTGAGTCCGGGCACCAGTGTCACCCTATCTCCCCCTGAAGGGTGCCGAGCCACCACAAGGCATGTGACCCGGGAAATACACAGGGAGTCCCTCTCCCTTTCTCAGCACGGGCTTGGGACCGGCCAAATTTCCTCTATTATCAATTGGCTAAACTCAAGGCCAACGAAAGAGCCGGGTGAGGATTGCAATCGCACAAGGCGCCAAATTTTAGGGGATTTTAGGGGCGTCAAATTCACTACGATGGTTAAGCTCCAATAATTATAATTTTGCTTGCAAACGGCAGACTCAGACATGGGCCTGTTCAAATTACGTAGCATCTGTAGTTACTACTTCGTGTCAGGCTTCAATCAATCTGGGATTGTTTTTCTAAGTCCACCATAACAAATTTTTCCCTTAATAAACTCAGAAGATTTCAATGTTGATGAATCTTGTATGTATGATGCTTTACCATAAATTTATCGCCGCGTATTAATAAACAAGAAACGAAAAAATATACTTTGCCACCATGATATCAGGTGCACGTACGAAGAGAAAAACGTAGGAAAATGATTTCATTGAAATATAATATCAATAGAAACCAGGGCACTTGCCTGAGTTGAGGCGCCCGGGGCGAGACGCATTTATTGACTATTATCAGTGTTTATACATATGGTTATTTTTCTTCTGGTTCTTTTTAATGTAAGAACACATGTATATAAGAGAAGAAACAAGAAGTGTTTTATTATTATTATTATTATTATTATTATTATTATTATTATTATTATTATTATTAATTATTATTATTATTATTATTTCAGGTTCTGTTGTTATTATCTTAACGCACTAATAATTTACCCATACATATTGTACTTGGTTTCCGATTTTATATTATGAAATTAATGTATCAAAGCAGTAAAAACCAATTCAATTACTAACTCTGACATCCCTTGCTATTCCAACATTATGTCACAACCCCGACTGCCAAAAAAGAAGGAAAATAAACAATACAACTGTTCAAAGAAATTTCCATTAAAATGACACATGTGCTACTTACTCACTAATGCAGGTAAATGTAATTAAGTGTTTTAAAATACGCAGTGTTATTATGAAAGTTGTAATTTATTATTTAGGCCTAGACATATTTAGATACACTCTATACCTCCGTGTGCGGGGGCTGATGGTGGAAGACGGAACACCGACATTCACCTATACTTGAGCGTCGTGGGGAAAAAAACTTCTTTTACCTATCCGCTTAAGTGGAACAGAGAATAGTACATGGCAATATAACTCTCAGAATCATACTTTTTTTCAGAATGTCGTTTTCTGTAAATCACGATTTAAAATATTGGTATACTAAGGCAGACTGAAAAATCGATGAGAATAGCGTTCTCTCGTGCTTTCTGGAATAGGTACGATTACGGGATGGACAGAATCAAGCCTTTCGTTCTAGCTACAAAATGAACCTCCGACCGCTGTTGCCAAATGCTGGGCATATTCAAAGCAGGTTTCAAATGGAAGAAAATTAATTATCACGTTCAAAGGTAACCCCAGCAAGAAAAACTGAAAGTGAACACATACAAGCATTAATATTATCACAGATCTGGACGAATTTGGAAATGTTTAAAATCGATAGTTTTAATAAAATTTTGGAAAGAAATATGTCATTATTATACACAAGGGAAGTTGTATCACTTCCCAGGTACTAGACATCGCGTGAAACAAATAAATATGTGCGTCATATAAAACAGCAACTGTGAGCGTCAGCAGGAGTAAGCCAGCAGAATTGCCCAAAATTCGACCCTGGGGTCAATTGTTTTACTTTCTGGGCAGGTGAAAACATATACGTCTTTGCTTCCTAACACCTTCTATTGTTTTTAAAGATATTGACAAAATTCTGAGTTTAGGCGAATATAATAAAATAGGTTAATTGACAGATCGGATTCCTTAGTTATTATGCACTGATATTGCCAAAATTGTTGGGTTAGGCAGGATATGACGGAGGTACTCCCATGCGCAAAAAAAAAAAAAAAATGCGCGTATACTGTAACTCAAGATTTTTCGCATTTATTCAATTTTCCTTGCGTTTATGGGTAAAATTCAGTTATTAGTATGTGGAGATAATAGAAAGCAATCCATCTAAGGAGATATTTCCTAAAATGTTGCATTTATTGGTTAAAACCTACTGTGTAGATTCCCTGCCAAATATAAATTAGCTTCTGTAACTAAGATGTCGTACGAAAATATAGAATTAAACAGAAAAACTCTTACCTTAAGGTTCGAAGCGATACGCACCATGGTTATGAAGATTATTCCTTAAAAAAAAAAAGAGCCAACACAACGTAGCATCCGTGGTTAGGTGGATAGAGTGGCGGAGTTGTAGTTATTTTATTATTTTGACACCACATCGAATCCCATCCCATCCCATCTCATTTTTTTTCAAAACATTATAGGAAGTGTATAATTTTGATGTTAATAAGAACCGAAACAATATAATAAGGAAATAATTTATTGGTAGTATCCTTTAATCGACGTATTTATTCAGTATTAAAATAAGTGTACTATTGGAAGCAGTTATTGTTTTCAGTTTATAGTCTTGTATGTTACTTCCCGTTCTTGAACAGCAGACAACTCACTTCGGGTTTGTGTGTCAGGAAGAACATACGCGACCTTGAAAGTCTGTCCAGTCTTACCCCTTGTTACATCGACCTGATGTTAAATGATCGTTTATGTGTGTGTGTGTGTGTGTGTGTGTGTGTGTGCTTGTTTTTTGCTTTTTAGAGTATTGACTTTCTCTCTCTTTTTTTTTCATATCCACAAGTGCAAGAATGCTTTCGTTGAACGTAACTAAATTATACAGATCTATGTATACGGAACTCGAATATTTCCAAATATAGAATGAATATGAACGATAATCATACCATATTTCTACATTATATAGTAGCGTGAAAAACTGATATTAAAATGATATAACAAACAGGCATAAGCTTTTTTTCTAGCATGGCAACACATTAAACGTAACTCATTAAATTTTGGGAATTACAAATTATCACCTTACGTGTCGTTGTATTCCTATTCTTTTTCACGTTCAAGCGACGAAAGAAGAAATTGTAGTAATAGTGATAAAATTCGAATTCGAGATTTCAATGAATTCAAGTTTCACGCCCCCACATATCGAAAAAGTGATTTTGATGTCTGTCCATCTGTTCGTTTGTTGGTTCGTCACGCTTTTACATGCATTCAAATAGAGGCCATACTGTTCGATGTATCTGGACCTAAATCTAGACATGAAGTTTTTATAACACTTTATCGTTTCGAATTCTATATTCTCCGACACCTAAAAATAAGGGTAGTTTACTGAAGGATGAAAATTTAAAATAATTAAATTGTTTCAAAAATAGCTGTAAAGATTTTGCTTATTTTTTTTACAAATATAGTTTGAATCATTGCTCTGAAAAAAATACATAAGGTGTAATTTACTGTATGGGATGCGTTTTTTCGAGCAATTTTCTCAATCACATTTCATAAATAATTGTATCATTAATAACCTAACAATATGACACAACTCGTTCGTCCTGTAAACATTCAGAAGAGGTAGTTTACTCTTCTCCGACGATTTTCCCATTAACGCCTGACGCAATTTTGTTCATATTTCATAAATGAATGTCACATAAATAACCTAACGATATGGTATAATTCCATCATCCTAAAAAGCTAGAAGTGGTATATTACTTTTCGGGGCAATTTTTACCCTACGATTTTGTCGAGAATGACTCTGGCAATTTTGTTCGTATTTCATAAATAGCCTAACTCGTTTGTCCTGAAAAGATACACAAGGGATATTTTATTCTTGGGGATGACTTTTGTGACGATTTGTCAGAAAGTACTCAGACGCTTTTGCACATAGTTCACATACAATTATTTCTTTAATAATTCTAATATATGGCATAAGTTATTTCTAACAGAAATATGACCAATGGGTACTTTACTTTTGGACATAAGTTGCTTCGAACAAAGTTTTCCAAAAACACATTATTTTATTCGCATTTCCCAAATAAATGTTTCAGTAATAGCTGCAGCCTAACACGAGTCAGTTTAAGAAATTCGAGCGAGAAAATTCAGTGCGCTTCATCCGTACCCATTCTTAAATATATTTTTAAATGTTACACCTAATCACAATTTTCCTAACAAAATCGAAACTTCTATTTAAATGTGCCTTGTTGTTGCCAAATGGTTCAAGTCCATTGGTTCTGGATTTGATTCCCGGTGAGAGCTAGTGTATTTTTATCCAACGTTAAGGTATAGGTAATAAGTAGGTGCAAAGAGAAAAGTGTTGAAACAAGCCTAACCAACCTAATAAATAATACAAAGAAATAATACAATATTACGAAATTATAGAAGAAACGTTGTTAATATTAGATATTTGCGTGTGAGATTGTCCAACCGATGACTATCAACTCCAAAGGTAAGAAAGTGAAACATCCAATACAAGGTTAATCAGTGGTCTCTAGGTAAAGCTATCCTACTAGGAAGTGATTGAGATACCAAAAAATGTTGTAATCGCTGGGAGACATGTTAGGAGAATACATTGGGTGAGAGACTTTAATTCATGAATAGTCTGCACCTTCGTTGGTGTATTGAAGTGCGTAGGTGGTGTGTGTTTAGCACATCGGGTTCCTTTGTTGTTAGTCCCAGCTTTCTAGACCGGATGCAGTTATTCCCGGTAGAAAATACAAAAAAAAAAAAATACATTTCTATTACTATTAACCTCTTCAGTCCCAAGCTGTTAGTTGGAATCGCAGAGATAGGAGTTTTATATATTATGAAATTGTGGTGCTATGAAACACTTAAATGACAGTTTCGTTGGGGTAAGGTTAACGGGGTGGGGTGGGGGGCCTGTTCAGCCGGCTGAACATTTGTAACAAGGCATTATATTTCTGTCCATAATTGGATACTTATTTTTGGAAGAACAGTGAGATTCACCTTCTTAAATTTTGAGTACATTTATTCCTATATTTATCGTACATTCAGTTATGTATGTTGACTATGTTAAACTAATATAGCATGTGTACAATATTTATAATGTGTTTATATTGATAATTTGTAAACTATTAGTTCTTTCCATTTCATTTTCCTTTCTGCATTCCATTATCCGGTTCACTTTCCATAGAAATCATAGAAGCAGTTCCTGTTTTCCTAAATGCAGAAGAATATTGCACTAGATACATTTGGAACCTGTTGATTTTGAACACCCTGGTTTAGTGTTTATGTGTCCACTCGCTCTTCTCTGGTGAAACAACTAGAAACAGTTCTTTAGCTGGACATTCGAGTAGCTACTGGCGCGCTTCGTACTAGTCCTGTTGCCAACCTTTATGTTCAAGCCAACGAACGTTCATTAATATATCGTCGTAGGAGGCTTCTTGTCAATTATTCTGCACACGTGCTCTGTATTTCTAATCACCTCTGTAGATTTTTTTGTGTGATGGCCGGGTTTACGACCTCTATGCTGCACGTCGTCGCTCTACACATCCATGGTACATCCACGTGTGAGTCTTTCTGACGAATTTGTGTGGCCATCTCTTTCGTTGCTTCAATTTTTTGTTGACCCGCCAAGGCTGCTTCGATCACCACGGTTTGAATTACGCTTGTCTTCACACCCCAAGCAGCATACTAATTCCCAGGTGTACCAGCAACAGTTTGAAGCACACTCCTAGAACAGTACCCTAATTTTAATGTGTTCTATACGGACGGTTTAAAGAGGGAAATTCTGTTGGCTGTGCCTTTGTCATTGATGAGAGCAAATCAGAATATAGCTTACATCGCCTGTGTTCCGTATATACTGCTGAATTTACTGCCATTAAGCTTGCCCTGGAACATGCTCTCACGCTCTCGTTCCGTCATGTGCTGGTTTGCATCGATTCTCAGAGCGTAATTAGGGGTCTCCAGAAGTCTTCACTAAGCACGCCCTCTTTGAAGATATTCTTCTGAAATCCAGCCATCAGTTCTAACACCAGGACTTTGTCATCGTTGTGTGTTGGGTGCCGGGTCATGTTGGCATCCGGGGAAACGAACGTGCTGCCACCATCGCCAAAAACGCCGCCTTGGCTTAAGTTGCATTGGAGCATATTCTTCCTTACTGCGATCTTTACTCATTTTTCCACCTTGATACGCACTCATTGGCAAGCAGTTTGGGACCAGCCTAATGAAAATGGACGCAGTTAAGCCACTCCTCGGAAAGTGGATTACATATTCTCCCTCTAGTCATCGAGATGAAGTATCTTCTGATGCGTTTTCGTATCGGACACTCTAACCTGACACATGGGTATTTGCTGCGTGGTTTGGGCCGTCCATATTGTGAGGAGTGTATTGTCCCTCTGAGTATTCAGCACATTCTTGAGGAATGTCCTGAATATTTAGATCTCAGAGAACGTCACGGATTGCCTTGTAACTTTACCCGCGCATTGGTGGATGATGATGATATTGTTAGCTTGGTAATTCAGTTTCTTCATGCTTCTGAGACTGCTCACATTCTCTGTGCTTTCTAGTCTCTTTATTCTTTTAATTGCTGCTATTGTTCTATCTTTGTATTGTTTTATCTATATTTATTGTTCTTCTTATCTATTTTTATTCCATATATTTATTCTTTCATTATTTTTTTGTTTTTAATTTTGCAGCACTTTTTGTTTTTGATATATTCGTCTTAGCATTTCCTTGCTCTTCTATTGATGCAGTACTTGTGTGAGCAGCCGTGTCGGTCGTGACACGAACACATGGCCTCAATGCTGACTTCCCCATTCGCCCCCCCCCCAAACTCAGTCATACATAGAGATTACTAAACTGGAAAAATAGAAATATTAATAATCTGAGTATGCTCATTCCCTCAATGAATGCAGCCTAAATTCAAAAATTAAAAAATGTGGAGCAACATTATCTTTCGAGCTTAATACTGGAATACTGTTTAGTTCTCGACCCATCACTTTCATAAGCGTCAATATAGCTTTCGTCAATCATTTGAAGTACATCATCCCGGTCAAGGCTCGACCTGAAATGGAAATCGAAACAAGTTTCTTCTTTAATTAACCAGAATTGTCAAAGTTCTAGAGAAAAATTAGCTAAAAAACACCAAATTAACATTTAAAATAATTCATACAATTAAATAAATACAGCAACAATTCCAGCTAGTTAAGCATCCAACCCTGGCTACGAGCGTAAACAATTATACAAATAATTATTCAATATTTCTAGGAAGTAACAATAAAAATCAAATACGCTACAGTAGTACAAGGGTTAGCCAGAATTTTATCAGTTGCGTACGATTGTTCAGCCGGCTGAACACGCCAACAATGACGTCTTATATTTACAGACTTTAGTTCATATCAATGTAATTTCTTACTAATAATACATACAAGACATTTCTTGATAAGAAAGAAGCGAAATGTATTCCCTAAATTAGGTTTTATAATGAATAGACGTACCTTTGTGAAAGGTCGATGCGGCTTCCCGCTTCTCTGGACGTTCAGCCATACTTCCGAACACAAAACAAACAAAAGAAACACGAAACTCACCCTACTCAAATATACAGATAAAGTACAATGTTCAACGAGCTCGATGACGGAACAGTGCATTTGTCCCGTTTGCAATAATACAACGTGACCTTGAAATTTGTTCAGCGGGCTCGACAAGGGGACTGAAGAGGTTAAAGTAAATAATTACACTCATTCCCTCAAGGTGATACTTGTTTGTTTAATTGTATACAGAGAGCTGATCCGTGGAAGAATCGTTCATAATAATAAATAAAATAAACTCGACAAATATTCTTGTAAATAATAGGTAAAAGTTTGCGTCACACTGTTCATTTTGCTGGGCACGCCAGTGTGCCACGTTATCCGGTTGTGGCACACTGGAATATAGGGTATGGCTTTCTAATTTTTCCCAACTATTTTAACTGCTTCAATTGAAATGAATTTATAATAATAAGAGAGTGAATTTAGTCTTCTTACCTTTCGATTTAGAAATAAGGTCCGCTAGAATTGTATATATAAAAAATAATAATACTCAGAATTTTATAGAGTAGTTTGTTTTATTCGAAACGCTGTTTCTTCTGTTTGCTCTTCTCTGCTACTTTAGTGAATTCCTGGTTGAACCATGTTTGTTCCTACATATTTCTGCGTACCCCAATATTTGTTTTGCTGAAATTTTAATGTTATCTCTAATTTCAACCAAGTATCCTGAACACTAGTGCACTCCGAACCTTCTAAAACCGAGAATCTATTCGATACTTCAATCTGGTTCCCCTCTCACCTGACTCTCCTCTATTTTAAAAAAAATTAAACCGGTCCGTTTTTAGTTATTCAATATTTCCTTTATTCAACGATAGTCTCTCTTTTACTATTACAATCAACTCCTCTGAACGACCGAACATCAGTTGTGTTAGACTGTTTTCTTCTGTCTACTAAAACATGATAGTTTGATTATGTGTTTTTCCATCTGATGAAGTCCAAGTATATTTATGAATGTCGCGATGTTGGAATTTTGTAATCTTCAGGATAAGATTTCTGGATGTTGCACAGTTCACGAGTCTAAAGCCGTTACCTTCCTTATGCAAACATTTATTCCCTATAATCGGTTTGAAAATACCCTCTCATCCTACCTTCGCATTGAAACCGCCTAACAGAATTTTCATATGGTAATGCAGGAGATAATCAAATACCCGTTCTATTCTTTCGTAAAAGCTGTATTTTGTTATCGCCATCCTTATTTTCTGTTGAGGCATGTGCATTTAAAACAATAATATTACACCACCGACCCTTAAGAGAAGTAAAAGAAAATCTATCATTAATAAATTCAACCCGCTTAACTCCTGATATTCGTTTGTGAACGAAAAGCCCTGTTCCTAGTTGGTAATTTTTAATCCGTTGCCCGTAAAAGAACGTAAAATTTCCCGACTTGACTCCTCCATTTCCTTCTCATTTAACTTCCTGATATCCCACTAGCTCCATCCTCTATTTCTAAACTTATTCTTTACAAATTTCAACGCGCATGCCCTATAGAGACTTCTTATATTCCATGTTCCAAATCTCATGTCGATTTTACTTTGCTGAGTTCATGCCAAGTTATCAGTTCTGATCTGGGGATTCTGCGAACTTATCTGAACATTTTTTTTTCAGGATGAGGTTGTTAGCCCCACACCATATCCCCAAGGTGGAGGATCACCTCTTGTCTGTCCGCGACTGCTTATTCAGTATATTCGCAGCTAATCTCTATATATCAGACGCCATCTTCTCGATCCACAACCTGAGGACGCACCGTGCCGTGGTGACAGGAAGACCACATTTTAGGGAAATTAATATAGCAATATTTCACAAATACAATAGGTACTGATTATCCGAACACTGCTTTAAAACACACAGGAACAATACGCATTCATATATCCGAGCATATTGATTAAGACTGTGAAAGCTTCGATGCCGTAAAAATCGTAAATTAGAGACTAGTGTCAGTGTAGTGTACATAAATGCATCGTACGTTTGACTATCCGAACTATTCTTGATGTATCACATTGTTTCGTTTTATAGCTACATAACTTTATAATAAGTGATTATACTCTTTACCTGTTCTCTGCTAATAGCAACTGTATGAATGAATTTATAATACGAAACTGAAATACAGAAGAATAAAATAATATATATATATATATATATATATATATATATATATATATATATATATATATATATATATATATATATATATATATATATAATGTGATTTTTCGCAGGGCATCTTAGATAAAGGGCGCCTTGTATTCTTCACAGGTTCTGTACTACCAGTCAGTATTTGAATTTATTATACAAAGCTGATATACATGATAACTAAAACCACTTATCTATAATGTGATGTTTCGTAGGGCTACTTATGCAAAAGGCGCACCGTACTTTTCAAGGGTTCTTCACCAACAGTAACTGTATGTATTCATTGTACAGAACTGTGCTATACAAAAGAGTAAATAAAATAGTTCATCTTTGATGTGGTCTCGCAAGGGCGTCTATTTTAAAGAGCGCACTGCACCTTTCACGGGTTCTTTACCAATAAAACTGTAAGAATTTATTACTAATAAACTTGTACCTTTATTTATACTGTGACATTTCGGAGGGCGCACCGGGACACGTCCCGGTGTCCCGGTGGGCCAGCACGGGCCTGGTCACAACGTCTCTGCATAAGGCCCACTGAGTTTTAACCTAGTAGAAAGTTCGCAGATCTAAGGGAAAATGCACAGAGTTGTTGGATATAAAATGTAGTTCGGATTAATGAAGTAAGACACCGTAAATATTTTATTGTTTGAAATATACTGGGAGTGACCAAGCCATTACATATGGAAATATCGAAAGAGATACGATAATGGTGTTATTTGCAAACTTTTTTAGAAATGAAAAAATTAAGGAAATCTCTAAAACTTTGATATCACAGATCTAAATTGACTGACTGTTAAGTAAAACTGCTATATCTGAGTAAAGCAAACAAAAAAAAAGTATTAATGACCTGTGTTAGTTTCAGACATATCATTCTCATATCAAAACTACGATAGAAGTAAATTATGAATAAAGGTGAATTCACAGTTCTGGAATACCAACAAATGGTTTTTGCTAGATGCAACTTTTCAGAAAACTTTTTTATAAGGCTTTAGATTTATTATTATTATTAATATTATTATTTTTGTTTATTAGCTTCCCCATGCCGTAAACGTCGCCAACTCCTAGTGGCTCACTTGCCGGTAAATGGCGATCGTCGATATAGCGACGCGTCGAAGGATTGCCGCTAGCGTGCCACTAGTGGCAGAGATTCGTCGAATCGAAGCAGATATCTAGAATCGGGGGTATTGAAGTTACCACAACGTAAGAACGAGGACTTCATTTTGGTCCGCGCTCGTTTGATTTGTCACGGAGAATCGTAAAGGGACCAACATGAACTATCGCCAGTCATGTGCATGCGGTTATTATTATATATTAATTTTCCCTGACGAATTGTTATTATAAGGACAATATTTGAGCTCCGGGGGTCAAGAGTAACTCCTGCCTTTACATCATGAAGTGAAAAATCTTGAGGTGGGTGCGTATAATTGTATGAATTTAGTGGGCAACTGTCGCCGATCAGTAGCAAGTGAATATGGGAGAACTATGAAAAAAGTAAATAGACGCTTGCCATTTTGTTATAAAATTACATGACGAGTGCATTTGATTTGATTCCGAACAGTTGTCTTCAAATATACACGGTTAAAGAAGCACTCTGATTAGAAATATTAAAAAGACTTCAACGATTTATCACTCTACAAGCTGTGTCTTCATAATCGCCTCCGTGACGAATTCGGAAGAACACGCAATTAGCAACCCTAAGGTTGATGGTTCACGCCCAGCTCAGGGCACTTTCGTTTTATTTTTAAAAAATGTTTTTATACTCGTCTTGATGCAAAGAAATTACCCATATAGGCGATTTAACGTATTTTAGGGGAATAATTTTGTGGTTCGTTGGCGTTCCGTCGCTTCTCTGCCGGTGGTGGTATAATTTTCAAAACGGAAGTGGACCAATTTTTGGCTGCGGGACCGCCAATTTTTGGGGACATGTCACTAGTTGCCTATCGGTAGTCCACCGACGCTTACGGCATGGGATTGTCCCCTCACGAGTGAGGCAGATTGTAATCGACCAAGTGTGTTTTGGAAAAATGGGAAACATCTTCCGACTTCGACTTCTGAATAATCCGTTTAGGATCAAGTCGAATCAAGGCTGCGTCACGGGAAGGTAGAACAAGTGAGGCAATCGTTCCAAGCACTACGCTCGACAGCTTCCGTCTCATTCACGACTTAGACTCTTCAGGAAATGTAACAAGTTTATTACTTGTAATTTATTCTTTGAGTCAAAGTATTTTGCAATAAACCATCGTTTTGTAAGATATTTTTACGATTGTATACTATTAATTTCGAAAATTGTACTCATAATATAATTTCCCATCATGGATTTGAAAATATCAAAGTTGGAACAAAGAAAGATCTCCGATCCACATGTCTCTTCATGTTTGATATGGAAATCTCATCTTCATTATTGACCCTTAATTTATTTTAGTCCTAGGCAACGCGAATCGACGGGATGGCTCTAAGTGAAAACATTCATTTAGATGGTTAAGTAATCAGGAAATTCCTGCTGTTATTTCACGAAACACAACAGATCTTGAGGAAAAAAAAAAAACAATTTTGCTTACCAGGGGGAGGGAGTAAATCATCTGCTTACGTTTGCTTAACTAGGAAGAAGGCAAGGGCGCCGATCCTGGGGGGCCGGCCCCGCTCAAAGTTCATGTAGGCCTCCTTTGTATTTATGAATATACAATATTTGGCATAATTTGAGTGTAATTTGTCTTAAAATCCTCATATATATATATATATCTTCTGCATTTGAATGCCCCCCCCCCAAATTTACAGATAAATTGGCGTCCTTGGAAGATCTAGTGAAATGAATAAAAATGTGATAACGTAATACTTTAACAACTCTATCTAATGGAGGAAAGTAAATTAGTATTCAACACTTCTTTCAATTTTAAACATTTCAAAGATTATCGTAATTTAGCAGCGTCCCGGATTTGCATTTTTGAAGTACGGGAACTTTATCTATACCTTAACGTGGGAATCGGTTTCGGACCATGCACTTAAGCCGCTTTGCCATAAGAGGCACAAGGAGTTTTTCTTTCGATTTCCTTAGGAATATTGCGAATGGTATAACTTTTAAAACTATGTTTAAAAAAGAATACACATCGACATAATAAGATGATAATCTGATACCTAGGAAATATATTGAATTGTTTTTAATTTGTTCTCACGCTTCCAAAAGAGTACTTATGCTTTTTTTTATTCCAGCCTTTTAATATAAGCATTTCAGACTATTGTCTGTTTTAGGACGATACAATTCTAGTTCATGTATATGCTAGCTTTGGAAATATAGTAGAGTTTCGCTTATCCGACATAAACAGGCAGGCAGAACGCTGGATAGTATGGATGTGTTAAGAAAAGACCTATTAAAAGTAAAACTTATGATATAATTTTACATATTACGCATCTAATAATAATGTTTTATAACAAATAACTGCACTGCACTGAATCAGGGACGTATCCAGCGTGAGGGCCTGAGAGCTGTCTCTCTCCGAAACTCAAGCACTTTTTAATAAACTTGCCTTTACCCTTTTGAGGTTCTTTTATATCAGTTTACTAGTAGTCAGTGTCCAAACTTTGGGCAATGTGCTGTTGTCTTGTTATAATTCTAAGAACATACCATAATGCCATTATACCAGGTGCAGTGGCGTATTTAGGGGGGTGGCTTCCGGGCTTAAGTCCCCACGAAATCTTACTTAGTATAGTAAAGTAAATGAAATATCTTGCAGAATTTTCACATTTCCAGGCAAAGCCCCCCCTTTGAAAGTTAGCAAAGCCCCTCCCGAAACAAAATCGTAAATACGCCACTGACCAGGTGGAATTAAAGAACAGTCTTAAATAGGATTAACATTTCGTTTCCGTTCTTTTTTTAACTTTAATATATTAGAACGATACACTCCATGTCTTCTTGCTACTTTTGTTATGTGATATACGTAGCAGACAGTTTGCTTTAGTTACATTTCTCTCGAAAATATGTTTCATTTAGTTTGTGCTATAATGCAGTTTCCAAAATAAACCGGTTTATAAATGAAAAGTAGGAAAAAGTTTAAGGGAGGTACAGAACTGTTGCATTATTATTATTATTATTATTATTATTATTATTATTATTATTATTATTATTTATTATTTATTATTATTATTGATATTTAAAAACATTAGAATTACGTGCTTACGAGGATTCGTGTTGGGCCCCCTCCGAATAGAAAACCTGGATACGTGTCTGCACTGAATGATAGACGTATGAGTCAAGGTGTAGACGGGCGCGCTAGGCGATAGACTCCACAGCATGAAAAGTAGATTAAGACCACAACTTGCAGATCTGCTTGCCGATTGGTGCTATTTGCAATGATATATCGGATCATATGGTATGTGGAACAAAGGATGGTCGGATAAGCGAGACCATGGTGTATTGGTGTTTCACGCACCTAAACCTGTAAAATGTTTGTATAAACAATTATCTTTCACTCCCTAGCTAAATTTGTGGGTATGATCACACACCTTGCCTCATAAAGTATAGTCTTATAAAGAAAAAATATTTTTTTAGCTAAAACCTAAAGAAAAGCCAACTTCAATTTTTTTTAATAATGGCAAACTAGTCCACTTCATCGCGATAAATCACGTTTGGTACTAAGATGTCTTTTTCTGTCCGTATATATCCTTCACACTTCGTTGGAGACAAAATTGTTTTTCCCCAAGAAAACAGGATGAAAAAAACTATACAACAGCATGAACAGAAAACAATAGCTATTAACAATAGTTTTCTAATCCTGGATAAATACGTCATTACAGCAAAATATCAGTAAGTTGTCCTTATTATATTGCTTCGGTTCTTATTAACATGAAAATTATAATGTTTTGTAAAAAAAAAAGAAAAAAGAAAAGAAAAGAAAGAAGAGAAAAAGAAATGGGATGGGATGGGATGGGATTCGATGTGGTATCAAAAGAATAAAATAACTACGACTCCGCCACTCTATCCACCGAACCACGGAGGCTACATGGTGTTAACTCCTTTTTTAAAGAAATAATCTTCATAACTATGGTCCGTATCGCTTCGAACCTTAAGATAAGAGTTTTTCTGTTTAATTCTATATTTTCGTACGACATCTTAGTTACAGAAGCTAATTTATATTTGGCAGGCAATCCACACACTAGGTTTTAACCAATAAATGCAACATTTTAGTCCACCATCCAGTTCCTTGATCCAACTCCTCGATTCCCCTACTGAATTCCCTCCGCAATTGTGATCTGCTACTGAAAAAATCCCTAGAAATCATCGTTCCCAGTATACACAAAACCGAGCATAATTTTGTTTTTTGCTTATATTTTTATTATTTTATTATATTTTTTGGAAATATCTCCTTAGATGGATTGCTTTCTATTATCTCCACATACTAATAACTGAATTTTACCCATAAACGTAAGGAAAATTGAATAAATGCGAAAAATCTTGAGTTACAGTATACGCGCAATTTTTTTTTTTTTTTTTTTTTTTGCGCATGGGAGTATGTGTCTTAATAAAACACGTCTTTATACTTTGTTGTGTAATACCGTCTATTGTTATCAAATATCGCCAATGTTGGGTTGCATGACCTTGAGTCAAGGGGGAAAATAGCACGCAGGTGTGTATTTTGAAGAACGCGTGGGAACGATCTCAGGAATGTGCATCTTTGTTCTTTTGTTGTCTAATACCGCCTATTCTTTGCGACGAAATCGCCAAAAATATTGGAAGATAGGATGCACGTATCCCAACTTAATGACTTATTGCGCAGTGACACTTAGTGGAGGAGCTAGAAGACGAAACGTCGTTATCTTGCTGTGATGGGAACGTTTAAATACATGTCTTGCTCCTAATTATACAGCAAAAATAACTGGAAATATGCAAAATCACTTGAAGGAGGTGATACGCAATAAAGGGTATCCAACTAAGTAGGTATTAAAACATTTTTCTTGCATCGGAAAAGGCGACAAGAAAGTTCCATACTATGTGGTAGCCGAATATTAAACTGATTATAATTTTTGTGTTTGAGAAGAAATGTTCTGATTTTTGTACGTTAGTTAAAATTTTATGGTTTAATTTTTGTAAAAAGTTGCAGAAAATATAGAGGTTTCACATAGCGTAAACAATATTATCACTCTACTTTACTGAAGTTCATAATATAAGATGAAACACCAATACATTGTGGTGGCCGAATATTAAAGTGAGTCTCTGTAGCTAGAAAACCGACGGAACTATACTCTCTATGGGTGTGTCAGGATATACGAATAAAATGGAACATGATTGCTTATTTCCACTAGAAAAAGAATCGCAATTTGCGGCAAAAGAAGTAATGTTGAGGAAGATAATTTTATACTTCTGTAAAACCGTAATTATTCGGCTCCTTACACAGCAAAAAATTCGTCACACTTATATATAACTTGTAAATTAGAACAAGGCGTTTACGCTTGATTTGGTAAACATCTTTCTTTGAATAACAAGCGAAAAGGATGTGAAAAATAGTGAACCATTGAAATTGTGTTTTTTTTCTATAATGTATACCAACATGCATAGCGGGTTTTTTGTGTATTTTATACAGAAGATAACATTAGGAAATTATCTGTAGGGACGCGTTCGAGTCGAGTCGAGACAGAATTTTCCTGACAACATTCGAGTCGAGACACAGCTCTTCCAATAGAAAAATATATATTTTTCGAGTCGAGACATCACTTTTACAGCACATTTTCGAGTCGAGGCAGTGTCAAATCTTGTCTCGTGCGCATCCCTAATTATCTGTTTTAATTGTAAATGTATACTAATACTTAAATCCAATATCGGGTAATGAATGTGCCTCGCGTCCAATCTTCAACATCAGTGCTTATATCTAAATAATACTCGAATGTTAACCATAATGCATTTGTCCAATAATAAAATTCGTGGTGAATTGTTTAAAGAAATAGAAATTTCAATCGCAAACTAAAAGGAAAAACTAATAACTGATTAAAGAATACGTTTCTTGGACAAATTTATTCCGTATTTTATGTAGCGTTCATGTGAAATTTCATCATGTGTTAATCAGTACATTATTGACATACAAATTTTAAAATTTCAGATAGAGAATTTAGTACTTTGAATAGTATTTAATTGCATGTGATGACACAGAAAGTTTGCATTGTGTAGTGAAATCGCCGTTTAAGTATATCAACTACCTTCGGGATGCCAAAAATATATTGCCTGGTAACAAATAAATCACACAAATTAAGTTGGAATAATAAGTTATTGTTATTGTTGAACAGCATAGACGTGCTTTTGAACCGCTCCGTCAATTTGCTTCGTTTTGAGTGTCAAAATTTGGTTTGTTGGTGGGGAGAGTGTTTGGGTTTGGCTTTCTGGTATGCTCCGATGACTCTGAGGACATTTCGTGACTTGTGAACACTGATCGTCACTGGGAATAAGTTTGGCGTCATCCATCTTTTATCATTCATTGCATTTTCGTGCAGTGGGAGTTGTCTTCCTTGTGCAGTGTCTTGTCCTGTGTGAGTGATTGAGGGAGCGTAGTAGATTTTGCTCATTTTGTGTTGTTTTCGTATTTTGTTTCACAGTACAAAATGAATGTCAGTTATTGATCGTTAAAAAGAGTTAAAGTTTCGAATTTTTCAACAATAACATTCTCTTTCAAGCCTAAGTTGAAATATTAAACAATGAAGATACAATGATCAATCAATCTAAACATTTACACTGCTCCACAAATTTAAGCAACCCGAGAGAACGTGGTATAAGTGACGTGTGGGGCCCATTCAACACTGGTTAGTGGCATGCACATACACACAGACACACAGGCAAGGCGAGCACCCACTCTATCGCATAATCAGCAGCGCTGCAAGCGCGGTGAACAAATTATGCCATGAGGTGTACACCACAGCCCATTAGTGTCCGAGGCTCCAAGCATTGAGTTAGTGGTTCTTGTGTGAGGTACACACCTTGCAATGGCTGGTAGACAACATTTGAGTAACTTTGAGCGAGGGCGAATAATTGAGCGGTTGGAATTGGGCCGATCGCAAGTGGAAGTGGCGCAGCAATTCAACGTGAACAAAAGTGTTGTGTCGAGTCTGTGGAGTCACTTCCAAAATGGAGGTAAAGTCAGTAGACGTCATGAAGGAGGCCGTCCAAAGAAGACGTCGGCCGTCGATGACCGATTTCTCACAATTTCTGCCAAACGTAACCATCAAACTTCATGCTCTCAACTGGCCAATGAGTTGTTTCAGGCTACAGGACAACGCGTGAGTCGTGAAACTGTTCGTCGGCGGCTCAATAGAGCAGGACTGTATGCAAGAAGGCCTGTGCTGTGTGCCATTGAAACTGGAGCACAAACGTGCGCGTTACACATGTTGTCAGGAACATGTTGCATGGGGAGACACCAGTGGGCGCGTGTCATGTTCTCCGATGAGTCGAGATTCAGCCTATCTGATTCTGGTCGGACTTTAGTGTTGAGAGAGCCAGGAATACGCTAGCATCAAACTTCATTGTTGAACGGCCGTCCTATGGCGGTGGTTTCATTATGGTGTGGGGTGGAATTATGCTGAATGGGAAAACGGACCTCCATATTATTCAACATGGCACTTTGACAGCACAACGGTACCGGAATGAAATTCTCAATACACATGTGCGCAATTTCAGGGGAGAATTTGGCCCAGACTTCCTGTTCATGGATGACAATGCCTGCCCACACAGTGCACATCTTGTGTCCGAGTATCGGGAGAGCAAAGACATTACGGCATGGCTTGCATATTCACCGGACTTGAATCCCATCGAGCAAGTGTTGGGTGCTCTTGGGCGGCGAATAGCGCAGCGCAGTCCTCCAATACGCACTCTCATTGACCTGCAAACAGCTCTCCTGGAGGTGTCGCCATCTACTCAAGACTTGATAAACACTCTGATTTGCAGCATGGAGGCCATGTGTCGTGCCTGTATAGCTGTTCGTGGTGGTCACATACCTTTTTGACTGCCTATGCCCTCGCACAATCTAGCTTCACCTGTTGAGGTATCGTTATGCTGAACTTGTTGGTCACTCTGTACATCCTAACTGTATTGTTTGTCTTCATTTGTGTTGCATTGTGCATCTGGACCATCTGTTTGTTCATCATACTTGGTGCATTGATCGTGTCGTTCTATTTTCTGCCACTTTCTTCGAGTTGCAGTGTATCTTGCACATCTAATGGAACTAGTTTTAATTCCAGAGATGTCCTCTGCTCCAAATGTAATAAATACTTCGTCAACTCAAGAGGATTGAGGATTCACAACAACAAATGCCATAACGAAAAGAGATCATCCGAGTTTAATGTAAGACATTCTTCAACTAGCAGTATTTCAAACAAGGAAGACTTGAATTCAAATGATAACATTCCCCTTGTGGAGATTGTCAGTACAAAACTTATTTGTAGTTTGGGAAGCCTAAAATCATCAGTGCCCATTCTTCGTCGAGTTCCTCGAGGAGCAAAACATGCAGTGGCTCAAGCTCTTATTGAAATTCTCCAGGAGATTGTAACTTCAAATAATATTGAAGATTGGACCGAACTCATAATATTCCCTACATTACTCTTTGTATGCTTACCCAATCCGAAAAAAACCTCTAATCTCACCACAGAGTTCAACTCTGGTCAAATAGCTCTCACGACGATAGAACGAACTCAAACAAGTTTACGAAGAACAAAGACAAACGCAACAGAAGTCTTAACAAACCACCTAACGACATCATCATTAAACATATCGAAAATAAACTCGCTGATAGCGACATACATGGTGCTGTCAGACTTCTCATTTCTGAAGATTCTTTTGCTCCATCAGATCCTGCTATTTTAAAATCCTTAAAAGAAAAACATCCTCCGCACTTTTATACATTTACTGCACCAAATTTAGCAGATCATATTACAGTTAATAAAGTTTTGTCCAGCGAGTTCCTAAAAGCTCTCAAATCCTTCCCTTCTGGTTCAGCTGGAGGAATAGAGAGTATGCGCCCTTCAGTTCTCAAGGACTTAGTTCTTTACAATATTCATGACTCTAAAGATCACCTTACCAAGAACATTTGCGAGTTTCTCTCTATGATTTTGTCAGGAGACGTACCCGTAGAAATAAGGCCAATTTTCTTTGGAGCTTCTCTTATTGCATTGCAAAAGAAATGTGGAGGGATTAGACCAATTGTTATAGGAAACACATGGAGAAGACTTTCTTCTAAAATAATATGTGGGAGAATTAAAAGTCAGTCAATTCAACGCCTTTCTTCACACCAACTAGGAGTAGGAAATCAACATGGGGCTGAAGTTGCAGCACATGCTGCATGTATGTATTACGAGGGTGGGCTGATAAGTTCTCGGCCCGACCCAGAAGGACTTGAGCTGCAGGCATGAAAGTGTGAGGCTATTCAACATAGTCCTCTCGAAGGTCAACACACTTGGCACTTTGATGCTGCAAATTCTCCAACACTTCCAAAAAAAAAAAAAAAAAGATTTCTCAAGGTCTGCAAAAAACTGTTCCGCAGCTGTTATCACCTCTTCATCACTGTGAAATTTCTGTCCTTTCAGTGCTGTTTTGAGTTTTGGAAACATAATAATCAGAAGGAGCAAGATCTGACGAGTAAGGTGGGTGGTCAATGCACTGAAACCCTAAGTCCCTCAGAAAATCCATTGTTCTGTCAGCCTTATGGACGGAAGCATTGTCCTGCAAGAAAAAGTCACCCCGTGTCAACTTTCCCCGGCACTTTTCTTTAATAGCGTCCTTTACCTTAGCCAGCAGACTGCTGTAATTCTCTGCAGTTATGGTTTGGCCCTTTAGAAGGTAGTCTGAGAGCAAAACACCATCCTTATCCCAAAATATTGAGGCAAGCAAGCACCTTCCCTGCGGACTTTTGTGCTTTGAATTTTTTGGGCCTTGGAGCTCCTGAGTGGTGCTACTCGCATGACTGCTGTTTGGTTTCCGAATCAAAGTAATGCAGCAACGTTTCATCCTGGGTAACAATCCAACTCAAAAAATCGTCCTTGGAGTTCGCAAAATGCCGTAAAGTCACCTGCGATGATCTCACACGTGCGCGTTTCTGATCCGCGTTCAAATATTTCGGAATCCATTTCGCAGAAAGCTTGTGCATGTCCAACTGATCATGGATTGTTGACCCAACACGTTCTTTGGATATGTGCACTTTGTCAGCTATCTCCTGAAGCGAAATCCGTCTGTTGCTCAAAATCAGGTCATGAATCTGGTCCACTTTTTCCGGAGTTGACACTGTCCTGCCACACCTGTCACCATTTTCTCTTGAAAATTCACCACGCTTGAAGTTCGCACACCGTTTCTTCACAGTGGAGTATGAAAGGCACTGTCCACCCAATGTGTCTAACATGCAACCATGGATTTCCTTGGGCGACTTCTGTTGCAGGAAGAAGAACTTCACTACACCTCGCAACTCCTCTTTGGTGAATTTGACATCTGGCTCCGCCATGATTCATTCAATTACCTGTAAAAATAAAATCCGTTCAAGACAGAATCGTGAAATTTGGTACTTAAACATATAAAAGATCAACATTTCACATGACATCAATTACATGGGGGTAGTACATTCGGAAGGGGGTCGGGTCGAGAACTTATCAGCCGATCCTCGTATTCCCACCCTAATCAAAAGCCTAAAGCCTTCCTAAAGATTGATTTTAAAAATGCCTTTAACGAAATAGACCGGAATGCAATGCTCACTGCCGTTAAGGACAATTTTCCTCCATCTATCCTTACGTAATCCAGAGTTATGCTCAAATCAGTTATTTATTATACGGCACAGACATTATCTTATCCCAAAGAGGAGTTCAGCAAGAAGACCGTTTAGGTCCTGCATTATTTGCCTTAACGCTACAACCAATCGTCAACACTATAAATACAGATCTAAATATATGGTACTTCGACGATAACACTATAGCTGGAGACCCGAATACCATACTAAATACATTAAATGATATCGATACAAAGCCATCTTTAATAGGCCTCCAACTAAACTACTCCAAATGTGAGATTAGCTTCCTGGAAACACCTCCAGAACCGACAAATATATTTTTCATCATGTTTAATGAGGCGGCTCCAGGCATTCAATTAATGGCGCCCTCTAACGCTTTTCTTTTGTGTTCTGCCCTTTCTTCTGAAGCAAAGAAAGCTTTATTAATAATAAGCTGAAGACAAGACTGCCATAATGGAGAATTATTTCCAACGATTGTCATTAATGTCGGCACACTCAGCTTTCTATTTATTAAGAACTTTTACCATGCCAAGGTTGCTATATTTTCTACGATGTTCACCATCATGGAGAGATGAAGATCAACTTGAACGTTACGATAACTCCATCAAATCTGGATTGGAATCCATCATTAATTGTTTTCTTCCTCATAATGCATGGCTATAGGCTTCTCTTCCGATCAGTTTTGGAGGGTTAGGCATCCGACGAGCCTTAGATATAGCTATTCCCGCCTTCTTGGCATCATTCTATGGTTCCAAGCGCCTAATCGAATCGCTTCCCCAACACGATATAATTTCTCACGGAATTACTAACATTGAGGATTGCTCAACAATTTGGTCAATATTAGTAGGCTTAGAATTACCCGAAATCAACTCCAGATCAAAACAAATCACATGGCATATGCCTATCATTAAATCACACCGCTCCTTTTTACTCCAGGCGGCAGGCAACTTAGAAGGCAAAGTTAGATTAATCTCTGCTTCCTCCTTAGAAGCAGGTGCTTGGCCCAAAGGCCCACGCTTGGCCTTTGCCCACGCTTGGCCTTCACCTAAGTAATGAATGCTTCCGAATAGTCATTGCGTTACGTCTAGGGGCAGATATCTGTGAAGACCACAAATGTCAAGCATATAAGAGCGAAGTAAATAAAAGAGGTTTACATGACCTTTCATGTTCCAAAAGCGCAGGTAGACATTCTCGCCACTAAAATGTTAATGACATTATAATGAGAGCACTAATCTCAGCCGGCATACCTGCAATAAGAAAACCCATTGGGTGTAGCAGAACAGATGGAAAAAGACCAAATGGGATTATCTGTTACCGTGGAAGAGAGATAAAGCGCTAATTTAGGACTTTACATGTTCAGATATGTTCACTTCTTCCAACCTCCCCTTTTCTCCGATTCATGCGGAAAATATAGACAGCCGAAATGAAACGGAAAAAAGGAGAAAATACAGTAATCTTGCGGAGAAATATAATTTTGTAACTATCGCTATTGAATCCAGTGGTGCATGAGGCAGAGAATATATTAACTTTATAAAAGAAGTAGGCAGACGTATCACTCAGTTATCTGGCGATGACAGAGCAAGCACCTTCCTCATACAAAGAATAGGTATGACAGTTTTAAGAGACAATGTCGCCTCAATACAGGGTATCATACCCAAAGGCAGAGAACTAGAAGAAGTATTCCTACTGTAAGAATAATTTATTTCATTGTTTTTAATTTACGTTACCATTTTATGTTCATTCAAATATTTTCCATTTGTTTTTCATTTTGTTTTGCTGCTTTCATCAGTGTAAAAGCGTTAGGATTTGCTAGATACATTTATTGTGTTGTTAAGCTTAGACTAAAAATATTGTAGACACAGAATATTTGTAAAATTTTATATTATGAAAAGTTATACTACAATTGTTAAAAAACAATACTAAAAATATGGATATAAATTACATATAAATCTGAAAAAAATAATAGAAAACGGATATACTGTACGACATACAAGTAACATTCTATATCAATTATGTTCGCAAGATCCAACCTTCTATTATAAAAGTGCAGAGAAATCCATTTGGATCACGAAACTATTTTTATTAGAAAATAATGTTGATCTTTAAACGAAAAATGTCTACCATTAAATGAATTATATGGTAATGTTATACATGAGAATTGTTCTTTTCATGATTAAATAAAACTTGTGGAAATATTAGATTGTCTATTGTTTAATGCGCAACAAGGCAATTATTGGTGAAGTATCAGCAATTAACAGATTTAACTAATGCATTCTGAATGTCGTAAAAACATATTTTATTCTTGAATGGTCTTGTAAATAAAAAACACAAGAATTAAAAAATAAAACTTAAAAAAAATCTTTTTGATTATATATGTATGTACTGTACATAAAAATTAGAAAAAATATGCTGTACTATCATAGATAAATATTTTGCTTATTTTTAAAAATATTTACATGTGTATATATAACCTTATCATTCTTTTTAATTCTTTTTATCATAGTTTTTAAAAGAATTATAACGAAACATATGATACATAAAAATAATACAAAATAACCACACAACAGATTCTTCCTGCTGGTAAGATTGAATATTTACATAATAAACATTACAATTTTTATTAAAAAATCTTACGGATTTGCATTCTTAGGCTGTAAAAATAAAACCTGCGATCATTTTACATAGTCTAACCTAATAACTTCCTGAGGAATTTAGTGTTGAGGTTCCTTTACTCCGTATTACACCAGTAACAACAAATTTTGGCTCCTACTCCTGTACCTAACTACTCACAGGAACAATTACAGTATTTGCCTCCATGTATGCAACTAAAAGTATTCTGTCAAAAAAATTCCTATCAATATAATCCTTCTGCATCACTGATGTATCGATCTATGTCACAACAACAGTTGCATCAAGAATACCAGAAATCCAAACCTCAACACCAATGAACACCCCCACTTTTGAGAGAAATATAACCTAGAATGATTTTTCTTCCCTTGCTAACAGAATGGCCGAATTATCGATGATGGTTGCACAATTCTCCATTCGTAATCAAAATAGAAGCAGAAAACAATGGAATAGGGACAGTAACAAGAATTTTCGCAAAGGGTCCATTTTTGAAGAGAAGCATAGGACACATGAAAATCGAAATTCTAATCCACAAGCAGAGGACCAAATTTAAGTCTTTGCCGTTTGCAGAAAACGAGGACATGGTACCTCAAGCTATTTCAAATATAAAAAAACGCATAGTGCCGCCCCTCGTAGAGAGGCCCGTGGTTGAAAGCCTACATAGTTTCAATCCTGGTAACAAAATCACGGAACAGCAAATCTCATAATACACCAAATTACCAATATGGATGAGTTACCGACTTCTGCCAAGCAGCGCGGCGAAAACGTAAATTTGACTACTGAACAAATAAATTACTTTTAACAGTGACTATAGAAACAGGAAAAGTCTTCTACTGGATACGGGATGAACTGTCTCAACCTGGGGTTTCGATTATTTACCACCTGGTATTGAATTAATACCATATAATACAGCAATTCAAGGGATATCCAACAAAATTAACTTAAAGTATTTAGATTTAATAACCTTTAAAATAGGCCAAACAAAGTTTTCATACTATTTCCGTATCATACTGAAAAAATCATGTATTTTCATTGTTTGGTCATGCTCTGTTGAAAAGATTAGTGAAGATTGACTTACAAAGAAATATGGTTTCCTTGTATTAACATCCAAGAAAACTACTGATACCGGAAGGGAAGAATGAAGATACATTATCTGGACATGATGCACGAGATTAAACAATATCAACAGGCATGTCTTTTCAGACACATGTATTTATTACCACCAAGCGCTCATATTTTTATACCAGTGATAGCAAGGTAAAAGGTTAATGATTCAGCAACTTTCTTTGTATCATTTCTCCAAGGAAAACAGTCTTCGAGATTTTCTAGACAAGTTAAAAGTTACTGACCATATAATACATAAAGACAATTTGATGCTTCAAGTCTCAAATCCAACTAGTTATCCTATAACTTTAAAGAATACACCAGTTAGGGTGGTTGGGGGTGTCATGACTTCTGAGATTTTTCTATGGAGACAGTACCTTCCTTAGAAGACATCCAAGACATTCCAACAAAAAGTGGTTGAACAACGTTTGAAGTATAGAACGAAATTCTTTAATATTAAATTGTTCGATATCAACCAAAATTTAAGTCATTCTCAAAAAAGGCCATGCACGATTAACTATACAGAGAGGTTGATATAAAACCAAATACTTTTGCTTTGCCATTAATTGTAAAGAAACCAAGTTCAACCGAATTTAGAATTCTTTAGGATTTGCAAAAATTTAACTCATACACAAGTTCTTTTCAGTATCTTTTTAATCGACTGAAAACGTATGATCACTTTGAAAGGTAAAATTTGTATATCAACCATTGATCTTTCTCTAAGTTATCTTCAGATTTTGCTGCATCAAGTTACAGATAATATAACATTTGAAGTCAACCATACTACAAAATAATACGGATTTCTTACATGCATAATGGGACATAAGACCAGTTCTCAAGCATTATACATTGAAGCTAGAATAATTCTAGATGGCCTGCCGGATAGAATAACATCATTTGCAGATGATATTGTACTTGGAAGTAACAGTTTTCAACAAGTTACTACATTTATAGCTATTATTTCAGAAGTTACAAAAGTACATTTTCGCGCATCTCAAAAAAACACGCGTTTATTTTACAAGACATCGGCGTGCTTGGCTTCCGAATCTCCGTGAAGTATATTAAAATATCCCCAAAGATTACTATGAAAATTAGATTTTAAAAATCCAATTACAAGAATAATTTTGGTCAATGTTCATATCTAACGGCACACATCAAAGACTTTATCACAAAAGAGTCTTTTCAACAACTGGTGGCACAGCACTCAAAATTTAAAATGAGGAAAAATCATGACATTTGACCACTGCTTAAAGTGACATCAGATGAGCTGACCAAATATAACCATTTACAGCAGTAATTTTGACAGAACCCTAAAGAGCAGAACCCTGACATTTTTGCACATTTTTGACGTGAAATATCTATCTATCTAACTATATATATTGAGAGAGAGAGAGAGAATGAGGATTAATATGTAAATATTTTAGTCCCCATTATCATCAGTCTAACCGAAATATTTATAAACGTATTCAATGAATATTGTTTTCCGTTGTATTCCATTGCATTGTATTGTATTGTATTCCACTCAATAATATGGAAACTTTAAATATTGCTAATCATGACAATAATTGGTAAATAATTACCAGAACATAATACAAATCAAGTAAGCAGAAAAAAAATTGTGCAGCCTGTTTAAGATTTTGGTAAAACGAATTTTCTGTCAGCTCAAAGTGTGAAATTCTTATACTTTCTACATAAGTGCGGACTCCTAAAATACACAAAACACATTAGAACACGATTAGAATATTAAACTATATTAACAACCTGGCTTCTATTACATACAATGTCTGGTATTCAGAACCTTAAGTCACAGTATCCGCTACAGACGAACTAAACGAACTGTTCTTTTGAATTGGTCGTTATTCCGAACTAGTTCATTGAGAACTAGTCTCGGCAACGAACTGAATTTCCCTTATCTAAACTGAATGAACTTAAAATGGATTTTTTTTTAAATATACAAATATAGAACTATAAAAGGTAAGTTGCTTGCAAGGCTTAGGCTTACTATTGTTGAACCAGTCTTTAGACATCTGTCGCCAGATTGACTGTTTAGTAGTAGTGATTATGAAGTGGGTAAAAACAAGCAGAAGCGGCATGCTTTCCTAAGCCTTTGCTTGAGCATATTGGCGATCTAAATGTAGAACAACACGGATAGTACACTTACGTAAATATCACTATTAACATATTGATCCAACGCGGTTTTTAAGTTGATTAAAACAAGAAAACCCATATATGCCCATATGCTGTTTCGTCTCGTTTTCAAAGTTTTGTAGCCACTCTCGTCTCGTCTCGAGTATCTAGTGTTTAATTCTTCTTTCCAATCTCATTTCCATTCTCGAAAGCTTCTTCTGGTCTTCTCTCGTCTCGTCTCGTGATCAACACTAATTTTCTTATAACAGTAAACACAGAAGTCCAGATAATGTGAAAAGAATAATTTTGAATTAAAAATGTTCTGTCAATGTCAGGGTGGATTCAGGTTAAACATTTTATGTGGAGGTACGGGGATAGAATTTTCTGACAGGGGTGTGATTCCTCGCACAAATGTTGAAAAAATCAAAAGCACAAATTCTGCCATTGAATAGGGTGATGGGAAACTGTTTTTTACTTTCGAAGCAGCAGCAACAAAATCTTTGATAGTACAAACATATTTGTTGACTCAATGCTAATGTCGTACTTATTTCTATGTGTAACATCTGTTTCTTTTTCCTATACGCAAATTACAATTTAAATCAGTTATTTTTACCGGTATGCCATACCGGTCGATTTTCTAACTTTCGGATGCATAACCGGCTCACTTCAAGCACTGCATTTCAGAAATTAAAAGAAGATATAAATGCGCCTTCTTTGTCTCATTTTGACGATTCTCTCGAGGTTTGAGTGTATGTATGTAGATGCCAATGTATACATTCCTTAAATACGGAAATGGAAAAAATTGCGGCAAATACACCTGATATAAATAATTTTTAACAGATTATCACTTCGACATTTGCTACCTATGAGGTTCATCCCGCATACTTCATTAGTAGATGGGAACAAAAACCAGAACATTAAGGACGAAGAGGTCAAACCTGATAATTGAGGAAAGTGAGTTTTCACTTTCCGCTCAATTTTTTTGGATACTATTTTACAAATCGACAACGAAGAACTACTTCCGAACATAGCGCAAGAGCAACACAAAGATGACAATTACAAGAATATTATTTCATTCTTAGAAGAAAATGAATCTGACAAAATAACAACAGTACGATCAGCTCCATTTTCTGCCTTCGAAATGTTCTTTACAGAAAACAAATCTTTCATATATTCCAAAACCTCTAGCAAACATCTGGTTTACAACCCTTCGTAAATATCCAAGAGTTTCTCACTTTGGGTTTATTAAATCATATCGAACTGCATTACAGAAATGTTAATGCTTTATCTCAAAAATTATCTCGAACATAAGATAAAGACGTATAGAATGCCAGAAATTAAAAGACTACCAGAGAAGACAGGCTGAACTACTACACCTCTTCACTGGACAAAATGGTACTAAATGGCAGTTCGACGCTTTAGAATCTTTCTCCGTACAAGTAGAAAACGGACAAACTAAGTATATTTTAGGCTATAGAAATGGTAACCCGATATGTTGTAACAAAAATAATCGATTTTTTTAATAATAAGAAAGTGAAGGGTTAAAAACACCAGCGTACGTTATTGACTCTACCTCTCAATATTCTATAGAATATTGCAATATCATACATATAGATATGCGTATGTATATTAATACAGTACTTACAGTATTCTAAACATGCAAAGCAATAGTATCATTGATAACCATTTAAACATAAGAAAGAGTACCTAGCGGTGACGAGCTAAGGGAAACAAGGAGGCGAGTGCTTTTCCGGTTGCTTCGCCTGTTCCTTCCGACTGCCCTCTTTTAGAATACAAAAATAGCTGCTCACCTTTCTCTACCTAACCACTTCCTACTAGGAGAGTCATTTGAAAGAGCACACGGGAAAATTAACCTTGAATTTGCGAAATACATATATTTAAATCAACTACTATATACTAAGAAAAAATGTGAAACTTATTTCAGTAGAGAATCTTGTCCCCCAAAGTAAAATCTGAAACTGCTACCCCTCTCTCTCAAAATTAAAGTTAGCGTCGTCACGGTGCTTAGCCATAAAAATGTGCTCCTACCTTTATTTGTATATAAAATCCATTCTCCTATTCTTCTGAGCAGCAAACTTTTCTATGACTTTTTGGTCGAAATCCGACATCTTTTCTGGATTGATAACATAGCCAATAAACTTAGACGATTCTGTGTCATTGTGTTTCGTAAAAAAGCTTTTATTCTCTTTAATGTTGAAAACCACCTTTCGGATTCTGAAATGGACATTGGAATTGTAACTTCAATTTTTAAGAGTTTGGTTTTCTCTTGAAATGAGTCTTTTAGATTGTATTCCACAAAAAGTTTAAAAATTGGAATTGCGCCCTTCACATTTTGAAATTCTTCCCTTATATATAACTTCAAGTTCCCTGCGAAGACGTTTTTCATCCAACATCGGAAATGCCTCAACAGTTTTCGTAAGTACACATTAGGGAAACTCATTTTGATAAGACAAACTTATCACAGTCCATAAGTTTAGCTGCTACCACGTGATTCAGAAACAGACAACGATCCAGCGACTGAACCAAAAGTGTCACAAACTTCCTTGGCAGCAGTATTTCTATTGTCTTCTCTTCGTCACTTGCAAGGAGCTTGCTGTACGGAAAGATACTTAAATTCTAAGTCCTCTCGAATTTTTTGAATTTGTTCCCGGAACTGCTGTACATGACTTTCTACTTGTGCTGCATCTGTTTACCCACTGAAGTTGCTTGAGAAGTATTTCCACATGTGGCATGGTCCCGTGAAAAACTGACAACCAGGGTTAAAAGTGAATCCGAAAAGGTAGGGGGAGGTAAGTAGGGACATGACGTCACGCCGTCCCCCTGCCTTTGCCCATTGTATTTTTTGGAACTGGGGAACGCCGTACCGGTACATATTTTTTCGAGGTAGGGGACGGCATCACCCCGCGTTCTCGTTACTTTTACCCCTGCTGACAAGGGTGCGGATCCTGGGAGACGGGTAGCCCGCCTTCCCCCCAGCTCATAAGGGCCCCCTATTGTATTTATGAATATATAATATTTGGCATAATTTGAATGCAATTTGTCTTAAAATCCTCATATATATACCATCTGAATGCCGAACCCCCAATTTACAGAGAAATCGGCGACCTTGCCTGCTGACAACCAATATAAATGATGAATCCTTCAATATTTTAGTAAGTCCATCAGCTTCTCAAGTGTTATGGACTGTCTCAACTGTTTAATATGTTTAGGCAGGTAATTAATTTTAATCGCTTCTCTGGTACTATATTTACAGTTCTGCTTTGTAGTACCATCGTTGTGGTACAACACCCAGCAACCGCTTTTGTATTTCAGCATCAGGTACTTGGGGACCCTGCTGAAAAATGAATCCGTGACCAATCAAACAGAATTCTGAACGAATACGATGCATGTTTAAAATGGGACGATTACCATTTTTCTTCAGATTTCCTTGTATTCTATGAAGCGAACCATCTCCAGAATTTGTGAACTCCCCCAAACCATCATAGAAGCTCCTCCATGTTAAATAGTCGGGGTTGCACAATGAGAATGGATCTTCTCTGTAACAGATCTTGGAACATAAACCTAATGTCGTTGACCAATGTTGAAAATTTGACTCAACCGTCCGTAACACGGTTTCCACTGCTTTATTGTCCAATTATTTTGCTTGGAAGTCCCACGGAAGAGTCTTTTGCTTGTTTTCACGCCATATCAGTGATTTCTGACTGCAACTCTCCTCTAGAGCCCCACAACTCTCAAATATCTTTTCACAGTAATAACTGAAAATTTTCTAAGCTAACTAGGATTAACTTCTGGTTGGGGTTGCGGTGCAGTAAGATACATATTTCTTTTGCTGATACGATCTTCCAGGTTGATTTTTTATCCACGTTCTTTCGCGTTCGCTGAAAACGTTTGATCAAATCACCAACAGTAAATGGAGTCAATTTCAGTTTGGAAACTATTTGACGAATAGTAAAGCCCGGTTTATGAAGCGTAATGACTCCACGCGTGTCTATACTTAAGGTCTTATTTCTGTTAATGATTTCTAACAATCACAGCACTAAACCCTCAGAAAAGGCAAAAAATATCCACAGAAGCACGTACCCGTTCTGTATCTTATAATAATGTTCAGTAATAATGTGAACGCCTGATAATAATTTTTCCTAATATACACGTCTACCACAATTATATTCCACAGGTTACTATAAAAAGGAATTAATTGCTAACATTTAACATACTTGCATCAGGCAAGTTATTTCATGATCTTGATCACGTTATTTTCATTTAAAATAATCGCCGATTTTACAATAATTCAATAATCTTTCTTTTCTGCTAGATGTAAATATGTTATATCTATAAATCTCCTGAGATATAAAGACTTAAACATATTGGACCTTATGTAGTCATTCTGACGCGTGATTAGTGCCATACTAAAGAGTTCGATTAACATGTTTCCTGCAGTAATCAGGCCTTTAGTATGACGCTAATCATACTTCAAAACGACTCTGCATAAGGCCCAAAATTCAAATTGGTACTTTTCCCAATCGAATATATGTTGTTTAGTTTATTCAAATAAACGTTCAAGCCCCTATTCGGAAACTTTTAACTATATATATATATATACAGAGGTAGACAAAAAATCTAAAAACAATTCATACAGGACACGTGTTTGGCCCTCCACTGTACAACACATGTTGCGGTTGCCGATAGTTTTTTTCTTTTCAGTGTGTCATGTGGACCTTCCTCTTCCGTCAGCAGTAACCAGTTCACCTCTGAGTGTCGTGGTGTGAAAGTGTTGCGGTAAAATGGGCGACGTAACAGACTTCCAAAGAGGTATGATCGTTGGTGCCCGTCTGGTTGGAGCTTCGGTGCCAACAGTTGCGAACATTGTGGGGCTATCGAAAGACACTGTGTCCAATGTCACAAGGGCTTACACAATTTATGGGCAAACGACGTCTGCAAAGCACAACAGTGGTCGAAAGACAATTCTGTCAGATAGGGACCGGAGGGCATTAAAACGGATTGTAGCAGTTAGAAAGAAGAACGTTACAATGAAAATTACGTCTAAACTCAATTCTGGCCTACAGAACCCGGTTTCATCGAAAACAGTGCGACGGGAATTTCATAAAATAAAAATTTATGTCAGGGCCGCTATCGCCAAACCCCTGGTCAAAGCAGTAAATGCGACGAGGCGTATCCAGTGGTGTAAGGACCACAAGGCGTGGACTCATGAGCAGTGGAAACACGTAATGTGGTCCGATGAATCGACTTTCACCTTGTTTCCAATAACAGGTCGTGTTTATGTATGGAGAACACCGTCGCAGGCCTAGGATACAGACTGTCTGCTCCCAACTGTAAAGCATGGGGGTGGTTCTGTTACAGTATGGGCAGTGCTTTCGTGTTTTTCTGCAGGTCCCATCATAGACCTGCATGAATGATGAACGCTAAGGCGTATGAGGCCATTTTGGGGGACCAGGTTCTACCCATGGCCCAAATATTGCTCCCTGATGGTGATGACATCTACCAAGATGATTTGGCACCCTGTCACGCTGCAAAAACGGTGAAATCATGGTTTGAGGAGCATGACCAGGAGCTATCACACCTCCCCTGGGTCCCACAATCACCAGATCTGAACATCATTGAGCCATTGTGGTCTCAGTTAGAAAGGAGTGTTCGGTCTCATTATCTTCCACCAGTATCCCGTAAGGAACTGGAGCATATTTTGGAGGAACAATGATACAAAATTCCACACACCACGATTCAGGAGCTGTATACGTCCATTCCACGTCGGATCCAAGCTGTTTTGGACGCATAAGGAGGCCTCACACCATACCAGGTATGATTTTCACACTTTTGCAAACGTTTTAGATTTTTTTGTCCATTCACTATATATATATATATATATATATATATATATATATATATATATATATACAGGGCCGTGCTGGGATACTAATGAGGGCGGTGGACAAGTCTACTAAAAGGGCGCCCACACAAACGGGAATATATATAATATATATATATATATATATATATATATATATATATATATATATAGAGAGAGAGAGAGAGAGAGAGAGAGAGAGACTTTGAAAGAAAGCATGGGTGTCATTTTATATCAAAATCACCACCAAATTTGTTTTAGTATTTACGTAAATAGCTAACCTCAAATCGAAATCCTATTTACTAGAGAAAAACTTTTTAGTTCCTGTAATAACATTTCTGTCAAATAAAAAGAAGCTAAATGTATCAACAACTTAATATATTTAAATAGCTCTATGGCCTATGGACGCAGGAGGTTCAGTGCCGCGTTTATAAAAGCTCTCCATTGATTTCTGTCCTTAGCCAACTGAACCCAGTTTCTACTTTATATTTCAATCTCTGCGAGAACCATTTTAATATTGTCCTCCCATCTGCGTCTCAGTGATCCTAATGGTCGTTTTCCTATTTGGATTTCCAATTACAACTTTGAAAGCGTTTCCAATTTCTTTCATTCTGGCTACATAACCTGAACATTTGAACCTCCTAGACTTGATGGCCCTAACAATGTTTGGTAAACGATATAAAATTATGCAGTTCCTCCTTATGAAGTTTCCGCCTTTCCCCATTCCCGTTCCTCTTGGAGTTCGAATATTGGCTTAAGAATCTTGTTTTCAAATACTTTCAGTCTACGATTTTCCCTCAGAGTCAGTGACTATGTTTCGCAACCACACAGCACAACAGGCATGATTATCTTTTTATATTTTGAGCTACAAATTCCTCAACAGAATTAGCGACAACAAAGGATTTTTAACTGAATAATAACCCGAAATCCCTGCTTCCAGTTGACATTAAATTTTTTAGTGATTATGGTTTTGGTCTGTTAATAATGATCCTAGATATTTGAATGTATCCATTTTGTCGATTGGTATTTTGACACATCCATGAAATGCAGTATTACGAGCCCGACAAACTTCCATTTATTTAGTTTTCTCTGCATTTACTTTTATGCCTATATCCCTGCAAGCGTTAATTAAGATTTCTGCGTTCCTTTCTATTCTTCAATCATTCCCTATTAAATTTACATCATCAGCATACGCCATAACCTGGCAAATTCAGCTCTAGCACCTGATTGCTGTCTTTGATTTTCATTATAATGTTCTTCAGAACAAAGTTAAATAATAATGGCGACAACGCATCTCCTTGTTTCAGGCCATTCTCAACGTGAAAGCTCGTGAACAAGAATTTCTCTACTCGAACCTTACTTTGGGATTCATTTAAACATATCCACATTAATCTACCTTTTTTGGTGTTGCAAATTCTGTAAGCATGTTGTACAATGTTTCCCTCCTACCCGAGTCTAAAGTCAATAATTGATGTGCCAGGATATTGTATTTTCATTTCTTTTTAAGTAATAGTAGAATGGTAAATATCTGGTCGATAGTTTATCGATTTTACCTACATCCGCTCTGATAATCACCAATAATTTCATCTGCATATGGAGTCAATCTTGCTAATAGAATGTTTAAGAGAATTTATTGGATGTTGAAAGAAGAGAAATGCCTCAATAAGTATTAAATCTGTTTTGTTGCTTTTCTTCTGAACTGGAACAATGATTGATTCTTTTCACTCTTGTGGTGATTCCTCCTTGTTCCAGATAAGGAGAATGAGCTTGTGTATCTTGCTCTACAATTCTTCCCCTCCAGCTAAAATTAAGTCAAACAGAATTTCGTCTGCACCCGGAGATGTGTGTTTCTTTAATTATTTTTTTAATAGCGATTTCTATTTCTGTCTGGTTAGGTTTTGGAATATACGGTTATGCTGTATGCATTTCACTTTCTCCACGCGCATTAGTTTTTGGCTATGTGTTAAGCAAATTGTCAAAGAAATCTTTCCATCTATTAAAGATGCTATCCTGATCAGTGAGAACTGTTCCGTAGCTTTCTTTAATATATAAGCACGAGGTTGATAGCCTTTCTTAAGTTCGTTGATGCATTTATACATGTCCCGAATGTTTTTGTTTTCACTATTATCTTCAAGTTAATTAATTTTAACTTTCAAACGTCGCGTTTCTTTGTTCTAAAAGTTTTGGAAGTTTTCTGCCAGATGACAATGAAATTTTATGTAGTTATTTCGTTCGGATTTTGTAGCCAACGCTGTTTCTTCTGTTTTCTCTTCTCTGCTACTTTAGTGCATTCCTGGTTGACCCATGTTTGTTCCTACGTATTTCTGCGTGCCCCAATACTTGTTTTGCTGAAATTTTAATGTTATCTCTAATTTCAACCAAGTATTCTGAACACTAGTGCACTCCGAACCTTCTAAAACTGAGAATCTACTCGACACTTCAATCTGGTTCCCCTCTCACCTGACTCTCCTCTAATTTTTAATATTTAATTTCAGATATTGAATATTTCCTTTATTCAACGATACTCTCTCTCTTACTATCACAACCAACTCCTCTGAACGACCGAACATCAGTTGTGCTAGACTGTTTTCTTCTGTCTACTAAAATATGATCAGTTTGATTATGTATTTTTCCATGTGATGAAGTCCAAGTATATTTATGAATGTCGCGATGTTGGAATTTTGTAATCTTCATGATAAGGTTTCTGGATGTTACACAGTTCACGAGTCTAAAGCCGTTGTCACAACCTTCCTTATGCAAACATTTATTCCCTATAATTGGTTTGAAAATAACCTCTCGTCCGACTTTCGCATTGAAACCGCCTAACAGAATTTTCATATGGTTATGCAGGAGATGACCAAATACCCGTTCTATTCTTTCGTAAAATCTGTATTCTTTTAATCGCCATCCTTATTTTCTGTTAAGGCATGTGCATTTAAAACAATAATATTACACCACCGACCCTTAAGAGAAGTAAAAGAAAATCTATCACTAACAAATTCAACCCATGTAATTGCTGATATTACGTATTTGTTTGTAAACGAAAAGCCCTGTTCCTAGTTGGTAATTTTTAATTCGTTCCCCGTAAATGAACGTAAAATTTTCCGACTTGACTTCTCTATTTCTAAACTCATTCTTTACAAATTTTAAACGCACCTGTCCTATAGAGATTTCTTATATTCCATGTTCCAAATCTCATGTCGATTTTACTTTGCTGAGTTCGTGCCAAGTTATCAGTTCTGATCTGGGGATTCTGCGAACTTATCTGAACAATCCTTCTTTTATTTATTTATTTATTTTTTTTTTACAGGATAAGGTTGTTAGCCCCACACCAAATCCCTAAGGTGGAGGATCACCTCTTGTCTGTCCGCGACTTCTTATCAGTATATTCGCAGCTAACCTCTATATCCCAGAGGCCACCTCCTCGATCCACAACCTGACGACGCGCCGTGCCGTGGTGACAGGAAGACCACATTTTACGGAAATTAATATAGCTATATTTCAGAAATACAATAGTAGTCCGGCCGTCAAACCCCCGATTTTGAGTGTACCGTGCATTCGCGTCCGCATAAAATATTTTCAAGCTTTCGTAATCTTTTAACCTTACCAAGTAATATTAGGAAGGGTGTCGCCCTAACACCCTTGGGCAATTTGTATAAAACACGTTAATATGAAATGGCTGCCGCCATTAACCGAATTTCTAGTTTCATTAATCTCTCTTCAACTTCTAGCTCTATCATATGAATATAGGTGTGTATACCTATGTTTTAATGGTCAAAAAATATTTTGAACAGTTTACCATTGTTGTTGAGTCCATATTTAAGAATGTAAAATTTATGTATGTACAAAAAGCTACCGCCATTAACGGAATTTCTATTTTCATTTATATCTCTCCAAGATCTTGTTCTATCATAGACATATAGGTGTCTATACCTATATTTTAATGGTCAAAGAATACTTTGAGCAATTTACCATTGTTGTTGAGTCCATATTTAATAATGTAAAATTTATGTATATACAGAAAATTCAAAAAGAAATTATATTAACCATAGGAAATACAGTATGCGTGGGACGAGAAAACATTAATTTACCAGTAAGAAAAAAATATTTGTATGGACAATCATTTTAGGGCAGACTGTTATCAAGATGTAGAGACTTTGATTTCCAATTTATAAAACGGATAGTAACTGAGAACGATACCCTAGAATTTGCTAGATTTAATACATAATTGTGCCGCCAGCAAGTCCAATACTGTAACAACCACAAGGGCCATATATACCCCCTTAATAGACATGGATCCTGCAGACCTCGACACAATGTTCACAGCAATGGTTGAGGCCATACGACTTACCAATATGTGCGGACAAAATGTGACTATATTCACAAACGACCAGCAACTGTATAAGTTGGCTGTGCACATCAGCTGGTTTTACCGCAAACAATTTTCAACTTTCATTCTAAAATTTGGGGGAATGCACAGACTAACGATCTTTATTGGTTGCGTTGGATGTCTGATGACATGAAATGGTCTTGAAATATTCTGAATGCAGCATTTGGAAGTGTTCCAAAAATTCTATCTGGTAAGATGTTCCCATAGAATTTCAGAGCTCTTCAATTTTTTGTTGAAGAAGTTTAGAGACCTATTTTTCTTGCGGTATATTCAAAGGAAGAACTTATATTAAAAAAAGAAAAAACAAAGCACCAAGCAGCTCTACATGGTGTGGAAAATTTAGTAAAGCCTGTTTATTATTATTATTATTATTATGGTGTTTGTGAGAGCTGAACGTGAAAGTGAATAGCGACTATACCTGTGGGCAGTAAAGCATATGCTGCCGTATTTCTTTTCTGCTGATCATCACAATTATACAAGGTACGGTTTGTATTATTTGTAGTTAATGCAAAAATGTCATGGTGATGTACTAAAGAAGTTCATGGAAGGGAAGCACGTCATGCATCACAAGGAAGGGCTGTGGAACGGCATCTGGTCTGACATGTATATCGAAACGACATTTACGAGATACGGTAAAGGATCCTGTGGAATCATCGGACTGACAATGAAACCAGAAAGTATGAAGACGTGGGCATACAACATACGCATTTTTAGCCATATTTTGCAAGATCTGTCCGACTTGACCAACGACAGTCAGAGGGATGAAGTCACTACTTACAAAGAATAGAAACCAGCAAGGATTCGAGCAAGAGAAACTCAGGAGTAAGCTAGAAACGTGTATTGATCTATTGGACACGAAGGACCATTCCCAATCTCTTACCAACATAGTCACTGGCAGAATCGCGTCAGAAAAGTGAATGTTCACAATGCGTCGAATATTGGAATGGATCAAATGGTTAATTCTTCAGCTACTTGGCAGGCAGGTTTCTCCATACCAAAGGAAGTTATAACGATGGCTATTAACAGGAAGTCCATGTGCGTTGGAATTACAGATGCATGTGATGCCACGTTGATCTGCTCTCGTGTTCCTGGAATACAAGGGCCAAGAGACATCAATTTTCAACCAGTCCTCAAACATGAACTTGCCCCCGTACCAATTGCCATGTTTGATGACTACCGGGAGATGAGAATAACAAAGGCGAAATCACTCATGATGAATCAGCTAAAAGTTGATGCATCTGCAAGAGTAATCCTCAGACCAGAAGATACAGTGATTAATGGGAGTGCTATACTGTGGGTAGTAGACTGTCCGAATAATGGAACTGTTCATGGCTATTCCAATAACGTATAAGAATACGTGTTTCAGAAGACAAGGTTCTTTAATGTGTATTAGGTATTCGACAGATACTACAACTACAGCATTAAGAGTGGCACAAGATTGACCCGAGCTGGCCAGTTTGGTAGTAGGAGGCAAAAGTCGAGTTTTGGAACATCACTTTCATCCCGGAAAATGTACTTACTGTCACTTAAAACAAGATACAATTGACAGAGTTAATTATCCAGCAACTTCTAACTGATGTTCATATCAGAAATCTGGACTATAAATTGGCCATAACTGGAAAGGACCCCACTCAAAAGAGATACATACAGAACTGATTTGCGGACAACATACGAAGAAGCAGTGTGAGCATAGTGCAGCAAGTAGTGAGGATTGCCCAAAAGGGAGTGAAGAGTATCACAGTTACGTGCGACGATACCGATGTTTTCATACTTCTCATGTACTTCTTTCTCACTTTTAAGCTGTCGCAAGTGTTAACTATAGAAAGCAGTGGGACTATCAGGACCGTTATCGACGTTGGTGCAGGCGTAGAAAAAGATAAGGCATTTCTTCCAGATCTTCCAGGTGCACATGCTCTCTCAGGGTGGGACACGGTTGCTCAGTATTTTGGCATCGAAAAGAGAGTGCACTGCTGCAACAAACTCAAGCTACTTGGAAAACTTCATGCAAATATCGCCGATGTTGTAAAAGAAACCACGTATTTCATGTTACTTGCTACGAAAGCAAAAGGAGAGAAAATATATCTGATGTACGAGTCGTTGCGTGGATTACAAAGATATCAAGGCGAAAGGTTACGTCATCTCCTGATTTGAAAAGTCTCTCATCTACAACGGAAGCGTTCGAGTTAAATGTGCGTAGAGCACACATTCAAACTGTCATATGGATGTCAGGGTGCGAATTTTAGCCTCCCAAGTTTGATCCCCCTTTGTAAGGCTGGAAACGTGAAGATGCGTCGAAATCTCTTGTTCTTGTGCTACTGCTATCAAATACTGCATTGGCACCTCCAGAAGTGTTTGATATGATTCATTGTCGTTGTTCATCTGATAAACCATTCTTAACAGCTTATTGTCGTTGCAATGCAGCTAAACTGTCATGCACTGTGTTTTATCTCTGTCATGACGAAGCACGGTCACGAAACGAAAAAAATAAAATAATCGCCGCGGCAAATACAAACGTAGACGAAGAGGAGACCGAATATTTTATTCATGATTTGTACTCTCTTTGCTCGCAGTGACTGAAAATGAAAGTGTTTATACTTTTAAAACATATTCCTCAATACTTTTAAGATGTTTAAACCAATTTGTGATCGATAAAAAACCTTGAGTGTGCACAACGGGAAGTTTCTGGTAGGATAATAAATTTGAGGTGTATGCACAAAATTTGATTGATCAGTAATAGCAGCACTTAGTTTCCATAGTAACCCTTTCGAATCTAATGACGACAAGACAACGTCGTGAAGTACTGGAGACAATTAGTATCAAATTAGCTGCTTACTTGTACCAAAGCCTGTAGTTTGCATCAAAACCTAACCTACGCACCAGTGAAACCTTTTTTTTTTTTTTTTTTTTTTTTTTACAGAGAATTGAGAAACATTTTATAAGGACGTCATTATATAAGATATCAAAATAATAATTGGCATGAACATTACCAATATCTCAATGTATATTGGGATACCGTGCTTTCACCCAGGGCCCCAAAGGTCGAAAAAGAGATTTTTTCAGAGAAATTTACCGATTTTTCTAAATTTCCCTTTTCTCGTACGTTGTAAGGGTATGATCGTTATAGCGTTTGAAAGACTGCATCATTTTAAAGAGAATGACATATGAACCATAAAATTCTGATGAATTGTGTTGAAGCAGTAGATACTTAAAAAAAATCCTAAAAATTGCTTAATGTCATTGGATTCTAAAGGGTTAATGGGTATTATGCAAAATGCCCAAGGGTGTAAGAGCGACACCCTTCCTAATATTGTTTAGGAGGATGTAAAGACCATGAAAATGCAAAAATATTTTATGCGGACGCACATGCACGGTACCATGGACTGACTGCCGGACTATAGGTACTGTTTATCCGAACACTCCTTTAAAACACACAGTAACAATCAATATGCTTGGATATATGGATGCGTATTAAGACTGTGAAAGCTTCGATGCCGTAAAAATCGTAAATTAGAGACTAGAGTTAGTGTAGTATTACATAAATGCATCGTACGTTTGACTATCCGAACTATTCTTGATGTATCACATTGTTTCGTTTTATAGCTACATAACTTTATAATAAGTGATTATACAATTTACCTGTTCTCTGCCAACAGCAACTAATGAATTTATAATACAAAACCGAAATACAGAAGAATAAAATTTAAAAGAAAATATGCGATATTTCGCAAGACATCTTATGTAAAGGGCGCCTTGTATTCTTCACAAGTTCCGTACTACCAGTCAGTATTTGAATTTATTATACAAAGCTGGTATACAGGATAACTAAAACCACTTATCTATAATGTGATGTTTCGTAGGGCGCCTTATGCAAAGGGCGCATTGTACCTTTCACGGGTTCTTTACCAACAGTAACTGTATGTATTTATTGTACAGAACTGTGATATACAAAAGAGTAAATAAAATAGTTCATCTTTGATGTGGTCTCGCAAGGGCGCCTAATGTAAAGGGCGCACTGCACCTTTCACGGGTTTTTTACCAATAAAAGTGTAAGAATTTATTACTAAAAACTTGTACCTTTATTTATACTGTGATATTTTGGAGGGCGCACCGGGACACGTCCCGGTGTCCCGGTGGGCCAGCACGGGCCTGTATATATATATATATATATATATATATATATATATATATATATATATATATATTAGTTCTGCGGAAAGTATTGACGCGACACAAATGAAAGCTAGAACCATAAATAAAAAGACGCCGAATACAACACAAAAAAATACTATTTTGTTGACCTCCTTTCCTCTTGCATGCTTTCAGTCGTTCTGGAAGACTCAAGGCGAAGTTTTGGCGGGTAACAAGTGGTAAATTGTCCCAAAATTTCCTGATGGTAGCTTCGAGCAGAGGCAATATAGAGATGTCCATACCCTCTAAACGTCTCTTCATGATGTACCTTAGGTTTTCTATGGGGTTTAAGTCTGGACTTCGCCCTGGACAATCTTCAAAAAATGAGTCACAAGCATCTTTAAGCCAATATATCACACTTTTGCCTGTATGACAAGGAGCTCCATCTTGCATAAAAACGACGCTTCACTTTTTGCAAAGGACGATTCCAATACATCGTTTAATAGCTCAAAATAGACAAACTGATTCATAGTCTGGTCTCTAGAGTGAATAACTAACTCTCCTACACCATCATAATGAAAGGAACCACGTACCATGGAACTGGCAGGATTTTTACGGATGGACAAGTATACTGAGGAAAGGTGTGATCAGCACTATGAGCACGGTATATTCGTTGGCAACCAATGCACTAACCAAGAACATGGCTTCATCAATCCACAACACTTTTTTTTTTTCAGTCACTAACAGTCCAGATACCATATTTATTACAGAAAGCCAGTATTTTCTCACGATGATTCTCTGCAAGAAGGGGTTTTCAGCGAGCTCTGTAACTTCGTCGCCCTAAGTCGTCATTAATTTTCTACTGCACCATCCGAAGGGACGCATTAGCAAGCAATGCAGGATTGTTTTCTCTTAATTCCGTAGCTGTTAAAGGAGGTTGCTTCTGGAGCTGCCTTTCCATGATCTTTAGCATTCTTTGAGACACTTTCCTAGGCCTACCAGACTTTGGTCTTGGGCGGGGCATTTTGACTTCCCATTCTTCGTTAAAGCGTTTTACCAAACGTAGTACTGTTCTGAGCTTCAGAACTGTTTGCCCAGAGATACCTTTGGATTTTTTTTTTTTTTTTTTACCAGCATTACACGGCAATCACTGCGTTAGTTTCACCAGGCTTCAGCACGTAGTAAGGCATCTTGTCACAAAGAAATAAGATCACAACACACACAGTGCAGCAACAAAATTACACGAAATACCAAGAGCACGTGCACACATCAAATAATCCCGTCGACCCACCAGAGCAACTTGAAAGTTGTTACTCCACAGAAAGAAACACAACAGGTGGGTCTTTCCTGACAGCGAGCGACAATACTTTCCGCGGTGTCATTAAGGAAATAAGCGGATGGTGTGTAAAAACGCGAAAAATATTGACGCTAAGCTTTCTATATATATATATATATATATATATATATATATATATATATATATATATATATATATATATATATATATATATATATATATATGGTAAAAGTGGATTCGAAAAGGTAGTGGGATGGATGAACTCACGCCGTCCCCCTTACTTATCTTGGCTCATTGTAATTTTTAGGAAATGGGGTAACGGTGCCCCCTCACTTTTATCCCTGTATCTATAAAATATGTGTGTTTGTAATAATACTAGTTTTTCTATTTCGAAACAAAAACGATGTCGAAGTACGAATTTCAGTTCCGGCACTTTCTTCAGATTTTCACAATACAGAAGCTAATTTTGCCCAGGATAAATGACTTTCGGAAGCAAAAATCTGACTTTGTCACATTGGTACAAATTACATTTCCATCAACTATTTACTCTTCCTGCAAATATTTAGCTTACAGGCCTATACGCAGAAAGGACGTTCCCTCTAAATATCGGAGAGGGCTTTGGAATGCAATTTTATCTAGTGAGAACTTGAGAATCTCAGGGAAGTTTCATAAAGGCTATCAACATCACCTGCTTCGTTACAGCCTCGGATACAGCTGTGCATATTTCTATAGAACTGGGAAGGGGAGGAGTGATGTTCCGGTATTGTTTTCGTTTCCAGATATACAAGCAAAAATCCAAATAAAGCTATATAGATCCTGGTTGCTCAAGCTAACTTTGGGAAGGGGATGATACTCTCGGCACCCATACTTGGAAAACAGTAATTTCACTTCTCTCAATACTTTATTTCTACTATAAAAAATTAAAGCAATAAGAGGTGCAGATAACTGAATACAAGAATGAAGTAGAAAGAAATATTAAAAAACTGTGAGGATAATTATTTTCGGGAGTACTGGAAAGATCGTTCTTTTCGATTTATAGGTTATATTCTGTTGCTTTTAGGTTGCAAAACAGGTTTCTTGTTTATGTTTAAAGTGACACATTACAGGAAATTACTGAACCAGAGTTGTCAACACTGCAAGTTCAAATCATCTTTTGAACTGCGGAAAACCACAGTTCCTGTGCTTCGCTTTGCTTTTGAAATACGCACAGAATAGCGTATCACTTTCGCGGCGGTTACAAACGATGTTGTGATGGAAAATATATACGCAAGGGGCAAGGCAAGCGGTGTGTGCGTGCGTAAAAGAAAACTTTTGGTGATTGTAATTTGTAATACGAAAGAAAAAGAAATAACGAAACGATACTATAAGGTAGCATTCTAAAAATTATTATATATATCTAAAAAAAACGCACAATACTTCGTAGTTTACGTACTCATGTGAACTGCATAAGGCAATGTCACTGGTTTCACTGAGTAAATATATTATCAAAGAAATGGGAAAGAACAAACTATTACATATTTGACGATACATTATACTTTAACAATCGACAACTATGTTTTTTTTTTTTTATCTGAATAAATCAGGTTAGTCCAAGGATGTTATAAAATAGAGGATTTGCCATAGCTATATTCGTCATAACTCGGTAAGGCCGAAAAACAAGCCAGTATCGTAAATCCTGATTAGCTCCTCTCTTTTCTGCCACTAATGTTCGCTCAAAACATTAGCTTCTCCATATGGGAATATGTAGTGTTTATTGCGTATACTTTTATTTACATATTCGCTTTAACGTTCAAAATTGTTTCATGTGCAGCTTGCGGGCTCTCGCTCCTACTCCCGTTGACACTCGAGCTCGGACTCACTAGCCTCCTTAGAGTTCGCTCTCACTACACTCAGTGGAGCTCGAGCTCACTACCATTATGGACTCGTGCTCAATGACAACAGTTGGTTTATATTCATTTGTGCTCGTGGTCATTACCTTCAATGGGGTATGCGCTCACTATTCTCGTTGTGGCTCGCTCTTACTCGAGCTCGGCGTTTAAGTTTTTAAATGTGGCTCATGCTTACTGGGGCTGGGGCTCACATCCTCACTAGACTCCTTGGAGCTCGCGCTCTCTATCGGACACGCGCTTAATTGGGCTCAGGCTATCTAAATTGGAATCGGATTTACTTCCATCAACTGGGCTCGAGTTCGCTGTCACCATTGGTGCTTACATTTATATGGGCTTGCGCGTACTCGGGCTTGGGCACACATTCTTCAATGGTCGAGCACTCAATAACCTCACTGGAGATCACGCTCACTAATTTCTTTCAAGTACATGCCTACTTCGGATCGGACTCTCAATTGGACCCGTGCTCGACCTCACAATCATCAATAAGACTTGAGCTCACTCACGTCAATAGAGCTTGCTTTCATTTGTATTTCTGGTTCATTATCTTCAATGGGGCTCGCGCTATTTTCGTTCAAGCTCGCGTTTACTCGGACTCTGGCTCACATCCTGCTCAATCTCGTTCGGACCTCCGACCATTACTTTCTATGGAGCTTCTCGGTTCCGTAGCTAGAAATGGGCTCGTGCTTTACCTCACTTTCCTCAGCTGAGTTCAGGCTCATTATCCTCAGACTTGCTCGCGCGCAATAATTTCGTTCGGGCTTTGGATCATTAATGGAGCTAGGCTCACTTACCTCAATTTGTTTCGTGTTCGAGCTCATTTTGCGATTGTTTGCTTAATTTTCAAGAAAAAGCACGCAATTTCTAACTAATTTACGGGACATTGATTATAAAGTTGAGTCAACAAAAACCACGTGTCAAGCTGTGAAATGTGTTTCATGAATTGGCAGTATGGGCACATTAGCTAATTAAACATCCTTGGGTTAGTCATTATCATCATTATGGAACCCTCATCAATGCAATCAGTGGGGCCCATAGCTACATCTTTTAGAAATTGTGGAATGGCGAGCGTATCAATCACCTCCTGTGATTCCCCCCCCCCCCCTTAAATCTTTCCTGTGGGCGTAAATGAAAGAATCGGATATCAACCTCATATACAATGTAGCCCTACTGGTACATTTGTGTTCACTCTATACAGGTTTTCCTGGAATGGAAAGACAAATGTTCTTATATTCCTTGCGACTAGCCTCCAAGAATCCCCAGACAATTATCCTATTGGTAGTGGCAGAGATTCAATGTCAGCACCATGTATGAGCTTGTCCACAGATTCACTTACCTTATGCCAGCCATACAAATCGATGAAATTAGCTGTCAAAACATTGTTATTATTGGCAGTTTGACAAGATACTCAAAATGACTGAAAAACTTACAAGTCTAGGTCAAGACCCTTAACTTCTGATACTTTATTTGCATATCGAAAAATGTTCTTGCAATATTACCATCATTACCGTTTCTCCTCCTCGCTTCGGCTGATCAACAACTAGACTCATTTCCTCCTAAAACGTATGTCCTTCCTCTCATTTTGTTATCTTACTGCTTGATCAACTGTTTCTGCTCTCTGTACACAAACCGCTCTATTTAAGAAACTAGTCCTTTATGGTACCTGAAACCAGTGTTGGGGAGTAACGTAACGCAAGTAACGCGTTACTTTTTAAGTAACGTTTCCTAGTAACACGTTACATTTTTTTCAAAAGTAACTGTAACGGTAACGCGTTACAAATTTTTAAGTAACGTACCTAGTTTGCGTTACTTTTTTCGCGTTACATTTCAGAAGAGTAACTACAATATATGTATATTTTTTTCGGAAACAAATGTTTCTTTCCTGTAAGTGAATTTCTCAGAATGAAACAATCGAGCATGAACTACGTATGCCAGTGACCGACAGTCACAGACACACAGAGAAACAGATAAGTTCGTAGTGCCACTTGCTGTTTTTGGAAGATGAGGACAGCCCTAGGTAAATCACGTGTACTGATTGCAAGAACCTGGAAGATTTTGTCGTAGATTTTGATAGCTCCAAATAAATACATTCAGTGAGTGAACTAGGAATGCAACTATTTTAGTTTGATTGGTGTTCTTTTTTTTATGTAAAGATGGAGACTAAAGTATTTTACCGTTCGAACATTTGAAAGAATACTTTTTTCTTAAGAGCCAAGGATGGTGGTGGACAGAATTTAAAAGTAAAGTGTCTGAAGTACCCCGACGGCAAATATTTATCAACAACTAGGGTGGCATAATTAACGATTTACAGTAAGGTGTTAACATGAATAAACTGTGCTCTGATGAGCAGGCCTACTTTATTACTAGAAAATAGTTTGCTGATGGTATGTAATATTGGAGTTCTTTCAGATCAGTTTGCTTATCCTAGAGTTCCGTTGATTATAGAGTAGTGTAATGTTTCTCTACAGTATACTCTTTATTTTTAATTTTACATAACAACATTGTTATTATTATATAATTAGTTTAACAGAATAATAATAAGCAACCATTTTTTCTAACGTATAGGGATGAGCACGAGTCAAGCTAAAACTCGACTCGACTCGAATTCAAGTCGAGTTTCGAGTCAAGTCAAGGGTAATATCCTCGAGTCGAGTTCCGAGCCGATTCAGTTTTTCGCGTCGAGTTTGATAAATGGCTCGTTCGTTTTAAGTCGTCTTGAAATCATGGCCTGATTACACTGGAAAACGAAGTAATATGGAATACTTTTAGTGTTGCTCACGAGAGGGGACACGGCTCGCATCTCGTCTCGTCTCGATAGCGAGACCACAAGAGATTTTTATAACAAACTCAGCTCGGCTCGGCTCAACTGAGATGGCTCGAGCCGGCTCACTTGGGGTGAACCATCGGCTCGAGCTGGCTTGCTGGGGATGAGCTATGTGTTCGGTTCGGCTCAACTGAGCCGAGGGCTCTTGCCGAATCGGTTGGATGAGCTGTTGGCTCGGCTCACTTCTAGGTTCGGGTCGATAGTGAATGAGCGGTGAGCCGAGCTGCTCGAGTCGTTGACAATTCTAAACCCGGGCCGAGCAGTTTTGAAGATATTTGGCCAGTGCTCTTTAACTTTTAACAGTGTTTGGCTCGAGCCCGAATACTCAACCTAGACCCTCAACCCAAACTCAGAAGCTCGTGAACAATGTCCTTGACTCCTACTTCACGACTACCGAGGTTGGCAATCAACTAGTTTTTTAGTATTCAAATACAAACCACCTATCTTTCTTTTTATATACAGTGTTATAATAATAATAATAATAATAATAATAAGTAGTAGTAGTAGTAGTGTCATTGATAATAATTATACTGTCTATGAAATATACTTGAAGAATGTACTCGAAACTACACAGCGGATTTGGCTCGAGTCGGATTGGAGGAAATTTTTCGAGTCGAGCTCAAAGATGTTTGTTTCTAGTCGAATCGAGTGTCAAAGAAAACTCGCTTGTGTCCATCCCTACGAGTAACACAGTATGGCATTTTATCAATGTTACATTGTATGAAAATGTTCATATATCAAGTAAAAATTTGTCCTTGCATTTACATAAAGCGATTCAGAACGTGCAATAATAATAATAATAATAATAATAATAATAATAATAATAATAATAATAATAATAATAATAATAATAATAGCGGTAGTAATAGTAGTACGGAAAATTGAAGTCATATTTTTTTTCACATTCCTAAAATTTCGGACCTAAAAGTAACGCGTTACTTTCGAAGTAAAGTAACAGTTACTTTTTGGGGACAAGTAACGCGTTACATTTTAAGACAAAATAAAGTAACTTGTAACGCGTTACATTTTTACAAGTAACTTACCCAACACTGCCTGAAACTCGCAACTTTCTTACACGAACAACGAACTAACGCGGTAATCTGTGAACTTTTCTTGTAGGACTCATCAAAAATGATTATTAAATAATTTTTCTACAAATGACGGCCTTGGTTCATTTTACGTTCAATTAACATTAGTACAACACAAAAAAGTCCGTAGTTTCAGAATTCATGCACAATATGTTTTACCGATCAGTTATACCAACACAGCACATGCTATATACATGTGTTTACGACACAAGGGAACAACGTGTTTTCATTTTTGAGATCGGATAGTTTGAGAAATTCCTCTTACATGCGTTACTACGAAGAAAAATAGCTACCGACTTAAGATTATTGTAGAACGTTTCTCAATCCGTTATTAACCTATTAGTAACAAGCAGAAACTTGATATTTGTCAGTCTAAACAATGCATTTTGCTGTGTATATGCTGGACAGAATAAAAGACTCGGACCTGTACTGTCGTCAATTAGAGCGGGTCACCTAGCAAGTCAAAAGAAACGGTCGGAAATGGTCAACAGAAAGCAGGGAGTAATCTACACCCCCCCCCAACACCCCTCCAAATTTCTTTACACACACCCCTGGACGGAAAAGGAATACTCCCTCAAATCCAATTATATCGATCAGTATCATATAGGTTATTTATTACATCAAGTGAAAAAAAGGTTTAGCGTTTAGGAAAGAAGGCAATATTTTTATTTATTTATTTCACTTCAAAATACGAAGCGACTTCGTTCTCATAAACAGCTTCGAGAACCACATGACCTCATTGTTTCGGGTAGTGTTTTGATCGAAACAATTGACAAAACAGACCGCTGATACTACCCTTCTGGGCTCCGCGGTCGTTTCCGAGAAAAGAGATTGATGGACAGATGCAGATGAAATTGGCAACGTCTTGAGGGGTCATTCACCTACCTCCTCCTCAATAAGGAAAAAATGTGACAATATAGTGATAAGCCTATACCAGATTCAGTTGGTAAGTGCTATTCTGCAACAGCTCGCAACCAGAAGGGGGCTAGGGAAGGCCTGGCCCTCTCTAAATTTTTCATGTCCCCTCCAGACCTCAATACAAAATGCACAATTTAGATATTTGTAAGAGAATTTTTAATGACTTGACCCCTCCTAACATATTCATGGCCCCCCAAAGCTGTGTGGCTGGTTTCGAGCCTGCTCTGCAAGTGGTGTATCAACAGACGGACGTTAGAAGGGTGCAGTCAAAACGTTTTTAGAAATGAAGAGATCGGTTGAATTAAGAATTATATATATTTTAGACTGAGTCTAGTGTTATGCAGGAACGCATTTGGCGCTAGCTTAATGTATTGTAAAGTATATTTTTATTCACGTAAATTCATTGAGTGGAACAGGGTTCATAGCGAGTCACTTTTTTAAAACTAAAATCTACTTTTTTTTCAAGTTGGTCACTAAAAGTTACTTTTTTTCAAATTTGTCACTAAAAGTTACTTTTTTGAGAGGTAAAGTGACTTTTTCGTGTGATTTATGTTTTGCATTGGCAGTATTTCTAAGAAAAATATAAAAACAAATGGGAAAAGGCAGAAACTTGTTACTCATTACTCATTATGAAAACTTCAATACTAGCTGCCACATGTGAAACAGCCAGCTTTATTCTCACTTCAGCCTTTATTCTTTCTAAAGCACAGTAGACGGTTGGTGGATGCTTAAGCTCTCAAGGTGGGGTTGAGAACCCTTCTGTGCCTATTCTTTCTTCCATCATAATAATATTTTAGTTTTCTCGCGTAATAGTTCACGCTCCTTTGAACGTTGTGTCTGTGTGGTTCATCATGTTTGTCTTGTGTTATGCTTCTTGTATGATGTTCTTAAGAGTAGGTAATGAATTTGAATATTTCACGTTTTTGAGAACTCTTAATGCGAAGTTAAATATAATGTCTGGGATGAAGAAATTCGGAAATAGGCCAGAACTGGTTCCACTTACTCAGAAGTTTTTTACATCTGCTAACTCTGCTTACCGTAACTACAAAACATACTTTGAAAACATAAGAAAAGAGGAAGCTCAAAAAGAAGAAGTAAAGAAGAAACAAAACAACAAACAAAGAGAGAGGTGGTGGAGAAATTGGCAAAGGAAAAAAGGGTCATGATGAGATTTTGGTCACTTTTTCGTGTGCTTTTGGCCATTTTTGGTCACTTTTCAACTATTTACAAGAGACAAGACCACTACGAACCCTGGGATTATTAAAATTAGGGTATATTAAAGAAGACAAGACAGAAAGATACGAAATCCTGTATTTGTAAATTGAAAAACTGGATTTCTGGAAACCAACTAAATCAATGAATAATTTCCTTATGAAATATTACAACTTTTGTTTTTAATCATAAATTCTTCTTATGATCGAATTATTTACGATCTCATATCTTGCGCTAAACAAATTTAAAAGAAAAATCTTAATATATTCAGAGCCAATAACGTAGCCAGGAAGAGGCAGGAACGGAGATTAAGAGATCAAACAATATTACAACAATTAACGTTAACAACAGGGTTCGAATATTAAAATAATGAAATTGGAACTATATACAGTATTAATTACTAAACGAATGTGATTTCAGCATGGGACGAGGGAATTTTTTCCCAATTAATATTTTGGAAAAAATAACCCACTAAAACTTGCTGGGGGTAAATAAATTGAACTAATAGCAGAATTTTGCAAAATAATTACAATAATTCGTATGTAATCAATTCACATGTAATTACTGGGTAAAATAGTGGAGGATAATTCCTACAATGAAACCTCTCTTAACGGGCATCTTTCAATAGTGGACATCTTCATAAGAGGACAAACTTTCTTATTCTTCCATGCCATAAATATGTGTGGTGTGGCGTTATGAGAAAGAACCCTTCCTTTTAGGGATACCTCTCATTTACGGACAAATAATCGGTTCCACCGATGTCCGTTTTGAGGGGTTTCACTGTATTACTTAGTTTAATAATAATAATAAATGCCCAAATGTGTGAACTTACTTTATTGAACCTTCCACTGCGAAGAGCTTATATTATTATTATTATTATTATTGGTAGTAGTAGTAGTAGTAGTATTGCAATAGTTGCGTAACAAAATATACTGTTTTTTTGTTTGAGTTTGTTTAAAAATTATATCACTATTCTGAGAGCACACCCCCCAAGTAAAAATTTCTGGCGTACTTACTGACAGAAAGTGTCGTATACCACGCTGACGCCAAGAAGTATACATTTTTAACGATCCGTTACCAACTGACAGAACTTTGATGAGAAGTTTTAATTCATCCGCCGTATACGGGCCCGTAAGACTATCATTTATTTTGGTTTCCGCATAACTTCCTGAATGGCGTAAAGTTAGTGATTAAAAAAAAAACCCTGTGAGAACTGTGTCACTATTTATTGACCAGAAATCACAAATTCTATAGCGACGAGATAATCGTGCTAACAAAAAAATAATGAAAGATCATTACAAAGGGCACTAGGAAAGTTTTGCAATACGACCTTATTTCTTACACTTTTTCAAAGTACTTTTCACCACACATTGCACACTTTTCCATTCTTCGAAACCAGTCGTCGAAGGAACTCTGCCATCTTTCAGTGGAGATCTGGCACACTCATCGTCCTAAGCCCTTAGTAGGGCGTCATCACTTGTAAAACGCCTTCCTTTCAGTCTCGTCTTCACATGGGAGAACAGCGCGAAGTCACAGGGAGCGAGAGCTGGACTATACGGAGGGTGCTCTAAGTTTTAGTCGTGCTGGCCAAATACTCTGAGCAAACTTTTAAATGATGCACTGGAGCGTTATCGTGGTGAAGAAACCATGTGCCCATCTTTGAAAATGAAAAGAAATTAAGTTTTACGTCCCACGGTATGCCGGTTAGGCTAAAGGAGACGGTGATGATGAGAGATGAGTGAAATGAAGAAAGTGGGAGGAAACGAGAGAACCCCGAGAAAACCCACGAGCACGGTATTTGTCCACCACAAAGTCCACACGGCGCGAGCTGGTATCGAACCAGGGACCCCAAACACCAGAGGTGAACGCTCTATCACTAAGCCACCGCGCCCCCTGCCCATCTTTGAGTTTAGGCGCAACTGTTTGAGAGCTATAAGAACTCTAGACAGATATTCCTCGGCATACCACTTCCCTGTAACTGTCTCCTGTGTTTCTAAGACAACTCGTTCGACAATTCCTCGCGCAGTAAAAAATATCGCCACCATTCTCTTCACTGATGTGGACTTGAACAGCCACGGTCCTCATCTACGAACACCCATATTTTCTTTTGAGCCTTGGTCAGGACGTCATAGCAATAGAGTCAAATTTCGTCACCTGCCAAAATACTATTCACAGAGGAAGACTTTCCATTTTTTAAATTTTTTCAACATTTCACAGAACCATGAAACACGATGTGCCATCTGCTCGTCGGTCAAGTCATGTGGTACCCAAAGGGTACAAAGCTTTCTAACTCGAAGGTGATCGTGGAGAATTACACGAACTGCTAGTGCATTAATGCCCAAGCATACCTCTACTTGATAGTAGGTATGTAACCAATCTGTCTCAAGCATTTTCCTTACCGCAGCAATGTTTTGTTCAGTCACAGATGAAGATTGCCGACCTGACCTTGGAGCGTCCTCAAGGCTGAAATTTCCTTTTTCAAACTCTCGGTACCACCTAATATCCTACGATTAGGACAATATTCTCCAAGCATAGGAGTCACTTCCTCTAAACGCTTAAACCACGTGCAAAATTCCCCGGTATTCAGTTTTTGACATCATCATCATCTCCACCTCTTTTCACTAACACAGCTGAAAATCAGCTGACACTGAGACAATGACTAGAACTTCTGCAGTGCAGGTTTGGACATGTCTAAACACGCACTAAGTAGGAAACTCGTGACGATCCGTTCTGTTCTATTGCAAAATTTTCCTAGTGCCCTTTGTATGTTCTTTTTAGCTTTGTGAGGTCAATTCTAACATCTTAAGGCTCAATACTGTTTGAACAGAAGATACGTTGATCGTGTTGCCACGACAGAATAAGTTTGGGAATCGCATTTTTTCAAATTCGATTCGTTTTAATCTACATTTGATGCAAGGTGAATACGAGTACAAAGTCATTCCAAATATTGAATGTATAGTTTGTAAATATTTCAACATAATTCATTACGATTTTACAATTGGAGGTTGTATAAGGTCTTATCAAAGAATTCTCTCATTTTTTAAATGTCTGAGATAATACTTAAAAGTATTAATGATGACTTCACAGTTAGAGAGAAAAATGATCAGTATTCAGTTGAGAACTGAAATAAGCTTATAATTTTCCTTCAACATTACTCTTGGTTTTGGATACTAATTTAAACAGTTCGACCATAAGCGATTCCAGTTCAGTAGTGTTTTTTAGGTGTCATTCAATTCCAGAGGCATTTTATCATAGAAGTTCCCGGAAAAAGAGGTGTATGTAGGTTCGACCAAATCTTGCACATTTACATTTAGTTTAACGTTCCACATTTTGCATCGAAGCTAAGGGAGACGGTGGTGATGAGATGGATAGTTGATAAAGTAGAATGAAGTGGGAGAGAACGGCCGAACCTCGAGAAAATTCACGCACACAAAGCTCACTTCACGAGAGATGGGATTGAACCAGGAACCACATGCATCAGATGTGAACGCTCTACCACTGAGCAACCGCGGCACCATATTATATATATATATATAACGATCTTCCTTTTGTTTTGTTTTTTTATTTTATTTTATTTTTTTTTTTTGTTACGCACATTTCTACAAATAATGAAAGTGATGTTATAAAACAAGAAACAAATATAATTTAAAAAAAAAATCAAGCTACTGAAAGTATATTCATCCTATATCGGTACAATGAATGGCACGACCCAACACACAAACGTTCTCTGAAAGTTTGGATATAAATATGCCCTGAATACTATTGTAAAGGAATCAGTGTGTCTTTGCATGGGTTCACAAAAACTGTTATTAATGATTCATTGATTTATGCGGACAATGATGTTGGCGACATGTTTCTGTTAATTTTGTGTGTGTTTAGTGGAGTTTCAGTGTATTCCTAAGAAGGACAGAGACGAGTATAATTTCTAGCAAGAAATATGCGTCTAATGAACTTGCGTCCAGAACTGTCAACAGCCAACTGATTGTTGTTTTGCTGTATCAGCAATTTATGGATATTATGTGTTTATTGTAATTGTTTTCTTTCTTAGGTCGGGTACTTTTGGGACTACCCTAGCACTTAACAAAAAAACTTTAACATCTCTTTCGTAGAAAATAAATCTGCATGCATCCATGTGACTAGTCTCGCTTTTTCAGTGAAAGATAGATAGTCACGCGAAGTTTTCGTTTAGAACAGATGAGTAAAAAATTATAACTGATTCCTTTACACTATGTTACAGCTCTTTGGATATCTTTATCATCATCAAATATGCGCCCTTTCAATCGTGTAGCTTAGAGTTCCGGGTCAGAAAGTGCTGTACACTTACTCCCCTATGCATATCTTGTAGAAGGGTGAATCTTTTTCGATAGACGTTACTGAAATACAAAGCTGTATTTTCACTCAGGAACAAAGTAATTTTCTTGCTATTGTAGAACAACACCAGCATTGTCTTCACTTTTGGTTTTTCTTTGCCTATTACTGATTATGAGTATTTTCAGAAGTTGGATATAAAGTTGTGAGGTCATAGCGAGGACATAGTTTCATCTTTTGCAACAATCGAATTTGAGAACTTCAGTTTGATGTTTCTAAGAAGTTTGGAAGATGATTTTTCTGCGTAATGAACACGCCGGTTAGCACAAACCGAAAAGGGACTACTTTCGTGTCCAACTCTTTCACTGAAGGTGATGAATATACTTCCGGTTAATTCCTAGCACACCTGCCATCATCACTATCCAACCGTCATCATCGCGTCTCCGTTCTTTGATTTCCGCAATTGAGTTCGTTATTATAAACAGAAATCGAATATCCGGGTTCAAGTTTATCTTAAATGGTTTCCACACAACTTTTGAATCGTATATATCACATGAATATTTGTAGACGAGATAAACATATATTCATTTAATTTGACACAGACCACATTCTTACAATTCAAGTACTAACAGTACTCCCTCGATGCAACGATAAATAAAACATCAGCGATATTCTGAACAAGGAACGTTCTTCCTCAGATTTGAAAGTTCCGCGGGTTTACTATTTTACATTAAAATGTTTCACTGTAGACCACTTCTGTACACAATAAGCTACGTAGATTTAAGAAATAGAACTGGTATGTAGTTGAAGATTACTAAAACATGACAGCATATATCTCAATACTTTCTAAAATGTACCGATGCACACATTTTCATAATAAGTACATCAGAAACAACAGGCATTGTATTTAGACGGAGACTGTCTCAACAGTATGTTCTTCCAAGCTTAAAACACAACTGTTCGCTTTTTTTTTTTTTTTAATGCTACTTTCGTAACAATGGTAACCAAACAAAATAGCGGCGTACTTCCCGTTATACTTAAATGGAGTTGCAGTGTTGTAGTGGTTGTTTTACGATTTTTTCTTTCTTTCTTTTAATCTTTGACTAATAAATTCAAACCCTCATTTGACAATATGTTAACCACGGTATGATTTTCTAGGATTGTCGAATCTCGATTACATACTTTAACGATGATGTAAGTTACGAAATATTCTTCAGTGCTATATGCATATTAATATCTGACACCTTAACACCTTCAACGCTTTACGCCGTCTTTCTTTATACCGAGAAATACTTCTTAATAACACTGCATATTTAAATTAACGAATTATAACTATACACAAACGAAAATAGGTTTCTACATATCGTCGTCGGCAATTCAAACCCTGCTATGTGCATTTTTCAGGAGAAGCGAAAAACAGTATCCTGGTTAGATTTTTCCCTTTATAAAAGTGGTTATAAGTAATATTTGATGCTGCACGTAACTTGATATCTTCTTCAGTAACTTGATATCTTTTATAAAGCGAAAAATCTAACCAGGATACTGTTTTTCGCTTCTCCTGCAAAATGCACATAGCAGGTTTTGAATTGCCGACGAGTTCAGAAGTTGTGTAAGGTTTCATGTAAACTACATTGATTTTCTGCTTTATTTTCTTTCGTAACACTGAGGTTCCGAAGAACAGGACCTACTATTTACGTAGAGTCCGAACCACGCTTGCAATGGAATCTGTGCTTCTCTTCACAATATCTAAATCATATCATAGATCCAGGGTCGGCTTTAAGCCGATTGGACCGATTGCTCCCAATCGGGCCCCGCGTTGGTACCGTCTACTCTACTGTCCAGTCAAATTTACTCTTCAGTGCCGTTTTAACAGCATATTAGGCCCAGAGCAACAAATGTGTTGTGGTCCCTATGACTAGAATTTTGCTGCTAATACATGTCATTCTGCTCGCGGGGCCCCCAACCAAGAGACTTTCGGTTGTCAAGTACACACAACAACATATTGCAACATAGTGCATGGATACACAAAGGTACATCCATGGACTGCACAAGGAAAAGTATGGCCTCTTTAACAAGTAAATGAATAGTATGTATTAAGTTTCCGGGCATAAGCAAATATTTTCTGAATTTATGCTGCAGTTGTTTATTTTTTTACATTTACAACTTCTGTTGTAAACATAGATATTATCCCCATGGAGTATTCTGCACACCCCCAACACCCCTCATACTCACCCAACTTCCCTTACCACACACCCATGGGTGAAAAATTAATGTTTTCTTTGAGTTTGTGCAAATATGTATATCATTATTCTGGGAGCACACCATCTTTTGTTTTGAACACCCCACTAAGTAAAAGTTCCTGGCGTTCTTACTGATTACATCATGTGATACTAACATGAATACCGAGATGATATCAAATAAATCAGTCTCAGTGCGACTTCTTTGCATATTCTCTCTCTTCTTATAACTATATTAAAAATACTAAACCAGAGGGCAACAAACTTTTGCCCTCTCCTGCGAAAAATCCCGCTTTTTAAAAATCAAGTCAGGAAAACCGAATGTATACTAGTGCGTACTGAATAGGAGGCAGCTTGTGAAGGTTTGTCTTCTAACTCGAATAATCCAATGCAAAATATGTCATCTATCTTCAATCAATTCCTTAAGGTTTGTGATCATATTATCATTTCGCATGAAGTCAAAAACGATTTCAAGCTGATTATACCTTTCATAAATAGCTATCTAGGATGTTCTCAATAGCGTACATTGACTTGAATTATTTTCAAAAAGATACAACTGTTAAGAAATCTTGAACTAACGAATTCATATCAATGTGCATTTCATTATGTCTTACAAATATAAACTTATGGAAACACAGACTTCACCATTGTATTTCTCGTAAAATTCTAACCCAATTCATATATCATATGACTCCCTATTTAAAAAAAAAGTCGAGCTAGGTAAAAGATGGCCAACTTCAAGATGGCGGTCATGATAAGCGTACCATCAAATAGATGTCTACTTCCTTCCGGTGTCGGTTAATGTGTTTTAGTTTTTCATCCTTTTACTCGTTTTACAAATAAAATGAAATTTTGAAACTTGAAACACATCGTTATGGCTTGCTCTGATCTATCAGATTTTTGGCCACTGCGGCCGTCTTCATGGACGGAAGCACTTTAAATTTCACTTACGCTCGTCTCTTGTTACTCCACACTTCTCTGCAAAGTTTGGTCAAGAAACTAGATTTCGACAGCGACAGGTTTACTTGTAAGAGAAGAAAACTATGAAATACTGGTACAGAACCTTCTTGAAAAATTGCGAGGCACAAAGGCGAAATATGTATTTTAAAATTCATTCACTACATTTCCATTTGTCTTATTTATCTGAAAAATTAGCTGCTAGGAAATGGGTATAACCACTAGGTCAGCAGGGAGAACGTCAAATATATATATATATATTGGTTCTACACAGGGTGTCTACTAAATGTTCATTTTCAAATTCCAGGTTTTTTCAAGGTTTTCAAGGTTTATTTTTCCAGATCTATTCAGTAGAGTGACATTTATTGTAACACGTATAAGTTAATGCAATTTTATATAGTTCTTAACAAAAACTGGTTATAATTAGAGAATGCATATGGCAAGTGATAGTTTCTTTAAGTGACAAGATGAAAAGAAAAAAAAAAAACTGATTGAAATGTAGGTTCTCAAAACATTTTACACAAGAAAATGTTTAATTAAAATATCCACTACCAGAAGGCCGGTTGAGAAAAATGTGCAGTAGCTTTAAATATCCTTATGTAGGAATACTATACAGGGGTGAACCTTAATTAAACCGACAAACTTCGGGAAATGATTCTCGGCACCCAAAGAAAAAAAAAAGTCCTTTTAACTCTTCTCCAGGGCGCATAGTTTCCGAGCTAAAAGGTGCCGAAAATGTGGAAAAATGAACTTCCGACGCCTGCATTTCCAAAATTATCCAAAGTAGAGAGTGCTGCTTAAAATCTCACAAAGGAAGTCATATGTTCAGAACAGATAAGACTTCCTTAAAGAGATATTAAGCTGCACTCCCTGCGTTGGATAGGTTTGGAAATATAGGCATCGGAAGTTCATTTTTCCACACTTTCGGCACCTTGTAGCTCCAAAACTATGTACCGTGGAGAAAAATTAGAGGAATTTTTTTCTTGTTTCGGATTCGGGAATCACCTCCCGAAGTTTATCGGTTTAGTTAAGGTTCACCCTGTATAATAGTAAATTTCCGTCAAAAACATTACTTCAAATAAACTAATATTATAGTAGTAGCACGTGAGTGTTGATGAACAATGACAAAAATGGCGGGAAAATAGCTTACTCAAAGCACACCCTTTAAAGTACTCTTGTGGTATTTTATGCTACGTACTGGTAGGACTTAGCGGTGAGTAAGCTATTTTCCCGCCATTTTTGTCAAACTAGTATTAGTTTAGAAGTAAAAAGAAAATGATCATATATAATACAAATTCTTGACGCAAAGTAGTCTATATTGTTAAACGTTACTGCACATTCTTCTTGGATGGGGACTGGTCATCAGTTACATTTAAAAATTTATTGTAACATGAAAGTTTAAAAAACTGAAAAAAATATGGAACCACACACATTATATGAACAAATATAGAAAACAGCTTTCACAGTGAGCAGTTTTTTACATTTAACTTCTAGAGTTCAACATCCCTTTTAACTTTTTCGTCTGTTCTTCCAACGCATCTACTTCTGCTTCGGCGTCAGTTAGTATTATTTTCTTCTTTAATTCCAACCCTTATTTTCTTCTTAATGTTTCTTTTCTCGAGCTACTCTTTCTTTTTCACCGCGGTCTTTCAGATATTCATTTCTTCTGCTTGATGCATTCCTCACATACTGGATCATACCCTTTCTGATATTCATATTACGTATGTCACCAGCAACACGTACAGCATCCAACACACTTCTCTGAGCAATCAAGCACTCCTCTTGGAGATTTCCAACAATGCACTCTTTGTTAATGGAGAAACTCCTTTCCACTGCTGCGTTGCTATGGAAAAGTACACATCTTATACCTGAATGTTTTAAACGCATTGGAGACACCTTTACTTAACAGATCATGGAGAAAAACGTCTAATCTGTCATTTTTGTAACTGAAATTTGACAGTTCTCGTGCTGTGTCTTGGTCTGAACAAAATTTTAAATATTCCCGTTTCTCCATATCAGCATTTACAGGTGTTATTTGCTCCTTCTCGACAAATGTCTCCAGGGCGAGTGTGATACGTGATTCACGACGGGTTTCGTTGGTCATAGTTTCTGGAGACAAGCAATTTGCGGATCTTGTTACACTGTATTTTAAAGGGCATTTTAGCATAAGTTTTTTACAGGTTCTTGCAAGAATCTTCTGCATTCTTTCTTAAAGTTCAATATATCAACATTCTTCACTCTTTTAAGCGATGTAACCGCAGAAAATCCAACATCAACTAGATTAAGTGGTTTTAAGATGTCCTTATTAAAAAAAACTGACCTCAATAGATGTTTTTGATAAGTTTTAGCTACTTTTAAGACATCATCTTTCACGAAGCGGCTTAAACTACGAATCAACGTGTTTAGGTCATTCCATAGAAACGGTAGTAATGGACTGTCTGTCTGGTACTTAGTGAGGAATTCTTCTAGATCTACAGATACGGACTGAAGGAACCCTAATCTAGCAGGCAACAGTACATCAGAGATGTGGGCTTTTACTTTCAGACAAGTTTGATGTTTCAGGAGGTTTTGTTTTCACTGCATCAACATAAAATTTAAAGCACGAATCATAGTTATGGCACGGTTGATAACTAGAATTCTCCATCCACCTAATAGAACAAAACTTAAGAGGGAAAACTGCTGTTCCAGATGCTGCCATGAAATCTGCTCTTCTTGAAGGGAAGTCCTTGAATAAATAGTACAACACTCTCAAAAACTCTGCCACATTCCAACCAGCTTTGGTATGCGCAGTCTTAAAAGCCCCATTAACAATATGTAAAGAGCACGTTCCTGTCTCCAAAAGCTGTGGACCTTCACCATTTTCTTCACTCAGATAGGCCTTCAAATCACTCAGAAATTTCAAGTTAACGTTGGGGCCATCAAGAGAAACCTAAAGTAACTTACAAATATCGAGACCCTTGTCCCTGAAAGTATTTATAAATGTACTTAACAAATCCTGGGCAGTACCATGTCCGAGGAATACTAATGTTAAATAACGTGTTAAAACTTTATTTCCGTCACTGTGCTAGAAACGAACTACTAAGTCCATTTGACTTTTCTGTGAGATAGTGTTTACGCTTTCGTCGAACGATACTGCAAAAAATTCACAATTCACATTCACCGCCTGCACTCTGCTCACGTCTGTCTGTCTTTCTCAACTACATCTCCACTGAATAAGTTATTATTGGCTTTTAACTTACGCTGTAGTATATAACTTTCTTCTATTTTACAAAAATATACTTATTCCATACCAATCCCAAAAACAATATTTGAAAAACAATTTTAAAACTTCCAGGTTCCTCGTCCAATTCCAGGTTTTCCAGGTACAAAAGTAAATTCCAGGCTAATTCCAGGTTTTCAAGGTTTTCCAGGTCAGTAGACACCCTGCTACAGATCTTGGTACAAGTTAGTTGTAAACCTGGGGCTCCGCACTACCTAAGGCCGGCCCTGCATAAATGCGCACGAAAGATATAAGGATGTCATTTATTTATTTTTAGTTATCAATAACGCATTTGCAGTAATGGAAAATCTTTTCCATGTGACAGTTTAGTATGCATTTTGTACTTGCATACTCTCGCAAATTCGCCGTCTCACCAGATAAATCTGGAGCACACAACGGCTACTGTTACACTGGAAAGTAAAAATGTATCGTTGATGTTTGGTTTGATTACGAATACCTATCACTGGCCACCATCTTGTCAAGATAAGACTGTCAGTTGTATTCTAGTTTCAAAATTGTGACCAATACTAGTACGACCGAGGAAGAGAACATCTATCGTTTCAATGATGATCTATTCATTAGTTGGTAATCATGTACGTTGTAGCAGTCTAATTTTCCGAAGTTAAATTCTCCTACACAGGTTAACATAACATCCCTTGTGACAGTTTATGTCCACAGATTGGAAGCTATCTTTCCAATAGATCCTCCCAGACTTCACTGTACTATTCTTTCCGTTAGAATTTACACAAAAAAGAAACATAAAATAACCCTGCTCCCCCCCCCCCAAAAAAAAAACTGTTATTCAGTTAACATTGTTTCTTCTTCTTCCTAATGTCAATTTTCAATTTCCATGAATTGTTTGAAGGTCAGTGTTCCTAACACATTTCAACATATTGCAATCTTCAAAATAATTTGACATTCTGCTACACGTAAATAGATATTTAAAGCGATTTCTTTTAATGATCCAAAGATAAAGCGTCAGTAATGCCGTTAACAATCCGATGCTACAAAATGATCAAGGAAGCAAATATCCTTTTTTATTTCACGATTACATACTTAGTTGCACGCTAAACCAAGTGGGCTATTGCCTATGATATTTTTTTTTTTTTTTTTTTTTTTTGTGCGCCAGTTACATTATATATATTTATATATCAGGGTGTTTCTAAACACCGACAACGTTTGGGAGATGATTCCTGACACCAAAATAACACAAAAAGTATAGACCAACCTGGGTGCACAAATGCTTCCTTTCGGAGTTATAGGTCGCCGAAAACATGAAAAAATGAACTTTAAAGGTTTATAGCTCCAAAACTATGGGACCTACCGTAGTCGGGTTAAGACTTCACTTAGGAACTAATACGTGCGCTATACAAAAATACATGTTTCAGAATCCTAAGGTACTCACGCAACAATTTTTATAAAATGAGTTTGGCTACGGGCATATAATTTGAAGTAATTAACAACTACCTCTACAAAAATTGTTGCGGAAGTACCACAGGATTCTGAAACTCAGATATTTGGATAGGTCACATGCTAGTTCCTAAGTGAAATCTAGACCCGACTGCGGTAGGTCTCATAGTTTTGAAGCTATGGATCTTTAAAGTTTATTTTTTCATGTTTTCGGCAGCCTGTAACTCCGAAATGACGGATTTGTGCACCCAAGTTGATTTATACTTTTTGTCTTATCTTGGTGTCAGGAATCATCTCCCAAACGTTGTCGGCGTTTTGAAACACCCTGTTATATTTCAGTTGCGAGTTTGAAAAGGAAACGGGATTGAACCCTTTAGACTTCTACTTTTCTGAGTAGAAATAAGAAAAATACGTTTTCTGGTAACTGATTTCGATTCCAACTCTCATTGAGATCATATACACGTACAGCTTTGTATTTCATATATACTCCCCAGCGCAACAAAGTAAACCACTAACCTGCTCACTGGTAGACAAAGATCTATCTATATTTTGTTCTATCAGTATAAACTGTTCTTCACACTATTCTATGGACAATTTAGTCATGAAAATCCAGTTCAATTTCTTCATGTAACTTTCTTGTTACGTCATCTTGACGACACACACAATTATATATATATATATATATATATATATATATATATATATAAACCTGATTATAGTTGCAACAGTGACATTCCATCTCGGGAAAAGATGATGATTTTGCCTTATAGGGGAGCGATGCATAGAATTATGGAAATACAAATTGAAAACAGTAACTTCACGATTATGCTTGCTTATTCATATCCCTTAGCAGCACTCACATTTACGTAATTGTTTCTGAACACATTCGCACTATTCTATTACAAGTTGTCTCACAAATTTCATGCATTAATTCAGGAAACTGAAAGCATAACAACTGTACTTAAAGTATTCAATATAAAATTTATACAGTTTGTAACACATTTTGAACACAAACAAAATACATCTGTATAGACATGCTCACTTTTACACACAAAAAAACAAATGCTATGTTGATATTTTTATGATTCTCTTCTTCCAAATATAGACAGTTGATCTAATGAATAATTCTGGAATGTAGTTTAACAACATTGAAATTAATTACTGTAAATACACTACCAATTTTTCAATTCATTACACACACTGATGGCTCAACCATAAACTACAATACAGTATTTCTTAGTTGTAATAATATTTATTATTACACACCTTTCAGGTTGCAAGTGATGTTTATTACCGTATATGATTTTTTTTTGTACCATAAACTGTATCTTTATGCACGCACCCACTCGTACACACGTCAGTGAAACACACACATATATATATATTCTTTATTCCTAGAAAATGAAAAAGACAGGCTAAACTGCCTTGCAGTCTTCCCTCTTATGGACATACAGTCAGTCTCGCTTAAACACTGTGCTTTTTAAATTCAAGTTTTAAACATACGCTTTACAAGACAAAATTTCATTTATTCACTCGATGCTTCATTTGCACTGGGAGCACTTGACTTTTCTTCGAGAGCATCTTTTGGATCCTCACCCTTCCTACTTTCACTTTCTACCCTGTTCTCATTTTCACTGTTTTCCTCCAAACCTTCTTTAACACTATCCACATTTTCTGCGCTACTTTCTTGCACACTACTCTCATCTAACCTAGATTCATTTTGCTCTTCTTCCTGCTTACCATTCTCGTCTAACTTATCTTCGTTTTGTTCTTCTTCTTGCATACTATTCTCGTTTAACCTATCTTCGTTTTCCTCTTCTTGCATATTGTTTTCGTCCAATTTACCTTTGCTTTGCTCCTCCTTCTCTTCCATACTCTTCTCGTCTAACTGATCCTCGTTTTGCTTTCCTTCTTGCACACTAATCTCATCTATGTTATCTTCGTTCTGATCCTCTTCCTGTCCATTATTCTCATCTACCTCATCTTCGTTTTGATCTTCGGATATTTCGTTTTCTTCTAAAGTTGCTCTCGTTTTATCCTCTTCCTTATCTGTAATGTCAGCATTAGTCTCATCCTTATCAATATCCTCAGACGTATTACTTTGTTTTTTATCTTTGATCGTTTCCGTATCCATATCAACTTCTTTATTTTCTTCATCGTTTGTACTTGCATCTTCGGTTTCCATACTGGCTTCTTTCTCTTCCTCAATGTTTGCAGCTGCTTCACCTTCAGTTTCCATATTAATTTCATTATTTTCTTCCTCGTTGGCTGCTGCATTTTCCTCCGTCTCCATATTACCTTCATTATTGGCATCTTCATCTTCCGTTTCCATATTATCTTCTTTACTTTCTTCATTGTTTACAGCTGTGTCATCTTCCGTCTCATTATCCTGCTTTTCTTCTTTATTGTTGGCACCTGCATTACCTTCCGCTTCCACATCAACTTTTTCCTTACTTTTACTACTTTCTTCATTTGATTTCACCACATTTTCCTCTGTCACGGATTCTTCATCTTCATTTTTGGAACTCTGATTATTTTCGTTAGAATTTTTTACAGTCTTGTTTCCATTATCGTCGTCGTCATCGTCATCGAGTGAAACTTCCTCCACTACCTTTCCCGTCGTACTGGTTTTTCTCTTCTTATTTGCGCTGTCTTCGGCCTTATCAAAGAGATTCATACCTATATCACCCTCATAATCGTCATCAATAACGTCGGAATCCATTTCTCGTAACTTTCCACCTTTCGAGCTCTGTTCCTCTTCTCCGTTCTTCTCTTCTTTCCCATCTTTAGAATCCTCTGTGTCTGAGGGAAGTTTCTCGCAACTCGACTCGTCTGTAGATGCTTTCCTCACAAGCCCTAAAATATTCAACATGCTTGGAGGATCGTTGGCTGAAAATATAAATAAGTAAATATATTGCATTTACAACACATAGGCATATATATATATATATATATGTCTTCTTCATACGGGTAAAACAATAATAGACTATTAAATAAATAACAAAAGGAAAAGCAAGAACGTAAGTTTTTAGAAAAAGCTTTTCCAAATTGCCTCCGACCAATTCAAAAATGAATACCCGTTCTTCGCTCACTGTGACTATTAGCTATTAACCTACATACTATTTTATACGCATAGTTCTAATACACATATAATAATTAGATATCGGATATTATGCAAAATGTCAATTTCTTAATGCTAAAAGTGTAACAAAAATGAATGTCGTAAAATTCGTTTGGACTTTCTTTGCTTCAACGCCAGCGAAGTTAATTTTGATAATTTCACTCTGTATTGTCTATATCATTCCTTAAAGACAAAACATTGCCTACTCTTTGCATTTTTATCAAAATCAAGACCTTATTAAGATAGACATACATATGCCTTGTTTCAAGAAAAGTTTATATATGTTCCAAGTAAAAAAAAAAAAAAAAAAAATCCAGATCAGGTCTACCCTAATACATGCAGAAGATTGAGTTGAGCTGAGTTTAACGTCCCTTTCAGCACAGAGGCTATATGAGACGAGACCTACTGATTAACGTGAAATCCAAACCACAAGAGCTCCCGCCGGGAATCGAAACATGCCCGCACGAAATGTGAGCGAGTTATTTTAGATAATAAGGACTGGAATAAATTACAGACAATTGGACAAGTCCTCAACGATGAAACTGTACGAAGTGAATTTAATCCACACATTCTTGCGTGCTTTCAAGTATCCCGCAATCACATCCGTGGAGCCCATGAATTCGGTATGCTGTACACTATAAAACTTAATTAAGACCTCTAGAGCTCAGGTGAGGGTATCTCTCAGATATGCCCTAAGAAAATATGGAAAACACACTTCGGCCCTACCCTCGCCACCCTCTGACGGAAGAAACCCTCCCTTTGCTTAGGGAAAAGGAGTGAATGACCTCAGCTGTGTTGCCAATTTGTCATTCAATCGTTTGGTCTTGACGAATGAAGATCGTAGGCTACTTAGAGTGACTAACATGACAGAGCACAGCGAAGTCTGTGAAATAATTCTTGTGGCAACGATTCAGCATCCAACAATTGAAAGATCTCGGCGGCAGGATCTTGTCCCTCTTCTTTCGAGGGAGATACGAGAAAACACACATCGACAGCAGCGCCAGAAGGAGTACACTTGGAATAGAAGGGCTCAAATTACTACATTCAATTTTTTTTTTTTTTTTTTTTTTTTTTTTTAAGTTTGCTCACCAAATAACTAGCGATATTATAGCTCAGATCTAAATATCGTTATGGTTCTTGTCTAAACAAACAGCAAAAGTTACGTATTCTCACTATTCATTTTCAAATAATTACATTGAAACAATACCGTTTGTTGAAAAATTAAATCGCCACAATATATTACTGTCGAAATACATAAATAATAATGCTCAAATCTACATATGGTTACAGTCCTTGTCCTATTTTGAAATACAGGGTTATTCAAAAAGAGCGCGTTTTGGATCGTCTGGCAAATTTTTGTTTCTCCGTTGCCAACATTGTTTTGTATTGTTGTTCTACCCACAAACATTCCGATTGTCGCCTTAGTCTGAATTTCTCGCATTTCTTCAATCTGTGTCTAGCCATGGAGTAGTTTACTATAGCGCAACGTGTACTAATTGTGATTTTTTTTTTTTTTTTTTTTTTTTTTTTTTTTATAATCAGAACGGAGAAAGTTATGCAACAACTGTCAGGCGACTTCGTGCGCTTCTAGGGCGAAATGTGGCACCGAATGAATCAACAGTGAACGTTAAAAGTCCTGGACGTCGTCATAAAGGTCGTTCTGAGCAAACCATTGCGGTGCTTCGTGACAGTATGGCTGTTAGGCAGTCATAGTTAGCTAGGCGAACAGTTAATGCTGCCAGTGCAGTGGAGGTCATATGCCCGCCGTCATTCACCATACCTGAAATCGGAATGTATGATGAACATGTTTATGGATTTTGTTAGTGTATTTTGAAAAAATAAAGTTAATAATTTGATGTAACAAAACCAGCACGCTTTTTGAATAACCCTATAATCAAATTGAAACAATTGCAATTAGGAAATCGTCACAATAGTTTTAAATATGCGAACTGCCTGCACGTTAGAAGCATCTACTGACGTCAGGCAGCGACACCTATGAACGTGACCGTTTATTATTAGGAACTAGCAGATGTCCTCACATGTTACTGTGGGCAATATTTTGCGTTTTTCTTCCTACCGTACCTTTCATATAGAATTAGTATGAACTCGAGGTCTCGCAAAAAATTCGAGTCTCCTATGGGTACCTTAAGAAACCACCCTTACCCTTTGTTCATCCATTCTAGGTTAAACATCTAAGAATGCTGAAATAGGTATTTCATTATTTTAGATTAAAACTACAAAACACCAAGTTTGTGTTTCTAACGTTAAGGAATTCTAATATATATAAATAATATTATAATAATTGCAGTCCCACCCCTTTTATTTCTCATCTCCTTTCTTCTCTTCTACGACAAATATCAAAAAACGATGGAACACATTTTTATTTTAAATGAAGGGTCCAAACACCAAACTCCGTACCTATAACCTTAAGAAATTCCGAGATATGAGTACCTTATAATAATTGACTCCACTCGCCCTCTCTTCCCTTTTAGGGTAAATTTATATATATATATATATATATATATATATATAAACGCTAAAACACACGTTTCATTATTTTAAATAAGAAGTCCAAATACCAAATTTCATGTTTCTAACGTTAAGGATTCCGTGTAACCATAAACCCTTTATTCCTACCTACCCTATATTTTCTTCCCTTCTAGATTAAATATCAAACTGACTAACTCATCAAAACATCTACAGGATACTTCCTGTAAACATACAAACTTGAAATTTGGCAAAAATGTAAGATTTGATACAAAGGGAAAACTGGAAATTTTCCACTCCGGGGGGGGGGGAGAGGGGGGAAGAGATTAGGGAACAAGAGCAAAACTGCTGTTATGTCACTTATGACAACGATTCAAAACTTATCGGATACTTCGTGTAAAAATGGAAACTTGAAATTTGGCACAAATTTAATTTTTGTAGTACATGCAAACGGAAGACCAGCTACACTTTTATTATTGGATGATGAATGTCTTCCTAAGGAAGCAAAATTAAATAAGATATGTTTTACTCTATAGTCTTTTTGTCTTAATATTGTCGAAAATTTCGTATCTTGTAATGTTTTTGTAATTTTTTTTCTCCTGTTGCCAGTACGAATGCGGATTAACTTCGAGTTGTTTTCATCTCAAAATTGGTTCTTACAAGCTGGAGAAATTTTTAGCAGTTTCGAGCTATCTTTCGTATACAACGATTTACTTCGAGTACATTACTGGCCAAAAAAGTCGGCTACTAGTATGAATACAGATCTGTTCTTAGTAAGATTATCAATCGATTCCTATTATAAGGAACTCTTTTGGGTTCCTACTACAATTGGAGAATACGGAAGATTCTTTAATATAAAAGTACAGCTGAAGAAACCGATTAGCTATTACTTGTATATTCTTGCAAAACTAAATTTCGTGACAATATGAACACTATGACCGAGTAATAAAACACGATTGGACCCTTTAAATATGGATATAGAAAATTTGCTGCGAAGGAAGAAGGAACACTAAACAAACGTTGGGCAAAGAAGTAGAAAAGAACATTTGAACTGCTAGTAAAGCGCCATAAAAAGACAAAAGAATAACTAAATGTAAACTCACTTTGCCATGAACTTTACATATTTTGATTCATAACGTGAGCCATCTTTCAAAGGCAGTTGGGAACAGGGTAAAATGGAAACAGGAAACGCTTTTTAACTTTAAACAGCGATAACAACACCTCCTAAAATAAATAAAGTACCACTTGTATCTTACCTTATACTGTTACGACAAAACTTACATAAAAAGTTAATACGATATCGAAACAACCTGAAAGAAAATTTGCTCAGTGTACAGTATCGTACGCGAAATCAAACAAGCGGTAAATGTAACATATTTGTTTGGTTTTGTGACAGTGTAGTTAATTTTTAGAGATTATACCGAAGTAACATCATGAACTGTTACTGCTTGAACATCGTTTTTCGAAACCAAGTGTACCGAACTCTTATTACAACCAACCAAAATTGACTGAGTTGTTCATTTACTCACAACTATCTATCTAGCTATCGTAATAGAGGTAGAGAAGAACCTACACGAACTTGGAAGCGATAGGCCAACAAGCTATCAAAATAAAGGAATGCATATCGAACATAGATCGCTTACTTTACAGAAATTAATGTAGTTTAATACTTGGACCACCAGTTACTGTCATCGTAAAGAATCCATAGTTACCTGGCTGCGGCGTGGGTTTCTTTTCCACTTCTTTCGGTTCATCTTCCTTGCGCGGGACAAAGGCTTTCAGCCACTGGTCACTGGGATCCTCATCAACATCGTCGTTATCGTCTAGAGTTACAAGTGGAGGGAAAGATGCAGACTGAGATTGCAGAGTCGAAGCCTTGGCGCGAGCCATTGATGGATACGCAGATTTTCGTTCACACTTTGCTAAATGTTTTGCTGTTGGAAAGAAAACAATTTAGTCTATCACTACAATATATATTTGAAACGAAAATTACGCACATATACTGCAAAGTGCAACAGACAAAATAAAACGATTTAACCAAATAGTAGAAACTTTTTGTTATAATTACTAACCTTTGGGTATTCCTGCGGCGACCATTATTCCTCAAATGATGATCAAGCACATTTATCGAGTACTCATCTTCAGAATTATTTAACAAGTTTATATAATGCTACATAGCGAGTTGATCACATGCTGTGGTGCTGTACTTCATTGGAAATCAAGTTAACTGTCGGAACTCAGATGTCAGTATGTAGAGGCAATAAGGAAAAATTTCCTGAGAAGCTTGAATAGACTTATTCGACACTACAATTATTCTATTTACTTATCACCGGATAGTGCACTACTACCTGGACAATAATCTGTTTCTAATGTCTTATTTATAGATATTAAAATTCATGAATTTTCCTTTAAGAGGGGCTTAGCAGCATTTATCCACACTCACAGACCCAATGTCGGAAACAGTAGGAAGCCATCTTGGAAAAGCCTTATAGATTCAATGTTGACAAATACAAACTTATGTCCAAATTGGTGGCTTTTGGAATTACCAGGGTGGAAAAAAATCATGATTTTTTATAAAAAAATCATTTTTGTTGATTTTTTTGATTTAAATCGATTTTTTTGATTTAAATCAAATCTTTCTCCTCGTAAATTACAAGTCGCGAACTGAAGAAAAAGCATTAGGAATTAGTATTAAATGTTAATTATGCCATTTAAGTGAAAGTATAAGGGTTGAATTTTGAATTAATCCCCAGTTGTTAACCTATATCAATCACAAACAAGTTTCTTAACCCTTTTAAATTATGGCTTTTTTTTTTTAAAAAAAAAAGGTTTATTATAAACTTTCAGTCAAGCAGCTACAGCATTATCCCTATTTATCCTAGGATCATGGTGCATACATCACTCTCTTTAGAATAGAATAGCCTTTGAAACGGTAACATTCACATTTCCCTATCATGTCCTTGAAGCGGGAAATTTTGAAAGAAAATGGGATTTTTCTGATTTTTTTAAAAAAAATTGATCCCCTTTGGACTCCCTTGTGTTAACGCACGTATCTCAAAATCAACTGGGAAATACTAAGGGGTGTACTAAATGTGTGTATAAAATTTCAAGCTATCTTGAATAGTCAAGGCGGGAAAATATTTAAGAATGAACTAAGAACATCCCCACAATGCCCCAGATAACCCGCATGTAATATAAAAATTTCCTCAGACATAAACATTTGTACATTATTCTCAATCGTACCATTCAAATGTCTCCATCGTGTATCTGGGGCGGAAAAATCACGAAAAAAGGGATTTTCTGTTAAAAATATCTTTTTTTTTTTTTTACTTTTTACCCCTGTGGACCAACGGTAGAGATCTGAAACACTGAAAAATGCTAAGGGGTGCATTGAATAAATGTGCAAAATTTCAATCTTCTAGGTACAAAAGTAAGCCCGCGAAAAGTAATATGCCCCAAATACCCTAGATTCATGTATAAAACAGAATCTCAGTTAAGTTTCCTGAAACATCCCTATTTATCCTCGGATCATGGTTCGTTCATCATTCTCTTCAGAATAGGACAGCCTTTCAAACGGTACAATTCATATGTCTCCATCTGAATCGCGAAAAAAGCTATTTTGTTTATATATATATATATACATTTTCCTCTCTGGACGACCCCCCCCCCCCCGATTTCACGCAGAGATCTGAAAAATACTAAGGAGTGCACTGAACGTGTGTGCAAAATTTCAGCCTTTTGAATGCGAAATGTAAGCTCGCCAAAAAATAAGAATAGTAGGCATAACAAAAAAATGTTTTTTTTAAATTTATGATGTCATCACACACTATGTCTCGACGCAGGAAGGTGTGAAAGCATATGTAACATGTTCTACAATGCCTCCAGTCTTGAAAAAAAAAAAAAGAAAAAAAAACCGAAGTAAAAAGGTTTATTAGTACTTTTTTAATCGAATACTGAAGATTCGATTTTTAATAGAATAAAAATAGGTAATATAATTTAAAAGGTTAAACATTACGGAAAAAGTACAGCAACGTTTATCAAAATGACACTTTTTCACAAAAGTTACTGATATTTGGTAGGGGCATATTTTTAAAAAATTGGAACTAGCTTGAGGCACGGAATACATAAATTTCGCCTAAAGTTATAAATCTTTAAAAAAAAAAATCGGAGAGGGGGATAGGACCCCTCTAAATACGCCCTATTATCTGGGAACAAACAAGCAGACGCGCACACGAAAGAATGTTCGTCTTAAATGTCGATGGTGATTTCCCCGTTGAAATAGTTAACGATTTAAAAACCCAAACCCATTGTTACTAAGAGAAGAAAGCAGGATTGCTCCATTACTCGTTCAAAACGGGATTTTTCCCTAACCATCCTGTAAATGACAATTGTTTTCATACTATGCTGTACATACTGTACCCGTAACCGAAATAACAGAACAGAAACAGGTTTTTACTTATTTTCACTTTAAATTATTTTATTTCGGAATTTGATTTAAATCAATGATTTTTATTAAAAAAATCAAGTGATTTAAATCTTGATTTATATCGTGATTTAAATCAGACTGATTTAAATCAATCCACCCTGGGAATTACTGTATATTATATTTTTATATTTCGATTTTATTTTTATTTATTATTTTTTGTACAAAAGCTAATAATGTAAAACAGAAGAAACATATATATATATATATATATATATATTTCACATTATTGTTCGGAAAAAAAATACGTTACTTTAAAATTGGTTTTATTTTAGTTGTTTTTCTGTTACTTCTAGATTACTTAAAGTAGTCAAAAATCCTCCTAAATCTGGAACGGAGCCTGGCAGTGTAAGGGTTATTTTGTGACTAACTGATTCATACTAGCTTTTGCTATCTTGAATAACTTACACTACAATTAAAAATTGCTGAGCAAAGCAAGTGTGACAATTTCGTCAACAGAACATATTGACGAAATTGTCACACATTTGTTATTTTATAAATAAACTTTGCTTTGCTCAGCCATTTGTAATTTGTAATTTTACTGTACGTTATTTTGTGGATATAAACTCATCAGCTAGCGTTTACCAAACATTCTGTTTATGTAAAGACTAGTGTGTAGGTAAGACCAAAATAATAATAACACTAGCCTGAAGAATCACAATAGGGAGTCTAGGGAAGATAGAATTGTCCAAGCATCTCCAAAAAATCAAAACATACAATTCAGGATATTACTATTTTGCATCGTGCAAGTTCTTAAATTAAAAGATATGTATTTGAGGCTTATTGCATTTTAACAGAGAATTCGATCATTAACACTGAAAAAGGCAATTCTTACAAAGACTGGAATAACATTATTACAAATTTTATCAACAAAAATTAAAGTACTAATATTTGATCATTAAAATGATGGGTGGAAACACTAATTTCGTTGAGTGAGTCTGCAAAGATTTTTAAGGGACTGTTTCGGGCACTCAAACTGCGCCCTTGTTCACCAGGAAATTTACTCAGTATTTCCACTCATCATTTTAATATTTTGATTTAAAATGCTTCAATTTCAGTGCTGTAATTAAGTTGTAAAACAAACGAACAAATTGACATTCATAATCGCAAAATTCACCGATTTGGACATAAATATGTATTTGGCAACACTGAATCTCCAAGATTGATTCCTACTGTTTTCGATGTCTGTGAGATTGGATAAATGTTGCTCCAATCCTTTTAAAGAATAATTTAATATCTGTAAGTAAACATCAGAAACAAATTATTGATAGGTAATAATGCCCTATCCGGTCATAAATAAATAGAATAATTGTGTGGAACAGGCGTATTTAAGATCCTCACTATAGGGGGGGTTCTCTGTTATTGTAACTACATACTGGTATCCAACAGTTCTTACAACAGCTTCATCTCCACTGAAGTACAGCACCACAGCATGAGATCAACTCGCTGCGTACGATGATAAAACCCAGTTAAATAGTTCTGAAGTTGGTCACTCGATAACAGTGTTTTAAAAAGGGGAAAACCCAAGATAAGATACAAAATAATCTAAGGAACAGGAGATGGAGAATAGAGGACGCCTATGATAGAGAAGAGTGGAGGAAAAGAATTAACACGACGTGAATGTCAACCCCATATAAACATGGGTAAAGGCTGAAGAAAGAAAGAAAAAAAAAACTATGATTTGAGGAATTATGGTCGCCACAGGAATAATTTAGCGTTGGTAATTTTAATGTAAAATTAAAAATGTATTTCTTACGTTCCGTTAGTAATGGTAGGGACCTTATTTATACGTACGAGGATTACGGGTTGGGAAAGACTATTGAAACTGCACGTGACAAAATGATTTAGTGCGGCAGATTCCATACTAAAAGATACTGCGTTTTCTACAGAATTTTTATAATAAAAGATTTTTCTGTCTAATACGGTACAATAAACAATCAAAACTTCTGAAAAGGTAATATTTTGTTTCAATACACATTTACTTCTGCAAGTCAGCAGATTTTCAATGAAACTATCAGTGGCCAACAAGGAAGGTTTCATAAAGGATCCAAAGTTCCTGATTACTAAAACATTTTTAAGTGTGTAGCCCCCGCTTCACCAAAATGATTTTATGAAAGAATGTTGATGGCCTGTATGCGAAAGATGAAGGATATTATGAAAGAGTTGGTGTGTGATATGAAAACGCGGGAAAATACTAGTGAATCGCGAGAAAATCCTCGGATACGATAATGTTTACCACAATTTCATACAGCGTAGATCGAACAAGGGATCACTCGTACTTGAAGCACCCTATCACTAAGCCACCATGCTTCTCGTTTCTCGAATGAATTCTTTCCTATTTTCTAAACCTAATAGATAAGAACACAACTTACGAATCGAAGATCTTCGAAGGGTATCACACAGTTTGAATTTCGCGCTCAACTGTGGATTCACGAGTCATATACCTTCGCTGCTCAAATGGTATGTTTCCATTTTCAATAGGCCACCACACGGGACAATGTATTTACCACCAGCAGCGCTGTCGGCACTGCCGAACAGTGTGAACTGTATGCAGCGAAAGAAGTGTTAAAATATGAATCTAGGTATTTATTCTACTTAAATTTCTTGTATACTTATAAAGTTACTAATAAATAATTTACGAGTACTGTTAACTTTAATTCAAGAAAGTCTTAACTATCTATAAGAAAATGTCTAGCGGTTTTATTCGAATTACATTTGCTCTATTATACCTACAAAATGTGGCAATAAATCTTTAACTATATATTTTGCAACAAGCTAATAACAATCTCTAATTTTCTTTATATTCAATATGATTACTTTTCAAGAGAATTCTATTTCGAGCAGTGACTACACACTACTGATTAGCAGTTGTACTTACTATGCTAGATTTAGTGTGTTTTTATTTTACATTTCGCAACTTCTGAAATCTATCTGGATATTAATTCTAAAGAAAATATTTCATATTATTAGTATTATTCGAAAAAGGTAGCTCAATGATACAGTATCTAATTCTGAAGTGTTAAGTAAAGACTTCGATTTCAGGTCACGCCATTTCGATTGGAAGATTCACGTCTTTCCTACCTTGGCAAAAAACTACTCATATTCTGCTTCCATTTCACTTTCATTTCCTATGGGTTTCTTGGCAGACATTCTTATACCTATTAGCTTTCTCGACACTTATGATTTCTTTCCACCAATTATTTCATTAACAAAACACACACGAATATCATCAAACAAAGAAGTGTCCTCCATACAACAACAAAAAAATGTATATAAAATACACAGACAAAAGACAAAAAACTGAATGGTAAATTTATCAGTATAACAAGTATTGTCACTGTACGCCTTACGTCCACATTCTGGGATTTACACAACAGTCTTTAATATAAATAACGTCTCTGTTATTACAATATGTCCGCATGAAGGTTCTTGTACTAGTATAAAACAGTTTTACTGTATCTACCCTCTAATTCACTTACAAACGAATAATTTTCGTTCACATTGAGAACTTTATCAAGTACCAAAAGTGGTATAGGAACAGATAAAATAAAACAACTAGATACAAATTATACTCTTCATATTCAGAACGAATGTTTCTCCGGTGGAGTATAGTCCGATCTGTTTTGTGTTCCTATATTTCTTTCCAAAGTTTGAACATCATGCTCAAAGGAGGGAACTATCTATCATCGAGGCTCCCTGCGTTTCTAGTTATCTTTCTTTAGGATTTTCCTAGTTAAAAAAAAAAAAAAAAAAAAAAAAAATCGAAACTTTCATTTATATGCGAGGATGTTCAAATGAAATCCGTTTGGTGAGCATACACCACTGAATGTGAATATATGGACGTTATTTTTCAGTATGTACAGTACTAATCAACTCATGTTTTGTATCTTCCTAAGAGTAAAACGTGGAAGATTTTATTCACAGGACACTCCAGGCGTCAAGTGGGAAATAAACAACTATCCTTACAACAATGACCTGTCAGCTTGTGATTTTCACGTCTGAAGAAGGTGCTACAAGGTCGCAGGTTTCACACAGATAAAGCGAAGGTCGGGAACGTACAACACTGATTAAAATATCAACTACCGAATTATATATGGAGGGAATTCGGCGGTTAGTCTCGCAATGGGACAAATATCTGTGTTTCTGGTGATTTCTCCTAACAAATCCATTTAAAATGCCAGCATATGCATATATCTACTATACAAAAGTCATATAAATGCATTTATTACTGTTCCAAATAATGCTATGGAAAGAATTTCATTTGAACACCTCTTTATATATGTTCTTAGCTTTATTTAATACTCCCACTCATTTATAGTGTGCTAGTCTCCCTTGTGGTCCTGTGGTAATACGTATTTTTAAAATTATTGTTCATGTTAAGCACTGTATACATTATACTTATTTTTACTGCATTAAGTAAAATCACGTCAGCTGTTTTCGTTTTCCTAATATTCTGCAATTAAAAGGGAAAGTAAAATCACAAATTAAATTAAATAAGAAATCCTAAGTTTTATTTGAAGCAGATTTAGTAGCTGAACGGTGTATTTAACAATATTAGAAACTTCACCAATAGAAGCAAACTCAATAAATTAAAAAATGCAACTAAGCGGAAGATCGTCCGGTCCTCGGGTTTATTGTGCTGGAGCGCTAATGATTACCGTATTCATGGGTAGTGTTATAATTAGCGTACTAGTATAGTCGAAGACCTCGATCCGATACGCTGTTTATTCGCACTTTTTTCCTTGAATTTCACTGAATCAGCAATCATACAAGATTTGGTATCAAAAATGTCGATCGTTATATATATATATATATATATATATATATATATATATATATATATATACGTTACCATACTATGTTTAATTGAAAATTCTTTACAAAGTAATTCCCCACGAAGCAAATGTAGGAATCTTTACCGAATAAAAGAAAACAGTGCTAATGTAACGTGGGTCAGTGTATCGGCTGATTTATATTTATCTCTGTTGTTACTAGCCAGGGTTTATGCGACAAGGCCTACAGTTTAAGAGAAATGTGAACTATTGTAAGCGCTCGATGCTCTCCCATTGGGAATTAAATTTGGTACCTTGTACACCGACGGTACATGCAGTGGCCGAGAAGAGCATGGGTCCGTGTAGTACAACTACAAATTACTAACATACTTGCGCTACGTAAGAAAAGCTACCTACCTAATCTATTGCCACTCTTGCTTCTAAATCCACAAACACAGTACATTTCTTTTTTCAGTCTAATAACTTTACCCAAGTGGAATTGTGGTTCTTTGGACTCATGGAAAACCACCACGTGTTCATGCATCGCTTTCGTGCAGCATGTTGCGTATCTGCATCTTGAACAGCACAGGTAACCACTAGAATAAAATAAACAGATCAATCAGTAATGTAAACACCGTCACTATATTAATACCAAATGAAATATGTAAGTACTTTTATAAATTCTCCTCCTCCACTTAAAATGCTTTCGGAGGTTAATAAGGACAATTACTTTAATGACCCCATAGATGTAAGCAAGAAGAAAATGATAAACAAATAAGGAAAACGTTATTTCATAATTGCATCTCTCCTATTTTCGTTAAGTATTATTCAGATTATCTGCAGAACGAGAAAAGACGCTACTCAAACTTCCATTAATACGAAACTATATCACGTATCGTTACATTAAAGGATTCCAAATTGTTTTCTATTGATCTACAGACCACGGATTCTTGACCAAAGCAATAATACAATTTATTTCTATGATAAAATCCAGATAAAGTAGAGATAAATGTTCCTTGTCTTCCTGTCAACTAGAAATTGAGATCTTTTAAATTATGTAGAACGCTCTGGAACAAATGTAAATCATTCCGCGTTTAAGAGATTTCTTGCATTTAGAGTTCACGTTGTAAAGATTAAAGCTATATAAATAAAAGCACAACAAACAATGTTGATAAGAATTGGTAATATATTCGTTAGAATCAAATCTACGTTAGTGCTTTTCAATTTTAAAAACTAATTGGAACAGCATTACAATTGTAAGGTAGATTCGTCGATAAAAATGTATACGCTCGGATCTTCCTATCCTTTTGATTTAATTGGGAACTTCCAACTATTTTATATACTCTATATATGGTTGTATGCTAGGTGTATATAAAGTGTACACTTATACCTAATACCATATATATATCAACTCAATTCATTGTTTTAGAAATATTACGGTAGGGAAGACATGAAGATTATTCACAATGTTTCTCATTATGCTCCATTAAATAAATAAACTGTGGAAAATATTCTGTGATTTCGAAAAACAATGAACAGGTATTACAGTTGAAGAATGAAAATGTTCGAATAATATGATACCCGGTCAATCGCTCTTACCTTCCAAAAGTGGCATCGCACTACTTATTTATCCTGAGGATTATATAGAAACAATGAAAAATTGAATATTACGTTTGTAATATAAGGCACTTGAAGAGCAACTGATCGTTAAATGTCGAATTTTTGCCGACAAATGGATTGTGTTATAATTATATAGGTTAATGGATTGTGTTTAATCTTGATGCTATTTTTGTGTTGCATAAAGATATCCCAATAATAATCACTTTGAAACCTACATCCACCTTACTGCAACAAATGTAGTTTGTTTTTAACAAATTTTTAAATGGATTGTGTTTAATCTTGATGCTATTTTTGTGTTGTATAAAGATTTCCCAATAATAATCACTTTGAAACCTACATCCACCTTACTGCAACAAAAGTAGTTTGGTTTTTACCAATGTTTACAACCAAGTGCCAGTTTGTTGATTTTTTTTTTTTTTTAATTTCAATATCTAACTTTCTTGTACAATCCGCAGCAAAAAACCTGCAACATGAGCATGTAAGTTTATTGTGAAATTACGCCTAACAGTGCAGGGAATCAACGCTAGGAGAAACCTCGGCGTTCTCCTCTGCACACTTATTTTGGAGCAAAAGACTTCATCTTTCCACAATAAACTTGCATGTTCATGTTGCAGGTTTTTTGCTGCGGACTGTACATATTTTCTTAAATCAATACAAATATTAACCTACCCATTTTGATCATGCATTCTATTCTGAAACTATTTTCATGGTTTTCATTATTTAGCAAACTTTTTTTTTTCCAACTGAAGATATAAAATTTACAATTATATGAATTTTGATCACACTGAATTTGAAAATAAATTCTCTTTTTGCAATATGAAAATAAATTTAATCGGAATCTCTGTATTCGTTAAAATTTACTATAATTCCTGAATGACTGTAGTAGAGTTCTTTGTTTTGCCTGATTAAAGAAATTTGTGTCTTAACTTCATAACATGTTTATTTACTGTGGCATTTTCCAATTTGATCATATAGCTTTGAAATATACCCCATTCAGTAATTCAGACTAAACTCTATAAGCAGTTCTGTATAGTTAATATTTATATGTTGTAGTATATAGCAAATAGGGAGGAACTTACAATACTGGTAACTGCAAGTAACCATCAGTGCTGATAAAAAAAAATTTGTAATAGTTCTTAAATTACCACTATTGACACAAACATTATTTGGAGATTATATTGTCAGAAAGGGTTTAAGCCACTGCGTGTGTCTAAGGAAGAGTGTTCAAGTATAACATTTGGTATATTGGAAGAAAAACTAAGTGGGGAAACATTAGTAGATGAGTAATCAGTTATGTTATAATTTGTTCCATATGTTCGATAAGTACAAAGATATCTTACGTGAAATGTTCCTCTTCTTTCAGATCTCCTTCACATTCACAGCAACTCAGTCCATCAGCTGCCGAAACAACGAGATTATTGTAATTAACCGCTGTATATGCATAGCGTGGTTTCACCGCAGAACCTGTACCCAACTTTGGCATTGTTGACCGGAATTTATCAGATGGTGGTGGCATTAATACTGATTCAATGCCAACTGATAATTCAACAGGTTTCACACCTTTAAAAGGAAAAAAAAAAAAAAATAAAAATGTGTAGTACTTTTATCTGTCAAGCGAAGAAAGAAAAAAAAAATATGAATTTTAAACTTAAGCTTTCTTAACATTTTTCAATTTTTCTCAGAATTGTACACATAGAACACTGATTCACCGTTATTTGTCTGAAAACCTACAACTGGTATATTAATCTACTACAAACGAAAATGGAAATTTACTCCAAAATAAATAGTATTTAAAAACTGGAGTAATTTTCAATGTTTGAAACAGAACAGAACATTATTAAGTCATTCAAAGATAAACAATCAAGAAGCAAATACAGAAACAAACTTCCAGCCCTCGAACCCTATTACACCAAATTTTTCGACATGACCCTTAAGACTACTTTGGAACATACCTGGCTGACCTGTAAAGCTTGAATGGTCTTTAATTTGATGTTCTTTCAATATTCCTTTATGGATGAACCACAAGACACATTTGTTGCACTTTTTGACAATGGACTTCCGCTGATGTTTCTATATAAAAAATATATATATAAAACACAAGATTAGATAGGTTGGTAAACTGTGGTAAATCCACAAAATGTTTATCATATGCACATGCAGAGCTTTCTCTACACAGGATTCAATTATAATAACATACACAATTTATTTAATAATCAGTTTTATCATCCCACACGACTAGTGAATACTATATGCTCATATTCATCAATTATAGGTAGGACTTAGCAACCTTAGGTAAGAAGGAATTAAGTTATTCTTTTTTGCTACAACAAGAATCAGTTCGGAAGAAAAAGTGTCTTGCTACGAAAATCATCTATGCATTACTAATAGGTTGTAGTATATTCAAGAAGAAGAAGAACAAGGGAAAAAAAAAGGGAAAAAATTAAGAAAAAATCTGTAGTATATCTTACCTGTATATGATTAAAGAAGAAATATATGTTGTTTGTCATTTTCTTGCCCTTGTTACTCACTGCTACCACTTTCAAACAGAAAGGACACTGAAGTTTCTCTGTTCCATTGTGTGTCTAAAATGTCACAAAAGATTACAGTGATGTAATGAGCACAGTGCTATACTCTATAATATACAAAAAAGATTTAACCACTACAATAATTGTCACAAAGAATTTTCCTGTTCCTGATTAATTTAATCTTTACCCCAGTATATGGCTAACAAATCAACAAATTCTATAGATTTTCTTGAATAATGATAAAGAATATTTAAATTTGTAGCTGATAACTAACAAAGAAACTCACTGACAATAGTCTTTTTCTAAATTCAACATTATCAATTTTGTTTTACTCTGTCAAAATTAAACTGCTGTTTGTGAAAACTGCAACACCACGAGAAAGAGATGTGAGTGAAATTAAATTTTTTACGACAATTTTCTACATAACTATACAGAGATTATTGCAATTTTATATTGATCTTTATTATGAACTAATTTATACGATAATCATTTTATTTTGAGTAGTGGACTTAAAGAAATGCATTTCGTTTCATTTCTGCATTTTCTTTCTTTTTACAATATAATGGACTCATTGTTCACATTTAATCTTTATCCGTAGCAAAAGAGCTGGTACGGTGCTCTCACATTCTACTAATACTTCATGATAAGGTTCCAGCCAATGATAGTATATGTGCAGACGAAATGAATAAAAGTTAGTATGTTATGAGGGGTTCTAAACTTTTACGCCTGAATTCTAGATCCATGGGCGGGGCTTCGTTTGAGAATTGGGAAGAATGATGCGAGAGTGCCAAAGATGGCCACGCTTTAGTAAGACCTGCAATTAGCTTGTGTTCAAGTATTGATGGAGTAATTCGACTAGTCAATTTTTGTAGTTACGTACTATTCAATAACGCTTTTTTTTTCTTCTTATTTTGTTAACCAAGAATAAAAACGGAAGTATGTAGATGTAAAACTTGTCAAAAATACTAAAAATGATTTGCGAATGCACTGGATTCATTAATTCCTTCGTCGTCTTTCTTGTGTGTGTGTGTGTGTGTAGTCCCGATAGTACACTTTAACTATACTTTCTATAATAGAATGAATTGCTGAAGTATATCGTTTTCAATATAAGATAGTGGTTTATTGCGGTTCTTTGTGGTGAGTTGGAACAAAACTCCGTTTTGTTTGAATAGCATCGCAATTAGCAGGGAAATAGTATTTGTGTGTGGATAGTTTTGAATGTATTCAAGCCGATATTACCGAAGCTGTTAATGCACGGGTGCTGAGCGGATTCCAAGTTCGATTCCGGAGCTTGAGTTTTCACGTTGGTTTCGTTTGTCACCGCAGTAAAAATTATAATCTGAGAAAGTGTACTCCGCTTAAGCATTGAAAAATCAGTATGGGATTGATAATTAAGTATTCACTTGCTACAATCAGAGCTCCTATACATCGTGACATGTATCACACAAGAGTTGGGTGTGTTCCAGCGAAATCACGTCACGCTGCTTATATGCGAATACACAAGACATAGCCACTGTCTGCTAGAAACCATGCAGGACTAGAATGCAATGGTATTCTCGTTCCTTGAGAAAAAGGCGTGCTCATTTCGTGATAAATGTGGCCTGGTACTACTCTGTTGAAACATGGAATCAAGTTCTCTGAAAGAAGTGTATTGGCTTCTGCAATTTCTCTGATGTAGCGGGCATTGGTCAAGTTGTCTTCAATGCGTAGCAGCCTAGATCGTGTAATTTACTCAATACTGCTCCACCTATTGTTCGAATGCTAGGGTTCTCGATAATGCACATTTACAGATTGTGCCTGCAACAACAGCATCTAGGGTGCCGCGGCAACTCAGTGGTAGAGCACTGACCTCTGGTTCAATTCCAATTTGCGCCTAGTGGACTTTTATGATGGACATTGTGTGTTTAGGTTTCCTCGTGGTTCTCATGTTCTCATTTCCTTTATTTCACCATTACATTCATCATCATCACCGTCTTTCTTACCCTGGGAGCAAAACCGGAAGACATTAAACAACAATAAAAATGTCTAATACCCATACGAGACCATCACTGTAAAATAGATTGAAGTAGGGTTCATCCGAAAACATGAAAGAGTGCCACCCAGCACAATTACAGTCTGAAGAGTTTGTGATTTTCGGTCGATGAAACCCGACGCAAGTCCAATCCGTTACCGTGCCCCAGCGTCAAGCTAATACTTTGTTCGACACTGTATGACCATCCACAACTATGCGTACACAATGCCTACCATCTAGTGCTGTTATCTACTGCCTGATCATCGTTGCGCACGATTTTCTTCTGTCCACTGCACTGTAACAATAATCATTGTTGTAGGACCATGCCTTGTACTCTCATAAATTTAGCAGTGTGTGGAGATTTGCGTAGACCTATCAGCGACCTGTTCGAACGCAGTGCAAATCATGCGAATTTGAACGCATTTTCGTCATTACTACTTGATGTTGCAATTTTAACGTCCAGCTGTGTATCCGTTTTCTTTTATAATAGTAACAGTTAGAACGTTTACATGCGAGTCCAGAGATCGTAGAGAGATCACGGCAACCTTCCATGACAGCTCAACATCCGAACATGTGAGAACAATTGGGCGGCTTGTGTATGAGTATCGTCAGAGAACCATTAAGGATATAGTTGTAATTGTGACTGTGTCACACGGAATAGTGTGGACAATTTTTATTTGTAATCTGTATATGCATCACGTTGCTGCAAACTGTATGCCAAGGTATCTTACTTCTGAACAGAAAGAAGAGTTGTGCTATAACGTGTAAGAAGTTTCGTCAGAACGCCCTTGATGACCATTTTTCATGACAAAGGACATCACTGAGGACAAGAGTTGGATCTACGAATAATATCGAGACAAAACAATAGTTTATGCTGTGAAAGAGCCATGGATCCCTGAGATGGACGAGGAGGCAGAGACGCAGCGCGACCAAGAGAATAATATATATATATATATATATATATATATATATATATATATATATATATATATATATATTAAACAATGTATACTTGTGCGATTGTAAACCATGAATTTTTCCTCCGACCGTGAACACTTGAGTTCTAGTGTAATATTGTTCGCCATCTCAGGGAGGGAATACAGTGTAAACTACCTGAAATGTGGCATGCGGGCAGTTGGCTGTTTTCGTAGTGTCAATGCAGTTTCTCAAGTTCTCCAATAGAGCAGTATTCCACTTCTTCTTTTACAGAGATAATGCTACAGCAACGGTTCGCCGCTTTGGCACAATAAAGTAGACCCAGGAGACCGTTGATATGCTTTGAGAACAAATTCCAGTGTGTGTGTGTGTTAAAGCAGTGATATGGGTGCTAAGATTGATGTGCTGCTCAACAAGGGGACTACTTTGAAGGGGATACTGTACTAACCAGTCTATAAGACTGGTCTCAGAACATTTTGATACACTCAAGTAGAACTGTGCACATTAACGAGGATCTAATACCTAAGACCTCTTCTATTACCACACAGATACCGAAAATCATGTCTTATAGAGCAGCCGAAGTATCCGGCGTTGTTACACATTAAGAAGCACACGAAGTGATGAGACTGATGACATTATAGCATCATTTCACATGCTCCTATTTTTTGTTGCCACTCCCTTTTATCTATTGAAGCAGTTTTGCGAAAGCTTACTCACTCAATTTTCTTTTAAAGTGTATTTGTGTGATAGTGTTGTCTTATTTTGGTAAGTATTTTTTAAATATAGGTAAGATACAAATAAAATATACCTGTGTGTTATCCAGTAGCTCTAGGTAAAATATTCTATTCCAAAACTTTTGTCAGAGTCTGCGGAAGAACGAAAACTAATACACGATCTATTACCTCTGCTCCTCTGTCAATAAGACATCTGGGAAATATTAAGAAAACTAAACTAGAGAATCAATTTATTAAAATCAAAATTCTTTCTTACCTCGTAGAAATGATCAATCAGCGTCTTATGCATAGAACTTCTAAAATTACAGATTCCACACGAATACGGGAGTTCCATAGCCACGTGCATTCGATGCATATGGTTGATAAGGGAACTTCTATCACGGAAACTCTCTTCACATATTCGACAGACAAGACTATTGTTGCTCTTCAAATGGATCTGAAATGGAAAACGTTGAAAATAAAAGAGTGCACATCAAAAGACTGAATTCAAACCAAAATAATTGTTATATGAACTTCTGAAAACAGATATGAATCAAGATCAATACAAGTCACAAAACTGAAAAATATTTAACTTCCTTCTTTGTATTCTAATTCTGAAGAAAAAATATCGTTTCTCCTTTTGAGAAAAAACATATTCATACAGGACACATACTATACTAGCAGACAAAGATAAAGATACTTTTTTCCTGGAATCTGGAAAGTCCTCAAAACTCTCCCTGTTGTTCCTGGAGACATTTGTTAGAGATTTATGACTCCCGTTACCTGAAAATCAACGTTGCCACATCTCTCTGTTGTCCATTTCTTTTATCTTTCATTCATTGCTTTTTTTTTTTTTAATGCCGAATTTTGTTCAATTTATACAAGTGTTACGGAAGTATGGCAACATTGAAGAGAATGACAGTTCACGTGCTGCCTAAGATCAGCCGATGGTTGTGTGGGGGAAAATGGGTAGTAGTTGGGGCAAGAGATCTCTAAGTTTGTCTGCAACAGTACTAGGTGCCGTGCCTGTAAAAAAGGGAGTTCAGTAGAAGTTTCGGATCCTTATCCTTGACCGATTTTAACGAGATCGGAAGAAATAACTCCTAAGCATCAAAGGAAACCACGCCATGCTCCATTAAAATCGAAAACTCTTACAAAACGTCACCCTCATATATACAGTAGGAGCTGAATTTACACATCTTACCCGCACGTTCAATGTATACAATAAGCCTCATAAAGAAACACACGGTATGTTTAGAAACTTATATTTATTCCCCTTTCTCTTAATGGGATGAATATAACTATCTTACCGTTGAGTGGCATCAATGCCAAGCAGCAGATCACTGGGAATCAAAGAAATTTTGTAAAAATACCAAAAGGAAGAAAGTTGCTTTAAATTGAAATCTTTTCATAAAGAGCAAAAAACTTTCGTAAATGCGTATTTTAACTTATCGATCATACAGCAATTATCTTATCTAAATTTCCATCGGCTTGCGTTTTTAAGTTACTACTTTGACCGGCTACCCAAAACACGAAATTTTCATCCTACTCAACATTCTTAATTATTTATTTTAAAATTCGCATAACAACAAATTATAAAATATCGAAATGATTTTGTACGTTACCAATACAAAACGTGTTCCGAGTTCACAAGGATCATTGATAGTAACTACTTTATTTATTTATTTACTATTTACGTAGTGCTTAAGCCACTTACATACAGAGCGTTTCAAAACAACACCGACAACGTTGAGGAGGTGATTCCTGACACCAAGACAAGACAAGAAGTATAGACAAACCTGGGTGCACAAATGATTTATTTCGGAGTTATAGGCTGACGAAAACATGAAAAAATGAAATTTAAAGGTCCATAGCTCCAAAACTATGGAATCTACCGTAGTCGAGTCAAGACTTCATTTAGGAACTAGTGTGTGCCCTATCCAAATATCCATGTTCCAGAATCCTACAATTTTTATAGAGGCAGTTGGTGAGTACTTCAAATTATATGCCTGTAGCCAAAACTCACTCTATAAATGTTGTTGCGTGAGAATTCTGAAACATGTATTTTTGGATAGCGCAAATATTAGTTCCTAAGTGAAGTCGTGACCCGACTACGATAGGTCCCATAGTTTTTGATCCATGGACCTTAAAAGTTTATTTTTTTATGTTTTCATCAGCCTATTACTTCGAAAGAAAGCATTTGTGCACCCAGGTTGGTATATAGTTTTTGTCTTATCTTGGTGTAAGGAATCACCTCCCAAACTTTGTCTGTGTTGTTTTGAAACACCCTGTATAATAATGATAATGGAAGGATTGACAACATAAAGAGAATGGGAGAAAACTGAACAACCCCTAAAGAAGAGCAACGCCATATTCACAATTACGGATTTGCAATACATTCAGTCCAACAACACCAGTTCCTAGGATCAAGACAAATAATTCTGATCAATAGCACACCCTGCAAACTACCCCACTCACTGAGCACAATATACCAATACAACTTCTCACTATGATTACATAAAACAAGATTATAGATTGTTCGTTTTTTTTTCTTCTTTGTACAGACCAAGATATTATGAACAAACAATAATAAATAAATATGAAATTATAATAAACATGATACTTTTTTTTTTTTTTTTTTTTTTTTTTTTTGCCAAAGTTAAAAAGTTCTGCTGTTAAACATATCAACAGATACAGTATATATAAATATAAAGCCAAGTACTATTTTACATTTTGTGTAACTGTACTTACCTCTTCAACGTGTGTCTGCATATTGTACGGAGTAGGGAAGTTTCTCAAGCAATATTTACACTGCGTAAGATCACCTAATTCTATGTTAAAACTGTTGTCATTTTGGGCATGCATTATTAAATGCTTCATCAACAATATGTTGTTTGTAAAATTTTTACGGCACACAGAGCACTGAAAAAAAAAAAAAAGTACATAAATGAATATATTAAAGTTAACAAAACGAGAGTTCAATGCAACTGAATACTGAACACTGAGTACGTACAATAAACTTTAGGTAACAACAGACAATCGATGAAGATTAATCCTTGGAGACCAAAGATATAAATTTTACTTAAATGTCCAAGATGGGGTCAATTTAACTCCATAGATTTTTTGTGACTCTAAGGCCAGCCAAGAGATCAAATGATATTCTATTGTTACAATACAAGCAATGAACATTATTGTAAAGAGGAAAATGTACCACATAAGAGAAACTAACAAAATGAAGTTGGCGCCAAAACTCGCTTCCACGAAAATGCCATGCCCTAAGCGCCATCTACATTTGGCGGAATGAGAAATTTTTCTTCCCTCCTCTCGGAATATGACTGAAAACTCTTTATTCCATAATTGACCAAAATGGGGTCATTTTGACCCCATTTTCCATTTCTGTAAATAAAAAGACAAATTAGACTATGCGATACTTGTTAAGTATACAAAATTATTCAAGAGACTCTTACAGAAGCATTCCTAGAAGACCAGTTCAGCATATATTTTTTTAATGCAATAAAAAATAGAAGATGTCTCGCTGGGGTCAAATTGACCCCATCTTAGTACTCCAAGGGTTAAGCTACGCTTCAAAAAATACACAGGTTTCGATCGATCTGTAATTCTAAGGTGGCATCCCATTCTCTCCGGTGATGATATTATTGAAGTTACATACTTTTGTACACTTATCTTTATCTGTAAAAGAAAGTAGTCCTGATTGACTGACTGATCAATGCTAGGGCAACACTTAAGATAAATTTGAAATTTGGACAGGGAGTAAGATTTGTGATGTAAAGTCTCTCTAAGAAAAGGATTTCTGGAAATTCGGCAGTGAAGAGGGGGGAAGGGGTGGCGATTATTATCTAAAAATGGCCATATCTTGGAATCTCTGAAGGTAAGAGACGTAAAATTTGATACATGGACTTCTCATTTAAAATAATTACACACGTTTCAGCGATTTTTTTCTTCTTTTAATATTTGACGTAGAAGGGAAGAAAAGAAGTGAGAAAGGAATAGAAATGGGAATTACAATTATTATAAGATGACCATATCTCGGAATCGTTTAAGGTTAGATTCATAGAATGCGGTTTTTGGAATTCTTACTTTTTAAACAATTAGACACGTATTTCACTGTTGTTTTGACATTTGCTCTACAAGGAAAGATTAGGATTAGGAATTAGATTTCTGGGCTTTCGGCATCTATGGTCATATTAGCAAATCACACACATATGACGGATGATGTCCCTAGGCGATTACACTGCCCGGGAAACTGGAGAGGAAGAAAGGAATGGGGAAAGAAGGAAACGGCCTGCGACTATTATGTTAGGTACCATCCCAGTATCTGTCTGGCGTGAAAGGAAAACTCAGAATGAATGGCCTCAAAAAGCTGTTACACTTTTTCGACCGAATGTCCCCACCGGGAACTGAACCCGGGACTGCTAGCGACTACGCTACACGGGCCACCTTAGAAGGGAAGAAAACAAGCTGGAAGAAAAAGCGTAGGGTTACAATTGTTGTAACTGGATGGCCCTATCTTGGAATTCGTTAAGGTTAGAGATATGCAATTTGGTATTTAGATTTACTATGTAAAATAATTAAAGGCGTGTTTAAGTGTTTTTGATATTTCCTCTACAGGGGGGAGGGGGAGGGAGAGAAAAGAATCGATGTTGTAACTGTTAAAATAAGATGGCTATTATCTCGAAATCTCTTAAGGTTAAAAGCATTAAAATTGGTATTTAGGCCTTCAACTTAAAATAATTAAAGATGTGTTTCAGTGTTTTTATATGTTGCCTTCAGAAGGGAAGAAAAAAGTGGGGTTATAATTATAAGAATAACATGACCATATCTCTAAATCGCTAATAAAAGAAATGTTTCGGCATTTTTTGATGTTTCCGTTAAAAAGGAAGAAAAATGGTAGAGGTTGCAACTGTTACAATAAAATGGCCATATCTCGAAATCTCTTAAGATTAGAGATAAGTTAGGGATATAAGAGCGAAGTTCCCAGCTAACCAACGGCTAGTATATTTTATAAATATATGCTGATAAATATAACAAAAATCAACGATAAAATTATAATTACAACAGCAACAAAGTATATGTACGAAATTTATTCAACAGAATAATTTATATTAAATAGAAAAGCCACCTACTTCTGCTAATTATGTTCTCCTCTAAACCTACTCCATTCTTCTTTTACACCTACGTAATATCTTGCCACTGATTTATCCGACTATTCTTGTAGTGAATTTTAGTCATGAAGAATAACATTAACGGAAACGACTTAAGTTGTAATGATTTCAGCACACATTCATTTTCAAAATGTATCTGTTTAAATTACTGTAAGAAATACTACAAAAATCTCCACCTGTAATTTGAACAAGTCGTGAATGACATAACTGATTTCGTTACTTCCACTGTCAGCAGAACTGTACAGTAACGAAGGATAACTTGGTTTCCTTAGCAACTTTTCACGTAGATATATTTCCTTGCACATTACACTAATCCATTTATTCTACAAACAAAAAATACTAATTCTCGCTGTAATGAGTATTGATTTCTGTGTCGTATATTTATATGGAACAAAAAAAGTAGTGTAGAGGTACGTCAAATGATCTATCCGTATTAATACCAAACTTCAAAAGTGTTACCCTCCTAGGAGGGAAAACTAAGCTTTACATATAATTGACTTATTTCCATGTTCTTTAGTTACGTCCTCGAAAATGGATTAGAAAAGACGGCCACAATTCATCAAACAACGGGCACATGCTTCATTTGTTTCGAAGAGAATCTTGGCATTCATTTTCATTTTATATGTAACAAAACTCTCGTTAATCTGAACGGATTGAATAATTGCTTGTTAGCTTCTCTTCAGATAAACAGCAAGCACTCACCTCTGTATTATTTGTGTGATATGTATTCTATAGCGCCCGTTACCAAGTATCTTAGTGTAGTTTATTATCTATTATTACGTTTTACATTCGCACTAGCCCATTGTGTAGACGACGGATTCTAATTATTGAATCAATTACAATCAAAATATATATCGTAACATATCTCTTTGCTATGGCAACATTACATATAATCAAGATTTCTCTTCTTACCATTTAGAGCATGTTCACCTACCAAAATTATATCTTATCGTTTTATAAATGGCTCCAGAATGATGAGGGGACTTTGTTTGGAATACTCTGTAATACAAGGTCAACAGCGCTGCCAACTCAATATACAGATTTATTTTTTCAAACGTCATTAATTACAAATTTCAAATCTACATGTAAAAGGAAAACAAACAATAGCATACTCGTTATGCAGTGTTGGCAAACTAAGGATGCTACAATATCACAAACATCCAAATTTTGGTAGCCTGTACAATTGTAATAACGCAAATGAGACAGATGGGGCAATATACATCCAAACTATTTTAGTGTCTAATACTACTATCATGATACGACGGTTTTCCAATTAATATGAAAAAAAGTAACAAAGGATTAAAAATTTAACTTTTTTCAAAAGCATTTATTTCGAAAAACGTTTAGGTAATTACCTCATCCAATTGCGTAAATGGTTTTAAATGCACATGAAGATGACAACGCTGTTTACAGCACCCTATCTCAACCCGTTCTGGATATAAACTTAAAAGTTTGCAACACTGCTTAACACTATATAATTCCGAAAACTTACAGTAATAACCAAACTGGTAATATTACAGTAGCAAAGTGAATCAAAACTGATTTTAGAAAGTTCCCACAAATACGCCACTTTAAGCAATATATCAAATTGCTGTAAACGGCTTTATTATCAATATGTCTACTGAAAACTATGTATGTAATTCGGTGTGATACTTATCTATTACGTTTAGCTTTTCACATATAGCTAGTTTACGAATTTGGAAGCTTTGGTGTTCCAGACTGTCTCATTTAGAAAGCGTTTCGAACGATGAATCCCTTCTGTATGAGGTCCAAAATTATCGCTCGAATTCTGTATGAGTTCTGGCTCGACGACTTCACTCAATTATTCTTCCATTCATTTCAGCTTCAGGCGAAGATGCCGTCATTGGGTCACTAAGTTCGAGATTTAAATCGAAGTTGAGAAAGTTTACACGAAAGCGAAGTCAAGTAACTGGGGATACCATAGCCAAAATGAAAAAGCTGTACCATGTCGAACGTTAATATCCATCAAGACATTATTACTTGTCAATTAGACCGTATGACTTCTTGACTCGACCAGAGTTGGCTTGAAAAGCAGTCGTGATTTTATCCCAGAAATGACCGAAGGCTAATTGGTTCACAACTTGGATTTATTAAAAAATAATAATGAATAAGATTACATGAGAAATTACAACAGTACATAGTATAGGTATACTGATGTACAGGGCACAAAATTTAAGGTCGCCAGGTCACCATTGGCGACTAGAAATTTAGAGCTGAGACCAGTTTTCAGTAGGAATGGTTCACATGTAGGCTATATGAATTATCCAATTCAAAATTGATTATCCTGACTCAAATTGTCTGGTTTTGAAATTGTATGCCCAGGTGTAATCTCTTTCTTTGTCAAACCAAAGGCCGTGGTGGGAGCTCTCATAATTTGTACTTGAGAGATATTGGCAACCATCATTTCTGGATTGGCGAGTGCGTCTGATTTTGAAATTTAGCGCCCTGCGATGTACATTAACTAGCAGATGAAGACCGTTTTAATAAATTGATCATATCAGAAGTCGAAACAACTGCTGTAATCGCTTTTTTGTCGACAGGATAAGGTTAAATTCTTAAAAAATGAAGTGTGTTTCCTTTTACGTCAGCGACTAAGAAATCAGAGCGAAATAACAACGTTGAACCATTCTTCGACCGAAAGAATCCGAAATCAATTAGAAATGAGCCACGATTTTAAAAGTTATAGATTAAAAAGTTCAGGTCGTCGAGGCTGTTTGAGACTAAGTTAGAAGTGTCTCTAAGTTTAGTCTCACATCTTCTACGTCCTATCGCTGTCTATCATGCCTTGCAAAAACTGACTGAGTCGTTAGCCATTACCTGAGCAGTGAAACGAACAACGCGGCGCTCCGCATAGCACAAATGTTCCGACTTAATCGCGAGCTCATTTCCTGTAGTATTTACATCATTTCACTTCCGGAAGTGAGCCGGAGTGATTTTGCTTGTGAGAATTATTTCTCTTAGCCTGAGATAGAGCGCTGGAAAAGAGTAGCGGGACAGACCCCTCCATTCTTTGTTCCTCGAAGTGATGTGTGGGAGAATCTATAATTCTATTTATGTCAACGATGCCGGATCTAGCAGAAAGTATGTCTTTTGCGTTACTTTATTTTTTCTTACATTATACAATACATTTTCTTACACAATACATTACATTTCTTTCTTTCTTCTCTTACACTTTTTTTCTTGCATCCTTACGACGCCTACGCAATGAATTAGAATTCTTTTTAAATATCTTTTTTCTTTGTTTCTTTTATTTTTGTAGCTTACTATACAGTATTTATTTGCTTTGTATAATTTTTATTTGCATTTCCTTGGACTCCATTCTACTGTAGTCACCGTAAGTCGCAAAAGATGAATAGCTCGAGACATACTTCGGCGTGCATTGTTTCTTCAATACAATCGTTCAACCAATATGATTTCATAGAGTCCCTCCACAAGTTCTCCCTTTCATCCAGTAGCAAACGCTACGATATAAATACTACTTTTCAAACAGAAGGAAATACCGGCACCAGGAATATCAAGCAGATCGTGAGTAACGTATCTAAGCACTTTATCGAAATAAAACCCTTTGAAAGAAGTCAAATTTTTCAATTCCTTGTAACTCAGTTTCTACTTCTTCAAAATACATCATATAATGACCGAAGCATTCAACATTACACTACTTTGGATGTGCATTACCCCGTCCATCTCACTTGCGTAATTAATGTTGTAGAATCCTCCAAAATTTGCTTGTTTTTCGATGTTTGTGATACTGTAGCATTCTTAATTTGCGACACTGCATGACAAGTTTGGTATTATATGTTTTTCTTTTACATGCACATTTGAAATGTATAATAACCTGACGTAGTGTCATTTGAAAAAAATCAACTTTATATTAGGTTGGCAACACCGTTAACCCTGGAGTATCACAGCGTATCCTAATCAATGCTCCCCTGCCGGTATTTGCATGGTACAAAATTTTAGCATGTTTTGACCATTAGAATAGTAGTCACAAGGGCGTATAAAGTTAAATTATCCACATTGTATATTATAAGAATCTTTTATAATAAACAATTTCTTAATTGTATAATTATTTTCATTCTATTTCTTTATTACTTCATTATATAGATATATAAACTGAACTAATGATACGTGCACGGAAATAAATAAATAAATATACAGAGTGGTCTAAAAAATATCCCCACTCATAATCTGAGTAGATTTTAAGGAAAATAGTAAATTAATCATTTCTAACTTTCCAGAGACGCTAGAGTTTACATTAGTGAAGACTAATCGTTTACTGATTCTTGTAAAGAATTTCAATTATATGTATCCTTTTACATACATTTCTGAATATAATCGGTAAACGAATGCACTTTTCCGGTTAGTATATTTGCATGAGGAAAATTCTCAGACACTGTATAAATATTTTTATTCCTTCTAGTCTGTGGTTTGAAACATTTTCTTTGTGGTTATGTAGTTTGCGATAAACATTAGATTCTTTCCTATGTAAATGATCTTTCCTTTGTTTGATTCCGTTTGCCTTTCACCAGATGCACTGCAATTTATTTTCCAGTATGTTATCAGTCATTCATACCGCTCTTTCAAACGTGTTCACCGTGTTTTGTTGAAAGTATGTTTTTATTTATTATTATTATTATTATTATTTATTTGGTACATTAAATGCTACGTACTGTTTGTCATCGTCTAATTAAAATTTTGAACAGCGTTAAAAGAATGGGAAAAGGAAAGATACGGCACCAAGAAAGCTAGGTCAAGTTGTAGCTTAGGGTGGATCGAAAAAAATCAAAAGTCGTCCAATTAAATAGCACTAGGTGTCAAAAGTTGTGTATTGACTGTATAACATTCGTGACTTTTTTCATAATTTTTGTACTTCACCTTCATTCCCCGCAACATCCTCAAAATTTTGCACTTTTTATGAAAATTTGAATTCTTTGAAAATATTTTTTTTTTAATTGTCCAATGAAATAGAACTAGGTGTCGAAAGTTGGATAATGACTACACTGACTACACCATTTACGATTTTTGAAATAATTTACATATTCATTCCCCGCAAGAGCCTGAAATTTTGCGGTTTTTATCGTAAAGATTGAAATTCTACTTAAAATATTAAGTTTTAAAATCCGTCAAATCACTTCCCACTTGCTTAAGAAAGAGTTGTGTTCACTACCATAACACCTATGGTTTTGAAATAATTTTTGTACTTTGTCTCATTACCTGTAGAGGCCTTAAAATTTTGGAATTTATACAGTAAATATCAAAATTCATTGAAGACACTGACAATTTTCAAGGATAGTCAAGTAATATCCTATTAAATTTCAAGCCTTGTGCATGACTAGCATAATTTCGATGATTTTTAAAAATATTTTTCCTTCATATTCGTTACCTCCAACAAGTCAATATCTAAAAATACATTCAGCATAATATTGAGATATATTATGTAAAGTTAATAATTTTGCATTGAAATAATTTTTGATATGCACCTCTTTGCTGGTTCCCAGAAGCACCCAGAACTCAGGACGAGGAGGTGGCTGCATATAGACTTCCGCCCATCCTCCCATTTCATCCGCCCTATTTTTGGAAATTATCTCTTTAACTCGTTGGGTTTCGAATGTGGGCACAATTGGCATATCCAAAAGTCTTGCTCTGATAAATCCATCTCGAGCTAAGACACCACACACTTCAGACGAAACTTCGGTAACAGTTTTAACGCACTTTTTGACTGCTTGGGTATGACATGGAAAGTGGAAAACAGGCGGAAGGACAGATGAACCTTCTGTTACACATTTCTGTACACTCTGACATTACTTATTAACATAGTCGCCTTACAAGTTTAGGCATTTATTACAGCGATGAACAAGCTTAAGAAGTATTCCTGCACGCCAATCTGAAGATCTGTGCCGTCATCAAAGCGCTGCGTTGCTAGGAAGTTTTCATATGGGGAAACAAGTGATAGTCAATTGGTGCGAGATCCGGGCTATATGGGGATGGTCGGGAACCTCCGAATGATAGGCCTGTACAAGAGTTTTTAAATCTGCTTGGCCGAGTGCGGAGTGTTGTGAAAAAATGACACGACTTTTGAACTCAGTTATCCTTGGTACTTTGTTTTGAATTGTTCTTTGTAACTTCTGTAATATTTCACAGAACTTTTAAGCAGTAATTGCACGGCGTTCCAAAAGTTCACTAGTTGTACACCTTTCTCATTCCAAAACACAGTAGCCTTTAAGTTTTCTTACAGACATGTTTGCAAGCATTTTTATTGGGGTGGGAGGGGACAGGTGTCTCAGCACCAGTAATGATGGGATTAATAAAGTAATTGCCGTATTTGTTATAGACCTCACGGAGTTTCGACGTGGATGAGTTTCGTGTTTCTATCTCAAAATTTTCGGAATCCATCTTGGATAAAATTTATATATATTAACTTTTGGGTCACAACTTCTTTCAATAAACTGGGAATTTTGCGGTAACTCGAACGAGAACCCGGTGATTTGCACAAATTTTGCCACTGATTTTTGTGACCAGTTTATCTGTGCGGCCATCTTTAAACATGAGGAACCAATGCCTCATTCCACTTTCATTCATTACATCATTACCGTAAATTACACACAGTTGTCATGGTTTAGTGTTTTTCACCCCCTCCCCTCCCAAAAAAAAAATATCGTATGACTGAGTTCACTTCAAACTGGCGAAATTTTCAATCGGAACACTCACATTAACAATATATTATGAAGGGAGCAGAAGCAACACGAACTTCAACATCCACAGCTGGATGAGCACTAAACGGATGGAAGTTCCTGTACAAAATGGCAGCACTTGCCCCGCTTCTAGCGGCACCCGCCGAAATATGAGTGACTGTCTGGAGATCCTTCGTATATGTTAACCATTATGTACACTTTTTGCTAGTGAGTATACGCAATAGATATAGAAGTCAAAACAATGACATTATTCTTTGTCTTTTAGTAAACAAAAAGAATGATAAAATAAGTAGAAGGAACTTTTACTATTACTGTTGTCCGTATGAAGATGATGTTGGAAATGCACTGGTTCTACTTTTGCTAAGGAAAAAAATAATAATTCCATTCCTTACGATGATTTTTTTTTGTGGGATCGAATACAGAACCTTACTTAGTGCTAGTGCATTTAACCTCTGCATTTGCTTAATTTTTTCCAGCACCAAGAATGCACTCATCCTAAATACATATTTTAATTATTAACAAAATAGTTTTAAATCTTTGTACGGATTGGTTACATTTTTCTTATACAATAGAACTGTTATTAAGCTATTTAAGGGCTTGGTACACAAAGGGAGCAAACTTCATTCAGACACGAACTATTTATGCTGCGTTGAAAAATCTGTTGTTACTTGAAACAAAATGGAAGCAAGAGCTCCTCGTGGCTATGTAGATAGCGTACGACATTAGAATGGGAAACCGGGTTTGATTCCCAACGGAAGCTCATGTTAAGCTCTACATCTCATACAGCCTCGCTGCTGGACGGGACGCTAAACTAAAATTCAATTAAATCCAAAAAAGAAGCAAATTCATTTAACAATTGCAATATGAGAACTAATACTTGGAGTTCCCTGTCTTCTGTGCAATGTGAAACTCGAGCAAAAAATCTAACCTAAACAGGGAGACAAATAGTAAATTTTGTTTTCTTTGTATAAGAATAAATAGCTCAAACTTCAATACATACTCTTATTTTATCTATCTATCTATCTATCTATCTATCTATCTATCTATATATATATATATATATATATATATATATATATATATATATATATATATAATGTATTTGGTCTAGGAATTAATTCGTGCGGTTGGTACGCACACATTGAAGCTGTAGTACAAACACAAAATACATAAATACCTTAAGAAAAATATTGTCCATCGCTAGCCACCACTTTCGCCCATCTGTCAGGCAATGTACGGATTCCGTGGCGAAAGAAGTCCTCATCCTTGGAAGCGATCCAGCCAGAGACCCATGTTTCGATATCTTCTGAAGAAGTAAACCGCTGTCCAATCAAATCGTTGTTCATGCAATCGAACAAGTAGTAGTCCGAAGGAGCAACGTCTGGTGAATACGGCGGGTGGGGTAAAACTTCCCATCCGACATTTTCTAAATAGGTTTTGACCGGTTTTGCGACATGTGGGCGAGCGTTATCATGTTGAACAATAAGTTTATCATGTCTGTTTTCCCATTCTGGTCGTGTTCTGGCCAGAGCTTGCTTCAAACGCATTAATTGTCGTCGATAACGTTCTCCATTCATAGTTTCACCCGGTTGCAGCAGCTCATAGTACACCACACCTTTCATATCCCACCATATGCACAGCATGACCTTTGCACAGTGAATATCTCGTTTTGGTTGTGATGGACCTGGTTTCACCCAGGCCTTTTTTCGTTTAGGGTTCTCGTAATGGATCCACTTCTCATCACCCGTAATAATTCGATGCAGAAACTCCTTTCTGCTCTGTCGTTGAAGCAGCAATTCGCAAATGGTTTTTCGTCTTTCAACGTCTCTGTCTTTCAATTCATGTGGAACCCAATGTGACATCTTTTGAATCATTCCCATGGCTTTCAAGCGTTTGGAGACTGTTGTTTGATCAACGCCTAATGCTGCTGCAAGTTGTTCCTGCGTTTGACACGAATCCTGCTCGAGCAATGCTGTCAATTCTTCGTCTTGAAATTTTTTGGCTGTCCAGCTCGCTCTTGGTCTGCCAAGCCGAAATCACCACTTCTAAACCGTGCAAACCACTTCTGACACGTTCGCTCAGCTAGAGCATGGTCACCATACACTTCCACCAAAATACGATGACTTTCAGTCGCACTTTTCTGCATGTTAAAGTAATGCAGCAGGACACCCCGCAAAAACACTTTATCAGGCACAAATTGCGCCATGTTCACTTAACTACAAACTGGTGTTGTTGACGCTTTAATCCACTGCCCTATACTACGAACGATACGCGATGACAGGGGTTTGCAACACATGTGTGGATACACGGAACTGTGGGACGCTCCGTTCGTTGCGCCATCTCTTGTCCACCCGCACGAATTAATTCCTAGATCAAATATATATAAAATGTATATATGTATGCAATGAATCCTTTCTACAACCAACTCTTTGTAAGACTGTACAGCAATATTTTATATATACCAGGGCTCATAGTGGTCTGGTCTGTTGTAAATAGTTGAAAAGTGACCAAAAGCACACGAAAAAGTAACCAAAATCTTATCACGCTCCTTTTTTCCTTTGTGTCAATTTCTTCATCACCTCTCTATTTGCCAGTGTTGGGCAAATTTCAATTGAATTAACAATTAACAATTAATTTGTAAATTTAATTGTTAATTGCAATTAACAATTGAAATAAGTAATGGTTAATTGTTAATTGCAGTTGGCCATTGAAAAAGGAGAATCAATTGCAATTGATCAATTGATTGAAAGTAATTGCAGTGGAAAGTAATTGCAATTGAATTCTGTAATTCAATTGCAATTGAAATTAATTGGCAATTGATTCAATTGCAATTGATTTCCACAGCAATTACTTTCAATTGATTGATCAATTGCAATTGATTTTCACTGATTAATTTTCAACACAGTAGTTCAGAGAGGGCGTGAGGCAATGAAAACTTTAGCCACGACCAATTGACTCACCATCCGTCGTGACCCACGACCCACCGTGACCCACTCTGACCCACCACCCACCATAAACCACTCTTACCCACTGTGACCCACCAAAACCCATTGTCATCAACTCTGACCCATGATTCACGACCTCTTCTCTACTGACTAAAGAGTTTAAACTTGTAATAAAACAAGCCTATAAAATTATCACTCATCGGAGTTTGAATTTCTACGATCAATCGCTCAAGCACCGCACTAATACAATAACGGCGGATCTGACCTTTCTAATATAAATAAAATAGTTTGTTCGTGTGTCTGTCTGTCTATCTTTGTGCAGCCTGTGGACGATACGAGTGGACCGAAACTTTTCAAAATTTGGTCACGGGTAGCTTGGTCTAGGCCCCAGACCAAGACGAAGAGTTTTTTTTTTTAATTCCTTACCAGGGGGTCTCCAGGGGACGCTTACCGGGACCGGCCTGGGGACCAGAAAAGTCGACCGAGAGTTACCAAATTTTGGTCAAAGATACCTTGGTCCAGGTCCCACACCAAGGCAAAGCGTTTTCAACAAAGAGCTCCTCCGTGGCTAAGCGGTTAGCGTACGCGCCTTTGGCGCGGGAGATCCGGGTTCGATTCCCGGCGGGAGCTCATGTGGTTCGGATTCCACGTTAATCAGTAGGTCCACGTCTCATATAGCCTCGCTGCTGAACGGGACGATAAACTTAAAATCAACTCAACGTTTTCAACAAAATTCGAACCAGGGGGTCTCAGGGGGGCGTTTACCGGGACATGTAAAAGTAGAACGATATCAGTGTCGATTTCATAGTTTTCGCGGTCGCTGAGATCCATGGTGAAACTCCGATCGCATTAACTTCCAAATTCACCGTGTTCGGCTGCAGGCCGTGGGTCAACGGGGGGATACCGAAACGTAAAAGTAATCCAAAATGACCGATATTAGTGTCAAATCCATAGTTTTCGCGGTTGCTGATATCAATGACGACACTACCATTAGCGATGACTTTCAAATTCATTCACCGTTGTATGCGGGCCTTGGGTCACCAGAGGGGGGAATTCCGAGACATGTAAAAATAATCGAAAATGACCGATATTAATGTCAAATCCATAGTTTTCGAGATAGCTGAGCTCAATGGTGAAACTCAAGACCACGTTTACTTTCATATTTAGCCCCCATCAGCTAAGAAAGGGGGGCATTATAAAGGGGATCACGAGACATGTAAAAATAATCCACAATGACCGATGTCAAATCCGTAGTTTTCGCGGTGGCTGAGATCAATGGTGATACTTTCATTAGCGATGATTTTCAAATTTAGCCACCATTGTATGCGGGCCGGGAGTCACCGGGGGTGGGGAATTGCGAGACATGTAAAAATAATGGAAAGTGACCGATATTAGTGTCAAATCCATAGTTTTCGCTGTCGCTGAGATGAATGGTGATAATTCCACAGGCGTTGACTTCCAAATACAGCCCCCATCGGCTGTGGGCCAGAGGCATTTTTTTTTTTTTTTTAATTGGAACCAGAGGATTATAGGGACTTTTACCGGCATATGTAAAAAGTAGTAGAAAATGGCAGATGCTAGTGTCACATTCATAGTTTTCGCGGTATTGGTTGGGGGTTGGTGGGGGTCAGAGGAGATTTTTTCACAATACGAACCAAGGGGGTCTAAGGGGTGGTTCACCGGGACATGTAAAAGTAGTAGAATTTGTGTCGAATCCATATTTATTGGGGTTGCTCAGACGTATAGTGACCCCCGATAGTGTATACGTTCAAATTCAGCCCCCATCGGCCTTCCCAATGAAAACACATGTACGTTGTTGGATATATATTCACACAAAATATATCCAATTTTAGAAATGTTTCTTAATTGTTCTCCCGTTGTTCAGTTCGTTTACATTGATATTTTATCTGATCCATGCGAAGAACGGGCATAACAGCTAGTACGAAATGGTAAAGTGTTTGTTATGGAACAAATTACAATGAATTCAATTATATAGATAATAATTATAATTAATAATTATTTCCTTGTTGAATTATAGATACTTTTCAGTGGAAACCTGAATAAAATTTAAAAGTCCCAAATCAACGTAAAGGAAAAATGTATAAAATTTTCCATATAATTAAGCTTACAAACTTAAATGGAAATTTAGCTTAATTACATGGAAATTTTTTGTGTCGTTTTGTGCGCCTATTTCCTAGTTTTCTGTGTCACCGGAAATGGGTCAATGTTATCCTACAAATATGGTGGAACAAGTTAGTGCTGTTCCGTCAGGAACGATTTCCAGGTCGTTTCCTTCACAGCATCTTGTGCGTGTTTTCTACCGTTTTGTAAACCTATTTCCACGTTTTGTGAATCAATGGTAGTGGGTCAAAATGGGCATTCAATGTGGGAAGAAAAATGATCCACTCTCCCACCAGTATCGAATTTCAAGGTCGCTTTTTCGCATTGTTTAGTGCATGTTTTTACCGTTACTGCGCATATTTTCACGTTTTGTAGGCCAACGAAAGTGGGTCAAAGACGATCTACAAATATGGCAGAAAAAGACATATCCATTCCACTTTCAAGGTCCATTTTGACCCTCTCCCACTGATGCACAAAGCGACACAAATCATGCAAAAAAAAAAAAAAAAAAAAAAAAAAGTGAAGAAAACGACCTCGACATTCGATGATGACGGAACAGCATTAAGTTATTCCGCTATACTTGTAGGCCATTTTGACCCATTTTTGTTGTCGCACTAAAGTAGAAATAGGAGCACAAAACAGTACAAAGCAGGCACTATACGATGCGAAAGAAACGAAATGAAATGAAATCTTTGAGTTTTACGTCCCACGGTTATGCCGGTTAGGCTAAAGGAGACGGTGATGATGAGTAATGAATGAAATGGTGGAATGAAGAAAGTGGGAGGAAACGGGAGAACCCCGAGAAAACCCACGCACACGGTGTTTGTCCACCACAAAGTTCACTTGGCGGGGGCTGGGATCGAACCCGGGAACCCTAGCACCAGAGGTGAACGCTCTACCACTGAGCGAAAGAAACGACCTCCAAATTCGATAGTGGCGGAACAATGGCTCTATTTCCTCACACATTGATCGACCATTTTGACGCATTTCTGGTGATGCTCAAAACGTGGAAGTAGGCGAACAGAACTGTACAAAATACACACTAAACGATGCGAAAGAACCAACCCCGAACAGTGAGCCATTTAACTCCCACTTTAAAGGCCTGTTTAACTCACTTAAGGTGACGCACAAGACGAGGAAGTAGGTACAGAAAACTTTTTTAAAAAATAGGCACTAAACGATGCAAAAGAAACGACCTAGAAATTCGATAGTGTCGGAACATTGGGTCATTTTGGTCACACTTTGGAGGCCCATTTTGACACACTTCTGGTGACGCGCAAAACGTGGAAATGGGGGCACGAAACAGCACGAAAATTCAGTAGTCGATGCAAAAGGAAGGACCTCGAAATTCGGTAGTGGCGGAGAAGTGGGTCATTTTCGTCCCACCTTCGAGGCCCATTTTGACAGTCTTCCAGTGACGCACAAAACGTCGAAATAGGCGCACAAAAGGGTACGCGGTGTGAAATTAACGACCTTGAAATTCGATAGTGGCGGAACATTGGGTCATTTTCGTCCCATCTTGGAAGCCCATTTTGACCCACATCTGGTGACACACAAAACGTGGAAATGGGGGCATGAAACAGCACGAAAATTCAGTAGTCGATGCAAAAGGAAGGATCTCGAAATTCGGTAGTGGCGGAGAAGTGGGTCATTTTCGTCCCACCTTCGAGGCCCATTTTGACCGTCTTCCAGTGACGCACAAAACGTCGAAATAGGCGCACAAAAGGGTACGCGGTGTGAAATTAACGACCTTGAAATTCGATAGTAGCGGAACTCTTAGTCATTTTCGTTCCATCTTGGAAGCCCATTTTGACCCACTTCTGGTGACGCACAAAACGGCACAAAACGATGTGAAGGAAACGACCTCGAAATTCATTGGTGGCGGAAGAGCAATAATTTGTTCCGTCATATTTGTAGGCCCATTTTGACCCACTTCCGGTGATGCACAAAATGTGGGAATAGGCGCACAAAGCGACACAAAACACGCACAAAAGATGCAAAACAAAGTATCTCGAAATTCGTTGGTGGTGGAACAAGTTAATGACGCCGTGAGCACCAATATAAGTATATACTGTAGTTCTTACCAGGGGGCGCGGTGGGTCAGTGGTAGAACGTTCACCTCCGGTGCTTGAGGTCCCTGGTTCGATCCCAGCTCGCGCAGTTTGGACTTTGTGGTAAACAAACACCGTGCTCGTGGATTTTCTCGGGGTTCTCCCGTTTCCTCCCACTTTCTTCATTTCATTCATTTCCCATCATCACCGTCTCCTTTAGTCTAACCGGCATAAGCGTGGGACGTAAAACTAAAGATTTCATATAATTTTTTGTAGTTCTTACCATCAAAGCTGAGAACTGCACGGTTCAATTTTTTAGTCAAAGTAGAAGCCCAACCGGAATAGTGATGTCAACCAGCCCGGCTCGGTTCAACTGAGCGTATAGCTTGAGCTGGCTTGGTTGGGATTACCCACCGACTGGGCTCAATTGAGCCAATGTCTTGAACCGGCTCAGTAAAGGCGAGTTATCGACTCGGCTCGATTGGAGCCAATGGCTCGAACCAGCTCCGTTGAAACGAGTCCATAGGCTGGGTTCGAGTTAGCTTAACTGAGCCAATGGCTCGAACCGGCTCGGTTGGGGTAAGCAATCAGCTCGGTTCGGTTCGGCTCGTGTGAGCCTTCGGCTCGAGCTGGCTCTGTTGGATGAGCTGTTGGCTCGGCTCACTTCTCGGTTCGGCTCGATAAGTGAATGAGCTGTGAGTGAGCCGCTTGAGTCGTTGACAACCCTAAACCCGGGTCGAGCAGTTTTAAACATGTTTGGCTAGAGTCCCATAACTTCTAACAATTTTTGGCTCGAGCCCGAATACTTGCTCCTCCTGAACAAGCCAAGAACCTCGTGACCGATGTCCTTGCCTCCTGAAGATTTCTTGACTACCGAGATCGACAGTTAACTAATTTTTAGTATTCCGATACAAACCGCCTATATTCCATGTTTATACAAGTACACGGTGTTATAATAATAATTAGTTATAGTAGTAGTAGTAGTATCATTGATAATTATATTGTCTATGTAGGATACTTGAAGATAGTAGTACTTGGAACTACACAAAGGATTTAGCTCGAATTGGCTCGACTCGACTGGAAACTCGATCCGAATTCGAGTCGAGTTGGGGGAAATTTTTCGAGCCGAGATGTCGAGTCGAACTCAAAGATGTCTGCTTCGAGTCGAGTCGAGTTTTAAAGAAAACTCGCTCGTGCTCATTCCTATTGTATGCATGACGGGCATATAGAGTTCTTTCGAGGGGGATAGAACCATAAACATAATATATTTAAAAAATACTTAGTTTCACGGCTTTCTTCCCAGGTGGGAAAGGGATGGTAGGTATCCAGCATTTCTTATAAGTACCTTATTTGGAATATGTAAAACAGTAACAAGTTGACAATACAATACACACACATCTTCTTATCTTCAGTTTTAATTGCTGGTTTCAATTGCAATTAACAATTACAATTAACAACTACAAGTTTCAATTGTCAATTGCAATTAACAATTGAATGTTTCAATTGCACCCTTTGCAATTGACAATTAACAATTAAAAGTTTCAATTGCCTGGTGCCCAATTAACAATTAACAATTAACAATTGACGAAAATTTAATTGCAAATTTTATGATTGAATTCAATTGCAATTGAAATTAATTGTCAATTACAAATTGAAATCAATTGCAATTGATTTTCAGAGCAATTACTTTCAATTGATTGATCAATTGCAATTGATTTTGCCCAACACTGCTATTTGCTTGTTGTTTTGTTTCATCTTTTCTTCTTTACTTCTTGTTTTTGAGCTTCCTCCTTTCTTAGGTTTTCTAAGTATGCTTTGTAGTTACGGTAAGGAGACTTAGCAAATGTAAGAAGCTTCTGAGTAAGTGGAACCAGTTCTGGCCTATTTCCGAATTTCTTCATCCCAGACATTATATTTAACCCTTTTCCGAGCCGTTTTTTTGTAGATATGATGCTGTGTTATGCCTATTAAAATAAGATCTCCACCAGGCGAATATGAATAATTATGTTAGTGGATTCCATTTGTTCTATGTATTTCCCATAGATTATGGGGTGGGAAGTATTCTTCCCACGAGCCTAATTTAAAGCGGGGGCTTTTCCCACAGTAGAAGAATGAAGATTTTTTATTTATTATTTTGTAATATTTTCTGGCTGTAATGCATTTATTTCACTTGTAATTTAGCAAGATTGTTACAAAAACAAATTACATTGGATTGAAATATCTCTAGCAATTGTAAGTAGAAAATAAACAATAATGGTTAGGTTAGGTAGGGGCGGTCAAATACCTCAAATTGCATAACATTAGGGATATTTCATTTTCCAGGGGAGGGCAAATGCCCCCTCTTGCCCTCCCATCCCGATGCTAATGGGTATGGATCGAATTGTATGGAAACAGAAATCAATAAAAAGTGCTTACTATTTACACGCCAAATGGTGCGCACTAACGTGCGTGCTAATCACGTCAGCAAAAGCAGGCATTTGTTCTCCAAAAGAGTCATTTTCGACCTGCCTTACTGCACGATAACCAAGTGGGAAATGCTATTCCCACCAACCTAAATAATGCACTTTGGACACTATGATTTCGGAAAGATATCTTCCCACGGCCCGGAAAAGGGTTAACTTAGCATTACGAGTTCTCAAAGCCATGAAATATTCAAATTCATTTCCTACTCTTAAGAACATACAAGAAGCATAGCACAAGACGAACATGATGAACCACACAAACACACACATACAACGTTGCGCGGAGCGTTAACTACGAGGGAGGATCAAAAAGTAATGCCTCCCTAATTATATATTTTTTTCTATTACAGTTACTGACTTATCTATGCATGACGTTATAGAGGTAGCCTTCCTCCACTAATGTAGTATTTTCTTTTTCAGATTGAGTTATTAGAACCATGCATCTGAAGCTAAAAGAAAGAGTCGTCATCGATTTTTTGGCGAAAGAAGGTTATCCACCTAAGGAAATCCATATGCACTTGAAGAATGTTTACGGGATTCGGTAATGGCCATTAGTAATGTACGGCGTTGGGTGAAGAAGTTTAGCAACGGAGAAACAGAAATCGCTGATAAACCAAGAAGCGGCCGGCCGACAAATCGATCACAGATGCAAATCGAGAACGTGCTGAGAAATTGATTCGAGAAGACAGGCACATTATAGTTCCGAATGTTGCTGATGCTTTGAAGACCTCGTATGGCTCTGCCCAAGGAATAATTGCTGACTTGGGATATCACAAAGTGTGTGCTAAGTGGGTACCTAACCAACTGACTGTTGATAATCGGAGGAGGTGAGTAGACATTTGTCAAGAGCTCCTGGACGCATTTGCAGTTGAAAATCAAGACTTCTTCAAAAATGGGGTCACTGGAGATGAGACGTGAGCATACCTGTATGACCCTGCGAGCAAAGTGCAGTCCAAGGAATGGCGCCACAGTGATTCTCCTCGTCCCAAGAAATTCCAGTCTACCAGACCAACCCAGAAGATTATGGAAACAGTCTTTTGGGATACACAGGGTGTTATTCTTGTTGATTTCCTGCAAGATCGTGCCACAATTGACAGCGAAACCTACGTAAACACACATCCGAAACTTAAGGAAACGCTACGAAAGAAGAGACCACTGAAAGACATCCATTCTATCAAACTCCATCACGATACTGGACGCCCACACACGTCATTTTTCACAATCAGGCGATTGCGAAAATGGGTTGGTTAGTTGTGCCTCACCCACCCTACAGCCCTGATTTGGCTCCTTCTGACTTAACTGTTTGGCCCTTTAAAAGAACACCTACGTAGTTGCCGATTTTGAATGAAGTTAAAACAGCTGTAAAATCATGGGTCAAAAAGCAACCTCCTGAATTTATCCCGGTTTTGACGCCTGGGTTCAAAGATGGCGTAAATGTGTTCAAATTCATGCAGACTATGTTGAAGTGTAGGATTCTGTAGAGAACAGTTCAGGCTATGCTTTGCAATAGATTGTCTTGTTTTATGTTCATTAATACATTTTTTGAGACACAGGAGGCATTACTTTTCGATCCCCCCTCGTATTATGAGAGAAAACTAAAAGACTATTATGATAAAAGAAAGAATAGACACAGAAGGGTTCTCAACCCCATCTTGAAAACTTACGCATCCACCAACCATCCACTGTGCTTTAGAAAGAATAAAAGCTGACTGTTTCACATGTGGCAGCAAGTACTGAAGCTTTCAGAAGAGTAATGAGTAACAAGTTTCTGCCTTTTTCCATTAATTTTTATAATATTTTTTCTTAAAAACTGCCAATGCAAAACATAAATCACATGAAAAAGTCACTTTACCTCCCAAAAAAGTAACTTTTAGTTTAAAAAGTGACTCGCTATGAGCCCTGATATACATATATACTGGTGCAAACGCCTTGAAGACTAGGAATTAATGAACCTGGTCCGAGGCTTAATATAGTAAGTTGTAATGGACCCAATACGCAATCCATGGGACATACCATGTTCGAAAATATACAGTATTCACCTTGAACAGAACAGTTATATAGCATATGTAGCTCAGTCAAGCGATCTGCACTAAATCTAAATTAGAAGGATCATTGATTACTGAAGAGGACTGTCAAAGATCCGTTGAGGTAATACGGTACATACACAGTCCAACTATTGTTTGAACTCTTTAGAATGTATCTGGTTATAGGGCAGTTACTATAAATGATTTAGACGAAACCGAGCTTCTGCTGCTTTTCGTCACCCTTTCCAAGATTTTACGTAAGATGGAATGTATATGTTCAATATAAAGTGTTTACAAATAAGAATGTTAGAACTTTGAAATCGTGTTCTGGTGGTGTTCTTTCTGGTTTAGTTGCTATTATTTTCTATAAGCGTTTTCTCAAGTCAGGTCTTTGAGAATAAGCCACAAACTACTATTGAATTGAAAGAGAACACTGAACACATCATTGCGAATTTACCGCCCAATATGTGTACAGAAGTGGTGCAAAATAGACCTTCTGAATCTGTTCCACTCACTGAAGTAGAGGAGGACATTTGAACGACATTGTCTTCAAAATATGTTATTATTTTCTCTGGCACTTGGTGGTAGGGTGATCCAGATTTCAACATATTAATACCTGATATTGAAACCAGTTTATTCGTGGAATTGGTTGTACCTACTTTGTGTTTTGTTGGAGTTTATTGTAGTGAAAATATAATTGAAATTTTTCGAGATTGCGAACATTAGGCAGTTCATCTTATAAAAACGAAGGTGATCTAATTTTATTATGTTCAACACCTGAAACCGCGGTTCTGTATGCGCAAGAAAATGTGCCTTTTTTATTGTTCTTACCGCTTTCTTCTGAAGAACGAGGAATTGTGTTTAAGTTGGAAACTTAAATATGCATACCAAGCCTCGATTCCACATGAAAGGTGTGAGTGAACGGATCGTAATACATTTTTGAGACTGATTCCAAATATTTTTTGGTATTTTAAACACTAGCCCAGTTTTTAACGGAACTTTTTTCTACTATCAAAATAAAGTTTTCCCATGTGAAGTGCTTGTCAAACCATACACTTAACTACTTTTACAATCAGTTACTTTTTGAGAGCTCAATGTCATATGGTAGTTATAAACTTTCTACATTTAATGTGTACTTCTAAATAAGCACTTACGTTTTATCAATGTTTCAAATTGATTTGTGTTAAGTTCCTTTTTTTTTTTTTTTTTCATAAATATAATTATCGTTCGTAAACAAACAGAACTGTGTTCTTTTAATGCACATAGCAAGTCGTTTACATATAAAAGAAAAAGTACTGATCATAAAAGAGAACCTTGAGGAATTCCGCAATTATTGATCTTTAACGTTATGGGCATTTATACTAATGTACTGTATCCAATTTTGTAACTGGCTGGAAAACTATCGACGATCCCTCGTATTACGTAAATTTTAATTTTTGAAGTAGCAGTATGTGATTTACAATATCGAATACTTTTTTCGAATCAATGAACACACCACGTAACTACTCTTCTTCACGGGCTTGTAAGAAGTAGTTTGCAAAGCAGTTAATGGAAAGTTGGACAGATTTATAAATTATTTTCTCATATACCTTGGTCAAAATTGAGAGTATCGATTGGTCTAACATCCGTATTGCACGTTTTGTTATTGCCTTTATAGACTAGAAGTTCTGTTAATTGTATGTTCTGGAATGAATGCTATTTACTTAGTAGAATCTTAAATATCTTTTTTATTTATTTATATACTCTGTATCAGATTCCTCACATAATGCTCTAACCATGTTACATATTCCAACCTCGCTTACAAGTTTCCTAACTACTGTTAGGCATAAAAAATGTGAAGATCGTGCTAGGAAAAGGACTGAAGTCATTGTGTACTCCTGAAGAGTGACAGATCTAACTCGAAATATTGAGAAAAAAAATTGATGAGGAATGTAACTACATGAGTAATTTGAGAGATTGAAAAAGAAACTTCCTTCCTCCTTTCCAGAATTATGATGACGCTGGTCTTCTGTTAGTGATTCTATACTTGCCATCAAGTTTTCCCCCACATCTATGAAAAGTTTGTTGCACTCGTTTGCTAAATATACAAGAATGTGCTGCAGTGGAAAAGGGTACTAATAAGAACAATATAAAAATCCAACTGTGGATGACTATGTCTATACTTCTCTAAATTAAAAGATAGAATAATCTTTAGTTTTAAAGAAACCGGAAACTATTTAATATAGGACTTCACGAAAAATAAACAACACAACAGTTTTACAAGAAAGTTACCCAGAATGTCACAAACATATATGAAGAACGTGTAACAAGCAGGGAATATTATGCAAGTACTGGGAGATAATGACATCAGCAATAACTATTTGAAGAATGGGAAATTCATTCTACTTACAGGTTTATGACATTCGACTTGTATTTCATACTACATATATATATATATATTCGAACTTTCGATTTTCCGGTCGCGGAGGAAACAATACGAAAAATAAAAAGAACGGATTTATCACAGTAAAGTTGTGCTGGAGTTATTTTGTAAAAACCGAAGATCACACGTCTAATGAAAGAAATGCAGGTTCCTTTACTTTCTTTCTCCACTGGTAGACGTTTCCAACCCATGCTCATTTTATGTTTCTAGCTATGTTAGTGCTGTGCAAGTTTTGAAATTACTGCTCCCCATTCATGCTAATCATCTCATATTATATATATATATATATATATATATATATATATATATATATATATATATATATATATACTTTTTTTGTTTTTGAACGAATAAACAAATTTTTAAATTTCCTATCCTGTGTTAAGTTTCTTTTAAATGTCTAGACTTCTGGCACTGAACTTGCCGATTTAACATCCCTAACATGTTCCTTCAAACGGAACGAGTTTCTTAGAGCGAGAGCTATTACAGCAATCCTAACAAGAAACAATAACAATAATAATAATAATAATAATAATAATAATAATAATAATAATAATAATAATAATAATAATAATAATAATAATAATAAAGTAGTTGACATGTCAGTTTCATAGGCAAGACTAACAGATATTTCAAGATCCGTTTGAAGGAGCATGTTACAGATGCTAAATCGGAAAGGCCGGTGTCAGATCTGCAGAAACATTAAAAAGAAACAACACAGGATGTAAGACTCAAAAAAATTACTGGGAGTTAAAATTAAGTGGAAAGATTCGTTTTAAAAATATCTGTTTATTCGTTATAAAAGAAAAGAAAAAGAAAAAAGAAAATTAAATGTAAACAGGGGATTGTTAAGTGATGAATGGAAAGCAATCATTTCAAAATTTGCGCCGCAATGACGAACTAATCAACATGAGTTGGAGCCTTCCACCAATGAACGAAAGTATGAGCGAATCAACCCCGTCATACTGCAACCCACGTTTCATTATTTGCGTGTAATCTTTGGTTTTGACAGTGTCTCCAGCAATGCCCTACTCTGGTTAGTCCGCTCCTTTCATGCTTTTGCTTATCTTTCTTGTTTTTTAACCTACGTGACCGCGACTCTTGGGGAGAGTCGAAGGCTCGGAAGTGTAAGAGGTATTCAGGAATTTCATCAACATGTAAGCAGACTGATAATTAGAATTCCTGAACGTGTCACCAAATATCGCTAATGAAGTTGGAGCACTTACTAGAAACAGAGCAACCTCAAGATCTCTAGGAAGTGATTCCATTTTGTCAGAACTACTCCGGTCGGAAGGAGCAATCTTAATGAAAGGGACAGACGGATTGGTCTGCTTAACATAACAGGAAATCTCTATGAAATAAAAAGAGTAGATAAGAGTGCCTATATGTAAGAGCGGCACCAAAACGAGCTGGAATGTTTATTGAGGAATATGTCTTCTACCAACATGCTACAAGATCTTGTCCAACGTTCCTGTGGAAGGAGATACCTTTCCTTCTCTTTGTAGTGTTTCCAGTTTGATCCCTTGTAATCCAAATTTGTAGTGGACAACATTGCGCCTGTGGGTCTTCTCGGGATTCTCCAGTTTCCTCCCAGATTACAATTTCGCAAATTTTTACATAATCATTCGTCTCCTTTAGCCTAAAAGGATGTAATCAAGGGACTCGACGATTCCATGTTTTATTCTCTTTCTTTAGTTTCTATATTTCACAGTACCATTTTCTAATTAGATCCTTCGCTCCTCAATATACTACTCTTGGCATCAGTAAGGTTATCGATAAACTTTTGTATTGAAAAAAAGAGTATTATCACGGACACGTATTGTATACAATTTTATCTGCGAAAAAGATAATCCAATAGGGTGGAAAGATTTGGGAAACAGTAACGACCTTGGCTTTAACGCAGGAGAATTTAATGTCAAATTTTCCTTTGAGCGGTAATGAAACTTTGGTCTATTAAATCATATACATAATTTGTTTTAAAAAATAGTAACATTCTTAAATTTAACAGCTTAACCAGATCATTATTTATCATCAGTGTAAGGTTCTTCAACAGCATTTTATGTAAAATAATGACAATGATATACTAATTTATTACATTCTGAGAAGAATTTAAAGAGATACGTACTTGAAGATAGGTTAATTTCAAAATATGACCTATTATAGGATTGTGAAAATTTTGTAGTATGTACTGTGTGGAAACTGAATTTTAAATGTATAAAGGATCAATTTCCGATCATTTGACAGGATTGTACGAGTATTTAAGAATATACATATAATGCTACTACTCTTAATCCTTTGTGAACAGAATGACTACAGCCCTAATGTATGCAGAATATAAGTCACTGGTATTAACTTAATAGCCACTAAGGAAAAGTTTAAAGAGCTTATATGTTCATTGAAACAAATCACATTAAGTATATCGCCCTCCTGTTATATTAATTATTTATATATGAATTACAGTAATGTTTGAAGTGTACTGAGTTAAAATGTGCGCATTCCCTAGTAAGTGAATTTAAGCACTTCAAAAGACACAGAACTTTCTAAAATATTCACATATCGAGAATCTTTTTCAAAATCAACGTCAGCACAGTAATAAAGTGAACTGCTGGGGACAAATGGTACAATTATTATTTCTTTCTTTTAACGCTGTATGGTATGTCTGTAATGAGCTACACAGGATGTTTTCTCGTTAGGTATGATTAGTTGTCACTACCACATAAACAGTACTAAGAATTAAAATGATAGTAAAAATTCAACAGTAAGTTTTTACCCTTGTATCAATTTGAGTTTTTGTCTCCTTGTCGATAAGTGATTTGTCGCCTTCCAAAGTGCCATAGTAGTAAGTCTCCAACGGTTTCATTTCTTGCGGGGCTGTTACCTGCAACCGTTTCGGTTCAGAAATCACTGGGGTATCCGATGGTCTTTTTCTGTTACGTGCTTTTGCGGACTGTGATTTTTCACCCTGAAGACAAAAAGTATCAATCACATATTGCACTTATTTACTTCAATATTTCAGTTAAACCACATTGTTAATATTTTCAAATACCGAGAGTATCAAATATCAGGAGCCAAATGCCAACTCATTTATAAGTGAAAATACAACAAAATTTGGAAGAGAATAAAGCTGACATAAATAAAGTTCACTCTAAAAATGATGGGAATTTTCCATATCACGCCAGCCATTTGGGGTCTACACTCGTAAGGCGTTCTACGTAAAATGAAGCAGGCTGTTTGAATGAAATATAAGGCCACTCAAAAATGACACAGGAAACTTGTACTATTGTTTGAAGGAACCGGGGACACCTCTAAACAGTTTCCCATTAATCCTGTATTGTTAATATGGTGAGGGAGTAAAGGAAGAACCTGCTGAAATGACAACCTTACTTTTTCATTTAAAGCTCTTATCAGTGTGGAGTCCAAACGGCTAGAATGACTGGAAAAATTCCACCATTTCAGATTGAAACACGTACATTTTAAACATCTTCCATTTCTTTTTTCTTTCGAATTTTTACCTACAATGGAATTAGCCTATGGCCTTGGACAAGCAACGTGTATATGCCAACTTTTCTTAATTAACAATGAAAATAAATGGAAGCATCAACAATTATACAGATTTGTGTACTTCGGTAAGTCAACTTTTGAATATATACAGTAAATAGGACTATCGATCTATAATAATAAAGTAAGTTCTTAAAAGCTTACATTCAAATTTTATAAATTCACCAATAAACAGCAAACTGTTTCGTAACATTATCTTGCTTACATTACTTTCTTCAAATAATGTACTCATTCTTCGCATGGACTTTCTGTAATTCCATTTTGTTACTGTATCTGAAACTTCCTTTGAATATTATCAAAAGTATATATAAGTGTGTGCATATTGAACGAACTGAAGATTATATAATATGTGTCGCTATAGCAGGGTTTTGCTTTCAAATAATTACAACACAGTTGAAGTTAACATTTATTCCAACGCATATTCAATTATTGACACTCCATAACGGAAGAACATATTCGTACTACAAATTTCTAAGATTTATTTACCTTCACACACACAAATATTCCCACACATACAATCACACATACACGCATATACACATACACATTTTTTAAAAATTAAATTCCATTTGAAAAGAATATGCCAATAATTACAGATAACTGAAAACAATATAAAACCACTGTTGTCCGATTTTGATAATATAAAGTTCTACATGCATTCCAACATAAGCAACAATACATGCACTTGGGACATCAAATGCAAAAAGAACCATCTCCCATAAGCCGAACAGTTAAGAGAGTAAGAAATTCATCTCCACATAAACAAACAAAAGTAACATGTTAACATCCATTTCATTCAACTTCTTACAATACATTTACATTACAGCCAGCTAAGCAGAAACGCTAAACTAGAAATAAAATTATTTCTCTAAAGGGAAAAAAAAAAAAAAAAAAAAATCTAATTTCATTATTTCTATACGAAGATAGCAAAACATGGTATGTACATCTATTAAATTCTACAGAAGCGCACATTAAAGGATTTTTTAAAACTAAAAATAATTTCAGTTCACTCGTTACAACGAAATATATATATTGCCAAATAATCTCAGTATGGCCAACTATCGGAGCAAAAACGCAGAAAACGACCAATATCATGTTTTGCCATCTTCATATACATTTGTAAGTATTCTTATGAACTTAAACAATATATGACAAAATAAACTTCGGCAACTATAAGTCCCGACTACACAGCTAACATAGAACCAAAGTTATCTGCTGATTCTACCGGTTCAGGAAAAGATATTTACGATAATGATCTATGTCTCTCCGATTAACATTAACATATACTTATCATTCTGCATATTTTCGAGAAATTGTTATATATATATAGTCTTACCATAAATACTGTCCCAAAGTTATTGGGACAAAATGGTTCGTGTATTTTAATATCCGAATAAAGTGAGTTACACGGATGTATTATGAACCAAAATCACAAAATAATTATTCAAAATGATCAACATTAGCATGCACACAGTTCTTAAGAATTGATAGCCACTCATCAATTGCATTACTCAACACATCAAATGGAAAATCTCCAGTTGCCATCAGAAGGGACCACTTTAAACTTTCGATATTGGGATGTCCCTTCTTGCAAGCCATCTTCTGAAGCTTGGACCGCAATTTGTAGTCCAAACGGTTTAGGTCCGGACTTGCAGGTCAATCTGAAGTGGAAATGAAGTCTGGAACATTTGCCTCCAGCCACTGCTGGGTTGTCCGTGCCTTGTGTATCGGAGCTGGGTCCTACTGGAAGCTCCAGTTCTCTTTATGGGAAGAGGGTGTTGGTGAAATTCTTAACTAGTCTCTCAAACATTGTCTCCTGTTACAATTTGGCTGACATTTTGACTCCTTTTTCACTCCGTTGTGCCCTCGTAGCTCACACCCCACACATCATGACGGAGGCAGGATACTGACCCCTCTGGATCCTTGGAACCTTTTTCACCAGCTTCTCTAGAGGATGTGGCATATATACTGTCATTTTAGGCACTGAAAGTTTCCTCAACACTGGAAATCTTTTCAACAGTCAAGAGGATTCGACGTGTCCATTTGCTGCGTAATGCTTTGTTTTTAGGAGCTTCTGGGGGCTTCAATTCATTTATTGGGAGATGTCCATTGCGTTGCTTGTAAGCAAGGAGTCCCAGGTCACTGCTTTACGTGTGAGACATACGGGGGAGGGGCGGGGGCGAAAATTGGAGCTGAAAAGTTCCTGGTTTTGTTCGTTTTAAATTGAATTAAGACAAATAAAATTGTTAGCAAATGAAACCCTCATATCTTAATATGCAACTGTGTTAAAATCAATTGAATCCTAATTGTAAAACATCTGTCATAGCAAGTGGATGGTAAAATGGAAGAGGCACGAGCAAGTTTCACGTAGTCGATGAGGACCGTTATTGAGTTCTTATGGCTCCAGGGAAAGTATGCAAAGGAAATTCACATGGAGATGTGCCGAACACTTGAAGAGAAACGATCTTCATACAGCTGTATAAATAACCGGATATCATGTTTTAAGACTGTACATTTCACGGTGGAAGATGAGGCCCGCAACGGACGCCTGTCAACCTCAACAGATCAGCAAATGTGCGACGCTGTCCATGTGCTGATTCTCGAGGACCGTCGAATATTCTTCAAAAAGATGGACCACATACCAGACATCTCCACGGAGCGAGTTGGTTCTATTATTATTAGCACAGTCCCAAACATGCGCAAGCTTTCAGCGAAATGGGTACCGAAATGTTGGGCGGATCAGGATAAAGAATGTGTCGAACCATCCAAAGCCATCTTGGCCCATTTTGAAAAGACAAATTACTTTTTAGCTACAGTAGCGACAGAAGATGAAACCCAGCTCCATATTTACTATCCTAAAACCAAGGAAAAGTCAAAGAAATAGCGCCATAGTGGTTTCCCCCGCCCCAAAATTTTTCATAGCCAGAAATCGGCAAAGAAAGTCCTGGCATCTGTTTCCTGGAATAAAGATGGCATTATAATGGTGGATTACCGAATGAAGTGTCTATCGCCAGAGAGTATTAGATCAGCTGAAAGAGGCAATTAAGAGGAAACGCCGTGGAAAGTTCACAAAAGAGATCATGATGTTGCACGATAATGCACCCATACACGAGTCCAATATTGTTGCTGCCAAATTATCCACCCTGGGATTTTAATTGGTTCATCACCCACCTTACTCCCCAGATCTGGCCCCTTCTATTTCATATTTCTCAACCTGAAAATAACACCTGAAAAGTCATCGTTTTGAGGACATTTCTGACGTTGGTTTGCTGAAAGCAATATTATTATTATTATTATTATTATTATTATTATTATTATTATTATTATTATTATTATTATTATTATTTATGGGCTAGAAAAGCTTCAACAACGCTATCGAAAGTGCATTTATCTCAATGGGGAATACACTGAATATGTAATCTCGGACCTCTGACCTTGGTTTTCTTGGCAAAGCCAGAAACTTTTCAGCTCTCCCTCGTAGATATTTCGATTTCTTTAGCTCACAAGCTATAACTGACTGCTAACTGGATTTCGTCGGATACGCGCCGCAACTGCTTTCACAAGTTTTGGGGTCCATACTGTGTGTGGTCGTCCTTGCCGTCGGCGATCTTTCACAGTTCCAGTCCCAACAAAGCGCTAGATAGTGCAGTATACATTTTTTAAATACTAATTCGCAGCTTTGAAACCCCCCCTGCTGATTGACCTACCTTGTGCAACGCTATCACGGCCAGGCGATTTTTATACACGTCCCATTCCATCTTGAACACCTATAACTGACACCTTTACACTTCAGTTCATCCAGCAAGGACTCATGCTTTCCGATACAGCTCTTGACGTCGCCGCTCACTTCTACGGCGGAAGTACAGCCACACTCAAAAGTTAGAACAGTATTTATAGTAAGACCATGTAGTAGTGTTAAAATAAAACGAGCCTTCATATTAATAATCAGAATTTTCAATAGTAAATCTGACTCTCTAGATAATACACAATTCCTTCGTGACAATAATGGTTTGCAAGTTTATGCACCAGAACGTACTATTTGTATTGTGAATGGCCCTTACATTGTGTATGAAGCAAAGCTGATTAATTCCCAAATAAAGGTATGTGAGAAAATAAACCAGGTTGGTATTATAGCAGGCAATCAAAAACGCAACCACAGGATAAACATTTGTATATACTGAAGGCAAAAGCAGCCCAACACCTTACATGCAATTTCTGAACATACACGTTTATTTCGTTGCACAGAGTATTTACAATCATTATTTGCAAGTAAAATGTGCATAGTGTAACAGGTAAGTGTAAATAAACATTCAAAAATATTCCACTAGATATATATTATATATTTGATTTGAAAGAAAGCTCTCCACGTTAAAGAAAAAAATACAATCATACAATAAATGGTTAAATTTACAATCACCACTCAAGCTTCACTGTTTATTTTACGTAATTGCTAAATTCAGATTCTTCCTTAACGTCTATAGTTTTAATTTGCATTCACTTCCACATTATACAATATCAAAACATGTCACATTCGTACATGCTTACGCAAAACTAAAGTTCAGCAATTATTATTTTACCTGTGTTCCTCCCTGCTGTGTTGACTGTGCACTATTTGAAATTGTCGTTGAAGAAGTGCTTGCACGTGGAGCTACTTTAATGTTGGAGTATGACCAATTTTTAAAAGGATTCGTGGCGATTTTACTCAACCTTTGCAATAACGTGTCCCCTAAAACAAAACAATGAGTACATATCTCATTTATAGGCGATTAAAAATTATGTAATCTAAACTAATAATAATAATAGATTGAGTATTACGTGTAGGCTAATAACTTTGAAACTACAGAGTCGTTTGCCTGAAATCTTCAACAAGGTCTTCACTCAAATCACAGCGATGATAAGCTATCACCATGCTCTCACTCCACAGAACTAACAAAATAAACTGTGTAATACACTGAACAAGGTGGACGAAAATTTTATTCTTTCATAAGCAGGAATACCCTGCGTAACGCGTGTTTTATTATTATAAAGCTAATCAAGAAAGTTCTGTCGCTTTTTGTGGAGGTCTGTGTTCAACTGATCCTCACGAATGCGAATGGAGATAAGGCAAAAATCAGTTGTTGGTGTGGGTATATCGAACACACTACCTGGTTGTGGCAGATCAGTTACACCGTGAACTTGCCAAAGGATCGAGTGAACATGGGACCTCCACAGAGCGTCATAAGGGCATGTATGCTGTACGAGTTCAAACTGGGGTCTAACGCCGCTGCAGCGAGGCGGAAGATATGCCAGGTCTTTGAGGTGTCGTGACTACGCGGACAGTGTAGCAGTGGCTTAACAGGTTTAAGGACGGTGACGAAACACTCAAAGACGCACCACGTGCCGGAAGACCAACACATGTACAAAATGAAGATCTTCAGGCAGCAATTGAGGCGAACAGTAGCCAGACATGTAAGGAACTGGAACTACAATTCAGTGTGAGTGGAGATACCATTCGGCAGCACCTCCATCAACTTGGGAAGCATTACTACTTGGGTCGATGGGCCCCACATTATACGCGAGCAGACACCTGTGTTTCTTTGATGTCTCGTCTGAGGAAGGAACCATTTTTGGACAGGGTGTTGATATCTGATGGGAAATGGGTCGTGTACGAATTTCCATGGCGCCGTCATTATTTAACCTCCTTAAATTGCTTCCAAAACAGCCGAAACCAGCAGTGCAACAGAAGAAGCTCCTCATGTGTTTGGTGGACTGCTCGCAGCATCGTGCATCGGGAATTGCTACCAGCTGGTCAGAGCGTCAATGCAACTGTGTACTGTCAGCAGTTGAGCCGTGTTCAAGAAAAACTCAAAACTCTGGAGCCAGGCGTTCTCCTATTACAGGACAAGGCTAACCCCACGAGGATGAATGACCCGGGACACCATTCTACGTCTTGCTTGGGGAACACTATTGCATCCACCAAACTCCCCGGAGATTGCACCGTCCGATTATAACTTGTTACATTCTTTGGACAATCAACCTTAGAGGACGCTAGTTCAAGGATTTAGGATTTTAGATTTCTGGGCGTTCAGCATCTAAGGCTATTTAGCCCTTCACCTTTTCAAGAATGACGTCCCTCGGCGAGCACACAATCCGGGAAGAGGGAAGAAAGAAAGGATTGGGGAAGGACGCGGCCTAGGACTTATAAGTTGGGTACCACCCCGGCATTTGCCTGGTGTGAATGAGTAAAACTCAGGAAAACCTCATTCAGGGTGGCTGGCCTGAAAAAGCGTTTTACTTTTTCGACCGAGTGCCCTCACCGGAAATCGAACCTGGGACCGCTCGCACAGAAGGCGAGAGCGTTAGCGACTACGCTACGCGGGGCCAGACGCTAGTTCAAATCCCTACTAAAGGTGCAAAAAATGCACTTGATACCTTTTTCGCTTCATGGTCCACCAAGTACTACCGCGATGGAATAAATGACCTTCCAGAATATTGGCAGAAGGTCGTCGATGCTAATGGGGACTATTTTTGATCTTCCAGGTATGTCTTAGGTGATGAGCGAAAAGCGACAGAACTTACATACATTTACGAATTAGCAATAAATTTGTCCTTGAAACTTTTTAAAAACTAAAATTTCATTATTCTAAATTTTTCTCATGAACAAATTAAATTTAAACCCATTGTAAATAGACTTAGAACAACAAGGTTTAGCATAGCACTGAACCAATCAACTGTATTATGCACAGTATTCCTGCATATGTATGTAGCTCTTACGTCTAGCATAAAGGGAACGAAATTCGAACTTTCTTTTTTGTACATGCAGAACACATTATTCACCTTTCTCTCTCTTTTAATTATTTAACACGACTTCTCGAACTTCTTATTCGTTTACACGAATTTTTGGAAATTCCACTTCGAAGCAGTAACAAAGAGGAGGATCAAATATCGAAATCACAATTACAAGGAGAGAGGATGATCCGATTGTGCAGAACAGTTGGTCATAACTGAATCGAAATTCTGTATATTACAGCTTTCCGATATACAAAATTTAAGTGCGTAATTCATTCTACAAATCTCAGGCGAATTCAATATGGAAGGGGAAATAAAGAATCTTATCTGCTAGCGGGTACGAAGGCACGAAACTCGGAAGAAACTTCTTTTACCTACACACAATACCAATCTCATTCATTATAAAATTTCCAAATTTTCAACCCGAAAGAGTGACATACAATTTCAATATGGAAAATGCAGGATCACTGCGCTTATAAGTACGAAATTATATTCGAATGCTTTTTCATACACAGTATACATTGTGCGAATTTAAGGAATTCAATCTCAAATAGTTGTGTTAACTTGAAACTGAACCATGATAACGGATGTGGTCTTGTCTGTGTCGACAGCTGAAAGCAACTGATGAAAGCTGGACTGGCAGCTTCAATTCACTTACAATCATAAACATTTGCCTAAAATACGCGAGTGAACATTGTCATTGGCGTGGTGGACATCAGCAGCAAATTATCGGATTAGTAAAGCTTCAGGCTATCCTAACACCAAAATTATCCCTTGGTAGAGACTGCAGATACGATTGACGTTTCGGAGGAATACAGTTTACAACCAATATCTATAAAACTAGTCAATGAATGCGTACTACAGGTCTGCCTCATTGTCAAGGAAATTTCTCACAGAAGTGATTATCGAGGGAATGGAACAGGTGGTAATCTAATGGCGCTAGATCCAGCCAGGATTGTGGATGGCACAGCGTTTTCCAGCCAAGTCGGTATCTATCCATGGTCATTCTTGCCACGTGTGGTCTCGCATTGTCATTAACTACATGCGATTAACTACGCTAGTTCCTTTGGCTGCAATGTATGTTGCAACTGCTGTGAGCATAGTTTTGAAGTGATAATATGACCTAGTGACAATGAATCGTAATTCACCAATTGTCTTCAATACCTGTGGTGCCCACTTCAGGGTTTATCACAAAGTCACAGATCTCCGACCTGAACTTCCGGATCCCTGGCGGTGCGTTTGTTCATGTCATTCCCACTAAATGTATGACATATTCAACCACTTGACGTGGTTGCTGATAGGCCTACTGTAAAAAATCACACAACAAACAACCGCGGACGTGCTGCTCCGATACCTTCACTTCTCTTTAACACTGGACGGACTGTGATTGCTGTGTGCGCTCAACATGTCTATATTGACATAACTCAATAGTAACACTAACTCCCTTTGTTTTTCCGCCACGAAAAGTCACTTCTCTTCCTCTCTCTGAGTGCTTCAAATGAGACATCAAAAACGGCCACGAAATTTTACGTTACCTTGTACATTCACGAATTATGTAAGATAACGAGAAATATCAACTTCTGAAAATTCATTATAAAAATTTTATACTCAGGCAATAAGGAAATTTGGAATTAACAGATCTGGTATATGAAGTATATAAAAGTTGAGATGATTTTGAGTTCAACGTTCCTTTCAGCAACAAGGCTATATAAGATGGGACCTAATGATTGAGATGGAATCCAAACCACATGAGCTCCCACCGGAAGTCAAACCCGGGTCTAACACGCCAAAGGTGCGTACGCTAACCGCTTAGCCACGAATGGTATATAGTGGTCCCCCCCTCATGTCCATGACGCACCCCCTCAATTGTCTATCCGTAGGTATTCTTCCATGAAAAAAAAATCTTTTCGATTAATTTTTACACCCCCTCAAACATATTTATATAGATTTTAACCCCCCAAATATTTCAATGACGCAGTTTGCGTCATAGCCCTTCCCCTTGTGGGCACCCCTGGTATATATAAAAGGTATAATTATTTATACTAGGTGTTTAAGCCAAGCCTTTGACTCGCAGCACACTATAGGTTAAAACTGTTCTTAATTAAAAAATAATTATTATTTTAGTTTAACCATCAACTAACCTGGAGTTGCACAAATATTAATATTGAAGTCTAAATATAGTTAAAAAATATCCTTATCTTAATAATAAATAGCTAAGTACATTCATGTTCATCATCATGAGCTGTTTTCAAAGTTAAATTGAAACAAAACAGTTTAAGTTTCAATTAAATCTTCATAATACTAGATAAATAAATATTAATGGTCAACTCTAATGGCCTTGATCTATTTTGAAGTAATTAAATTGAAATAATCCATTTTTTAAATTGCAATTAAGTCGTTACAATAGCTTTAAATCTGCAATTTACTTGCAGCTAGCGCCATCTATTGACATCAGGCAGGCAGATAACGTACGTAGTGGAGTAGCAAGTGTTGACTATTAGGAATTAGCGTAACTCACAAACTGAAAACTTTTAGTTTAATAAGTATTTCTCAGTCTGACATCGAATAATTCAGGCTGACACGCATACTTCTATGAAGTTCGCGTATCACTGAAGAAAATTATCTTTGGAAGAAAGTAATTACACAAATCCGCAAGAAAAGTTATTTGTCTATGATAAAATGAAGTCACGAAAGGTATTCAAGTATGATCAAAGGAGACTAAAAATAAGCGTCAAGAATATCTTTCGAAATGCAAAAATAAACCAAACGAAGAATCTGAAGAAACACTGGCGCAAAAACGAAACCCTGGAAACTGGATTTTGAAAATCTCTTTCTGCTCTTCCAGTCAAATTATAACCAGACAAATGTTGGCTAAATATAGAACAGGAGACCTTGATAAATACTGCATTAATAAAGACAGAAGTTCGTGACGTTTTTATTTTACATCTATGATCAAGGCTTCAAGTCGAACTCGAAAACTTGGTAATACAAAAGAAATTTACGATGGGTAATTCATAATATTCCCTCATACAAACTGAAGTTAATTTCAATTTAAAAAATTTCGAAATCAATGATGATAAGGACTCGACAGGTATAATTTTTATCAAAACAAAAATACTACAACTTACCTGTTTCGTGCTTTGTTTGTTCAGCCATATGTGCAATTATATTCTCGAAAGCTTGTGATGCCACTGGACCCCATCTTTCACGCCACGTTAGCTCATCCAGAAACTGCTGAATTATCTGTCTACTAAGAAGCGACAATGTATTCTGTAAAACAAGCAAGAATAAAGACTGATGAGTAAATAAAAAGAAAAAAGACGGAACACAAAGCTAAACACGAAAACTGAACTAACAAAATGATAAGTCTGTTTCACTAACAGCTTCCTCGTACAACATTTACTTTTGATGTGCAGGTAACGTAAGTTGTGCTTGGCGGGGATAAACTGGTATGACAACACTAAATTATATTTCTGATACACGCAAAAACGACTTTGAATAGAGATCGAATTTGATCCTTACCTATAAGGCGATCCAGGTGGTAAGGGCGAACTCACAAGTTACATGCAATCTGAACTCCACTGCTTTGTGGCAGCCAATTCTCGAGCCTATAATGGAAGTCGTTCCTTTTTCCCTTACAAAATAGTATTTCAAAAAATATAGACGATTATTTTGGCGAAGAGTGAATTTTCAAAAAACAAAGCTTAGTACAATTCGCTCTTACTGCACGGACCGCCTCAACACTTCTGCACAAAATTAAAAGTAACATTCAAAATTTATGCATTCTCATTTTGATGTGCTGAAAGCTAGTGATCCATCGATTTCATTTCCTTTTTGGCCAAGACTATAATTTAGCTTAAATAAAGTTGCCAAAAAAATATAGTCTTCAGGTCAGTCATAAATAGGGTTGCTAGATTTCTGAATACAAAAATGCGGATAATTTCGATTTTATAAATTGCTGAAATCATTTAATTAAAGGGAACTATCTAATAAGGTTAACATTGGGATTAAAGTCGTACTATCATGATAATAATATCCTGAAAGTTAAAACAGCTAGCCAAGGAATGGAAACGAGGGAGAGAGGGTGAGAAGGACTGTATGTACCCTCTCGTCAAAGAAAACTTTCTTCCTTCCCACGGAAATATTCGCCTCATTTCATGCTTATCTCCCAGCACTAAACAAGATTCGAACCTTGAATTAGACTAATCTTTCTTGATATTTAAATACACATGATGATAAAATCCTTTTCTTTCTTGTTTTGTATGCTTAAGTGATATTTGGTTCATTCATTAAGTAATGGAATATTCATGGGAACAAAGAGGTCTCAGGTCTATATCTGTGACCGGCTTTTCAAGGTGAAACTCCTTGCCCGAGTATCGAAATAGCATATTTGGAATTTCACAAAGACCTTTTCTCCTCATTCATAATTTTCTGTACCGTTCGTAAAATCAGCCCAAAGGCCGCTGTGGTTTTCTCACAGAGCCAACAGTCTAATTCCACGGTGGGGACAAAAACTACAGGAAAGAATTCCCTAATCTTTCCAGGTTTTCCAGAGCTTCCGAAATTTTTCCCTGATATGTACTTAGCCACACAAACTTTTCTAAGTTAATGGAAAAATAAGACCAAGAAAATATGACACGATGATACATAACATAGTTTTTCCCTAATGAGAATGAATAATATGAAATCAAATACAGCACATTTTACTATGAAGAACAATTTACATAATGGAAATTGCTGCACAAAGGAAGAATTTAAACATCATCTTTAAACTTTAATTTGTAACATTGATCACATACGAAACGAAAAAGTCAGTGAGACGCTTACTGAAAAAGGATGGATCTATGTACATAAAATTAGCTGTTCCATATTAAGGACATATCTTTAGAAAAAAATAATCGTATTACGTGATTCTTATTTCACTTCTCCAGACACTATTTCTTGATCAATACTGCGCATATGTTTCATTATTTCAGTCCTCTTAGCTTCAAACTTGTTCAGAATGATCTTCATTTTCCAGTCTTCAGCTCCTTTTTGTTTCTTTTCCTCTTGTCGTTCATCTGTCTTCTGAAAACTGAGTACGAGCATTTCGTGCATAATGAATCATGGATTTACTTATGGATAATCACCGGCAAAAGCTACTGTAACGTTCACAAATCTGGGTACTACTAAAATTATTCTTTCAAATAACGTGCTACACATTGTGCATTAATTGAAAATTCTATTCCTAGATTTGAATTTTCACGAAAGAATCAAGACAACATTAACTTTAATCATTGCGTTCTGAAGTTAGCCAAAAGTCATTCAGACGCTGATCAGTACTAGAAAACTGACTCATAATTGTTTTAAAATTGAGATTTGAACAAAACTCACTGAGCTGTTTTACAACTTTCTACCCTATTGCCATCTAACCAACTGTTTTCAACTAATTCAGCTATAAACCGATCGAATGCGAACTTGTTCCATCTTATTTATTTTTTAAGTCTGTTTAAATGGGATTTCATGCGATTCACCCTAACATCAGATCCTGCAGAAACACTAAGATGCAGAGATGAAAGAGCTCTACACAGTTTGTAATTTAAAGGTGGCCTCCCTAAAAGCTGAGGAACGAATTTTTGTAGATATTTGCTGCAATTTAGGCGAAAACCAAAAATGTCCAAATTCGTTATTGGTTGACTTTTCTTAAAAGCAACACAACAAAACTTCAATGCTCAACGATTCATTCGATGCCTCAATTGCAGCCTTAAATGCTACATGCAAAGTAACTAACTCTCAGCTTCCTTTACCAAGTATTACAAGATCATTTGGGGCATAGTAAACCTCAAAAGCAACATATGAAATACAATGACAGTGTTACTGATGGTAACTAATCGAGGAGCATTCGCTCTGTATGTGAACGATACTTTCAGTCACATTTTTATATGAAATAAGTTTTGCACATCCATTAATCCATTGGCGCATGCTTACTGAAAAGTTCCGTTTCACCTCTCTCCGCCCCGTTTCTCCTCCTACCACCAAAAATATTAGTAAGTATGTTGCATGTTTATCACTATTTGATTATTCAGTAACAGATGCCATGATTATGCAGCACTTCCCTATTAGCTTCTACGAAGTAGCAAGAGATGGCAGTGTAAGTAAATTTTTTCAAGTATTATTTTGTTACATTCATACATCGTATATGGAGAGAAATTGCTGCCGCAAGGCACTTAAATGGAACCGAAACTGAAGCACTGTTTCTCAGCGATATAGTAGTGAATTGGACTCGGAAAATAGCACTTCGAACATAGTGACAATGAATCGAATAATCATACAGGTAGTCATGTTAGTGAAGCTAGGAACAGGATTCATTCCACAATGGAGCTGAAAAGACAGACCTAATGTTGTACAGAATATTGTGTGTATTGCTGTTCGTTCGGTGAGTAGTTTTGTTGCAAGAAGATTGGAAAATAGTCTTCCAGTTTAAACAAATTAGATCTTTCAGCTTAACGTCCTAAGATTATGTTCTTTAGGGTAAGGGAGACGCATAATTAAGGTAAGTGAAAAAGAATGGAAGAATTAGTGGAATGAGAATGTGGAAGAAAACTGGAATACCCGAGAAAACACACGAATACGATGTTCACTACAAACTTATTTGGCTGGGGAGCAAACCAAAGATCCTACCCATCACAGGTAAATGCTCTAGCTCTGAGTTACCGTGTCGTCCTGAAACAAATGACTACGAGACCCGAAGATAAAAAATGCAAGCAAATTCAATGGAAAAACTGCACCGTGGATGAAATGAAAGCATATAATGCATAATGCTTTGTACATTCTGATGGAAGTCTTTAGGACATATTAGAGTATAAGAAAAGTTACTGAAACAAAAATAATATCACACGATAACTTAAGAACATCTATTGGACATAAGTAGGTTCCTTCACTTTTTAAATAACGCATATTCTGATCCCGTGGATAAACTAAAATTATCTGTAAATTAAATTTCTAGAACTGTACAAAGTGGCTCGAAATGAGTCAGTGAATGAAAATTTGGCGAAATTTAGAGGCCACCTATGTTATTCATGTTCAGCTCAACCCTTCAAAGAGAGCTAGGTTTGTGTCAAAGTATACAAATTACGTAGAAATTGTACTGAATATTGTCTTACATTTCACATTTATACATGTGATGCTAAAAGTTTGCACCCAGATATACGTTAGTGAAGCAGTTGTACTGAACTTTGCGAAACCAACTTTATACGAAAGGCCACACAATACATGTTGACAATTGGTACACTTCGCCTAATTTCTTCAGAAATATTAGAGCAAAATATGCATGTGGTTGGGGAAAAAGAAAATATATATGCCAACAGATTTAGGAGATAAAGTTAAATCAGCAAAAGCTGTAATGGCATTCTTGCAGTCAAATGGAGAAATAATAAGAAAGACGTTTGTATGCTGTCTACTTTGCAGCAAGACATCAATATGGGATCTGCTCTAAAGAGAAACTTCAAAGGAAGAAAAGAAGAGGAAGTATTCAAACCTCAGTATGTTTTTATTATAACAGCGCGATGTGAGGTGTAGACAAGCAGGATCAAACAACTTGATGGGTTCCCAATAATGGGCGAACCGTGAAAGGGTACAAAAACTTATTTTTTTATGCACTAGATATGGCTCTGTTCAGTTCATATGTTGTGTTTAAGGATTTAACACACAAAGAACTTAATTATGTGGACTTCAGAACTGATTATGATAAAGGCATAATTGCAAGTGTTAAGCTTCCAGAATGCAAGATAGATGAGAGGCCCTCATTCACAGTCCTTTATGACTTCCAGCAAAAGCATGGGAACATTACACTGCTCAAATTTCACCAACAAAATTCAAAGCAGTATCAATTCAGGCCAGGTGTGCCAAAAGTATACGAAGAGAAGTGGAGCTAAATGGCCAGGTAAAAAATGTCAGGTTCTTTTACATTTAGAGATATGCTTTGAAAAATACCATTCAATTTTTGATTACCCATTGTTGATTACTGCAAAACTCCACATGGAACATATTTTATAGGACTTAAATCATATACCGGAAGATATTTCTTTGTAGTATGTGTTATTTATGTTCATGCAAACATTACAAGAATATCTAACATTTCCAGTAAATGATCATAAAACATAATGTGTACATTTTCAATTTTCATGACAAACCACGTAAAAAAAAAAAAAAAATAAATAAATAAATAAAAAAAAAAAATAAAAAAATAAAACGCACTTTAACTTTTCGAAAACGCATGCTTCAATAGTTAATAATGTGACAGTTATTTTTATTAATAAAAGATGTTGACAAAGAGTTTGGCTCTATGATTAATATGCTCTAAGTTCCTAAATAAAAAAACTGGATACCAGACTCCGGATTATCATGCCAGCGTGCCAACCACCACCTAGTACTAAACTTCAACAAGTAAAGAACGTATGGTATTTTGGAAAGTAACTAGATAGCGTAGTGATAGGTGCATCGGCACGGCGAACTGGAGGTTCAGTTTCGATCCCCGGATGTCCTGTTGCATTTTTTACTTTTTTTTTACTGAATTCGTTACCTTTAATGGATGTGATGTATGGAAGACTGATGGATTCTTCCCATTTTTATTACAATATCGAACTAAACTGCCACAAGTGTTATTAAATCTAGTTATTGGGATGCTCAAGTACACAGAAAGTAATGATACAGTCCATGTGTTTTTGTAATGCGAGCTATGTGGCTATTTGAGGAAAGGACTGGGTGAGGCGCCGTACAGCCCTCGACTCCCTGTCTAGTCCAACAGCTTTTTACTTTTAATCTTTATTGATTTCGCACATATCGAAGATGTGTTCAGGAAAAGCAACTCATTGCTCATGTTCTCATAGTATAGTGCTTCACTTTTTACAAATGCATTCTGAACAGATTTCTAAATCAAGTTAGCAATAAAAACACACACACACACACACAAATCTGTTTTCCAGCATTATATAACCAAAAATTAGGTTCGGACTTACATTCCTGAAGTTGTACACTTGTCAGCAAAGGGCAACATTACAATCCTACTTGTCACAAATACGTCGACTCAGTTTTTTTTTCTTCTTCTTTCCTACCTACTTTCTTTAATCTTATTGTAGTTTAACATCAGTTTTCAGCAATACAATTAAAAAAAGCAGCACTTTTTACAACCATAACACTGGTATTTTGAATTTATCATTTAGCACAGTATGCATCACTATCACGTCACTTTAGCAGTTAAAAGGTTCATTTTCTGTAGAAAGTTCAAAGGCAAACATACGTAAAGGGTACTAAAAATAGTCTCCAACAAGCATAGTGCTAAGAAAAATAAGGCAAATCGTTAATTCGAAAATAGATGAACGGAACAAAAATAAGACCAACTTACAAAATACAATCAGAATCTGATACTCTATACACACTCACCTGAAACATCCTGGGTACTATTCTTCTCAGATAGTCCATTATTGCGTGGTTCGTGTTCTGATTCTGATTGTTTGCACTGTCTGATCCTTGCACTTGAACAATATTTTTGTAGCCCATGCTGATCAATGTTCCTTTATCAACCGTAAAATCTGTGAGAATAATGGTCTCCTTGTCAACCCATTCTCCCATAGGTTCAAGAATCTTGGCAAATCGTCGTTTGTAATTTCTTTCTCCATCTGGCAATGGTTCCACAGCGCGCAATCTAATATACTTATTTTCTGGATCCATCAAGCCTAAAACCTCTACTTTGACTTGTCTCATTTGTCCGTCCTGTGACGTGGTGCCAAGACTAATAACACCTACTTCTATTTTTTTATTTGGCCCACCCAACTTCTCGAATTTGTCATGTACTGCAGCAGTACATACACTCCTCATATTCGTGAAGAAGTTCTTTACGTAAAAATTGTCCACTTTTACCCACTGTACAACATTCTGTACATTCGTTTGACATGCCCAATGATAGATAAGTTTCAACAACACTGTTGGAGGATGGGGAGCTCCTTCAAAAATAGATCCACTGAAAACTGATACAAATCGTTGCGGGCAACATTCGCTGATCCACACGTAGCCACCACTGTATGGGAACTTACTTACATCGGAGTACATGCCCAACTTCAATCGAACGGGAGAAAACTCTGAAGTCAGATGGCTCGAACAGAACTGCTCGCTACGTACAAGTCCTTGTTGTATTAGCCATTCTGTGAACTTCGTCGGACTGTATACAAGCACATTCTTTACTTTGGCATCTGGGAAACAGCAAAAATAAACAGTAAGTTTTGAAACCTCACACATATACAGTTATACTCAAAATATTAATATATTTATCACCAATTATACAACTTCAAAACGATAAACAAATAAAATATCACAACATGAATCAATAATTTTCTTGAAAAAGATGCCTATTACAAAGGATAAGTCATTGGTTTTCCAATATTGTCATTACGTACATTTTCGTTGTATCATGAGGTATAATGGAAGTAAGTGATCGAAATACTGCAAAATATCTGACACCCTCGTAAACATGCAAATACTTCTAACACAATAATTTAAGTAAAGAAACGAAACTACCAATTAACCTACAATCACTTCAGACTCGTAGTATTGACTCAGGCAACTTCGTGAAAAAAATTAATATATCTGGAGAAGTTTTAAAAGAAGAAAGTACTTGTGATCCCATCAGAATGCATTAAGCCATCCTACATGTATGCAACAATTGAAGAGTTTGATGTAATAAGGGCCTAAGCGAGTTTACGCTCTTTTTGCATTAAACGCATTTGTGGCTTTTGCCATGCTTGTTTACCCTCCTGGTAACATCTCAATTCAATATCGGAATAAAATGCTGCATATTACATTGTTTTATGTAAGAAAAATACTACTTAAATTTTCAACATCGTTTTTCTCCAATTGCATATTTCAGACTTAACGCCCTTTTGCATCAAATTCCTCAATTGTAGCAAACTGAAACGAGCACAATACGCAAAGCTATGTATGGGGAATCGAATAATGCTCTCACAGAATTTAATATAAATTCCAAATAAACATCTACGAAGCACATAACCATTAGGGCTAAGTTAAAATTAAGGTACATGGTAGTCTAACATTTACAAGAATAAAACAGTTTACTAATGTTTGGTATGTCCCACTCCTCCCGATATACACTGAATCTGGCTTTCTTCAGTGCAGTTCAACGTCTGGGGATGCTGTATCAAGGTTATGGCGAAGTTCTTCGAAACATGGAACTGAATTCAGTAATTTATTCAGTGAGGTCCTGCTTAATCGAAAATGCCTTCTACGTTTACTTTAAATTAAAAACTAACGGATGAGAATTCCAATGCGGAATTTAGGGTTAACTAATCTCAGACTATCAATGAATTATTACGTAACTCGTTTTATTCGGATTTCATTATTATCCATGAAGACAGCGGTCTCCAGAAGAATAGCCTCTGCCTGTATCAAGATCTTTATAGTCTAAAATGTTAAAAGTATTTGTCCGACTCAGCTGACCCTTCTCCCGCATCTTGTGGTATTAAGATTAAAATTTAAAAACAGCTTTTTCGAATCGAATTTAAAAATTAACCATTTAATTTCATAAATAGTTTTACAGTTTTTAATAAGGAAAAACATGAGTTTGTGTTTGTAACTACTAATTTAGTTTAGAAATATGCATCTGCAAATAGGTAAAACCTCGGATCGTACGTCAAAAGCTAATCCAACTGTAAATTATGTATGTATTATATTTAATTCCTAGAAATGTTAAATCAGTTCGAGCTGTTGCAACTATATTGTTATTTGTTCACACACGATGTGCAGCTTCATAGAAATAGAATGATCGATAATTAATAATTTTGATTGTTCATATATATATATTGAAAATATTAATTCTAATTTTGATTACAGCCTCTATGAAATTGAAAAAGGATATAAAAATGAGTTTAATGATATGATGAACTATAAGAATTGTATATGATTACAAGGAAGGTAATAATATGTAAAGAATGCGTTATAAGTATATGTAATCGTTCTTCATTGTTGGAGTTCCTCCATTTGCGCACCGAACCTCTAATTTTTTATAATCCAACATGTGTCAATATGTGTGAGTAGGTGCATTACAAAATGACGCTATCTTTTCCTTACAGTGTAGATATCGAACCTTTTTTTTTTTCCCCTCCTTAAAGTTAGAAAAGAAACTTACCTAAAGCAGCACGTTCTTGAGATACTGCAGACGGAGGCATATCTCTGACCTTCAAAAAGGGCCTTGCTATAACCACCAATGAAGGGAAGGTCTTTCCAGATAATTTATTGAATGTCACTTCTCTTGAATCTGCATCATCATTTGTGAGATCAACAGTCTGTACAACCTTTTTCTGCTGGCGTCCAGCAGCGGCCGCGTTCTGAGCACCCTTCGCTTGGGCTTGGTTGGCAGCTGGTGGTTTAGGAACTCGAGCAGAAGAGACTGGAGTTTCAGCCGTAGAAGGTGGCGTTCGAGCCTTCATGGCAGGTGTTCGAGATGCATTTCCTGTAAGAGAAAATCAATTCAGTATAAGGATTTGAAAAAACGCACAGTTTTGGCAAATACAACAAAATCAATACTTAAGTAACCAATCCCTTTGAATCGACACAATTTCTAAGGAACTGCATAGTTTTATTCAAGATTTTCTCCCACTAAAAGACGGCAATAACTGATACCTCATATTTAAGTTTTTTTTATTTATTTATTTATTATAAATACGCATGTGGTGCTAGTAGCCCAATTATTTAGATCAACTGTTTAGTGAGGTAACCAGAGTACGAGCCTACTGGTACTTGCTGCATATAAAATAATAAAATATACTTGATCATCCGCAAAAAAGCGAGTTTGGGCACTTAACAAAAAGCTACATCTTTTCAGAAAGTTCAGTGAAGGTGTGTATATTTCGAATGAATTGTTTCTTACCTGAAACAGCAGTTACTGTCCTTCGAAGTAATCCCCGTTAATGGTAATGCACTTCTGGGAACAGCTGTACAGGTCCTAGAAAAACCTAGTGTACTTATCTTCAGGGATGGCTTTCAGCTACGTTGGATGTCCGAAACCCTCTAGCCCTTCAGGGCAGATTTCAATTTGGAAAATAAGAAAAAGTCTGGGGAAGTAGGGTGGGTAATTGCTCTGTTGAACAAGAATTGCTGCAACAGAAATGCAGTGTGTAGTCGGGCATTGTCATCGAGCAGAATCCAATCGCCTTGTTTGGCATACTGGCTTGATCCGTTGCAACAAACGTTTCAGTGTTTTCACGTACCTAGCGGCATTTAATATGGTTCCCTCAGAGAGGAATTCTTTATGGATGAAACCATCAGAGTAGAAGGAACATCACGAGCACTGTCTTGATACGGGATCTCTTACTTCGCACCGTCTTGCTTTTCGGCGGCCCTGGACCCTGCCACTCCACTTTGAACGTTGCCTTTGGGGTCGTACCTCGGGCACCAGATCTCGTTACCCGTGACGATGGTTTTTCAAGAACTCTGGGTCTCGATCCGCTATGTCGATGAGGTCACCACAAGCATCAGGCCAAAGTTGCATTTGTTCTGGGGTCAAAGTGTGGGGCACGAGTCAGGAGCAAAGCTTGTGTTTACCCAAATCCTAGGTCATTATAAGGTGGGGCGTCTCACTTCCCACCTCCTCCGCTATCACTTGCACTGTCACACGACGATCCTGAGCCAAAAGTTCCTTCACTTTCTGTATGTTGTCCGGGGTGTGTGCAGTTGCAGATCGATTAGTTCGAGGGATATTCCACGGTGTCTCTCCCTTCTCGGAAACGTTTAGACCACTTCTAAATACACTTCAAGGCGACAACACGTTCTTGGTAAACTGTTGTCAGCATTTCATGAGTCTCTTTCGCTGAATTTTCAAGTCTGAAACAGAACAGCATATTCGTTTGCTGTTCACTTTTTGGTTCTAACCACACGCACTATACCTTTACTTTACAATATGCTACTGACACGCGATAAGCACACTCGCAGTGCGTCGCTTGGGAACTTGGTCAGACATGTCTTGACCTGTCCGGTGGCGCACTCTTATGACCGTGAACAGTATGACAGGTTGTATATGCTTACCCAACATTAGTATTTTTGGCAATATTGTCAGATAAAATAGTTTTGCGTAAGCTTCAGCACTACGAGTTACATTCCCTCTACATGAGACGAAATCTCAATGAAACTGGCCAAATTCATTGAGATACAGACCTCACCATGTATGGGGTAGATGTACACTTTTGTTGGTGGGCATACACTTACAAGTAAGGTTTCCCAGGTGATACACTCCGATTTTAATCAAACTTCACAGGTTTGTAGAACAGCAAAAAATAAGCGACACGTATTTTTTTTTTTATAGCGGCCCATATGCATATTTAGGCGGTATAATAGGGCTGTTAAATTGGGACAACAATGCATACTTTAGGTAATAGCGCGAAAACGAGAAGAGATAGCCAAACGTTGTAAAGGAGCAAGTTGTCATGACACGATAAGCATTTCAATAACACATAGCACTTCCACGGGGATAACACACAACATCCGCAAATGGACCAATCAGGGATGAAAAGTAGTCACAGAGCTTTATCTATTACGTGGAATCCAAATAACGTAGGTAAGAATAAAGAATGATAAAGAATAAGTGATACGTGTTTTTTCGTTTTTGCAAGATGACACAAAAAACGTAAATAGATGCATCGTTATCTCAATGTCGAAAGATTGGAAAACTGGGAATATGAAGATGTGAACGCCTGTATGAGAGGCAACCTGTCAATCAGTGTTGTAGAACTGGTTGCAGGTGACCGGTAGAATCCTGCTCGAGAGAGAAATATCAAACCTGGTCTTGTTGTTCAATGGTTTATATGTTATAACTATTAGTAGTTAGTGACTGCGAACAGTTCAATGCTCATGATCAGTAATTTAAAAGCCACCCAGAAGTAAACGAAATCACGCCCTTCCTGTAAGAGTCGGCCGTATAGGATAGTAATACAAACATTTATATTGTTTTGCAACAAGCCCCGTTGTATTGATAAATAGGCCCTTTGCGGGATACTAAACAACATGTTGAACACAATTGAACAGGCTGACAAAAATAGACAATTCACAGTCACATGCATATGAGCATGCATTTAAACCAAAACACATGGATATGTTACACAAGCACTATTTTCGGTAAGATGCTGTATGTTGAACCATAGCTGACTGCTATTTAACAGAATGTAGCGTAATGTCGAATATTGTATGGAACGAATATAAGCAATTGTAGTAAATATTCGTCATACAAATGATTCTTATTGAAATCGGACATGAGACTAATAGAACTTCCTTGACATAAGCAGTATAAAAACGATATTAAATGATTCGTGGCTACATGTATTTGTTTCGAAATATAGAAATGTAAACAGTATAAAGTATGGCACGTCAAATGAAAAGTCCTACAACTAACTAACAAAACAGTTCCATATACATTTACGAAAACAGTACATAAATACCGTTCTTGGCCATTCAAATGCGTTTGAATTTGCCACATGTCAATATTGGAAACCATTCCTCTGTTGTATTAATAGATAGAACTAAACGTAGCATTCCGAACACAAACTTCTAGAAAACAATTCTAGCAAACAAACAAAGAACTGGGCATAACTAAAGCCGAAGAACATAACCAGTGATGCAATTCATAATTCAATAGGTGTGTTGGCAATATATTGCGTGCAACACGTCTGTTGCGTAGTATCATTATATACATCTTGCACAGCAAAAGGTTGTATGCCAGTGCGGATATTAAAACGTAAATAGCTATGTTGAAACAATAACAAGGACAATACGAAACAAAATGCTCTCTATATACAAGGGAAACGGACATTCACTCTGTCTGTTATAAATGACATCTCCTTATTTGTTGTCCAACCTATTCATTGTATGTATTGCAGAAGTGGAACTTCACAAAAAACTCCAAATACAAATATTTTAGATACCAAGAACACCTGACAACGGATGGTTGTCTACAGGTGTCGCACAACAATGAAGCAATTGCTGGAAACCGAAAACTATTGGGTTGGTGAAATGTATCGGTCTTTCCGAAACATAGCCGCAGCGGAACCATGCATAGGCGAACAGAGGTGTATATCTTGGAGAAGATAACTGACTATGTACTAATGATTGAAGTTTGATGATATTGTCTCTTGCATTGAGGTTGATATTTAGATACAATGTCCTTGAGCCAATGTTTCTCTTCTGGAGTGTCTGCAACCAGTTCTACAAAACTGATTGACAGGTTGCCTCTCATACAGGCGTTCACATCTTCATATTCCCAGTTTTCCAATCTTTCGACATTGAGATAACGATGCATCTATTTACGTTTTTTGTGTCATCTTGCAAAAACGAAAAAACACGTATCACTTATTCTTTATCATTCTTTATTCTTACCTACGTTATTTGGATTCCGCGTAATAGATAAAGCTCTGTGACTGCTTTTCATCCCTGATTGGTCCATTTGCGCATGTTGTGTGTTATCCCCGTGGAAGCGCTATGTGTTATTGAAATGCTTATCGTGTCATGACAACTTGCTCCTTTACAACGTTTGGCTATCTCTTCTCGTTTTCGCGCTATTACCTAAAGTAAGCATTGTTGTCCCAATTTGACAGCCCTATTATACCGCCTAAATATGCATATGGGCCGCTATAAAAAAATACGTGTCGCTTATTTTTTGCTGTTCTACAAACCTGTGAAGTTTGATTAAAATCTGAGTGTATCACCTGGGAAACCTTACTTGTTAGTATGAAGTAAGATGAAAATATCTTAATCTACTCTGGTCTTAATTATTCCTTCCAAAAGACTATGAAATATATATTGCTATTTTATGCGAAGAAAATAATAATACTTTGGAATGACAGTCCCACGTAGCTAGCAGCAGTCATTAAATATTTGGTGAAGACTGGTGTGAACCTGTTCCGTCACTTCTAAAACTATTACCACAAGACTTCTAAGTTTAAACGTGCCTGTGGACATCTGGAAAAGACCAGCGAAGTGGACGACCAAAATCTATCACTACACTACACATTATAGGAAAAAATGCACGACATTGGTACTCTAAGAGTAGCCAATTAAAGGTGTGTGGTACTATAAAAGCGACCGAAGGATTGGAAGGAGAAACTATGTGCAAGATTAGTCATGTGACTGCTTACACTTGACCAAAAATGGATCTCTAAGAACTCAGCCCATTTTCAGAAAAATCCAACTGATTTTATGCGTCGATTCATAAGTGGTTTAAACATGAGTACCATACTACACTCCGGAAGTGAAGCAGCAATCAAAGTATTGCAAACATTTGATTCTCCACTTCCAAACACTGCATGTGATAAGTCTGTCAGAAAGATCATGAAATCAGTTTTTTTTTTTTTTTTTTTAATGCATAAAGTTCATTATTAGACTTTGTTCCTTCTTATTTACTTTTTCCACCTATTAAAACCATCAACATTGAATTCTATGCAAAGCTTCAGACCACCTAAGGCAGAAAATAACGGGGGGGGGGGTTAATCAAATCAGCTCAATCACGATAATGCTCATTCCTCATATGGATGTCATTGCAATGGCCAAAATCAACGATTTGGGCTATGTGTTACTGACATCCACCATAGACCCCAGATTTGGTTCCATCTCTTTCCAAAAGACAAAAATGTGAACTTCATTTTCTTTAGACAAAAGCAGCATAAACGAGTAATTTGCGGGGCTGAAGACATCTGCATTCTGCGACGGCGTGTAGGCTACGTTACAAACTAAACAATTTTCAAGAAGTAAATGCTTCAAGATATTTTGTACGTCATTCTGGGAGTTTTTGAAGTACCCATCATACTATACACTATTATCCTCTCAGATCAGCAACCTCTCGATTGGTTTGACGCAGTTTCCCACCCTTCCCTACCTTAAGGCAGACTCTTCATTTCTTTGTAGCTTTTCTTCCTTATATCTCGTATTATTTGGTCCGTATTTTTTAATCGTGGCCTTCCTCGGTATTTTCTCTTCTGCAATTTCCCCCAGAGTTAGTAGCGTGATTCCTTCATATCTCAATGTCTGTAATCATCCCATCTTGTCTTTTCAAAATCCTTCGGTATACTCCTTTTTTCTCCTATCATTTCCAATACATTTATCTGATACTTTGTCCGCCCATGTAATTTAACATTCTTCTATAGTACAATATTTCAAAGGCTTCCATTTTGTTTCCTCTTCTGCTAGTGTCTATGTTTCACACTCAAAATGCCACACCCCATACACAAGCTTTTTCATCAGCCTTTTCTTTAGTTCTATGCCGAGGTTAACGGGTACAATCTTCTTCCACCAGGTGATCCACTTTGATTTTCATGTTGAATCTGTTGCTAAGTACCTGTTGCATACCGTTTAGATCTAATTCTTTGTCACTTTCTGTCAACATAACGATATGGTCCGCAAATCTAAGCGTGTGCATTTTCCGTTCATGAACAGCTGTTTCTCTGCTGTGTGTTTTCTTGATTTTTTTTTTTCAGAAAAATCCAACGTGATTACATAGTGTTCACGGAATTGGTGACCGAGCTCCCTTGTCTAACCCCTTTCTGACTTGTTGCTTCTTTCTTTCCTTCTATCTTAATTGTTGCCTTCTGCTCTTTGAACAGATTAGTATTATTCTTCGTTCCTTATAGTTTTTTTTTTTTTTTTTTTAAATCCCTGCTTCACTTAGAATTTTGATCATTTTGATTCATTTTATAGCAGGGTTGGCAAAAACTATGGTTTATTTTGAAAAAAAATTGGGGGTTTTGAATCCCCCCCCCTTTTTTTTTGTTTTGTTTTGTTTTGTTTAAATAATTTGCTCTGTGAATTTATATTACATATGGACAGAAATAAGTTTGTTTCACCTTGGTGTTATGCAACAACGGGGTTATGGTGGAAGGGGTCACATAAGCTTAAAGCGGAATCCAAACCGCTTCTCGGCTTACATCCGAGAGAAATTGTCTTCCTTTTGGACTTGGAATAGCAGAATGGAAATTCAGTATACTTCACTCCAACACCAATAGTATATTCGCTTATTCCGAAATCAGAACTGTCCCTTTTCATTATAATGTTGGGGATCCGGTCAGTAAATTTCTTAAATCAGGAAACTCCCGCCTTAACCACCGGGAAAATCCTGTTATTACTTTAAATGCAAAGTAATACTGGGAAAATCTCGTTATTGCTTTGCATGTCAAATTTTACGGTCAACATATGATCAGTACGCTAAAATTGAGGTATTAAATTACAAATTTAGTATGTACATATTCAATAAAATTAAAACAAACTCCAATCCAAGGCAATGTTGGAAGCTACGTAGGCAGTCGATAAATTTTGCCAATTTCTATCAATATATTTAAGCAACTTGGCTTCTTTATAAGACAACAGGCATTCAAGCAAGTAGAAATATACAGTTTGGTTTCGCTTTGTGTGTTTAACATCGTTATGTAATACCGAGGTTATCAAGGAGAAGACTTTCGCTTAACCCTTTTAAATTTGGGGGTTTTTAAGGTAATTTTTAGGCTTTCAGTCAAGCAGCTACAGTACCAACAGTATTGACGCTAGGATCATGGTTCGTACCCCCCCTTTTTTTAATGAAGCAGTTTCCAACTGCATCAGTCAAATTTCCCTATTACGTACCAAATGCGAGAAATTCCCGCTCAAAGTGGGGAATAGGGATTTTTTGAAAGAAAAAACTTCTTTTATCGCGAATTTCTCCGCTCAGGTATGACACACACATGCGAATGGTACAAAAAAAAAAAAAAAAAAACTGCTTCATTGTGAAAATAATGAGGAGACAAGAATGTACGGGTAAAAATAGTCCTGACGTTATAGCAGATTTACCAATTTTTCCTCGATAATACATTTTCAGTCAATTTCTATCCAATCCGCTTTAGCATAAAGACTAATCATTGTAGGAACATGAATTGTACCTCGTCTTGTTCGGCATGAATCGGCCTTTCGAACGGTATAGCTTGCATATCCCTATCGTGCACTGAGGGGAAAAAATTCCCCCAAAGGTAAAGTTTTGAAAAAAAATCCCTTTCTCGATTTGGGCGGGATTTTTTCGCTTCTGGTACATAATAGGGAAATTTGAGTACTACGTTTGGAAACTCTGCTTTATAACGAAACCAACGAGGTACGAACTATGTTTCTAAAATTAATAGGGATGCGTCACGATTTTTTTTTAAAAAAAGCTCTAAAATGTACCCTTTTTTAAAAGCCACCTTCGTCGTTTGTCACGTCACTGCCCCCAGGCATCGCACACGTGACTGCAAAATGCCCATAATACATGTTCTTTGATGCTTCAATACTTGAATAAACGAAAAAAAAAAAAAAGTTGAAAAGCTTAACCAGAGATTTATAAAGCAAATTCCGAAAGTATGCCATGGCCTGTATACAGGCCAAAAAATTTAAAAGTGACATCCGAACCGCTACTTGGTTTTCACTTGAAAGAAGGGTTGTGGGTCGACCGAGAATTGAGTATGGGACACCTTGATCAAAAGGTGAAAAGGACATAAAACTAATGCAGATTGTTTGATATGTGGAAACGTCGCCATGCAGTTCACACGATTTAAAACAATTTTAGCTTGTATTTTTGTTGTTTAAACACTGGTTTAAACCAGCCAAAACTGCTTTATAGGTTCACAAATGCTACCTAAGTTGCTCTTCCCACTCGAGTTCTTTTCTCTAGCAATTCTCTTAATACAAGTATTGCTTCCCCTGTTCCGATTTTCTTTCTGAATCCAAACTGGTCTTCTGCAGCTAATTCTTCTATCTTGATTCCAATCTTTGATTTTTGTCAAGAGTGTTAAAGCATGCGTAAGCAAGATTATCATTCTATGATTCTTGCATTTCTCAACACTTACTCTTTTTGTAATAACCACTATCTTGCTCGTCTGGACGTACCTGTTTTTCGTAAATGTTAATTCATTATACATGTCCTGAACCTCCTTTCCTGCACTCTGTGATTTTTGCTGATACCTCATCTACACTTGGAGCCTTTTGTAATGTTTTATCGTATTCGGATCTGAGTATGAAGTCACCTCTCGCCTCTTCAACTTCCTCTAAGTTTTCTAATTCTTCTAATTGCTTGTCGCTTTCATAGAGCCTTTTATGTTTTCACTTTATCTCTAGCTTCAGTCATGAAGACTTCCTCCTTTATCTTTCAGTATATTGCTTTTTGGTTTTCGTGGTTTGAAGTTACTCTTAATCATCTTATAAGCCAATCTACTTTCCCTGTGTTCATATCCTTTTCCATATCTTCCCATTGTTGTCTTATCCATTCTTCCTTCGCACGTCTGCATTTTCGAATGATCTTTTATACTATCTCTGTCCTACCTTCACTGTTGTTGTTATTCTTCGATTTCCTTCTCTCAACTAAATCCAGAATTTCTTTGGTAATCCATTCTTTCCCCTGCTATCTTTTCTATGTGGCCTTGATTCTTTCCTTTGCAGGCGTTTTTATGAATGATCATTCCTTGTAAATTTCTTCTTTCATTGGTTCCGAGTTGTCTAATTACTTTCTCAAGTAACTTTTTTGCACTTTTTTGTTCTCCAGCTTGCCTATATCAAGTCTTCTATTTTTCTCCCTTTTTCTTAATTTCTTAAATTTCAACTCTCTCTTTATCTTGATTAACTTGTAATCACTGTCTGCATCCGCTCCTGGGTAACTTCCGCAGCTCTTAATTTGATTTCTGAGCCGCTCCTTAACAAGTACATAATCTATTCGGTTATATCTATAGATTTCCTGGCATTTTCCACATATGAATCTTGCGCTTACATTTCTTGAACGAGGTATTTTTAACTACTACTAGTTTGAATTTCGTGCAAAATTTAATCAGTCTACCACTTCTATCGTTGCTTTCCTTCTCCGTATTTTCCCATGGTTTTCCCTTCCGCGCCTTCTCCTATCATTGCGTTTCAACCTCCTCCTTGAATAAGCTTTTCTCTTTACGTCTTATATGATGTTTTCGACAGCTTCACAAACTTGCTCTACTTTTCACTGTGAGCTTTAGTTGACATATATACCTGAATGTTAGTTGTATCCCTTGATTTAGTAGCTACTTCTACTGCTATCACTGTCGTTTACTATGTTGCAACCTCTTACTCGTCATCCTATTTTCTTATTCATTATAAATCCAACTCCAATGACAGTTTCTGTACCCGAGTTAATAACTCTATATTCACTCGAGCATAAATCATGTTGTTCTTTACATTTTACTTCGCTGATCCCCACTATATTCACGTTTCATCGTTTCTTCTCTCCCGATTTTCTAGCTTACTTGCTGTGTTTAGACCCCTGACATTCCATTCTCCAACTTGTATTGCTTATTCAATACTAAGAGACTATTTCTTGCTTCCCACCCCGAAAAAAATCATGAAGCTGACTGATCTTGCAGTATGGGATTCTGAGATTACTTCTCAACCTACTTAGCGTAAATCAGTTTTAAAACTCGCCATTCCCATGCTGCGTGTTCTTGGTGCCTTTTACCGGTTAGGAATGTATTTTATTTTGTCGATTCTTTGCTGGTTTTCATCGTTGTCCACTGTTACTGCAGGGATACCTAGACCGTTCCTGTAGAGCGGGATTTTTACTGTGAGGACCGCTCTATACGCAAGTACTGCTACCCAGAACTTTGTCCCTAAGAGACATGTGCGGTGTCCTAACATATTCAGTTCCATTATGTATTATGACCACATACTCGCTATGCTTTTGTGTTACTGTGTAAACTGGTTAACGACATGCAAAAGTAAACCTGTTCACCACATATGAACACCAAAGGACTTCCTACCAGAATGTAACACATCGTATCAAGTTTACCACATATTTTTTCACCTTAACACAGGGATGCAAATAACCACTCGGGCGAGTAGTTAATATCATACTGCAGGAAAGTAACTGATTTCTATTGTGGGATGTGGGTTAGTAGCTTTTTGTCTTGGGCTAGTAAAATTTTGTTGCTTATTTGCATCCCTACCTTAACAGAAGGAGTTATCAGTTACTCGATCACACACCACCGACTGATTTTTATTTCCCCTCACTCTTACATATACAAAAGAAAACAAAACCTATACAAGTGAAAACTACTTCCTTCGAATGCACACATAGTATAAACACAAACACAAGAAAGAAAGATAATTCTGCCTTACCCACTGCAGTTTTGTTCTGAACTGGTGCAGCAGGAGATGCAGCAGCTGGAGAAGTTTTGTTTGCCTGTCCCCGAGTTGATCGGCTTTGTACTCCTGATTGTTGAACAGCTTGTGATACTTGCACCTATTCCAAAAGATATGAATACAGTACATTCGTATAATGTAAGCACAACTGCCACTTGATTTACTTTTCACAAGGCAATTTAAATGCCTGAAAGCACAAATTAACGTACACGTCAATAGTAAAACGTGCAGTGTACTGTGGAGCAATAAGACTGGTTCAGCCACACGAAGAATAATTTTCTTCATTGTATTGAACTATGATACACACGCTTTGTGGATTTCTTGTCTGGTCCCTGCATTAACTAATTTCAAACTGCAGCGCCTACCCAGAAAAAATCTGGACACTAAGTTCCCAAAGACTTTTACGTCCTATCTTCCAGTTGCCGTGACCCAATGGAACGCGTCTGGGGTGTGTGAAAGATTTACATGAAAGGTGCATGCTACCGAAAGTTTGCACCATATACTTCAAGCACGTAATCATTCGATTGGTTTGACACAACATTTCACTCTTCCCTATCTTGATCCAGACTTTTTATTTCCATGTAGTGTCTTCTTTACGTCTTGTATTATTAGTTCCCTTGTTTCAATAGCGGCCTTCCTCTACATATTTTTCCTTCTAATCCCTCCGTAGCTAATAGCATGACTTCTAGCTAATAGCAGGATTACAAATAAAAGATGCCTGAGAGATCGGAGTATAAATATCAACTAATTCAGTGTTCAATTCTTCTGCGTGTGCGTGTGAAACTACATCTGAACCATGTAGATTTGTGCACTGTATCATTAACTCAAATATTTACAAAAGTACTAGTAACAACGAAGTAAATATAGAACATGGGTCAATACAATACAGAAAAAATTTTCATATGGCTGAAGTACTAGCTTTAAATTAAAAAAAAAAAAAAAAAAAAGTTCAAATTATCTTTTAATGATTTTTTCAAGTTTTCAATCACTGAGTAAATTCTAAATACCTTAAACAGGTATAAACTAAAACCATGTGTCAACTTAAACAGAATGTTTCTAAAGGCCGTTTACAAGCTTGGAAAGTGAATTACTCATAGAAACAAGAAAAAAAATATCCAGTAAACATTCTCGGAATCGCTTAGTTTTAAGTCACAGATTGCCCAAAACACAAGAAAGACTGAACATTGGAGGTTGGTGTCTCCAAAATAATTAGCCATTGAGAGCTTACGACGGCATGTTATATCATCATAGACGTATAATCTTCTCTATCCAAAAATGCATGACCCAGAATACTATAGCGGCGGCGCAAGGCATACCCCAAGACAAAGTGAGGGATACTCTGATATTCCTATAGAAAATGTGGGTCGTTCCACCAACTCGTTTAATCATACGCTCCTTTAGCCTTAAGAGCATCGGTGTCTGATGTTTAAAATAAATAAATAAATAAATAGTTTCTTTGCAAGTCAGGAACGTAACAAGAGGGAATCTCTGGATGTCCGGCCCTTAATCTACCCTCATGGATGCAGAAGGCCAAGTGACTTTGTGGTAAAGAACATCAGCTCTCAGATTCTTTTTTCTTGGAGAGGAGGGGGAGAGAAAGCTATAGACTCATTTTACATGCCTGATCTTTGAATAACTGAACAGCCCACGCTGTGTTTCTTTGTGCGCCACCATCACCGTACTTATCGTCTTTGCTATTATCCGTCTCTAAATTTAATTTATCCTGGCTTTTCGAGGTCCTTACACAGCCTATATTAACTTCTTGATACTTAACAAGCTTTGTTACTTTCACGTATCAACACCATCTATACGCTGTCCACAATATATGTGTCTACTACGACGGAAGGGGAAGAAGGTGTGCATGGTGACTCAGTGGTAGAGCTTTCACATCTATCGAAAGCGATACCACTTTCGATTCCAGGCCAAGTGAGTGGTGAAGAATATCATGTCTTTTATTTATTTATTTTTTTGGGGGGTGGGGGGAACAGCGATACTTCCACATTCTCACTGCACTAATTCTTTTATAATCATTAAACATCATTTAGCACCTAGCTCTTCTAGCACAAGGGCATGATCTTGGGTCACTAAAATTAAGTTTTCATTTATTCACTACTCTCGTTCCCTGCTGTAGTTATAAAACCACGCACAATACACCAAAAATCCTTTGACACTACCAACGAATATTTGTCGGATGGGATGGTCGTTCCATACGTCATGAATCGGAGCCCACCTTTCCTAACACAATATTCGGGAGTCCTTCATTTCATGTAAGAACCCTTGCGCCGCCACTACAAGATCCTGAATCTTTCACTTATGGATAGAGCAGATTACAAGCCTAAGATAACATGCCACCCAAAAGCTAATAGGTTCGGAGACACGCTTTCGCCAGTTTGTAAGTCTGAAACTCAGCGATTCCGATGAAACTTTTACTGGATTTTTCTTGTTTATGTGAGCATATTCACCTCCCAAACGCTACAAATTATTTTTTGAGATATATATATATATATATATTTGGTCTAGGAATTAATTCGTGCGGTTGGTACGCACACATTGAAGCTGTAGTACAAACACAAAATACATAAATACCTTAAGAAAAATATTGTCCATCGCTAGCCACCACTTTCACCCATCTGTCAGGCAATGTACGGATTCCGTGGCGAAAGAAGTCCTCATCCTTGGAAGCGATCCAGTCAGAGACCCATGTTTCGATATCTTCTGAAGAAGTAAACCGCTGTCCAATCAAATCGTTGTTCATGCAATCGAACAAGTAGTAGTCCGAAGGAGCAACGTCTGGTGAATACGGCGGGTGGGGTAAAACTTCCCATCCGACATTTTCTAAATAGGTTTTGACCGGTTTTGCGACATGTGGGCGAACGTTATCATGTTGAACAATAAGTTTATCATGTCTGTTCTCCCATTCTGGTCGTGTTCTGGCCAGAGCTTGCTTCAAACGCATTAATTGTCGTCGATAACGTTCTCCATTCATAGTTTCACCCGGTTGCAGCAGCTCATAGTACACCACACCTTTCATATCCCACCATATGCACAGCATAACCTTTGCACAGTGAATATCTCGTTTTGGTTGTGATGGACCTGGTTTCACCCAGGCCTTTTTTCGTTTAGGGTTCTCGTAATGGATCCACTTCTCATCACCCGTAATAATTCGATGCAGAAACCCCTTTCTGCTCTGTCGTTGAAGCAGCAATTCGCAAATGGTTTTTCGTCTTTCAACGTCTCTGTCTTTCAATTCATGTGGAACCCAATGTGACATCTTTTGAATCATTCCCATGGCTTTCAAGCGTTTGGAGACTGTTGTTTGATCAACGCCTAATGCTGCTGCAAGTTGTTCCTGCGTTTGACACGAATCCTGCTCGAGCAATGCTGTCAATTCTTCGTCTTGAAATATTTTTGGCTGTCCAGCTCGCTCTTGGTCTGCCAAGCCGAAATCACCACTTCTAAACCGTGCAAACCACTTCTGACACGTTCGCTCAGCTAGAGCATGGTCACCATACACTTCCACCAAAATACGATGACTTTCAGTCGCACTTTTCTGCATGTTAAAGTAATGCAGCAGGACACCCCGCAAAAACACTTTATCAGGCACAAATTGCGCCATGTTCACTTAACTACAAACTGGTGTTGTTGACGCTTTAATCCACTGCCCTATACTACGAACGATACGCGATGACAGGGGTTTGCAACACATGTGTGGATACACGGAACTGTGGGACGCTCCGTTCGTTGCGCCATCTCTTGTCCACCCGCACGAATTAATTCCTAGACCAAATATATATATATATATATATATATATATATATATATATATATATATATATAGTGAAACCTCTACTAACGGACATATTTTGTAATCCCCAAACACTGAAATAGGAAAAAAAACACTCCCAAACCTCTCTAAAGCGGGCACTCTAATACGGACACGGACAGTCTTTTCTGTCTTTTATAGTTATTATTTACCTCCGTATTACGGACACTTTCTCTAGAAACAAGTTGAAAAGTGTAGTAAAAATACATTTTTAGTAATTCATACATGTGTCATCAAGGAAGCATTGTGACAGAATTTTGCCTTCTCAACCGTCTGCTTGCAATCCAGACGAAGCGCCTCTGTTTAACAACGCTCTCATGTATTTTGCTTGCATCCCACTCCCACACAAGATGTTTTAGACACAATAGTGATTGATAATTGTCCGCCGTTTGGAATGACATGTTATTCTACTGTCCCGCTAGAATCTAACCAAGCAAAAGACAAGTTAAATATATATATAATATAAATATATATATTATAGTTTCGGATTTTATTTTATTTTTATTATTATTATTATTATTATTACGTTGCTGGTATCCAATCATTAACAAAACGCTGGAACACGTGCATTAATGTGGAAGGGAATTATATTGAGAAGTAAAGCACATTTTCACACATGAGTTCTGTTACTCTGAAGCCCAACGTTTGTGTCTGAATTAAATCCTTCTCGTGTACAGAAGAATTCATGAAGGAACTTTCGAAACACTATTATTAACGAAGCCAACATCAAAAAATCAATTTGCTTTTGTCATCTCCGCCTATTCTCTCCAATCTATCTCCTGTTCACACATTAGATCATACATACTGAAAAGTGGTATTAATTGCATATACACTTCTAGTTATCAACAAGTAAGTACAATGTATTTAAGAGCCAGACCAGAAAGTCAGAATTCATTCAAAAATACACAAAACTCACCATCGGTGCATTCTTTGTAGTTGAATTCGCCGAAAGTACAGGTGAGGCTGCAAAGATAAAAAAAGAAAAAAAATGCAGTCACAACAATAGCACACACCATGATACATTTAACACTACAACTGAAATAATAAAAATATGTAATATACTAACAAAGGCTAACTTTTAAACTGGAGCAACAAAACGTTATAAACATTACAATTCTGAAAAAAGAAAGAAAAAAACTCCGATATTCCACGATTCTATGCAGAAATTTCATGACTACCTCAAATTCTTATTAGATCTCTCTCTTAGCCTCGGTGCATAATCGTATGACGTTAAAATATATATTTCTTATTAGATCTGTGCTGGGTAAGATTATTTACAACGATTACTTTCGAGATCTTACCTACATTTAATGAATGATACCAACCAAAATGATCTTACGTTATCGTTTAAAGAGTATTAATTAGTGTTGTTTCCTTTAAGCATCTCATATATTACTCTTTCCTTACTTTAATATTTCAAATATATGTAACAATTAAGATGAGTAGTCACATCAATATGCTTGTTCAATTGATCGAACTTTCAGAACTAGTTCAACAACAGGAGAAAATTAGCAAGGAGTGTTCAGCAATTCCACAATTCCATACACAACTGATAACTACAACAACATTTTGACATTACAGTGCAACAGGTACTACTTGTCTCGTGTGACAGCTCGCTGCGTGCACGTGGTGTTCGATGCTGCGTTGCCAGCTTTTGCGTCGGGTATTGAAACTACATGAGTAGAACGAGTGAATTATTTCTTGTTCCATATCAACATTTACTAAATGTAGAACGCTTATTTAAAAACGTACTTATAAGGGAGACAAACATTACTGTACATTTCATTGATTCAATATTTAAGTACGGTAAATCCAACCATTCCTCCCTCGTGACTTTATTCCTATAGGAAACTTTTTACTTTCACTGCAGAAAACAGAAATTTTCCATATAGCTGTAGCAAAATTACTAACATCAATACTGAACCTTGTTTATAATTACTGAACTTACGTTTGTATACCACATATCGCAAACAATACGTCTTCATTTTGAACTCGTGACATTTGTATTACAATAATTTTAAAAATTAATATATATAGTAATAAAGAAGAAAGAGAAATGTACTTACGTTTACTGTGTGGTTGGGGATACTACCAGTGTCACTTTCGGAGCTGGAATTAACAGATATTATCACTTCCTCCACACACTGTTCAAGAATTCCCTCTTTATTCCATTGCTCGTCTAGGAGCTTCTTCGAATGTTGAACAACATTAGCCCAGTCTTCCGCAGTGACACTATCAATTGCTTCTTTTGTAAGTCTTTTCACTTCTGCCACTGTGAATTTTTTATTTTCCCTCGCAACGTATCCTTTTACTTGCGCCCAAATATTTTCTATAGGGTTGAAGTGGGCGTGGTATGGGGGAAGTCTTATGACCTAGTGACCCTTTTCCCTTGCTAATTCGTCGATTCTGTACAAAGGGAATTTGGGCTTGTATATGGTCACCAGTTCTAGAAGCTCTGCCTTCTTTAAGTCAGGCTCTAACTGCACACTGGTATTGCGCTTTAACCAGTCCAAGACTTCAGACTTCCGGGACTGAGTTGTTGGAGGTTTGTCGAGCATAACAGAATGGTATGGGGCTTTGTCCATAACGATGATGGATTTAGGGGATATGTTTTCCAAAAGAGATTCTTGGAACCACTTTGTAAATACATCGAAGTTCATTTCCTCGTGATAATCACCAGTTCTTTTAGATCTGAAAATGAGGAGGCAGTTTGGGAAAAAACCACGAGATGTGCCAGCATGAAGAACAATTATTCTTCTCCCCTTCCCTATTGGTGCGTTCATTGTACTATGCGCAGTATGATCGGTCTAGCCTTTTTCTAATGTGTGGCCTGCATTGACCTATGTCTCATCTAACCAAACCACATTATTATAATCACATTTCTTCATAGCTCTGAGGTACCGACAACGCCAAGCCACGATGTCACTTCTTTCCATCAGCACTGTGCGTTTGGAGAATTTATTAAATTCGAACCCCAGATCTATGAAACAGCTTCTAAGTGAGAACTTACTTCCGTGGAACAAATTTGTTTCTTTAAGGCTGGCTTGGAGCTTGCTTAATGTAGGATGCTCCTTGCGCATATAATAAGAGTAAATGTGGCGACGAAGGGCATCCCGCTGGAATAAATCGAGATTTGTGACCTTTTCATAGCAGCGATGTTTTCCTGGAGTTTCAAGCAGTACCTGCGATGGTCCAGGCTCGTCCTTTCCTTGTTCTTCCTTCTCCTCAAGTTCCTCCTCTTTCCTTATTTTTTCTTTCCCAATTCGCGCCACTGTTTTTCTGCTGATTTTAAGGGCAGCCGCTGTCCTTTCTGTAACTCGATTTACATCGATAAGAGGATCACCATTTTCTCTTTCCCACTCAAAGTATTCGCGTAGTGAACACACCATCTCGCGAGCTTAGCCTCGTAAAGCGACACCCTGTCCAATTTTTTAATATTTCTTTACAGGCGAGTGAATTCTTTGTCGCCCCCTTCTTCGACGAACAAGATTTGAACTTTCTCCCACTTCATCCATTTTAGAGAACATACACACACACGCACAAGAGAGAGAGAGAATCAGAAATAAATAATGCACTAAACACTGAAGTACCGTATACACGAAACACGAAATTATTCACTGCAAGTAAATCTCAGTTTTATAAAATTAAATGACACAAAAGAGGACTAAAAAAGAATGCCCTCAATAACCAGCAAGTCCACTACTCAAGTTGACATCTGACTAAAACAATGTGCATTTGTTTATATTCAAACTGGCAACGTGCGGAGAGGGTGGAATGTTTACCACTGCAGAGCGAGAATGAGCCACTATAATTGGCTGAACGTGCTGTTGCCGTAGAAACAAGTCCTTCTTAGCTGATTGTTATGACCACGTGCAGGAAGAAAGAAAAGAAAGAAAAAAAAAACAGGAAAACAACTGTCACATGGAATAAGTTGTATAAATTGAATTATAAGAAACCACAATGCAATTCTGACAAATATATCAATCAATCCTTTAAAGCAGTGCTTCTAGGCGCTATATTCTTTTCTAGAACTACACAAATCCAACATACTCATCCTTTGTGTCTTTCAAACCTTGCTCCAAGCCCGTAAGTCGTACTTCTTTACCAACACTCTACTGGAAATTTTCCTTGATATAAGATATTGCAAAAGCTTTACATTTAAATAAATGTACTTAAAACACATTATCATATACATACAAACACACAATTTATTTCCTTGAACTGACTATAAAAAGGCAACATACCTTGTCCTCCTGTTCCTACGATTAAACCTATGCGAGAATCCATTACTAACTGATAGGTTCCACTTTGTAGATTAGGTCTGAGCTGCTGATTATTTACAATTACAGAGCCAGAACCCGCTGGAACTGTTGAGAGAATAGTGGGCTGTTTCTGAGGAGCAGGTGCACCGACGGAGGGGGAAGAGTTAACTGTAAGAGCATTCTGAGGAGCCACTGCTGCTATCGAAGGCAAAGGTTGGCCATCTCGCGGCTGCAGTACAATTATATCATCCCCTTTATCAACCACATCATACGTCTTCTGAAGAGTCTCCAGTTTCTCAGTTGAATCCTTGTATTCCTGCTCTAGCATTGCATAGGCGGTTACTTGGCTTTCAGTGAGCTCTTCATCCTCACATTCCATCATCAACTCGATATCAGGAGGCTTTCTGTTTGGCCTCGTGCCTACTGCACCTCGACTCATCGTGCCTAATGAATGAGACATCATAATTATTATATGTTACAAATAATGACACAGAAATAAAAGTATGTTTCATTCCTCTAATTCCCATCTGAATTGGTTTTCTTTACAATCTCGGTACATCATTACTGACGAAAGCTTATTATGCTTCACAGACTTGTTCTTACAGTCCAAGAGATTAACTATTGTATTAATCTTAAGTGAGTTTGTACAGCGGGCGACACTTCTAAATGGTACAGCCATATGGAGATTTACGGCTAAGGTGTACCATTTAGAAGTGTCCACCGCTGTACAACCAGTATTTAAGTACATATCTTTTATACCATTTGAACTTCAATGTTCGTATTAAACTACACAGTTATACGCATCATGAACCTACAACGTGGACTCCCACTAAAATACATTCACACATCGCGTATATAACACTGATCAATCGAACAGGAAAGTATCTTCAGACCAAATAACGTACGTATTTAATGTACGTCCGGTAATCGGTTCGATTCGTACTTGGGATGCTTGTCTAGGACACAACCCTAAGCAGAGCTCGGATTCCACTTTGAGAAGTTTATTTCGTTTCATATGGCCACATTGCTGAAAAGGAACGTTAACTCAAAACATCAATTATAAAGAAAAACTAAACATTTATATGCATCTATATATTCTTCGGAAAAGTTTTGAGACAGCTTATCTGTATCAAATAAATTCGACTCTAGGCTAAGGTATATATCAATACAATATCATATGTTTATCATGTATCACAAATCTTGCGAAGTGGAGAACTTTTCAACATAGCGCATTCAAATAATAATAAACTTTACAATGGACAGTATAGAACATATTATTATAGATTTTACATAAGCACAAACGATGACCAAGTATTTATCTATAAAACAACGTATTATAATTATTACCTGTCCTAAAATATTAAGTAGCCGATTGTACAACTATTTATATTAATTTAACACATTATATAATGACATTTGTGTCAAACGGAAGATGCCAAGTAATCCCTACATACTTTTCTAATACAAATTTGATTCTTATTTGTGAGATATACAGAAAATTTAAAGCAAGCACATGAACTAATCGAAAATTTTGAACTTCCCTTGTGTTTTTATCATGTGTAAATTAAGAAAACTTTCGTCCGCTTTATGCTAGAATATTAGATCTGGAAATTCAATACAAGATAGGCATTTCCATTTAGACATTGCAAAACCACGCTTAGGAATTGTAACTATGATTCTAGTTACAGGTTCCTGTAATTCCTAAATCTTTAAATTTCCAAGCTTTCGACGCTCCTCTGAAGTCTTGGTCACGGAGGTTAAAAACAGGAAGAAAAAGAACAGAAACATCAAGGAATAAAAAGGAACGGACTTACCAAAGGGAAGAGCTGTATCGAAAACATGTTGTCAAGGGCGTCAGCGATCTGCAGATGTTCTTGAAGCAAACTAAAATATAGCGGAGTTAGTTTGTGGACCTTTTATGTTTCTGTTGGAAGGTTACTAATTCATGTTATTTTTATTATGCCAATACTGTGAAAATTTTGTGATAACCGCCTCCCACTCATCACTCAGCCATCCCTTGTCTAGATTTATTTATTTATTTTTTTAAATGAATAAATAGATTTTTGAAAAACCAGATTCTCTACTTCATTTCTAGCTCCAAATAAAATTTTTGAATCTTCTACCCTGTGTTGGAGCTCGAAATGAAATAGAGGAACTGGTTTTTGAAAATTTATTTATTCATTAAAAATAAATAAATAAATAAATAAATACGCCTAGACAAGGGATGGCTGAGTGACGAACGGGAGGTGGTTATCACAAAATTTTCACAGCATTGGCATGATAAAAATAACATGAATTCCCATACGAAAATGAAAAATCTGTACAGGTACTGGAAACGCATGTCTAGTGCATCTGTTACATTTTTCCAGGTCCTGTTTTATGCATGTTGCATGTTACAACAGGCGTTTCTTGGTCTGTAAGTGCATGTATTAAGATCTATTTTGAGGTAAACGGACATACGCTGTACAGTGAGCTCGGTAACATCACATGTACAGTGCATGTACAGACACTGGTTTTGCCTTCAACATGTTAAAAAAGTAACAAGCACTGTACAAACGCTTAAAAATGCGTTGAACAGTGAATGTTTAATAGTTTAAGTGCAAGCATTTTACATGTTGCATGTACAGTGAATGTTCCTGTGAAAAATACATGCAATTCGACAGAAAAGTACACCTGTATTGACGTCTGTTCTCCACTGACCATACATTGTCTGTACACAGCCCTTCCTAACAGCAATGTACAGCTGCATATCTAACACCTGACAGGGAATAATTGAACAGGTGTTGTACAAACTAATTCTAGACTCCAGAAACATTCCCTTTACAGAGGCTGTTTTTAATATTAACATGTTAGGAATGAACAGGCACTGCACATGGGTTCAAAACATGCGTTGTACAGTATAGGTTTGATAGCCTGTACCCAGACATGGTACATTTTGGATATCAATGAATGATTCTGTGAAGAAAACATGCAATTCGACAGAAAAGTACACCTGTATTGACGTTTGTTGAGCACTGGCCATACACTGCCTGCACATAGCCCTTCCTAACAGCAATGTACAGACGATGAACAGCTGCATGTTTAACACCTGACAAGGAATAGTTGAACAAATGTTGTAGGAATGACTTCTAGGCTCCAGAAACATTCCCTTTACAGAGACTGTTTTTAATGTTAACATGTAAGAAATGAACAGGCACTGCACATGTGTTCAAAACATGCAATGTACAGTATGTGTTTGATAGCCTGTACACTGACACGTTACATGTTGCATGTACAATGAATGTATGTATATTTGGAGAATGCATGCAATTCGACAGAAAAGGTATAGCTGGATTGATGTTTGTTCTGCATTGATCGTACATTGGTAGCATACAGCTCGTGCTAACAGCAATGTACAGCTGCATGTTTAACACCTAATAAGAAATGCCTGAACATGTGTTGTATAAACCCTTTCCCGTTACATTGGATGTTCTCAACGTTAACATGTTTGAAATAAACAAGCACTGTACAATCACTCAAACCTTGGGTTGTACACTGTGTGTTTAGTAGCGTGTACACAGGCATGTTACATGTTGCACGTACAGCGAATGTTCCTGTGAAGAATGCACGCAATTCGACAGAAAAGTACATCTGGATTGATGTCTGTTTTGCATTGACTATACATTGGCTGTACAAAACTACTGCTAACAACAATGTACAGGTGATGTACAGCTACACGATTAACACCCAACAAGGAATAGTTAAACATGTGTTGTACAAGCGATTTCCAGACTACCGAAAGATTCCTTGCAGAGAGCAGATTTTAATGTTAACATTGAACGTACCCGCTTCGCTTCGACAAACCAACAATTGATGAAATACCGCAGCCTTCTCCCTCTCCCATGCCGATGGAGCTAAACTTGGATTTGAATGGATTCTGGATTAGTACTAATCATCTCAGTGATCCCAACAACTATGTATTCGATACTGATCTTGGTCAATTTGAATATTTTATTACCCCTCCCTCAATGTCGATGGGGGCTAAACCTGGATTGAACGACTTCGTAATTGTCATTGTTCATCTCAGCGACCCTGAAAACTATAGATTCAACACAAATATTGACCATTTTGGGTTATTTTACACTAGCAGCGTTCACCCCGCTTCGCTGGGGTCACCCCGGAACGCAATAAACCTTGTTAATTAGATAATTTTTACTTTTTCGCTTTGAAACTTGAGCGCGAAACTGCCCCTCTGGCCCTGGGTCACCAAACGATTTAGCATCGAAAGTTGCGTTAAATATCTATTAATCAAGCATGGACTGCAAAAAGTTAAAAAGTTTTTATTTATAACTTTGGCCATACCGTCTCGCATTTGTCGAGATGCTCGCTTGTATGAAGCCATTCTTGTTCTTCGCCCTAATCTACTGGTCTTACGTGCTGGCATATTGTAAAAGTGTCTGTAAAAATAAGCAAATCAATTAAAAATTAGTGCAAAATATTCAAAAATGGTTGAAAAGCACGCAATTAGGTGACATTACCTCAAAAATATCAGAAAGAATTATAAAAACGTGAAAATTAAGATAAAACAGAGAGAGAATTATGAAATGTGTGAATCGTAATGATCAACAATGCAACAATGAGATATACTTGCACGCGCTCGCGCTTTGCTGCAACAATGGAATTTCGGTCCCATAGTAATTCAATGGACACTTGAATGGTCAATTATCTCAAGACACTGGTAATTGAAAATTCAAGTGATATGATAAAAACCATGTAGGGTCCAAATCTTAATAACCCCCCAAAAATGAAAGAAATTGGTTCAGCCGTATTAGCGTGATGAGCTAACAAAGGATTTGTACGTTCTCTTTTATATATATAGATATAACGCATTATCAATTCCCCATATAGAATATAGAAAATACCCCCTCCCCTTCCTAAGAGTGAATTTACGAAAACACTAGGGGACATCTGTTTATTTTTAATTACGAGATAATATACTCAATTTCAGCTTAAGTTGAATAGCTCGTGAGATACTAATCCTTCGTTAAGGAAAAAAAAAAAAATCACCACTGCTCCCCTTTAGGGTACGTATTATAATCAAAGTGAATATTATAAACCCCCTGTATAACCGAGATTGGGCCTAACTGTATGTCAAAAATTATTTCGGCCTTATCGTTTGGCGTGATGAGATGACAAGTATCATAACTTTTAATTTCACTAGCCTTCGGCTAGCTGAAGGCTTCGCACACAGACAATGGCGGAGAAAGAATTTCATTTCGAGGAGAGCCGGGGGTCTTCTCCCGAAAAATTTGGCTGAAAACGCGATTTTAGGCTTTATTTTAACAACTTTTAAAAATTTCGGGGTGTTCAGATCCCTGGATCCTTCCGAGCTATGCCACTTTCCCCAGACGCCCGCAATGGCTCGGCTTACGGCCCCGCACCTCATAAACCTGTAAATATACCGAATTTCAGTTCAAGTAACAGGGGGGGCAAACCCACTGCTTTTGCTTGTAGCTCGGCCTACGGCCTTGCACCTCATAAACTTGCAAATCATACCGAATTTAGGTTGAAATACCAAGTTTCATGACTCTGTTCCCAGATCCCAAGGTATAAACATCTTATTTTAATAATTGTATTCTCCACACATTTTTCTTCCCACCTTTTGCTTTCCTTCTACGTTACATCTAGATATAAAAACAGAAATACAGATCTATATTTTAAATAAGAGGTTCAAATACCAAATTTCATGTTTCTAACCTTCAGAGATTCTGAAATATCGACGTCTTATTACAATAATTGCAATCCCCACACCTTCCCCCCCCCCCCCACCTTTTTTCTTCCCCTTTTTACAAAAAATATTTTTTAAAAACGCTAAAACATGTGTCAAATTATTTCAAATGAGAAATCCAAATACCAAACTTCAAGTGTTTTACCGTAAGGGATTCGGAGATACGGCCATCTATTAAAAATTCTTCCCATCCTATTCTCCCTCTTCCCCGTTGAGTTTCCAAAAATCCTTCCTTACTGGTACCCTACATCACATATTTTATGTACTGTCCAAATTTCAAGTTTCTAGCTTAAGTGATTTGATCCATGCGTTAATCAATCAGTTAGTCAGTCACTCTGAACTCTGTCTTTTGTATATTGAGATATGTGTATGTGTTTAAGTCATAGGAGTAACTAGAGGGGTCAATGTTGTCCCTCAGAATACCATTACTACATGGTCACTGAAAAATTCTTTCAATTCTCAGAAGTAAGGGCCATGCCTTACTCCCCTCAGCTAAATATTCTAGTAATGTTAATGGCTTAAGCCTCCCCTTTGATGAGTTTCTGGCTACGCCAATGATATACAGAGCATGTTCGTGTAAAGGAAACGTGAATCTTTATAGTAGCTTGTATGTCTTTCATGTTGGTAACATTTGCCTGCAAACTGGGGTTGCTAACTGTGAAGTACAGCCACAATACATGCACAGGTTTAATGATTGAAAATATCCTCACAAGATGTCAGCAAAAATGTGAACGGAAATACGTAATTTTCTTTATTTAATTCTAACGACATATAAAATAAAATGATAAAACTTAAAATCATAGAAGTAAATGAACATGCAATGCACACGTATCCTGTACAGGTACTGTACACGTTGCCTGTTCAGTGCATGTAAAAAGTTAATCAACATGCAATATACATGTAACCTGTACAAGCATTATACACATTACCTGTTCAGTGCATGTAAAAAATTAAAATAATAATAATAATCATGCAATGTACATGTATCTATATAGGCAAAGTACAAACACTTCACAGTTATTGTGTTGGGTGCTCTAAAGGGGTGTTGGGTGTTCTAAATGGGTGCTGCATGCCTGAAAAGCACTTGTATTTTGCCTTATACATGCAATGTACATGTACTGTTTCTTTCTCTGGGCATGTGCATGTGTACGAATTTGTGTTTGTGTTTGTGATCCTAAAAACAGCATGTTCCTCACCTGTAAATAAACTGTTTCTTTCTCAGAACATATACTGTACATTGCTTGTACAGGTTTCTTGTATGTGCTTGACGCCTGTAAATGCATGTTCTTTGCGACTATACAGGCACATTAACTGGATAAGTCCAGGCATTGTACAGGTGCCTTTTTTTTTCGTATGGGTTGGTAACTTTCCAACAGAAACATAAAAGGTCCACTAAGTGACTCCGCCATATTTTAGTTTGCTTCAAGAACATCTGCAGATCGCTGACGCACTTAATCCTTAACGCACCAAGCCTAAATCCTCAACGTTGTTTTCTAGAGACCTCAAGTATTATTTTAATTTTTCAACTTATTCTTATTTTTTTTTTATTTTTTTTTTCACTTTTTTAACGAGCATATTAATGATCTAATTATATAGCAGATATCCCAAAAGGGTGCAAGGCACATATAAAAATCGAGAAGAAATTGGTTCTTATAGTTGCAGCAGTATCACCAAATATCACACTCTGGGGTCCCTAGAGGACCCCGCTTGGTGTGTTAAGGGTTAACAACGTGTTTTCGACACAGCTCTTCCTCTTGGTAAGTCTGTTCCTTTTTATTCCTCGATGTCTGTTCTTTTTCTTCCTGTTTTTAACCTCCGTGAGCAAAACTCCAGCGGAGAGTCGAAAGCTGGAATTACAGAAAATTTAAAGAATCAGGAATTACAGAAATCTGTAAGTAGAATGACAGATCACCAATAAAAGAAAGAAAGAAAGAAAAAAGGAAAACTTAATTCAATGAAGTCGAAACCCTCATTAAGTCTTAAATGTGATGTTCGATATTCTTCGGTAATATTTTTTAACGAAATCAATAAACCACCCGTAAAGAATTATATTAAAGTCTACACCTTATGATGTTAATGCCACGGCGTTGTAGGGAGATTTTCTTTACTTCCATTCATCACACGTAAACAGTAGTGACAAATTTGCCATTTTATAGATAAATCTTGCTATTTTCATATGTTCATTAGGTTTTTAATCTAGCCATTAGCTACAATTTTGCCCAATTCACAGTTACACACAATTGCCAATTTTTAGTCATTTGTTCTTAGTAGTAGTTGGATCTCTTTTCCAATCAAAATTTCAATTAGAAAAAGATGAATTGAAACGAATATGGCTCGCGCTATTTCCAGCCCTCCTGCTTGCATCAGTACTTACGCTGCCACACAAGAGTTTCTCACTTGTATGTGGGGTTCCGAAAACTCTTGCCTTCCAATAGTTTAATCTTTACGTACAATTACCTGTCTACTTTGTGTATAAGTGGTAAGAGTATCCAACTATGGCGATCCCTGGTTCGATCTCAGCCCACGTCAAGTAGACTTTAAGGGTAAGACAAAATCATTGTGTTCGTAGATCTTCCCGGGATCCTCCGGTTTTCTCATTCCAGCATTTGATCCACTATCACCATCACTATCTTCCTTAGCCTCGGTGCGTAATTGTGGAACGGTAGAATAAACGATTTGTTTCTAATATACAACACTTTTGCTTTAGTGTTATTCAGAATCAATTATGCCAGTAAAATATATCCAATATTACCGCAAATGTTGAGCGGGCTAGGAAAAAATTCTCCAACTGCGAAAATGGACAACTCCCCCAACTATCATTTTGGACAAATTGGAGAAGTATTTACGAGATAGAACAAGAAGCCAGTATAATGAAAGATTTATAAAACGGTGGATGAGGTATGGCATCGGTCACTTATCAGGGCTATAGCAAGTTTAGCGTCAATCATTTGCACTAAGATTCTATGAGCCGTTGACCTATAATGTAAGCAAGGTATAATCGAAATTCCGTAATACATTTTAATGTTAATCCTCCTCTCCCGGGAATCGAATTTTGAAAAGTCTCTTTTAGTTATCATATAGTTACCAACTGATTTAGAAAACAAAGAGCCCTAACTTTAAATGTGACACAGAATTAGTTAAATTTAAGAAAAATTACTATGAAAGTCTGCTTCGCGGGTGCAACTAGTAAACTGTGGTTTATTGTTTCTGTTATCTAAAATAATCCATCTTAATAACTATAGATATATTTTAGCCAACATTGACAATATAATGCAATTTTACTTCATTCTATAAAATCTTCCGAACTCTAATAAGCTGTGATAAGGGATGAGCCCTTTTTCAAATCATATCACATATTGTACAACAAGCATATATCCTATTATATTCTTGCTCACACAACAAACCCACGAAAAATATACCACGTGACTGCCTTCTGCATCTCGAGGCCTTTCACTTCGGAAATAAACTCCCTAATGCAAGCATAACCAATAAAAACGAAAAGACGCCAACGCTGACTTTTGGAAGGCACTAGGTAAAGTGTATACAGCTAAGAATCCAGTTTCTTAAAAATTTACAAGTACAGTCTAGTGTACTGTACGTGATTATAAATAAGAGCCCGTCTTTGAGCCTATTAATATGCTACTCACCAGTCTCTGGCTCTCACACTCCCCGACAGGTTGAGATACAAATCCCCTCATTCAAGCATACCTAATAAAAAGTACAGTGGACACTGGAGCAATGGTTCTTATGGAATGTCAGTTTGTATTCATACTCTACATCTGCCTGCAGCTGGCAGGCAGCCGCTGAATTCTGAATTACATCGGCCCGTATATGTAGTGTGAAGCTTTGTATAAACAGATTGCTAATAGCACCTGTGCGGGCTAACTTCATTCGAATTCGCCTGTCTCCCGTTTCCCATACTTCCCGTTCAATCACAAAGCAAACCTTGAACGCACGCCTACTAAAAGTGAACACTGGTATAATGGTTTAAATAACATACAATAAATAACATAACGTACCTTTACTGTAAACCATTATACGTTGACATGCACGAGCCCAGCTAATGAAATCTTCAGCTTACTCACGTTGTTCTCCGAGGAGCGCTAACTTTAACATTACGTCTTTGTAACATCCCTGTTTACGCGGATACCCACTATCGATAACGCGCCTGCTCCACGAACGTATCCTCCTACGCCTTTGCATTCATTCGATTAGATGCAATTCGCGCATGCATATATATATATATATATATATATATATATATATATATATCCCTCCATTCCAAAAGAAACGGAACGTTTTAAAAAAACAAAAAAGCAATGTACATTTTGGAACAAATTATTTTTATTAATCAATGTATTTCCCTTCTGCATCGATACACATATTTGCACGCTCCAACAAGTTGTCAAACGACTTCTCCATGTCCTTTATTGGAATGGTCTTTAGGACGGCGGTCGTTGCCTTCTCAATGGCATCAATCGATGCGTGCCACTTTCCTTTCATCGCCAAATGCAATTTCGGGAACAGATAGAAATCGCACGGAGCGAGATCTGGTGAATACGGCGGATGATGCAACCGAATAATGTGATTTTTGACCAAAAATTCAGTTACAAGTCGCGAACCATGTGATGGTGCATTACCGTCCAAAAGAGTCCAACTGCCGATTTCGCGATATTCGGGCCAAATACGACGAATTCTTGCCAGCAAACGCTTCATGACGCCCAAGTAAAACTCTCCAGTGACTGTCTGCCGGGCTGAACAAATTCTTTGTGGATAATTCCTTTTGAATCGTAAAAACAAATCAGCATCACCTTAACTTGACTTCAACAAGCGACTTTTTTTTGGGTGTTCCTTCATCCGGCGCTCTCCATTCAGCACTTTGCCGCTTTGTTTCGGGCTCATATTCAAAAACCACGTCTCGTCATCAGTTACAATCGATTTCAAGAAGTTTCGATCCTGCCGAGCACTTTTAACGATGTCTTTGCAATGCGCAATTCGATCAACTTTTTGGTCTTCGGTGAGTTTGTGTGGTATAAACCGCGAATTAACCTTCTTAAGGCCCAAAACTTCGGTCAAAATGCGGCATGCGGTTGTTTGAGGAATGCCTAATTCCATTTCAATAACTTTCACCGACGATTTTTTGTTATGTTTGATGAATTCACGCACTTTTTCGATGTTTTCTTCCGATAATCCGTTCTGGGACGGCCTGATCTTTTGTCATCATCCAGCGTCTCTCTACCCGATTTGAATCTCCTGAACCACTCGTAAACTTGCGTACGGGATAGACACTCATCACCATATGCATTTTGTAGCATTTGGTGCGTTTCACTAAAAGTTTTACCCAGTTTTACACAAAACTCAATTGCAGCTCGTTGTTTGAAATTCATTTTCCGACCGATGTACACAACACACTGACAGTTGAAACGCAATAACTTTGTTGCCGTGCATCCAAATGTCATGACATTTATACCAGTTGTCAATGAGGGACTACGCCATCTACCGGTAAAATATTACAACACATGGCACTAGTGGTACTATTTGTTTTCAAAAGTTCGGTTTCTTTTGGAATGGAGGGTGTACACTAGATTTTATGGCATATGTCCGGACGCTGTATTTATATCCATAACAGGTAAGGTTCTAGAATACAGATTCCTCCTAGGGCCGGTTGATTCCCTTCTGTATCAAGTCTAATACTTAATTCACAAAGTATTGCCGAGCGAGCGGCAGCAAGTGAAGATGGGTTAGAGCTCTGCAGGGCACATTGTTTTCTTCCTTCATTACAGCTAAATGGAAAGACAGATCTGTGTTCTAATACCTTGCCGGCTAAACCCACCTAAAGTCAACTTGCATAATACAACGTGACCATGTAAGAGTACCAAAAGGATGATAAATTATATTTTCGAAGTTAGGCTACTCGTTAACTGAAAACGAAATATATCCCCTAAAATGCATCAGCATGTTATTCGAACCAATACACTCGCTAAACGATATTACCTGGTAGCACGTCCACGTTCTTTTCTGAATCATATTCTCAAGCTGAAGGAGTATATATTTAGGAAATGTAAGTACAAACTAACTCTTACACACACCTAATAATCACACTGAATTTAAAATAAAACAGGTTTATCGAGTAAAAATGTTTGGCTGGTTTGGAATGGTTACCAATTATTATTATTAAAAATCACGTGCTACCTTTTTCCTACCATCGTTTAATTATACCTAGAAATCTTAATATCGTACTTCCCTTTTTCCTAATTGCAGCATAAATTTTATATTTCTTCAACTCCTAGGAACAGAAGAAAAATATTCACGGGTTAAGTTTAGAGTTGCCCCTCCGTTTTTTATAAAAATTAGGAAAAATTTACAGGAGAAATGAGGTAAGAAATTATGATTTGGAGTTCTTATGTGGTGTGTAAGTTTGGTAGTAAACTTATATTTAATACGAGGAAAGATGTGTGGAAGTTGGTACTATTTGAAGACGCGGAAGATTTCATGATTCAGAAGCATGCCCATTTTACGTCGAGAACAGAACCCAATAAACCCCTGCGGGACTTCTAACCCGTTCCTACTACTACTACTACTACCCCTACTCCTACTACTACTTATACTATTGATTTGTATAATAAAACTGCACGTTTTAATGTTTTTACTGTTTTTTTGTAGGTTTGAAACTGGAGGGGCAACTCTAAACTTAAGACATAGTCACACAACAATTGTTACGCTCTGCTTGATGTTTACAATTCATTTTAACACCGTTCTTCTATTTCTCCTCCTCCTGCCTACCAGATACTGGCAAGTATAATGAGAAGACTAGTGCATTGTTAAGTGTGACTAATCGTTATATGTATTATATTACATTTATAAAACAATACATTTTGGTAGCAGAATGATATTTCGGCGCTCATGTACTAATATTCATTGTGTTTTATATTGGAATATTAAATTTACAATTAGGCCTATGCCTAAACAAAATTATACGCAAGTTCAGGCATTTACATAATCGAGCTACATTGTATTTATCTTTATTGAAGTTTAGCGTCCCTTCCGGGAACTGAGGTTACATGACATGAACCTATGGTTTGATTTAAAGCGGAATCCAAACCATCGTAATGCGGTCATATCTCAATGCTATTCAAGCATGTATCGAACCCGAGACCACACGCATTAAAGTCGTGAATTCTAGCATTAGACCAGCGGCGAGGGGTACAACTGATATACATGCAAAACGTTCAGAGGACAGACGAAAGATACGTTAATAGTGTAACGCTTACATTAAAACTAAATCTTTCACTACAGGCCTACGCGTACTTACTGTATTGTATTGTATTTTAACCGTTGTCTTGCGCTTGCAGTGTTATTACACTATTAACCCTACTTGTAATCATACATACTGCTGTATTACTTACTACTTCACTCTGTTGGATACACAAATTTGTTCCTTATAAACATGTCTTCAAATGCAGAGTATTCAATTCTACCTGTAAATATTTCAAAATGGTGTGTGTCTAAACTTGACCTGAATCCAAATATTTTCATGCTCAAAAATTCCACCGTTCTTTAGTTTAAAAAGAAATATGGCAATGTTAGTTCGGAAGAGGACGGGCAGGGCACATACATCTTGGGTTGACCGACGGCCCACTGTCAACTGTGTAACACCTGGTATAAAAATTCTAGTGACAATTACCGCACTGCATTACACCCTTATATTCAGGTCAAACCACGAGACCGATACTTGCACAGTAATGTATACCGCATTGCTACTCAATTAATGTCCCTTTCCACCATTGGGTACACACCGAAATGTTAGAAATATACACAACAGTAAACATCTGACTCCCTTAAACGTGATCCTAGACCATATTATTTTCAAACAATTCACAGCACGCGATATTCCACCCTTGCACTTTATTTCAATATTTTTACGTGAAAAAAATATCCACTAGAGAGAGAGAGGACATATCCATTAGTCACCATGCTTTCCTAACATGAACTACTGAACGGTACGCCTTTGCAGGGCATCAGTGATATTCCAGTTCCTTATGCGTATGGTTCACAATTTTCCCTCCCTCCAACATGTGTGCAAGGGTTATTACGAATCCCTCTAATTATTTACAAAAATGCCATTAATGCACAGTAACTTGTCACAATGTTCCTTTGTACAGAACGCTGACGTACCCTACGATCACGTGTATATTTAATAGAGGTATCTACATTGATTAAGGAAAGCTATTGCAGAAAAGCTCACACCTGCACTTGAACGTGTTTAAGTTCTTAATTCACGCACATCAATAAGTAAATATAAATTTTCTTGCTCGTATTATGTTTCAGTAGATACAAGTACCGGTACAAATAATATTCCAAATTTGTATGTACGGTGCTTTGTAACCAAATTATACACCACATTTAACTTTCATACAACACCTACAACTTGAAACTATTCAATTACATACAAATTAATATGAAACAATCCGTGATTTAATGCCAAAACACTTCTTTGTTTCAAATTCGAGCCATTACCACCTTCCATGTCATGCATTCAGAGCTCAGTAACTTCATTTACGAGCATCGGACACATAAAAAAACAGCGTATTATTAATTTGCACAATGTGCGTGCTGCTTACCTTTGTTTTCACTTCGTTCTGTCAACAAACAAGGCAGTTTTATTCAAATATTTAGACACACCTAAGAACCACTACTTTTCTCCACTAAAACACTGGCAAATATGGCCGCTGTACCACCATGTGATGTAACCATAACCAATAAGAAAGCTACTATTGCCCGGGAAAATGGACACATTACATGTATTACTGCGTACAAAATATAGTCCAAAAATTAGTCCATTTCTACCTCATTTTCCTTTGCTTTTACAAAAAAGAAATTAATTTTGCGTTTTTAGTGCAGACAGTATAGCTATTTTCCTGAGTTCATTAATAATTTACAAAGAAAACTGCGATAAATGTAAGAATTTTCTCCAAAGAAATATGACATTATTTCCTGTCATATGAATGAGAGATATGACTTGTTAGAACTTTGTTCTTTATTATTCCATACAAACATTGTAATATTAGATTACATTAGAAAGTTTATTTCTTTTCATTTCTCTAACTAAAATTTTACAAAAGAATCCAGAGAAATGCATTGAAAGAGTAGTTTTCACGATCAATTGCAATTAAACATGGCGGACCATTACACGTATTCCAACAAAAATAAGTTTCAAATATATCCTATTTGATTTTAGAAATTAAAATATTTAAAAAATCGTATGTTTCATCGTATGTTTATGATATTCCGAATCTCTCAATATAATAATGTACAACACATATTTTGTATCAGTTTTGGTAGAATGCATGCGGAATGATACATAAACTTCGAAGCTAATCTTTCTATATAGGCACGCAACAAAAAACATATCACAGAAATGTTTGTACTTTACTAAGATGATTAATAGATATTCATTTTAAATTGTCTAAATGTGCCAGTATTATCATTTTTCTTTAAAAAAGAAAGGATCGAAAATTTTTTATCGGTTTTTGATATCCGCAAAAGGCAATATCATGGATGTATTGAAAATTATTTTGGAGGAAAACATTTGTTGTTATTAAAATTCACTATTAACAAATATAAATTTGTAACGTTCTGCTGACAAAACACAGCAGTTGCACAAATAATTTGTCTAAGGTGTCCCTTTTCATCCACGATGATGCAAGCTACATCAAGAAGCATCTGAAAATAGTTCCTCTAAAGCGTCATCATGAAAATGTATGCATGCGCAATGCGCAGTAAAGCTTCGTTACACTCCTTTTGTACGCATGTACGGGTACACGTCATGAGCTGTATTTCTCTTCTCTCTCGTTCGCGCACACGTAGCTTTTTGTAGAAAACAAACAAGTGTGGTGCCGAGTGTGTTATCCGTGCTGCAATACGAAGTAAGAGAGTAGCTGATAAAGAACACTGAAGTTGAAGTGTAGGCAGCTCTTCCGAGTCTCATACTGTAACATAGATAGATTAACCAATTCACATTTTCGTTTGAATATTTAGTGAATAGATAATTAGTTCTATATAGAAACTGATAAATTATTGTTTCAAAATTAAACGCCATGTAAGAATGATATTTATGCTCCTGTTTCACTGTGAACTAATCAAATTTGGATAACTTCTTTTTCGTGATCTAATTCTTTTCCTGAAATAATAACTAAGAGTGAATTGGTTAAAAAGGAAATAAATATAACTTGTACGTATAATTGATCAATTTACAATTCAACGTGCAAAAATGCGTTCACTGTAAAATACTAAAATTTTAATTAATCTCGCTTTAAGAAGCTAAGTGAAATTTGTTGAGTAAACTATTGGATTGAGAGAATACAAATAATAACTTCCGGGTGCTAATTAATTTGATATGTCCATAAGAGAATTCTCAATCGTTAGTCCAACTGTATACAGATTGAGATTGAGATCGTTTTCAAAAATCCATTTATAATAGATGACGGCTGGTGTTCCAATATTTGTGCGTATATTTTATCTAAACTTCATTCTATAGATTTCCAGATCACTTCTTTACAGAAAAGAAAATGAAATGAAATCTTTGAGTTTTACGTCCCAAGGAAATGCCCGCTAGGCTAAAGGAGTTTGTGATGATGAGAAATGAATGAAAGGATGGAATGAAGAAAGTGGGAGGAAACGGGAGAACTCCGAGGAAACCCCGTACACGATTGTCCACCACAAAGTTCACTTGATGAGAACTGGATCGAACAGGGGACCCCACGCGCCACAGGTGAACGTTCTACCACTGAGCCACCGCAGCCCTTTTCAGAAAAAAAAGAACAAAAACGAAATGTTCGGGTGTCGTTACAGTGTGTCCAGTCCTCTTCATTCCTAACACAATTCCAATTCCTTAGCGTTTAGCAAGTTTGTCAAGAAAAAGATTCATTCGCGGAATCACGAGCGATTTCCCTTTATTGGGAACTCTTGGAAAGAGATCTCTCAGAGCACTGGGTGTATTTTCCCGATCGTACCTCAACTTGGGTTATCAGTATTTTTACAGTACTACTTTTAACCCCCATTTATTCAAAGTTCCCTCCGGGGAAAAATCTGAAACTATCACTGCACGTAAGCTTAGTGCAGACCCGTAGCTAGCGAGGGGCTAGAACGAGCAGCGCCTAACCTAAATTATTTATTGCCTTTCTCCAAAGGCGAACGTTGTAAAAAAAAAAAAAAATAAATAAATAAAATGTTTAAATTGAAGTAAAACTAGATATGAAACCTGTACACAACGTAAACTGTTACATAAATAAACTGTAGAACAGACCTGAAAGCTAGGGGGTGGCAAGGGGAGTTTAGTACTCTCTGCGGCTACCTTCAGTCTCCCTAAGCTTTTTAATTGTTCATTTAAATAAATATATGTTCAAAACATGAGTAGTCAAAAACGTATACTAGAAGGGATCTACAGCTGTTACAGATTCCATACATAAAAAATAAATACCGGCACATTATTTTGTGATTTTCCTTCATATCTGTCATTAGTCATTGTCCCTCAGTATTAATTTCTCTCCCCTCTAAGAAATTGGACTGGCTGCAGCCCTGACTCGTGGTAAAGTGCTTTAGCACGGAGGTGCCAGGCTATGTGACTTTCTGATTACAGGGTCCGTGAGTTTACTCGGTTTTTTCGTTTCCTACCACATTCTCTTTCTACCAATATTTCATAATGTTTAATTAATCATGAGTAACATTTAGCCTAATAAGGGTATAGCTATAGCGTTGCCAACTCTGGAAAATGAAAAAAAACACCCTCAAAATACCCTATGTTCAGTAGCGTACGCAGGAATTTATTTCGGGAGGGGTCCAAACTCAATATGAGGGTATTTCATATTAAAATTCGTGAAATTGCCCCTTAAATTAGGCTACATTTACTGAAAAGTCTAAATTTCGGGGGGGTCCGGACCCCCAGGACCCACCCCCTGCGTACGTCCCTACCTATGCTATAAGTCTTAACTGTGAAATATCTCTGTTCGGACCCATCTATGGGAAGGAAATACACTATCGTGAACAAAAGTGCACTAGCACCTATATCCTGCATATCCTTACTACATTCACTAATAAGCTTAATAAACTTTAGATACATTGTGCTATAAATGAGAAATTGATATCGGCACTGATCATTTTATTGTATTTACCAGTAAGTGCCACTTCTTTAAAATTATCGAAACAGATGAACAAAAGTATATTAATCTTTACGTGACAATTTTGGATTTGGAAAATTAAATTTATTCTTTAAACTTATATTTCAGCTATAGGAAATTGCCTTATGAAGTCCATTTTTACTCTCAATAAATATATAGAATTCTTTACTACTAAATTTCAAATTTTCCCTGATATCTCTCTTTTAAGTTATCTAAACAGTTGAACAAAATATATTAATCGTTGATAGATGGTGAAAGGTAACAGTTTTGGACTTAGATAATGAAAGTAACTTCTTAAATGTATACTTCGAACTAGATGAAATTGCTTCGAACTATTTATAGATACAAATTTGAAAAAAAAAAACGTTCATAAAGGGGTCGGTAAGAAGTTTTTACCGGTCACCGGCTTTAATCAAAATAACAGCAATATATCCGGCCAGGCCGGTCAAAAACCGGCCAGTTGGCAACCCTATATAGCTATGGGACGGTAAATTGTAACGGCTTTATTTCATGCTTATTCTCTAGAATTACAATTACAATACGACTCGTACTTGGATACAGGGGCCGCGGTGGCTCAGTGGTAGAGCGTTCACCTCTGGTGCTTGGGGTCCCGGGTTCGATCCCAGCCCCCGCCAAGTGAACTTTGTGGTGGGCAAACACCGTGTGCGTGGGTTTTCTCGAGGTTCTCCCATTTTCTTCATTCCACCATTTCATTCATCTCTCATCATCACCGTCTCCTTTAGCCTAGCCGGCATAATCGTGGGACGTAAATCTCAAAGATTTCATTTCATTTTCGTACTTGGATACACGTACCAGTCAGTTTTAGCAACAAAAGTTCTTTTCATGTGCTGTGGTTCTGGGATCGATTGAGGCAGATGTATGTTTAATGTAACACTAAAGCTAGAAACGAACATGAACTATTTTTATTATTATTCCCGTATTTACACTTTCAAGCTATTTCTCTGATTTTTCTTATATTTACTCCTTGCTGAAGAAAATTTAACAGGCACAAAAGTAAACTACAAGAAAGTACTCTTTAACATACTTTTCTTTTAATATACTGTTATATATATATATATATAGGCAGGGCCGGATCCAGGATTGTCTGAGGGGGTGCATCAATAACTACCAAAATAACCAATCACATTGAAATTCTTCAAAGTGACATGTGACAATTTTCTTTATCCCTGACAACGCTGATGCATAGAACGGAGGAAAGTATTTTAAATAGGGTCGAAAGTGTTATGCAGGAAAAAAAATGTTCTCTCCTAGCTTCTGTTTTCTTCCCTACTTGAAAAAAGTTTATATATATATAGGCAGGGCCGGATCCAGGATTGTCTGAGGGGGTGCATCAATAACTACCAAAATAACCAATCACATTGAAATTCTTCAAAGTGACATGTGACAATTTTCTTTATCCCTGACAACGCTGATGCATAGAACGGAGGAAAGTATTTTAAATAGGGTCGAAAGTGTTATGCAGGAAAAAAAATGTTCTCTCCTAGCTTCTGTTTTCTTCCCTACTTGAAAAAAGTTATATTGCTTTGCTTGGTGAATCCTTTTCCATCAACCTTTAGAAAATCGACTTAAACTATTGCTTTTGCGAAGCTCTGTGTTTCTTTTAAGCTCCAAACGAAACATGACGGCAGAAAGTTTCGGAAAGTGTTGCTATTTTCACTGCTAGCTTATCATTTTATAGTGTATATTTACAACGAAGGAGGGGGTGCATGTGCACCTTTATACCCCCCTAAATCCGGCCCTGTATATAGGGTGGCCCATTTTAATCTTTCCACGGAAATATTTCGAAAACAGTAGAACATAAATAAACTGAACAAAAACTCAAATATTAAATACCATTGGGCAAATCGAATGGTGATGTCGTGGTGCCCCCCAGGGCCGCTCTTCATTTTAAATGGAAACATGGAGCAAGTGACACATCGTTCGATAGATCTTTAAAAACTAAAAAGCGATGTGGCATAAGATTTGTCATATCGATCACCGTATTCAAAATGGCCGCCAAGATATGTTACTTGTATCAGATAATCGTCCAGTACCACTAATATGAAAACGGTTTAATACAAATAAACAAAACAAAAATTCAAATAGGAAAGCCATGGGGCAAATCGAATGGTGTTACTGCGATACCCCCCAGAGCCGCCTTTCATAGGTGCCCAGGCCCAACTTAGAAATTTTAAACGAAATTATGGGTCAAATTATACCTCGTTCGATAGATCTTCATACACTAAACAGCGTTGTGGCAAAAGATTGTCCATATGGGTCACCGTTTTCAAAATAGCCGCCAAGACATGGTGCCTGTATCAAATAAAACGTCCAGTACCACTAATATGAAAACGGTTGAAGATAATAACGGATGAACAGAATAAAATTCCTATGGAAAATCACAGAGGGTATTTAGGCATGGCGATCACCTAAGAAAAATGGGTTATTACGTAGTTTCATTTGCAAAATATATTGAAACAAATTTGTAAATACGTACTTCAATCCTTCTAAAATAAGTGTGTAAAATAAAAAGAGGCTCATTCTTTCAGTTCGGGAACACGATGGAAAAAACTCAAATTGCTACTTTGGTAGCCATTCCCACCACATGTTGGTAATGGCGATCACAGTACAAGCTTAATAAACACAGTTTCATAGGCAGTTGAAGTTTTTTTTTTTTTTTCTAATCTGCGCCTTCGAAAGACTGAGAAACGTCAACTGAATGTTTTATTGACGTTTTTTCAAAGACACGTCACAGATATATCCACGTGGTGAGTCTACAAAAGTACAGTCAGCATGCACCCACGATCCACAAAGGTTACACCGATATCAAAGTTTCAGTGTTTGACTCAAGTAGGCTTATTACATATCTTAGGTCTATCCTCTTTTATAATTTTTGTCTGGAGAAGTATTCAAAATGTTTGTTAGGAATGGCGATCACCATGATGGTAAACCGATCACATTGATCGGGATTCCCAACATTGCGCCATTTTAAAAATTGAGCTGGTTATACTGTAAAACGTAGTTTATTTGAAATATAACTATGTGTCGTACATTACACGTAAACATAACTTTTCATGAATCTTAGTAACTTCAAGATCTTACAACTTAAAATTGTACGTATCGTGATTTGAAATATGCAGATCCTTATAAGAAAATCAACAAAAACAAGTTTCAACACACTGTAGACTTCAGTCTTCTCTAACAACTTCCTCGACAATACACAAGAAACCTTGCTACAAGAGGTAGATGGCAGCACTAGTTTAACTTCTCCTTGGGTCACACAAGAGGGCAAAGTGGGCTGATCGCCATTCCCTCCTTCTCTCCTATCATTCTACTTCTCGAAAATATTGCAACAGAGGAGAAAATGATTAGAGTAAAAGTGCCATAATGCAAAGGAGGAAATCTAATTCCTAGAAAATCAGCGTTCCAACGTCCTCAGTAAGTGGGAAGCGGGACGGGAAGGAACGGTGAAATTGCAAATGAGAACTTTTGTTTTTTTTTTTTTTTTTTAATTGTATCTATACAACAAATTTATCTTAAATGTGTTTCTATAAGAGATAGATGTCTGTAATGGAAAAACGTAGGTAAAATTCTTGTTAAATGGTACCTTCCATTTGATTACAGACAATGATTTGTGCAAAAATGAAACAACTGCAATGCGAAACTACTTTGTCGAACGATGCAATTTTAGAACAATGTGTACAAACTTTGGTCAAAAGCCGTCTGTACAATATTGGTTCATTACAGTACCAGTCACTTGTACACCCAAGTGTTTCAGACAAACCATACCCCTTGCAAGTAAAAGTGGGGTTCTCATTTAAGATTTTACCATTCATTCCCGCTTCACCCACTTACGGAGAGAGAGCGGAAAGATAATTTTCTAAGAATTAGATTTCCTCTTTAGCATCATGTCACTTATAATTTAATAATCTTTTTCCCCGTTGGATTATTCTCGAGGCGTGGAACGATATATAGATTTACCTTCTGTGATTTCCTATACGAGTTTTATCCTGTTCATTCATCTCGGCAACAATTTTCATATTAGTGGTACTGGACGTTTTATCTGATACAGGCACCATGTCTTGGCGGCCATTTTGAAAACGGTGACCTATGTGAAAAATCTTTTGCCACAACGCTGTAAAGTGTATGAAGATCTATCGAACGAGGTATAACTTCACCCATATTTTTGTTTAAAATTTCTAAGTTGGGCCTGGGCTCCCATGAAAGGCGGCCCTGGAGGGCACCGCAACAACATTATTCGATTTACCCCATGGCTTTCCTCTTTGAGTTTTTGTTTTGTTCATTTATGTTCAACCGTTTTCATATTAGTGGTACTGGACGTTTATCTGATACAGGTAACATATCTTGGCGGCCATTTTGAATACGGTGATCGATATGACAAATCTTTTGCCACATCGCTTTTTAGTTTTTAAAGATCAATCGAACGAGGTGACACTCGCCCCAAGTTTCCATTTAAAATTTTAAAATTGGGCCCCGGGTTCCCTTGAAGAGCGGCCCTGGGGGGCACAACGACACCACCATTCGATTTGTGCCATGGTATTTCCTATTTGAGTTTTTGTTCAGTTCATTTATGTTCAACTGTTTTCGAAATATTTCCGTGGAAAGATTAAAATAGGCCACCCTGCATACATATTCATGTGAAATTGTTATAAATCATGCTTACTAGTTCAACATTACTAAACTTTCTTTCCTTCTTTCAACCAGCCTTTACAGTGAGTAACAGCAATCAAATTGATATCTTCAAAATAAACATTAAATGATACTTTTAGTAATTGCTAAATATGTGCCATTTAGAGTTCATTGAGTGTTATTATTATTATTATTATTATTATTATTATTATTATTATTATTATTATTATTTCGATTTGTCTTAGAATTTTGACAAATTACGTCATATTTTGATAAAGAACCTAGAATTGCATGATCTTTTCATTTTACTTATTATGTGGTTGATATCTTATTTGTCTTGTGGAATATCTGTTAGATGCAACGGTAGTGTTTCCGATGTAGTGATGAGCAAATGCAAGACCAAGACCTGGGTGGTCTTGGTCTTGGTCTTGCACACCCACTCTTGGTCTTGGTCTTGCTTGCAAGAGTCTTGCAAGTCTTGATTTTAAAAAATCTTATGCTTTTCATAAGTAAATTGTACCCTGGATATAAGGGATAATAAATTCTACAATGCGTCAATAGTAACGGAAATACAATGTTTATTTCTAAATGTAATATAGATTACCTTCGTGTATGATGATAGTGTACAACATAGGCGATGACCTTTATTTTTTTTTTCCAATGGGTGCCCACGCTTCACTACTTATAAGATAAATCACAACGTTTCGTAATCTTTTTAGGCCTTATGCAGAGTCGTTTTGATGCGTGATTAGTGTCATACTAAAAAGTTCGACTAACATGTTTCTTGCAATAGTCAGGCGTTTAGTATGACGCTAATCATACGTCACAACGACTCTGCATAAGGCCCTTTATATATATATTTAACAGATCCAATACTCCACTGGTTCCCAAACTAGAGTGGCTACACCTGAGATGCATATTTCTTTCACGCAATACGCTAGGCAAATGTTTTAAGTTGGTCACAAGGAAGCGAGTGACGTTAGATTTACATCAAAGTTGCACAACCCGTTGTGACGTGATGTCAAGTGGTATTATCATGGGGATCAAGGTGGAACAAAACGAGCACTGCGGGACTTCCCACCCCCTTCGCTCGCTGACGATCGCTCAACTATAGGGATGCGCACGAGACGAGTCGAGTCAGAAATTTCCTGACAAAATTCGAGTCGAGACACAGATCTTCCAATGGAGAAATATACATTTTTCGAGTCGAGACATCGCTTTTACAGCACATTTTCGAGACGAGACAGCCTCAAATGTTGTCTCGTGCGTATCCCTACTCAGCTATGTTTCGTAACGTAAGTAAATAACTTTTTATGCATTATATATTACTAGAAGGGGAAATGAGTATTATTTTTATATTATTTTAATGATAAAAGTGTTATGCTACATGGCTAGAAACGGATAACTTCAAATAATCAGAACCGTATTCAGCTCCTATGTCTAAAGTCGAGCGTGATTAAAATATCATAAGCCCCTGACTGTGAGACGCATGAAAGAAAATCAACACGGCCCAGATTACTGAAATACCATGAATTGCAAAATTATTTTTACATTCTGAAGGCGTCGGATTTTTTACTTTTCAACCTCAATTAGCTAATCTTTGTATTGAACAAACTTCCAATTAAATATTGTAAGGTTCCGCATGTCTTCACTTCAGGCTATAGCCATGTGTTTATTTCACGTGTTTGCAGTAAATAAATACAGCGCAGACGACAGTACCGAAGAGGAGTCGCCCCAAATCGCCAACAGTCGGCAAGACGGAGATCAACGAAGGTAACCGACATTTCAGGATAAATACAGCAGCACACCCCAAGAATTATCCATCTTTCCAGGTTGATCAAACCACCAAAAGCCCTAAGGCACCTGTTCATTGGGAAAATCTTAACCTCTCACGACGCTTGGTGAATTGAGAGATACCTTTCCTAAAAAGCTCTAAGACGCTTGGTCATTGGGTTCCTTCCGCTTTCTTACCTAAAAATAGTAGAGGAAACTACTTATTGTAATATATTTCTGTATTCAGGAGGATCTTTTATAATAAAAGGTGATGGGAAAGTCCAATCTCTCGTGTACGATAATTGCTCTACCCTACAAAAATAGAGAGAATTTTACAGTATTGACATTTTGTTTTACTGATTCCCATATGTACTCTATAAGGCAGAAACATGGACATTACGCAAAAGCAATGAAAAATGGAGGCGTGGGCATGGGGGGAAAAGGAGAGAATTAGCTGGGTTGAACGAAAAACGAATGAGATGTTAGAAATAGTATCAGTAGCGGAGAAAAGAATAATTTTAAATGTAGTTAAGAGGAGGAAGAGGAACTGGTTGGGACATTGGCTGAGGAGGAACTGTATTATGAGAGACGTGCTAGGTGGTAAGGTGGAAGAAAAGGGAGGGAGAAGCGAAGGAGACTGTAGTTGAAGGAAGGTATTAAAACAGAAAATTGCTACGTCAAGATGAAGAGACTAGCTGAGAACAATGTATATACATCGAAGCTTCTCAGTTGCAGCAAGTGACCTGCCAATAATGGCAGAATAGCTATGATGAAGGTATGTTAGCAATATTGGCCAAAAAAAGAGAGAAAAAATTAAAATAATATTGATAATTAAACCAGCTTTAAAGAAATCTCCGAAGCACGCATGAAATTAACTTTTTGCGCTCGCCACTTGATGTTTTTATTTTACAAATTTCTTCCTACTGGACATTTGTGGCGTTTCGTCAGCAGACTGCATGAGGGAAAGCAGCTGAAGGGTGAAAAACAAATCAATGTTTTCTATATTTATCCCAGGACGATTAGGATTAGGATTTAAATTTCTGGGCTTTCGATATCTATGGCCATTTAGCCCGTTACTTTTGAGGGATGACGTCCCTCGGCGAGCACACTATCTTGGGAAAGGGAAGGAAACGGCCTGGGACCTAAGCATTTGCCTGGTGTGAATGAAGAAAACCCAGGAAAACCTCAATCAGGATGGCTGCCCTGAAAAAGCTTTTTACACTTTTTAGATCGAGTGCCCCCACCTGGAATCGAACCCAGGACCGAAGGCGAGATTATCCTAGGACGAGTCGACAAACATTACCAGCTCGAAGGTCAAAGGATTAAGTTTACTTCAAATAACACACACCTGTAGAATAGTTTCTGATTTCCCGATAAGTAATTCTCATTGTTTAGAAACGCAGGAATGCATCGTAACCCAGCACCAATGACACATTTCTTTGTGTGCAACAAGCTTTGATTATTATTGAATGACACCTGTGGCTTGAAAACGAGTAATAACTGCAGAAAACGCGAACAAACGATTCAGAAAGCGACATACTGTAGCTATATGCTATACAGGGGCAGATTGACTCACAGGGATTGCATAAACTACTGGGAACACATTCACTCCAGTGGCATTTTTAATGAAACCAAGAAATTCAAGTGAAAAATGTAACGATTTTCCCCATTTTACATTCCATAAAAAAAAATAAAAATAAAATAAAAAAATAAGAAGAAAATCAAGTAGTACCTGTACTTGTGCAAGAGTCTTGGTCTTGGTCTTGCAGGTATGGTCTTGGTCTTGGTCTTGGTCTTGCCCCTTGGTCTTGGTCTTGCATGCAAGACTCTTCCAAAAACTGCAAGACCAAGACTTGCGCTCATCACTATTCTGATAGCCTCAATATTTATTCTGATGTTCTTCCGGAGTCTAATTTGGATCCAATATCATTTCTCATGTTTATTATTGATATAAGCAGGCCCGTATTTAGGTAAGAGCTATTCTGTTCTCGAGTACAGGGTGGCAGAATTTAGGGTATGGAAATATTTTGGATTCTTTTAAAGATTCACAGTAAAGTAATATTTGAAACTAGTAATCCGCACTAGGGATGGGAACGAGCGAGTTTTCATTGAAACTCGACTCGACTCGAAACAGACATCTTTGGGCTCGACTCGAGAACTCGGCTCGAAAAATTTCCTCCAACTCGACTCGAGTTTCCAGTCAAGTCGAGCCAAATCGAGCTAAATGCTGTGTGTAGTTTCAAGTACTCTCTTCAAGTATCCTACATAAACGATGTAATTATTATCAATGATACATACTTCTACTACAACTTATATTATTATTATTATTATTATTATTATTATTATTATTATTATTATTATTATTATTATTATTATTATTATTATTATTATTATTATTATTATATCAACACCACCATGTATAAACATGAAAGATAGGCGGTTTGTATCTGAATATTAAAAACTACTTGACTGCTGACCTCAGTATTCGTGAAGTCTAGGAGGCAAAGATATCGTTCACGAGATTCTGGGTTTGAGTTCCGGAGGAGCAAGTATCCGCGTTGTTAAATGTTACAGTGCACCGGCCAAACATGTTCAAAACTGCTCTGCCCGAGTTTAGGGTTCTCAACGGCTCGAGCGGTTTGGCTCACACGCTATCGAGCCAAGCCAACATCTCACCCAACCGAATCGGCTCGAGCTGAAACGAACCAAGCTGATGGCTTATCTGAGCCGAGTCGGTGCCTTATCCCAACCCAGCCGGCTCGAGCTGTTCGCTCAGTTAAACCGAGCCGAGCCGGTTAACATCACTACCCGGGTTGGGCTTCTGCTTGGACTCAAAACTTCGACCGTGCAGGTCTCAGCCTTGGTTGTAACAACTACACTAGGCTCTATATACTTATATTGGTGCTCATGACATTTGAGACTGTCTTGTTATAAAAATCCATTGTCGTCTTATTAATCGAGATGAGATGTGAGCAATGTCCCATCTCGTGAGCAACACTAAAAATATTCCACATTACTGCTTACATTTCTCATAGCTTTCGCTTTCCAGTCTAATAAGGCCAGGATTTCAAAGCGAGCTGAACGAGAGAGCCATTTATCAATCTCTACTCGACTCGAAACTCGACCTCAAAACAGTGACTCGGCTTGGAACTCGACTCGAGAAAATTACCATTGATTCGACTCGAATTAACTTCGAGTTGAGAGTCGAGTCGAGTTTTAGCTCGACTCGCGCCCATCCCTAATCCGCAGAGTCCCGCGCAAGCACGAGAAAACATGTTAATGTGTTTAATTAGTTCTAATTACAATAGTTACTAATTAGCTAGCTTATTTGATTATTTTTAAAAGTCATCCTCTCCCACCCCCACCACAAAGAGTGAGGATGAAGTTGAACATAATGAAAATTGATACCGTTATAGTCTACTCAGCGACCTCGAAATGTATGAATTCAATCTGTTGTTTTCGATTACGTTTAAAATCTTGCCCTCCTTCCTGGGGAGTGGAATATGACCTTAAAGTTGAATGTTATTAAAACTGTTCTATTCATCTCAGCCATCCCAAAAACTGTGAATTCAACTCTAATGTTGGTCGGTTTCGATTATTTTTAAAATGCCTACATTTTATTTTTATGGGGACTTTGCACCCCGTATCTCAGCTCAGGTATGACCTAGCGACCTTGAACAGGTCATTTGGATCATTTCTCCGAGAGCTATAAAACATTAAAATTTCATGTTTCTCTCTATTATGGTTCTCGAGTTGAAAAGCGCTACAGACAGCTTATTGTATTATTAATATAGATGTTTTAATACCATTACTGACGGTGAATAATGTAAACAATTATTTTTCTTATTAGTTATTGGTGTCTCACAGTGACGTCCACCAATGGATGTCAACCAATTCAAGCTTCAAAATCACGATCTCATTAGATCTCTACTAAGTAAATTTAGAAGACCTAAAAATCTATAAAATCTAAAAGACATTTGTAGTAGGTAACTCTCTCTCTCTGTCTGTGGACTCGGATGTCACTCCTCTTCCACTTTCTGTGGGTCGGTATCGGTGACGGCTTGTTTCCTTGTTTGAGACATATGTTTGTGCGTGGGAGGGATTATTTAGAGTACAGGGCCACACAATATATAAATACGGGCCTCGATATTAGTAGCAACTTAAATTGCAAATTTCTAATGTATGCTGCTTTAAAAATGTATAAATTTCGTAAGGATATGGATAATTGTGTAGTGTTTAATATTTTGTAAAGATCAGTTGAATTATTTTGTATTCATAAAAAAGAAAAAAAGAATTGAATTAGTGGTATTATATTGTAGTTGGATAAACTGAATGTGAAAAGTTGGTCCAATAAGTTAGTTGGAGAGGTACGATAGACGTCCGTGCGACATTGTAACAATTGTATAGCTAACGCGGAAAATATACTTATTCAATATATTAATGAGCAATAATTTAACATATAAACATATTAATCCGTCCATGCGAGCTTTTATTATAGTGTGCTATGGAAAGAGATTTATATAAAAGAAGTTTAGTGGAGTCAGATTACAGAGGACATTATCCTTTCGATAAAGAAGAAAAACAAAGGAACATTGCAATTGCTTTGTAATTCAAAACAATATTAACAACGTTCAGTATTTATCCGAAAGTAATGTGTCACCGTTAAATTGTAATGAAAGATTTTGGCATGATTTTTTTACAAACAAAATTAATCCAGTTCTTTACTTATGCTGTTGAAAAAACATCGGCAAAGTTCTAGATTTCATTAAGAGATTTGACTGATGTATTTGATAAACTTATTTCAAATAAGCATATATATGAATACAACTTTTCCGATAATAAAATATAATGTCGTATTGAAATGGATGTCAGGAGACTGTAATTGTGAGAAAGTTTACCTAAGTTGTTATTACGCCTATGTAAGAAGTGAAAGTATTGTTCTAGTATCTGGAATAGAAGTATGAATTATGTGTTAAATAGTTTAGAAACGATCCAAAACTTACTTTATTTATGCTCACGTAGGAAACTTGAGCGTTTTTCAGGAAAAGATGTGGACAATGTAAGATATTTTGAAGTTGTCGCAAAAAAGAACCATTACGAATCTTAAATTATTGCAAACTGAATTTGTTATATAGCTATAATAACTTTATATATTTCAAGACATTATACAAGGAATTTGACATTTCTAACTACCGTCTGTCTAAAAGATGTTCCTATATACAAAGTCTGTCTGGAAAATAATGTCACCAAGCTTACAAGTATGAAAGAGAAAATATTTATTTACATAATAATAAGTATGATAATATATGTACTGTACATTAATATTCTTCAAAATATTGTCCTCTTGCGTCTACACACCTTTGCCAGTGGGATATCCAATCTGCAAAGGCATCCTGGAAGGTTTGTTCAGGAAGCGGATTAAAACCATTTTACAAGGACACAGGCTGCTTTCACGTTGTAAATAGTTCTGTAACGATGTCCTTTCACGGGGATTTCAAACGGGGAAACAAAAAGAAGTCTGCGGGAACTACGTCGGGACTGTAGGGTGACAGGGGCATCGTTCTAATCTTAGATTTGGCCAGGTAGCTGGTCACAACGAAGGCAGTGTAGGCTGGTGCGTTGCCATGATGAAATCTCCAATCACCGCCGTTATCTGGTCTAACGCGCCGGATGCTTGCGCTCAGTATCTTGAGGACTTTTGCATAAAATTTAGAGTTAACTGTTCTCCCGGAAGGTACAAACTCATGGTGGACGATTCCCCTGATGTCAATAATAAATGAGCATGGTCTTGATCTTTGATTTACTCGTTCGAGCCTTCTTGGGACGAAGGACGCTGAGGTATAGCTATAGCTATTCACAGCTGCAACATGCCAACTGCACACCATATCACAACTTTTGAATTAGCCTGGGGCTTTCCATGTAAACACCGTAAATTTTCCTCAGAAGGTTTGCTTATTAACATATCCAGTCATGAAAAAGTTTGCTTTATCGGGCCTCTGTAGCTGTTGAAGAAACAGTGGTTCTCGATTAACCATTGTAAGAATGTCAGTGCAGTTGGCGAGTCCGTTTTCCCTATCAGTGTGTCTCAACTCTTGAACCACCTGCAGTTTTATGGATGAAACCTCAAATCCTCCAGTAAGCGGCCCAATGAACGTCGCGACAACTGTAATGTTTGTGCATGTAGCCGTATTGAAAGTGTAGAGCTGTGTTCAAATGATATGAGCACTCGTTCCAGGTTGTCACACGTTCGAACACTTTTTCCCCGCCTCGTGACTGCCGGTTTAAAACACTATCAATGGCACTCCACATTACAATTATGTGAAATCTGATCACAGTGTTGAGTTTCTCTTAGAATTCTAGCAATGTTTCATATATTAAATGATCCCTTCCCATTTACATTTTTTAGTGATTCAAAATGGTGGACAGCAAGATGGTGGCTGTTCATCTGACACACGCATCATAAAGGTCTCCTCTCGGGCTAACGTATCCCTACAATTACCCGGCTATCTACAAACGCTTTTATTTTATAAGGGGTGGTAAGCGACTTCTGATTCACTATATATATTCTACATTCTTAGCGTTATACTAACCCGCTAATCTCAATACAACACCGGGCAGTATATCAAGCAAGAGTTATATCCGTACTAGTCCCATAGGAATAAATGAGGAACCGATTTTTGAAAAAAAATGAAATCTTTGAGTTTTACGTCCCACGGTTATGCCGGTTAGGCTAAAGGAGACGGTGATTATGAGAGATGAGTGAAATGGTGGAATGAAGAAATTGGGAGGAAACGGGAGAACCCCGAGAAAACCTACGAGCACGGTGTTTGTCCACCACAAAGTTCACTTGGCGGAGGCTGGGATCGAACCCGGGACCCCAAGCACCAGAGGTGAACGCTCTACCACTGAGCCACCGCGCCCCCCGAACCGATTTTTGATTGTCCATATCTTGGGACCAAATGGATGGATCACTTCCAGCAGTGACGGATCCAGGGGGGCAATCACCCCCTCAGAAGAGGAAACTTTCTAATTTTATATATATAAATAACTCCGATCTCAGAGTTTGGAGCTCTTAAAAGTAGCTCGCCTCCCAATATTGAAGACTATTCTGCTCCCCTGATCCTCCATAGCATTGTTATTCAACTTCATAAATATTTTCAACATCGCTTATATGTATATATGGGAACGGTCTTACACCCCATATATACATAAAACATTTTCCATAAAACAAAATCCACTGTAAAGAAATTAAGCAAAATCTTCAAAAAGTAGTTATTTCACTATAAATTTGCAGAAAATGCAGAATAAAAAAATGCATTTATGCTCTAAAATTTCTTGTGTCCAAAAGAGTATGTACTATTTAAAAAAAAAGTATTCTCGGACCTCCTAATGTGATATTAAAATTCTTTGTACACCAAAAGCATGCTTATATATCAAGTATTTTACCTTACGAAGATTCAATATGTGCGCCCTTTGTGACACGGTAGATGTCTAATCGATAGTCCATTTTCTTCCATACTCAAATCAACATGTCTCATAACGGCAGCAGCAAAGGATTCTGCGATCTAGTCTAGCAGTTCGTCAGATCTCGAGGCAATGGTGGGACAAAGAAGCAGTCTTTTGACAAAGTTCCATTAAAAAGAGTTGCATACTTGTATATCTGGATACCTCGGAGGCCATCTCACCAACGTTTCATCATCAGGACCAGTGCGACCTATCCAGCGCTGTGAGGGATGTCAACTCAAATACATTCTCACTCATTATGGAAGTGGGGTGTAACTCATTCCTGTTGGAAAATGAAACCTCGAGAGTCCTCTTCAAATTGTGGTATCTGGAGCATGCCAAAATATGAGTATCAAGTTACATTTTTTTCTGCAAAGAAAAATAACCCATTAAACTTTGTTCTGCATATGGCAGCATGTTCAATGATTCGCCGAGGATGTTTTAACCCCAGATTCTAACATTATGTCTATTGACTTGGTCGTTGATATGGAAAGTCGCCTCATCACTGAAGACTATCCCGTCCCTGAAATCATTTTCCAGGAATTCCAACGTGTCTACACTGAAGACAGTGTGAAGCTTTTTGTCATTTTCACTGAGTGGCTGCGCAAGTTACAGCTTGTAAACCTTGAATTTCAAACACGAAAAACATCCCAGACTATTGTTTAGGACAATGCTAACTGACTTCGCAGTGCTACGTTGGAAGGATTGCCGAACTCTATCCACTATCTCCTTTGAATGCGAAAGACAGCCAGTGCTTCAGTCTTTGCATAGGCAACCTGTCTCCTTAGTTGTGTATGTCAACGCTTAATGGATTTCTTGTCAGGTGGATCGACACCAAACTGTCGCCAAAAATTACTTTGAATTGTGATAACGGACGTTGTCTTCGCATAGTCGACAGCACAAAATGACTTTTGTTGTCGTGTGGACGCCATCTTGAAGAAATTGTGGTCTTGGGAATGGCGGGTATTTCCAAGGATATTATAAAATAGAGGATCTGCCCATACGTATTTTCATCCTATGAACTCAGTGAAGCAAAAACACAACTGAGCATCGTCTTAGCCGGCACGTCTGATTGGCTACTCTCGTTTCCGCCATGTTTGTTGGCTCGAAACATTGCGATCTTAGTGGCGCGGAGTGGGCAGAATAGGTGTGGCGAAAGTGTGACGTATGGCTTCACAATTTTGTTGTATAGGCAAATCCTCTATTTTATAACATCCTTGGGTATTTCAGTCAAAACTTGAGTATCTCATAGCAATCCTTGTCACTAACCTCTCTCAACCTACTGGTCACCTATAAAAAAAATAAAGAAAGAGTACAATCTTTTTCAGACATCCTATTTATATTTCTTCACAAATAACATTTACAACATTAAGACTCTGCAAATTACATCTTTTGTACCACACAACCACTTTTTCTTTCCTTTCATTTCATGCCTAATATTCAATGTAGTTTTTTTTTTTTCGTAAATTCTTTTTGCATAGTTCTTATGGGATCAGTATTTTTAAAAAATTAACGCAATCTCACTCTGTTCATTTTACACAAAGAAAGATTAGCACAGTCATTCGCACGTAGCTTAAGTCCACATTTATGTTTTGCCCAAGCGCCAGGCTCGTATCCAAAGGGGCGGGTCCCCTTAAAATTTCCACGATAGGCTTGCAAATGAACTATATGGTTGGATCGGGCTCCCCCTAACTTCATCCCCCCTACATTTTTGGGCTGGCTACCGGCCTGCCAAGCGCATGCTGTTTCACAGTTTAAGTTTTCTTTCAGCTGCAACTGCCGTATCACTCACACTAAACAGTAGGGAATAGTCATCTGTGATAAAAACTTTCCCACAATTAAATTCAGAAACAGAATTACGTATTTAGTTTCGCGGATGTCTTTCTTTAACTTTAGGCATTTTGAAATAACAAAGCTGTATGCTATTCAAAACTGCTTCCCACAATCATTAATGTAGCTTATAATTGCTCTGAAAATATCTTATCTACACAGTTGTAGGCGAATGGGAGAAAAGGAAAGGGAACATAATAATACAACAATTGCAATTCTCAACAATGGAAAAACCTGAACATGTTATTTTTTCTTCAGGTGAAGTGAACTTAGAAAATATTGTATCTTGTTCCCCCCCTTTTTTTTAAGTTTCGTTAACTTTTATAAGATATGTAGTAAAAAATAATTTTAAAAATACTGAAAGTGAATGTAAATTTGCCCAAAAAATTGATAGAATTTCACTTATTTCTATTAATATTAGGTTAGTTTAGTTTAATTAGGTTAGATTTGGTTAGGATGAAATGAAAAACGCACTTCTATACAGAAATTGGTAAGAAATAAAATAAAATAAAATAAAATAAAATAAAATAAAATAAAATAAAATAAAATAATGTTTCTTCACTCCGTTTCTATTCGTCGAAGAAAATTATACGAGATTAACGAAATCCTAAACTTAGTAATTACAATGTGCTAATTATTAGAAACATTGTTTGAATTAATTGAAGGCCAATTCCGACGTATTCATATCGTGTAATAGTTTCATAAATAAACAAATAAAAGAAACCGGCGAAAGTAATAATTTAACAATGTTTTAGAAAATCAAATTCCATATCTAAAATATTTTTAATATGCAGCTGGAAACCTTGATTGATATCGTGGAAGATTAGTCAACAAAGTGTTATGCAAGGCGCCGATTTCTCTGTAAATTGGGGGGGGAGCATTCAGATGCAGAAGGCATATATGAGGATTTTTAAGATAAATTGCATTCAAATGATGTCAAATATTCTATGTCCATAAATACAATGCAGCTGCTCACATGAGCTTTGGAGGGGCTCGGGCCCCCCTGGGATCGGCGCCCTTGGTGTTAGGCCTTATATACACTACGAGATAAATCCTAGGAAATATCTTAGGATTTATCTTCAGAAAAATGTTACGTCATATCTCGTAGGAAATCCTACCCTTTTATGCCACACATGTAAAGAGTTTTCCTGTCTGACCGAATAATGTTTTTCAATATTATGAAATAGTTCTGGTTAGAGGGAAGCAAACTGGGCCCCATCTTTTTCCGCTTGATTCTTGTAGTATGTGACGAGACAAACACGACGGTACCAAAATTATCGAAATTGAACCGGGGGAACATGGGTAATTTGGGTAATTTTGTTGTAAAATGAAAGGGAGGGAGCAAACTGGGCCCCATGTTTTTTCGCTTGATTCTTGTAGTATGTGACGAGACAAACACGACGGTACCAAAACTATCGAAATTGCACCGGGGAAACATGGGTAATTTGGGTAATTTTGTTGTAAAATGAAGGGGAGGGAGCAAACTGGGCCCCATGTTTTTTCGCTTGATTCTTGTAGTATGTGACGAGACGAACACGACGGTACCAAAATTATCGAAATTGCACCGGGGGAACATGGGTAATTTGGGTAATTTTGTTGTAAAATGAAGGGGAGGGAGCAAACTGGGCCCCATGTTTTTTCGCTTGATTCTTGTAGTATGTGACGAGAGAAACACGACGGTACCAAAATTATCGAAATTGCACCGGGGGAAAATGAGTAATATGGGTAATTTTGTTGTGAAATGAAGGTGAGGGAGCAAACTGGGTCCCATGTTTTTTCGCTTGTTTCTTGTAGTATGTGACGAAGCAAACACGACGGTGCCAAAACTATCGAAATTGCACCGGGGGAACATGGGTAATTAGGGTAATTTTGTTGTAAAATGAAGGAGAGGGAGCAAACTGGGTCCCATTTTTTTCGCTTGATTCTTATAGTATGTGACGGGAAAGGATTAAGGGAGTTGTCTGCCAGGGCCTGTGTCGAAAGTGCCATCCCAGCATTTGCCTGGTGTGGCTGAAGGCAAACCTGGAAAACCCTAAGTCAGGATGATCCGTTGTCGGTGGTATCGAATTCACGAATTCCCAAATGCTGCGGCTACGCTGTACAACTGAGCTGCTGGGGATCTGTAAGTACTTCGCAACCAAGCGCTGACTCCCTTCTCTTGAGGTCGGTAGTGTCGTTTTGTTTATATAAGAGAACAGGTACTTTCTGAGAGTTGCCAGCAGTTTAAAGCGCTAGAAAATTAAAGTGCTAGATACAAAACCAGAAAGTAATCGAGAGGGAGAGGCAGTGTCGATAGCAGATAATACATGATGTTAGTGCTCTGTATCTTATCTTTCTTAAAAGATTTGCATCCAAACAACAGAATGATTATTTCAGAAATAATAAAAACTTGTGCTTTCTTCTAATGTTAAACCAGGCATGACAATTTGAAAATATTAGACCCTATTATTATTATTATTATTATTATTATTATTATTATTATTATTATTATTATTATTATTATTATTATTATTATTATTATTATTATTATCATTTAATAGTTGTGATTTGTTGTCACAGTGGCGTCGCAAACGTTGGGCGATGACTCATGACCTCACGCTATAAGACCAACGAACCAAAATACAATTTGACACTGTCTTTTGTAAAGACCCATCGATTCAAGAATTAGGAATGTAAATACAAACAATTATGAATTCGGATTTATTTACATAAAACATTACAGAATGGTGCCTTAAAAGAAACTTATCATCTATTCTTGTAATATTAGGCCACTAACATAGGCGACAGGCAGTGAGCTTGAGACATTACAAACTTCTCTTGCCCAGGGATCATTGAACATTTCTCGCCGAGGGCATCGTCAGAATTTACTACACCGCTAGCTGAATGTTGACTAGTGCTCTCAACGGGTCGGGTCGGGTCGGGTTGAAGACCGACCCGACCCGTAACCCGAATTGACTGACCCGACCCGACCCATGATCCAATCCAATTGTCCTGACCCGAGCTGACCCAACTGATCCGACCCGATAACCCGACCCGAGCTGACCCGATTGACCCGACCCGACTAGCCTGACCCGACAACCCTACCTGAGTTGACCCGACTGACCCGACCCGACCCGTTTGAGAGCACTAACGTTGACATAGTAAATCAGAATTAATTTCTTTATAATAACTAGCGTTGGAAAAATGCTTCTGTCCAACGCAAGTGTAATGTTATACTGCAGTGTATAATTTTGTAAACTTCCCAGATTTAGCACGAATTTCAACATTGAAGTGAATGAGAATGCCGACTGATTTGTATTTTCTTTCTGCTTTGTCGAAAACAAAGGAGATATCTGCGAGATAAGACATGTAACAGAGGTTAAAAGAATGTTCAAGTGGTGAAGTCAATGCATGCACTCCGCAGATTTCGGTGAACTAGAAGCACCTGACAACTTTTTTTCATATTTTTCATGTGAAATTTTAAATTCCTTTATTATCAATCAGTCCGCATAACTGTCATACCACCGACAACGGATCATCCTGACTTAGGGTTTTCCAGGTTTGCCTTCAATCACACCAGGCAAATGCTGGGATAGCACTTTCGATACAGGCCCTGGCAGACAACTCCCTTAATCCTTTCCCGTCAAATACTAAAAGAATCAAGCGAAAAAAAGATGGGGCCCAGTTTGCCCCCTCACCTTCATTTCACAACAAAATTACCCATTTTCCCCCGGTGCAATTTCGATAATTACGGTACCGTCGAGTTTGTCTCGTCACATACTACAAAAATCAAGCGAAAAAACATGGGGCCCAGTTTGCTCCCTCCCCTTCATTTTCCATACCGCGCTGCAAAATTACCAAAATTACCCATGTTCCCCCGGTGCAATTTCGATAATTTTGGTACAGTCGTGTTTGTCTCGTCACATACTACAAGAATCAAGCGAAAAAACATGTGGTCCAGTTTCCTCCCTCCCCTTCATTTTACAACAAAATTACCCAAATTACCCATGTTCCCCCGGTTGCAATTTCGATAATTTTGGTACCGTCATGTTCGTCTCGTCACATACTACAATAATCAAGCGAAAAGACATGGGGCCCAATTTGCCCCCTCCCCTTCATTTTACAACAAAATTACCCAAATTACCCATGTTCCCCCGGTGCAATTTCGATAATTTTGGTACCGTCGTGTTTGTCTCGTCACATACTACAAGAATCAAGCGGAAAAAGATGGGGCCCAGTTTGCTCCCTCCCCTTCATTTTACAACAAAATTACCCTAATTACCCATGTTCCCCCGGTGCAATTTCGATAATTTTGGTACCCTCGTGTTCGTCTCGTCACATACTACAAGAATCAAGCGAAAAAACATGGGGCCCTGTATGCTCCCTCCCCTTCATTTTACAACAAAATTACTCAAATTACCCATGTTCCCCCGGTGCAATTTCGATAGTTTTGGTACCGTCGTGTTTGTCTCGTCACATACTACAAGAATCAAGCGAAAAACATGGTGCCCAGTTTGCTCCCTCCCCTTCATTTTACAACAAAATTACCCAAATTACCCATGTTCCCCCAGTGCAATTTCGATAATTTTGATATCGTCGTGTTTGTCTCGTCACATACTATAAGAATCAAGCGAAAAAAGATGGGGCCCAGTTTGCTTCCCTCTAACCATAGTTCTATTTAATAAAATTACAAAATCGATGAATTCCTGTGCTAACTACACTGTACATTTCCCCAGACGCTAGGCTATATTGTTAAATTGGATACGCCTTAAAAAAAATTTTAAAAAGCCATAAAAGTCAGAAGGTGCTGGTGTAGGCCCTACTTTTGGCGCACCACATTTTAGAAGATTAACAGGTAAAATTTAATAGTTTGCCTGAAAAGACATATTTATAAAGAACAAACTTCTGCAAGCAATAGAATGAAATACAAAGTAATACATCTGTAATTTATGTTTACAAGTGTAGGCTTACTAGTGTATTTACTAGTGTAGTAAAATTATTATAAATGTTTTACGACGGATAAAGTAAGTGAGGGACACTATTTAGAGGAAGGGTTCTAGCTATTTTTTCTGAGAAATAATATGATTTCGGTAGTTTGTGTTCACATTAGTTTATTGTAGGTTAGTTACGGTTAGGTCATGTTGTGTTAGATTATATTAGTATAGGGGTCCGCATAATTTTCAAAAAAATTGATAGAATTTCACTTATTTCTATTAATATTAGGTTACTTTAGCTTAATTAGGTTAGATTTGGTTAGGTTGAGTTAGATCTAAGTACTTGCATCTTCCTTTTCTCCCGTAAAATTTGTATTTTTTACGTACTTCTGGATCCCTTCTGCGATACATTTACCTAAGTGAGTGCATATAAAAGATGACCGGTATTACTATTTTCCACCATAGGTGTATTTCTGCACAGTTTACAGAAGCTGTAATTTATGTTTAAAAGTGGAGTGCAACTACCATGATACCATGACAAGTGCTATTCAAACGCGTATCATTGCCAAAACCCACTCTTTCACTATCTTCGCTGACGCGCCTGCTTCCTTCGGACACCCCCTCGCTAACGTACCGGCCCCAACTTCGCTCTGATTGGACTCCGTTAAATAGCATTCGTGCTTTCCAGTGGCCACCTAGCACAGATTGGTTTGTGGTTTTTGCATTATAGTTTTTATACTATACATCCGGACGTCGTGTTTATACGTAAATCGTTAAAGACCTGTAGATTTTCAACAAGTAGTTTTGATGGTCCCCTTTAATTTCATCTATGTCATGTGAAATATTTTCATGTCGGTCAGCCAAATCATTTAGGAAACAATAAGAAGTAAATTAGTGACAAATTATAATTTTCCAACAATTATTTCGAGTGATGCTTGAAAGTAAACCTGCACGATCCTGCAGATAAATTAGCAAAACAACCTCATCAGCTGTTTGTTTTCAATTGCTCTCACCTGATGTCGCTTAAATCGAAATCTTACCAATTTTCTTTCTGAAACAGAGTGTGCTCTAAACAAGAGAAATCTCATAGGATTGTTCAGAACACAGGAAATGACATGCGATCTGATGACATACACGTTGAGATTCTGACTCTAGGACAAATCGTAAGAGATTTCCTAGAATCTATCCTATAGTGTATAGCAGACCTAAAGCACGATGGTGTTATTATCTGTTCACTTGTTCGATTTGGCTCTTTCTAGCGATCACCTGACTCACAAAATATATGCCTACCCTCCACGAATAATCGTTTTTATTGCACATTAGTTTGCTTGCATATTATCAATTTGTATGCAATTATTTGGACACAGGTCAGAGAAATAAGAGTGAAGAATATGTTAGACTATTATTCAGAGCCAAAAGGCTATTTTATTTTAAATTTGACAGCCTATGTAAAACTGTACGAAGTTGCCTTTACTATGACATCAGGTGAGAGCATATTTAGGCGTATTTAGGATTTTGTTTCGGGGCCATATATATATGCTGGGTATATGTATGTATACAGGAATTATATATACTATATATAAATTTATTTCGGGGGAGGCTTGAGCCCGATAGCCTCCCTCCCCTAAATACGCCACTGATGACATTTGTAAGGATATGGCAAAAGAAACTTTCTATGTTCCGCGCAAAGAATAGATGCCTGTCCACCTGATTCTGTTCATTTCTCCGTAAATTTCGCATTTCAGAGCCACCATCTGCTGCAGTTAACCCAATAAGATACTTGAATAAAATTCAATTATTGGAACAAAGTGTTATTGGTGAATTGCCTTAGGTCTTTATATTTGCATCATATGAAATACAGCTATGCAACGGAGAAGAAGAAGAATCGGTGGTAAAAAATAGGAAGAAAATATCATTATTTATGACGGTAATGGTAAATTAATTTACTTTAATTATCTTCTGTTACAATTCACTAATTTTGCCAAAACTTATATTTTCATAATATTAAAACATATAAGTAAATGCAGAATACAGGATAGACATACTATATTCGGTATAATTATGTATCCCTGTCCTATGTCTACAGGATAATGATCTGACCTATGAAATAAAATGGGGTCATATACTCCTCTACATATTCATATAACATACTAAACTTTCATTAAAGAGGATAGATGAGGTCAATAATCTTTCAAATCTACATTTTTGACAGTTTTTTACCCCTGAGAGGGAATGAGATGGATCATCAAAATTTATAAGAGTACATACCGTGGTCCTATACTACCATACCAAATTTTAAAATTTGACAATCTTCAAAATTTAAAGGTGGGCTTATACAACCCCTGAGGCTGTATATTAAGTGTCTATGTCCTGTGAAAGACAATTGGCCCCTATACTTATCCACAACATTATAAAACCTCGTCAAAGGGGATACATTAGATCAAAAATCTCCAAATTTTGAATTTTTGACACTTTTATACTCATAAAAAGGAACGAGACGGACCTCCAAACATCTAGATGGCCCTATCCACCACTTCTGGAGTGAGCCAACGTTCCCATTGCCAAATTTTAGAGTGTGGTCCAATGAACCCCTAGACCATGGCCCCAATGCCAGGAATCCAGGGGGACAAGAGTTTTATCAAGTCATGATAGTACTACTTCCCTTGATAAAAAAAAATGTTAAAAACAAAATTGGTGCAACAAGTTTAAAAGTAAAAGTGTCATTTCTTTTATGTGTAGGCCTATTGATATCGCCAGATTACGCAAATATGATATCGAGCACCTTCTAAAGTATGAAATCACTTCAAAATCTTTCTTCTTCTCTAAAGATGGACTCCTACGAAAGTCGGAACTAGTTCATGAATTGGAGCACTTCTGCAAAAGCTCCTGAAAGAATCCCTTCTACTCAGGAAGTATATGATTTCATAGTGTGTTTCATGTCTCTCTTCTGAAAAGTTCTCATCAGGAAATAAAGATTAAGACACTTAAGTTCATTAAATTAAGATTAAGACATTAAATTCATCCACCTCAGATTTTGATTTTGCTTTCCCATACCCGAACAAAATTCTCTGAAAGAAATCTTGACTTCAATCACAACCAAAGGCGCCCATCAGGCTCGCCCCCCTTAAGAGGAAATTATACTTGAGAATATCGAAAACCCAATAGAATTTTTACATTAGTTACAGCAAAATTTGAAACTATATTTGAAATGTCGCTTATACTTGTCCCCTCTTGGAAACCACAACATGGGCACCCTTGATCACAACAACACTACAGCTACTCACTTTACTGACTGATTTTAGGATTACATCCTTCGACATTGGTTCGAACTGCCACCTTCCAGGTACTTCTCGCGCACGATCCTGTGTTATGTTACCAATATTTTATTCACAACACATGTATGAAAAAATAGATGACTTAGTTCCTTAGCATTTAGTCTCCTTCTCCGGGAAATATTTTCCATATGAAAGCACATATTGCAATAGTGATGACAGCAGGTTTAATTTCTTGGGCAGGGCAAGCAGAGGAACAGAGATGGGATACGGACAAAATCTCGCGGCCAAAACATTGCCGCCCAAAATTTCGCTGGGCCAAAACCTCGCGTGGCTAAAACTTCGCCGCCCAAAACCTCATCGCTCAAAACCCCGAGGGCCTAAATCTCGCCTAGCCAGAATCTCGCGTGCCCAAAACCTCGCCGTTTGAAACCTTGTGGGCCAAAATCTTTGCCTAGTCCAAACCTCACCATCTAAAACCTCGAGGACCAAAATCTTCTTGTCGAAAACCTTGCGGGATAAAACCTCTCCATAACATTTACCCAATGAGTTTCTTCATATGCAATTCCATATTACAAATAGTAATAAGAAGACGAAGCAGAAGGAGAAGACGAGGAGAAAACATAAGCAACATGTTTACTTTCGAGATTAAAAGCATAAAAATATCGACGAGTTTAAAATAAATGGACATGTCAATTGGTCAAATAAACCCAAAATCTCCAATCATTGGATTTGAAGCCTTGTGTGACTAAATTGAATAAAACAATTGTTGAACTTCATATACGTGTTCAGGATCTCAATACAAGAGAAAATCGTTTATCCTTGACTGGTCGGCTTCGTGGCTAAGCGGTTAGCGTGCGCACCTTTGGCGTGGGAGACCCGGGTGCGATTCATATGGCCTCTCTGCTGAACGGGACGTTAAACTTAAAATCAACTCAACTCCTTGACTGGTCGGAAATGCTTAATTACAGAGATAGGGCCAATTGAAGGTAATTAGTGGAAATGGTTCTTCCGATAATTACCTTTAATATGCCCTAGCCTTAATTGTTTCCGATCAAAGTCGCAAATACACTTTACTCTTGTATTGATGCCCTGAACTTTAATGCGAAATTTGTCGGTTACTTTATTGGTGTTATCATCTAGGCGAGATTACGTTCCCCGTAGTTTAAGACAGGAGAGATTCTGTGTCGCGAGATATAGGACCGCGAGGTTTCGGTCAGGCTAGATTTTGAGACGCGAGGTTTTGGGCGGTGAAGTTCTGGCTAGGCGAGGTTTCGGCCAAGCGAGATTTTGAGCCGTGAAGCTTCGGGCGGCGGGGTTTTGTACCCAAACCCGTATGAGGTTATTTGTTAAGACTCCAGGTTACATACATTCTGTGTGGGAAAATACTGACCGTCCATAATTGTAAGGCTGGTCTAGCAAGAACACTCCACTTTGTTGACGTCAATAAAGATTGAAGGTAGACATTCGAACTATTCGGTTGGGTTTTCTCACCGATTTTTTGAGCGATGTGTTCGTTAATTGTTTATACGGTTTTCGCAATTGGGCGTTCTGACCGATTTGGCAATAAGGCGTTTCGACCGTTCTTGTGGGTGTTTCTGCTGTGTGACCGTTGGGCGCTTTATTATAGATCCGTTAAAGCAGCTCTAATCGGAAATAAGAATCCAGGCAAACTGCTTCCAATCCAACTGAATCCCTGATTTTTAATATTAATCTGCCTACGCTTCCGGAATTCATCATGAGCTATTGTCGTTTAAAAGTGCGTCCTTACATTATCTACAATTTTAAAAATGACTGTTCTTTTTCTGTGCTTCTACATTACAGCAATAGTTTTGGTAGTATTAGTTACAAGTTCTTGGAATTATGCAAACTTTATCCATGTTTATCATATCCCTTGAAAGGTTTGAGATATTAAATTGATATACACCATTGCATTATAATCTTGACGACTATTGAAAGCTATCTATGGGGCTGGATGTGATAGTTACAGTATGTAAGCAGCTTTTCGAAATAAAGCATTTTGAAAAATCCTGTGCATTCGAAGTGCTTCACATAATGATCATACTATTTAGTCACTAATGTGCTTTGAATACTCATTGTCCTGCGAACCTGCCTGTATCATTTGCGTTGTTAGTTACTGCTGTAAAATACCTCTAATATTTGTTTGTGATACTATGCCGTACTTGGTTAGTGACAATGAATAATATGAATGGTTTTGTAAGTTACAATTTAATACGTTCATAAATTTAGATTTGAAAAAAATCAACAACGTAAGTATATGTTGGGTTGACAATACTGTTATCTAATAGTATTGCAGAGTATGTGAAACAATGTTTCCTGATGATATTTGCATCCTACAAAATTGTAATGTTTAATCTTCAGTTGAAAAGTTACATCGGTGTTTCAAGATACAGTGTATGTGTGTTTTATAATAACTTTCGTGAAAAAGTTGGTGGGTGAGTTTTCTCTATTTTTTTCTCGTTCTCTCCCATTTTCATCATTCCACCATTATCATCTATCTCTTCATCACCGCCTCCCTTATTCTCTGTACATAAACGTGAAATTTTAAACTTAAAAAAAAAAACTTATCAAGATATGGTGTTCTTGTTGCTTCGGATTCAAATTGTACAAATACGTATATAACAGGGATGCAAATAAGCAACAAACTTTTGCTAGCCCGAAAAAAGAAGCTATTAGCCCATATCCCACAATAGAAATCATTTACTTAATTTCGGTATGATATTAAATCTGCCCTGCTAAGCGAAAAGGTCTTATCTCCATTTCACATACTTTCGAGAAAATAAGCAAAACGCGTTTTGGCTTAGGCTGTACGTTCAAATTTGTTGTATTTCAGTAAAACTTTATTAAATATATTTTCACGATCTAAAATTTGTGTGGTAATACAGTTAAATATTTTTGCTTATGAATTGCCACTGAAGATCTTTTTGCTTACTTTCAGTTACAGTTTTGAACATAAGGTAAACACTCATGACGTCATTACCCCCTACCTATTGGTCAAACCATGTCAATTTCACTTTAGATAGATACAGAATTGTACTACGAACATTCCCATACCAATATCTCGATTTTCGAAAAATGTGGAGTTAAGGTCTTTTCGCTTAGGACGGCAAAAATACTCGCCCGCGCCGATAAACCACTCGCCCCGGGTGAGTGGGCGAGTGTTATTTGCATCCCTGGTATATAATAATAAGTACGATCTACCAACATGAAAATTTGGGTATTCTGAGATGTCATAGTCAATTTATTACTGTTTAAACAGTTACTGTTGTAGAAAAATTGGATATAATGCAGGGATGTACGCAAGAAGGCCTTTCAGAAATTTAATTATCATGAACAAGATATTGAGGGGAAAAAACATCTACCATTAAGATATGTATAGAAACAGTAGAAATAAGGAACACTTTGTGCGTTTGTACCCCACCCTTGTCATTGATAAAATTCTGTGTATGGTACTGATTTGATGTATATTTTCTTTTAAGATTATAATTATACCTATCAAATGAGTAAAGGGTGTAAGTTCGTTATCAATTTGTATCACTTGAATGTTAAGGCTGTTGAACGTGTAAACATTTTTCGCTCGCTTTTACCAAACACAATATTACTATTAAATATATCGATTGGTTATTATGAATTTTTACATTTATGATTTTCATTTACAGGAAAATAAATCCCCAGAAAAAAATTCGAATATGACTCAAAATGACTTTCATGCTAATTTCGCATCCACTGCGATCGTTACTGCTGAAGAAAATGAATTTCAGGCAGGTTTAAGTCATCATGACGTGAATGATGATGATGAGGCTTCCACGAGTGAATCAGAATCACAATCAGAGGATGAAGTCATATCACATGAAAATTCGTCTCCATCCTTATCGTCTCTATATTGCTTTCGCTCCATTACCTATTTAAGTGGGAAAACGAAAAATTTCAGGGACTGGTGTGAGCCGGAGGAAATAACAACTGGGGTTGAAAATAGTGACTCAGGGTTCTCGGATCTGGAAGAGAAGTTTGGTAACGAAATATCAGGAGCTAGAGGGATGTTAAAAGTTCTTTCACAAAATTTTAAACTAAACTTGTTGGTAAGTAATTCATTTTCACTATTTCTCGCAACATACAGCTCACAGATGACGAGAAGAAACCTAAAACAGGGGAAGCAGGGAAAGGTCAACAACACGGTCAAGTCCATTTTCGGTTTTTGAGGTGTGGTCTATACTTAAATGTCGTCTGCTACTCCGGGTAGTTATCTGTGTGCTATTCCGTGGTGTCATTTGAAACCCCCGTGTGGAAAGTGGGAGAGCCCATACCTACGTCACACTATTTCTGCTAGGGTTCTGCTCGTCATCTGTGAGCTGTACTTTTTACGATCGAAAGAGAACTACAATATACGGTTAGAAAACCACTAAATAATAATAGTAATCAAATGGACCCTTTGAGTACAAACCCCTTGTTTCGCGCTGAACATTCTACCACTGAGCTCCACTACGATTTAGAGGAACTCATAAATATATGGCATTGGAAACCGATGCCGTAAGAACGCAGCACCTAATTGAACGTGAATCATTAACCCAGTTTTAGCTCTGGGTAGCGTGGGGCACCAAAATTTTACTTGTTTAATATGCTTGTCGACAAACAGTAAGATGGACAAAACGGGCACTCAGACAGACAGATGGATATATGGGTAGACAGATGAACGGAAAGACATACCTATGGCCATACAGATGGTCACACGATGAAGATAATTCTAAAGTTTCATATGCCAATCTTTGTAGGTTTTTTCCAGACAAATTTCCCATCGACAACAAATAAAAATTTGCCGAGACACCTAGACGCATAACGTTATTTGGACAGTGACACATAATCTTCAAGTATCTGATAGACTGATCATACAGATGACACTAGTGTCAAACTGACTACACTTCTCAAATAATGCTCGTATTATTGTGAGAATGTGTTTTAGATCTTGTATTCATTTTTTCACATCATAGTCCCAATTACAGTCTTATTTTTAAACTAATATCATCTGTGCAACAATTCTACAGAGCATTTTAAACTTGTACACAGCTCTTCAACTAACTGTTTTTTTTTTTTTTTTAATCTGGATTGTCTGTATGTTACATATACTTTTTATTAAAGTATCATTTACCTAATACAGAGTGTATCTGGAATTCAGTGATAGATAGCTGAAAGTCCTCTAGGACCTGGACTATACGGACGTTGTAAACGTGGCGTTAACAGCGGCCGATTGGGGCAATGGGTATACCATTGGATCGACTGTACGAACACTTAAAACGCGATGACCAGGCATTCAGAGTGCTCAATGGGTTTGCACGCCACCAACGTATCTTCCAAGAGGGTTCATTTTTAGACAGGGTGTTGAATGTGATGAGATATGAGTCCTGTACGAAGCTCCACGGCGCCGTCATCAGTGTATAGCATCCCATGAACAGTTTCCAAAATAGTCTGCACACGAAGAAGGTGCTCCTGAGTGTTTGGTGGACTGCTCGCGGTATCGTGCATCGGGAACTGTTACCAGCTGATCAGAGCATCAATGCAAGTGTATACTGTCAGCAGTTGAGTCGTGTTCAAGAAAAACTGAAAACTCTGGAGCTAGCACTTCTGAATCGCAAAGGGGTCCTGTTACAGAACAACACTAAGCCCCACGTATCTAGGATGACCCGGGACACCATTCTACACTTTGGATGGAAAACACTATTGCATCCGCCATACTCCCGGACATTGCATTGTTCGATTATCACCTGTTCCATTCCTTGGACAATCAGTTAGAAGACGCCAGTTCAAATCCCTAGTAGATGTGCAAACTGCACTTGATACCTTCTTCTCTTCACGGACCACCAAGTTCTACTGTAATGGAATCCATGGCCTTCCAGAACATTGACAGAAGATCGTCGATGCTGATGGGGACGAGTTTTGATCTTCCAGGTAAGTCTTAGGTGACATATCGATGTTCGAAGATAGTAAGTGAAAAAGCGACAGAACTTTCTTGGTTACCTTTATAGTTGGGGATATGATGAGCTATTTCAAGTTTGAGTGTTGAATTCGCATGGAAATCTACCGTAGTTGCAGATTGCGAAAGATTAAAAAAAAAATTATTCGGAACCAAAAATAAAATTCAGGTTTTGAAAATTTACTTATTCTACTAAGACAAACACGAAACAGTTATTGATTTAATAAATGGAAGACAGTTTGAAAAATTACATTGATGCACAGATACTGGTACAAGGAAAATACTATGCAACAGCAACCTGAACTTGAAAGAAAAAATATTGATAGTAATAAAAATCTGCCTAGCCACTCTGTTTTACAGACAGTCATAGCAGCACTTATGTAATCACGTAAGGCAAAGCATTGTTGTTGTCTTCCTCTTTAGTCAGCTTGCATCATTTTATTCCATGATGCTTTTATTTTGTTTCTCTTATACATAACCATTACGACCAAAGCTGCAAGTAGGCCTAAAAGCTGAATACAAAGAAATGCAAGACAGTAGCATTTCAGTTTTTTTTTTTTTTTTTTTTTTTTTTTTTTTTTTTTTTTTTAGGAAAGAGAAACAAGATTCTCTACCAACATAAGAGTTGCACGTTTTGTTTTCTTCTTATACAAGCTGTAAGCACCCATTTGCAGGGTCTTAAATCAGAATCTGGATAAATTGAGAGAATGTTCCCACAACTATGCCACTGCCCGGGTATTTTACTTTTGCTGTTATGTAAACTTATAACAAATGCGTAATGTTGGTTGCATACAGACAAGGCGCGCTTAGAAACAGCCAGAAACGTTCATCTCCCCCGGTCAATCTCTTTCTGGGCTGGAAATGAGAAACGGGTTTCGTACGTGATTAGATCTGGTACACAATCTAGATTTGCTTGTATACAAAAATTTGGTGGTTCTAGGTGACTCCTTTCAATGCAAAAAGCTAATGAAACACACACACAATTGTGTTAATATTATTAAAGGTTAGTATAAATTGATTTTTAAATGTATGTGGGTCAGTCAGAAAGTTAATTGCACTCCTTCGTAAATATTTTCAGTCAAAGGCTATTTTGATGAAACTGTGTGGCAACACTGCATACTTATAGCTGTATCGTGTAACATAGCGGCTTCAAGAGGCAAGTGAAGGTGTTCTGATAATCAGTGGTAAACATGTCTCGATAACTGCAAGCAGCGTCCAAATTGGGAGTGCGTGCAGTGATTCAGTTTTTGTGGGCGAAAAGGTGTAACTGCACTGTACTTTATTGGCAGTTGCATGAAGTGTATGTTGAAAATGCAATGTCACGTCAAGCTATAGCGAAGTGGTGCAACATGTTTGAGAACGGACCTACAGATATTAACGATGCTGAGGGCGAGGGAAAACCATCAACCTCCTTATAGCCCAGACCTTTTACCGTGTGACTTCCGTGTGTTTGATCCTATGAAAGATGAACTTTCAAAGCGACGATACCACTCGGATGACGAGGTGAAAGCTGCAGTCCAAGAATGGTTATCGGACATTAGACGGATTTCTTTGCAAAAGGCACAGAAAAACTTGTGCCACGCCTCGACAAATGCTTAAATAATGGAGGCAATTACGTTGAAAAGCAGATTATGAATGGAACTTTACAATACAAATAAAGTTATTCTAAAATTTCTCTCCTGTTTAATTTTCTTAAGCATTGCAACTAATTTTTTGATTGACCCTCGTATTTTTTTTAAAAACTCAGTGGCTCTTCCCAAGTAACACCCATAAGCAAATTCTATAATACTGTTTAGTATAATAACAGAAAAATTATAATACTTTTATACATTGTAATATTAAAAATTTATATATATATATATATATATATATATATATATATATATATATATATATATATATATATATATATATATATATATATATATATATATATATATATTATGTTTATGACCAATGTTTCAGAATTGGTTTGATCAATTTGGACTTGAGCTGAAAGAGAAACAGCTTAATAGTCTGATCGAAGACTTACGTAGAACGAAAACTGAAGTTGAACACAGAAAGAAGGCAATGTCTGAAATGCAAAAATGGATCTCCAAATATGAAAACACTTTGGAATCGACTAGTCATGTAATTACCAATATCATTGATGCACTACGTAAGCAGAAAGAAAAGTTTAGGCTTCAGAAAATATTTTATCATTGGAAGCTAAATACTGAAGAAGAGAAACATGAAGTAAGATTTTTACTTGTTCGTCTCACAAATAAGTTATGTCTAACTAGTAACTTTAGAAACCCATGTACAGTAGAAGTTATTTATTATTATTATATGTGGCAGTTCTTGAAGGAAGCGACATCAGTAAGTATTAAAATTTTATAGGTAAGTTTTCTCCTATTTGATTGCAACGATAAATTTTGATGTGACTATCATGAAAAGCCGCCAATTATTATCTAGTATTTGAGCCTAACTTCTTAGCCCTTTGTCAAGACAGTTGTTGGAAACAAATAATTTTTTGCAAATATTTTAAGGAGATCGATGATTCAGTAGTACAGCATTCACCACTGGTACATCGGGTCTCTGGTTCAACCCCACTATGTCAATTTGTGGGGGACGACATCGTGTTAGTGGGTTTTCTCGACTTTTTTCGGTTTCCTTCCACATCTTCATTCCTCCGATCCCTTCATAATTATTTTAAATGTAGGATGACCACTAATCGGAAGCGCGATGTAAAAATAAATAAATAAGCGAGTTTAAAAGGATCAAGTCAATCACACTTCATCTCACAGTTAGCGGCAAAGTGGCTTCAGCGTTTGCATCGCAAAAAAAAAAAAAAAAAAAAAAGAACGTATGGAGAAAAATGAAATGAAATTTTTGAGTTTTACGTCCTACGTTTATGCTATTTAGGCTAAAGGAGACGGTGATGATGAGAAATGAATGAAATGGTGGAATGAAGAAAGTGGGAGGAAACGGGAGAATCCCGAGAAAACCCACGCACACGGTGTTTGTCTACCACAAAGTTCACTTGGCGGGAGAAGGGTTTGAACCCGGGACCCCAAGCACCAGAGGTGAACGCTCTACCATTAAGCCACCGCGGCCTCAGAACGTATGAAGAAGAATGCCTAAGAGACGAGGAAATATTCTACACAATGAGTTTTCTTTTGGGGGCATCATTTTTAATTGAAAGTGACACATTCTACAGGGTGTCCAATATACAATGCAACCCGGAATTTGGGATAGTAGAACTTTTGAACCTGAAGTGATACACAAATAATAGTTATACCAAAATGAAGCCTTGTTCATGCATATATTTTTAAACTAGGAAACAACGATTGAAGTACACTAGGAACAACACAGTGTTACCAGATGTAACCGAAGTTTTTTTTTTTTTTTTTTTTTTTTTTTTTTGTTGCAAAACATGTAAGTTGACTCATAACTCATACATATGTTCTGTCGTTAATTTTCAGCTTCTTTAGTTGGAGTGCATCCTCCTGAGGTGCTTCCACAACAATTTTTATAGAGGGAGTTTGACTACGGGCCTATGATATAAAGTACTCTCCAACTACCTCCATAAAAATTGTTGCTTGAGTACCTTAGGATTCTAAAACACGTATTTTTGGATAAAGCACATACTAGTACCTAAGTAAAGTATTGACCCGACTACAGTAGGCCTCATAGTTTTGGAGCTATGGACCTTTAGAATTCACTTTTTCATGTTTTCGGCAGAAGTCTTACCCATGGTTTTATTCTGCACATATTCAATTAAATATTACTTTAAGTTTGGACTTAATGTGGTGATGTTACTATACTTTTTATATTTTTCTATGTGGCAGAGGATGTCAGTCAAATTTGTATGCAGATTCTATGACCAAAAATTGAAACGAAAATCATTTTCAGCGTTGCAATCAAACGCTCTCAACCACTGGAAAGGACAGGTAGTCGCATGCCATGAGAAGCAGCTGGAAGAGATTGATTGTAAACTAAAAGAAAGTCAAACACACATAGAACAAGTAAGTTGTTAAGATAAAGTTATGAAGTAAAACGAAGTAAACTAAATATAAAACAAAACGGTCGCTCAACTGAAAAATATTACATGAACAGCGATTATATAATAGTTTATACAGCAGAACCAATAGGTTCGGTACTAACTAGGAATGTAATGAAAGGTGTATAGCGTATAACCACCTAATATTTTTGTAGTCTAGACTATACTTACCTTAATTTATGAACAAATACTTATATACGCTGAAAATTTAGTATATATACTCCTTGTTTCAATTGTGGCCAATTTATTTCAGCCCTTCGAAATAAAGTAAAATGTATATTTGTATAAGTGATTTAACCCTTTTTGGGAAGAGTTTACTTCTGTCTATTGATCACTAGCGTATTCAGAAGAATCATTTGGAGGGGGCGGTTCGCTTCCTGGAAGATGAGCATAGCCTCAAAGTGACCAGAATTTCAATTTGCAAAAATGGGACACATAATCCGGGGCTGGAGGGGGGTGTAAACTAGATTCCCAGACTATATTTTATGACCCGAATTTGTAAGTTTTTTTTTTTAATGAAATTATATTCTTTCTCTAGATTTAAATTAAATACGCACTTCCGTTTCGGAGGCATGGCAGTATCATGATTCACTTCACATTTAGTCACCGCGATTTATTAGATGCGCTGTATTGAACAATACTTACACAAAAGAAAGTGCTATGTTGACGATGGTATTTGTCCTGTCATCTGTTATCTGCCACGAAGCCTGTCCCATTTCTCCTCTGTGTATATAAATATAGCTTCCCTTTGTTTCACTAAAGTGATCGCAAGAAAACATGAAGCTTGACATAAATCTATCAATTTCATTATCCAATAGAATGAGAGGGTATGTTCCGGTCGTCGATCCGTATCCATGACATTTTTTCAGTGCCTCTCTGAGAGGGACATTATCTTTGATCTCTGGCGCTATGCGAATAACATTTCCTGAGGACAAGATGTTGAATTTCCGTTACGTTTCGTTTTTCACCATGATTTCAGTTTGTCAACATTGTTGACGTTTTCTTAAGTGTGCGTTAAGATTGCGGCTATATAAATCGTACCAAAATCTTCTGATGTATCAAAGGTGAAGAAAACATTATGATTGGTATAGGACCCAGGATTCCCGAGGAGTTGGAGAGTCACTGACTGATAAACTTTGACACCCATGGAATTGTTCATTTCTCAAGAAGAGCTCCCAACTGTACTCAATTGGTGTATTTAAAGATGAGTGTATAAGGAATTCAATTCCTGGTACATCCAGGAATTTTCCACTTAAACAGGAGAGAGCAAGAAGACAAATATAGGACATTATTACAAAAGTATAGACCTCTGTACATAGGGTATTTTAATTTGTTGCTTGAGTTTAACGTTCCACGGTAATGACATGACGGCTAAAGAAGACGTGCACCTACTGATTATAGTGGAATTCGAACCACCTTTTTCGTTAAAATGTACCCTCACCGGGAATCGAACCCGGGCCCATGAGCACCGTATAGGGTATTTTGTCCGAATACTCCGCTTTTACAGTGGTATAATTGAGTATGTAAAGAAAAAAAACGCATTAGACCAGATTAGGAATAGGGGATTGGAAATTGGCTCTATTAGGTAATTTCTTAAAAGCAGCATTTAGAAACATGTATAATTATAGTTATGCTTACAACAACAATAAAAGTATATTATAGTAGCCTTCGCTTAGATGGGATTTCGCTCCCAGAGCCCCAATTTGTTCGGAATACGGCTTCGCACAATACAGCAAATGCTTATACGTTGTACTGTGGCACAATATTTCGCGTTCTCCCTTCTGTGTCTTTCATATAGAATTGGATTGAGCTAAAACGCTGTCACGAAATTCAAACACCTCACAAACATTTTAGTGAACCTTCACCTCTGTTTTTGCCCTTCTACATTAAGTGGCAAAAAATGCTCAAATCCATGTTTCTTGATTTTAAATGAATAATCAAACTAGGAACTTTCATATATCTAGCCGTAAGTAATCCCGACATACAGGCATCTTATAATAATAATAATAATAATAATAATAATAATAATAATAATAATAATAATAATAATAATAATAATAATAATAATAATAATAATAAGAAGAAGAAGAAGAAGAAGAAGAAGAAGAAGAAGAAGAATACAAAAACGCTGAAATATGTATTGAATTGTTTTAAGTGAGAAGTCAATATACCAAATTCCATGTTTCTAATCTTCAAAGATTCTTAGATATCTTATTATAATAATTTCAACCCCCTTTTCTTTCACCTCTTTTTCCCTTTTTACCAAAGTATCAAAAATGTTGAAACGCGTGTCAAATTACTTTAAATGAGAAACACAAATCCAAATTTCAAGTCTCTAACCTTAAAGGATGTGGAGGGATGACCATCTTATTAAAATAATTTCCATCCCTTTCCCCCTTAATTTCTTTGAATTTCCCAAAAGCCTTCCTTAGTGGTATCCTAGATCACAAATCCTATCTACTGTCCGAATTTCAAGTTTTTAGCTTAAGCGGTTTGGCCTGTGCGAAGATCAGGACGACTTCTGTTATATATGATTACAATGACGGTTTGTAGCTTGTATTATTTCCCAAGAAAAGATGAAATGCCATTAAAAGTCACAATGAATGTTTCTGTGTTGAACCTCAAAAGCCACAGTTCTTTGTTGAGCGAGAGTACCTTTGATCTTTGATGCATGAGGTTCTGTGGTTTGATACCCGGTGAGTGAATATCAAACGCACTACAGCGTTTCAGATCCAACTTTAAACTCTAGTTCTCGTTCTGTAAAGCATCGCTTTTGACGAACGACGTAAATACATATTAGTCAATCAACCAACCTAAAAGTCTCATCTCAGATTCAGAGAGCTTTACAGTAAGGAGCGCTGAATATTCTATATTTCTCTTTATTCAAGGTAAAGATAATTGAAGTTTCAGGTTTTGATTTGCATCCCCACATTTTTTTTTCCCTTAGGACACAATTTAAAATATCTTTTAGTTCCCAGAGTGAGCCGTCTTTCCTTCTTCCTACAGCTGTTCGTTTAACGTGTGAATCATTCTGTCTAGTTTGCGGCTTACGGTAACCGTCCCAAGGTACTAGGGACAGAAGTATTCACAATTCAAATATGTCTGTATTAAGTACCATTATGAGAGTAGGGATAGACCGTGTAGCCTAAATGTTGAAGTAGAAAATGAAGTAGGCGAGGATGATAAAGGATTTAGTATTCTTAGAGATGAGTTTGAAAAGGCTATATCCGAGATTAGGAATGGAAAGGCAACCGGAATAGATAACATACCAATCGAATTCATTAAAAATATAGGAGACAAGGGAAAGAAAAAATTGTTCCGACTATGTAATGAAATATATGAAACAGGACAATGGCCAAAAGACTTTCTGAAAACGATCATGATACCTATGGCTAAGAAATCGAACCCAAAGAGATGTGAGGATTATAGAACTATTAGTCTCATATCTCATGCAGCTAAAATTCTGCTCCGAATACTGAACAGAAGGTTATGTGAAAGAACAAATAAAGAAGTTAAGGAGGAGCAATTCGGGTTCAGAAGAGGCAAGGGCACAAGAGATGCAATTGGATTATTAAGGGCGATCGGTGAAAGATTTATAGAAAAAGGGAAAGAGGTGTATGTTATATTTATTGATCTAGAAAAGGCTTTTGACCGCGTGAATTGGGAATTGTTGTTGGGAGTTCTAACGAAGATAGGGTTGGAATGGAAAGATAGAAGACTTATAAGAATCTTATACATGAACCAACAAGTAAGTGTTAGGATAGGGGAAGAACTGACGGAAGAGAGAGCAATTGGAAGGGGAGTTCGACAAGGATGCTGCCTCTCGCCAACACTATTTAATGTCTATCTAGAAGAGATAGTGAAAAAGAGTTTACATAATGATGACGGCATTTCGGTAGGAGGTAGAATGATTAGATGCATAAGATTTGCAGACGATATGGCGCTTCTTGCAGAATCTGAAAAGAAAATCAATAAAATGTTAGAAAAAATTAGAAAGGGCTTTGAAGAATATGGGATGAAAATAAATGTTAGAAAGACAAAGGCCATGGTTATTGGAACGAAGGGGTCTGTGTCAAATATAAAAGTAGGAGGGGAGAAAATAGAACAAGTGAATAGTTTTCGATATCTGGGTAGTATTCTTAGTAATAACATGAAGTGCGAACGTGAAATAAATGGCAAGGATAGGAATGGCGAAAGAAGCCTTTAGGAGGAAGAAAAGTCTGTTTTGTGGGACCTTGAATAAAGAGTTGAGAAAAAGACTCATAAAATGCTTCGTGTGAACTGTTGTACTGTATGGGGCGGAAACGTGGACATTACGTAAAGGTGATGAAAATCGACTGGAAGCCTTCGAAATGTGGGTGTGGAGAAGAATGGAAAGAATTAGTTGGGTCGAGCGCAAAACGAATGAGAGAGTGTTAGAAATGGTGGGTGAGAAAAGAACGCTTTTAGATATTATTAGGAAGAGGAAGAGAAACTGGTTGGGACATTGCCTAAGAAGAGATTGTATCATGAGGGACGTCCTAGAGGGTATGGTGTCGGGAAAGAGAGGGAGGGGGCGAAGGAGACTACAATTAATGGATGATATAAAAACAGAAAGATCATACGCGAAGACGAAGAAGTTAGCGGAGGACCGTGGAGCATGGAAGCTTCTCAGCTGCGGCAAGTGACCTGCCAATAAAGGCAGAATACCTATGATGATGATGAAGTACCATTAAGTACCACACATTTTGATCTACTAGGCTTGTTACACAGATTGGATCAGCCGGGAAAAGAGAATATTTGTATTTCCGAACGATACATGCTGGAAGTAGAAGACCTTTGGGGGGGGGCGGTCGCCCCCTCCGCCCCCCACGTGGGTCCGCCAGTGCTATTGATCTTTGGTTTTCATCCCTTGCAATGATAGCCATGTGATTCAGGTAAGGAGTCAACAGGTAGCAAAATCTTTTGCTATCTCAACACAATTCTTTTGATACCTCGGTTACGGAAATCCACAAGAGGAAAACGAAAAGGCAAAATATTACTACTTTGGATAGTTCCCGGAAGTTCGGGGCAATCATCTCTAGCATCTAATTGGAAATGCGTGACAACTAAAATCTAGTTCCGACAAACAAGGACGTTATTTAGGGGGTCAGAAGGGGGCAATTGCTCCCCCAAGAGTTTGTGGAATACCTATACCTTAATCGATTGTCTACTAATATACTTGTACAAAACATGAAAGTCTTATGTCGATGGTACTCTTGCCCGCCTCAAACAAAGTCTAAAGTGACTCCCCTGCCGACGAAGCCAAGCATCGAAATCTGAAAGAATCAATGAAACTCACAAAGCCAAACCTTTAAGCTGTAGAACGACAGCACAATAAGGAAATTAATTCAATTTTGTAGCTGTGGGCGCATATGTTGTTTGTAAATAATCACTACACCGGGTGGCAAGATTTATGTAACGAGCCTTAATGAGTAAGGTCATTAATTATGCTAATAAACATGGGATTGTAGTATAATAAAAGTATTAAGGGAGGGCAGGAAAGATTATTATCAAATCCATAGGGAAAAATATCGTTTCCTGAAATATTAACTCTGGAGTTGCAGTTAAAAAAGAAAAAAAAAAGAATTATAAGTAAATTTCAATTACCTCACTTAACTTATCTCCTTCACATAATAATTGCAGAATTCTGGGTAAAGTATTTCTCATCCCCTACCCCGTTGGAGATGTGCCATACATGCAGTATTTTTGGCAGATACACATAAGTCACAGGCACATTAGTTGTTCTTGCAAGAAAACATATATACAATCACTGAGAACTTACTTTCTCTGGTCAAAGACAGGAACATCGAACACCCAAACAACAGAATGCTGCTAAACATGTACTTATTTTCCAGTTCATATGTGATATGTTATCAACACATACACACTAACAATTCACATGCCACACTATTCATAAGGAATTAATTTAAGATATTTTTTATCAAGCATTCACTTGAGAGTTAGCTTAATAAAATAAACATATATCAAAATATGTAAATATGTATATAACAGATATCAACAATAATACTAAAATCTTCCATGAAATATCTGTAGCCATGTTCAGGGTTATCCTCGTTGGCTGGTTGGTCTTTGTCACACTCTCTTCCGTATTAGTACGAACCGTAGCTCTCTGGAATGTCTTCATTCCCTCATTCCTTTTCTCATTGAGAATGAATTCAGTTTTTTGGAAGATTTAGGGTGACCGTATAGATTTCGACTTCAAAATTATGCCGATATAGTTACTCTTGTGTTGAGTGAACATTGTATCAGTCCTTCTACTCACATGTCTAGTATACCAAGAGCATATTATTATTTTATAGCGCAACACTTGTATGAACGCTGAGAACGAATCCAATATCGGATATAACTCCTATGTAGCATCAGTATTGTTTTGGAAGTCACTTGCTTTCGACATATCAAAAACCAAATGCAGTTAACCCCTCATGTGTTTTTGTACTCAAATATAAATCCTCGCATGTGCTCTTTATCAAGAGCCAACTATATACAAAGGTCCTTCATAGTTTACTAAGTACAATGATACACACACACACACACACACATATATATATATATATATATATATATATATATATATATATATATATATATATATATATATATATATATATATATATATATATATATATATAATATGGAGAAGCGGAGAAACGCAGAGACAATATGTTTTATTACAATTTTCACTCGACATACAGGCTATTTAAATGTTGAAATACAGTAAGGGTATGTTGCCTCAAAGATTGCATTTGTATTTCTATTTATATAATGACTCAAAACCACTGGAGAACTTCTCCGTAGTTACGAGGAAAGGGAGCAAGGAGGGGCTTTGTTCCCCGCCCCAACTTTCTGAAAAAAAAATATATTCGCTTATGTTATATATAGATAATTATACACAAAAATGTCAAAAACCGAATTTTTGTATGAGCGATTTTTAAACAATTTCTCGCGGGACTACTCCGGATCCCTACTTAACTGAGGGTAGGTCTATTTCAGATCCTCGGAAAGTTCGCCTGCCTCCATAGCAGACAACCCCTAAATCCGTTCATGCTCAAATTTTCAGATTTTATGTCAGCCACTTATGTTCTTTAAATTTGGCCTCCCATTGTGCTTTAGTAAGATAATAAAGACATGCAGCAAAATTCATGTCATCAGAATTAAGTTCCTCATGAATGATTTTTTACTAAGAAACTAAGGAAGGATGTAAGGAACTAAGAACTTCTCCATGTTGAAAATACTTAACTTCCATTTACTACCAATATCAGATTGAATTAAAAGTAATCGCCACAAAGATCTAAATATTAGGGATAATCATGCACACAGATAATGACCACATACGTATTCACAGTTTTATCCAATTATTAGAAAGACGCAAGAATACATTTTTAAAATGAAAACAACATTTTTTTTTGGATTTGATAACATTTTTTTCTCATAAATACCGGACTTACTTACGTATTTCTTTATCACTGTATGTACAAAAGAAATACCGACCAAGACCAGTTATACCACAAATGCAACACGTGCATTTGCACGGGGCAGCAAAATCTGTTATAACTATATTATTTAAAATAAGTATTTCTTGTCGAAAACAGACTCCATGATGATGATAATTAAATTTACTAAGCTGACTTTCTATTTGAATACTATATTGGTAAATCATATTTAGGTCGATTGAAGCTTGATATTGAATTCTGTAAAAAGGATTACCATCTTTTCTCTGCAGGCGTGTTTGCTATATCTTTCACTAACATAATAGATTATTATTTAAAGAAAAACAAACACAATGAGATTGTATTTGTAATGTTTAGGCCTTTCTGAGTACGTTCCCTCTCCCTCCCGTTCGTTGTTCATGATGGGGTGGCACACTTAAAATCGTGGCTTTTAAGATTTGTTTTTTCTGAAGAAAGGGGCAGCAAATGATGTCATTGTAAAAGGCGCCAAATTGCCTAATGCCGGCTCTGGTCCTGCTCCTGGTCCTGATGAATTCATAATACAGTGAAACCTGTCTGTGTTGGCCACCATCGGTTGCATCGAAAAGCGGCCAACTTAGACAGGTGGCCAACTTACAGAAAATAAGTGTGATTTGTGTACTTTTAGAATAGGATTTCTAGTATTACTTGATTGTAACATTGTAATAAGCAGTGGCACGATAGCTACTTATAAATAATGTATATAGAGTAGTCATAAAAATATACAGTACTAGAAAATATTAATATAGTATGTTTAATATATGTGCATACGTTTCTCTTCCTGAAAACTAATCTGGTACATTGGATTATTTGGATTGAAAACACAATAACACAAACAACCATGAAATAGAAGCGTATGTATGCAGTTTATTGAAACTGATATTATAGCACACTGAGTTATTCAGATTGAAAACAAGAAAAGCTGTTATATATTGAGAAATTAATATGCAATTTATATGACTTCATTTCAGTTCTCACTGAATGGTGGTTTATTCTAGACGTACAGTATTTGTTTTATTCTTTTTGGCAGATATGCACATTCTAATATTGTAGTTAACTACCTCTTGATAATGAGCTAGAAGTGTTTCCCTCGGAGCAAAAGATGTTTTGAGAAAATCTTGAGGGAATTCATATCTCAAAAACTTCGTAAGCCGACAGGTGCCAATAGTTGACAATTGAGATGGTTAGGTTTTAACCTTGAGAATTTTCCGGAATTACTAAAGCTCCCCACTGATATAGCTAATGGTTTTACCAAAACAGACAGGGTAAAGAAACACGTACAAGTACAACCATTTCCTGAATTCCTGTACATGCTTTTTCTTATTCACATCTTCCTTCACCATCCCTTTATCAGGATAGTCTCCAAGAGCAAATCGCGGGAATCCTTGCTTCTTTCCTCCAGTCACAAATACAGAACAACTGCCTCTCATACGGCAATACGAAGAGTTAAGAAAAATAACAAAACGGTATTTTGCATGGCCAAGATACGCAGGTAAATTTTCATTATCATCATAGGATAAACATTGCTTCAGTGTGGCCAACTTCCAAGATAGACAGGTGGCCAACTTATAGAGTAGTAAGTAACGGATGTCTTATGGGAAAATCCAGGTTCAAGACGAACTAGGCCAAGATAAGCAGGTAGCCAACTTAGAGAGGTGGCAAAGTTGACAGGTTTCATTATAATCCTTTCCGATGTCAGTTTAAACGAGTCGCCTCAATACACTACCTTTGGATTGGGCCTAATGCATTCCTTTCTGTCACGACCCTTATCGGTAACCAACACGAATTCTTGTATAGGAGAAAGAGGTGAACTTCTTTGTAGACATCTCATTTTAAAAGCAAAAGGTAGATAAAATAACAAAAAAATTCAGTGTTGGCAACTTAGAAATTATTTCTAAATAAAGTAAAATCTTTGACATGCAAAGTTACTCGTCAATTACTGTGTATAAAGACGGTTTTACTAAAGGTATATTAGCATCCACTTTCCAGTGACGGTATGTCTTGATCAGTGAAAAACCAGAGATGGTATGTCTTCATCACTGAACAACCAGAGGCGGTATGGCATACCACCGCATACCGTCTCACTTCGACCACTGTAATATATATCACTATAATAAAGCCACAAATAACAGATAAACGCATAGGGCCTTATGCAGAGTCGTTTTGACGTGTGATTAGCTTCATACTAAAGGTTTGACTACTGCAGGAAACATATATCAGTCGAACTCTTCAGTATGGCACTAATCACGAATCAGAACGACTCTGCATAAAGCCTATAAAGACTATTTAGAAAGCACATCACCTGTCTTCCTTTCTCAACCCTCCACGGTGGCGATATCTGCAGAAACACAACTCTTCTGCTCACCTGAGTGTGTGTGCACACACACACACACACACCATACACACACACACACACACACACACACACACACACACACACACACACACACACACACACACACACACACACACACACACACACACAGAGCAATGTTAAAACTTATCATTACGAAAATAACAGCTAATACTCCTATGTAGAAAGTTAGATTATTAGACAAGCAATGTTTATATACAAAAATAATTAGTTGGCAACTTTCAGTCATTCCGAAATGTCAATGTTTCCCTCTTTAAGCAACCGAAAGTTACAAGGTTATGCCAGTGAGCGGATACAGCCCTCTTTCTCAGACAAACAACGTTTTCTTTATTTTAAAAACAAAAGCAAAGAATTTTCGAAGAGAAATTTCGGATAACTGTGATTAAAACAAATTTTACAGGTATTCGGTTTGGAGTTTCCCATTGATATCAGGACAGGACTTCAGATGCATGTACTTCCAAACTTCATACACACAAGTAACAGTTATGGGGCGTTTAGACTTAGTCGATTTGCGTTCGATTCAGTTGAATTGACGTCACTTTCAACTTAATCGACCGTCGCTTGTTGATCGAAAGCGACTAATCGACTAGCAACTGAATGGAAAGACGTTCTATTTTCTGTGGTCGATTCTATTTTCTTCTGCTATAACACTGCAAATTGTACCGTTTAATTGCATGGGCAAGGGCGCCGATCCTGTGGGGGTCCCGCACCCCCAAAGCTCGTGTGGGCCCCCCTATTGTATTTATGAATATACAATGTTTGGCATAATATGAATTCAATTTGTCTTAAAATCCTCATATAGGCCTATATATATATATATATATATATATATATATATATATATATATATATATATACATACATATATACATATATAATATATATATAGGCCCCCCAAAAATTACAGAGAAATCGGCGCCCTTGTGCGTGTGGTAACATTGGCCCAATTTTGGGAGTAATATTGGCCTATATTTTCTGTGTTGGTAAAGGTCAAATATTAAAGATGAAGTGGTATACAAATAGTGCAATGTAATAAGGAAGATTAACCCCCTCTAGCTTCTAAAAGAGGATGTTAAATAGTGCCTGAATTGCAAGAATTTTCTTCCTAAAACAGCAGTATGGTGCTCTTATTTTTGGATGTTAAGTATTCATCCACTTGGAGAGATTTTCATTGAGCGTTATTTTTGTTTGCCTCTAAATTGAACAAGATGATTTCACCCCTATGTTTGTAATATAGGTATTTTAAGTTCAGTATTCAGAAATTTGTAGCGTTCTTTTATAGATGTTTCATATTCACCCAAGTAGAATACAAGTATTTTCATCAGACGATATTTTTCGCTCCAATGAAATTGAGTAAAAACATTGATAATTCACCAATGTGTTTATAATACTCTGTTCTATTCTGTTTCTTAAATACAGTGTTACGATAATACTTTCTTGTATTAATTAGTCATTTTGACAAATGGGCTAAAGTTACCCCGATCATGAAAAATCTTGCATGGCATCAAAAAATTGGAACTATAATCATTCTTGATCACACTGAGTTTTCACTGCTTTCAAAAGAAAGCCAAAGAATTGCATTTTAACAAGGAGAAATGCCAAGATCTCCCTGATCTTAGGTGATGTTAGAATGGGAATTTTAAAAATTCAAAAAAATGGGGCAAAGTATGCCCAGTTTAAGGTACTATCTGTCTCGGGTATCAGATTCACTTAAACAAGTGAACAAAAAATGCGTATAAAAACATACTACAATATTATAAGAAAATGACAAGATGATTTTACTCTGTGGATAAGTACAGTCATCTGAAGTTAAGCGTTCAAGCTATTTAAATGTTACATAAACGATAAATATTAATAAACGATACGTAAGAAAAATGTTTGCAAAGAAGGGACTTTATCAAACGTACGAGTACAAGACAAAGAAACTTTAAGGTGCGTGAAGTTGGCAGGACCACTAAAAGCTCAAATTCTGAAACTCCGTGCAGAATTTGAGTAGAATTTGAGCTCTCAGAAAAAACCAACTCCCAGAATTTGAGCTTTCAATGTAAAGGCTCTAAGTCCATTTGAAAGGTGGTCCTGCCAACTTCACCCCGCAGGACCACCGAAAGCTCAAATTCTCAAACTCCGTCCAGATATTCAGTAGAATTTGAGCTTTCAAAAAAACCAACTCCCGGAATTTGAGCTTTCAATTTAAAGGGTCTAAGTCCACTTAAAATCTGCAATTTTGAACACATCGTACCAGGACACCAAAAGCTCAAATTCTGAAACTTCGTGCACATATTGAGTATAATTTGAGCTCTCAGAAAAACCAACTCCCAGAATTTGAGCATTCAATTTAAAGGCTCTAAGTCCATTTAAAAGTGGTCCTGCCAACTTCACGCTGCAGGACCACCGAAAGCTCAAAATCTCAAACTCCGTCCAGATATTCAGTAGAATTTGAGCTTTCGAAAGAACCAACTCCCGGAATTTGAGCTTTCAATTTAAAGGGTCTAAGTCCACTTAAAAGCTGCAAATTTGAACACATCGTACTAGGACACAAAAAGCTCAAATTCTGAAACTCGGTGCAGATATTGAGTAGAATTTGAGTTTTCAGAAAAACCAACTCCCAGAATTTGAGCTTTCAATTTAACGGTTCTAAGTCCATTCGAAAGGTGGTCCTGCCAACTTCACGCTGCAGGACCTCCGAAAGCTCAAATTCTCAAACTCCGTCCAGATATTCAGTAGAATTTGAGCTTTCAAAAAAACCAACTCCCGGAATTTGAGCTTTCAATTTAAAGGGTCTAGGTCCACTTAAAATCTGCAATTTTGAACACATCGTACCAGGACACCAACAGCTCAAATTCTGAAACTTCGAGCAGATAATGAGTACAATTTGAGCTCTCAAAAAAACCAACTCCCAGAATTTGAGCTTTCAATTTAAAGGCTCTAAGTCCATTTGAAAGGTGGTCCTGCCAACTTCACGCTGCAGGACCACCGAAACCTCAAATTCTCAAACTCCGTCCAGATATTCAGTAGAATTTGAGCTTTCGAAAAAACCAACTCCCAGAATTTGAGCTTTCAATTTAAAGGCTCTAAGTCCATTTGAAAGGTGGTCCTGCCAACTTCACGCTGCAGGACCACCGAAAGCTCAAATTCTCAAACTCCGTCCAGATATTCAGTAGAATTTGAGCTTTCGAAAAAACCAACTCCCAGAATTTGAGCTTTCAATTTAAAGGGTCTATGTCCGCTTAAAAGCTGCAAATTTGAACACATCGTACTAGGACACCAACAGCTCAAATTCTGATACTCGGTGCAGATATTGAGTAGAATTGAGCTCTCAGAAAAAACAACTCCCGGAATTTGAGCTTTCAATTTAAAGGCTCTAAGTCTATGTGAAAGGTGGTCCTGCCAACTTCACGCCGTAGGACGACCGAAAGCTCAAACTCTCAAGCTCCGTCCAGATATTCACTAGAATTTGAGCTTTCGAAAGAACCAACTCCCGGAATTTGAGCTTTCAATTTAAAGGCTCTAAGTCCACTTAAAAGCTGCAAATTTGAACACATCGTACTAGGACACAAAAAGCTCAAATTCTGAAACTCGGTGCAGATATTGAGTAGAATTTGAGCTTTCAGAAAAACCAACTCCCAGAATTTGAGCTTTCAATTTAACGGTTCTAAGTCCATTTGAAAGGTGGTCCTGCCAACTTCACGCTGCAGGACCACCGAAAGCTCAAATTCTCAAACTCCGTCCAGATATTCAGTAGAATTTTAGCTTTCAAAAAAACCAACTTCCGGAATTTGAGCTTTCAATTTAAAGGGTCTAGGTCCACTTAAAATCTGCAATTTTGAACACATCGTACCAGGACACCAACAGCTCAAATTCTGAAACTTCGTGCAGATATTGAGTACAATTTGAGCTCTCAAAAAAAACAACTCCCAGAATTTGAGCTTTCAATTTAAAGGCTCTAAGTCCATTTGAAAGGTGGGCCTGCCAACTTCACGCTGCAGGACCACCGAAAGCTCAAATTCTCAAACTCCGTCCAGATATTCAGTAGAATTTGAGGTTTCGAAAAAAACAACTCCCGGAATTTGAGCTTTCAATTTAAAGGGTCTAAGTCCACTTAAAATATGCAATTTTGAACACATCGTACAAGGACACCAAAAGCTCAAATTCTGAAACTTCGTGCAGATATTGAGTATAATTTGAGCTCTCAGAAAAACCAACTCCCAGAATTTGAGCATTCAATTTAAAGGCTCTAAGTCCATTCGAAAGGTGGTCCTGCCAACTTCACGCTGCAGGACCACCGAAAGCTCAAATTCTCAAACTCCGTCCAGATATTCAGTAGAATTTGAGCTTTCAAAAAAACCAACTCCCGGAATTTGAGCTTTCAATTTAAAGGGTCTAGGTCCACTTAAAATCTGCAATTTTGAACACATCGTACCAGGACACCAACAGCTCAAATTCTGAAACTTCGAGCAGATAATGAGTACAATTTGAGCTCTCAAAAAAACCAACTCCCAGAATTTGAGCTTTCAATTTAAAGGCTCTAAGTCCATTTAAAAGGTGGTCCTGCCAACTTCACGCTGCAGGACCACCGAAACCTCAAATTCTCAAACTCCGTCCAGATATTCAGTAGAATTTGAGCTTTCGAAAAAACCAACTCCCATAATTTGAGCTTTCAATTTAAAGGCTCTAAGTCCATTTGAAAGGTGGTCCTGCCAACTTCACGCCGCAGGACCACCGAAAGCTCAAATTTTCAAACTCCGTCCAGATATTCAGTAGAATTTGAGCTTTCAAAAAAACCAACTCCCGGAATTTGAGCTTTCAATTTAAAGAGTCTAAGTCCATTTGAAAGGTGGTCCTGCCAACTTCACGCTGCAGGACCACCGAAAGCTCAAATTCTCAAACTCCGTCCAGATATTCAGTAGAATTTGAGCTTTCGAAAAAAACAACTCCCAGAATTTGAGCTTTCAATTTAAAGGCTCTAAGTCCATTTGAAAGGTGGTCCTCCCAACTTCACGCCGCAGGACGACCGAAGCCTCAAACTCTCAAACTCCGTCCAGATATTCAGTAGAATTTGAGCTTTCGAAAAAACCAACTCCCAGAATTTGAGCTTTCAATTTAAAGGCTCTAAGTCTATGTGAAAGGTGGTCCTGCCAACTTCACGCCGCAGGACCACCGAAAGCTCAAATTCTCAAACTCCGTCCAAATATTCAGTAGGATTTGAGCTTTCAAAAAAACCAACTCCCGGAATTTGAGCTTTCAATTTAAAGGCTCTAAGTCCACTTAAAAGCTGCAGTTTTGAATTCATCATATCAGGACAGCAACAGCTCAAATTCTGAAACTTTGTGCAGATATTGAGTAGAATTTGAGCTCTCAGAAAAACAAACTCCCAGAATTTGAGTTTTCAATTTAAAGGCTGTAATTCCATTTGAAAGGTTGTCCTCCCAATTTCACGCTGCAGGACAACCGAAAGATCAAATTCTCAAAATCCGTCCAGATATTCACTAGAATTTGAGCTTTCGAAAGAACCAACTCCCGGAATTTGAGCTTTCAATTTAAAGGCTCTAAGTCCACTTAAAAGCTGCAAATTTGAACACATCGTACTAGGACACAAAAAGCTCAAATTCTGAAACTCGGTGCAGATATTGAGTAGAATTTGAGCTTTCAGAAAAACCAACTCCCAGAATTTGAGCTTTCAATTTAACGGTTCTAAGTCCATTTGAAAGGTGGTCCTCCCAACTTCACGCCGCAGGACGACCGAAGCCTCAAACTCTCAAACTCCGTCCAGATATTCAGTAGAATTTGAGCTTTCGAAAAAACCAACTCCCAGAATTTGAGCTTTCAATTTAAAGGCTCTAAGTCTATGTGAAAGGTGGTCCTGCCAACTTCACGCCGCAGGACCACCGAAAGCTCAAATTCTCAAACTCCGTCCAAATATTCAGTAGGATTTGAGCTTTCAAAAAAACCAACTCCCAGAATTTGAGCTTTCAATTTAAAGGGTCTATGTCCGCTTAAAAGCTGCAAATTTGAACACATCGTACTAGGACACCAACAGCTCAAATTCTGATACTCGGTGCAGATATTGAGTAGAATTGAGCTCTCAGAAAAAACAACTCCCGGAATTTGAGCTTTCAATTTAAAGGCTCTAAGTCTATGTGAAAGGTGGTCCTGCCAACTTCACGCCGTAGGACGACCGAAAGCTCAAACTCTCAAGCTCCGTCCAGATATTCACTAGAATTTGAGCTTTCGAAAGAACCAACTCCCGGAATTTGAGCTTTCAATTTAAAGGCTCTAAGTCCACTTAAAAGCTGCAAATTTGAACACATCGTACTAGGACACAAAAAGCTCAAATTCTGAAACTCGGTGCAGATATTGAGTAGAATTTGAGCTTTCAGAAAAAACAACTCCCAGAATTTGAGCTTTCAATTTAACGGTTCTAAGTCCATTTGAAAGGTGGTCCTGCCAACTTCACGCTGCAGGACCACCGAAAGCTCAAATTCTCAAACTCCGTCCAGATATTCAGTAGAATTTTAGCTTTCAAAAAAACCAACTTCCGGAATTTGAGCTTTCAATTTAAAGGGTCTAGGTCCACTTAAAATCTGCAATTTTGAACACATCGTACCAGGACACCAACAGCTCAAATTCTGAAACTTCGTGCAGATATTGAGTATAATTTGAGCTCTCAGAAAAACCAACTCCCAGAATTTGAGCATTCAATTTAAAGGCTCTAAGTCCATTCGAAAGGTGGTCCTGCCAACTTCACGCTGCAGGACCACCGAAAGCTCAAATTCTCAAACTCCGTCCAGATATTCAGTAGAATTTGAGCTTTCAAAAAAACCAACTCCCGGAATTTGAGCTTTCAATTTAAAGGGTCTAGGTCCACTTAAAATCTGCAATTTTGAACACATCGTACCAGGACACCAACAGCTCAAATTCTGAAACTTCGAGCAGATAATGAGTACAATTTGAGCTCTCAAAAAAACCAACTCCCAGAATTTGAGCTTTCAATTTAAAGGCTCTAAGTCCATTTAAAAGGTGGTCCTGCCAACTTCACGCTGCAGGACCACCGAAACCTCAAATTCTCAAACTCCGTCCAGATATTCAGTAGAATTTGAGCTTTCGAAAAAACCAACTCCCATAATTTGAGCTTTCAATTTAAAGGCTCTAAGTCCATTTGAAAGGTGGTCCTGCCAACTTCACGCCGCAGGACCACCGAAAGCTCAAATTTTCAAACTCCGTCCAGATATTCAGTAGAATTTGAGCTTTCAAAAAAACCAACTCCCGGAATTTGAGCTTTCAATTTAAAGAGTCTAAGTCCATTTGAAAGGTGGTCCTGCCAACTTCACGCTGCAGGACCACCGAAAGCTCAAATTCTCAAACTCCGTCCAGATATTCAGTAGAATTTGAGCTTTCGAAAAAACCAACTCCCAGAATTTGAGCTTTCAATTTAAAGGCTCTAAGTCCATTTGAAAGGTGGTCCTCCCAACTTCACGCCGCAGGACGACCGAAGCCTCAAACTCTCAAACTCCGTCCAGATATTCAGTAGAATTTGAGCTTTCGAAAAAACCAACTCCCAGAATTTGAGCTTTCAATTTAAAGGCTCTAAGTCTATGTGAAAGGTGGTCCTGCCAACTTCACGCCGCAGGACCACCGAAAGCTCAAATTCTCAAACTCCGTCCAAATATTCAGTAGGATTTGAGCTTTCAAAAAAACCAACTCCCGGAATTTGAGCTTTCAATTTAAAGGCTCTAAGTTCACTTAAAAGCTGCAATTTTGAATTCATCATATCAGGACAGCAACAGCTCAAATTCTGAAACTTTGTGCAGATATTGAGTAGAATTTGAGCTCTCAGAAAAACAAACTCCCAGAATTTGAGTTTTCAATTTAAAGGCTGTAATTCCATTTGAAAGGTTGTCCTCCCAATTTCACGCTGCAGGACAACCGAAAGATCAAATTCTCAAAATCCGTCCAGATATTCAGTACAATCTGAGCTTTCAAAAAAACCAACTCCCGGAATTTGATCTCTCAATGTAAAAGATGCAAGTCCACTTAAAAGCTGCGCCATTAACAGCTCAAATTCTGAAATTCGGTGCTGCATTTGAGTAGAATTTTAGCTCTTAGAGAAACGAACTCCCACAATTCTAGCTTTCAATCTAAAGGCTCTAAGTCCATTTGAAAAGTGGTCCTGCCAACTTCACGCTGCAGGACCACCGAAAGCTCAAATTCCGAAAATCCGTCCAGATATTCAGTAGAATATAAGCTTTCAAAAAAACCAACTCCCGGAATTTCAGCTCTCAATGTTAAAGATCTAAGCCCACTTAAAAGCTGCACAACTAACAGGTCACATTCTGAAACTTTGTTATGTAGAATTTGAGATTTCAAAAAACCAACTCCAGGAATTGGACGGAGATTGAGAATTTGAGCTTTCGTTAGTCCTGCAGCGTGAAGTTGGCAGGACCGCCTTTCAAATGGACTTAGAGGTTTTAAATTGAAAGCTCATATAATGGGAGTTGGTTTTTCTGAGAGCTAAAATTCTACTCAATATCTGCACGAAGTTTCAGAACTTGAGCTGTTTCTGTCCTGGTACGATGTGTTCAAAATTGTAGCTTTTAAGTGGATTTAGACCCTTTAAATTGAAAGCTCAAATTCCGGGAGTTAGTTCTTTTGAAAACTAAAATTCTACTGAATATCTGGACGGAGATTGAGGATTTGAGCTTTCGGTGGTCCTGCAGTGTGAAGTTGGAAGGACCACCTTTCACATGGACTTAGAGCCTTTAAATTGAAAGCTCAAATTCGTGGATTTTTTTTGAAAGCTCAAATTCTACTTAATATTTGGACGGAGTTTGAAAATTTGAGCTTTCGGTGGTCCTGCAGCGTGAAGTTGGCAGGACCACCTTTCACATGGACTTAGAGCCTTTAAATTCAAAGCTCAAATTCTGGGAGTTGTTTTTTCTGAGAGCTCAAATTCTACTCAATATCTGCACCAAGTTTCAGAATTTGAGCTGTTCGTGTCCTAGTGCGATGTGTTCAAATTTGCAGCTTTTAAGTGGACTTAGACCCTTTAAATTGAAAGCTCAAATTCCGGGAGTTGGTTTTTTTGAAATCTCAAATTCTAGTGAATATCTGGACGGAGTTTCAGAATTTGAGCTTTCGGTGGTCCTTCGGCGTGAAGTTGGCAGGACCACCTTTCAAATGGACTTAGAGCCTTTAAATTGAAAGCTCAAATTCTGGGAGTTGGTTTCTCTGAGAGCTCAAATTCTACTCAATATCTGCACGAAGTTTCAGAATTTGAGCTGTTCGTGTCCTGATACGATGTGTTCAAAATTGCAGATTTTAAGTAGACTTAGACCCTTTAAATTGAAAGCTCAAATTCCGGGAGTTGTTTTTTTTTTTTGAAAGCTCAAATTCTACTGATTATCTGGACGGAGTTTGAGATTTTGAGCTTTCGGTGATCCTGCAGCGTGAAGTTGGCAGGACCACCTTTCAAATGGACTTAGAACCGTTAAATTGAAAGCTCAAATTCTGGGAGTTGGTTTTTCTGAAAGCTCAAATTCTACTCAATATCTGCACCGAGTTTCAGAATTTGAGCTTTTTGTGTCCTAGTACGATGTGTTCAAATTTGCAGCTTTTAAGTGGACTTAGAGCCTTTAAATTGAAAGCTCAAATTCCGGGAGTTGGTTCTTTCGAAAGCTCAAATTCTAGTGAATATCTGGACGGAGCTTGAGAGTTTGAGCTTTCGGTCGTCCTGCGGCGTGAAGTTGGCAGGACCACCTTTCACATAGACTTAGAGCCTTTAAATTGAAAGCTCAAATTCCGGGAGTTGTTTTTTCTGAGAGCTCAATTCTACTCAATATCTGCACCGAGTATCAGAATTTGAGCTGTTGGTGTCCTAGTACGATGTGTTCAAATTTGCAGCTTTTAAGCGGACATAGACCCTTTAAATTGAAAGCTCAAATTCTGGGAGTTGGTTTTTTCGAAAGCTCAAATTCTACTGAATATCTGGACGGAGTTTGAGAATTTGAGCTTTCGGTGGTCCTGCAGCGTGAAGTTGGCAGGACCACCTTTCAAATGGACTTAGAACCGTTAAATTGAAAGCTCAAATTCTGGGAGTTGTTTTTTCTGAGAGCTCAAATTCTACTCAATATCTGCATCGTTGGTGTCCTAGTACGTGTTCAAATTTGCTGCTTTTAAGTGGACTTAGACCCTTTAAATTTGAAGCTCAAATTCCGGGAGTTGGTTTTTTCGAAAGCTCAAATTGTAGTGAATATTTGGACGGAGTTTCAAAATTTGAGCTTTCGGTGGTCCTGCGGCGTGAAGTTGGCAGGACCACCTTTCAAATGGACTTAGACCCTTTAAATTGAAAGCTCAAATTCCGGGATGTTTTTTTGAAAGCTCAAATTCTACTAAATATCTTGACGGAGTTTGAGAATTTGAGCTTTCGGTGGTCCTGCAGCGTGAAGTTGGAAGGACCACCTTTCAAATGGACTTAAGAGCCTTTAAATTGAAAGCTCAAATTCTGGGAGTTGGTTTCTCTGAGAGCTCAAATTCTACTCAATATCTGCACGAAGTTTCAGAGTTTGAGCTGTTGGTGTCCTGATACGATGTGTTCAAAATTGCAGATTTTAAGTAGACTTAGACCCTTTAAATTGAAAGCTCAAATTCCGGGAGTTGTTTTTTTTTGAAAGTTCAAATTCTACTGATTATCTGGACGGAGTTTGAGATTTTGAGCTTTCGGTGATCCTGCAGCGTGAAGTTGGCAGGACCACCTTTCAAATGGACTTAGAACCGTTAAATTGAAAGCTCAAATTCTGGGAGTTGTTTTTTCTGAGAGCTCAAATTCTACTCAATATCTGCATCGTTGGTGTCCTAGTACGTGTTCAAATTTGCTGCTTTTAAGTGGACTTAGACCCTTTAAATTTGAAGCTCAAATTCCGGGAGTTGGTTTTTTCAAAAGCTCAAATTGTAGTGAATATTTGGACGGAGTTTCAAAATTTGAGCTTTCGGTGGTCCTGCGGCGTGAAGTTGGCAGGACCACCTTTCAAATGGACTTAGACCCTTTAAATTGAAAGCTCAAATTCCGGGATGTTTTTTTGAAAGCTCAAATTCTACTAAATATCTTGACGGAGTTTGAGAATTTGAGCTTTCGGTGGTCCTGCAGCGTGAAGTTGGAAGGACCACCTTTCAAATGGACTTAAAAGCCTTTAAATTGAAAGCTCAAATTCTGGGAGTTGGTTTCTCTGAGAGCTCAAATTCTACTCAATATCTGCATGAAGTTTCAGAATTTGAGCTTTTTTTTTTCCTGGTACGATGTGTTCAAAATTGCAGATTTTAAGTGGACTTAGAACCTTTAAATTGAAAGCTCAAATTCCGGGAGTTGGTTTGTTTGAAAGCTCAAATTCTAGTGAATATTTGGACGGAGTTTGAGAATTTGAGCTTTCGGAGGTCCTGCAGCGTGAAGTTGGCAGGACCACCTTTCAAATGGACTTAGAGCCTTTAAATTGAAAGCTCAAATTCTGGGAGTTGGTTTTTCTGAGAGCTCAAATTTTACTCAAATTCTGCACCGAGTTTCAGAATTTGAGCTTTTAGTGGTCCTGCCAGCTTCACGCACCTGAAACTTTACGTTTAAAATAAAAGGGGAGAGTTTAGAGTATTTCAGCTGACAGATCAGAGATAAATATTATACGTATATGGTTGTTTCAATTCTTTACCTTCCTAAAATATATTAATGATTACTTTGTTGCTGATTTAACAATGCGTTCTACGTTTAAAAAAAATGCACAGCAAATGCGGATGAAACTTTCGGGTAAGACTTCTTCAGCCCATGACAAAAATTCTACTAAACATAAACTGAAAAAAATCGTTGGCAACATTCCTCTAATTTATTATTTATTTTGAATTTGATGGGAATTGCATGAAATGTTTGCGTTCTGTTTGTTTATTCTTGAATAGAATTTGTTTTTAAAATGCAATAAATGCAATGCAATAAATTGCTCACATAGTGGCTTTGATCTCTTCTTTGACGGGTACCTTTGGGCCCATTTTTAACTTTGAGAAGAGCCAAACATCCTTTCGCGCTAAACTATTTTTAAGGCTATCAGAGTCTCTGAAGCCGATTTTTGCCCATTTGCACATGAACTTGGTGGTTAAGCGTTGCTTGATCTGTGAAATTGCGCCAACTAATTACTACACGCTGCTTCGTTCAGTTACATATTCGTACACTGCCTCTTAAGACGTGTTGACACTTGTTAGATGCATGATTATGCAATTTCAAGACTGTACTGTACACTCCGCATCAAAAAAATTGCGACAGCTAACGCCGTGCAGTTAGGCCACCCAATATACACCTTCTTATCCCATAATCGTGTCAGGTAAAGAGACCTCCCTCTCTCTCCTCCTTTCTTCTCTCCCATACTAAAATTAGCTAACAACATGAGAGTAATCCTAATTTCAAACTACACATGTATTAGCTTCGATAAAATGAAATAACAAAACCGAGACGAAACAAGATTCATGAGTTGATGTAGGGAGAAACTGAAACACACAATGAAAAATTGAAACCATTACTCAATTACACACAGATTACGTCTATTACACAGAGATTCAAAAATGAGTCAGAGAGAGAAACAGACAGACAGAGAGAGAGAAGGAAAAGAAAAAGGAGAACAGATAAAATTGTGGAATTCAAACGTAGTAAGAAAAGAACCCAACATTATAAAGTTCCGTTTCCAGAAATCCAACAGGATAACGTTTCTTTCTACATATTTTTTCAGAACTATTCGAAAAAAATGAAATGATTTTTTTGAGTTTTACGTCCCACGCTTATGCCGGTTAAACTAAAGGGGACGGTGATGATGAGAGATGAATGAAATGGTGGAATGTTAAAGTGGGAGGACACGGGACAACCCCGATAAAACCCACGCACGCGGTTTGTCCACCACAAAGTTTACTTGGCGAAAGCAGGGTTTAAACCCGGGACCCCAAGCACCAGAGGTGAACGCTTAACCACTGAGCCACCGCGGATGTTTTAAACATTCATTATGTCACTTTCGTAATGGATAGCATACTCAATTTCCAGTAGAACTGTATATCTCCGAGACACATCTAGGATCATGCCAAAAGTTTAACACACATGCTTTGTTTCCGCGTGGTTCGATTGCAATTTCGGTAGTGTTCATTGGACGTACAGATTCAAAACACATTCTAATATACCCACTAAATAGCGTTTGTCATATCCCCCATTTCAGACTACTAATGCAAACTAAACAAGAAAAATAAAACGAAATGAAAAGAAAAAGAAAGAAAGAAAGAAAGAGAAAATTGAAGAGTGCTATTTACTGCTAAATTTCTATCAGAAATACCCTATATTAAAAGTCCAAACTGTATCGTAATGAAAAGTTACAACTGTTCGAAAGGAAAAGTTCATGTTCCTCATAGATGTAGCATGTTTCAAATTTCAACGTGAATAAACACATTGAATTATAGGATGGGAACAAATTTTGTGTCGAACTAGTATAAATAAAATTTTGTTTTCAAATAACCAAAGAGATTACCATTTTCTAGTCTTTTCCGAAGATTTATTTGTTCCGAACATCCAGCGTTGATTTCATCTCTTCCGTATATAACGTAATTTGCACAGATAGAATGAACACGCTAAGAGCTGAACCGGATCATCGTGTCAGTCGGATGATGTAGACCACCACTGGGTCGAGGATTCAATTCCGTAGTGACCCGGTAATTCGACTGAGATTCGGTAAACCAGAGGATAAAAAAGAGATTTTACTGCGTTCCCTTGCGTTTAAACGTTATTTCTGACAGAGGTGACCAGGACTGGGAATGTTATCCCCAGAGCACGAAAAACACGACGTCGATGTTCCTAGTTAATTAGATCCTCCAGATCAGGTATATCGAGCTCTTGCTCCATTTTAACTTTGGAATATAAAGTGCGTGAGAGAGAGGGGGAGGAGTGAAAGACGCAAAGACAGGATAGGGAAGCGTCAAGAAAGAGAGAGAGAGGGGGGACGATTATAAATATGAAACATACTTATCATTGCAGTGTATGATGTAGAACGCCGAACCAAGATTTTCCATTTGGGGAATCGAACCAAGATTTTCCATTTGGGAGTCTAGCACGCTACCACTACACCATCGATTGCTTTATCCAAACCTTGTTTAACAAATGGTGTATTGTTTCTTTCTGAGAATGATAACACGAAAAGTGTATGCTGCAGATCAACGATGTCTTTGGAATGTCCCGGTAATTCCCTTGCCCTTTAACAACCAACATTCCTAAATCGTTTCTGTCATGATACATGTGTTTGCTTCTACATTCTTATGTATTGCTTGTCCAGTATGATAGGTCGAATCTTCACAATCCCTTTGTAAAAAATTAACTTTGGCGTGAACAAGATTTGAACCAATGTTAAATAGCTGTATTATTCATAAGGCCATTACGTTACCCCTACAATATCATGCCAACTGAAATTACAAGCCAAATATTACTTACTTTAGCCCTGATCTTTGGAACGAACCAAAGTGCACAACGAAATTCATTTATTCGACATCCTAGAGAGAAGTTAATGCCCACTAATAAAGGAAGAACATACAATCCAGGAAAAATTACAGAAATAAAACATTTTTCAGTAATTTCGTCGTGCAAGTTCAAAAGTACGTGAGTGATAATAATAATAATAATAATAATAATAATAATAATAATAATAATAATAATAATAATAATAATAATAATAATAATAATAATGATGATGATGAATGTTCACATTCACAGTATGGTTGTCTATTATTATTATTATTATTATTATTTATTATTTATTATTATTATTATTATTATTATTATTATTATTAATAATAATAATAATAATAATTACCCGCTTCGTTGGGTTAAATTGAGAGAAAATAGTAATATGTTCCGTTACTCAGTCATTGTTTAATATTACTAAAGCGCTCTTTGATATCGGTCATTTCCGATGAGTTTTATATATATCCCCTCCCCAACTTATGTTGTGGGGCACGGCATCTGCAGTGTCATTGTTCATCTCAGCGAGCCGGAAAACTATGAATTCGACACTGATATTGGTTATTTCGATCACTTTTATATGTCTCCCCTTCCTCCAAGTTGCGGAGCTGAATTTGGATTTAAACAGCATCAGATGCGTTACTGTTTATCTCAGCGACTCCAAAAATTATAGATTCGCCACTAATACCGGTCTTTTTTCGTTCTTTTTTAAATGTCGCTTCCCCTCCCCATCTCTTAAGTTACACCGTCAAAGTAATATGACAGAAAACATCTCAGGTTCGAACTTCATCTAGGTTGAAAATTTGATCGAGATTCGTTTGGTAGTTCAAGAGGCATTAAGCTTTATTTATTTTTATATATCTCCCTCTCCCATTCCCATCCCCAAATTCTCCCGTGAAAGTGAACTGATAAAAATCATCTTAGGTCCGAACCTCACCTAATTTATAAATTTGATCGAGATTGATCCGTTGTTTGACGAGTTATCAAGTTTTATTTATTCTTTTTAACTCCTCCTTCTCCTCAACCCTAAGTTATATCGTCAAAGTAAATAGATAAATACTATCTTAGGCCTGAACCTCATCTATGTTGAAAATTTAATCGAGATTGGTCGGGTGGTTCACGAGTGATGAAGTCACAAAGACAGTCACTTTCATTTTCATTTTTTTCTAGATTTATCTCTTTCTCTCCGGTCCCTACGTTGCACCGTCAAACTGAAATGATAAAAGTCGTCAAAGATCTGAACCTTATCTATGTTGAAAGATCGATAGAGATTGGTCTGGTTGTTCAAGAATTATTACGATTTATTCATTTTTATATATCAACCCTCCTTCCCCTAAGTTCTACCGTTAAAATGAAATGATAAAAAAGCTTCCCAGGCCCAAACCTTATCAATGTTGAAACTTAGGTCGAGATCGGTTGGATGGATCAAGAGATTAGGAGCCACAAACATAGTTACTTTCAATTTTATAATATAGGTTATTATTATTATTATTATTATTATTATTATTATTATTATTATTATTATTATTATTATTATTATTATTATACTTTTGAACTTGCACGATTAAATTACTGCAAAATATGTTTTATTTCTCTATTTTTCCTGGATTGTATGTTTTTTCTTTATTAGTGGGCACTGATTTATCTGTAGGCCGTCGAATAAATGAATTTATCTGTGCACTTTGGTGCAAATTACGTTACAGGAAGAAGCCGGTTTTTTCCAAAGATCAGGGCTAAAGTAAGTAATATTTGGCTTGTAATTTCAGGTAGCATGATAGTGTAGGGGTAACGTAATGGCCTTGTGAATAATACAGCTATGTAACAGCTTCAAATCTTGTTCACGCCAACGTTATTTTTTTTACAAAGTGATTGTGAAGGATCGACTTATCATACTGCACAAGCAATACGTAAGAATGTGGAAGCAAACACCTGTATCATGATAGAAACGCTTTAGGAATGTTGGTTGGGAAAGAGCAAGGGAATTACAAGACATTCCAAAGACATCATTGATCTGCAGTATACACTTTTCATGTTATCGTTCTCAGAAAGAAACACTACACCATTTGTTAAACAAAGTTTGGATAAAGCAATCGGTGGTGTAGTGGTAGCGTGTTAGACTTCCAAATGGAAAATCTTGGTTCGGTTCCCCATCAGGAAGTATGATCTTTTAGCATAAAATAATGGCTGCAAAGATTCATCTTCTGATGAAAAACTTAAAAAGCATCACTAGAGATAATTCGAGTAAACAGTATGTGCGTTCTACATCATACACTGCAGTGATAAGTGTGTTTCATATTTATATTCGTCCTCCTTCTCTCTCTCTTTCTTGAAGTTTCCCTATTCTGTCTTTGCATCTTTCACTTCTTCCCTCTCTCTTTTTCACACACACGCACTTTATGTTCCACAGTTAAAACGGAGCAAGAGCTCGATATACCAGGAGAATCTAATTAACTGGGAACTTTGGCGTCGTGTTTTTCGTGCTCTGGGAATAACATCTTCAGAAATACTGTTTAAACGCAAGTGAATAAATAAAATCCCTTTTTTATCCTCTGGGTTACCGAGTCTCAGTCGAATTACTGGGTCACTACGGATTTGAATCCTCGACCCAGTGGTGGTCTACATCATCCGACTGACACGATGATCCGGTTCAGCTCTTAGCGTGTTCATTCTATCTGTGCAAATTACGTTATATCCGGAAGAGACGAAATCAATGCTGGATGTTCTGAACAAATAAATCTTCGGAAAAGACTAGAAAATGGTAATCTCTTTGGTTATTTGAAAACAAAGTTTTATTTATACTAGTTCGACACAAAATTTGTTCCCATCCTATAATTCAATGGGTTTATTCACGTTGAAATTTGAAACATGCTACATCTATGAGAAACATGAACTTTTCCTTTCGAACAGTTGTAACTTTTCGTTACGATACAGTTTGGACTTTTAATATAGGGTATTTCTGATAGAAATTTAGCAGTAAATAGCACTCTTCAATTTTCTCTTTCTTTCTTTTTCTTTTGGTTTCGTTTTATTTTTCTTGTTTAGTTTGCATTAGTAGTCTGAAATGGAGGATATGACCAACGCTATTTAGTGGGTATATTAGACTGTGTTTTGAATCTGTACGTCCAATAAACACTACCGAATTTGCAATCGAACCACGCGGAAACAAAGCATGAGTGTTAAACTTTTGGCATGATCCTAGATGTGTCTCGGAGATATACAGTTCTACTGGAAATTGAGTATGTTATCCATTACGAGAGTGACATAATGAATGTTAAAACATCCTCTATATATTCGAATAGTTCTGAAAAAACAATATGTAAAAAGAAACGTTATTTCTATATTACTGTTGGATTTCTGGAAACGGAACTTTATAATGTTAGGTTCTTTTTACTACGTTTGAATTCCACAGTTTTATCTGTTCTCCCTTTTCTTTTTCTTTTTCTTTTCTCTTTCTTTCTTCTCTCTCTCTGCATCATTTTTGAATCTCTGTGTAATAGGCATCCATTGGTTTCAACTTTTCATTGTGCGTGTTTCAGTTTCTCTCTACATCAACTTATGAATCTTGTCTCGGTTTTGTTATTTCATTTTATCGAAACTAATACATGTGTAGTATGAAATCAGAATTGCTCTCATGTTGTTGCTAATTTTAGTATGGGGTTTTTGTCATTACTAACGTTCATTGCGTATATTTTATTTGTAATTTATTTTCAATAATTATAATTATGTACAAGCTTGTTATTAAAACACCTTTCAATATTGTTACTGGATAGAAATAAGGACAATTCTGTATTTACACCGTATCTTCATTTTAATTTCAGTTAACGAATGAAGTAGAAACCTTGAAGGAAGATCGAGTCCGTTTGTTAGGTGCCAAAGCAGACTGTGAAACTTCAATGCGACAGGCTTTAATGCGTGGTTTGTGTGCTTTAAATTTGGAAGCACTCAATGTTCTACACGGAGAAATAAATCATAATGCAATACCTGACAAAGACAATGAAATATCCATGCTCTCCAATTCATTTTCTCCTGAACTGAATGAAAAAGGTACCACTAAAATGGAACCTGAAACGCTACAAAAAAAGGAAAAAAATTTGGTAATTGTTTTGCCATCACATAACAGTAATGAAAAGCCATACAGTATTATCCAGAGAAATCATACAGTTAATCATCGCACTGTTCAAGTAAGCGATGCTTATATTTATTCTTCCGCCGGTATACCGCTAAACAATCAATTTGGAGTGAAAAAATGTTCTTCAACAGAGATAATAACTTCGAATAAAGTCAAGAATGTTATCGCAGCCACTAGTTATACTAAGAGAATTCCTGATTACAGGAATATCAAGTAAATATAAAGTAATTTTATGGACGAATTAAAAAAAAAAAAAAGATTAGGTTTCTTGTGTGATTAGTTACACACATGTTTATATCATCTCCAGCGTGTACTCTTTGTGTTTTACGAAACACAAAATAAAATACATCTTAACACGCGTATTACGGATTGATACTCAGTTGGTAAAACAGTTGAACTGGAATGATACAAGAGACTGCATTTCATACAATTATCGGTACACTGTAATGTGTAACATTTTTGATAAAAGAAATATTAGATTCCAATTGATAACTCATTTTGATTTTACTTTTCTAGAATTTGAATAGAAGACACTATAACTTAATATTTAAAAAAAAAATCCTTCTTGATCCTTTACACCAGACAACTTTTGCAACTAGTCCTTTATTTGTAACTTTTAAGTGAAAAAATATATTGCTAAACAAATATTCACACTTTGTTTCTAAAAGTTATTTCTAAATATAACTTTTTAAGTACTGAAGAGATTATTCGTTTCACGATTCAACTTAGATAAAATATATATTATATAAATATATGAATGATTATTGTATTCTATGATTGCAGGATTATTTTACTGCAAATGACAATTATAAAATTGGACATGAAATATTCTAAAAGTTTCTGTTGAGCTCGACTACATACGAGTTCAGCATATTTATATTCTTTTTTTACTTTCTTTTAGACAATAATAATTTTCTGTACTTCAAATTAGTTGTAGATATATTCCATAATTTTCATGGTAATATATGTAATTAAAAAATTCGATTTTTGGTATTCCATCCACACCTTATTTATTTTATTTTAACGTAGATTTCAAAAGCACTGACTACGTTCGAAACATAGACTAAGTTAAAATATAATAAATGAAGTGCAGATGAAATACCAAACATTGAATTTATTTAATTGTGGATACTTTATACAAGTAATTTCGAAAAATATTACTTACCGAGGTATAATATGGAAACTATTTTCTATGTATATGGTAATTAATTGTTAAAAAATGACAAACTCAGTACGCTTTTAAGGAGAAGATGGAACAATTGTTTACTTTGTCATGAACGAGCGTGCACACAAGCATTTTATTCATTCAGTAGATGTTCTCTATATTTTGCGGGGATGATTTTTCTTTCTTTGTAAGAAGATTGGATAATACAAATTAATAGCACTTGTTGGAGGTACGAAATTATTTACAACTGAAAATGCTCTGACTATAATAGTGGCAGTCACTGGCCATATTGCACTATTCCACAACAAGCCCTTTTTCCAAGTTCAATAGTTCTTACAGTAGAGCCGCGATCATCCGAACTTATCTGGACAGACTAACCACACGTAATATAGACTTCCTGCAAAATGAAGGGCAGCACTGTATGTGCAGTATTAAATGTGAAACAAGAGTGTCATTTGAAGAGAGGAGTAGGTAATTGACCTCTCTGAATTAAAGAAGCACATGCTTTTTCATAAACTGTATACTAATATACTAATAAAAACGTGAAGTCTTATGTCGGTGAACAATTTGCCTTCTCCCTTCGGCAAAATCTGAAATCGCGCTACTGGCATGATATACAGTATAATAAATAGAACTATATTAAATTGTTTTACGGCATGTTCAGTCATTGTAATGTAAGTTGAAACCTAAAATAATTAAACACAGAAAGTTAAAAAATAAGACACTCATAGTGTAGATTTTTCAATATTACAACATAAAATTGTTCTGAAATTTTGAAGATAATTATTATCAGCAGTCAAGCACATGTTTAAGGAGAGTCCGGACTTCCGGGACAAATAACAATAGTAAAAATCTTCGCTATGCTTTTCCAAAATTCATAGTTCTATCGACACACTCCTACAAAGGTAAAAGTGTACGTGTTAAGCAATACAAGCAGACTGCGCAGTTCAAAACGAGACAACGAAATCTCTCATTCGGAGACGAGAAAGGTACATCATTGAACTATACAAAACCTCTACAAATTTCCTAGACTCATCATGATATTCTCCAAACGTGTAATTCGTCAGAAACACCGAAACATATCTACATTTGTTTTGTTTGGTGGTGGTGGTGGTGGGGGGGGGGTAGAATGAACACAGAACGAGATTTCTTGGAAATCCATATGAGACACAAAGTAATAGTTAAATTAATACGAAACTTACGCAAAACTCGTACTTATCGATACAATACTGTAAACATAAACAGTCATTTTGATTTAAATTACTCGCTCAGCAAAACAATAAATTTATTGTAAAAATTATTGACGTGTAACTATCCATTTCGGTTTCACACACTACCAAAATTTTGTAATTTCGTTAACCAAAACAAATCGTAATAGACGACGCTTCAAAACAAGATGCAAAGATGTTCAAAACGAGACTAGTATTGAAATCGATATTTGTCAGATGAGAGAAATCATATCATATCAAAGTCCTATACATTGCATGTACGCCTACCATACAAAGGTATGTTAGAGCTTATATTCCTCTCATACCACAATTCATTACTTTTATCCATAAGAGTAGGCGCTTATAAATAAGCGAGAGGCCATGTACCAGACTCCGTGTAATAGTAAAATAACCATTCGTATAATTTGCCCATATATATGTAACATGTGCTACTAAGCTTCTCGGCATTCATTCTATTTCTTTTAACGCTGTTAATATATTCATCTTTATTCCGTACCTACATACCATTGCAAATACAAAAATAACTCGCACATACGTGCTCCCAAATTAACTGATATACAAATAAAAGAAATCACAATTTCATTAATGTAATACTATCAATCATTAATTAAGCCCCTTATTATATCAAAGCTAGATTTTATTGCAAGTCCTGATACATTTACATACACTTAAAAGCCCATTTACACCTTTTTTGCTGTAAATTGATATGTATTTCCGACAACAAATGTCACTGATTGTTACTCGTCAACTTGACATTTCTGTCTTCTGGTGGCAGTTTTATAACTATGAACAAGACATCAAAATTATCTGGTACATGTTCCTGTGAGAATGCAAAATATAATAGAGATGGCACCACAATGACTACATAGTTTAAAGTAGATTTTCTTTTATAGTACACACAGCGAAGTGGTGATACTATTGATAATATCAAGTAATTAATAAAATAATTGAATAAAAGGATCGAAATTATAATTATAGTATAAATAAAATAGAGCAATTACATGTTCGACCTATATAAAATTATTTAATGACCTTAGATCCTGGGGTAAGACTTTTGATCTGCCTTTTATTATTATTATTTTGCTTTCTATATATGATGGAAGTGCTGATCGTTATTCATACAGCAGTCAGCGCTATGATATATTTTTGTATTTACGCGTATTAGTAACACTTTATATGGCGCTTGGGGTATTACGGGAATAAAAAATCAAACAATTGCAAAGGATTCTATGGCCTGCCTCTTGATGTCGATGGCACCATCCAGTCTGTACTGGTACACCCGTTCCAGACTCCGGAAAGTGTAACAAAAGATTAGTGTTTAAAAAAAAAAAATCGTTTGTAAGCTACGTATAGTGTTCACAGTTCTATAAAAATGAATGATGACTTTTTAAAAGAGTAAATATATTGTACCACTATATATATATAAAATAAAGAAACAAAGTTAATTCATTAAGTGTTAATAAAAATGATTCTTGTGTATTTTAATAAGGTGCACTCATGTCCAAAATTATTGTCGCATGTCTATAAATATGTAGTTGTAGGAATATAATTTGATAACGAATTCGCCCGATATTTCTTATAATGTTAGTATGATATAATCGGCAAAGACATGTATGTGGCAAATTTCATATCAAAAGAGCAGTAAATAAGAACAATAAAACGAAAACAAAACTTTCTTGTCTATTTAGCAACATTTTGTTTTACTTATCCTAATTTTCATATATATAATTCTTTTCCTATGAAATTTACCACAAATATGCATTTCCCGATTATACACATAGTATCAATATTAAAACTACCCTGCAAAATCATTATCAAATTATATTCTTACAAGAAGAGAGCTATAAATATGCGACAATCATTTTGGACATGAGTGTACATAGTATAAATATTCGTAAAAAAATTTTTTTACAAGGGACTTCCTATACAAAATATAGCAAGAAAAATAACCAAATCTGATTACTTTCTATGCAAATTGGCTAGAAAATGCCATATAAGGGCGTAAAACCACCCGAAATTTCAAATTCGAAGAAATTTTTGTTCAAAATTATCGGAAGTCTAGATTTAAAAATTCTTTAAATTGTACTGCTATGCTATTCATTCCCATATAATCAGACTTATGCGTCTATTGTACAAAGTATTAAAGTGAATACTAGGTCTATTAATAATGCTGGATATTGCAGATCGATTGAAACAACTATTACCTTTGTATGTTATATTCACAATTTGAGAAACTTGCCATTTCAAGAACAGTCTCAATTAACATTATCCGTGTCTCTGATAAAGTCAAAATCCCACTCTATTAATTCAGTCGTAACAAGAAAACTTATCCATTTTCTGGCTTCTTCTAGAAGTTAGCATATAGCTGATACTCCTAAGTTCCTTAATTTCCAGGTTCGGAGAATTTAATGTTTATACGTAACTTATAAGTTCTGACCATAAAATGGTTTTTTAGCGTATACCGCTCGTAATTTTTTGTGTAAGTTTTGGTCTATGACGATTCAGATATTGTTGTAATATTTAATCAGCACCATGTTTTTCAATTACATGAATTCTGCAAATAGCTGGCAGAATAAGCATTCAGTGAAGAAATGACTAGGAACAAGAACATTGAAACCACAGCCAACGTTAATAAAATGTATAACATATTAAAACAGCAAAAACGCTTACAGCACAAGAAGAATGTCAAAGCGTGGATTTATCTTACTAATGTATGAATGAATGATTGATTCCGAATTTAGAAAAACGCAGATTGGTTTTTGAAAAAAAAAAAAAATCTGGGCAGAAGTAATTGTTTTAAACTACTTACGTTCTGATGCATTTATGTAATGTCTACATATTTATACTGTAAAGTGGGCCGCGTCTAGACAGCAATTACGAAAGGACTTCCCGAAAAATACTCCTTTTCTCCGCACAGAACTTAAATCTTATTTAACATAAGTGACTACAGTCTTACAACAAGGTGCATCATTTGTCCATAAGAAGAAACTACTGGTGCTAACAGCAAATAAAATCAAATCGAACCTCACCATATATAGAACATCACGTAACTTTTGCAGCAGTAGAGCGCGTGATTTTTACATTGTGTAATAAACCACGAATATGTACATACTACCGTCAGTTACCTGGGGATTTCCCTTCCAGATCCATACATTTGCTCGGCCGATGGCCTCATACTTCTCAGAGAGCACAAAATTTCCGGTCGTCAGGTCGCCATTCCTGACTAGAAAGGATGGGTCATGATAAGGGCCGATTTCTGCTTATCAATGGAGTTTTATGAAAATTGATACCTCTTATCTACACGACCATTCTACACGACGGGACGCTCTATTCCCGTCAAAGGTCGTTTAGATTATGTTGAGATCATTGCCGGTTGTCCCTGTAGAGCGTCCGGAAATTACCCCTAACTCCAACCTTCGAAAAGCCGACGTAGGTGCGTGAGAAACGGATTTTTGTGGAAAGCGCGAACATGATGGCAAAATTCTTAATAATGTTTTGTTCTGCTGATAAAGGCACATAAAATAACCAAATAGCAAGACCACGGGTTGATTTGTTACATCATGAGAGCAATTTGTTTAGGAAAGCGTGTTTGGTCAACCTGTATTTCGCTATCAATATTCGTTTTCGGAGTTGTAGTAACAATAGAGCGGACACTCAGAACAACACCAAAAATTGCCAAACTGTAGTCTGATATGTCTACTTGAACATACTAGAGACTCAGATTGTTCTTGAAGTCCGCTATATATAAAACAAAACGTTGCACTTGAAATCGCATGTCTGATATGAATCCACAGTAAAGCACAAAAAAATCAAATATGCAAACAATAAACTATCAAAGGAAAATATGTGAAGACTTTTGTGTTAAATATCGTCCTGAAGAATGTTTGATCGTATTCTGCATCGTCAGTTCAGTCATCATCCACTTTACCCTGGGCATCTTCAACGTAATCCTCCTAAGATGCTGGGCCATAGGATGCGGTTCGGTCGTGCGTGCGAAACCCTAGATACCACAAGACCGAAGCTACGTGAGCACAGCAGCCTATCACACTGGCACCGGCCTTACACGGGGAGTACGATTCCAGAATATCAGCAACATCGTACTTTATCCAGAGAGTGTAGGTGCGGGAAGCCGTGTGGCGAGACTGGATTTTAACACGACTGACATAATCCTTTTGCTGATTAAGAAAGAATTCATGGGCGAATCCAGTGTGGACATGCTACCAGTATAGCTTTATGTTTGTTTGAGTTGGAAAACGTCGATAGTTAGTTTACGCAGCATCTCTTCGGACAATACAGGAAAGTTCAAGAGATCTACCGCATCCATCGGAGCCCATTTTATTTTGTTCCGCTCGCTGTGAACTGTTTGGGCAGATAATGCACTTGTTGTGAGCAGAAATTGTCTTCGTCAGGATAAATGTTATCGTTTATGGGCTTTTACACACTTTTGTGTTGCTTCTGGAACAAACTCTAGAGCCTTAGTCGCCTTTTGTGAAATGTCGTTTGGTTGACTGTTCACCGTGACCTCCCGCTGGTCTGCCTCTGATCGGTGCTGAGGTTCGATCTGCTGGTTGATTATGGATTGACGTTGAGGGTTGGCTTGATGGTTTATCTTTGTTTGGCGTGGCGGTACAGATTAATGGCTTCTTTTGGACCGAAGTTGCAGGCTGGTCGGATGCTGTATCCTGTGTAGTAGTTTGTAGGATGTGGCAGATCTCTCGAACTTTCCAGTATTGTCCGAAGAAATGCTGCGTAAACTAAATATCAACGTTTTCCAACTCGAATAAGCATAAAACTATACTAGGAAGCATGTCCACACTGGATTCGCCCATGAATTCTTTCTTAATCAGCAAAACGATTATGTCAGTCGTGTTAAAATCCAGTCTCGCCACACGGCTTCCCGCACCTACACACTCTGGATAAAGTACGATGTTGCTGATATTCTGGAATCGTACTCCCCGTGTAAGGCCGGTGCCAGTGTGATAGGCTGCTGTGCTCACGTAGCTTCGGTCTTGTGGTATCTAGGGTTTCGCACGCACGACCGAACCGCATCCTATGGCCCAGCATCTTAGGAGGATTACGTTGAAGATGCCCAGGGTAAAGTGGATGATGACTGAACTGACGATGCAGAATACGATCAAACATTCTTCAGGACGATATTTAACACAAAAGTCTTCACATATTTTCCTTTGATAGTTTATTGTTTGCATATTTGATTTTTTTGTGCTTTACTGTGGATTCATATCAGACATGCGATTTCAAGTGCAACGTTTTGTTTTATATATAGCGGACTTCAAGAACAATCTGAGTCTCTAGTATGTTCAAGTAGACATATCAGACTACAGTTTGGCAATTTTTGGTGTTGTTCTGAGTGTCCGCTCTATTGTTACTACAACTCCGAAAACGAATATTGATAGCGAAATACAGGTTGACCGAACACGCTTTTCCTAAACAAATTGCGCTCATGATGTAACAAATCAACCTGTGTTCTTGCTATTTGGTTATTTTATGTGCCTTTATCAGCAGAACAAAACATTATTAAGAATTTTGCCATCATGTTCGCGCTTTCCACAAAAATCCGTTTCTCACGCACCTACGTCGGCTTTTCGAAGGTTGGAGTTAGGGGTAACTTCCGGACGCTCTACAGGGACAACCGGAAATGATCTCAACATAATCTAAACGACCTTTGACGCGGAATATCGTGTACATAACAGGTATCAATTTTTATAAAAATCCATTGATAGGCAGAAATCGGCCCTTATCATGACCCATCCTTTAGAGCTGGCGACCAGTGTTCAGTAGGAATGGTTTCTGCCTAAACTCACAGGGCTGCCAGTTTCTGTTTCGAATGAAACTAATTGCCACTGAGTGAGAGAAAACACGGGGAAAGTGAAATCTTCACAAAGTAGCAATTTGTCCCTCTTTTCCCACCCTAAGTCGGAAACTTCATTACGAGATTCCCAAATTTGCTTCCAATTGTCACATTTTGTGCAGTTTTACCTGTGAGTTTTGCTGACAATTTCCATCAATGGCCCTTCACTTAAGGACTTTGATCCGAAAACTGCAATCAACAACTGGTACTTCAGTGCAAAGAGAAAGCGTTACACAATCGTGAAGTCTTAAGGTAAGAATTTTTTTAACAAGTACAGGAATTGTCCAATTCAAAATTGAGTATCCTGAATCTAATTGTCTGGTTTGAAATTTTATGTTCTGATGCAATTTCTTTCTTTGTCAAACCAAAGGTTGTGAGTGAGAGGGGGTCTTCTCATAATTTGTACGTGAGATATACTGACGACTATCATTTTCGCATTGGCGAGTTAAGTCTGACTTTGAAATTTTGCGCCCTGCTTCTCATATCCCTAACATATCTCTAATCTTAAGGGATTTTGAGGTATGGGCATATTATTTTAATAACAACAACCCCTACCATCTTTCTTCCATTCTAATGGAAACATAAAAAAAAAAAAAAAAAAAAGCTGCAACACGTTTTTAAATAGCATGTCTCTACTAAGGAATTTCGAGATATAGCCATGTTATTTTAACGATTGCAACCCTAACTTTTTTCTATCCCCTTTTCCCTCCCTTCTAGAGTATATATATATATATATATATATATATATATATATATATATATATATATATATAAAGTGAAACATTCTAATTATTTTAAATGAGAAGTACAAATACCGAATTTCATGTCTCTAACCTTAAGAGATTCCGAGATGTGGACATCTTATTATAATAATTGTAATTCCCACCGCTTTTTGTTTCCTTCTAGCTCAAATATTTTTTAAAAAACGATGAAACACGTGTCTAATTATCTTAAATGAGAAGTCCATACACAATGTTTCTAACCTTCAAAGATCTCGAGATATCGTCATTTTAAGATAATTGCCATGTTTCTTCCCTCCCTCCCCCACCGAATTTCAAAAAAATCCTTCCTTTGTGAACCATTACATCACAAATCCTATCCCCTGTAAAAATTTCAGAGCGTTGGTCAATCCATCAGTCAGTTAGGACTTCTTATATATAAAGAGAGATTCCGTGGAATGGGACTTCTAATAACACACATCACAGACCTCCTTTACGAAAGAACATTAAGATAATGGGCTAGAAAACATTACGTTAGTGTTCAGCCATCTAACATACAAAGTCAATCGGCAGTTTGTTTATGGCAATTAATTTGCTAGCATTCTGCAAATTAATATGGGCAAGTGAAATTTTGAATCTCCGTATTATCAAATATTGTTCAAATTACCACTGCATTTTTGTGTATCATGAAACAACCTATTATTAACATCCTATTTAGGGTTGAAAAGGAAATATACACTTAAAATATCATGTAAATATTTTATTATTGGAACGTACAATAACTATAAAAATACACACGTATAAAATTCGTGATTACAAGGTTATTCATTTCAGTAATATGAATACAAACATCTGTGTTTCCATGCACTCACAAAAATAAAATGTGTCTTTCTAAAAACACTGTTATATAGATTACATATACATTTATTTATATATGTATATCTATATAGATACATAAAATATATTACTAAAAGCAGACTATCATTTTTTGTAACGAATATCCAAATTTTGGTACTACATAAGATCTTTCTAGATATTTAACGGAAGTCTCATGAGCTTCTTTCCTTTAGAGGTAACTTTTACGTCACGCTATACCCTTATTAGATTGATTAGTAATACGTTTCTGGCACTTGTATATGATGCCTTCGAGAGAAACTTCGCCTAAAAGCTTATAAAAAAAAGATCGAAGACATATTTTAGTTTGTTCATCAAATGTAATACCAGGCTTGGAAATGCAGAATTCATCACGATCTGTGCTAATATGTAATACAATGTTTATAATCATGTATTTATAGTAAATAATTAAACAAGAAAGTTATTGTGGAGTGAACCAAAAAGCCTTTCAACATTTCATAACAGAGTATAATATATTTTGGTTTAGAGAACATACAGTATACACAGTGCGACAACGAAGTTCCCGGATTGATTTTTTTGCAATCAGAGAAAGCGGCTCATCGCACGAACAACAAAAGAATGAGCCTATATATCTATCGAGTGCGTGAAGTTTCAACACATTTCGGCAAGTAGTTGAGCAATGGGTTTAACAGCACTACATGCTACGCAGTAACTTGATCATGTTTCCAAAATGAAGAAAATAGACATAATCAAGTTTTTTGAAGAACTTGACGACAGCCATGGAAATCCATGGCTTTGTACAGAATGCTTACGAGCATGAAATATACAGTACATTTAAGTGGCACAAACGTTTTCGTGCAGGCATTCTTTGGATAACGAGGAGATGACAGGACGCTCAATCACACGAAAAGATGACAGAACTGTGGACTCGGTGAGGAACCTTCTTGCAGACTACAGTAATCTGAGACTCCGGGAAATCAGCAATATCCTGAGCACTTCACCATCAACTGGAGAAAATGAGACATATCATTCATGATGGTTTGGGGAAAAAGACGCTGTGCGCCTGTTTCGTATCATGTACTCAATGTCATACAGATGAGACAGCGAGTGCAAAGATTTGGTCCTGACAGCAGATTTCATATGTCAGTGTGGGTCAGTCCAAGGAAACTTAGATCAACCAAGGTTTGCATATAGAAGTCGAGTCAATTCTTTGATTGCCTTTTTTGATGCCAAGGATCTCATTCATCATGAATTTGTTCTAGAAGGCCAGACTACTAATGGAACTTCTATCTACAGGTCATGAAGCGATTACCCTAGCGAATGACCCGTGCCTGGTCATGCTTAATCAGCTTTTGCAACTTAAGTTTTCTCCACGACAATGCCCCCTAACACACTGGTAGCTTTGTGGGCCAGTTCTTGGCAGGTCTGGCTGCAACGGATTATTTCATGTGTCCAAAGTTGAAATTCCACCGCAAGGGCAATATATTTGAGGACGTTGAAGGATTTCTAAGGTGACCTTTCTGCATTTAATATTTTCCCCTTTATAAAATCAGTCCGGGAAATTTGTTGTGCTCTGTACGGACATAATACTTGAAAGAAAGTAAAACATACACTGAAAATGAAATCGCATTAACTGACTACCAAATACATTAATCATCCATTTTGAAGAACACTATTTAACATATCTAAATACCAATTTCTTAATTCACAGAAGATGAGTGTAGATCTCATTATGTAGAAATTAATTTTCTATGGTTATTTCCTATTTTGGAGAAATTACCTACTAATTAAGTAAATAAATTACGCTAAAGCTAATGGTTTTTTAACTTATTAACTTGTTTTAGTTTTAGTTTTAAGTTCTTTACTAATGGAAACTATCCAGGTTGGGATGATACGAATAATCGAGAGCATTAAAGGTGATATGTTAACGTGCTAACTGTATGCTATTTCACATATTTCTTCACGATGAAGAACACAAGTGGCAAAAGTGTGTGAATATAACAACGTCAGTTTTCTAGTTGTTGTTCCAAACTTTTGTTCATAGTAGTTGTTAAATTTAAAATTAAATGTTTCTACAGACAGAAGTATATTTGCGATAATTAAAATACAATATTGTAGGTGTGCGACAGAATACTATTTACGTATCACTTATATTAGTGGTACCAGTGACTAATAACAACGCTCGGAACAAAAATGATTCTGTTGTTGATATCGGTACCCTCTTGATGGGACGACTTTTTTAGTTGAGAGCAACAGAGAGTACAGAATAGATAAATTAAATAAGTATACAAAAGTGTTAATTGAATCGAAAATTATACTTGAACTGGACTTAATGCTGGCAATATTGTTAGTACTCGAAATAGATAAGGTTAGTACTCGATATTGCTCTTAATTGACTTAACCTTAGAGATTCTCTCTGTTTATGGGTTTGCCAAGTGTAAATTTTAAGTCATGCTTCGAGTCCGACAGCCTTGACGTATAAATCTGTAGCTCAGACCAAATGTAAGAACGAGAGCTGCCCAAAAACGCGTGCGCGTTGGACTTGGCCTTACAGATTCTCTCTGTGTATAACTTTGCCAAGTTTAAATTTTAATTCAAACTTGACAGGTATGTCAATTTAAAGGAATTTTAAGGCTAGCCTTATATTACGTATTATAGGCAAGCCTGAAGTAAGTTTGCAATCAAGGAAATATTAAGTTTGGCATAACCTGTTAGGTCTGCAGCCGTGTATATGTAAAGCTTGCGTAAGGCTACACTGAGCCATGAAGCTTGAGTAAGGCTATTAAAAGTCTGGAATGTTATTAAGAAAGAAGAAATGCACGACATTCTATTATGGAATGATCCACATATGTTACACTAAAACAAGTGGAAATTGCTGTTCTATGTTGTGAATTCAAGTTAACGAATTTATTTTGTTGACACTGAATGGGAATGCGAATTTCCGAGAAGTTTATATTCTGAGCAATTAGTGAATATGTTCCGTAACTGAACATTGAGAAAAGCAAACAAACTCTTCTTCCAGAGCATTACTTTGCCTATTTAATATTTTGAATTACAATTTGCTGTTCACCGTGGCTATGCTGTTTGCAAAACAATTATTATTATTATTATTATTTTTTAATGTATGGAGAAACTGGATAGGTTAAGAGAATAATAATTGCTATTATGTTTAAGTTCTAAATTTCACTTTCAATTCGGGAGTCCAGAATTTGTTTCCATATGAAAGATCACCTTTGTTTTCTTTACAGCATTCTGCTGAACGGATCTCATACAACTCTAGTAAATTAAGTTTACTTAATATGTACTATAGAACTGCGAACATTTAAACTAATTACAAAAGACATGAAATATGAAACTATTTCCATCTCTAAAATGTGACATTTAATTGACATTACAAAAGTTAATGTTACTTAAAAATATATATTGAACTCTAACTAGAATAAATGCCAGAGATGAGATTAGTACAAACGAAAAAGTTTGGATCTATTAAAATATTATGACTGGATTAGTTATGACTGCATTAACTTAGGATAAATGTTGTTTTCTTAGTTTATGTTGTAAAAAATTATCCTTATATCATATGCTCACTTAACTATTATCTAAAAGCTACATGCTCCATTTTATGGATACGCAAGCAAATTAACAAATGAATATTATGACAATGAGATTGAACATATTATTGCATTAAGTAAGCAATATAATTTTGTTTTAGTGAATTAACATGTAAACGGAAATTTAAATATATGATTTTGTAGATATGAAACAATGACGTCGAAATTACTTTTTTTTTCTTTCTTTACATTTTAGTTTAAGTACATAAATGGGTATATGATTGTTTTTTCTCGTTAAATTTGTACAGAAATTAAATATGTTGGGAGAACTCTCACGACAGTTTCCTACAAGTTTTGAAATCTGCAAATGTTGGAATAGATGAATTACACTGAATCTTAATAAATGAGACTAGAGAACAGAATGATGGCATTTGAACGTTGCAGTATGAAATGTACGAATTGTCTAGTCCATAGAGAAGATACGAATATTAATCCTTCGTTCGAAAGACAAATGAATGTTGTATTTTGTAAGAAATTTATATTCTTGTTCAACTTTCAGTTTTCACTAATATATATATCAGTGGCGGCTCCTGCTTTGAATTTTAGGTGGTGCACAATAGATGACCTCTCCTTTATTATTATTATTATAAAATTATTATTATTATTATTATTATTATTATTATTATTATTAATAATAATAATAATAATAATAACAGTGGCGTATTTACGATTTTGTTTGGGGGGCTTTGCTAACTCGGGGGGGGGGGGCTTTGCTCAAAATGTGAAAATTCTGCAAGATATTTCATATACTTTACTATAGTAAGTAAGATTTCGGGGGGGGGGGGATTAAGCCTGGAAGCCCTCTTAAATACTTCATGGCATGCTTCAAGCATGCAATGGAGAAGCTCATTTTATATGATTTTTGACGTACTCTTGAAAATTATTGCGCTTTCTAAATGACTCTTGAGAGCGCTGTCAAGTTCTGCACTGAAATTAATTAATCTACGAAAAACGTCTCGATTTGAAGAAGTCTGTTTTTCATCATGTCCTCTTAAAGCCAATTCGAAGGTGCCACGAAACGAAATGCAATTGATCATTATATTGAGCACGTACCTGTTTTGCGTCATTTTTTGATTGGGGCGCGGTGGCTCAGTAGTAGAGCGTTCACCTCCGGTGCTTGGGGTCCCTGGTTCGATCCCAGCTCGCGCCATGTGGACCTTGTGGTGGACAAACACCGTGCTCGTGGGTTTTCTCGCGGTTCTCGCGTTTCCTCCCACTTTCTTCATTTTACTATTTCACTCATCTATCATCATCACCGTCTCCTTTAGCCTAACCGGCATAACCACGGGATGTAAAACTTAAAGATTTCATTTCATTTCATTTTCACTTTTTGATTGTGATTCTCAATGGACCGCCTATAACCAGCATTTAGTTGAGCAGCAATATTCACGTTTCCCAACACAGTGAGATCAGAACGTGTCTTATATGACCTGATTTTTTTTTTTTTTTTTTTTGTCGTGCAGATGCTGGATATCCGCACCTTTTTTTACTCCATGCATCTTCCTCCGCCCCGAACAACAAACAGGGAAAACAAAACAAAGCATTTTTAATTTCACATTCACATAACCACTTAGCTGTTCGTACAAGTTGAGATTAAACTTCCTTGTAAATGTTCGTTTCTGACTTCTAATTACTTGCGTTATATTGAAAGTCGGAATTGGTCTTCCGATGTCTTTCACAAGTAGGTTTGCTTCTGAAGTTCTTTTCGAAAACGGCTAATTCAACAGAGACGTTACAGAATTCATTGCTACTGCATTGCTAGTTCATGTATATCAGGGAGAGACACGTAATTATGCAATTACAGCATCAATATTCCAATGAACAACAAAGACCGGCACGCACACACACAAACAAACATACAACACTACAAAGACCGCTACCCGCTTTAAAATCTCACCCCTTCCCCAATTAACGCCCTTTCTCTAAAAACTGTTCTCCAATTTTCTCATTCACCCTTGCACACATGAAAAGGAAAACGTATCTATGCTGCCATATTTCTACTTATTCAGATACGAGTGTATTAAATATCGACACCCTTAATTTGTCCTCACTCTTCACGGGGTCGCCTTTACTGTCCTCATAGCTGCCTTGACCTTACTTGGTTGGCAGAACCAATAATTATGACCACTTGGCAATCTCGCATTTAGGCAAGGCGCAAGTTTTTTTTTTTTTTTCCTTCTGTAGCGACTTGGTTACGGTACACAACATTGTCACAAAGGAACAGACTATTTTCCTTCAGGCGAGAACCGTGTCAACCAATACTGCAGGGGGAGGGACGGTGGTGAAGTTTCAGTTCCAAAGCGTTATGTTTTGGAAAGGCTGTTTTTGTTTGGTAGATTTGTTTGCAAAAGATGTACAAGCATATGAAGCCTTATGAGGCAGTGCATGGCGTGATAACCCCTCTCTTACTGCGCAACTCCCGCAATGGCCCAGAAGCTGTTAAAGCTGGGGAGTTTGGCAAACTCTCAAGCAGAAAGCAACTAGCCAGCGCCGTTTCAAACGCACTTGTTTAAGAAAAGATGATGTTGACAATAGAATGAAAAGTGATTTAGCACAAATAAAAATTGAAAATATTGGAAGGAGGTTTGTACAAACATGCAAACATTAAGAGAAACCGCCACTGATATATTAGCTTTAATGTAGGATATACGAATTTCATACAATAGATAATAAATGAATACGGACAAGCATCAAACGAGGGGATATATTCGGACCTCATTCCATGGGATTCCTGTAATTTTATGAGACCATTGAATTTTATTTTTTTCTTTACAACCTCTTGGCCAAAAATGAAAACGAAAAATATAATATGTTCAATTACAACACTCTCATTAAGTTCCAATCCTCAATCACTGCTTAATTTTGGCTTACTTTTATCACGCAACCTGCTATTCTACCAAGTAATCAAGCGATTTTTAATTTATTATGGACGTTTTTAAAATAGGAATTTAGTTATTTACTTAAAGTATATCCACAGACGCACGAATAAACATTAAGTACGTGATGGCGGACAAAAAATATCACAGAACGAAAGAGATAATAGTAAAAATCAATTCACCAACATATTAACTGCTAATATACAAACAGAGAATCCACATTTGCAATACAAAATATATTAAATGTATGTCTACTCTTCGTGATAGTCTTTTTATTAAGCATGTTATAAAAACAGTAATACGTCAATGAATTCTGAATCCTCTCTAGTTAACTTAGTTCTGTTCAACCCATTAGTTTCCGATCCTCGTAAAATGTAGTTAAATACACGATATGTATACATTTTGGATGGTGTAGAACCAGAGCGAACCAAACGCCATGAGGTAGAACACGGAAAAACGTAAAGTTTCCACTCTTATGAGCGTTACTGGAAACTTCACTTTTTTAACACGACAGTACACTACTTTACAAGCGTTACAGCGCGTTCATTCTGCAGCACAAACAGTATGCCAAATCAAGAATCAGAAAATACCAATATCTCAAAATCAGCTGAAAGTGGAGTTGGTTCACTCTGGTTATACACCATTCATTATATATATATACATACACATCATTCATTATATTATTATTGTGCTCATAGGCACGATCTAGCTCACTTACCCAACATAGCTACTAAGCAGTAAGGCAGAGGTAGTTCCTTCCTCCTGTGATTCAATGAGGTATTAAAAAACTGGAAATTCAGAAGCTAAAGCGAGGAGAAATCTAGAACTAAAATTAGCGATACCACCTATACAAACAAGAACTCAGTAACTATGTCTTTATGGCACAGATATTTATATGCAGGCGTCAATTAATATTTTTTCAATATAAAGGTCTTCTGATTTTTTATACGTTCTAAGAGCCAAGTCCTTGACAGAAGAAATATATATATATATAGCATAAAAGTGACGAACTCTTGCTCTAAAACTTGCGTACAATATAATTTATGAAAGATGTAGGAAGTGAGTAACATCAACACAGTGACTTACGTTGTTATTCTATTAACTACACTACAAGCACTTCTAGAGCCAGGTTAATAAATTCAACCATCTTTATACATATATTCGTAAAGAAATATGCTTTGTAAATAATATGTAGTCAGCACAATAGGTTTCATCATCATTAATTCTAGTTTTCTACAACCAGAGTTCGCTAATTTTTAATACCAGTTGTTCCCCAATTGCTTTATAATTGGTCAACTCTCAAAACTCTGTACTAGCACCGCTAATCAAATGTGGAACTACGAGCGTCAGTCATTCCACTTTACAGAAAACAAAGTTTAGAATATATACTATCACAAATAGTTACGGGAGCACCATTGTATGGAAATTACGTAATCATGCATACATATCATCATTCTAGTTGAAGGACTAGCTACTACAAGCTACTACTAGCAAGAACGTGAGTCGTAAGCGCTCTTGTGAAATAAGTTTCAAAGTTAAATTCCCTTCGAACTTATTACTTCATTTATTTTTGACAATGTAAAACACACTAAATAACGGGATACAAGTGAATAATATATATCCACTTAAAGCGTTCTATTTCCAAAGTTCGCGATTACAAGTGACAACTTATAATTACGTCACACCAATACTCCACCAAGAATGCTTGATTTGTGTCACGATGGAGTTAATTGTATTCATATCTCGTTTTCCGGTCGGCATGTAAAGGACAGAACGACTCAATCATACAAGTAGAATAAAATATACTTTAATGTCCCACAATTATGCCGTTCAAGCTAAAGGAGATGGATAATTATTGAAAGTTAATGATAGTGAAATTAAATTTTTGTGTTTTCAGGTCGGGAATCGAACCCAGGACCACGTGCACCAGACACACGCTATAGCCACTAAACCAGCGGGGAAGGCTTCGATCACAAATTAATTTAAATAAGTTTATAATGTAATTCTTTCAAAAGGACCTGGGTCCATTGTGTGTAGCTTGGAAATATTAAAGAAAAAAAAAAAAATATTTACACCCAATACTATATAGACCTTTCTTGAGTTGCGTTCGCACTGTTGTAATACCTTCCACACCTGCTCTTTATATACACAACCTTGTGTATACTTTTAGAGGATCGGAAAAGTTCTTAAAAACAAAATTTCAGAAAAATGTGATTCGGAGTTCTTTCTGCAATCATTGATTCAGGTTTTCTTAGTTACTTAAAAAAAAAAACAAGAAAAAAAAAAAGTATATTTTATTTCAGATTAAAGTAGCCAAAAGTTCCATATTGCATGAGACTTTGTCTTCTAGTTTGTGTTACGTTTCATTATTAGGCTATATACAGCTGATGAAAAATAGAATCTTCCCAGAAACAGAATGCAGGATTATATACAGAAGCGGGCATGCGAACCAAAGTATTTGCGAGCAAAACAGCAAGGTAATTACAAAGAAAGTAAACTATAAATGCTTTCGCTAAGGTTTCATTAGATAGGGAGATGAAGACTAGTTGTAAAGGGTCCAGTTGGGCACCACGTTGGGATCCTGAACTGGATTTGAATATGGCGCCCAACTGAAAGCTTCATCGTTTCTTCTCTAGTTCTTGCCCTTTTCTATCAATTTATTCTTTCTTGATGGAACATTTTTGCGAAAAATTAAATTTATGCTTATGATCTATTTTCTGATAAGGTAACTTACGATACTGTACACATATGTAAATAATTTTTCCTACCAATTAACTGAAACACAGGTTTGCAATTTGATTATTTTTGCTTTAGGATATTAGTTGCTGTTTGATAGGATGGATATATCTTGGTTGTATTCACAAAAGGTTGGGTTACTTTAAACTATACCCCTTCATAATCAAAATTACCGCACAATAATTAATTCATATGACTAGCAATAGAACGAATAGCATTAAAATGTAACTAAAATTGAGAACCTTAATATACTGTCGTGCAACTTTATGTATACACACACACACACACACACATATGAAACAAACTAATCCTTGCCGTATCTATTTTCAATCTTTTCTTACTTCTTTTGACGAAAAGTTATGTTTTGATGATGCATATATTACTATGTTCAAACACTAGAGAAATTACACATTTACCGATCTATTACAAACACTTTCCAGGGAAGATTTATGTGAGTCTTCCCTTTTCCTTGTAAGCCATTAAAGCACTCTTTATATAGCAATTACATAAAATATTAATGACTCTTACTCATTACACGTTAGAAAGGATACCATATAAGAGTTAATTAAATATGGATCAAGTAAAATCACTTCATGGCATTGGTATTACATAGATTTTAAATTTTCGTGCCTTTTTCAATTACTTGACCTTCTAACGATAATACATTTTGTTGCTATTTCAGTTAATTCTATTTAGAATAATTCTTAACACAGAAAAATAATTTAATTTAAAAACTTCAGTGTTCCTACTTATTAGGCGAGCACAAATTCCCTGATTTTTCCAGGTCATTATTTACAAATTTCCAGGTCTATATACAACGTAGAAAAACAAATATATTTTTCCCAACCAGGGGGTTAATCATTTATTATGCATGTACACTCATGTCCAAAATGATTGACGCATATATAACTTCTTGTAAGAATATAATATGATAATGATTTTGCACGGTACTTTTAATACTGATACTATGTGTATAATCGAGAAATGTATATTTGTGGTAAATTTCATAGGAAAAGAATTACAAATACGAAAACTAGAATGAGTAAAACAAAATGTTGCTAAATAGACAAGGAAGTTTTATTTTCATTTTATTGTTCTTATTTACTGCTCTTTTGACATGAAATTTGCCACATATATGTCTTTACCGATTATACACATACTAACATTATAAGAAATACCGGGTGAATTCGTTATCAAATTATATTCCTAGAACAACATATTTATAGACATGAGACAATAATTTTGGACATGAGTGTACATGTATACAACGTGTGTATAGATAGAGAAGTTTTGCAAAACAAGGTAATTTATTTTTATAAAATATCCCCTACTAAGTAGCAGGGTAAGACAAAAATAGAAGTGAGTTCTGAGAAGTAAATTCCGTAGTTAAGTTCTCTGATTTTTCCGGTTTTTCCAGCTTTTCATGGAATTTCCTGATTTTTCCCAGATCGACGGGAACCCCGATAGTATTACATTTAATAACAGCTGCAACTACAGAAAGTTTGTGCTTAACCACTACAATACTCATTCATGCTATGATCACTTTCTTGCGGTATGTTACAAAACCAATGGCAAAGAATGTACAACACCTATATATATATTCCACACACCAAAACAAGAGAAAAGTTTATTTTGCACTTTGATCATATACACTAATTTTTCTTGTTTCGATGTAAGGAACATATTGACTGAGTTTGTTGATAGTCACAGTGTTGCAAATCTAGCGTCATTACTACTAAATTGTCTAAAACTGCCTCTGCCTCCAAAACTGAGGACTTCTGAGCGAAGTCCAAAACACATTTTTTTTTTCTTGTTTTGATGTGAGGAACATGTGTGATAAGTCGGTTTCCTTCCTGAACACCCTTTTATACAACACTAAGCTAATAACTATTCAAATAGTTCTAACGCACTTACACACGCAATTAACAGCTTTAAAGGAACATTTGCAGATCAATATTGTAACTTATTAACTACATATTCAATTACGAGATTTCACAATTTTATAGATTCAAGTCCATAAGCTTTCACATTTTCAAATCTTCGAGTTAAATACCACAATCAGAAACTATTCGTTCTATTAAAATCAGTGTAAAAATTTACGCGTTATTATGTAGGTATTATTCCACTTCCGTTTACGGTATTACGATAAATTTTCCACAAACAGTTACATACGACAATATATATATCCTCAACTACCATATAATTTTCACAATTAAGGCACAAAGAAATAATGGCATTTCAGAATTAATTTTTATTTATTTATTTATTTATTATTGTTATTACTTTTTGAAAAAAAAAGTACCACGGACTAAAAAATCAAATGAGATTACACGTTAAATAAGTCTACACTTTGACTTCCTACCTGTATTCTTTGTAAAATGTTATTGCTATTCACGGTAATACTGCTTCAGTTCACTAGGAAAAATGACTAGGATAATCCAATGGGTTCAGATTAATTAACAGCTAGACCTGGATTAGGAGTACGAGTATGTTAAAATTATTCAGTATTCAACTCCGAATGAGACATTTTCGCTTATGAATTATCCCGTTCAACATGTACTAGTTAATAGATATATATAGTTAAATTGTACTTTATAAAATAATCAAACTGTACTTCTTAAGTTGATATACTGGCACTAAAACAAATTGTTAATTACGTATGAAAGGCTCATACACATTACTGTTATAGCTACAATGTATTTCCCCATTAGCTGAAAAAGAAACGCTGATTCTCGAAATTTTCAGAACATGTTCTACCACTTTTGCAACTTATATATTCAGAAGTACTAGTCTTAATATGTACTGAAAAGACCTAATTTTTTATTTGACTTTAAGTTCAAAGTCACTGACTAGTTTTCAGACAATTATATATACTGTTGAACAGGGTATACACATAATTGTTCTCTATTTTTTTTTCAAGGTCTATACTTCTTACCTATGTTCAAATAATGTACTGAATTAACAGTTCGGTAACAAATAGCCTTAATTTGGTACCATTTTATACAAAAGTATGATTACTAAGACTACACTGTAGTAACTAAAACCACAAATAGAAAATTATTTTACACTAAAACTGACGTAGAATATATTTATTTGCTTAATTCACAGGAGATTAATGTCCTTTTTCAGTATCGACGTTGCATGGAACAGGACGTACCTGTACAACGTAACGAAAAAAATAAGTCACTGGGAAATCGAACCCGAGCCTAAGTACACAGAAAGCAAGCGTGCTAGCTACTCGGCTGCTCATTAGCCTGAATACATTACTGGTTTCTTGAAGATGGATCAAACATATTTTTGGTTATATGACTTGATTTATGCAATCATTTATAATTCATTTAATAACTAATTTGTGTCATAAATGCTAAAAAATTCTAAAAATAATAATAAAAAAAAACAAACGTTATATTTTAAAACTTAACGTTAAATGTATTTGTCATCACAAAATTTAGATCGCTTCACTTATGTAGCATTTTTTTGCATTTAAAGCTCTATATCACTAGCTAATAGGCATTTCTGTGATATCTTTAGACAGAAGATTGCTAAAAACGAAATAATCTCAAGCAAGCTTCGTCTTGATGATATACGCTACAATACTTTTAAAAAATCTAAGCAGGTGACAATAATGAAAATTGAAGCGTTATATGAATTAAAGAATGTAAAATGTATTAATGCTCTTAAAGCATTTAATGTAGCGTCTGATACACGCGTATTGCCTGAAGTAAGTTTTATTACTACAGTATTAATGTAATAACCATACACCATAACAGACACCATAACAAAATATATGAGTTTTGTATATCAAACAAAGAAACTATATAAAAAGCAACACTTAAAAGGAAGGATGAACGTACATAAAATATATTAAGAACTATGCAATACAAGATAAAAAAGTTTGAAAACTTAATATTGAGATATTCTTCTTAAAACAATCCTCCAGTTAATGCTTCACAAATGTTCACTTTGCGAGATTCCTTTTTCTTTATACTTCTATCAGAAAAATGCATATAGAAAAATATGAGTGCGGATATCAGGGACATTCCTGCTGATATGAGGAAACATGCTCCTGGATACGAGTTGATAGTGACTGCATACACTTCAGTATATACAGGACGGAATATAATGCGGACAAGTGCTTCTATCACATTATGGACAGAGCTCACTTTTCCTATGTAAAAAAAAAAAAAAAAAAAAAAAAGAATTGTTATAATGTAAATACACAGAAACATACTCGAACACACACAAATATAACTAAGTATACAAATGTTTCTCCCTTTTCACGTATTGATGTAAGAAACTTTGATCTTAACAGTAAATAATCAGTTACGGGTTGATGTCAGGAAGGGCACCCGGTCGCAAAAGCTACGCCAAAACCATCATGATGGGTCCTTTAAATAAAGCCTCAGAAAATGTTGGTGCGTCCCTTGTAGGTGACGGGCAGAGGCTTCTTCAGAATTCTGTGAGAAATAAGCAAGGGCTACAGAATAGAGGACGGGCTCGATTAAAGAACTTATACCACGTGAGAGTAAAAGTGGGAACATTTTATGTCGGGACAATGAATGGACGAGAAAGACAAGATTGCAGATCTGATGGAAAAAAGAAAGTTGAGGATTCTGTGCATGCAAGAAATAATATGGAAAGGTAATGAGGAAACTCGACAAGGAAGAAAAGATGTGGAGATTGTGACCTTTCTAGTGATCTGAAATATTGTGTGATAAGTGTAAATAGAAGTGACGGGGTGATGAGTATCAAGATATGCAGGGATGGAATAACCAATAGAGTATGTGCATATGTTCTGTAAGTAGGCTGCAAAGAGGAAAAAATAATATTTTTCTAACCAGACAGACGTTAATTGGCGTATGTATGTTCATATTAACTCCTTGCACTGAAATGACGAGTCTAGCTCGTCATGGCCTCCCGGTGCCAAATCGCACAATGACGAGCTACAGTCGTCATAAAATTTAAGCTATTGTAGCATCGCGTAAGGTTACTATATTGATGCTTTGAAAGTTATATAATGATAAACCATCTATAATACACTTTCATAACTTATACTTAAAAGAAATTTGATGCAGCGAAAGAAGAGGCAGGAAATTCAGAAAATAAATCGTAGTGCAAGAGGTTAATGTAGATAATAGAGACTCATAATATTAAATTATTATTATACAATTTTAATTGTTGCTTTATATATAATTTTATATTTATAACTAGCCTTTAGCTAGCAGGGGGCTCCGCCCTCAGTCCCCCGAGTTTGCTCGGCCTACGGCCTCGCATTTCTTATCTATTGCCATTTGCATCAACAGTGAATTTCGTGAACTTGCTGTTCACATTTCCTGAATCTGCCCATCCAGGGTCTTCGCCCCCACGCACAGTCTTTGCTCGGCCTATGGCCTCGCATCTCTTGAGCCCACGATTCTATCATTTCTGTTCCTATTTTAACTATCCTAAAGGTAAGATTCTGTATCCCAAGAAAACGCCCATCTAAATAACAGGGGGATTTCTTCATCCCCCTTTAGACCCCTAAAAAATTAAAAATATTCACTTTTGGCAATTTTTCTGTCGGTTAGTTCTGGAATGCTTTAATCATACCAAATTTCATCACTCTAATCATACCGGAAGTGCCTAAACATTTTGGGGTGTAGAAGACGTCCCTTATAAACAACATGGAAAATATTTTTCAGTTCCCCATAAAACCACTCTACGGCTGGAAACTTTTATTTCTGATGATTCGCTTAGGTAACGTACAAGCATACCGAATTTCAAGTTTTAATTCCAATTCTAAGTACCTAAAATGTGAGATTATAAGTCCAAAAAAAGGCTCATTTAAATAACATGGGGAAATTCTTCAACCAATCTTTAGACCCTCTCAAAATTAAAAATATTCATTTTTGGCAATTTTCCTGTCGGTTAGTCCCGGAAAGCTACAATCATGCCAAATTTAATCATTGTAGCCCTACAGGAAGTGCTCAATAATTTGAAGGTGTAAAAGGTGTTCCATATAAATAACATGGGAAAGATTTTTCAGTTCCCTATAAAACCACTCTAAAGTTGGATTTCTTTTTATTTTTACTGATTTACTTGGATAGTGCTAAGAAAACGTACAAGCATACCGAATTTCAAGTTTTTATTCCAATTCTAAGTACCTAAAACATGAGATTATAGGTCCAAAAAAGGCCCATTTAAATAACGTGGGGAAATTTTTCATTCCCTCTTTAGACCCCCTAAAAATTAAAAATATTCATTTTTGGCAATTTTCCTGTCGGTTAGTCCCGGAAAGCTACAATCATGCCAAATTTAATCATTGTAGCCCTACAGGAAGTGCTCAATAATTTGTCAGCTCATGTAGTTTTCTATATAGTTAGGATATGTAACAATAAGATATTGTTATAATTTACAGTTTCATTTTAAAATTTATTATAATTGTTTATATATATATATATATATATATATATATATATATATATATATAATCACTAGTATTATCATTTTTCTCTTTCTTTTCATCTTCTTATTCCCAAATATCAATTAAATAACATTATAATAATAGATAAGAATGGTATAGAAGGATAGAAAATAAATAATAGATAAGGATGGTATGTGCGGCAGTGATTTACTGTCATAAAAGAAGTGACGTAGATAATAGCACGAAAAAGAACTTCATAAGAAATATAGAGAAGAGAATAGAAGAAACAGATAATGAAGAGAAAAAGAAAAAAGACCTAGGAAACTTTCACAATCTTCTAGAGAAAAATGATTATAACATAAAGAATATAAAGAAAAATAGAATCAAAGAGGACAGAACAGGGTGTCTACTAAAATTCCAAAATGAAATTTCGTGACCTTTTTTTCACCAAATCATAAAATTTCCTAACATTTTCAAGAGAAAATTTGGGTGCGAAGTAGGCGAAATTTTCATCCATGCGATAGAAACGTACTTTGCCTGTGATTTGGTACCGTCTAAAGCCGACCACTGACATTTTTGGTGGTGAATTTTGACGTTTTATAGAACGAAATTTTCCAATCTGTTATTACATTTGTAGTTTTAAAAAATCATGACCCAAAAGCTAAATTTCGTGACTTTCATGACCGTTTTCTGATTTCATGACTTTTTCGTGACATTCGTGACTTTCGTGACCAATAGACACCCTGCAGAAGGAAAGGGAAAAGAAAAGAGACAAAGGGAGAGAAGAGAAAATGGTATGGGATAGAGAGGATTGGAGAAAAGACAGAGATACTAAAGAACTTATTAAGAAAAGGGGGTGTGAACATATACAGAAAAGGAAAAAGTAGAATCCTGGAAGTGATTAAGAAAATGAGGAATGAGAAAGGAGGACATAAAAGAAGATGAAGGAATAGTGTGTGAAGTGAAATGTAATATGATATATATTGGAAAAACAGGAAAAAAGCTTAACGAAAGAGTAAAACAACATAAGGATGACGTGAGATTTAAGGGAGAGAATAACGCGATATATAAACATGTAAAAGAAACAGGACATGATATAACTTGAGAAGGGGTACAAGGTTTAGAAAAAGAGTAGAACATTAATAAGAAAATGGAAAGAAGCGAGGATTAAGAGAGGAAAAAGAGATATATTAATGAATTGAACAAATGTACTTCAAATTCATGAATTATGGGATAGGCTGTTAGAAAGAATTCTAGATAAAAAATTCACGGATAAGAAAAATTACATTATAGAACATAGAATGGAGAGGAAGCGTCAAATTTGATTGATATTTGGGAATAAGAAGGAGAACTGAAAGAGAAAAATTATAATAATAGTGGGTTATATACTAAAAACAGTTATAATATAAAATTTTAAAATGAAACGGTAAATTATAACAATATCTTATTGTTCATATTATAAATTTAAAATTATATAAAAGGCAAGAATTAAAATTTTATAATAATAATTTAATATTAGGATGTCTCTACTACTTATATTAGGGTAATATGAATATACATATGCCAATTAACGTCTGAGGAAGATAACGTTATGTTATGGAAACTGTTACGAATTAATTTAATTTTAATAAACAAGCACATACTCTTGTCAGAAAAATATTAATCATTTAAGTAATAATTCCAAAGTCAACATGGAAGGAAGAAAATCTATAATTCTCGGAGGATTCGGTCCACGAACTCCACATCACCCTGATAGAGGAAAGCGTAAGTGTGAAATGGGCATACGCTGGCTTGGGTGTGGGAGAAAGCAACAAGGAAGGAAAAAGAGTGATAGATTCCGACGGCATTCGATTTGATGATTTGCAATACATGTTTTCAGAAGGAAAAGGAGTAGCTTCTGGCTTACAAGAGTAGTGGTAAAGAAAGTCAAACCATTTACATTTTGTGCCTAGGACAATATTTCAAGGAAATTAAAAACTGAAAAGTAAATAAATAGTGAAAGCGTGGCCCCGTAACATAGGATGATGAGCGTTCGCGAGTAGATACAATAGGAGGTCGCGAAATGAAGAGCCCAAAATTAGATGGTGGAGACTGAAAGAGGACAAATTAAGGCGATCGTTCAAAGAATGTGTTTTGGAAGGAGTAAATCTGCAAGAAGAGGATGTACAAAAGTGATGGAAAGTAAACAGTAGGAACATACTGATAGCCGCAGAGAATATGCTGAGTAGAACTTCAGGGAAGAATCTCTCTGCATGAACAGAGATGAGTTAGTGGAATGAGGAATATCAAGAATCTATTTATGCAAAGAGAGAAGCAAAGGAAAAGTGGGATATTTTGGGGCAGGAGAGGATAAAGGTAGCTTTCAGGCGCCCAATAAGGCAGCAAAGAGGGCAGTGGACAGAGTAAGCCTGGGATAAAATGTATGACGAACTTGAAACACCAAGGGGAGTGAAGAAAGTATACAAGTTAGCAAAAAATAGAGATAATACAACAAAGAATATTATTCATACTAGGCAAATGAAAGATGGCCAAGGATTGGCGTTTACGAGTCACTTTTCACGTTCAACTTCATATCATTCCACAAGCGGATAGTACGCACCGTAAATGGTCATCAATCGGGAGATCAAGAATCCTCCAAATAACATCAGTACTTGGATTACTCAAAATCACTTAACTGATGGTACCATCAGTATGTCTAGGTATAGGGATCTGCAGCCGAATTAAAAAAGAATTCATGAATTTGCTTCGAAGACAACGTATACACAATAGTCTCAACTGTGTAAATGTGTAACAATCGTAGCAATCAAACGGGCAAATTGATTCTGGAGCCAACGACGAATTCGCAACTTAACTTGGTATGGACTTAATATGTCTTGTACCTTTATCAAATGAATATTTAATAGTGCTTTTTCTCAATTGGAGATTCATGATCTTGTTGTGTCTAGTATCCACACTAACACCAGACGATCAAATAAGACCTAAAAAAAAAATCTTCACCAAATCACCACGGACCTTAGTGCTGGAAGCTCCATGCTTATTGATGCTTTCGTAAAACGTCGATACGCATGAAGCTTCCAGCACTAAGGTCCGTCCGCACCGCTAGACACCGGTCGAATCCTCTGCTAATGTTAGAATAAGTGGAATTTGGCTGACCTAATTTATTTCTAAGCAGAACATACACAAATGAAACCCCAATCGAAAAACACAATTAGAAAGGCCTAGGTATAGATCGAAGCACAATATTAAGATGGATCTCGCAAAAATAGGAATACGAAGTAGAACTGGACCTAGTTGGCTATGGACAGAAATCAATGGAAAGCTTTAGTGAATGCGGCATTGACCTTCGGATTCCATAGTCTATAGATTTATTTAGTTATATGCTAGCAATGAAAGAAATTTATGCGGGAGTTAGATAAGATGGAGCAATTAATTGGATCAACAAACACTTACAGGAAACACAACCCTAGTCAACATCAACCTGTTACGTTTAAAAACGTAAAAGAAATTTTGCATACTGCGTTAACATAGCCTCTTAAGGATGTCCGTATAAGGACTAATTTTAGTGATTACGGACATTAAGTTGGATGTTACTGTTGTCTTTCTGTACATTATTGAAATTTTACTTAAAAATTGGAACTTACCGACTTCATTTTCTGAGACCACCTTGGACACAATAGATCTGGTAAGGGGGAACATAGCTGCATGCATAATATCCAACACTGCACCTGTAAATAATAAGTGAGTTTCATTTTACGGTGACTTTCAAACTATGTGAATTTAATACTCGAAGTAGTACTACTATGAGCAAAATAAATGACGCGTCTCTTTATTCTGAAGTTTTTTGAAAATATCTCAGTTTTCTTTATATGTTCGAAATTTTGGAAGGTTTCCCCAGCAGGACAGGGTAATAACAAACCCGTTTTTAATATTTGTGTTAGATATTAGCTTAAAATAAATAAATTAGAAGCAAAAAACATTAAATCGACAGAAATCTCGAGAAAAACCAACTCTGCTAAAGTGGGAATTTTCAAGAACGCGAGGGAATTCTGCAGTTCAACACGAAGCAGCATCTATGTCATTGTGAGAGACGTGGATTAGATCTACAAACGAAAATGTTAACGAAATATTTCTAATATGTCTTATTACATGCACTATCAGCAAACTCCAAATATATATGAATCTATGCTAAGTATTAACGTATAGGTAGAGCAAATAGTGGAAATTACCTATGGGAAAAGACGAATTCTTAGCACAATCGTAATGAAAAATCGTGTTTACCGTAGAACAGCTTCAGTTCACGTTAGAAAACAAATAGCTCAATCAGTTGAAGTAACTAGTCTGTATGCCGAGGGTAGTGGGTTTGAGCCCCACGGAAGTGCCGTTGTAAATTTTATTACTATGGTTATTCTATTTATTTTTTATGTGGGAAAGAATCAAATTGTAACATCTGTGTAAAACTCATTACGATAACAAAAAAGAGAAAATGTCGTTGTCGCACTTGCATTAGTGTCTCTAATTTTTGTTTGCAAACAGTTTCGTAATTATTTCCCCTGTGCTCACTGCTCACTGGTGCATAACGAATGTTTTCCAGTACATGTTAATTCTAATTTGGAGAATTTTATAAAGTTTCACAATGTTTCTCACTTGATAGTCTTCTAACTACTTTTTTGGACACTTTGATAACCGATTTCCCTATTAAATGTTTAATTTTCCCTATATATATTTAATTACGGAAAAGTTTTACAATGTATTTGTCTTAAATTGAAGTTGTTTTGAATTTACCACATGAGGTAAGTAGCACGAAGAAGGGGAACTGAAGTAACTGATATTCTACGTAAAGGCAACCTATTGTAGAATGATTATGCTTCTTACCTTCAGCACATAATCTTTACGTTAGAGTCAGACAGAGAAAAATCCTGTTTTTTCCTCCCCTATGACCACTCATCTTAAAGCTCTACATGTAATGATTCGTTTCACATAATTTCGGCTCTCCAAAGACATTCATATTATTATTATTATTATTATTATTCCTGAATATGCCACCCTTACATAATGTAGTAACTTTAGACATCTTAGTTTAGAGTGCTTTCTTTAGTAATAATTTAAGCAACCACGTAAAAAATAAATAAATAAATAAATAAATAAATAAATAAAAATAAAATGTATGAGGGGACACGACGTTTTATTTCCTCCCTCTCTTTTCAGCACCGTCCCAACAGAAAGTATATAATTTCTGACAAGCAGGGCAGACAAAATGGATAAGATATATATTTAGAGTATCCTTTCCTCCTTCGTGAATGGAATATCACGTAGCATTTTTTATTCTACTGAAGACGACCCTAGGCCGTTATGGTTAGGTAACAAAAGAAATACCTAAAATATTTATTGCGCCCCTTGACTGTAATATTACCTCTTCTTTATTTGTTCGAGGCCGCCCTACACAACCAAGGGTGACAAAAAGAATAGGAAAAGTGTCTAAAGATTACAAAGCACTTTATATTGTGTCAGAAACAAGGCAGCGTATACACAGCATTGCTTTCGTCAACAAGTGTTTCACCCTTGAGTCGCTTATAAAATTAGGCATAATAAATTTTGCCTATTATTGTTCTAGAGGGATTTGTCCAGGATTGTTTGGTGTCGGGCTAATAACGATGAGTATGTTTATTTACATCACCGTTAAAGAAATAGCAAACTTTCTGAAAGGAACTTACTTAGGAAACATCAGATGCTCCTCCTACTTAATTGCATCTGGCGTTCTGAGTGAAAGTTCTATGGGACTATTAGAAAAATATATATTCCCGTTTCCACGCTGATGGTAGAATTTCTTAAGCTGTTATTGAATTACGTTCGAAGTATAGGCGTAAACAGCGCCCCCGCAACCCTGCGGCGTGGGGACCGTACAAGCTGCAAGGCCAAAAAATATACAGAAAGTACGCAGGGGCAGACCAGGCCAAATTTTCACCCGGGCAAAGTGACTTTTTGGCTGCCTTCCCCCAGTACTAGCCTATATTTTACATTTTATCATAGTGTTTTTAATATTTAAAACCTATTTTTCAAAAAGACATTCATTACCTAGGAAAACTTCACAAAGAATATGGCCCGCTATAAACAATGCGAACTCCGCCCCCCTTCGCTTGGTCTAGTGGCTAGCACGCCTGCCTTCTGTGGTACCGGGTCCAATTCTCGGTGGGTTACTGTTGAACGATAAAAGTGGTTCGGATTCCACTATAATTAGTATCCACATCTCCTTTGGCCATTAAGGCATAACCATGGAACGCTAAACTCAAGCAAACAAACAAACAATACTTACTCCCCCGTCACTCTTTATTCTACATGCCATCTCTCCATTTTTCGATACAGCCTCCTTAGTACTATGAAACTCTCCTCTTCCATGGTTATGTAATTGCCACTACTTTACAAGAATGTAAACAAAAAAGTCAGTAGAAAACATTATAAAATTTACTTTTTGAGGCTCTTTGGCGCCCCTCTTTCTCTGGCGCCCCGGGCAGTCACCCGGCCTTTGGTACGCCCTGAAAGTACGGACGCATAACTAAGGACTATGGAGGAGAGGTTAACCTTCATGTTATGCCACTAGTTTGACATGTTTGAAATGTTCAGTGACTGATCGGTTAGTGAAATAATTTCGGTAGTTACTGATGTTTCAAGTTTAGCTAAGACAAAGTTACCTAACGAAATACATTTGATAACGCGATGTCACAATTTGATTTTTCCTCACATAAAAAAGATAAAAAACGATAGTAATAAAAACCCTTACTCGTACTGGGTTCGAACTAACAACCTAATTCGTACAGACTAGTTGCTCTGACCAACTGAGTTTCGATTTCTTACGCGAAAGAAGTCTGTTATATTACGAGGCATGCTTTTCATTATCAAAACTGTTCGAAGTAATACGAACACGGCTTAAGAACAGAGACGGAACTGAATTACTACTCGATTGACCTTGAGGGCAAATCACCAAAGGGTAGCTATAAACGTAAGTTCAGCATGCATTTCTGTGGAGTTATGTTCAGTATTCCTATCTGCCAATCACGCTTGTTCGTAGGAGTAATATTTTACAAACCTAACCTTTCGATAGAGCACAATAGGAGAGAAACAAAGGGAAGGAATTCTTGCCCTTGTGAACGTAGGATACCACCATGTGCAATAAAACTGTCGCGTCTTCTTGAAGTGATATTTTATCGAAAATAACTCGTTTTTTCTTTATATATCCGAAGTTTTTGAGGGTTTCAAAATGAGGAAACGTTACTGACAAAAAAGGACGCATTTAGGTGTGGGTCCAGGGGGTCCGGACCCCCCTCTGAAATCCCAACTTTTCTGTAAATTTAGCCTAATTTTGGGGATTATCTTTTAAAATTTTATTATAATTTATCCTAATATTGAAGTCGGACCCCTCCCAAAATAAATTACTGCATACGTGCCTGCTGACAATTTTCAATATATTCGTTAAATAATAAAGTAAAATAACTAAATTAGGAGCAAAAAGCTTCAACACGGGTTAACTTTTGTCCACTGCCAATATTGTTAGAAGGGATAATAGCAAAAACTGCTAGTCAATGCTGAACCTTGGAACTTAACTCCGAACAGCAAGCCTATTATTGAGAACTACATATGAAACATTTTTATCAAAACTTATCTAGCTTTTACCTGGCATGAAATTATTATATACACCAAAATGCACTCTCCTAAAATGTGTATCTAAACATTGCTCTACGTATCTACGAAGCAATGAAAGTTTTTTTTATCGAAATATGTGAGCAGGAAACTAACAGCCAGCCATTTTATTTAAATCGTAATAAACCCTGTAACCATGCGTTAACGTGAAGACAAAGCTTGGTCCATTGGTAAAGTGTTGGAAGAATGAAAACTCAATGTTCGTAGGTTCGAATCTATCCACTCACCACAACATTTTATTCTTATATGTAACGATGAAATAAGAAAGAAAAATGTATAACCGTTAAGACAAAACTTCAACCAAGTCTGAAGAGAACAATACTAAAATAGTAACACAATGACGTCAATCAAGAATTATTTCATGTATCGTTTGGACGAAATTACAGCTGTCAACAATTGCAGAAGTAAAAACAGGCTGATAGGCGTAATGCAGTCTAGACTTCTGAATGCATTTACTTCCTGAAAACTTCCGTCTCGTCATTGGTATGCCGTTAGTCATGGTAAAACCTTTCAATTGGAAGTGAAATGACGGTGAAATGACACAAACTAAAACAGTTTTAAATCAATAAGTGTCTATGTGTAAAAGTAGGTGTCTCTTATCTATAGTTCTGAGTTCCTTTTACTTTGAAGTGACAAATGAGAGAAGAAAGTATGGTGATCGAAAAAAAAAAAATCAAATTTGAGATTTCAACGAATTTATATGTATAATAGCCCCTAATACCGAAAAAAGTTATTTTTCGATACATCTCCATCTGTTCGTCTGTCCGTTCGCTACACTTTTCTGTGCACTAGCCTAGAGGCCATACCGTTCAACTTATCTGCACCAAGATTTTCATAGTATTTCCTATAGTTTCTTTTATTTCCCTCCTACTCCCAAAACAAGGGTAGTTTCCTGTACGATGAAAATAGAAAAAATATATTTTTCCATAACTGACTCTAACGATCTTGTTTTCTTTCTTTTTTATAAATCAATATTTAATTAGCAACCCTATTTTGTGGTATAAGGCATTTATCTGAGAAAAGTCTACAAGGGGTAGTTTATACTTAGGGGCGAGTTTTTTTCTCAGTGATCTCAAAATGGACTCAAGTGTTTTCGTTCATATTTCATAAATAAATATTTCATTAATAACTTAACAATATGGCATAACTCGTTTGTCCTAAAAACAAATGCGAGGGGTAGTTTATTCTTGGTGGAATGTGTTGTCTGGGCGAATTTCTTTAAAACGACTCAATAGAGTTTACTCATATTTAAAAAATACATATTTCGTTAATAACCGAACAATATGGCAAAACTAGTTTGTCCTGAAATAAATATGCGAGGGGTAGTTAATACTAATTTTTATCAATTGGATTAAATACATAATTAACAATTATTTATTTTAGCGTTATAAATTAATTAAACACTCTTGGGGGTGTTTTTCCTCCACGGTTTTCTCAAAAATGAGTTAAGCAATTTTGTTCGTACTCAGAAATAAATATTTCATTAAAAACCTAATAGTATGGAATAACTCGCTTACCCTGAAAGAATCCTCAAGAGAGAGTTTATTCGGGGAGTTATTTTTCCCTCACGATTTTCTCAAATTACTCGGACAATTTTATTGATAATTCATAAATAAGTATTTCATTAATAACCCTATATTTTAGTATGTCATTTCTATGAAAAACAATTACGACGGATAGTTTATTTTTGGGGTCAAGATTATTCCCGATAATTTTATCGAACGACAGGCGATTTTGTTCAAATTTCGCAAATAAATATTTCATTAATAACCAAAAGTATATCTTAACTCAGTGTTCGAAACAATTCACAAGAGGTAGGTTACTCCTGACGTGTTCTTTTTGAACGACTTTCTCAAAAATGACTCATTTGATTTTTTCATATTTCATAAACAATTATTGCATTAATTGCTTTATTATATGTCTAATGAAAATGTGCTCAAAGTGTGAGTTAGTTTTGTAGTGTGGATTTTCTTCAATCGAAGATTTTTATTCGATAATCTGACATTCGATGTATTTGAATAATACGATAATTTTATTCGTATTATCCAAATACACACTTCAGTAACAACTGCGGCCTTACACAGTTAAGAAATTGAATTGAAAAAGTTTAGTGCGGTGGCCCTGTAATTAAATATTTTTTGGTAAACTCCCTAGCTTTTTGTGGTAAACTCCGGCTTTTCTTTTCGAGCGACAAAAGAGAGAAGAAAATATGGTGATTGTGAAAATAGTATATCAAATTCAGATTTCAACGGATTTACATACTTCATGGCGTCTACATACTGAAAATGTGATTTTTCGATACCCGTCCTTCTGGTCCGTCCGTTCGGTATACTTTTCTGTGCACTCGCCTAGAGGCCATACCGTTCAACCTATCTACACCAAACTTTAAACTTAGGGTTTACATAGTATCACTGCAGGAGATTTTCCAATTTTTTTCCTACCGCCTAAAATAAGTGTGGTTTACTAACAGCCGAAAATCGAAAAAAGCTATTTTCTCCAAAGTGGTTTTAACAATTTTGTTTATTTTGCATTAATCAATATTTAATTAACAACCCTATATTGCAGTATCAGATATTTCTCTTAGAAAAATTTACGAGGGGTAGTTCTCGAGGGGTACTTGGAGGTGACTTTTTCTCGACGATTTTCTCAGAAAAGACACTGGCAAATTTTGTACACACTTCATAAATAAATATTTAACCTTGCAGCTTGGTATAAGTCAATTGACCTGAAAAATATATAGGTAGTAGTTTATTCTTAGAGTTGAATTTATTCCGTGAGTTTCTCAAACACGATCAGTTGGCAACCCTGTATCTTGACAACGAAGCTGAATTCGAAAACTGCAAGAGGACCATTTGTCTCCTTTTGATGTCACGAATCATCTCCCAGAATAGATCTTGAAAAACAATTTTAAAACTTAGACTTTTGTTTTCGAGGCATTCCAGACAAGACGAGACATTTTAAAAGCTATCTCGTGTCCTAAACATTTGTCACGTCTTATTTTGGATGTCACAAAGTGTGTCTCGTCTTTTTCTCGAGACATGTCTTATCTCATGCGCATTTGTTAACACTTGGAAAGGATTATCTTTCTACTCAAAACATTGTTTTTATAATGGTTGCATATTTATGATAATTGCCGTTAACATAAATTATAGTCCTTTCAGTTGAATTAATTGTTTATTATTATTATTGAAATTAAAATTAAATGGAATATCTAGTTTAACGTTGCAGGATTATGCACCTACGCTAAGGAAGAATGATGATGAATGAAATGGTGAAATGAAGAAAGTGGGAGGAAAATGGAAAATCCTAAGAAAACCCATGTCCGGTATTTGTCCACCTCAAATTTCACTTGGCGCGAAGTGGAATCGAGCCACGGACCCCATGCACCAAAGCTGAATGCTCTATTATTATTATTATTATTATTAATATTAATAATAATAATAATAATAATAATAATAATAATAATAATAATAATAATAATCATGATAATTGAAGCGAGCTTAACGAGTTTCAACCGTCCGACTCAACCAATGTTTGGGTGCCTGTTCGTTCGTCTGCTCCATGACAACTTCTCATAAAACACATTCCATTTTAATGAAACTAGTAAGTGCTTCCTTTTAGCTTTGAGCAGTAACTATTGCTTGGAATTTGAATCTGTAAAATATAAGAGGTAAAATTAACCAAATGGTGCAAGTTTCCACTCATGTATATAAAACAAGTTTGCAATATCAACTACGTGAATCTTGTCCCATAAAGAAGCCGAAAACCCTACACCGAAGAGCCCTACGAGATTTGATCATTGTCCACACGGACTGAAATAGTCATTTGAAGCCAATACTTTAATATGAAGCCAATAATGTCTTTAAAATAGACGAAAAATTCGAAAGTTATAAGCATTTTCATATTTTTGCCTTTTCTCATAAGGGAGCCGTAGCCCCCTATACTGAGGAGACCCCCCAGGATTTGATCATTGTCAACTCGGACTGAAATTGTCATTTGGAACCAACACTTTAATACCAAGTCAAACATTTCTTTAAAATAGACGAAAAATTCGAAAGTTATAAACATTTTAATATTTTTGCGTTTTCTCATAAGGGCGCCGTATTAGCCTACACTGAAGAGCCCCACGAGATTTGATCATTGACCACTTGGACTGAAATTCTCATTTGAAACCAAAACTTTAATATGAAGCCAAAAATTAAACTTTTACATCAATTTAAACTGACTGGGTTCCGGTTCACCCCACTATTATGTTTAGTTTAGTTAAGTGGTAATTTGTGACAGTTTCACATCATCAAAAAAATCTTTCACTTCCCCCCCCCCAGGAGTTCGTGCTGGATCCGCCACTGGAATCAATAGACACTTTTCCTATTCTTTTTGTCACCCTTGATTGTGTAGGGGCTCCCTCGCACAAATAAAGAAGCGGTAATATTACAATCAAGGGGCGCTCTATATTAGATATTTCTTTAGTTACCTACCCCTAACCGCACAGGGCCATCTTTGGTAGAATAAAAAAGCTACTTGATATTCCAATCATGAAAGGGGAGAGGATGCTGTAAATATATTTCTTACTCATTTTTTCTGCCCTGCTTATCAGAAATTACTTTCTGTTTGAAGGGTACTGAAATGAGAGGGGTAAAATAAAACGTCGTAGCCCCTCCTACATGGTTGCTCAAATAATTACTAAAGAAAGCATTTTAAACTAAGATATCTAAGATTTAAACTAAGAAACTAAGATATCCTTACATTATGTAAGGATGGCATATTCAGGATGATGATGATGATGATTACGATTGTTTTATTATTATTATATGAATGTTTTTGGAGCACCGAAATTTTGTGAGACGAACAATGGTATGTAGAGGTTTAAGATGGGTGGTCATACGGAGGAAAAAATAGAATTTTTTTCTGGCTGACTCTCTAGCGTAAAGATTATGTGCTGAAGGGAAGAAGTATCATCATTCTACAATAGGTTGCTTTTACGTAGAATATCAATTACTTGAGTTTTCCTCCTTCGAGCTATTTATCTCATGTGGTAAATTCAAAACAATTTCAATTCAATACAAATACATTGTAAAACTTTTCCGTAATTAAACATCTAGGGAAAATTAAACATTTAATAGGGAAATCTGTTATCAAAATATCCAAACAAGTAGATAGAAGACTATCTAGTGAGAAATATTGTGAAACTTTATAAAATTCTCCAAATTAGAATTAACATTTACTGGGAAACATTCGTTATGCGCCAGCGAGTATGTAGTGAGCAGTGAGCACAGGGAAAATAATTACAAAACTGTTTGCAAACAAAATTACGGACGCTAATGCAAGTGCGACAAGGACATTTTTTTCTTTTTTTGGTATCGTAATGAGTTTTACACATATGTTACAATTTGATTCTTTCCCACATAAAAAAATAAATAAAATAACCATAGTAATAAAATTGTAAACGACACTTCCATGGAGGTTCGAACCCACTACCCTCGGCACACTGACCTGTTGCTTTAACTAACTGAGCTATTTGTTTTGTTACGTAAGCTACGTCTGTTCTATAGTAAAGACGATTTTTCATTACGGTCGCGCTACCAATTCGTCCTTTTCCATAGATAATTTCCACTTTTTGCTCTATCTTTATTTTAATACTTGCGATATATTCATATATTTGGAGTTTGCAGATAATGCACGTAATAAGACATATTAGAAATATTTCGTTAAAATTTTCGTTTGTAGATTTAATTCACATTTCTCTCAATGACATAGATGTCGCTGCTTCGTGTTGAACTGCAGAATTCCCTCGCGTTCTTGAAAATTTCCCACTTTAGCAGAGTTGGTAATTCTCGAGATTTCTGTCAATTTAATGTTTTTAGCTTCTAATTTATTTATTTTAAGCTAATATCGAACACAAATATTAAAGACGGGTTTGTTATTACCCTGTCCTGCTGGGGAAACCTTCCGAAATTTCGAACATATAAAGAAAACAGAAATATTTTCAAAAAACTTCAAAATAAAGATACGCGTCATTTATTTTGCTCATAGTAGTACATCTACAATACTGGTTGTAACAGAGGAGTAAGATCAAAGAGAATCTATTCCTCAGACGTTGAAACCATATCAAAAAGCCACTACCCGCTAGCTCTTACTGTTTTGCTCTATGGATATCAATATTTTTGGATGCGTTCTAAATCCCCTCTTCCACTCTCTTTAGAATATGCAGTTTAATCAAAGTGATATTATAAGAATTGGCTCGATCCAAGTACTAACTATGTTCAAAATTTCATTTCAAACGGTTCAGCCGTTTTCCCGTGACGATGAGACAGACAACGTGATTTGAATATGAAGCAAAAATTATAGAAATTTCTTCCTTTCCTTCTTAGAAATGGAATTTCTGGAAACACTGGGAAACATGTGCAATTATTTTTAATGAGGAGTTTATATACCAAGTTTTATTTTATTAACTTGAGAGGCTCCTGAGACTATATTTTTGGCATAAATTTTGATCCTCCTTCCCCACACATAATATACACTTTAATCAAAATAACATAATGAATGTCTTGTCTCAGGTTAAGTACTAAGAACTGTTCAAAAATTCGTTTCGAACAGTTTAGTCCCTTATATACCCATACATTACGATGAATGTTAATTATGTGAAGAAAATGCTTAAAAAAAAAAAAAAAAAAAAAAAAAAAAAAAAAAAAAAAAAAATCTCCCAAACCCTAAAATGGTTTACATGTCGGACCAAAGTAACTCGTGACAAAAATTAGTTCAACTTAATAATATTAAAACGGCTCACAAATGCATTTACACTATACAATATAAGGCCAAGGTCTATGATATATTGTTGTAATTTAAAAATGCAAGGAAAAATGAGACCGTATCTTGGATAGAGGTAATCGAGATAGGACCACACCCAATGGCGGAGTCAAGGGACAGCCAGACCCCCTTGCTTAAATTCTTGGCTCCTGTATGCCCCTCCCACACAAAGAGTGATACTGCTATAGGTTGACAAACGGTGAGTTAATAGTGGCCACAAATGAAACTACTACCGAAACATATCTCGACAACAGAATTACCAACTGCAGAATACCGTATGTTGCAATAGTCTGCGTTCCTAGTAAAAAGTTCCAGGCTCGTTTTTTAAGGACAGCAAGATCTAATTTATCGAAATCTGTAAGGTGCATGCATTGGCATCACTATATCAACGTTCCTTTTAACTTCTGTCCCTTATCTGGTTAACTTCTTTGTTTTCGAAAAAGAACCAAAAGAAAAAAAAAAGCAAAATCAGTCGGCATTCTCGTTCGCTTCGATGTTGAAAGTCATACTAAAATAAGAAATGCTTACTTACAACTAGCATGCACTGCAGTAAAACATTACACTTGTATTGGACGAAAGAAGTTTTCCTACACTAAGTAATTAATTTCCATTGATTATGGCGACATAGAACAAATGCATAGCATCCATTAAATAATTTAGTATTATTATTATCAAATAATATCGAGCCATTTTTTTAATGTACGGTAAAAGAAGAGAGCAGAAGTTTTTATTATTTCTGTCATTCTCTCTTGTTGTTTGCATCTTAGTCGTTCGAGAAAATTAAGATACTGAATACTACCAACACCTACTATTTGCTACTGATACTGGTTCTCCTTCTCGACTACCTTCTGGCCTTGTCTCTAGTACGTCTAGTTTCCTAACACTCTTGACCGTTGGCAACTCAGTAGAAACTTTCTACTGCGATGTTAACAAGCGATACTAGAGATCTCCCAGGAAAACGGAGTCAGCGCTTGGTGGACCTATACTACTAACTAAAGCTTGGGGAAATGAAGGAAACAAAAATCAGTGATTCTTTATAAATAAATCGTTCAGAAGTATTGTATTTTAAACGATTTTAACTACAGCTTAATCCCAAAACTGCTACTACTAGAGAAATTCCGAAGTTTATCACACAGGCCAGTTACAAGTATGGTATTCTATGTTTTCGTTTTACATGTGTATTTGAAATATGTAATAACCTGATACAATGAAATTTGAAAAATACAACTTTATGTTGGGTTAGCAATACTATTAACCTTGTGGTATCACAGAGTATTCCAAATAATGCCCCTCCCCCCCTTTCGATATCTGCATAGTACAAATTTACAGTGTTTGTTGACCATTAGTTTAAAAGTTACAAGTGTGTATCAACATAAAGGTCCATCCTGTATATATCATTCTAAAATTTTAAAACTATACACACAAAATTTCACAGTTTTAGCAACATCCTTAGTACTGAATTAGAAAGATAAATAAAACTTATCTATCCATTAGAAACTTACGTAAACATACATACATTCGCCAACTAAAACATTATAACCACCCATTATTTCTTGAACAAAGTCGATGGGCTGACAAGAGGCACAGCAGAACCGTTCGCCAGATAGTGACAGGGATTTCTCTAGATCAGTCAGTGTATTGCTTCTGCGTAGAATGGAGAAGACCGATGATAAAACAGTTTGATTGGGGCCAGACTGTAATATCTAGACTGCTGGAAACATGCATATCGGAAACAGCGCGACTTGTCGGATGTTCAAGAACTGCTGTGGTTAGTGTCTTCCAATGGTGGGAAAGGAACGGTGAAACCAGCACAGAACCACACATGCATCTCATTAAAAGTGTCGAACGTTATTGACTGTCGAAGTCTGTAAAACAGGATGGGGAGCAAATTGTAGGACAACTAATAGCAGACTTTAACAGACTTACAATGGACAAAGCACGAGTGTGTGTCTGAGCACACAGTTCACCGTACACTGTTAGATATGGGCCTCCGCAGCCAATGTCTCACATGTGTAGCAATGTTAACCGCACGGCATGGTCGTTTATGATTGGAATGGGCACGCATCCATCGTCATTGGACCACTAAGAAATGGGACAACATTGCATGGTCCAATGAATCACGATACTGCCTTCATCACATCGGCGACCGGACAGGAATCCGTCGTCTTCCAGGAGAACAGTTGCTCGAAACGTGCACAATACGATGACGATAGACCGGTTGTGGCTTCAAGCTATCGACAGGCCATTCTTGATCATGTACACCCGTTTATGTGGGCCACATTCCCAGCTGGCTGGGCATCTTTCAGCACGACAACACTCCTTGTCGTAAGGTCAACGTTGTACTGTAGCAGTTCGAGGAGCACAGCAGTGAAATTTAAATGCTGCAATAGCCAATCTTAACCCAACTAACCCAACTCTGGGATACAACTGAGCGTCAGATCTTGAGCTTACTGCTCCCCTCCACGAGATTTAAGGAATTAAGTGATTTGCGTTTTAGAGGTCTGCACGGGCCGAGATTTTTAGCCCGGACCCGGCCCGGCATGTGGATTTATAATGTGAGGTCCGTCCCGAGTCCAAAATATGTTTTAGCCTTTAGGCCTGAGGCCGGCCCGAGCTCGTTTAATAATCAAATAAGCCCGAATTACAGAAACTTAATAATTAACGCAAAATTGTATTTTTATTTACAGCAATTAGAGGTTTAATTTTGCAGTTGTGCTTTAAAAGTTCTCCAGAAAGAAGGGTCCAATGAATATCGTTTACAGTATATTTACGAAGTTAGGCCTGAGAAATTGTATATTTAAAAATTTACGGCCCGAACCCGGCTCTGGACCGAAGTGATATATGCTTCGAAGGCCCGAGTCCGGCCCGAGCCCGTGCGGACCTCTATTGCGTATGCAGATGTGGTGCACCACTCCTCCAGCCATTTACCAAGGCCACCTCATTACTTCTATGTGAAACCACACTGCTGCTTTTCTGCGAGCTGCTGGTGGACGTATCAGGTATTAGATAAGTAGTCATAATATTTTGGTTGGTTAATATATACGCTTAATTGAAAATACGAGTAATATGCTGAAACACGAAAGTTTATTACAGTTTCCATATTATTTGTCATTGTTTAATAATAATAACATTAGAATTTTACAGAAGTAGGGGCTGACAATAGCAGAAGATTGAAGGGACTAATTGTTTCGAACAGATGATCTTCCACTGTTCTAAAGCTTAGCGTCAAATTAAACTTTTTACATACCTGCATACATTAACCACCATGAAGAACCAATGCAGCTAAGTCCCAAAGCTAACGCTGACAAGATTCTACAAACTGAAGCAAGTATACCAAGTAATTCGTCTCTCATCTGATAACATTGTGCCAATCCAATGAAGCTTACCAACGAACCTATATAAATTAAAAACAAAATAATGTTCATAAAAAACAAATAACATCAAATCCGACATTACTGATCGAGTTTGTTTTAACTAATATTTTTTTCTCAATTCTTATACATTATCTTCTTTCCCATAATGTGAGGCTATCCCATCTGTAAATTAACTTAAAAGATACATTACTTTTTGTATCATGTTACATAAGACCCGTATTTACGCAAGGCCCCAAGTTCAATGCGCACATGAAAACATCAAGATGAAAGTATGGTATGAGGATAAAAAGAGGCTGCCCACAAGAAAGAAATTTAGGGATCTATACAGGTTTCTTGCTACGTAGCTACTGACACTGAAAGAAGTTGAAACTATTGCCCATTGGCTGCCTGCGTAATTCGTGCATTTGGTTCTGTACTCCCGCCATGTTGTTGGTAGCTCAATGTACGCGGACTGTATTCTTTAGGCTTACGGGCTTGTGTTACGTATTCCACCAAAGATTTTTTTCCTAATTTCTCTACTATTCTTGTAGTAATTTTTATTGCATGTATTACGCGAGAGTGATTGACAACTTTCTAACTTAACCAAAAATAAGAAGTCGCATAGGCCTGAAGCCTGTGATCAAATGTTTTAGTACCTGGTCTTTGTAGACATCTACGAAATTCCAGTTACATTAAAGATATTAAAATTTTGCACCTTTATCCATTGCTTACATAAAAAAGTGTGTACGAAACATTTTATTCAAGGACGAGAAAAATGAAACTTTATACAAAGACAGAAAACTTGGACAGAGAATGGAATACTGTAATTACTAGTTACATTAAACAAAAATAATTGTTAAAACACACATTTTTTCATTTATTCTGACAATAATATACTGTATTTTATTATATACAAACATCTATTCACGCATTCACCAATAAGAAAAAATCCGATTATGAATTGGCAACAATATAAGTAAATAAGAAAAAAAAAAAAAAAAAACAATGCTGAGCTATCAGTTTACTGCAAAACTGTTCCTTTGTATGAACTGTTTAATTGTATGAACATGTATCAACAAAACTAAAAATTAGTTTAAATTATAACTAGTTGTGATGTGTGGAAAATGGCTATTTATATACACCTAAAAATAATGATTTGTGTTTATAACCTAGCTAGCTGGGAACATCAAACCTGCTAAGTCGTTATACGTTAATACGTACATTAACTTATATGGATTTCCAACAAATACAAAATGTAACGAAAAAAAAAAAAAAAAAAAAGGAACATTCACAGCAGACGATTATCCATAATACCTATCTTCAAGTGACATGGAAGTGAATGGTATAAATTATTATCGTTATCATAAAAACTAATTGGGACGGGCGTGGTAAAATTTCTCAGCCGTGGTTCCTACAGGATTAGGATTTAGATTTCTGGGCTTTCGGCATCTATGGCCATGTTAGCCCGTAACACGTACGAGGGAGGACGTCCCTAGGCGATCGCACTGCCCGGGAAATTGGAGAGGAACAAAGGAATGGGGAAGGGAGAAAGCGCCCTGAGACTCTTATGTTAGGTGCCATGCCAGTATTTGCCCAGGAAAAACCGCATTCAGGATGGCTGGCCTGATAAAGCTGTTACACCTTTCCGACGAATTGTTCCACTGGGGACTGAGCCCGGGATCGCTCACACCAAAGAAGAGAGTGTTAGTGACTACGCTACGCGGGCCACTGTGGTTTCTATAGTTTATTCCACAAGTTAAATTAATATACTCTATCATAATATTATAAGCAACCTACGATATTTCCTAAGAAGTTACATTTATGGTTTGCGTGACCGTAAAATTTTAAGGAAAGCAAGAATTAAATTGATGATAACTGAGATTTTTTTTTTTTTTTTTTTAATACGAAAAATGTAATATTATAAATTATCACATACTATATTAGAGAGTTGATCGTCATAACAGGTCAAGTAGATAGATGAATGATAAATAAATAAAGACTTACCAAGTAAGACAATTCCATTTTTGACAGTGAGGAAACTCATATACTCTTGTGACTTCCAATGAAAAGACGATGAACTGTATAGATAGAGAACAGCCCACTCGCCTGCCAAGTAAAGAAAAGAATATTTGCAAGTAAGAAAGATAAGGAAACCCTGCGAAAATCATTTACAGTTTAACAAAATCATCTACAGGGATTAATAATTTCGATTCCAAGTCAACGAAAAATTATGTAATATTAATCATCTGTTGTTTCTAGTGCTTTTATAGTACGATAGAAGTTATACCTCCTTCTCTTCGTTCTCAAATGCACTTCGACGTGATCAAGTTTCAAGAAATAAAAATTAATTTAGGTATACAAAAAGGTTCTGCGAAAGAGTAAAGTTTAACATGAAAATATTAACTTGTCATAGCACTGAGGCATATTATGGATCGCACGGTAGTAAAACTCAGCGAAACGTGAACCAAGAATTCATCCAGTACCTGGATAACTCAGTCGAGGGTTTGAAACACGAACCAAAAGTAATCTGATGATGCAATCCCATAGTTAGCATTTCCGACGAAGTCAGATAATGGTGTCACGTATGACATTAGCAAAATGTGGTTTTGCATTGACTTGAGAAGCAAAATTACACTTCTGCGATTTATAAGCACTGGCTCCAAGGGTTTCAGATTTTCACGCACACACTCCAACTGCTGTGAGTGCATAGTTGCATTGATCGTTTGAGCAGGGGGAAGCAGTTCGCGATGCACAATATCCCAAGCAGATCCTCAAACACAAGTATGTAATTTTCTGTTGATGCAGTGATGGAATTCGTTGCTAGGAAGTGAGTTCATGTGGAACTAACCAATGATAAAGGCGCCAGGAAATATCGTACAGAACTTATTTCTCATCGCATGTCAGCATTCTGTATAGAAACGGATCCTTCGCTAACAAAACAATGACGAAATATAGCATCTGACACGTCGTATCTTTCTGAGCCGTAATTAATACATGCTGGACCCATGTACCACAAGCTGCAGGAAGTGCTGGCAAATAGTTTCTGCACTAAAATTAAATGCTTCAAGCAATTCCTCACATGTTATCAGCCTCAATAGCCACCTAGAACACGTCGCTGTCTATAGTTTATGGACTTCCAACGCGTGGTGAATCTTGAATAACATGTAATAAATATAAAACTAGAAATCTGAATATTATACAAATTGTTCCCTTTTCCCTTAAGATTTGGAATATACGAAAACGCTGAAACACGTATTTTTAATGAACACACTGTGTACCGCAGAAAATATACACAACTTAAACAAATCCTCATATTGGGTACTTTCTGACTAAAGAAAGAGATATTTGAAAATTTCAGAAGTTTCCTCTTTTTTTTTTTTTAAAGGAGCGTTCTCGAAAACGCTGAAACACGTATTCCTAAGCATGTAGTTGGAATGCTGAAACATGTAGTTATATGTAGTTATTGACCAAATTTTACACCTCCACCTTGATCGGACCCGATTGGGCATTTTCTGAATAAAGAAAGGGCAATTTGAATATTAAGGAAATTATACCATCTCCATTCTCAGAAGTGAACTTTTCAGAATAACTGAAACACTTATGTCATTATTTTTAATTAAGAGTTTATTTACCAAATTTCATACCTGTAGCTTAAACGTATCCTTACATTTAGTACTTCCACAAAAAAACAAAATAAAGGGAAATTTGGATATAGAAATGTCCCCACAGGAGCGGACTATTTTTGAGATGCTAAAATGTATTCCATTACTTCTATCTCACAGCTTATATGTTAAATTTCACACCTCCAACTAACGTAAATTTTTATATTTGACACTTTCTGAATAAAGAAAAATAAATTTGAATTTTAAAGTAATTCCCTTTACCCCGTCGGAGAGGAATTTTCGAACATGATGAAACACGTCTTTCTTAAATTTTTAATGAAGAGTTTATACACCGAGTTTCACCTTTAGGGATTTGTGAGATATTCAATTCTTGGCAGTTTTTTTTTTTTTTTTTTTTTTTTTAATCTGCCAAACTTGAGAGGTAGTGAGATACTTTTTTTTTTTTCGTATATATCCTCCATCAGAACACTCAGTTTATTAAAAGTAAATTATAAATAGTCCACTTAAGAATAGTGATTTAAAAAATTAAGTCCGGGTGGTTCAGTCGTTTCCACAATGATACATGCAACTTCAATTTGACTGTGAAGAAACAAGTTATACAAACTACCCCTTCCCCTCTTAAACGCGGAATTTTCAAAAAAGCTGGGGTAAGTATTGACTTATTTTTAATGTATTTACACACCGAGTTCAATCATACGATTGAAGGGATCCGGTAATATTGTATTTTTGGCATTAATTTTGAAACCCTTCTTCCCATTAGAATATGGATTTTCCTAAGAGGCATGATAAAAATCTAGTCCAAGTCAAGTACTAACTATATTCAAAATTCATTTCAAACGTACCGTCGGAAATCTAAATGTCATTTATATACATTTAAAAAAATAATAAAACCTCCTTAAAAATGGAATTTCAGAAACGCTGGGGCACGTGTCTGCTTGTTCTTAAGGTTATATACCGAATTTCACTCCCTAGAATGAAAAGATCGCGAGTTACTCAATGCGAGTTATACAACTGTTTTGGCATACATTAAAATCCTTCTCTCTCTTAGGAGAGTATTTTAACACTTTCACTACGGGACTTTTAATCTGGAGAGTTCCCCAGAAAACGGGCGTTTTTTATGCTACTTCTGATTTTAGCTAAAAATCAAGTATCAACGATAGAAGCATAATCCATTTTTTATTATAATATTTTGTTTTTATAGTATTTACTATGCACAGCTCAATCTCTTCGCGTTTCATTAAATGGCAGAAAAATAATACTAAAATTTATATGTTTTTGTGCTTCGTCGCGAAGTTCTTCAAAATCTGTATCTTCAGTCAGATTCAGACCCGGAGTCTTGGCACAGAAAGCTTCGTATTTCGTCTTCGTCGAGCACTTCCATTTTTACTGACTCGAGTTTGTATATAACGCACGCAGTTCTATACGTGATAAGAATGAGGAGGAGAAACAAAAATACAAGACGATAATATAACACGTACATACAACTCAATTCAGTTGGTTGTTTTCATTATGTTATTACGCAGCTACTGTCTAGTGTTTCCAACTACCAATTTTTTCTATTGATCGTTAGACCTTCGTCGATCATCTGGTACATACGGTTGACAGATGGCTCTTGCCAGAACATTTAAATTTTAAAGGACAACTTGTGTCAAGGCGTTCATGACAATCGTCGCGCCAGTGTTATTACCCTCTGTCAATACATTATTGACAGCCGTATTGAAAGTGTTAATAAGCTGAGATGACAAAAACAGTCCAAAGTAGATACTAACTATCCTCAAAACTTTAGTTCTTGTTCAGCCCTTTTATCATTATAAGGTAACAGACAACGTTTTTATAATATTAATAAGATACTAACTGAAATCCTCGTTCTTTGCACGGAAAGAATAAGTTTATTGAATATATTTGAACCCACTTATCCCTTAGAATTTGCATTTCAATGAAAGTATAACGATAAAAGAACATAAGATACTCTACTTTTCGCATGTATTTTAAAAACTCCTATCCCCCTTAGGGTATGCTCTTTAATCAAAGTAGCGTGGTAGAAGCCTAGCTTGAAGTAGGTATTAAGTAAGTTGCAAAGATCATTTCAAGTGGTTCGGCGTTTTTTCGTAATGCGATCACAATCAAAAGACAATCAACTTCACTGTAGAGAAAAATATAAAACACTCCTGCAATTTGATGATAAAAGTCCGTAAATCTTTTGAAATTTTAGTAAACACTGGGACACGTATCTATGTGCCTCTAATGAAAAGTTTATATCGCGTTTCATCTTCTTACCTGGATTTATTCGTGATATAGGCCTACTCTATTTTTTTTTGCGTAAAATTTGAACAATTCCCAATCCCCTCAAGATATGACCTTCAATAAAGGTAACATGACAAAAACTTATCTCGAGGCATGTACTAACTACAAGCTTTCCAATGCTAATCAAAAAATATAGGAAATCACAACGAAAAAATTTAGGAGGTTTCGTGAAACTGTGAAAAAGGAACATTTCAATTATCCAATAGGTAGAAATAAAAAAAAAAACATGGAAATTACACGAACTGCTATATGAACTTACATTCTACTCCAAATAAAACTAAATGGATAATTATCTCGTTGCAAAATTTTATACGAGTTTCTTAGTGTTTTCGTACGTAGCTCACCAATACTAAGCAACTATAAGGAAAGTGTAAAAAAGAATCTGCAACAGAAAATCAGTGTTTGTAAGTAACGTCTCCAAAATGTGAATAATTTAATCATTTGCAAGAACAGAAAACGCAAAAATGACAATGGAATACTGAAAACGCTACGGGGAAGACGCAGAAATACCGTTGCACCCTTCCTGGAACGAAAAAAAAAAAAAAAAAAAAAAAAAAAATCTAAAATGTAAACATTCTGCAGCTGGTTCTTCTACGGCAAGATTTGACTATGTATAACATATTCTACAATTATTTGCCTACAGTTAGTGCAAAAAGTATTGATACACCTAAATAAATTACTTATAATTCTTTAAAATCACTACTCCATAGAATGTGATGAAACTAAATACTTTTTGCGTCAACTGTATATTGTTTGGTGTAATTATCTTTAGACAATAAGCAGGAAAGGACGAAACACAGAAGAGTCTCCATTCAATCACCCTACTGTAGAGACAAAAGGCCCTCCAACCATCCACACCTTATTTCCTTATGCTATTTTCACAAGTGGAAGTAGCAATGCCACAAAAGTATAGTAGGTTTCGTTAAAATGTAGGAAATATAGGAACATCGGAAAGACTGTAACTATGTTCCAAACTTCCTATGTTAAACTGTTAAGTGTTTTTCCGAGATGTGATCACAAACAGCACAACATGTCGTTTCAATATGGTGAAAAATATCGGAAATATCCCTCTTATTCCCTTTAAACGGAAATTTTGTAAAACACTGGGATACGTGTCCACTTATTTTTAATGACCAGTTTATATTCCGAGCTTCACCTTGCTAATTCGACTGGATCGTATGATACTCTATTTTTCTATATAAATTTTGAATCTTCCCTAACCCTTTTACGATTAGCCCTTTAATCAAAATGGCGTGATAAAAACCTACATCAAGGCAGGTACTAAATTGTTTCAAAATTAATTTCAGACAGTTTAACCATTTTTTCATGATGGGATCGCACACAACAGACAACGTCACTTTGAATGTGACTTAAAATATAGCAAATTTCTGCAACAAGGATTTTCAAAAACGCTGGACACGTGTTCGCTTATTTGTAATGAGCAGTTTGTGAGACAAGTTTCATCTTCCTAGCTTGACGGGTTCGTGAGATACTCAATTACTTGAAACTTTTGACCCCCATGCCCCCTCAAGGATATGCATTATAACCAAAATGATATAATAAAAAAAATGAAGATAGGTTATTAACTATATATATTCAAAACTCCATTTCAAACAGTTCAGTTATTGTTCCACTTTTCGATTACAAACAATACACTTTCAAGTACAGGTATTAACTAGCGTCCATCCTGTGTAGTACCTCGGATAATATTTTTCATCTCTTCCTCTCACTGCATTCCATTTTTCTTCGTCTTCGAAACGCAAATGAATAATACAAACACGTCAAAAACATATTTAAGCCTTCATCTTCCATAAGGATATGCAAATCCAACAAAATTTTGTCTTATTTGTAGCCTAGGGTCCTACGAGAAGATTTATACAAAATTGCAAGATTCTATGCAAAACAGTCACTGAGACATGGCTAACGCCACAACCCTATTCAAGCCGCCTTCCCCTTAGACTATGCAATTCCCAACACCTAGCCTTATTTGCAGCTTAAGGTACAAGGATAATATTTATAGAAAATCTCAAGATTTTATGTCTAATAGCGTCGGAGATCTGGTGAACAAAACAAACCAACTAACTAACTAACTAAGCCTTTCATTCCACTAGGATATGTAATTTCCAAAACTTCGCTTTATATGCGACTTAGGGTGCAAGAATACAAGGTTCTGCGTCTAATAGTTTCGAAGATCTAGCGAACGAAAAAAAAAAAAAAAAACTTTCCCTCCCTTAGAATATGTATTTTGCAAAATCTTTCTTATCTATAGCTTAGAGTGTAAGTGGAACTTTTTCACAAAATTTCAAGGTTCTTCGCCATATAATTTAGATCTCGCGAACGCCTTCGTCCCTCTTATGAAATGTAATTCAACATTTCTAGAAAAATTTAAGGCTCTACGTCTAATAGTTTTGGAGATCTAGCAAACGGCAAAAGCTTATTCAAATCTCTTTTCATTCCCCATTAGAATGCGTATTTTCGCAAAATCTCGTGTAGTTTCTGAGATCCGTTGAGCGGATCAGTGAGTTAATCAGTGTATTTACTTTTATTTTACATACATACAGATTATATATATATATATATATATATATATATATATATATATATATATATATATATATATATATATAGATAGATAGATAGATAGATAGAGAGAGAGAGAGATAGAGAGAGAGAGAGAGATGGCTTATTACAGAAAACAAGTATATTAAATTTCAATAGAATTTTCCTTTTAAGAAATAGTTTAAAAGTTTTAAAGCGTTCGTTATTTTCTACTGAATGAATGTTTTCTCAATTCAATCAACCAACCATAATGTAAAAAGAAAGTTGCAACTAATTTTTAACTATGACGTGAAATTTCTACAATATTATTAGAGTTTAACGAAAAAGAAAGTCTAAACATAAGACATACCGGTAAACAATCGATGCATCTTTTGGAGCTGAAAACAATGATATGCGTGAATATAAAAGCATGAACAAAAACCAGCTAATTTTTAAACATAAAATTGATGATGTACTAGAATCCAATCGCTTATTGGGGTAAAACTCGTACTGAAGTACACCCTCACTACGCTCTTCACTACGATATTAGCAACACGATAGGACATAAGTATGGTAAATGAAATATAGCCTAAAATTACGATTAACTCTTAAATTTCAATTTGTTTAACCTAAATATTGTTCACATATAAGGCACATACCACTCCACAAATCACATCGAGCTTAACAAGATAATATCCGGGAGGGAACATTCTTCTAGGTAATTTTCGACAAAATCGAGCTTTTCTGAGGCTAAAAATATGTTGTTCGTCTCCATTTTGAGCTGACAGCTTTTCTTTTACTGGGGGAAATTATTTATTTATTATTTTATACAGGATGTTTCAAAACAACACCGACAACGTTTGGAAGGTGATTCCTAACACCAAGATAAGACAAAAAGTATAGACAAACTTGGGTTCACAAATGCTTACTTTCGGAGTTAAAGGTTGCCGAAAACATGAAAAAATGAAGGTCCATAGCTCCAAAACTGTGGAACGCACCGTAGTCGGGTTAAGACCACTTAGGAACTAGTATGTGCCCTATCCAAATATCCAAGTTTCAGAATCATGTGGTACTCCCACAACATTTTTTAAAGAGGTGGTTGGTGAGTACTTCAAATTATATGCCCGTAGCTAAACTGCCTCTATAAAAATTATTACGTGAGAACATTAGGATTCTGAAACATATATTTTCTGATAGAGCACATATTAGTTCCTAAGTGAAGTCTTGACCCGACTACGATAAGTTCCATAGTTTTGGAGCTATGGACCTTGAAAGCTCATTTTTTCATATTTTCGGCAGGAAGCATTTGTGAACCCATGTTGGTCTAAACTTTTTGTCGTATCTTGGCATCAGGAATCACCTCCCAAACGTTGTAGGTATTGTTTTGAAACACCCTGTATATAGTAAAAACACTATATTGAGTGCTCTAAAAACACATAAGGACCACAAAGCACTATTCTACGGATCAAAATAAAGCAAAATTTATATATAATTGTATACTTTTAGGATGTTCGTCTGAAGACCCGAATTTCACTATGTGGCAACGTCGCGTGGTAGATAATGGAGTATACAGTGGATCTACCAATCCATCAAAATAGTTACAGCGATTCTTTCCAGATGGCACATAAAGTTGATAGATCTTGATACTAGCGCCACTTATTACCGCCGGTACAAAACTGTAAGTACAATTCACTTGCTAACATAATACCAATTGCTTACTAAGTTATGCCAAATAGTCCTTTAAAAAATACCCATATTCTAGCTAAATCAATGTAATTTCATTATTTTGCAATGAATATAATTCGCAAATAAAAAAGTCTAAGAAAGGGAAAGATTCAGACCAAATGATTTGTCAAATTCAAATAATAATGACAAAAGTAAATAAATTCTGCACAGATGTTTTATATTTCCTTACCGCAATCCAATATTTCAGTAAGATCTCAAAATATACACATAAATTTTAATACTTCTTTAAAAATGCAAAATTAATATAGATATTTGAAATGAGTACGCTGTGTACATTGATTTTACAAATACATCGTGATAGAAAAAATAAAAAGTAAAATTACAAAGGAATTTGAACCAGTTAAAGTGAAATCAAGTTTACAAAATAAGTATCAAATAAACTCGATTTAGCACGCTCGACTATCAAGTCGACTGTAAAAATCGATCTTGTTATAGTGTATTCCAGGTAATCCCTTAAAAATCAGTCTTGTTATAGTGTATTCCAGATAATCCGTACAATTGCCTTCAACTTTTTTTCTTCTTACTGTCTTCAGTAAACGAAATATTATTATTTCAGTCAGTAAATATTTTCAGAGGGCAACTTGAATATATTTTTGTAGTAATAGAATACTTGGCATTCCAAACTTTGAAGTGATGGAATGTTTCTCAGTACAGTTGATATCGTCCAGAATTTGGAAAAGTAAAGGAATATATTGTTGTTATTTAGATACCGTTAACTTACGTTTAAAATATAATTTGCATACATTACGAGATCATGCATTAGAAGAACAAGTGACATTTATTATTGCGTATTTTTTTTTTTTTTTTTTGGAAGAATAACTTGCAATCTGTATATTTAAGTGTAGCAAACTGATACCAAATTTTCAATATGTATTTATTTAGCTTCCAGAATAACAGGAAAGAATTGTTGTTGTATAATCACTACTTAAGTAGCACGATGTGCAGTTTTAGAGCTGTCGACTATTTTGAGACATTATTTTATTTCATTTTCTTTGTTTAAAATAATACATAATACATTCTAGTGTTATTATCTTGGCGCATTTCCAAATAATTGCGTACAGATTAATAATATACTAGTAAACTGATATGTCTTAAAAAGATTATTGATGCGAAAAACATGCACCAACCGCTACAAGATTATCACTACAAGCAATATCTAAGGGATCCAAAATATGTACTCACTGTTTGTTAGTCCAAATCTCAAGACAAATTTTACTTTACGTGATAATTTTTGGAACTGAGAAAGGGTTATGGCATGTATTCGAAATGATTTCAGTTTCTTTCAGTTCTACAATGCGAATGTTGAAGTGGTTCCTTAATATCAACTATTTCCTCATTGTTGTTAATAGTTCCAGCGTAAATTAGTTTCGAGACATTTTAGTACTTCAGCGTTGTACGGAACGAGGCTGATAATGTTTACTTGCTTATTAATCGCAAAGAGACTGATAAGTTTACATTATATATATATATAAATCATAAATTTTGACTACATTTACATATTTAAACGAAAGTAATTCTAAACCAAAATAATACTTTCAAATATATACTGTTATTTTATAATCCTTTTATCACTTTTTGAACAATGCCTATTGACTCAAAAGCTCTTAAAACTTAAGGGACAGAAAGAAGAAAGACAATATTCGAATATAAGCCATATCCTTAAAATTCGACGGAGAAAAAGTCAATTAGAACTGCATCTTAATTTTTTACAGTTGCCATGTGGATAGAAGGTGCGGCTTACTTCTGGGACAATGCGTTTTATTTTATTTATTTATTTATTTATTTATTTTCCAATTAGAAATCAAAAGAAAAAAACTGTAAATTTTCATTACTTACCAGCAACTTGTCCTTTTTGTAGAAAGCACACGATCAACGCCAGTATCAAATGTTTCCTATTATTGCCTTTCCTCTTCTTGAATACAGCACAAATAGAATCTAGAATATGACGCAGATTCCACTGCTGCGAGCACGATAATTCATCCCCGACTTCACCGACTTTCTCTTTCACTTTCATCACAATATAGAGAAACGAAAGGCCATAGAGAACGGAAGCTAGAGTAAAAATTCCTGGAAGTTTTAAAAATCTAAAGATAAAAATGCCTCCAAGTGCAGAGATCACAAAGGAACCTACACGACCAGCAGTTGTAGCATAACCAATGCGGTATGTTCTCGCACGGACACTGCTAATATCGGCAATATAAGAATACAAAGAGAGATTCATAACTAAAAATGATCCTGTTACAGATAATGGTACGAAAAATGACACGGCAGCTACTTCAGCGGGTAGATCAACAACTACACTGTTAATGAGCAAACAAACCCCCTGAAGAGTAAAACCAAATAAGGACAGTAAAATACAGCGCTTACGTCCATATTTATCACTGTAGGAACCTGCAAACAACACTAAAATGATTGGTAAAATTTGTTCTGCGATAGATGACCATCCAACAGTTCTGGCAGTATATTTGTGTACTTCATCATTAGCAAGCTTTGTTGCATTTGTAACGTTTTTGCGTCTTAAAGCGTCACAAGTCTCTTCATCATAGCTGAGATTCACACTGCATGCTTTCAGCAATAATAAATCTTGGTAACTTTGGTAGATTAGAACTGCTGCAATAGCTTTGAGAAAGAAAACCGGTTCCACACTTATGTTTGAAAGGACATCTTTGATTTTATGAGACAGTTTGTTTTTCTTAGTATCACGTTCTTTTACTTCCACTGGAATAAATGGTTCTTCACATTTAGGTTTCTCTTGCTCAAAATTTGTATACATGGTGAGATCGATGAAGATAGCTATGCAGTCAATTCTGGTTTAAGAGGACTGAGTTCACATTAAGGATTAGCTTTTCCTGAAAAATACATAAAAATACTATTAAAATATATTCTGTACTTGTTTTATGTTCATATTAAATGCTTCAGTTTACTAACAACTGTTCAAAATAATATGTATTTATACACACACACACAAAGTGATCACAAAGTTTCGTTACCTCCTATGTATTTCATAGATGTTAATGAATTGTTGTTACTTATTGTTGCAGGTGCATCTAAATCATGGCTGATGAGTTCACTTATACTATGGAGGACCAGATCGTAATGAGCACGTGGGCTCACGAACGACCCCACATAGGAAAATCAATGTGAAATATTTAGTATGACTTCACTGTAAGGTTTCAGAAACCTTCATCTCCAAAACCAACAATTTTACGGTGGGAGAAAATGTTCTTTGCAACCGGTTGCATAAAAGATAAATGCCCCGCTCAGGGCGACCACAAACAAGCTGCAGCGTCTGTTGAACGTTCGCCAAAATAAAGTCCATTCGTAAGCGGTCACAGGAATTGGGTGTTCTATACTCGACGTCAATAAAACATATGAAGAAGGATTTGCTGTTAGAGGCATTTAAACCTTCGTTTGTAAACGAATTGAGTGATAGTGACGTGCAAAGATGTCAGCAGACTTATGGGCGAATGCTCGATATCTTTACAACTCTCCCTTCAAGGACAAAATTTTTTTCTCGGACAAGTGTGCAATCGCACTGCAAAAGTCACAAACGTTTATTTCTGGAGTAACAAAAAAACAACATTTTTAATGAAGAACTTGAAGGATGCTGTTCGACGTGCATTTACTGCCATCACGCTGGCACTGTTGTGGAGAATTTCACATCGTACATGGAGGGAATCATACTCTGTTATGAAAACGATGATGTACACACAAACACTCTGGAATAAATAGTAAAGAATATTCACACTACCGCAAAGTTGTCCTCTGCCATGATCCCACATTAATACAATGCAACCATGTATGAATATGTTGACACACATATATATCTATACGAGGTCTGTTTTTCAAATAAGGTCTGATTGTCAATAGAAACAAAACTGGTAAAGATAGTGCCATACATTCTTGGTTATTTCCTTTGTACACAATTAAGCTATTTTTCTACATAGTTACCATGTGTTTAAACATTTATCATAGTGTTCGAAGAAGTTTTGTATGCCCGTGTTGTAGATCTCACTCGCCTGTGACCGAAGCTAATCTTTAAATGTTACTTTCACTGCACCTATTTGCTATGTTTGTTGCTTCTGTCGAAATGCGCATGCGCGGTGTTCCCTAGCATGCCTTGGGCATGAGACAATAGCACCAGTTGCAGTCATAGCGTCAATGTATGGTTTAGTGTGGGCAGTTGAAATGTTTCATCAAAGTGAGCATCCCACCAAGTGTGAAATAAGGTCTGTGATTTGATTTTTAACAACAAGGAACGTTTCATCAGTGAAAATTCATTGTCAGATGAGGTGTACGGCCCGAATGCAATGACAGGGTGTCTACTAAAATTCCAAAATGAAATTTCATGATTTTCTTTCCTAAACCATAACATTTAATAACATTCTCATGAGCGAATTTGGGTGTGAATTGGGCCGAATTTTCATGCATGAGATAGAGGCGTGTTTTGCTTACGATTTGGTAGCGTCTAAAGCCGATCATAGACATATTTTGTGGTGAATTTTGACGTTTTATAGAACAAAATTTTCCAGTCTATACTTATATTTGTACAGATAAAAAAAAAATCGTGACCTAAAAGCTAAATTTCTTGACTTTCATGATTGTTTTCTGATTTCGTGACTTTTTCATGACTTTAGTGACTCGTAACCGATAGAAATCCTGAATGAGTGAGAGCAAGGTACGTAAATGGGTGCAATCATTCAAGGACGGGCGAGACAACGTTTATGATGAACCGCGATCGGCCGACCTTCTGTAATCACAGACGAGTATGTGAGTGCAATTGACACAAAAATCCATGAAAACCAGTGATTCACGATCTCCCAGCTGTCACTGAAATTTCTACACGTCTTACGGTCGGTGCTGTACACAATCTTCCTGAAATGTTGAAGTTGCGAAAACTGTGCGCGCGATAGGTTCTCAGACTGCTTACTGAGGAACACAAAAAGACGAGACCGGCTTGTGATTTGATCCTTTTCACCTGATACAATGAGGAAAGAGATAAACTGTTGGACTACACTGTCACAGAGTACGAAACATGGGGTTCCCAAATGACTCTACAATCGAAGCGGCTATCACTGGAATGGCGACGTATGACATCTCCAGTCAAAGTGAAAGCCAAGTAAACAATGTCTACACGCAAGATTATGGCTATCTTAATCGCCATGGTCTCCTGCTAGTCAAATTTATGCCACAATGATCAACCATCAGTTCAGCTACGTACACGTACTACGTGACCTTAGAAAAAGCTTCGACGTGCTATATAGAATAAGCGGCGTGGCCTACTATCATCTGTGTTTTGTCGCTGCATAAAAATGCACGCCCTCATTCTGTTGCCCAAACTAATAGCTAATCAGATGTGAAGAGCGATTATTACCTATTCCCCTACCTGAAGCAGTTCCTCGCCGGTCAGCGGTTTGACACCGATGAAGAAGTGAAAACAACGGTTGAAGATTAGCTTCGGTCACAGACGGACGTGAGCAAACAAAAAATTGTCGAACGTTATGATAAATGTTTAAACAAACACGGTAATTATATATATATAGCTTAATATGTACAGAGGAAATAACCAAAAATGTATGTCACTATATTTACTAGTTTTGTTTCTACTGACAAATTGGACCTTACTTAAAAAGTAGCCTCATATATTAGGGTGTACCGAAAAAAAAATTTTTTTTTCTTCTTCGAAATGTTAAGGTGGGTAGTGCGGAAAATTGGCCATTTGTGACCAAAAAGGACGCCTGATTTGTTTTAGATTTTTGGAGGTCGTTTAAGTGGCGTGCATCTATCTTGAACTTTTGATAGTGATTTGGGTATGCAACACGCACAAGAACTTCACAAAAATGTCATTATTTGGCTATTTTATACATTTTTTCTACATTATGGTCATTTATTGCTTTGTTTATGATAAATTTATGCCTTACGAGTGGTATTCCGCTGTTTACTTATGCTTTTGGTCAAAAATTATGAATTTTAGACTAAAAATATCAAAAATTATGAATTTTTGGCTAAAAATATCTTTTTTCCTATTGATTTTTTCCAATTAGCTATGACTTTGAGTTTTATTCGAAAGTTTTCCGATATAAAAGACTAAATAAAAGATTTGGCTTTCTAATTGCTAACAGTTCCTCAATTACTGTCCAGCGCTTCGCTTATTTTTATAGCTTATTATGCCTTGTATAACCCAGAGGAGGTGGATGGACTGCAAGTTCCACCCACCCCAAATTATACTGGCAAACATAATTTTACCATGAGGCAGGCCAAGATTTTCTTCTAGTTTTCTCCTTGGACTTTATAGTCACTTTTTCTTCGAAATGTCAGCATATGTCCTCTAGATTCCAATTTCGCTTTGATGTAGCCATTACGTGTGCTGATGCTGATAAAGGAAAAAGCAGCCTCTGCAATGATTTTCACAAGTCGTTCCACTCCTTGGGTGCGGCAGAGAAAGTCTTAAATTTCCGTTTTTATTTATTTAATTTTTGTGGATGTTTTTGTTTTTAATACAGTCATCTACTTGTTTATTTGTAATATTATTGGTCAATAGAGGTTTGTTAAAGGAGCATGAAGCCAAATCATTGATATAGTACTGTTCTGCATTAAAACTGATGGTTGGTAAAACAAAAGTGCGAAATTTTTTCTCTTCTTTTAATTATCTTGCTTTCTTAATAACTTGCCAACCAAGATTTTCTATGACTGAGTTTTGGTCGATTATTAAAGCCAGCAGGAGATTTTCAGGATGGGCGAACAATGAATTTTGTTAAATGACTCTATCAATCAGATCTCTCAAATCGTGTGGGAGAAATTGGGACACGTGGATCGTATTCCAGGAGTGTCGTGCTCCATGAATTATCGATGGTTTCTTCATGATCCAAATCGCCACCGGTACGTACATCTTGTTTCGCTTTTAAGATATATCGGGTGTTCTAAAACTGGTGCCCACGGACTATAGAGCATTATTCTACACACACACACATACACACATATATATACCTTTCGAGTCTCGTCTGGAGACACAAATTGCACTATGTGGCAACGTCGCAAATAAAGAACCCTAGATCAGATCCACCAATCTATCAAATAGTTATATTTTCTGACAGTTGATTCTTTACAGATGATAGCTAAAGTCGATATTGATTGACACTAGCATCAGTTATTAATGTAGCAATTGATTCAACTGCTTGTTGTATTCGTAATGCTAATGGCTCCAAGTTAATCTGCGACATTGACACATTGTGAAATTTTGAAAGAGACCCCGGACGGCGTACCATCATATAACATTTTCGCTTTATTTTAGTGGTCCGTGGGCCATTTTTAGAACACCTGATATATATAAGTATTTAAAGTAACTATCTCATTACGAAATATCAATATTGTTTCACGTTTTACTCAAGTATAGGTTAAAACCTGCGCAGAACCGCCATGATGCATCGTTGCCAAACTTGTACGTATTCTGTTGCAGACATAGTTGATAGGGAACCTTCTTGTTGGTAGCGTTTCCAATCGAGAAATGAACTTAGCTGTGAACTGTTGTGAGGGTAGAAAAATAAATCCAAGTAGTGAAAGACTGCCCTATTGGTATGTACTTAACCATATTACAGATATTTCATAATTAGTTTGAACAACATACAGAATGCAACTGCGTGTTTTGAACTCAGCTCATCAGCTGTAATATACTGCAATGTATGTGTTATGAAATGTGCATTTCGACCGTCTTATCCTCTAAGTTATTCCTTTAAATTTATAATAATATCACTTTTATATTACAGTAACTATGTAAAGTCCTTCTTGCTTTTCACACTTCCAAATTATATTACGCCTAAGTATCGAAAATCATATAGAACAACTATGACTGTCTATGTTTCTCAACAGGTATCAGAGGAATGAAATTTTTCAGTTTAGTGTTCCGGTTTTATTCCACTTACGCTAAGGGAGACGAGTTGATTTTGAGTTTAACGCCCCTTTCAGCAGCGACGCTATATGAGACGGGACCTACTGATTAACGTGGAATCCGAACCACATGAGCTCCCGCCGGGAATCAAACCCGGGTCTCCCACGCCAAAAGCGCGTACGCTAACCGCTTAGCCACGAAGGAGCTCCTAAGGGAGACGAAGGATTAAGGCTTGAATGGTGATGAAAGAATTAGTGAAATGAGATTGTGAAACCAGTTTATTCTTATCAACACCCCTATTCCAAAAGCTTCCAGTCTTTTATTTAATCGATTTTACGTAGTGTTGTCCCATCAGTACAATACTCTGCATGAGGTATTTTATGAGTCTTTTTCTCAACTCTTTATTTAAAACAAAATTTTCTTCCTCTAAATACTTCTTTCGTCATTTATTTCACGTTCGCACTTATTTTCATCAGTAAGGGATCGAATTCTGGCTCAGAATATTTCTGGGTGAATCTTACAAACAATTAGATGTGTCATTCAGAACCTATCATTAAAGCTTGAAATAACTGGGAAATTATAGAAGTGTAGAAACGATTCTTCTTTAGATAATCTACCGACTGAATAGAAAGCTGGGTTCTTGAATCTCTAAATGTTGAGTAACTGAAGACTTTTGAGGCATTTTTATTCTATTTACCATATGCACTTTGTTATCAATTCTGTAGTCAGTCTCCAGTAATATGTTGTCTAATGAACTGGTTTATTGAAAACCGAACAAGCGCCTAAAATAACGACGTCAGGATTTTGAGCGGACATTTCCCTCTGAAACTGAACTACATGTGAGATCAAAAGATAACCGTTCTGCGTTCTATTCTGTTATAAAAGGAAAAACAATGCTATAACGTTTTCTTTCATAAATTGCTATCCAACTGCACCGCATTTTGCTATGAAATGTTCATCACCATCATATTTCTATTTGCAAACTGCGATGTAATACCGCTTTGCGCAGCGAACTGATAAAATTATTTAATATGAATATAAATTTAAATTGTCAATAACAAAATCATGAAATGCAAGTCTAACCAATTTCGTAAACCAACAATTTCATTTATTATTACTTTATTTTACTGTTTTACATAGGCATGAAACAATACGAATTTGAAAGTCTTACAGAGCCACTTCCCTCATTAGTTTTATCTTTCTCCACAAAATTCTTTGTATTTCCAGCCTTAGAATACTATCTCACATCCCTGCATCCCAACATGACATCCACCTAGACATTTCATAGCTACTTTCTTCATTCTTAATTTTTTTTTTCCTTTTTCCCCCAATTCCTCTCTTCCCTATCTGACGAAGTAGTCAGCGAAAGAGCTAAAAATATACCTTTTTAGTGTGTGTGATTATGTTTCTACTACTTTCTTCGTTTTCAGTTCCGCTTCGAGATTCCTTCGTTCCGGTAAGAGAGATCAAATTGCTGTAAGCGGGATTATGACCGTTATGTCTATTAAAAATTATCAACGTGATATGTATCTAAACAGTTTTTCGAAATAAAGCCATTTGAAAAAAAAAAAAAAAATACTTCAATTCCTTATAAGTTTGTTTCTATTTGTTCGAAATTCATTACATCACGATAATAGTATTCGACACTAAGGTGCTTCGTAGGTGCTATCCCGTCCATCTCACTTGCTTTGTAACTGTTGTAGAGGTCTGAAAAATCTGGATGTTTGTGATACTGTAACGTCCTTAGTTTGTAACACTGAGTAATACATGTGATGTAAATCTCATGTAATTATATGACGAAGTTTTTTGAAACAAAAAATAAATACATAAATAAATAAATAAAATTTTATGTGTGTTGGCAACACAATAAATCTGATGTTATTGTAGATTATCACAAAGGGCATAAGCTCGATGTTCGCTTCGTACAAAATTTCAGAACGGTTTTTAAGGAATAATAAAAACAATAAACGATGCAAGTTGCGTTTAAAAAAAAAATGTATACGTCCAGTCTTCTACTTCGCTGATTTTTTTTTTTTTTTAATTTTTTATTCGCATTAGCAATCGCCGATACTCTTGTAGAGCCTAACTACAACATTTACCTGTCCCAGAACACACATCCCATTACACAATGTACATGGTTGCACTTTACCTGCAAGTATTGAGATAAATATTTATACTGCCCTCCTATCTGTGAACCACCCTTGGTCTCAACCGCCTATAATACCTACCTCACTATACTCAGAAAACTTGAATTACTATTTCTATTTATCATTAATTTAAATTTTTCAATTTCATTTTATATGTATCACGTTCTAAAATTCGCGCTCATGCTCAGTGCGCAGTGATGTTAGAGATAGAAAGAAGACAAAACGTAAGGGGACATTGTTTAGGTGGTACGGAGTGATAAAGACATGATGAGGTGACGACACTATACGGCACATGGTAAGTATGTAACAGAAAACCATCATCTTTGCTCGGCGTTACGTAGACAAAACGTGCGTAATTGGCAACCAAGTGATCTGTGTTCCAAATCCACCACTAGGAACACCTCTTATTTCAGTACAACACGTTTATTTCATGCTGAATGCGAATGGCAACAATGAAACGAAATACGAATAATGTGCAGAAAGAGGAACAGCATATTTATGGACAATGTAAATGTCTGAACGTGCTCCACTCTTGATGTAAAGTGTATATTCTGAGAAACAAAGTACACCGTTTACGAAATGACCACCATTTAAATGCAAGTTCTTGCATAGTTAGTTAAAACGTATATTGAAGTCACAAACGGCTGAAGATGAAAAGATGAAACACGAAATGAGATATGGAAATGCCATAGGATGCATTAAATGGATAGAGCTGTTAGTCCTATAGGGCTTTTATCATGAGGCACTAGGGATTAGGGAATAGAGTTTTGGGCTTTCGGAATCTATGGCCATGATAACCCGTCACACATATGAGAGATGACGTCCCTTGGTGATCACATTGCCTGGGGAATTGGAGAGGAAGAAAGGAATGGGGAAGGAAAGAAGCGACAGCTGGGACATTCATGTTAGATACTATCCCGGCATTTGCCTGGTACGAATGAAGAAAATCCAGGAAAACCTCACTCACCAGGGAACTGTACGAATGGGGCACTCGAGTTGCCCGACGAGGTGCATCACATGTGAAAGAGGATGTAAAAAGATGTCCATATGCAAAATTGTAGCGGCTGAGGGCAACATGGACGAGCGTGAGAGGCGGAAGAAGTGGGGCCTACAGTGGCACTTAATAACACAGAAATATGCAGAATCACACGTTTCGCTCCCGAATGGTGAAAGAAATGCATGTCAAATGTATGAGAAGTGGAACATGAGAAGAGGTGCTATATTGTGAGGGATATGGACATCATGGGCGCCATCTTGAAAGTAGCCATCTTGAATTTAAATTCAAAATATTAAATGAAAAGTGGGGCATGTGGTATATCAATTAAGACTGAAATTTTACCACAAATGCATTGGTGTGAATAATTTTATAGTTTCTTTATTGTAAGTTGAGAAATACGAACATGCAACAACGTCTGGAGGGGATATATATGGACATAGGCAACATAACCAATGATTCATTTGAGTCCTGTTAAGGTACAAGTCAATTGTCCAGCAAAGAATACATGACAAAAAGATATACTGTACGCGTATGACAGTGATCGTGTGGAAAACCATATTATCTAAACCATTCGCAAAATGAAGTCACTGGATGCACCTCTATAAGAAGAATACAGCATTATAATATCAGTCACTTATTACGACATTCTTTGTGTTGTCCAGTGGTCAAACCCCTACGTGCAAAAATTCCATCATTGTAGGCTTGTAATGCAACAAGCAATACATACGAATCAGAAACGGTCGTTAACCTCAACCTAATTACCTTTGGATTTTTTATTCTTAAGGTTTATTTAATGGGAATGTGACATTTGTTTACCCATCTCTGTGCTCTTTCTTACCTGTTCGTTTTTTTCTAATTCACAAGATAGTTACAATAGCAGTTTTCACACCAATGAATTTCTGGTAAAATTTCAGTCTGAATTGATATACCACACGCCCCACTTTTCATTTAATATTTTGAATTCAAATTCAAGATGGCTACTTTCAAGATGGCGCCCTTGATGTCCATATCCCCCACAATATAGCACCTCTTCTTATGTTCCACTTCCTATACAATTGGCATGCATTTCTTTCACCATTCGAGAGCGAAACGTGTGATTCTGCATATTTCTGTGTTATAAGTCCCACTGTAGGCCCCACTTCTTCCGCCTCTCACGCTCGTCCATGTTGCCCTCAGCCGCTACAATTTTGCATATGGACATCTTTTTACATCCTCTTTCACATGTGATGCACCTCGTCGGGCAACTCGAGTGCCCCATTCGTACAGTTCCCTGGTCAGGAGGTTGACCTGAAAAAGCTGTTACGCCTTCTCGACGAAGTGTCGCGGTCGGGAGTCAACATCGTTATAAGGCACTGAAATTCACCAGAAAATGTTAAATATAAAAGTATGTTATTTAATATACTATGTTTGAAAAATTATGAGAAAAAACAACTGCGTAGGAAATTTTTCGTGTGGGGGACCATTTACGTAATGATCACCATTTAAATGAGAGTTCTCGTACAGTTAGACAAAATGTCCAGTGCTCATAAATCACAGACGACTGAAGATAAGATGATGAAACAACAAGTGAGATGGAGTATCTCATAGGGCGTATTAAATGGAACGTGCTGTTTGTCTCACAGAGCATTGAGAGTCAGTCAAAAATTTCAAATGGGAAGATATGTGATCTGCTACATTATGTAAATAATAATAATAAAAAACTTTAGAATGATCACTTTTGTCGTAAGGCACCGTTTACGAAATGGTTATCACTTAAATGTGAAGTCTTTGCAGTCAGATAATACGTCTAGTGCTTATAAATAGTAGTAAACGGCTGAAGGTAAAAATATAAAACAAGCCTTGAGATAGGGAAATGTCACAGGACACATATGAAGCGTGATGTTTGTCCTACAGAGCCTGTATCATGGTACACACACTCCCACGTAATTCGAAAATTTCAAATGGGAAGGCATGTGATTATCATTAAGAAGACCATGAGAAAAAGAACTTTTATAGTATATTTTTATTATGCATATATATATTCGAGTAGGGCACAGTTTACGAAATAACTACTATTCAAATGGGAGCTCTTGCACAATAGCTGTTAATACAACGGTAAAGGGGAAAGACTGCACAACCAAAACATATATCATAACATTCAGACAATACCGTACAAGTTTTTAGGGTAAAGTTGATTTTTGCGAAATGAAATACAAGTCGCGTAATACGACGTATGGTAAAGCGTATAATGTAGTAAAACATGATTTTAGAAGAAAAATAATAGAACTCGTAATACTCGAAAAGTATCTGGCTTTCCCTAAGTGTTAATAATCTCAACCGTTGAATCTCTCGGGTATTCGTAAACTGTGTCCCACAGGAACAACTGTTACTAAGAAACATTATTGGAATTATCATGATTTTTTCAATCCGTTATCCTTTCAAGATGTAACAGATCACTTGCTTTCCTCTTTGAAATTTTTGAGTGACCCCCAGCACCCCATAACAGGGGGCTCTGTGGGCAAACAGTCTGCTCCATTCAATGCGCCCTATGATATTTCTCTATCTCACTTTATGTTTCATTTGTTTATCTTCAGCTGTTTTATGGATTGTTAAGTACTGGACGTTTTTATCTGACGGTTCAGAACTCATATTTAAATTCTGGCAATTTCGTAAAGCTCCCGCACTGTTGAGGGCCGAGTTCCCTCTCCTTCATCTGCATATCAAAATGCAGATGAGTGCACATTTGCATATCATTATTTAAATCTATAGTAATTTGTGGTCAAATTTCTTGCTTCGTAATTAGCGTTCATATTAAAGATTATCTTGTTATTATGAATATTAATGGGTAAACACCGAGCGTAATACGAGAGTATTAATACAATATTGATGTATATTGTATTTATGTGTGTATTTTATTTCCTTATAGGTTAATGCATCATCTATTTCTTGCGTGCATCTCATTACTGGGACATTATAGTGTATATATTACATGTGTTAATGAAGTCAAACAGTTATCTTTGATAGAGATCTTTGTTTGTTTTCATTCAGTTATTTATGCTCTACCGACTATAAACGTGGCAGTGGCGGCTTCCACAGGAGATCACCATTATCTCCAAACAGGGAATTACGTAGGCTAATGCATTGTATTTGCATTTTATTTAGATTTACTGTACTATTTTGAATATCCCTAGCCACTCCACATTATAGTATTATTTTATTGTGGTGGTGTCCTCCTGGTATGCATAGATTTCTTCTATAGCTACCTGCACCTCACAGCACACACAAAAGAAAACCTACATTAAGTTGTTCGTTTTCCCAGGGTCCTTTCATAGATATATCAAATGACATATATAATGTTTGAAGCTAATAACTGACCACGTACAAGACCGAATTAACACACTCTGGTGCCCAAGACTAAACTTCGGGATCCTCTTCCTTACTTCCCTTAAAGAAAGAAAGAAAGAAAAAAAAAGTGTTGTAAAACACAATCAACAAAGGATTTAGTATTCAGCAGCGGTAGCAGCTACACAAAATCTCCTTGTTGAATACACGTTTACACGGTAAGATCACTCGAAAAGAGAAAAGCGTATTATAATATGTAATAAAATGCCTACACAGAAAATTCTGACTACAATTTATTCTGTAATATCTAAGGCGGGAGAGTGAGTCAAATATGTGCCCCTATCCTCCAGCCCACTCAGTGCAGGGACTAACTTCAGCCTGATCACCGTCTCCCTTAGTTTCGATGCACAATCGTGAGATGTTAAACTTAAAGAGTTCAGATAAAAGTAGGGCCTGATCACTATCATCGGCTGTAATGTGTGCCATATGGCTGGTCAGTTATATTTTTATCAGTTTTCTTTAGTTACACAGTATTAAGAAACAGATTAAATTATCTAACACAGAGGAAAGTAATATAAACTCTCTTTCGATACAGACCATAAAGATCTGTGGCCGGTAGGTTGGCGCTCACTCAACTGAGGGATGTATGGTTATCTTATCGCTTCCCAAGCGCCACTACTTCCGGGTTTCCGGACTGAAGTTTGATACGTTTTAATGCAGATAGCTCCCCAATTGTCACATGATGCTCAATGAACACCAGCCGGAAGTTAGTCCCGGATCCTGCATACCAAAGTTGCGCGCGTTAATAATTTCGACTAAGCAGGAACTCACTAATATAGATGTATTTTTAATCTAAACATCCATTTTCTTGTTTAATGTTTTCTATTCTCAACTACAGTAGGTAAATTTTGATACATATGCCATAGGGAAATCGAAAAGATGAAGAATACTTATTGCACATAACTAATATGCACTGTTGGAAGTAAGTTTTTGAACATGATTTTAGTGTTTTACTTGATTATACATTACAACAAGGGAAACATGGTCAGTGAACCGAACTCAAAAGCTCCTAGCGCGCAAAGCTCTGGGAACACAGCTTCTATTGCCGAGCTGAGCACAGCCACGAAATATAGCAATTTTATTCCTTAGACGATAGGGTATTTGTCCATAAAATTTGGCCTAGATCCTGCCAGAAGTCACTGAAAAATAAAGTACAATATACTAGACACACCAAGGACTACGGGACGGTTCTGTCTCTAGCCGAGCTCAGCCGTCAAATATAACGATTTTTGTTAAAATTAATCGAGTGTAATATCTATAGTCTGTGTAAGGATACCAATTAGAGCGGGTATTGTAAAGTTCACCTGCGATATCTTATACAGATCTTTTCTAATTCTTTAAAACCGTATTGTATTACCGACTTTACAATTTTACCCAATACGCTTGGGCATAAGAATAGCTACTATGACACACTGGCTTACTGGAATCGAAGCGATGAAAGAAACAGAGTTACGACTGCAAAGACAGTAAGTAGTGTACAGAATTACAGTTACAATAATAATTCATATTCAAAACACATTTTAACTTTACTGTTCTTGCTTCAAATGATTCCCTAGGACATTCCAATCTTGTTTCCTTGCGCATGCCCAAATAACTGCGTACAAATTAATAACATGTGTGCAAAGTGATGTATCACAAAGACAGATTTACGGCATGGATAAAACGCGCATTGGCTTTTTTTCCCTTTCTTCAAACGATTCCCTAAGATATTCTACACTCTTATTTTTGTGCAGCATACCCAAATAATTACACATAGATTTATTATATACATGCAAGCTGAAGTAGCATAAAAATAATTATTTTAATGAAAAAAAAAAAAAAAAAAAAATCTGTGCTACCTGTTCGCTACAAGAAAGACATGTATTCCGAGGTCAAGGCAAGGCGATACTAGTGGGCCTGAGAGGGAGTCCGTCCGTAAGTAGCACGCGCAAAGTGACGATAGGTATACGGAAACGATTATACAACAACAAAAATAGTCTGTGGTAGGAGGCTACTAGAACCGAATTATATCTATTTTGCGCCAAGGCATGGTGAAGATATGGTGTCTACATGTAAAAATGATTATCCACACGACGAACATGAATGCACTAGCCTGTACTAGCTGCCAATACATATAGCAGTCCGATTGTGCTTTACGGGTTTATGCAGTGTTATAATGTATAAGACATACAGGAAATAAGCAGTTTTACAAGGTGTACGACTTAAATAACTGTATGTCAGGGAATAAAATGACAGAAACTAACTGACCACTGGAAACATTACTCTAAGTATTCAGAATTAACAACGAGTGCACAACTTCCTATAACACTTGTAACGGTCTCACTCTACTAACCACACGTTTCATATATAGTGCCAAAGAATAGGTCCAGCATGTTAAGGGTAAGGTTAGCTTAGACTAGGGTAGATTAGTGTAGGTTGGGATAGTATACATTATTTTCGATCAGGTTTGATATTCTTGGACTTACCTTTATATTGTTCTCTTGTTCACCGTGGAGCATTTAAGGTCAACACACTCCAGTCTTTTGTAACATCCCAGTTTACGCACATATCCACCGTCGCAAGATGTTAAACAAGTTTCTTTTCTTTTTTTTTTTCCCCATCTAAAAGAGACAACATCGCAAAATGCCTCTGATCTAATAAATCACTTTCAAAGTATACACGTTTCAGGCAGCTTTAAGAGAAGTGGCAACGGTGCAATCTTTAAAACTGACGCGTTTTCCTCTACGATATACCCCAAGCTCATGGAACACCCAAGAAGCAACTCTTGCCAACAATCCGAGCACGAACAACATTTGTGAGGAGTTGAACAATAAAAGTTCAAGAATCTAGTAGGGCATCATCACCCCACAATGTGGAAATTCTTGAAAAAACTTCAACAAGAAAACACATCACGATCCACAATTTTGAAACACAGGCTGAGGGAGAACAGTATATAAAAAAAACCAGCACAACGTGTGTTCGTTAACATCCAGAACACACTTCATTGCCTTTGTGTGGATTATACTACAGGTCGAAAGCAAATCGATCGATTTCTGCGTGGAGATTCACACAATCTTACAGAACCTTACGACTAGAATGTTCTGTAAAGTATGTGTGATAGTATTTTGTGTGTACGTGTAAACATATGTAAATGGTATATCAAAGTGTTGTATGTAGTATTGAGTGAGGTATTGTAATGAATATGGCGTGACGATCAATATTTTATTATTAATTGTGACAAATAATATAGCAATGTATATAAATGCATTTATTTTTTTAAAAAAAAGAGTAGCCTAAAATACTTGAATATTTGTTTGTCGTGCTGCATATATTAATTTAACACGAATATGAATATTATTGAGTATAAATGACATGACTACGTGGTGGATGGCATGCTTTCTTCCGAGCCTATATTAGCATTCAAGGTCTATGTTCAACGTCTGTTTTGATAATAAGTCCTTTTTCCTTTGCATTTTTTTTCGTTTACCAAATTAAATGTAACCTAACCTATCAGCTAAAACTGGAAATGCCTCCCGAAGGCAATTTGTAATTTTTGATCAATTCCTTCTGTTCATCAGCTGGCAGGGCTTAATGGAATAAATGCCGAGAAATCAATTCACATACTTCTGCACGTCTAAAACAGAATAGTACTAAGTGCTAAAGGGGGATCTGTAGAATATAACCAATCGGCACCTTTCTTTACCCTATCACATCATACACTTCCTAGATTAGTTCCTAAGACAGTGGGTTTGAAACACATTATGTTCTATTGTGAGTTTACATATGACCTCACTACACTTCTTCATATAGTTCAACATCAAATTTAAATTTTCTTCGCTATTAGTTACCGTAGAGTGATGACCTTTATTCCGTTTGGCTTTTGTGCTATAGGGTAAATTCTGAATTTTCAAGCTTAAAAACGCTAATTTTTATTTCATTTATCAGGAAATTCACTGTAACTACC